>NC_042618.1:338522785-339722785 GCF_901001135.1 Rhinatrema bivittatum
CTTTATGCTCACTTTGAATTTTTAATCACTCTTTTCAGGTATGTTAAGACTGGGGACAATTTTAAAATTAACTGTGGATCTACAAGCAGGGGGAATGTGTGTACTTTATACTCACATTCTTTACAGCTAAAAGCACAAAATCTGCATGTTAAAGAGGCAATCTACAGCCAGCAGGTCATATCCAGTTCATGGGAGGCTTTGATCTGGCTTGCAACAGCAAGACTGCCCCCGAAACACAGTGGCAACAGCATGTCCCTGCTGCCCGAAAGGGACATCCACATCTGGAAGTGGTGTCGCCACTTGACTCTCAGGCAGTTGTAACTCCTCAAACTGGAATGAAACTCAGGAGGGACCTTCATTGGCTCCATCCCCTCCCCCACACACCTGAACTGGGCCCTCAGTGCAGCCATTGGGTCCAAAAGATTTCTCCCACCCGTGCTTTGGAGAAACTGTCAGCCTTTTATGGGCTGAAAGTGGCACCTCATTTGCACTGCCATTGGTTGGCAGGTGAAGAAAAGTCAAATAACCTCTTTTTCTTTTATTTTTGCATTGAAAAAGGAGAAATCATTATGTACTATAGAAACATAGAAATGACGGCAGAAGAAGACCAAACGGCCCATCCAGTCTGCCCAGCAAGCTTCACACATTTTTTCTCTCATACTTATCTGTTTCTCTTAGCTCTTGGTTCTATTTACCTTCCACCCCCACCATTGAAATATCTAGCTTGATTAGTTAGGGGTAGTAGGGGTAGTAACCGCCGCAATAAGCAAGCTACACCCATGCTTATTTGTTTTACCCAGACTCTGTTATACAGTCCTTATTGGTTGTTTTTCTTCTCCCCTGCTGTTGAAGCAGGGGAGAAGAAAAAGAGATATTTACTTTTGATTCTAGATTTTCAAAATCGTGCCTGCTCATGTACATTTTTTTGAAGGTTAGAATCCAAGTTTCTATCCGAGCACTAATATTGAAAGTGTACCTGCAGGGTCAGCCTGGTGGCTGAGCAGCAGTCCCTTTTCTTCCTGCTAGACCTGCTTGGGTTTTCCCCATTCCTTAGCTTTCAGAGACAGAGGTCACACCCCACTTATGATGTTACTCTTTTGCATAAAAGGGAAAGTAGGCAGAGGTAGCTGCAAACATGGGTAGAATAACTCATTGTTTACTCCCAGATTCATCAGTTGCACCCTGGCTGGTGGAGTTTACTAGCTTCTGGGATAACAACCTCTCAGGGTTGATTTTCCCAGTGCAGCTGTCTCCCAGAGATTTCTTTCTGGCTGTAGGTACCTAGGGCTTGGATCCTTGTTTGCGAGGGTCTGAGGATCCCTCCTAGGTTGACTTCCTTCCCTAGTAAGTGGTGATCCTGAGGGACCTGCCTTTATCAAAAAGAGTTTTGTTCTGGGGCTTGAGCTCTCTCACGCTCGCTGTCTCTGACTCCCTGCCCCCGTTTTTTGGTTGTTGAGTGTTCTGCTTTGCTCAGACTGAGATGAATACAACTAAGTAAAAGCAAGAGTTTTTCTACACCATATGAGCGAGGACTTCAGTGGTCTAAAGCACAGCAGCATTGAGCAGCGGTATTAGGTAGGTGGTGAGTAAGCCAGAGGGTGAAGCACATGAAAAGGAAGAGAGTGTAGGCCGCACCGAGCCGCAGCAGGGGTTAAGGCAGGCCTGTACACCAGCGGTAGCACCGCATTGTGCAAAAAAAAAAAATGCAGTTGCTAGAATAGCTAACTATTGGCAGTGTGCTTGAACGGCACAGTGAAAACCTTGCTACAATTATTTAGAAATGCTAAAGCTATCTGGGCAGAGGATTTGGAGCTGGGATTTGTGGGGATTCTCTATATAAGTACAATTTGTGCTGGATACAGTGAGACGCTAACAGCTGAAAACATACTCTGTGGCTGCAGGTGCAGCTCCTTGGCACTTGGAAGGTGCCCAGTAAGGTAGGCTCCTTCTGCCCATCTTGTGATGGCAAACCGGATGTGGACACCTGGGAAGGGCATAACTGTATCTCTTCTCATGTAGGGGAAGAGCTTCGGGAGGGGTGAAACATCAGCTATGGATGGATGCTGCTTCCCTTACCCTAGGGAAAAAAGGTCTCATTCCAGGACAAGTAGACTCGGTAGCTCCTCTTGTGGAAGGGGAAACTGAAGCAGCCCAAAGGAACAGTATGATAGACTCATAGCAGGGCTTTGTTCTAGAATCAGCTTAGGGATACGGCAGGAGTTCACCCTAGAGGGTTTTCCCCTGATTTTGTCCTCGTAATATACCAGGCTTTCTGTGCTATGTAGAAGATGGGCTTTATGGCAAGTGCAAAATCCCTAGACCATGGATCTTTGGGGAACAGAACTGGAGCCCCTAACTGCTCACAGGAGACGTGGAAGTGGAGGGATTTGCCTGGTATGACCACCGCGCCAGACTCCAGGAGAAGGATGGCTGGCAGTCAGATCTGCGCCGCGTGTACCCAGGAGTTCTCAGGAAGGACAGTGCTCTTTGAGGAAGAACTTGCAGACTTCATCACCAGCATTCAGACAGCCTTGAAAACAGCAAACACTAAAACAGAGGACATGTCGGAGGGCAACCTATATCTTACAGGTCATTAGTAAGCCCACAAGAACTATTTCATTAAATGAGGTCCTAAGATGGATGGTACTGTCAGAATGGAACTTCTCTCAGGGCGGCTCAAAGGCGGCAGGATAATGGAGTGATTATATCCTCTCCCTGAGGATGAGAAGAATTAGCTGCTGCGCGTCCCAAGAGTGGACATGCTCATGTCAGCTATGGCTTGCAAAACCACCATCCCATAGAGGAAGGTGCCCTTCCTTCCTGGGGGCCTTGAGGGACCCCAGGAAGGAAGACAGAGGTGGTTCTAAAGCAGGCCTTCGCCACAGTGGACATGACAATTCAGGACTCTATTTTCTGGAGTTATTAGCTCAAGCTACCCTAAGCTGTGTTCAACAATACCAGAGAATTGGCGGTAGCCTTTTTGGCACATATATTGTATGACCTGGTCACGTTATCCTGAAGGTCGATTGCCTTTGAGATGGCAATTAGAAGACTACTGTGGCTCCATAATTGGGCAGCGGACTCAGCATCTAAGGCATGTCTGTGTAAGCTCCCATTTGGGAGCGGAGAGGGGGCTCCTTGTTGGTGAAGTTAGAGAATCTAGTAAAGGACTTAGGCAAAACCAAGCCACAAAGGCAGGCAGAGGAAAGAGGTCATTTGAACATGTGAGGACTTAGAAAACCTTCAAAAAAGAACTAGGATGTTCACCAAAGCCTACCAACAGCCAATGACTCTGTTATAACTTCCTCCCTACCGACCCATATAAACATGTAGAACCAATCCAAAGCACGTAATTTAACCTGTACAGTTCAACAACCGAACTATCTTATAACGCCTACAATAAATATTTTAACAAGCACGTGAATTTTTAAACATCCTGTTAAACATCAAAACAGTAAATCGTTGTGATGGCGAAACCGAACGACGGTATATAAAACTCGATAAATAAATAAAAATAAAATAAAAAAGTACCAGCATAAGGGCAAGGAGGCTGGGTCGGTAACGTCACAGGTATCTAGAGGGAGATTCTAGTCCTTTTGTAGGGCCAAGAGGCTGAGGACCAACCCACCTGAAGCTGTGGATGGTAGCTACTCTGCCCAATAAAATATTCTAAGCCCCTCCGCTAGTAAGTCAAGGCAGCAATTTAACTCTACTTTCCTTGGAAGTGGCCCATATTTTAGTGAGCCAATGTTTTCCAAATATAACTTTAAAGGTGTACTTGCACAATGATGCCACCCCAGCTCCAGATTTATTTTTTATTTTCCCCCATGTTTGGCAGTTCAGAGTGTTTGTAGTAGAAGCATCCCTGCAAAGGATACAGGACTTAAAGCAATAATTCCAATCCTGCCACCAGGAAAGGGATAGAGTGTGTGTTCACTTTACTTTGTGGGGCCAAGGAAGGGCAAAGATGATGTGCCCATACTAGATTTAAGAGGAATGAGCAGGGACTTCAGGGTGCCTCATTTCAGACTGAGGACCCTTGTTATGGTTCTATAAATAAATGCTTAAACACTGGCATCTTAAGAAAGAACTTTATTTTAGATAAAATATGTAATATTTCAGGAGAGTGTGAGATTGTTTTGAATTGACTTGCTAGTAGTCTCAGAGAGCACTGCCAGATTAAATACACACCAAATTAAATAGATAGCCACATCCAATTTACACACCAATAAGCTAGTTTGTTTGCATAACATTTTCCTAATTGGTTGGAATTATAATTTTATCTCATGACTGGTAAAAGAAAATCTGAACACATTACACCTGTTCTCAACCAATTACAGTGGCTCCCAATAGAGAAAAGAATAGAATTCAAAGTTATCTCAATACTTCATAAAGCAATTTATAAAGCAGACTACACTGCCCTTGATGACATCATACATATCCATTGTTCTCTACGCACAAGAACAACTAGTAAACTTCAACTAGTGATTCCATCACTTCCACATGCCAAACTGTCTTCCACCAGAAACAGAGCCATTTCCATCATTGGCCCAAAGTTATGGAATTCGTTACCTCATTACCTAACCGTTCAAGAAAACATAAAATCTTTTAAAAAAGACCTAAAAGCCTGGCTACTCAGCAAAACTATTAATGACAGCACGCACAATGATCTTAAAATATAATCCCATAGCCTTCTAACATTCAATCTCCCCCTATGACAATCTCTCCTGCTTTCAAGCTACAGATGTCTCCTTTTATGATTTGAACTCAGATATTTCAATGTACCTATCCTTTTGTATATCTTGTTTTGTTTATACTACATTATATGCCAGTTCTCAGTTTATTGTTAAAATTACATTTTAAATTTTTTAATGTAACAGGTTGTTATAAATGTAAACCGGAGTGAAGGCAACTCTGCTATACCTCAGTATATAAAAAAATGCTAAATAAATAAAATGTAAAGGCAGGAACGATATGTCATATTGAACTCAACATACTTTTTAGCTTTTGGCCTACATTCTAGCATTTCAACTTATTCTGGCATGCCAACAATCTTGAATAGTTTTACAACTCTATTTAGAGCAGTTTCACAGTGCAGTAATGATTTTTCTACTCAATTAGTTTGGTTTCATAGAAAAAACCTTTTCAAAGCACCCTAATATACACTGTTAAGTAGTCAGGATGGGGAGAAAAAGAGGTTACCTGGTATCAGAGCATCACCCCATAGGGAAAGCAGAGTAATGACCGCCCAAGGGACACTCTGATCTCTGGCCATACTGGCCCATCTAAGCTGGGCTAAAAGAGGCAGCACTAGAACTATTGAACAAAGCACAATCGAGGGTCATCAGAATACTACAGAGGATTCTCTGGCCAAGATTAAAGACTATGCGTGGCCCAAGAATAGACATGTGTTAACCCAGTCTGGGTCCCAGTTAGCAGTATGACATCTGGTAGGAAGAGAAGATATTTGTAAGGATCTTGTCAGGAGGTGCAGGCCAGACCTAGAAGTCAGTCATTGCAATGTGGAATCCAAGGATACAGTGACCTGCTTCCATCTGATACACAAGGTCAGTCTTCGGTTAATATTCTCATCTTGGTGACTGATACGTAAGGAAGGATAAAGAAGATAAGGCCACCTATAAAAATGATGGCGGCAACACTGGTCTGACCAAGAAGAAGGCCTGATAAGACAGTGTGTGGCAACCCTGAGAACAGGGGTAGCCAGGACAGGGCCTGGTACAGACAGGAGAACCTTCTCCATCTTTGGGATATGGTCTGGCTCTTGAGAAGGTACGACTTCAAAACAGGATACTCGCAAGAAATATCCATACTAGCCACAATGCTGAAAGCATGTAAAAACTTAATCTCCTTAGCCTATGTCAGAATCTGGAGGTTGTTTGAGGTGGACTGTCAAGAGAATGGAATCTGACCATGGAAAATGGATGTATTGCAAATCTTGGACCTTCTACAGAAAGGCTTGGACAAGGGCCTAGCCCTCAATTCTCTTTCTCTCTTTCTCTCTCCATGCTCCCTCTTTGCCCTCCCCTGAGGAGGGGATGATCTCAAGCGATCATAAAAAATGTAATAAGAACTGAAAGAAAGGGCATACTTGAGATTTCTTGTCTGATTGCTCTGACTGAGGCTGCTGACCAGGGCCACTGACTACTCCCCCTTTTATGCAAAAGACTGATTGCATAAGGGGTGTGTGATCTCTGTGACTGGCAGCTGAGGAATGAGGAAATCCAAAGGGTAATGGATTGGTCTAGCAGGACACGAGGAAAGAAAATTATCAGATAAAAACACTTTTACCATACTACATACTGCCATTAAAAGGACTTGAGTTCAGTAAGCTATTGACAGCCAGAAAGAATAGTCAGGAAAATACAATTGAACAGATAGCATCAACCTTTCAGATATTTATTATATACAATCTTATCTCTATCACAATACAAAACAGTTCAGAATATTTACATTCATCAAACAGGTAGTATGAAAACAGTCAAATTCTTCATTTTCATGTACTGCCAAATGTACAGTACACAGAAGGAACAATAAATTGTAGAAGCCCTCATAAAACAAATCTCAAAAAATATTTAGTTTGCAATCTCCTGAAAAAAGTAGTTTTTCTCCCCACAATCAGAACTGAAAGAGGTGATCCTGTTTTTAGTTGTCATGTCCATAAAATGTATTTCCAGTCTCTTTAAATAATTTAAAAAAAAATCCGATGATAAGGGATTGAAATAGTAAATGACATTGTCAGGATGATCTTAGCATCCATAATTTATTTATATTTTTAAAATTCCTCCATTTTACCAATAAAATATAAGTATTGCCAAATGTACAGTACACAGTAGGAACAATAAATTGTAGAAGTCCTCATAAAACAAATCTCAAAAGAAATATTTAGTTTGCAATCTCCTGAAAAAGTAGTTTTTCTCCCCACAATCAGAACTGAAAGAGGTGATCCTGTTTTTAGTTGTCATGTCCATAAATGGGCGGATTTTAAAAGCACTGCTCGCGTAAATCTGCCCGGATTTATGCGAGCAGGGCCTTGCACGCCGGTGCGCCTATTTTCCATAGGCCGCCGGCGCGCACAGAGCCCCGGGACGTGTGTAGGTCCCGGGGTTTTTGGAAGGGGGCGTGTCAGGGGCGGGACCCGATGATGCGGCGTTTCGGGAGAGGGGCGTGGCGTTTCGGGGGCGGGAGCGTGGGCGTGGCGCCGGCCCGGGGGCGTGGTCCAGGCCTTCGGACCAGCCCCCGGGTCGGAGCACGGGGCGCGCGTAGATTTACGTCTGCTTCTCGCAGGCGTAAATCTATGGACAAAGGTAAGGGGGGGGTTTAGATAGGGCCGGGGGGGAGGGTTAGGTAGAGGAAGGGAGGGGAAGGTGAGGGGAGGGCGAAAGAGAGTTCCCTCTGAGGCCGCTCCGATTTCGGAGCGGCCTCGGAGGGAACGGTGACAGGCTGCGCGGCTCGGCACGCGCCGGCTGCCCAAATCGGCAGCCTTGCGCGCGCCGATCCAGGATTTTAGAAGATACGCGTGGCGTATCTTCTAAAATCTTTGTTTTAGAAGATATGCACCTACGCGTGGCGTATCTTCTAAAATCCTGGATCGGCGCGCGCAAGGCTGCCGATTTTGGGCAGCCGGCGCGCGCCGAGCCGCGCAGCCTGTCACCTTTCCCTCCGAGGCCGCTCCGAAATCGGAACGGCCTCAGAGGGAACTCTCTTTCGCCCTCCCCTCACCTTCCCCCCCTTCCTCTACCTAACCCTCCCCCCCGGCCCTATCTAAACCCCCCCCTTACCTTTGTCCGTAGATTTACGCCTGCGAGAAGCAGACGTAAATCTACGCGCGCCCCGTGCTCCGACCCGGGGGCTGGTCCGAAGGCCTGGACCACGCCCCCGGGCCGACGCCATGCCCACAGCCCCGCCCCCGAAACACCACGCCCCGCCCCCGAAACGCCGCGTCATCGGGTCCCGCCCCCTGACACACCCCCTTCCAAAAACCCCGGGACCTACGCACATCTCGGGGCTCTGCGCGCGCCGGCGGCCTATGGGCCGGCGTATCTTCTAAAATCCAGCGTACTTTGTTTGCGCCTGGTGCGCAAACAAAAGTACGCGAACGCGCTCTTTTTAAAAATCTACCCCAAAATGTATTTCCAGTCTCTTTAAATAATTAAAAAAAAAATCCGATGATAAGGGATTGAAATAGTAAATGACATTGTCAGGATGATCTTAGCATCCATAACTTGTTTATATTTTTAAAATTCTTCCATTTTACCAATAAAAATATAAGTACTGCCAAATGTACAGTACACAGTAGGAACAATAAATTGTGGAATTCCTCATAAAACAAATCTCAAAAGAAATATTTAGTTTGCAATCTCCTGAAAAAAGTAGTTTTTCTCCCCACAATCAGAACTGAAAGAGGTGATCCTGTTTTTAGTTGTCATGTCCATAAAATGTATTTCCAGTCTCTTTAAATAATTAAAAAAAATCCGATGATAAGGGATTGAAATAGTAAAGTGAAAAATGTAACTAGTGGAAGACAGAGATATAAAATTCATCTTGGTTCCTCCAACAGTTTGTGTCTGCTTGTTCTTTTCTTTAGCTGTCAAAGAAAATGTAAATATGGTTTTATTTGCAGTTATTCCAGTATCTTTAACATTTTTTTTATAGTTCTTTATTTGGATGCTAAGTTAATGTTTGTTTTTTGTTTGCGCATAGTCATTTAGAAAGTAGCAGTCTCTTTTTTGGGGGTCTAAAGACGGACTGTGGCAGACATCCCAACGAGACTCTGTTTTTTTGGGTTTGTTTTTTTTTCCCTCTCACCAGTTGTTTCTGTTGAATGGTGTTACTAAGGTGACTTTGAATGAGCTGACATAACGGTGGTGATTGGAGGACGGTGGTAGGGAGCTGGTTCTTTTGAGTGCCAGCCCACGCAGGTAGGACCAGCTGCTTCCTCGGAACATCTTCTGTGGGTCTTCATACATCTGGGGTTGGCTCAACCTTGATGAGCCTGTGTTTCTTATTAACCCCGCAACAGTAGTAGCTGCAGGCGATTACACCATCAGCAGCACAGCAACTAGGAAGAGGAATGGGAGAAGAGAGCAATTGATCAGCTTCTGTTTAACATGCAAAGAGAAACTCTGGTTTACTGGAAACAAACAGAGGTTAATTGCCATCAAAGCAGCAAGAAGAAGATGCTGCTGCCTGTGTTAACTTCATATTGGGGCATCTAGAGACAGAAATGTCTCTAGATGCCAAACACTGCACATTCTTATTCTTGTTAAATTTCTATCATCTTCTTCTTCTTCTCCCAGTTAGAACCATCCTTGTTTTATTGTAACTGATTTTTCTGCGCACTTTTATAACTTGTTATAATTTGTAAATGTATAAAATGTATACTCATGTTATATTTATGCACGTTTATGTATTGATCACCCCTGTTTTATGTAAACCGACATGATACGAATCTCTGTGAATGCCGGTATAGAAAACTCAAATAAATAAAATAAAAATAAATAAAATGTGAGAGGATAATTTCATTACTGCCGTCTCTGTTCAATAAACTCAAGCTGAAAGGGCTAGTGGGTGGGTGGGGAGCGGAAGGGGGCAGTTTTCACACTCTCCACATGAGCCAAATCTGTAGGTGCCTTTTTTACTCAAGGACTCTGCATCACCTTTAAGTTTGTGGGCAAGTGAGAGTCATTTTGAAATTTGTCATGGATATCAAGTACTCAGACACTTGCAACTGCTCTTGGTGCCAGGTAAGAACATCTTCGGAAAATAATGCACGTAGACTTGAAAATATAATCTAAACATGCTAGTTTTCTATCCTGTCCCAAACATTCTCCTCCCCTACCCCTCCAGAACACTCCCCTAAATGAGGCTAATGGTACAAGCATTGTGGAACACTCCTTGTTCTGTTGGCCTTAATTGAAGTAGGGCAACTTGCAGATAACCAGTGTACACGTGGCAATCACTATTAGTCTGCATAAATGGCTTTGAAAGTTGCCCTCTAAAACACACAGAGTGGTGTCGGCAGTGTGTAATACACTCTGGTGCTCTTCAGGGCAGCTTTTCCTTTCTCTTTCTTTTGTGCCATTCCCACTGAACCTCGGGCATAAAATTTGGGCAGTGCCCATTGTATTGTGGATCTACCATCCATTTCTCCTTATATCACACCTGCTGCTGGTAGCCAGTTCCACAGTCCCTTTGTCTGAATTGTGGTGGGGGGAGAGGTGATAATTTTTCTTCCATGCTAGTAACAGCCAAGTTCCACTCCACTGGAAGAGGGGCAAGATCACTAAAGTTCCTGGGAGGCTAAATGTGGAACTTAATATCCCAGGAAGCTCATAGCATTATTCAGCGGGGGAGCTTTGTTTAGAGTTTAATAAGAAAAAGGAGTTCATTAAATAAAGTCTAGACAAAATTGTAATGTGGCATAAGCATGATGTGTATGGAGGCCTTTACTTATTTCCCTAGCAAAATCTTGTGGTCGCAATGTTAATTCATGAATATGTAGAAATTAGGTCAACAAAATATTGAACTAACTCATTACGTCTGTGACTAGCTTTCCCGAGCTATGCTCTCCAGGCTACTGAATTAGCCCCAGATGTACTGAGTTAGTCCATTAAAATGTTTTCACCTAGAACTAGTTTGACTGTTATTTCCCAAGAACATATTCATCCATGCAGACAAAATACCAAATATATCAAAATCCAAGGCATCATCTAAACAGCAGACTTCACTGATCTATGAGAACATGTTCTTGAACTGTTTCTTTGAAATTAAGTATATTTAATATCTGGTCCTTGGCCTGTAGGTGGCATGTGTCCCTTTAAACCCTTTCCTTAGTATCTGGAGCACTACTTACCAATGAACAGAGAAGAACGGTAAACGCAATAATGTTGAAGAACCCTGACTGAGGGAGTTCCTGAATCTTACTCAGGAATTTCTGTCCAATCGTCTTCAGGTCTTGGGACAGGTTTTGGGAAGCCATTTCTATCCTGCTTACCAAATCTTGTATTTTATTATTCTAAAGAAGAAAGAGAGAGAGAGAGGGTGATTTGTACTACATATTTAATTGCTGCTATAATGGTTGCATGAAGAACATTTAGGTGCATGAATAGGTTGTTGAATTGAAATGGACCAGTTTTATTCTGTCCTAGCAATCCACATCCTGGGCCATGGCTTATGCCCCTTTTTTGTGACTGCAGTCTCCTTTTTGAAATGCAAGCTACCCTCACAAGAAAGAGACTCCTGGGGGGAGAGGGTTTGTTCTCATATCATTTTCTATGCAAAAATGGTGAGTAAGGATCTTGTTTCAAAACTCAGATTGCGATCACAAAAATGTGCTAAACCATCACTAAACACAAATTGGTTGATTTGTCCGTCATCGTGGTCCTTAAATCAGAATGCCTTAATGATATCAACACTGTGCTTCTGACACCACTTCGCTCACCTGCCCCTTCCCCACAGACAAGCACTTCATTCGTTTGTATACACATCTTGAAATTAACACATGTACAGACACACAAATGCCACTAAATATTCTCGTCATATGTGTGTGTATGAATGTTACCTCCCTTCCCTCCTCCCTAGGATATCTTAATGCTTAAAGAAAGATAAAGTATGTAGGCCAACAAAAAATGTAAATCCCACATTGCAGTCATGGGAGATAGCAAACCATGTGCTGTTAGTATTCAGTCTCCCTGTAGCAAGCGCTCAGAACGTCCTCAAGTTTTCCAAGCCCAGAAGATCACTGTAACATTGAAGCAGTGGGTGTTCCCCATATCCAGGGTTAAGAACATAAGAAAATGCCATACTGGGTCAGACCAAGGGTCCATCAAGCCCAGCATCCTGTTTCCAACAGTGGCCAATCCAGGCCATAAGAACCTGGCAAGTACCCAAAAACTAAGTCTATTCCATGTAACCATTGCTAATGGCAGTGGCTATTCTCTAAGTGAACTTAATAGCAGGTAATGGACTTCTCCTCCAAGAACTTATCCAATCCTTTTTTAAACACAGTTATACTAACTGCACTAACCACATCCTCTGGCAACAAATTCCAGAGTTTAATTGTGCGTTGAGTAAAAAAGAACTTTCTCCAATTAGTTTTAAATGTGCTACTTGCTAACTTCATGAAATGCCCCCTAGTCCTCCTATTATCCGAAAGTGTAAATAACTGATTCACATCTACTCGTTCTAGACCTCTCATGATCTTAAAGACCTCTATCATATCCCCCCTCAGTCGTCTCTTTCCAAGGTGAACAGCCCTAACCTCTTTAGTCTTTCCTCATAGGGGAGCTGTTCCATTCCCCTTATCATTTTGGTTGCCCTTCTCTGTACCTTCTCCATCGCAACCGATTGTACAAAAAGCCTAGAAAACTTGATAAATTACCATTTTAGTCGTACACTGAAACTGCTGAGAGCTGACAGCGACCCGAGGTATTTTCTGCCACCTAAAAGCAGAGCTGCTTCTTTTTCTTTTTCAAATGTTAAACACCTTCTTTCTTCTATCCACACTGGCAAAAAGCTCTTCTGACGTCCTGCTTGGAATTCTGGGCACCAACTAATAGTCACAAATTCTGAATTCTGTGCTCTAGAATATGCAGATCACTGTTAGTGAAATTTCACTCCAGCAGGCTGACATAGACGTTGAAGCTCCTTTACCAACTATAGACAGCATATCATCTGACTAAATATTTTACCAACTTCAACATTTGTCCTAAGCGGATCACAAAAAAAATGAAACCTCAGATTTACATAGCGTAAACATCATAAAGCAATATCAAATTTAAGGCATTACATTATGACAGTAGGAGTTAAAAGTGCAGCAGTTTTTGAAAAGGCTGGACACTGTGATCCTGAGATCACTCAAGCAAGGGGGGAAATGCTTAAATAATTAGATTTTATATCGAAACATTGACTGAAAGTTTGTACAGATTGGTATGTTTTTTGGCTTCCAAGTCTGAAGAATTCAGAATTTCTTTCCATATTTTGATATGTTGAAATCTGGATTTCCCTTTTAAATAGGATACCTAATGTGTTCTCTTCATAGCTGTGCAGATTTTTTTTTGTAGTGCATCAGAAACTATGCCAATTTTTCTAATGTACAAGTTTAAGGGGTGGATAAATCAGTGGAAGTTAACACTTGGCCTGCCAGACAACCTTCAAGTTTTCTGTCATCTCTAATCTAACCAAATTGGTAGTGCAGTAATAATGGGAGATTTCAATTACCCCAATATTGACTGGGTAAATGTAACATCAGGACATGCTAGAGAGAGAAAGTTCCTGGATGGAATAAATGATATTATGGACAATTGGTTCTGGAACTGATGAGAGAGGGAGCAATTTTAGATCTAATTCTTAATGGAGCACAGGATTTGGTGAGAGAGGTAATGGTGCTGGGGCCGGTTGGCAATAGTAATCATAATATGATCAAATTTGAATTAATGACAGGAAGGGGGACAGTAAGTAAATCTACGGCTCTAGCGCTAAACTTTCAAAAGGGAAACTGGTAAAATGAGAAAAATAGAAAAAAACTGAAAGGAACAGCTACAAAGGTAAAAAGTGTGCAAGAGGCATGGACATGGTTTAAAAAAACCCAAACCATCCTAGAAGCACAGTCCAGATGTATTCCACACATTAAGAAAGGTGGAAGGAAGGCAAAATGATTCCCAGCATGGTTAAAAGGTGAGATGAAAGAAGCTATTTTAGCCAAAAGATCTTTATTCAAAAATTGGAAGAAGGATCCGACAAGAAAATAGGATAAAGCATAAGCGCTGGCAAGTTAAATGTAAGACATTGATAAGACAGGCTAAGAGAGAATTTGAAAAGAAGTTGGCCGTAGAATCAAAATCTCACAGTAAAAACCTTAAAAAAATATATCCGAAGCAGAAAGCCTGCAAGGGAGTCAGTTGGACCGTTAAATGATCGAGGGATTAAAGGGGCACTTAGAGAAGATAAGGCCATAGCGGAAAGATTAAACTATTTTTTGCTTTGGTGTTTACTAAAGAGGATGTTAGGGAGATGCCAAATCACGGTGAACCTAGAAGATGTGGTAGGCCTGATTGAGAAACTGAAGAGTAGTAAATCACCTGGAGTGGATGGTATACACCCCAGGGTTCTGAAGGAACTCAAAAATGAAATTTCAGACGTATTAGTAAAAATTTGTAACCTATCATTAAAATCATCCATTGTACCTGAAGACTGGAGGGTGGCTAATGAAACCCCAATATTTAAAAAGGGCTCCAGGGGCGATCCGGGAAACTACAGACCAGTTAGCCTGACTTCAGTGCCAGGAAAAATAGTGGAAAGTGTTCTAAAGATCAAAATCACAGAACATCTAGAAAGACATGGTTTAATGGAACAGAGTCAGCATGGCTTTACCCAAGGCAAGTCTTGCCTCACAAATCTTCACTTTTTTGAAGGGGTTAATAAACATATAGATATAGTATATAATGGATGTAGTGTATTTGGATTTTCAGAAGGCATTTGACAAAGTTCCTCATGAGAGGCTTCTAAGAAAAGTAAAAAGTCATGGAATAGGTGGCGATGTCCTTTCATGGATTACAAACTGGTTAAAAGACAGTAAACAGAGAGTAGGATTAAATGGTCAATTTTCTCAGTGGAAAAGGGTATACAGTGGTGTGCCTCAGGGATCTGTACTAGGACCCGTTCTTTTCAATATATTTATAAAATGATCTGGAAAAGAATACGACGAGTGAGGTAATCAAATTTTGCAGATGATACAAAATTATTCAGAGTAGTTGAATCACAAGCAGATTGTGATAAATTGCAGGAGGACTTTGTGAGACTGGAAAATTGGGCATCCAAATGGCAGATGAAATTTAATGTGGACAAGTGCAAGGTGATGCATATAGGGAAAAATAACCCATGCTATAGTTACACAATGTTCGGTTCCATATTAGGAGCTACCACCCAAGAAAGAGATCTAGGCATCATAGTGGATAATACTTTGAAATTGTTGGCTCTGTGTGCTGTGGCAGTCAAGAAAGCAAACAGAATGTTAGGAATTATTAGGAAGGGAATGGTGAATAAAATGGAGGATGTCATAATGCCTCTTTATCGCTCCATGGTGAGACCACACCATGAATACTATGTACAATTCTGGTTGCTGCATCTCAAGAAAGATATAGTTTTGATGGAGAAGGTACAGAGAAGGGAGACCAAAATGATAAAGGGGATGGAACAGCTCCCCTATGAGGAAAGACTAAAGAGGTTAGGAATTTTCAGCTTGGAGAAGAGACGGCTGAGGAGGGATATGATCTAGATCTTTAAAATCATGAGGTCTAGAACGGGTAAATGTGAATCTGTTATTTAGTCTTTCGGATAATAGAAAAACTAGGTGGCACTCCATGAAGGTAGCATGTGCACATTTAAAACTAATAGAAGAAAATTCTTTTTTTCACTCAACGCACAATTAAACTCTGGAATTTGTTGCCAGGGATGTGGTTAGTGCAGTTATAGCTGGGCTAAAAAAGGATTGGATAAGTTCTTGGAGGAGAAGTCCATTACCTGCTATTAATTAAGTGGACTTAGAAAATAGCCACTACTATTACTGGCATCAATAGCGTGGGATATTCTTAGTTTTTGGGTATTTGCCAGGTACTTATGGCCTGGATTGGTCACTGTTAGAAACAGGATGCTGGGCTTGATGGACCCTTGATCTAACCCAGTATGGCAATTTATGTTCTTATGTTCTAATCTCGATACCTGTGACGACTACCATTTCAGACTTGTGAAATATTGTAACGAACTGGCTAAGAACAATTGCAAAGAATTCACTGTAATTAGTTTTATCCAGGATCCAGTAAGTGGCCAATGAAATTGTCAGTCAAAGAATCAATTGAATTAAATAATCAGATCTAATTAACAAAATTAAACATTCAAGTGACGAAAAAATCCTAATGTTCAAAGTAACACTCCCAGTCCCCAAATTAAGAAACTCCCTTGACTGATTGTACAGTCAGTGCTCTTAGATATTTCTTGAAATGGAAAGACTCACAGTCATTGGTTTCCACTGGACACTGTCCTGTGGGAGAGTAAACATGTCGCCAAATAATGCTACTTCATTTACTGGCCAACTGCCAGTCGACCACCTTGGTTTGACATACCTGCCTTTCACTGCCTTTAAATGCTACGGTGCCCGCTGACCGATTTGTCAACTGACCTCTTGACATGCTATCTCTGCAACTTAGGGCATCCACATGCACCCCTGTTGCAGCTCCTTGTCCGAGCAGGTGGGCCTTTCCTCTCCTGGATTCACTCCTTTGGTAGTTTGTTGCTTGGGAAAGGATGCAGTTTTAGCCAGCTTCACGGCTCTTGCTCTTTGGTTCTTGCTGCTCGCTTCCAGATCACTGGAAAAAAAATGAAAGTATTGGAGACTGCTGCCCACCCTGTCAGCTCACTAACCACCAACTGCCACAGCAAGAATATCATCTGGGTTTTGGTTTGGTTTTTGAAAAGTATTGCAAGATTGCATTACCTGACACACAGCAGGATCTTGCACTGGCTTATAAAGGGAAGAAGGGAAATAATTAAAATGACTGGCCAAAGTTTGCATTGCAGTATATTGCAAACTTTGTTCCTAGAATTTTTTTTATCTTGCATCCCAGAAAAAGTCGACACATCCATTCTATGAGCCCATAATAGCATATGGCTTTGGTGCATCTCATGCTGCAAAGAGCAGCATGAGATGGGGAGAAGCAGAAGGACACTGGAGTATGAAAACAGAAATAAACAGAGGATTACATCAGGAAGGAAGCAAAGGGTTGATGTGTTACTGATGTCCTGTTGCGGTTTAATGTAATATATCGATTTGTAGTGTCACTTCAGCATTATATATCGCAAGACCCTCGTGCATGCAGAGAAGTCCTGTTCTCAAAGGCTATCTTTAAAAAGCTATTTAAGTTGGCTTCAAATTTAGGAGCTCACAAAAACTCCTAAACCCAGAGAGTAACCACAAAAAATGAGTTTAAAAGCATAATGTGAGGATGGAATTCAGGAGAGCCAACCACAGATCTCTGCCCATCTTAAATCATCGGGGTGTGATCTTTGATTTATCTATAGCAGTCTGTCATTTTATAGTTTCCAATATGTCCTTCATTTCTATGTGCGAGTCTGGGCGCCAGAAAGTTTTAAAACTGATCCTAAAGTACTTACTGGGCAGCAGTGGAAAGCCAGAGAGAGACTGCAACTTTCTTTCCTGCGACTAATCCCACACCAAAAGCACGCGGGAACTCTTTAGAGTTTTATTGCCAATTTTGCTAGGCTGCGCACTGTCTCTCTAGTTTGAAAACTTTGGAATCACATGGAAGGAGAATCTGCAAACTGATCTTATTTCATTTCTTACTAAGTAGGCGGCCTAACCTCAGGATTAGTAGGGGAAGGTATTATGGATTAACCAAAACCTTTTCTAAGCCCTCTTAACAAAGGCTCTTCCAGTCTTGTTTATGTATCTCTTATTCCAGAGCATTCAAGGTTGTCTTGTCATTTTTTTTTTCCTATTGAGCGTTCTGGGCAATAAATCCCAGAATGCTTTAGGCAGTTAGAAAACATGCTGCTCTTCAATGATTTGGAACTAATTGGTCATTTTGGTTGCTACCCTATGCAGATTTAAATTTGTGGTAATCTCCACATGTGCCATTTTGAGCTATGCTTTGGATGGGAGGTCACTTTGTTAAAATGAAGTTGTATGTGGGGGTGTTGCTCGGTGATTTCAGAGGATTTGAAATCTTCGGTGGTGCAAGAAACGCCATTGCATTGCTGTCAGACAAAGCAAAAGGACTGAATAAATAAAATGAAACGGCTACAGCTGGATGGGGTTCCAATGGCAAAAACTTCAGTGCTTGCTTGTTTTTTGTTTTTTTTAAACACGCCAACTTGTTGCAGGAATGTAAATAGAATGAGTTAATCCTATAAAGTCAGCACAGTGTGCATTTGAGACAGTGTCTGCTTCCAGACCTTGAGGTCTGCCAACAGGTCTAGCTTTCATTATATATCCCAATTGCTATTTGTCAGGTATATGTACAGCATGTACATTACAATCCACAACACCATTGTCAGTTTTAATAACTTTCTATAAATAACTTTTTTTTTTAAATTTACTACTTCTTTTTCAAAATCTTAACTAATCAAGGTAAAGTACTGCTCTTAAGCAATGTGGAAAGGGAAAATCTCAGATAGCACCGCCCACAGAGGTCAGAGCGGATGGCAGTCGCTGATAGTCTTCTCAAGCGTGGGCCCTGAAGCAGCATGGATCACAGTGAAACATGGCCTTGGTGGCGTTCTTTCGTTAAAGATTTTGACTTTCTTGGGCCGGGATAAAGCCATCTGTCCAGATGCTTATAAAGTCTCTTTGAAGGCATTGAAGTATCGAAGAAATTCGATACTTCCCTGAAAACTACAAAATTTTAAATTTTGTATTGGTGCAGTCTCAGGTTTTCCCTTTCCACATTCCTTAAAAACAGTACTTTATCTTGTTAGTTTTTTCTCAAAACCTTAATTTTTTATTTTTTTTTTTACAATTGTTAAATTTACTTATAGAAAGGTTATTAAATTGACATTGGTATTCTAGCTGTTTGGATTGGTGGCATTATGTACATTAGACATGAGATTTAAGGAACCCGGTAATTTGTGTATTTTGTTGTTTTGAAAACCGGACCTGGTGGTACACCTTGGAGACCACTTAGAGGAGCTAGTGTATCTTGATATTTATTTCAGCACCTTTTATCTGATCTTTCATCCCCAGATAATGCATTCTCCTCCTGGGTGAACTGTACGCTCAGCATTGCCAATAATCATTGCTCCCTAGTAACAAAGACTATCAATCCCAATCGCAAAAATAGAAAACCTTGGTACACACCTCTCCTCAGAAATCTCAAAACCCTACTCAGAGCCTCCGAAAGGTCCTGGCGCAAACACCAATCCCCTGCCACCAAAACCCTCTACTATCAACGCATGCATGAATATAGAAATTCCATCCTGCATTCCAAACGGGATTACTACGCCAAAAAAATAAATGGTCTGCAATACAACCCCAAGGCCCTTTTCACCATGGTTGCTGACCTGACCTCTCCCATACACACAACAACTAGCTAACTCCTCCACAAATCGTTGCAACGAACTAGCTCTATTTTTTAAAAACAAGGTATCTTCCATCACAGCACAGTTTTCGCACAATAACCTCAATATCTGTCTTCCCAATATCAACTCTCCAGTCTCCCTTTCATTGTTTGAGTCCGCTTCCCCCCTAGAAGTGGGAGAACATACTAAAGAAAATGAAACCATCCACTCACCCCTCTGAAACCATCCCCTCTAAACTCCTACTATCCATACACAATGTGATCGCCAAACCCCTCTCAAATATTCTCAACTGTTCACTAGAGCATGGCACCGTCCCAGACTTTCTGAAACAAGCAATTGTGAAACCTCTACTTAAAAAATCCAACCTTGACCCCAACACTCTTTCTAATTACAGCCGGGTGTCCAATCTACCCCCTCCTAGCCTAAAGTCTTGAAAAGCTAGTGAACTCCGTCTATCCGATCCCCTTGAAACAGACCAACATCCTCCTTCCACCCAATAGGGTTTCAGGAAACACTTAAGCACTGAAGCTCTGCTCCTCTCCCTACACGATACCCTTATCAAAGGAATCGACTCAGATCCTCCTATCTCATCGCATTACTTGACATCTCAGCTGCGTTTGACACAGTCAATCACGATGTCCTACTCAACATTCTCAGAAATATTGGGATCACAGGCAAGGCCATTGATTGGATTCAATCTTATCTCCAGAATCGCTCTTTCACTGTCGTCAATGGACAATAATGAATCTGACCCCATCATTCTTCCCCAAGGTGTTACCCCAAGGTTCCTCACTCTCATCTACGCTTTTTAATATATACATGCTTCCCCTGACCACGCTTCTCACTAACCTGCATATCAAACTTTTTATTTATGCTGACGACGTTCAGCTCCATTTTCCCATTCTCTGACTCCATCCAAACTGCTTTACATAGCTGGGAATCCTGTCTTTCCTCAATCAACCAACTCCTAAAGGACATGCACCTTGCTCTCAACTCTAACAAGACTGAGCTTTTAATCATATCGAATAGACAACCACTCCCTGACATCCTCTTGCTTCCTCAGCTACCAACTTCCCTTCGCACCACTCGCAACTTAGGAGCTATTATTGATAATCACCTCTCATTCAAACCTATTCATCAATCCATAATAAAGGATTGCTATTTAAACTTCAAACAATAAAGAAACTCAGATCCCTACTACACTTCAACGATTTCCGCACAGTCCCTCCAGGCTATTATTTTATCGAAGCTCGACTACTGTAATGCACTCTTACTCGGCATTCCTGCATCACACACCAAGCCCCTTCAACTCCTACAAAATGCCTCCGCTCGGATATTGTCAAACACAAAAAAAAAGAGACCACATCACCCCCACACCTTATTCAACTACACTGGCTCCCTATAACCAGTCACGAATTCTTTACAAAAACACTCTCGATCATCACAAGAGTCTAGTAAATTCTAACCTTAACTGGATTAACCCCCCCATCTCACCCCGTTCCTCCAATAGACCCACCCGCCCAGCACTCCAAGGAAACACTCCATGCCCATTCTATCAAATCTTTTAACTCTCCTCTACTATTAACAGAGCCTTCTCTCTTTGCCGCCCCCCACCCTATGGAATCACTGCCCCATGATATTCGAATAGAGACTTATACCCCCATTTTCAAAAGAAACTTAAAACCTGGCTCTTTCGGCAAGCTACTCCATTTCACCCCCTATTACATAAACCCCCATGTGAATTGTTAGATTGATATCCTGGTATGAAACGCCTTTATGTCTGCTGATTCTGTACTGTGCACTTTCATGTATATAGTTCTAGTTATAATTATTATAATCAGCATCTCCCCATTGATGCTTGTTATATCTAAGGGCTTCTCCCGAAGATTATCTATATGTTACTGAGTCACCATCTTATTTGTTATATGTAAGGGCAATGCCCAAAGTTTTATGTTCACTGTGAACCGATACGATGTGCGAACGGATACGGTTATATAAAGAAATGGTTCAATAAATAAATAAATAAATCTATTATCTGGAAACTCCCAATATCTTGAAAATATAGTCCCGGGTCATGTTCCCTTATCTAGATATATGTTTGACCCCCCAAATATACCTCCTTTAGATTCCCCAGCTGCAGATACTTTTCCCTTTCTCCCCTGACATGCTCCCTTCCCTCCCCCCACCTCTCCATCCCCGTGGCCGGGCCTAACAAGACTCTTTCGCCACACGTTTGTCAATACCCTCTCCTTTGGCGCCTCTCCCTCCTGTCTGGTTCACAGTATCAGATCAAGTGTTTAAACTAGAACAAAGGGAAAAGCCGACAGTCGCTCAGCAGCGCATGGTTCGGAGGATGTATCTTTAAAGGATACTAATGATGCACTAGGAATTAGGGCATCCCGACAGTGAGGTTCCAATAATTAGAAAAGTAGTCCAAATGCCTGTAACTAAAAACTCACCTGAGCTAAAAAATTCTAACTTATCCCTATCAATTAAAAAGCAGAATAAAAATACAATCAAAAAAACAACTTTGAAATGTTGTATGCTAATGCCAGAAGTCTAAGAAGTAAGATGGGAGAATTAGAATGTATAGCAGTAAATGATGACATAGACTTAATTGGCATCTCAGAGACATGGTGGAAAGAGGATAACCAATGGGACAGTGCTATACCGGGGTACAAATTATATCGCAATGACAGAGAGGAGCAGTCGGGAGGAGGTGTGGCGCTTTATGTCCGGGATGGCATAGAGTCCAACAGGATAAACATCCTGCATGAGACTAAATACAAAATTGAATCTTTATGGGTAGAAATCCCTTGTGTATCAGGGAAGACTACAGTGATAGGGGTATACTACCGTCCACCTGGTCAAGATGGTGAGATGGACAGTGAAATGCTAAGAGAAATTAGGGAGCTCAACCAAATTGGTAGTGCAGTAATAATGGGAGACTTCAATTAACCCCAATATAGACTGGGATAAATGTATCATCGGGGTCACGCTAGAGAGATAACGTTCCTGGATGGAATAAATGATAGCTTTAATGGAGCAAATGGTTCAGGAACCGACGAGAGAGGGAGGCAATTTTAGATCTAATTCTCAGTGGAGCACAGGACTTGTGAGAGAGGTAACGGTGGTGGGGCCGCTTGGCAATAGTGATCATAATATGATCAGATTTGATTTAATGACTGGAAAAGGAACAGTGTGCAAATCCAAGGCTCTCGTGCTAAACTTTCAAAAGGGAAACTTTGATAAAATGAGAAAAATTGTTTAGAAGAAAACTGAAAGGAGCAGCTACAAAAGTAAAAATGTCCAAGAGGCGTGGTCATTGTTAAAAAATACCATTCTTAGAAGCAAGCAGTCAAGATGTATTCCACACATTAAGAAAGGTGGAAAGAAGGGCAAAACGATTACCGGCATGGGTAAAAGGGGAGGTGAAAGAGCTATTTTAGCCAAAAGATCTTCATTCAAAATTGGAAGAAAGGATCCAACAGAAGAAAATAGGATAAAGCATAAACATTGGCAAGTTAAATGTAAGACATTGAATAAGACAGGCTTAAGAGAGAATTTGAAAAGAAGTTGGCTGTAGAGGCAAAAACTGCCAGTAAAAACTTTTTTAAATATATCCGAAGCAGAAAGCCTGTGGGGAGTCAGTTGGACCGTTAGATGATCGAGGGGTTAAAGGGGCACTTAGAGAATAAGGCCATCGCGGAAAGATTAAATGATTTCTTTGCTTCGGTGTTTACTGAAGAGGATGTTGGGGAGGGTACCCGTAATGGAGAAGGTTTTCATGGGTAATGATTCTAGATGGACTGAATCAAATCACGGTAGAACCTAGAAGATGTGGTAGCCTGATTGACAAACTGAAGAGTAGTAAATCACCTGGACCGGATGGTTATACACCCCAGAGTTCTGAAGGAACTAAAAAAATGAAATTTCAGACCTATTAGTAAAAATTTGTAACTTATCATTAAAATCATCCATTGTACCTGAAGAACTGGAGGATAGCAAATTGTAACCCCAATATTTAAAAAGGGCTCCAGGGGGCGATCCGGGAAACTACAGACCGGTTAGCCTGACTTCAGTGCCAGGAGAAAAATAGTGGAAAGTGTTCTAAACATCAAAATCACAGAACATATAGAAAAACATGGTTTAATGGAACAAAGTCAGCATGGCTTTACCCAGGGCAAGTCTTGCCTCACAAATCTGCTTCACTTTTTTGAAGGAGTTAATAAACATGTGGATAAAGGTGAACCGGTAAGATATAGTATACTTGGATTTTCAGAAGGCGTTTGACAAAGTTCCTCATGAGAGGCTTCTAGGAAAAGTAAAAAGTCATGGGATAGGTGGCGATGTCCTTTCGTGGATTGCAAACTGGCTAAAAGACAGGAAACAGAGAGTAGGATTAAATGGGCAATTTTCTCATGGAAGGGAGTGGACAGTGGAGTGCCTCAGGGATCTGTATTGGGACCCTTACTGTTCAAATATATTTATAAATGATCTGGAAAGAAATACGACGAGTGAGATAATCAAAATTTGCAGATGACACAAAATTGTGCAGAGTAGTTAAATCACAAGCAGATTGTGATAAATTGCAGGAAGACCTTGGTGAGACTGGAAAATGGGCATCCAAATGGCAGATGAAATTTAATGTGGAAAAGTTGCAAGGTGATGCATATAGGGAAAAATAACCCATGCTATAATTACACGATGTTGGGTTCCATATTAGGTGGCTACAACCCAAGAAAGAGATCTAGGTGTCATAGTGGATCACACATTGAAATCGTCGGTTCAGTGTGCTGCAGCAGTCAAAAAAGCAAACAGAATGTTGGGAATTATTAGAAAAGGAATGATGAATAAAAACGGAAAATGTCATAATGCCTCTGTATCGCTCCTATGGTGAGACCGCACCTTGAATACTGTGTACAATTCTGGTCGCCGCATCTCAAAAAGATATAATTGCGATGGAGAAGGTACAGAGAAGGGCTACCAAAATGATAAGGGGGAAATGGAACAACTCCCCTATGAGGAAAGACTAAAGAGATTAGGACTTTTCAGCTTGGAGAAGAGACGACTGAGGGGGGATATGATAGAGGTGTTTTAAAATCATGAGAGGTCTAGAACGGGTAGATGTGAATCGGTTATTTACTCTTTCAGATAGTAGAAGGACTAGGGGACACTCCATGAAGTTAGCATGGGGCACATTTAAAACTAATCGGAGAAAAGTTCTTTTTTACTCAACGCACAATTAAACTCTGGAATTTGTTGCCAGAGAATGTGGTTCGTGCAGGGTAGTATAGCTGTGTTTAAAAAAAGGATTGGATAAGTTCTTGGAGGAGAAGTCCCTTACCTGCTATTAGGTTCACATTAGAGAATAGCCACTGCCATTAGCAATGGTTACATGGAATAGACTTAGTTTTTGGGTACTTGCCAGGTTCTTTATGGCCTGGAATTGGCCACTGTTGGAAACAGGATGCTGGGCTTGATGGACCCTTGGTCTGACCCAGTATGGCATTTTCTTATGTTCTTATGTTCTTAAACCGCATGTGGCTCCATAGTACACTGGGGATCCTCGACTAATATACTGCGACTGTTTGATTTAAAATCTGTTGTAGCCCACATTGGTAAAAGGCAGAATATCAAATCTCTCTCTCTCTCTCTCTATATATATATATATATATTAAATGACTTGGTGTTATTTCAGTAATTAGACCAAGGGTGTTTGTGTTATAGGATTAGACCACACCCAGGTGATAGAGACACAAAGTAATGCCTCCCATCATAAAGCTTCCAGTTATGTTGTAACCTAGTTGATTGCACTTAATTATTATTACTTTTTTAAAATTCCTTTATCAGTTTGACATGTATCGAAAACTAATTCTGTGTAGTCCGATCCAGTGGCTTAGTGGCCAGTACTACCTGTTGCCATACGGAGGGACCCAGATTCGATTCCTGACTTAAGAACATAAAAGGCTGCCATACTGTGTCAGACCAAGGGTCCATCAAGGCCAACATCCTGTTTCCAAAAGTGGCCAATCCAGGTCGCAAGCACCTGGCAGGATCCCAAACAGTAAATAGATCCCATGCTGCTTCTACTCACCAGACTATGGCCATTCGCAGCCTCCAGGGAGAGGGAGTTATAGTCCTTGTGCAATAGCAGCACCTAGTGGCCAGATTTAGGACCCATGATTGCCCAGGCACCTGGTCCCCAGCCGAGGGCCTTCGCTGCAATAACTGGTCCACAGTTAGTTGAGAGGAGATATAAAATAGTCACGAATGAAGGTTCATGGTGCCAGATCCCAGCCCTGGTTCCATCTGAGCAGGAGGAACCTGCCAGGGTCAAAATGAAGAGAATTCTTCCATCTTCGTCTCCATTCTAATTCTCCGACGCTTACAATAAACAAGAAGGCTGGAAGGGACTCGCTGGTATCTGCTGTCAAGCCCTTCTTTTGCAGAATCCAAATGGCAGTTCCTTTTCTTGAGCCTGCCTGGTTTCACATAAGTTAGTGTGCATTCTGGAACTCCAACAACGACTCTTTCTTCCTATTTTCCAGACATATGTTTTGAATTGAAGGGGTTTTTTTTTTCTTCCTCTTCACTATTGGAAGAGCTACGAGCCAACTCTCTCCCCGCTTCCCCTTGCCAGGAAAACTCGGACCGTTTCTTCATCCGCTGTTCACCAGATCTGATTTTATTTTCTTTTCTCGTTTGAAAGCCACCTTGCAAGTGTTTCAGACTAATAAGAGAGAGAGAGAGAGATTCAGAAATAGAGGGTGGAGACCCTGACGGGGAGAGGTTACCTATGTTCAGAATTCAAACTTAAATGATAGCGAAACAAACCCACTAATTAAAGTAGTGTAGTATGGTGCTGAGGATAGTCAGATGACAGAAGGAGGAGCACTTCCCCTTCCAGTTTAACAGGATCAAAAGAGAGAGGCACCAGAGACAGGGATGTGCAGGCAGGCTTGGTTTCATGGCGTAGTAAGGCTTAAGAAAAAAGAAAGCCAGAAATGGCAAACCTGACACAGAAAATCTCTTGTGCGAGTAGTTCAGCAGAAACCAGATTTATTTTAAACACCGAAGCGTATTTCTTATTCCCTTTGTGGTGCGGTACAAGAGGCTGTCCCATGGCTGTGGGGTTTCCCACCACAAGAGACATTTAAACACAGAGAGGTCGATGTTCAAACCTGGATAAATCTTTGTTTTTACAAACGCCCTCCCCCCCCCCCCCCCCCCCCAGTTCAGCAGGCAGATAATTTACCTGCATAAGAAGAGGTGGAGTTTGGAGGGCCCAGCAAAGCTTTAGCCAGACTGCATTAGATATTCAACGCTGTCTGGCTCAAGATATCCAGACAAGCCTGATTGGGGTGAAGGCCAGGCCTAACCTCAACCAGATAACTTTATTCGGGTATATTCAGCAGCACTGTTAGCTGGATAAGTGCCACCAGATATCCGGGTAGAGCAGGGGTGGGCAATTCCGGTCCTCGAGGGCTGCAAACCGGTTAGGTTTTCAGGATATCCCTAATGAATATGCATGAAAAAGATTTACATATGACTGAGGCAGAGTGCATGCAAATCTCTCTTGTGCATATTCATTAGGGATATCCTGAAAACCCGACCGGTTTGCGGCCCTCGAGGACTGGAATTGCCCATCCCTGGGGTAGAGTTAGCCAAATCAAGTGTTAGGGTTTAGCTTCTGCTGCTCTCCATGCCACTGGATATTGGGCTCAGGGAAGATTAAGTAACAAGGGGGGCCACATAGCATCTGATGGGGAAGGGAGTGGAATTTGTGTCTTAATATTTCACAGCTCCATGCTCTAGCCACAGCAATTCATGCAAGCTGGCATAAAGGGCAGCGTCTGACTCTATTTTGTCCTCCAAGGGCTATTCTGCTTAATGGCTATTCCGCGTCAGCTCCATGTCTCACCCCCAAGATGCTTTTGTTTCTGTATCTCAAAATGTATCTCTTCATTAGGAGCCATAGGAACATGTGCTCAGCCTTGTTAGAGAGAATTTGAGCAAATTCACATCAAAGGAAACACTGTGACATCAGCCTTGATTGCTACTGTCACGTTTTTAATTATAGGGCTTATAAGGGAGTTGTATGTCCACAGAGGCGAAAGATGCACAAATCTGTCAGAATCCTAGCAAAGCACATTGGGTCAAGCAGGATCGTGGCCTGGGACGTACAGGAGGTTGTTTTTCTTTTTGTCCCGGTTTAGCTGCAGTTGGCTGAAACTCTTATTTTGTTTCTGTTCTTTTTAACTGGCATTTCTTTAGGGCGAGCAGCATCCAAGGACAGCAGAGAGAAAACAGTTGGAAACGCACCATGATTCCTGTAACGCTGCAAAGGGCATTTTTAGTCAAAGAAAGAAACTAAAGCTCTGTTAATTACAGAAATTGAAGTTCTAAACTTATACGGTGCCTTTGCCTGTTCTGGGCCATAGTAGTGAAACCGTGTTAGTGTCCTACTGTAAAAATGTACTCAGGGCTTTTATATATCTACTAGATAAGGGAGCCCGGACCGACGTGCCGCAAATGCGCAGTAGAGAGCAGCTCTACCGCACATGCGCGCACGTCGGTCAGAGCGGAGCGTGCCTAAAAAAAATGGCGCTGGGAGGAGCGGCAGCGGCGAAGAGCGGCGGCGAGAAGCAGGAGCGGCGGAAGGAGCGGCGGCGAGAAGCAGGAGAAGCAGGAGCGGCGGCGAGAAGCAGGAGCGGCGGAAGGAGCGGCAGCGAGAAGCAGGAGCGGCGGAAAGAGCGGCGGCGAGAAGCAGGAGCGGCGGCGGAAGGAGCGGCAGCGAAAAGCAGGAGCGGCGGCGGAAGGAGCAGCGGCGAAAAGCAGGAGCGGCGGCGGGGTGCGCGAGGGAGGGCCCCCACCTCCGGAGATCTTCGTTGTGGATGAGCTGTGAGGGGAGAGAAGTGAGGAGAGGGGGGAAGTGACTGAAGGGAGGGGGGAGGGAGGAGAGAGTGAGGGGAGGGGGGAGTGACTGAAGGGAGGGGGGTGACTGAGGGAGGGGGGAGGGAGGAGAGAGGGAGGGGAGGGGGGAGTGACTGAAGGGAGGAGAAGAGAGAGTGAGGGAGGGGGGAGTGACTGAAGGGAGGGGGGAGGGAGGAGAAAGTGAGGGGAGGGGGGAGGGGGGAGTGACTGGGGGGAGGGGGAGGAGAGAGTGAGGTGAGGGGGGGAGGAGAGAGTGACTGAAGGGAGGGGGAGGAGAGAGTGAGGGGAGGGTGGGAGAGAGTGAAGGGAGGGGGGAGAGAGTGAGGGGAGGGGGGAGGAGAGAGTGACTGAAGGGAGGGGGAGGAGAGAGTGAGGGGAGGGGGGGAGTGACTGAAGGGAGGGGAAGGGAGGAGAGGGGGAGGGGGGAGTGACTGAAGGGAGGGGAAGGGAGGTGAGAGGGAGTGGGGAGGGAGAATGGGGAGGAGAAGTGGGAGGGAGAATGGGGAGGAGGGGAGTGGGAAGGAGAATGAGTGGGAAGGAAATGGACAGAAAAAATGTTATAAAATGTAGCCCGTTGTTACGGGCTTAACAGCTAGTATATAATAAAATATACAATACTGAGAAAAGGTTTGTGAACTGCCTAGGATGATCTGCATTTTAGCACAATTTATTTTCAAAACATGAATAGATCCTAATCTAAACCCTGATAAAAGAGACAGGTAACGCTATTCAACAACTCAGACAAAAAGGGAGATATTTTGAATATTTATTCAGCAAAAAGATTAAACAATGCACCTTTGTGTGAAAAAGTCTGCGAGCCCTTCATTTAATAACTGGTGGCACCACCTTTTGAGCAGCAATAACTTCAATTAAACATTTCCTGTAACTGATCAGTCTCGCACATCGACCCTCAAGGAATTTTGGCCATTCTTCCACCTATAACTGTTTCAACTTCCATTTCGTGACACATGGGGGCTTCCTTGCATTAACAGCTCACTTCAGGTCTTGCCACAACTCTGATAAGTAGATTATCGAAAATTCATTCCTCCTGGTGTTAAATTTGTCTCTTTCCAATCCATTACAGAAAAAAAGCAAAAATGCGGTCCCCTGTGTGCCGACAGTAAAATCCTCTGGGAGGGGAGGAATCTACCCTAACTGGTTTGCATTATTAACATTACACAGACACTGTATAATGAGGTCAGGGTGAGTGTTAGTGGTTACTACATCTCAAGAAAGATATAGCAGAATTAGAAAAGGTACAGAGAAGGGAGACCAAGATGATAAAGAGGATGGAACAATTCCACTATTAAGAAAAGCTAAAGAGGTTAGGACTCTTCTGCTCAGAGAAGAGACAGCTGAGGGGAGATATGAGAGAGGTCTATAAAATAATGAGTGGAATGTAATGAGTAAACGTTAATCAGATGTTTATTCTTTTGAAAAATACAAAGACCGGGGAACACACAAAGCGGGGAGTAGCTGGCTTGTTACGGCGGTTACTACCCCAAACCAAATGTGCCTGATACTTCACTTTCAATGCATATCCAGCATAGCTCTCTGCTTCAACGGCAGGGGAGAAGAAAAAAACTGATACCTCACGCATATCCAGCATAGCTCCCTGCTTCAACGGCAGGGGAGAAGATAAACAACCAATAAGGGCTGTATAACATAATCTGGGTAAAAACAAATAAGCATGGGTGTAGCTTGCTTATTGCGGCGGTTATTACCCCTACTACCTCTAACTACTCAAGCTAGATATTTCACTTGGATGCAGCTCCATCACCGCTCTCTACATTAATGGTGGGGGTGGAAGGGAATTAGAACCAAGAGCTAAGAGAAACAGATAAGTATGAGAGAAGAAATGAGGGAAGCTTGCTGGGCAGACTGGATGGGCCATTTGGTCTTCTTCTGCCGTCATTTCTATGTTTCTATGTTTCTATGTAATGAAGTTCACTGGGTAATACATTTAAAACTAATAAGAGAAAATATTTGTTTTTACTCAACGCATAATTAAGTTCTGGAATTCATTGCCAGAAGATGTGGTGAAAGCTATTAGTATAGCAGTATTTAAAAAAGGTTTGGACAAGTTCCTAGAGGAAACGTCCATTAACAATTATTAAGGGAGAGTTGCAGAAATCCACTGCTTATTCTTGGGATAAGCAGCTTAGAGTCTATCTACCCCTTGGGTTCCTGCCAGATACTTGTGTCCTGGCTTGGCCATTGCTGGAAACAGGACTCTGGGCTTGATGGATCCTTGGTTTGACCCAGTATGGCAAGCCTTATGTTCTTATGTTTCATCTTGTGTCTTTCTTAATTCAAAATGATACAACAATAAAAAGAAAAACAACATTTCATTTATTTTCATTTTTCATGCGTACTAAATCAAATTAATGAAAAACAAAATGCTATTAAAATAAATAAAAACTAAATGAAAAAATACTAGATGAAACAAAAAAGACACAAAACAAAAAATTTTCACCGCACAGCCCTACTCAAAAGCTATTTCTAAATGTATTGAGTTAGTCCAATAAAAAGGCAGTGCCTTCAGCTTGTCTGTTGACGCTTAATTCTGCATATTCCAGTGGACTGACACTGCAGACTTTGCTGTAAGATAAGTTCTGTGAGGTGATGTGCAGAGAGGGATGAGTTATTATCCTCTCTCTCTTCCATAGTGAGCTTCAGGAGGCATACAGACAGCACAGGAGCTATTGTGTGCAGGAAAGTAGCTGCAGCAGTGGCATAGCCAGAATTGATGTTTTAGGCGGACACAAAGTTAACATGGGTGGGCTGTAGGCATGCAGGACCGAGACCTACTATTGACAAATAATGCCATATACTGCAGCCTACAATGCCTTTCTAAATAGTCTGCAACAGCCACTATGCATCATGCGAGTAACTTTAAAACATTTTACATCAATTATTTCAAGCACTTACCAGTATTAAAAATTCCTTATTAATCTGTATTAATTTATTTTATATTTATTGCAGTTTATAAATGCACAAGTATATCATGTAAAAAGCAAAGAAGACAAACAGATCCAACCAATCTCCTGAAAAAAAAAAAAAAAAGAGAGACGTCTAGAACCTTGCCATACTGTACAGACACAGCACTGACTTTCAGGACTCAAATAACAGTAACCTTATGAAAAAGCAGCAATGCAAATACTAAACCAAGCCCTAGAATACATCACCTACTGGAATAACAGAACAAACTGGAATACCACAGAGAAACTACATGCTAGCAGAAATACTGCACTCCAGTCACACACAGGGGAAAAACAGAGACCGACCCTTACCTAATACAGAAATAAGAGAATACAAATTAGAAATAGAAACCTGCAGACAAAACCAAATTAGTCTGAGAAACTAGACTCTAAATAGTGGAATATTGAAGAAAGAGCAAAATACAAAAATATAAGAAATGCACATTCCCAAAGATGGCATATTCCAATTGCTAAAATCTCAAAATATTATTTTTTACCTTTATTGTCTGATTTTTGCATTTTTCTAATCAGTTGGTCCCAGTCTTTTTTCCCACTTTTCCCCCTTGTCGGTCATTTCTTAATTCCTTTTTAGGGTCTCTCTTCTTGCTCTGTTTCTTCTCCTACTGCCTTCTTCCCTTTCTCCCTCACACACACAGACACACACACAGGTTTATGCCTTCTCTCACAGACTTCCTCACACACACTTTCACATTCTCACTCTCACTTTCACATTCTCTACACACTTTCACTTCCTCACTCTCACTTTCACATTCTCTACACACATAAACTCTCACTCTCACATGCTCTACCACAAATACAAGCTCTCACTCTCATATACTCTCACCCTCACACACACAAGCTTTCACTCTCACATTCTCCACACACACAGACAAGCTCTCACTCTAATATGCTCTACCATACACACACACACAAAGCTCTCACTCTCACATAGTCTACCATACACACACACACACAGTCTCTCACTCCAACCTTCTCTACCATACACACAAACACTCTCACTTTCACATGCTCTATTACAAATCAACCTCTCACTCCTCAGATTCCATTCTCACACACATAGATGCACACCCAGGCTCCCATTCTCACCCATAGACAGATACCCACTCAAGCTCCCAGTCTCACTCACATATACACATGCCCAGGCTCCCATTCTACCCCCCACACACACCCCCAGGCTCCCATTCAAATTCACACACATACCCAGGCTCCCATTCTAATCTACACACACATCCAGGCGTCCATTCTCACCCACACACACATCCAGCGCCCATTCTCACCCACACAAACACGCACCCAGGTTCCCATTCTAATCCACACACACTCCCAGGCTCCCATTCTCACCCACATAAACACATTCAAGCTCCCATTCTCATCCACCCACACACACACAGGGCCTTTTCATTAAGCATAGCCAAACTCCTGCTGTCGAGGGGATGGAATTTCGTGATGGCATTGCTGCTTCAGCCCTCCTCTTTGCTGTTGCAGGGATGGGATCCCACAACGGCATTGCTGCTCTGGTGTCAGAGAGCCCTGGTTGGGTGGGCCTGAGCCCAAAGTGAGTGGGCCATGGCCCACCCAGGCACACCCGTGGCTATGCCACTGAGCTGCAGATCTAGTGTAGGGGTCTCCAGGCTTTTTCTTTAATTCAGAGAGCAAAAATGGGAAAGTAAGTCCGAAGCTTTTTATTCCTTGGGGGTGGGTTGGATTTCTTTAAATTCTGAAGTTGTGGACAGGAGGAGTAAACATTTCCTAAGAGTGAGAGAGAGCTCTTGCTCATTGGATTGTTTCTCAAGGACAAAGTGAGTCCCATCTTTGAGTTCTGTTTTTGGTTTGCCAGAAAGCAGGGATATGCAATGGGGGGGGGGGGGTTTCCATTTGTTTTGATTTTGTTTCATTGCTGGGGGTTGTCATTCCATATCTTTTTTTTTTTTTAATTTTCATTTTGTTTTGTGATTTTTTTTTAAAAAGAGCTTTTTTTTTATTTTATGGCAGTAGCAGCCAGGCCTGGGGTCCCCCTCCCCCTCCCACAAAAAATTGCGATTCTAAAACATAAAACAAAGTCCCGCCGGGCCTTTTCCCTGTTCTCCTTATCCACCTAGAAGCCCCCTCCCTCCCCTTCCCCAGCTTACCCGCAATCATTAAGTACCCTCATGGGGGCAGGAGTAATCCCCAGCTAGCGCTCTATTCAACACGGGGCCGGCAGGCCCCGATGGCAGCTCCATTTTGTTCTAGGGAAGTATATCTGCAGGTGGCTGGAGCCTCAGGGGCCTGCCAGCACCATCTTGATTAGAGCATTGGTTCCCAAACCTATCCTGAGGGAACTCCCCAACCAAGCAGGATATCTACAATGAAGATGCGTGGGATAGATTTCCCTGCAATGGGGGCACCGCGTGCAAACCCGTCATGAATATTCCTTGCAGATATCCTGAAAATCTTGACTGCCTGGGGGGGGGGAGGTCCGTCCCCAAGATCAGACTTAGGAACCTGAACTATGTGCTGGATTAGAGCACCGACGGGACAGGAGCCTCTGGAGATTACTCCTTCTCCTTGAAAACATTTATGATTGTGGATAAGCAGGGGCGGGGGGGGGGGGGCAGGTAGGAATAGGGGAAAGGCATGGCGGGACTTTGTTTTATTTTTTAGAATTGGAAGTTTTTGTGGGGTGGGAGGGGGAAGAGGTGGGTTGTGTTTTATACTTTTTAAACAAAATGAAAAACAAACAAAGTGGCTGGTGGGGGTGGGGGTGGTAGTGGTGGTGGCGGAGTTTCCCTTCATTTAATTTTCAAAATGGAAATCTGACTACCCCATACATTCATCCACTGTGAATTATTCAGGGGAGAAAGGGCTGCGGACTGACTCTTCCAGTTGTCGTAACCAAGTGCCAAAAAGAGTTTTTACGCCACTGGCAGAAGAGCCACTTGTACCCACCTGGCACTGAATCTAAGGAGAAGTGAGGCGATGAGATTGTCCTGCTAAGAGAACGGTACAACCAATGGATTTCAGGTACAAAGGGGGGGGGGGAGTTCTAAAAATGATCGAAATCCCAGAACCTGTCCACTCGGTAATCCTGCACTAGAGAAGCGAGGGGGATCCTGAGACAGTGTGGCTTGTGACTGTGTAAATGGAAGAAGCAGATTCGGCTCTGTGTGTAAATGCTCTTTCTGGCAGGTTATCCCAACCGAAGAAGCTGTGTTTTAAGTAAAGTGCTGTTGGAATACCACCTTTAAGCACAAAGAGTGATCTGTCAAGAGTTCAACTGTCTAGCCTAAAGGGCCTAGCAGTGAATCGTCTCCCCCTGCTTGGGGAACAGGACTGCTGCACCCCCGCCAAACTTTTACAGTGAGGATGCAGGAGGGGGTTGGTGGGGGCTACATAAGGAACAAAGTGGAAGAAATTGTACTCTTCTTTTTTCACCGGACTATAAAAGCCTGTCTACCTTCAACCCCTGGAAACGATCAGACAGATGCAATTTTGATTGTTTATGCACATAAAAATATCTTTTAAGCAGCTGGAGAGGAAAGCTGAGGCGAGCAGATTTTTTTATGGGCATTCCTGGCCTTCTGGTGCGTGGTGTGGCAGTTACAGCTGGGTGGTCAGAGACCTCGCAGCCACAGGCGCTGTCTCATGGCACTTCCACAGCCTTGCTTAGCTTGGCGACTGGTCTCCAGCGGAAAAGCCAACATAGACCGGAAGACTCTTGCAATCTGGGTCGGAAACAAGAGATTCATGAAGTTAGGCAAAGGGATCCATTTGGAGGAGTGGAGGATGGATGAAACTACCCCGGCCCTCTTAAGAGGAAAGTTGAAAAGGTTGTGGTGTTGTTTCTTGGCCTGCTTTCACCCATTGTTGAAGTTACCAAGGCAGCTCCTTACCATGACAAGTCAAACCTTTTTCTGTGCCGAAAAATGTTGCCCTTCCTCCAACGCAGTTGCTCAGCAGCTGAGGTGCCATACCTCTATCGATTCCCCTCCCTGCCCCAAGCACCCTTCCGAGTTTCCATGGTTCCAGAAATTGTGCTTGTCCATAACATATATAGCGCAGCGATAGGCCCTGAGATAAATAACAAAAAGTTTATGAAAGAGGTAGAAGGCAAATCATTGCTAAGGATGCAGATGAACTAAATATAATTTTTATTGGTACAAGATGGCATTAAGCTGGTGATTGAGTAGTTCGAGTTACAATAAAACCAAATAGAAGAAAAATAATTTCTAAATGAAGTCGAGGCCTAACAGATGTCTCAGTGTTGGGTGACCAACGATATATAAAACATAATATTAAACAAAAGACTGGTAGCTGGTGTGTTTAGAGTTTCCATATGCATAACAATCAAACAATACAAATCATGTCAGAAACACTTATTGGCTCACAGAAAAATCTGTAACACAGTAATGATAGGCAATTTATTTCTCTGTAGACTACTTACGAGCATAAGACAATAATGCCCTACACAAGGCATCCCAGGATGTAACATAATTTTATTTAGCACATGCTTTTCCACTCGAGTGCTCAAGGCGAGTTACAAGGGCTGTCTGAAGGGGTGAGCTAGCTGGGAACCCGCCCAGAGTCTTAGGTCAGGGGATTTTGGGGGAGAGGGCAACAGGAGATGTAAGCTGCCACACAGCCGTCATCAGAAGGGGGTCCAGCCGACCAGCTGCATTATTGGAGGGGAAATTCCCATCCCTCTCCCGCTTGCCCAGGACACCATTTAGCCACGGTCCTTGTTAGAACAGTCAACAGTGTGATTAAAAACATACTGATGACATCACTGGACGTGTAAATTAACCTGTGACATTCTGACTTAGCTGGAGAAAGAGCATTCCCAAATTGGCCTGTAAAAGAGCCGTTTGCACGTCCATGACACGTTTGTTTAATTAACAAATTAATTTTGTTGGAGACATTTTATATTGTTGGAGACATTTTATATTGAATGACTTGATGAAGGGCGTGTAACTCCTGAAAGCTAGTAAAGAAATATATTGTTAGCCCAATAAAAAAAGTATCCCCTTGTACTTTTTATACTGTATATTATGAAAAAAGCACCCTGGTCACATCTGTTTATGGAGTCTAGCAATGTGCAGAGAATCTGGGTTCCATTTTCTTTTTGTACCTGAGGGCCTGCAAACTCCCCTCCCAACTTTCTTCTGTACGGTTCCCTGGGCAGGCCGCTATATAAAAACAATAATAATACTTATAATTTCTTCCCCTCCTTTCCTCCTCCCACAATTTGAAAATGTACGATGAGCCTGAAGTTTCAGATCTCCAGCCATTAATTCTACTTTTCTGAAGGGTTAAGTTAAAAACCTCTAGCTGTATTTTTATCCTATTTAATACTTTTTCATTTATTCCCTTAGTAACGTCATCATATATAATACAGAGCCAAAGGTAAAGATCTGAGTGTCTGTCCTGTGAATGAAAACATAAGACATCCATTTTACCAGATTTTTGTGCTTAGGCAAAGCAGAAGCTTAACCCAGCTGGGAAGGGCATGATCCTTGAGAGTCTTCCACAGAAGAAAGGCTGGTGGAGAGCAAGGCCAGTTCCACTCAGTAGGAACATGGCAGAAAGATACAGAAATCGTTCCAATCATTTTGGGTGCCACTGATCTGATTAAGAAGAATTTTCAAGCGCACCTTGCTATGTTGCCCATTAAGATTACACCCTATGAACTCCAGCAGGAGGCTTCTCTTTGCTACAATGCAAGTAACTATGAAAGGCATTAGCAGTACATTTGACAGATTGAGATCATCCCCCAGCATGCCATGGCTTACAAATGAGGTCCAATCCTGTCAAGGGATGTGCAAAAGAAACTTATTTGGAGAAGCTGCCCCGCGGCAGAAGACTACAAAAGAAAGCGACAATCTGAGGCATACTATGAGAGTACGGCTGGAATCAGCACAGTATGCAGGTATGAAAAAAATGCCAGGTCAGGACTGTCAGTCAATACACAGACACTAGAAGAGGTGAATATTCAAAGGTGGCCGTTTAAGTAACTTAGCCGGATATAACTTATCTGATTAAGTTACGATGTATATTCAGCGGCACGGCAAAGCCACTGAATATATGCGTATACATCTACCCGCCTAAGCTTAGACCTGCTCTGTGGGTCATCTAAACTTAAAAGTACACTTATACGCCTATCTCCGAATAACGGTAGTTAGGCATATAGATTATTCGCCTAGCTCACTCCATCCCCAATATTTTTGTGCATACATTTTATGCATATAAGGGACTCGTACGGCTAAGCAGTGGCCGCTGAATGTACGCGAGTATTCAGCGGCTGCTTCTTAGTTGCATAAGTCCCACTTATCCGGCTAAAAAGCGCTGAACACACTTTGAATATTGACCTCTAAAAGACCAGATTGTAATTTTTCCTTTTATTTTTTCTAAGAATGAAAAAGAAAAGTACTTAGGATACATTGGGGTCATGATAAAACACAGAAAGATGATTGGCATACATTTAAAACGTGTGAGCAGGATGCAAGGAAATTATTAGGGGGGGTTCATAGTTCTCCCTCTGGAGATGCCCTGATTATGTCACTGAAGGTGGAATGTAGTCCCAACCTGTCCATATAGAAAAAATCTACAGGGGGCTAGAGATCCTCAGGATGGTATGGGCCTCTTAGTCATGCAACCTTTTATAGGGTTCACCTTCCCTCGCCCCTTCTTCCTTTCCACAGTTAAAACCCAATCAAAGCAAAATCTGTGGTACGTAAACCAGATGAAATGGCACACAGAGTTTTATGCAGGTAATTTACACAAGCTACGGTTTTATGTTCCTCTCCACCTACTTCAGGCACACATTTTGTTTGGTTTTTTTTCACCCGTGCGGATTGCACTGCTTTTATCATTGCCAGATGTTTAAATTCTTAAGAGGCATGGAGCTTTTGCAGATCCTCTATGTGGAGCTGGCCATCCCTCCCGAGCCCTGTCCTTATGTGTCATGGAAAAGAGGACGTGAGCTGGATACACACAGAGCACCAGCAAATGATTGCAAGGTTCTTTATCCAAACACCTTTAGGATTCCGCTTTAAGTTGTGCAAGCTGAAGAGGTCAAATGTACACAAAGGGGGGGGGGGGGGGGGGGGGGAAAGGTGGTGATGGTGGGTTTTTGGGGGCAGGGGAGGGGCGGCACTCAGAACTTCACTAATACCTTTATGCTTTCTTTGGTCTTATTTTTTTCATTGTACGGATCCAAGATCTAGCCAATGTATTCTTAAATGTTTTAAATGCTTCAGCTGATGTTACGGTGAGTTTTAAAGGATATGCAAAATGGTCCCTTCAGACCCTCAAAAACATTGTCAAGGTCCTTTCCTGGTGATCTTAGTGTGAGCCCCGCAGTCACTAGAAAGATCAATATATCAATATTTGCAAAGTTTGCTGACACTGCTGGGATTTTTTTTTTTTTTTTTTAGGTGACATTGAAGGTGATGAAGCTGTTGGGAGCTTTCTGTCCAAGCCGCAGTTGTTCAGGCCCCCCCCACTGTTGGGATGAAATCTGGCAGCAGCTGGATGGCCTGGCGTGAGCCTCGCTGACCTGGGTCACCTCCGTGGACCCAACTTCCAGGGTGCTGACGCCAGTGTTGGTGGCTTGGACTGCATGCACCTTGTTGGCCACCTTCTTGTGCAGGAGGCACTTGAAGATCTTCTTGAATCCTTTGCGAAAGTGCTTGGAGACCAAGGCATAGACAATAGGGTTCACGCAGGAGTTTGCGTAGGAGACGAGGTGGGAGAGGATGCGGAGAACGTACGTGACATGATTCAGGGAAAAGCTGCCAAACCAAAAATAGAGGAGGAGTAGGTGGTGGGGCAGCCAGCAGAGGCAAAAGAGGACAGCCACAATGATGATCATGCGGGTAACCTTGCGCTTAGCTTTCTTAGACTCAGACATGTCTTCAATGGGGTCCACTGACTTCCAGAGGTAGCGGATTGTCCTGGCGTAGGTCAGGCTTAGAATCAGAACTGGGATGATGTAGCTGAAGGCAAAGGTGCAGAGGTCCATGATTTTGCGCTGGGAGTCCTGCCAACCTGGAAGGCAGACAGTGACATTGGACATCTGAAGCTCCTGGTAGTAACTAAGGTATGGCCCAGAGAAGATGATGGAAAGGCCCCAAATAAGACCAATGGCAGTGAGGGCATTCCTAGGGGTCCTCAGCTCTCGCGAGCGTAGTGGGTACCTTATAGCCAAGTACCTAGCATACAAGAAAATACAAAAGATATATTACTACCGACTGCAGCTCTGTAACATGCCATAGAGTAAAATAATGCTTTAAAAAAGAAACTTAACAGATTTCAGATATCACAGTCCCTAAATGACACTGCACAGTTGCCTTTTTGCAGGCAATCTAAAACTTTTAAACAGACAACAGGAGAGAAAAATTAACAAAGGCAGAATTAGCATTGCCAGTTCACTCCAGGTAGATCAAACAGACTGATCCAGCCCTGGTGTTACCCCACTGCATGCATGGAGTTGTAGTTTTGATTATCTAATGAAAATAAAAATCAGTGGGATAATCAGCACTGCGATTCCATGCATGCACTGGGGCAAAAAAATAAAAATAAAAAAAACAGAACTGGATCAGCCTGTTTAGTGGACCTGAGGTGTTGGCAACTCGACCTGGAGTGAACCTGAGCCTTGGCGTGAAAAAGAAGGGCTTCAATTTCAGGTTTGCCAACTGAAAAATAACATTAAATCTCAGTTTTAGCAGTTTCTTTGAGACATCTCAGAAGTGTGCTTGGTTTTCTTTTCCTCCTGTCCCCGCCCTGCAAAAATGTACTCGGAGGAAACATAACATGAGGAAGGACTTGAGGAGCAGAAAAAAATAATAATCAGAAAGCTTCTGGCAAATGTCGGATCATGGTTTTGGGTTTTGGTTTTTTTTCTTTTCCAGAGTTGCTAGGCGAGGAAAATGAATGACACCTGAAGCACTTGAGCCCTGCTGCATCCGTTTCGGAGACTATTAGCAGAAAATTTCAATCTCAGAGCTAATGGGACAGCTGCCTGTCTTCGGTTTCAGAAGCAAGGCTCTCTCCCTCTGCCACCTATTAAATCAGCTATTTCAAACACGAACCTCATTAGAAAACAATGCTCTGAAAATCAGGTGTTCTTCTGTGAAAAGGGAACCGCACGGTTGCAAAATTTAGCATAAATTACATGAATTGTTAGCATAAAATAGATTTTTTTTTGTATCTCTGGGCAGATGTAAAAGACCTAGCTATTCATCATCGCTGTATATCTTTATGAATTAAGGATTTATTGACGCATGGGTCTTTCAGTTTCTCTGCCTTATACGTCCTGGTGTCTAGCACACTGGGGACCATTCACAGCAATGCACGGTGCATTAATTAAACACCCAGACTTTGCGGGATCGGGTTTGAAATAAATAAAATCAATAAGAACAATTAAAAAAAAAAAAAAGATGAGTAACTCTTTCTTTTGACTGCAGTCTGCTAATGCTCATAAAGCAAAGTAGAAAAGGTTTCCGTGGTTCACAAGTCCCCGCCCCCCCAGGAGGATGGAAGGCGCAACTATTGCACAAGTGCGACACCTACTGGTCAGATTCAGGATGCCAGCGTATTGGGTGCTTCCGGAAGCAGTGAGTCTGCGGTTCTCAGCTGGGAGACTGCCATGTCTGGGATAAACAGGGGCGAGGCGGAACGGGGAAATATTCGTGGAGTAGCATGGTGCTGGAGCCACGGTAGCAGCCCAGCGGAACAAAAGGAATCTACTGTCTCAAAAAAATAATAATAATATTGGTACAGTTATGGGATCAATAATCTCTTGGTCAAAAGGTCACGGACGAAAAAACAAAAATGTAATTAGCACAAATGGTTCTTCAGTATTTACGTCTAGGGAGGACTAAACGGCAGGCTTTCTGTTAGGATTTCACAAATCTGTCCCACAGACAGTCGGGTTTTCAGGTTATCCACAATGAATATACAGGATTCGGAAATAGGTTTGTGTGTCCTGGATCTTTAAGGTGTGAAATGTATCTCCTGCATATTTATTGTGGCGACACCAGGTTGAGTTTGGGAATCTCTGTGTTATTAAAATCTTTGCAAAACATGAAATAATATATGAGAAGAGCATGTATTTTGCTGTATTTCTATTATTAAAATTATTCATGGAAATCTGTGGTACATTTCACAGTTATGCTTAAACAAAAAGAATTCTAAAAGTAAAGTCATGGAACCATAGGGTATTTTTTCTCTCTTTCACTTCAGGCTGTCCCTGTCTATCCATCTCTTAGTAGCCTCTTTCCATAGCCAATGTGGATTCTTCACTGAAAGAAAATCTGCCTTAGGAATATTACAAAGTGGGTGCTTCTGCTACTGCCAAGATAAGAGAAGGCAGACTGCAAGAAATATTATTTGGGCATGACAATTTTTAATAAAATTTCATAACTTTTTCATCGCTTTAGGTTGGGGGGAGCATCTTTCATAGAAATGTATTACTTGCCTGGATGTCACTACTACTGCTTAGTACATCCACACCACAGCACAACTAAATTTTTCAAGTTGCCATAGCTTTTAATAAGCCAACATGAGTTTTCAACCTAGGTCCCTTCTTTTACCACCAAAGTGACTTCAGAACAAGAGATGTATGTCAGCTCGAAAGCTCTTGTATAAAATAATACATGGAGTTGTGATGTTTGTATGTTTGTCCCATTATGGGAGGCTACTGACACCTGTTGACCACAGCTTGTACTGCAAGGCAGCTAGGAGAAAGGAGTGGATGAGCTGGGGGGGGGGGGGGCGAAAAAGTGCTGTGGGTTGGACTGGGAACAAGGGAGAAAGTGCTGAGGTCAGGGTGGGGAGAGGAGGGGAGAGTATTGAGATAAAGCAGCAGAGGAGGAAGAAGACTGGGATGAAGGAGAGAGAAAAAGGCTAGGGTAAGGGAGGGGAGGGGAAAAATGGTGGAGAGAGAGTTTAGTGTCTGTGTGTGAGAAATTTCATCTCCCCACCACTCACTCTACATGCACTGGGGACTAGGCTTCATTCCAGTGATGGAAATTGAGGAAGGAAGGAGCAGGGAGAGTAATCCTTAACCCCAGACATAAGCCTTGGAAGCAGTGGCCATTCGGGGGATGAGGGGCAGTTAGTTTAAATGCCCTACCAGCCTTTTTTCCATGTCATTTTTTGATGGCTCTGTTCTCTAGTCTTTACATAATTTTCATGTTTATAATAAAGCTATTTAATTTGTGCACTAAATCTTTAGGAAACTAACGTCCTGGCTGATGTGACTGCCATCCAGACTTGAATATCTAGAACCCGGTCCAGATTTTCCCCCGGACAGGGTAGGCAGCTGTCTAGGAGCAGGGCTGGTGCTAGCGATTGTGCTAACGCGCCCCTCCCCCCCCCCCCCCCCCCCCGGGTCAGGGCCGATACGAGGGGCTCGGCCACCCCAGGCAAGCCATCGTGCCGAGCATCCGTCTCCTGCCCCCTCCCCCCGCCAAATTTCTCTCGTGGGCCTTCCTGAATGGGGGGGGGGGGGCAGAGCAGAAGCTGTGAGTGCGTGTGTGCACGCACACGCAAACAGAGACGGGCCTCTCCGACGGCCGGCGGCGGCTTGAGCACCAGCGGTTTGCACCTCTCTCCTTCGGCTGCCGGTGGCCCTTCGGCCTCTCCTGCTGCCACCGGCTCGCGGCCTTTCCCGGGTGTGCCGCCCAGTGCAGATGCACGGTAGGCACACCCAGTCACGCCGGGCCTGTCTAGGCGCATCAGAGTGAAAGGGGTGCCTCCGCCTCTGCCCCAGCGGCACTTTCTTCTAAGTACACCTAGTTTAATCAACACAATCCCATCGGACACACCACCTTAAAAGGTACAGGAGTGAGCCGGCAGCATTCAGAGCTTTTACGGGGGGGCGTGTCAGATGGGATGCTGCTGCCCAGGCTGAGCAGTGCTTGTGGGAGAAAGCTGCCCGTGGAGGAAGATGCACTCCTTTCACCAGTGTTTCCTTGGTGGGGTGGAGGATGCTGCATTCTTGGAAAGGAATAATCCTCCTTGCTCTCTGCACATATGGGTGCTGCCTGGAACACAGTGAAGATCGTGTACCTCAGCAAGAGGCATTACTGCTGGTCTTCATTTCCCAAGCAGATTTCCTTCCGTGTGAGACCCAGTAATGTGCCTCCACCAGGTCCAGATTTAGGCATAGGCAACATAGACAACTGCGTAGGCTGCCAGAGTCTGAAGGCACTAAATATGCAAGCCAAAGAAGAGTCTGCTTCTGCCGCCTACTTCAAAGGGGAGCTGCTATGACACTCTGGGACTATGGTGGGCAGTGGCTGTAAAGAAACTTCCCCCAATTTTTGTTCTCCCCGGTCTCCCATCCCCCACTCTCCAGCCCTACCTATGCATGCAAAACTCTTAAATCTGGCCCTGGCTTCCACTTGTCACTGCACTAGGTGAATTATGAATTATTACAAATCATTAACAAATCTGCTAGAATACTGCAGATCCTTCTCCTGACAGTGCTTTGTTTTGGTCACACAGTGCTTTTTGCAGACGTTTGTGCTTGCACCATTTTTTCTTCTGAATTTTTTATCCTTCCAGCAATTTGGGGCAATTTAGTCTTCAGGCAAAAGTGCACCATTTCAAAACTAGGCCAGCTAACTGATTTATGGGCTTATGGCTCTTATGTTCTGCTTTTACGCAAAAGTTAAGTCTGGAATATAATATCCTATTAGTGATCTTCTTACTCTGCTCATAGAAATGAGGCATAAGGGCAAGCACAGCTCTTTCTGAACCACAGATTCATAAGTGCTTTATAATTAGCCTTTCTTATAGCATTGTTCTTCTGGTGATGTCACAGTGCCATTTCTGTGACATCACAGTCCTTGCTGTGCTGCTGTCAGAGAGGATGTACTATGATATCACAACAGAGAAATCAGACCATGTAAGAAGACTGCCTGTATGTACCATGTAGGGCTGAATTTAAGCATAGGCACATGCCTAGAATGCCATATTCTGAAGGCACCCATAACCTGGTACTCCCCAGGGGCAAAAACTCACCATCCCCAAGCCTCTGCCTATAGGACCCATAATCTTCAATCCAGCCCTATGCTCATGAAAGGAAAAAAGAAAGAAAAGGCTAAAAAGTAACACAACAGTCAAACAGAGGTTTGGTAGATTATTTGTAAGACCCTGCTTAGATTGCCATACAAGCCTAATATTGTGGGATTCATAATTTCCCGCTGGTGGGCTTCCCATCAGTTGCTTCCCATCAGCAAGTTGACGATTTACTGTTTTCAGCAATTTTGTTTCTGGTCCATTACTCAGCGAGCAGCAGCAACTATTTGAAGATCAGCTCACAATTTAAGTAGGGCCCTAATTATTACTATATATTTGTTAATTTCCTTGATGGGTTTGAATCTCTTTATCCTAGAGCAAACGTCCCCAAATGGTAGCCTGTGGGGGCCCAAATCCATCCTGTGACGGTGGCAGGATGGATGTGGCCCCCACAGGCTATCTCCGGGTGAACAAAACCCTAAGGTAAATAAAACATTAAATACTTGCATAAAAATGGGGAAAAGGGCAACATCTGGAAAGCTTTGAACACTAATGCTCATAGTATGGGAAATCTATTTATATTGGTGTAATATACAGACAGAAGAGATTTAATGGAGGAATTCTATGAAAGGGAAGATGCTATTGCTAAGGGGTTTCAATGTGCTGGATGTTGATGGGGACATCCCGGCTGCAGTGTCTTCTAGAAGCAGGGAGATTCTGGTTCTCTGCAGGGAGAACGGTTCTGTCAACTGGTAATGGAACCCACAGAGGAGGGGGGGGGGGGGGGGGGGGGGGGCGCGATGCCGGACCTGGTGCTTACCATAAGAACACAAGATTTGACATACTGGGTGAAACCAAAGGTCCATCAAGCCCAGCATCCTGTTTCCAACAGTGGCCAATCCAGGTTACAAGTATCTGGCAGGATCCCAAAAGGTTGATACATTCCATTACAGACCCTGTTTAAGCTAACGTTTCAGTGCTTCATTGAGAATGTAGGACTTTGTTCCTGGATTATAGAGCGTGTATAAGCTAAGTTTCAATGCTTTATTGGGCACGCTGGATATTACAATTAGGTCTGGAGTGAATTTTTGAAGTTTATTTGGGGAACAGTTTTCTCCTATGGAAGATTTTTTTTTTACAGTTGCAAAAATAAATAAGCAAAAATATGAGCACATTAAAAAAAAAAACAGTAGTAGAGTGTATAATCACTACGTAGACCTATGATTAAAATTTAGTGGATAATAAGACAGTGTATATAGCAGTTATGATGGTCCATTCTTTGAATGTTCAGTGGTTCAATTAATAGGTTTTAGGATTATACTTAAGGTATTTTTGTATCAGAGAACCCATATATTCTCTGAGTTGGAGATATTTGAATTAGACTGAGTAATTTTTAAACAACATCCATGCCTGATATAAACTCTTATCCTTGGTGTGATGAGTGGCATGAGAGTGAGCCCTTGGTGCTGTGACATAGTTGACATTGCCTCATAGGCAAAACCAACAAGTCCCAAACCAACAGCTGGCAAACATGCCCTGTAGCGGAATAGGCTGGGGCTTCACATATACCAGCTGCCTCCCCCACAGGCTGAACCTTTGGGTTCTGGCAGCTGGCAGGACTTAGGTGGGTCCCTAAAGCATGAGAGAGAGCAAGAGTTCAAGAACATGCCGGGGTCAGGACAGGCAGCAGACTTGGAATATTGGAGGTAGGCCAAGGGTCGGGACAGATGGCAGGCAGGCGTGGTCAGTTCCAGTGCAAGGGTCAGGTCCAGGCAGCAGGCAAGCATGGTCAAGTCCAATGCAAGGATCAGGTCTAGGCAGCAGGCAAGTGTGGTTGGGTCCAATGCAAGAAGTCAATACCAATGGACGAAGACACACGAGAGACATTGGACAAGACTGAGAAAAGGAGACAAGGCTGGACAAGACAATGCTGTATGAAATAGGCTGGATGAGGCAGGCTGGGAAAGGCAAGACTGGATGAAGTAGGAACAATCAGGAACGCAGGGGTAACATGCACTGCTCAGGGCAGAAGACCCTTGCTGAGGCAAGGCTTCAGTGTGTGTGGCTGGGCCTTATATGCCCAGCTGCATGATGTCATCAGGAGGTGCCAGCAGCCCAGATTCCTGCTGCGGGCCATTTAAATGGCAGCACGATGCACACACACCTAGGGATAGCCCATGGGGGAGGAGAGATGGTGGTCATGCTGGCGATGTCCTGGTGAAGGAGGCGTGTGTGGTGGCTTCCAGGCCATACCGAGAACCAGACCATCATGGAGGTGAGTGATGCTGGTTGTCGGTGGGTCCTGCGAACGGCGAACGTAACTCTATTAGAAGCTTCTCCTTTCATTTTTTCCTAAACATTTCCTCATTTTATCAGAGTCTCCCTTTTGAAAGTTACATGCTATCAAAGCTAATGTCCTCCCTCTAGTTATCAAGTGAAATGTGATTATGTTATGATCACTATTGCCCAGTGGCTCCAACACTGTTACCACTCGCACCAAATCACGTGTTCCATTTTGGATAAGGTTTACTTTTCAATAGCTCTCCCTCTTGTCGGTTCTTGTACCAGCTTCTCCATGAGGCAGTTCATTTATTTCGTCTAGAAACTTTACCTCCTTAGCACATCCTGATGTGACATTTACCCAGTCAATAGTGGGGATATTTGAAATCACTCATTTATTATTGTGTTGCTAATATTGTTCGCTTCTCTAATTTATATTAGCAGTATCTCTGATGTTGTAGTGGACAATCCATCTTGCATCCAGTGCTCACCGGATGGTGCGATTCAGTATCAGAGCCTAGGAGATGAAGGTTCAGTGTCTAAGGCGAAGGTCATAGTTGTCAGGAAAATTAAGCTTTGTTAAAATTGGGGAGTACCTCAAGGAGTCGTTAGCTGGCTGGGAAAATCTAGGAGAAGTAGAAGAGCAGTGGGCAAAAAAGAGATATCATAAAGGCAACTAACCTTTTTGTTAGGAAAGTAAAATAAAGGAAAGAGGAAAAAGAAGCCACTATGTTTTTCTAAAGAAGTAGCCAGAAAGAAAAGGGAGAAAAAAGATTAGCATTCATAAACTACAAAAGATTATAGGAAAAAGATTATGCAGGTGACAATATCTGGAAAAGCTAAAAGAAGCTGAGAAGGTAGTCAGGAATGCAAAGATTCAAACAGAAGAAAAAATAACAAATATTGGTAAAACAGGAGAACAATACTTTTCAAATATATGTTAGTGATAGAAGGAAGTGCAAAAGTGGCACTTTAAGACAGGGGTTGAAAGGGGGGGGAGCTGATGTGGTTGATGAGGAAAAAGTGAAATTGCTTAATTAATAGTTATGATTGGTGCTAACTGAAGAAGGACCAGGAACAAGGCCACACAAAAGGAACACAAGATTGGAAGTGACGTAATCCTCAATCGTTTTTCAAAAAAGTATGTTCATGTTGAGCTAACTAAATTTGAAGAAGATAAGGCAATGGGGCCAGATGTGATATATCTACCTGTACTAAGAGAACTTAAGAGAAGTTTTGATAGCTCTACTGGCTGCCCTTTTCAATGCTTCTTCATCTTGGCAGCTTCTCCTTTCAGTTTTTTTTTCCTAACCAGAGAACTGGAGACAGGGGGATGTGGTTTCTATCCATAAAAGTGGAAGTAAGGTGGATTCTGGTACCTACAGACCTGCCAGGCTGGATTTAGGCTGACGCAACAAAGGTACATGCCTTGGGCCCCACATTCTGAAGGTGCCCAAAAACTATGACTCCCCTGCTGTTCTTTGCTTTCCAGAAGGAAAGAAAGGCGGGAACTCCTTACCTTAAGTCTTCTGCCTATGGACACCATCCGTTTAAATGCAGCCCTGCCTCTGTGGTGAGCAAATTAATTGACTCACTGCTAAAACAGAAGATAGTGCAGTTTCTGGAATCCAATAGATAGCAAGAGCTGAGGCAGCTACGTTTCTTTGATTGGGTGACCAGAAAGGCCTTTGACATGGCTCCTCATAGGCAACTTATAAATAAACAGAGCGCCCTTGGTATGGACCCTAAAGTGACTGACTGGCTTAGAAACCGGTTGAGTGAGATGTGACAAAGGGGAGTGGTAAATGGAGTTCACTCCAAGGAAGGGGGGTGCTACTAGTGGTGAGCCACAGGAATTGGTCCTTGGACCGGTTCTTTTCAACATTTTCGTGAATGACACTGCAGAAGAATTGTTGGGAATGGTTTGTCTTTTTGCCAACGATACCAAAAGCTGTAACAGGATGGACAGCCAGGAAGGTGTGGAAAACATGAGGAGGGATCTAGCGAAGCTCGAGGAATGGTCCAGGGTTTGGCAGCCCAGATTTAATGCTAAACAAAATTCAGAGTTATGAATTTAGGAGGGAGAAGTTACAGCATTGGGGGTGAAATTCTTCTAAGCAGACAGAAGAGCAAGATCTGGGGGACGATTGTATTTCATGATCCTAAGGTGGCCAAGCACGTGGATAAAGTGATGTCAAAAGCCAGAGAGATGATGCTTGGGCTGCCTAGGGAGAGGAATGGTCAGAAGGAAAAGGGAGGTGATATTGCCCCATGTATAGGTCCCTGGTGAGATATCACTTTGAATACTGTGCACAGTTCTGGAGATGAATGCATGGAACGGCCTCCCAGTGGTGGTGGAGACAAAAACAGTATCCAAATTCAAGAAAGCAGGGAATAAACACAGGGAATCTCTGCAGGAGTGATGGGAAGCGTAAAGCTGAATTAGTTTGGGTGCTGGGCAGACTAGATGGAGCACGCGGTCCATTTCTGCCTTCACATTTCTCTGTTTCTGTCACTGCTGCCCACCCGGTCACGGACTGCCAGCACCACTAGAGCATGCTCAGAACTCGTGGGCTGGACCCTTCTCCTCCTCCTCCTTGCTGCTGATTTCACAGCCCTTCTCCTCGTGCTGCTGGCTGCCACCGCCAGGCCAAATGATGAGGAAAGGGAAGAGACGAGGACAGATACTGGGTAAGGGAGGAAGCAAAGGGAGCAGATACCGAGGAAAGGGGGAGGGGGAAAGGGACCGAGATCCCCCCGGGGTGTGCCTGGGTTGCCAACTTCTGAGAAGTGTTGAAACATCACTGCTAACAGTCTGTCCTGCCACACCCTAGGAATCCTACCCCCCTCCCCCTTGCCTCGCCCGTCTCCAATATCTGCCCCTTCCTCTTCTCCTCCTCCGGCATTTCAAATTGACAAGAGGGCCTGGGCAGAGCTGCTCCCATCCCCTGCTCAACCTTTAGGAGGGGGTCTCTCCCCCACTTTCACTTCTTGATGATTTGAAATGTTCTAGGTGTCTCTTCTTGTCAAAAGCTTGGGGGTCCCCCGATCCCTCTCTTCTCATTTTTTGTGAAGGCAGTTAACCTGTTCTGCCTTCCCCTTCTCCTGCCTGCCTGCCCTCTTTCTCCCTTAATGTTGCTTGGTGACTTTTTTTTCCTCCCTCTCCTGCTTCCTTCTGGCTTTTTCCGTATTTCTTTTCTTTTTCTTTGTTTTAAGTTTTGAAGGTTTTATTGTTCACCCTTTTGGGCTTCGGTACTGATGGCATATAAATACTAAATGAATAAAATCTAGGGAGAGAGCTCTCACTATGCTATGTCTTAACCTCCCCTGTGCAGGGAATGTCAATCCCCATGATAGTGCCATGCTCTGAGTTCTCTAATGTTCTAGCAGAGCTGTCAAATTCACTTTTTTTTAAACGATTACTTGTAGACTACTGGCTTAGAAAAGGAAATCATTAGAAATTAGTAATTAATGGCAAGGTAATATGCCTTTATACAGTTTATGGCTTATTGCACTTTCCTTTGCATGGACAAGAGTGAGGCAAGAAGTATTAAGATGCACCAATAGAGGGGGAAAATATTCATATGAGGGATATGAATATCCCCCCCTCCTTATTTTGGTGATAAAATTCACTTTGCTAGCACGTGACTTTCAGCCTGCAATTGCCCTGTAAGACTGGGATCATAATGTGCTAAAAATCAGAATCAGAAACTCAGGCGGCATTATTTCTGTAGCTGATCTCGGCAGACAGAACAGCCACTAGGGATGTCAGCTAGTTGTGTGTTTAGGTCAGCTAAAAAGGGAAAACACCCCCCTGACCCTGAACTATCTTTTCACTATACAATGAGTATGCAAAAAAAAAAGAAAAGTGACTGTAAGCATACGGTGAGCAGAGATGAGATAGAAGTCTGAGCAATCACAGGCTCATTTGGATACTGTTGCTTGGAGGGCTACTTTAAAAGTAGTCTGATTATCATTTCATATTACTGTAAAAAAAAAAAAAAATTCCAATTGTGTTCTGTTAGTTAGAAAAGCCATCAGGCTCCAAGAATCATTCCTTTGTTAGCCCTGCATTTTCCCCTCCAGACTTTGCCTGTATGTATTATCTGGCTAACTAACCACTCTCTGACTTACAAAGACTCTAAATGCACCAATCTTCACTTCTTATTGGAAATCACATTATATAGCCTGCCCTCCTTCAGACCTTGCCAGTTTTTACAGAGAGACAAAACTTTACCATTGGCTCTTTTTTTTTTCTGTCTGTGTGCTTGATGGTATTTCTGTTTCAGTATGTTAAGTCAGATCATGATGTAAACTTCTTCCCTTCTTGTTTACTATTCAAAAGTACATTTTTCCTAGTCCCAGATTCTGTATGATCAGTCCAACTATTGGGGAAAAAAAAAAACCAAACAAACAGCTGCCCACCCTCCCACTCCCTCATGCAGCAGCTGTGGGAGGAAGGGGCAGGTTTACTGCTGGGCTCCTCAGCCATGACCTACCCCCACATTTGCAACACAGGCTGAAGCTAGTCAGTTAGGTAGACTTTGCAGTAGCCAAGCACAACATATTTATTTTATTTAAAAAAAAAGTGAACAAACACAACAGAGGAGTAATGTGCTTATCCAGTCCAGTAACCGTGGTCTGTTTTATTGTTTTCCATCAACAATTTAATAAGTTGGATAGTCATAAGAAATAAACCCCTGTGCTGTGGAAGAGAGTGGCTGAAAGCTTTAGAAAACAGAAGACAAACTGAAGGCATGAGTTCAATTCTTGTCAGATAGATCCCTCTGGCAGCACATACTTTTAAGGGTTTTCTCTTTCCTTCTTTCCTTCTTTCCTGTTTTCCCTCACTCCTGGCTTTCTGTGTGGCGTTGATTGAAGGCAGTTTATCTCTTCTGCCTTCCACCCTATAATACTTCCCCTTCTCCTGCCTGCCTGCCTGCCCTCCCTCTCAGGTCCTTCTCCTCTCTCCTAATGGGTTTTTTCCCTCCCTCTCCTGCTTCTTTCAGGGTTCCCCCCCCCCATATTTTTCTTTTTTTCCTTTGCTTTGTTATATTGTGCGTTTAACTTTTGCATGACATTTTAGGCGGTCTCGGTTTTAAGGGAGTTTAGAAGAAAAAAATAAGCGAAATGTTTCACTCCTGTGGCGCTTACTTCTCTCTCTCTCTCTCTCTCTCTCCCACGACAAACTCCTGGCCCCTCCACCTTCTGCTATTGAATGCATCTGTCCGAACTGAAAGGGCGATGTATTCACAACCACCATAAACCAGGATGACTTGTCCGAATTTCTCCAGATGATGGCTAAATGCCCCTGAGACTGTGCGGGATATCACGGGATGACACTGTCAATAAATCGAATTCCGACGTTTTCTGGCAGGACCACCCCCGAGACTCGTGAAACTGGGGTGCGTGGGCTCTGCGTCTTACCAGAAAATAGTGCTGAGTTAACAGCTACTTTAAAAGGAAGTAATGCCCTCAACTGTTTCAAGAACAAGAAAGTGTTACTGGTTTTAGGTGGTGGGGGGGAAAGGGATGCGGCTTCAGGAAGCCAGGTCAGGTGCAGGAATTTACTGAGGGTCCCCAGTAAAGCCGATCGGCAACAACTCTCCTATTAACCAATTCAGCTAAAAGCAGGCGTACCTCCTTTAATTCAGTCCATATTAGAGGGGATGCATTGCTTAGGTGTTAAAATAAGGGCGGCGAGTCCGAATTCCCAGAACTCCTGAGTTCTAATCCCCGGTCTCCTCTCATTCTGAGTGACATCGGGAGAGTTCGGTAACTTCCGTGCTTTGATTTTTCTTATGGCGTAGCTAAGCAATTATAATAATAATTTTCTCTCCCATGAAAGCTATCATGCTGCGTGGGAAAAAAAAAAAAAAAAAGCATGCATGATCATCCGCCCCAAAGGTGGCTGCATGTATGTTTCTGAGGCTGTGGGACTGTGAAACGCATTTAGGTACCGTGTAAATGTGAGTGCAGTTTGTTCAGGTTCCTTTGCAGGATTAGCTGTTGGTTTTGCTATGTTTCATTTCCCGACTTTTTAATCCATAACGTAAATTTGGACTACTGATTATAGACATAACATGATCTTAAATACAATGGCACATGAATCCATCCTGACCACAGCTGCTGAGCAACGTCTCATGGGACGTTGGCTGCTTGCAAATAGTAATTCATCGGATTTATTCGGTTCATTCCATTCAAACAGCGTGCCAACGTAGTATTTAAGAAGCATACCTGCAGTTACCGAGCAATCTCCCTTTCCACTGCTAGAATTATTATTATTCTTTTTCCCATTTGCATGACTTTAGAGGCAGCTATAGCAATTGCCTTGGAATTTACAATCTCTCCTCTCTTGCATTTTAATCTCAGATCAGTTTCCTCGCTTCTTTGCAGTCTACAGGAGCCTAATTGTTTTATTTTTCTTTTTTGCCTTTGTGCTTCTCTTTCTTCCTCTCTTCCCTCAAGTTTGACACCTCCAATCTGAAGCTTTCACAGGTTTGTATTGAGCACCAGCCACCTGCCCGATTAAAAAGAAATTCCCAGCACATCGTGACACGTTGCCCGCGCATATTACATCCTAATCCTATTAACCACAGGAGGAGGGCTCCCTTTGGCCCAAGGCAATTACTATAGCAGTAAATTGGAGAGCCTGAGATCGTGCCCACCATATCCGGGTTTAAGGTGCGAGGTTCTGGTGTGCGCCCCTAATGCCTGAAGAGAAAGCTCCCGGCTCAGGCTACAGCTGGGGTACATGCGGACAGTGGCCGGCAGGGTCCTGACCTACCTGTCCAGGGAGACGGTGGCCAGGGTGAAGCTGCTGGCGTACATGGTGAGGAAGATGAAGAAGTGCACGGCTTTGCAGACGAAGGGGCCGAAGACCCAGCTGTCCAGCACGTAGATGGTGGCCTGGAAAGGCACGCAGAAGAGGATGAAGCAGAGGTCGGCCACCCCCAGGTTGAGGATGAACAGGTTGGTGGTGTTGTTCATCTTGCCGTTCCTCAGCAGCACGGCCAGCACCAGGCTGTTGCCCACCGTGCCCAGCAGGAAGATGGCCGAGTACACCAGCGGGATGATCACCGACTCCGGGTGGCAGCCCTCGCCCGAGCTGAGCGAAGCAGCCGACCTGTTCATCCTCCCCCCAAGAAAATAATAATAAAAATAAAAAGCACAACTCCCGAGCACACGAAAGACTTGTGGTCAAGGCAAGAGAACCTTCAAAATGACATTTCGCGGCTGCTTCCTAATCCTGCCCGGCATCGCGGCTGCTCGCCGGTAACTCCTTCCCTCCACTTTCCCCGATTCCCTTTTGTTTTCACCACTTTATGTCTTCTTTCGGCAGCACGTGCACACACGGGCATGCCAATAAAGTTATCTGAAAGCCGACGCGGATCCCTTCCCCGCAGATAAAACTTTCTTCGCCTCCACTGCCGCTAGTGCGCCCCCCTGCGCGCTGAGGTCTGGACGTGCCCTGGGTTCTGGGCGGGAAGCCGAGTAATTCTCTGCCTCGGTCTTTAAAACTCTCTGACTGCCGAGCTTTTCTGTTCCCTCGCTCGCGAGTTTGTTCACTTCAGTGAACCCGATGCCCGGTTTCTTTTTGACTGCACCAAGCGGTGGAGCTTTAAAACTGTTCCCAGCAAACTTGCGGTCTTTTGATTGCCTGCGTTTTTTTTCAGCGAGGAATAATAATCAGCCCTGCAAAAAAAAAAAAAACAAAGCCCAACCAAACAAACAAAAAACAAACTGCCTGTCCTCTCCTCTATCGGAGCCCCGATGATTTCTGCTCAGAATATTTGTGAAAATAAATAAATAGATCGGAGGAGCTTCTCGTTGCCAGGGAGACGAAAAGCTAAAATAAAATTAATGGTGTCCATAGAAACCAAGCCCCCTGATCTATTCATTTCGTCTTGCGTCAGCTAGTTTCATAGGGAGCACAAAAGTTGATCCTAGCTAGGGGGGAGTTGTTAATTTAATTGTGTTTTGTACCCAACAATACCAAGTTCCCGCTCCAACAAATTGCCCACTAGAAGCCGAGCTCTTTTAATAGATGCCCTTCCTTTTACAAGCACGGGCACGAGCTTGGTCCTGCTCTTGGCGGCGGAGTTTAGGAGAAAAAAAAAGAACCTTGTGTGGGGTTTTGTTTTTCACATGTTTGTAGCAGACATTCAGCCAGATCCTGACCCTATAACAAACTTGAAGCCTGATATAATAGGGTGCACTGGGCTATGGACAAGGGTTTTTGTTTGTTTGGTTTTTGTACTCCAAATTTCTCGCTGCATCCATAATAAAGTCCTGCACACAGAAAAGAAAGTGCACACAAGCCGGCGTACAACTATACACAAATTAGTGCTCCTCCATTAAAAATCGGTATTAATGAAGACTTCGGCTATTACTCCCTGATGCAGAGAGGTGGGTAGGATTTCTTAAGGCTGGAAATGTAACTCCTGGTCAGAGCTGGAAGCAAAGTTCTCAGGCCAATGTTTAGTCTTTGGAGCTGAACCTGAAGGTTGGATGGTCCTGCACTCGGAATTTATGTGTATAGGAGACAATTTGTGCACAAATCAAGTTTTTTGAGCAAAAAGCTTATTTTATGTATTTTTATGTACACATTTTGTTTTGTGCACATAAATCTTGTTTTATGCACAGAAGACACTATTTGTGCACACAGACTATGTTTTATGGGCATACATCATATTTTATTTGCACTAAGCATGTTTTCTGCACACTTGGTTTTTTTTTTCACTCCCAATGAATTAAATACCATTAGCTTACTGCCCTGTGTGCATACCTAAGGAGAACGTTAATTTTTGGCTCTGCAAAAAGTTCCAAACAGGACTCCCCCCATCTTACTAGAGGTGTGCAAGCAAGACCACCCTCCATAATAACATAGGAATGATGGCAGAACAAGACCATCTGGTCCATTCAAATCTGCCCAGCAAGTTCAGGTTAACCCCATGTTTCTGTTAAGGGTAGTACAGCCATTGTACCAAGGAGAGCAACTGCTGTAAATCTGACCTTGGTGATATTCTTATTGAGTATTATCCCTGGTCATATAACTTTTCCAGTCTGGCAACAGGGATACATTTTGCTGCCTTTTCATAAGTAGGGTTGTTGCTATTTGAGTCTTGTAAGTTAGTGCTGCTTTGGTATGGCAGGTGTGCTACATAGGATCTGTGTGCTGAATGTGTTACTTCACAAAACAGCCTGGTAGTGAATGGAGTTTGTGTGTGTGTGCTACTAAGGTGACACCAGAATATTACTTTTGTGTGGCAAGTAATAAGGGGAAATGCCATAGTTATGTGGATACGGTGTGCCTGTTTACAGAACTAGATGTGCAGGAATTTTATTGGGGTTCTGTCCCATTCTGTATAGTTTCAGTTTAATTATAGATTCCAGCCTTCTCTTCCATATAAAGAGAACTTAAGAACATAAGAAGCTGCCATACTGGGTCAGACCGAGGGACCATCAAGCCCAATATTCTGTTTCCAACAGTGACTAATCCAGGATACAAGTACCTCAAGTAAAGAAACTTTAACTGGATCCCATACCAGTAATGTACCTAAAGTATTTGACACCCGGGGTGGATGCTTCCTTTGCTCGCCCCCCTCCCCAAGGTTCATTCCTCCCCCCCCCCCCCCCCCCAGTGATCTCCAGTTCTCTCCATCACACAAGGCTCTCTCTCTGGCAGACAAACACCTGTTCCTCACAGGCTCACTCTTTCTCTTGCACACACTCTCATGCACCCCTGCACACAGGCTCCCTCCATTTCTCACTCTCCTACATATACACACCCCTTCATACAGACCACCTCCTTGCCCCCTCCCCCCTCCCTTAATATGCCACTGTCCTGTATTAGTAACGCCGGTAATAAGCAGTGGCTATTCCCTTGACTAATAGCAGTTTATGAATCTCTCTTCCAGGAACTTGTCTAAACCTTTTTTAAACCCAGCTAAGCTAACCGCCTTAACCACATTCTTTGGCAATGAATTCCAGAGCTTAATTGTGCAGTGAGTGAAAATTATTGTCTCTGATTTGTTTTAAATGTGTTACTTGCTAACTTCATAGAGTACACCCTAGTCCTTTTATTATCTGAAACAGAAAACAACCAATTCACATTTACCCATTCTGCTGCTCTCATGTTTTTATATACCTCCATCATATTCCCCCCCCCCCCCCCAACTGTCTGTTCTCCAAGCTGAACAGCCCTAACCTCTTTAGCCTTTCCTCATAGGGGAACCATTCCAGCCTCTTTAATATTTTGGTCACCCTTCTCTGTACCTTCTCTTTTTGAGATGCTGCGACCAGAACTGAACACAGTACTCGAGGTGAGATTTTCACCATGGAGTGATACAGAGGCATTATGACATTCTGTGTTTTAATCACCATTTCCTTCCTAATAATTCCTGTTAGCTTTTTGGACCACCTCAGTACACTGAGCCAACAATTTCAATGTATTGACCACTATGATGCCTAGATCTTTTTCCTGGGTGGTAACTCCTAACATGAAACTTACCTTTATGTAACTACAGCATGGGTTATTTTTCCCTATATGCATCATCTTGCACTCGTTCACATTAAATTTCATCTGCCATTTGGATGCTCAATCTTCCAGTCTCACAAAGTCCTCCTGCAATTTATCCTTAGCTGCTAGTGATGTAATTGCTCTGAATAATTTTGTGTCATCTGCAAATTCAATCACCTCATTCGTACCTCTTTCCCGATCATTTATAAATATATTAAAAAGCACCGGTCCAAGTAGAGATCCCTGAGGCATGCCACTGTTTACCTCTCTCCACTGAGAAAATTGACCATTTAATCCTACTATCTGTTTCCTATCTTTTAACCAGTTTGCAATCCAGAAAAGGACATTTCCTCCTATGTCATGACTTTAATTTTCTTAGAAGCCTCTCATGGGGGACTTTGGTTGAATGATGGTATTAATTTTAATAATATTTTTACTGGAGGGTTGAAACTGTTCAAGGATTTCTTTATTGGATGTAAGGTACTTGCAGCTATTTCTTGTAGTGTCTTTATAGCCACTTTTAAATTTCCAGATAGTGGAAATTTAGGGTCTGATTCATTAAGACTTTTCTCCCATTCTGTATGTTGCGCTGGAGGTGGACCCTTGGCCTGGTGCAGGATTGGTACGGTCCTCTGGTCGGACCCAGAAAGTGTCTGCCACCAGGAGGCGGAGCACACGAGGGGACAGAGGTTAGCTGGAGCTTCGCCAATAACAGTCCGGGGATTCCGCAGGTTGAGTTCTTGGTACCTGGACTGCCTGGACTTAGGTGAGCCTCTGATGGTCTACTGGAGAGGTAGCGGAGGGGTATGCCCACCACGAGCAAGGCTGCGCGGCTGATGCAGATAGGATGGTCTGGACCCGAACTGGAAGCTCCGGAGACCTCAGGGAGGCAACAGTTCAGGAAGGTTCTCCGGGCGAGGCAGGCAGCGCCTGCGGGTCTAGTCAGTGAAAGCCGCGGGTGGATTCCAAGCAGGTTGGTCTGGTAGTCACAGTAGGCCAGAAGAGAGTGTCCGAGTGAAGCACAAGGGTCAGAACCAGAGTATCAATCCAGAAGTGGTCAGCCAACGTGGGGGTCAATACAAAGGTCAGTCCGAGCGTAGTCAAGGCAAGCAAGGGTCAGTTCCAGGCGGCAGGCGAGAGAATGGTCAGGCAAGTAGAGGTCAGTTCCAGGCAGCAGACAAGAGAATGGTCAGGCAGGCAGAGGTCAGTACCAGAGATCAGTCCATAAAGGTACTACCTGAGGAAGGATGCAGGAACACACGGAGGCTCAGGAACAAGGAGACACTGGAACAAGGAAACGCTGGAACACGAGGTTAGGCAAACTTAGAACACACCACGGTGTCGACCCGATTGCCAAGGCGAGGTCCTGGGGAACAGGGCCTCGCTTTTATACGGAGGCTAGGTGACGTCATTGGGCTGCGCCGCGGAGCTGGTTTCCGCCCTTGGCCCTTTAAAGGGCCGGGCAGTTCCCGCGCGTGCGCCTAGGGGGCGCCGGAGAGGACGCCGCACCCCGGCATGGAGCTAGGCCTGAAGTGCAAGGCCTGGGAGATGCTGCTGCGGGGCGCCGCGAAACCGGAGGTATTGGCAGCAGCAGCGGGAGAGAATGGCCCAGGACCCGTTAGCGCAGGAGCAAGGTGAGCAGGCCTGGGCGTGGGACTAGTGCGGACAGGACGCGCAACACTGTATCTAGGGGGGAAAAAGCTTAGTGAATCAGGCCAAAATATGCATAATTAAGTAGGGTGTGTTCTACCTCTAGGTTATTTATGTAAAACTAGTAGTAAAAGCCCACCCAAGAATGGGGAAACACTATGAAGTGTAGGAAGTGTGTAATTGAGATGTGTGGTAGTTGTTATGGTTACTGCTAGGGAGTTGGCAGTCTTTTACGAGCGAGCTCCTCTGGAGGGAGGAGCTAGCAAGCTGGTTGTGAATGACACCTCAAGAGGGAGGAGTTAGCAATCTGTTAAGGTCTTGGAGTGCGGAGTTAGCAATCTCTAATGGATCTGATGCCGGATGGGCAGCGACATCAGATAGGAGTTTGCATTCTTGTAATGTGCGAGCTCCTCTGTTATGGTTAAACTCCTATGAAGGGGAGAAGTTAGCAATCTTGTAGGAAAGCTCTGTGATAGAGCTAGGAGTAGCAATCTGTTGTATACTAGCTCCAGAAGGAGGTGGAGTTAGCAAGCTGTTAGGAATCTATTGCTGAAGACCCCTGGTAGGAAAGGAGTAGCCATCTGTTATCAGCGGAGTGCTTGGAGAGGACACTCTGCTGTAGAGGAATGTAGATAGGTGAATCCTTGGGCCGATGGCAGATGACTGCGCCCCCAGAAGGATATCCTGAGAGGGACCACTAACTAGGCTTGAGTACGGAGACAGACACAGAATTCTTTTATTAGACAGGTAGTAGAACCACCAGAGGTGGCAGTAGTGAGCTGCTATGCCTGGCAGGGCTGAAGTCCCTCGGGTACTGGAACCACTATCCCAGTGTAGCTGAGCTGTAAAGAAACTATAGATAGTGAGTAGACAGGTATACTGTGTTCATAGCCAGAACTAGATGACATATCTCACATAAGGTCTTAAGAAGGCTCAGTAGCTGGAAAGGGTTAGGCCCTCGAGAGCGAGTACCTGGCTCCAGGGAAAGCTCTGAGAGAGCAATGGTAACTCACAATTGTCTGTATCTGTAATGGCTTCCAGGCAGTAAAGAATCTTCAGTATACTCAGGAACATGGGCCCTCGAGGAGCGAGTACCGGTTCCTATCTGCAATCTGAAATAGTAACTCACAAATGTCTGTTCCTGCGATAGCTACTAGACAGTAGAGAATCTTCAGAGTGTTTAGGAACATGGACCATCGAGGAGCGAGTACCGGTTCCTATCTGTAATCTGAAATAGTAACTCACAATGTCTGTATCTGCGATCACTTCCAGGCAATAGAGAGTCTTCTGGGTGTTCAGGAACATAGGCCCTCGAGGAGCGAGTACCGGTTCCTATCTGTAATCTGAAATCAAGAAAAGAGAGCGAGGCCCCCGAGTAGCGGGTACCCCTGGTAAGTCCGAGGAGGCAGAGTAGCGTAGAGAGAAGCGGATCCAGATGAATCCCCGCAATCAATCCATCCTTGCTAACTCAAATTGTAAGTGTAAGTGAAGACCTTTTATATTGGAAGTGGATGATGTCAATACAGGGGGACGCCCCTGAGGTTCGCGCCCTTGCTGGTACATACTTCGGAGTGCGCGCCCTACATCATCAGTAACATGGCGGATCCGCAGCATCGAGCCGGTCCGGGGACGCCGGGAAGAAGCGGCATGGAGACGCCACGGCAGCAAGCCGTCCATCAGACCAGGAGGGAGTCGCCATAGAGGTAGAGAGGGTGGAGCGAGGGCGTAGAGCAGGCAGGAACGTAACAATACTACTGCAGAAGCCTATTTTATACACCTGAATAATCTATCATTGAGGTCCTAGTGACTCCACCCAATCCTGAGCTCTACCTACTGGCTGCCTATCAAAGACTAAGCAGGAGTACCTGGGAAATGTAGTTCCCTGTGCAGCCATCTTAACTCTCCCTTACTTGTAAACTAACCAGTTCTGATCTTATGGTTTAAGGTGCTAATTCCTGCATAGGGACTAAGACACAGACTGGTGAATCATCACAAAACATACACATATGCACAAAGACTCTTAAACACATGCAAATAAACACATACACACACTTGCTCTCGTTCTCACAAAAACATAAACACAAACATATACACTCTCAGGGCCTCACCCTCTCTTTGGGCTGTGGTGGGATGGGGTCTACCATGGTCCTGCTGGGCTCTTTTCGGCTGTGGCAGAATGGGGTCTGCTGTTGCCCTGCCAGGTCTCTCTTCAGGGTGTGGTTGGATGGGCTCCACCATGTAGCAGAATGGGGTCCACCACACCTCCATAGGGCCTTTTTTTACCTGTGGCAGGATGAAGTCTGCCACTGGGCCTCTCTTCGGGCAGCAGTAGGATGGGGTCTGCCATGGCCTTGCCAAATCTTTCTTTGTTCACATTGCCCCTCAGTCACAGCACCGGTCACATTAATTAGCTTTTAAATGATTATTTTGAGTCAGATTACACTAATGCAGATAAATAGCAGCACAAATAGAAAATGGAAACCAAAATAGAACATCAGAACACAATTTATACTGAAAAGAAGTAGGTCTAGGACCAAGGTCTAACGGTAAATAGCAGGACTTCCCAAACCTGTCTTGGTGACCTCACAGACAGTTGGGTTTTTGGGAAATACACAATGAATATGCTTGAGATAAATTTGCATATACCAAGCAACCAGGGAATGCAAATTTATCTCATACATATTCATTATGGATATTGAAAACTGACTGATTGGGGGTCACCAGGACAGGTTTAGGAAGCTCTCCACCCACCAGTGAATCTGTCTAGCATGGAAGGCAAAGTAGGTAATATCCATCGGGTTCTCGATTGACTAACAGGGTGTGACTGCACATAGCTTCTAAGACAGCCAGAACCATCAACAAAATATATTCATGAAGTAAAAAAAAATGGTGTGGGGTCTGTATTGGAAGAGGAGAGACTGAAGGATCTGAATATGTATACCCTGGAAGAGAGGAGGTACAACAGAGATATGATACAGACCTTCAAATACCTGAATGGTTTTAATGATGCATGTTCCTTGAACCTTTTCCAGAGGAAAGCAAACAGTAGAACTAGGGGTCACAATATGAAACTTCAGGGGGGATGACTCAGAAACAATGACAGGATGGTGGCAGATGCCTGGAATGCCTTGCTTTAAGAGGTAGTGAAGGCAAAAAGAGTAAACAAATTCAAAAAGGCATGGGATAAAACTGTGGATCCCTAAAGGCTAGAGTATAGAAATGGTGCATGGGGATAATCAGTTTGGAACGGCAACTATTACCCCTAATAGAAGGCATGGGGATTACTACCCTTAACCGATTAGCTAACATGATTTTGACACAATTGCAGCATCGCTCTCCGCTTCAATGGGTGGGGGGTGGGGGGGGAAGGGAATTGGATTCAGACAACAAGCAATGCTAGGCCCGGTACTGATACGCAGACATTAGGGAAAAAGAGCAGGACTGCTTCTACGGTCAAATCAAAAAGTAAAGCTTATTCAAGCAGTAGCATTATCTGAATTATCAGGAAGGCTGCTCTCCCTGTAAAAATATTGTTGGTAGTAATTTTGTTATGAGTTTGACAGTTGCTTGCTTTTGGTTTTTAATATTACTACCCTTAACATAAGGCTTGGGTATAACCTGCACAGAGTGGCAGTTACTGCCATAAGAAATTTGCTAGGCAGACTGGATGGACCATTTGGTCTTTTTCTGCCTTCATTACTATGTTACTATATAAATGATACATGGAAAGATATCAGAAATATATTAAATACATTTATATAAAGCTGGGATAATTATTTCTAATATTTCTGTTTGTCCATTGTTGCACTGCATACAGGTTCTGGCTTGTGGTTTCCAGTTCAGTTTTTGTCTGCATGTTTCTATTTATACTTTATGGTCTCTTTATTCTGTATTTGGTGAGAGTTTATCTGTGTTCTTCATTTATGACTAAGGTGAAGTATTCTGCTAATTTAATTTTGTGTAGGGATCTATAGCAGCCTAGTTTATTCTGTTTTCCTAATAGATGGTATATTGGTATTTTAGGGCCTGGTGTAGTATTTGCATTTGTAGTATTCCATTTCCATAGGTAGGATTGTTACTCTTTGAGTGCTGGAAGTTAGTGCTGTTTTGGCATGGGAGGTTTACTCTTCTGTAATTCATTTTACTCATGGCTTTCTAAGGGCCAAGCCCACACCCAATGTGCTTTACAATAGGCTTGATACCATATGGGTCCAGTTGTCTTTTTTGCATGGTTTTCTGGTTGCCACCACAGCAGTCCATGTATATAAACAGGAGCGGTGCAAGAGTATTTGGTGCCCCAGGTGAACCTTCAGTCATGCACCTCTCTCCCCCAACTTACCTCCTGGTAGCATCTCCAGCACATCGCTCCCTGCTACCTGCAGTAGTGGCTCCAGTACAGAGTCATGTCGGCCCTGCGCAGCGGTCGGCCACGTCTTCACCTGCTGCAGCATCGGTGGGTCCCTCTTGGCCTGGGACCAGAGGTAAGAGCAGACGGTCACTGGATGGGCCCACAACTGGCCAAACGCAACACCTTGCACCTCCATTCTAGTTTAACTTATTCCTGCCTGTGTGTTTTACCTCATTCCCAGTGTGCTCCTAGCCTTGTCTCTTCGCCTTCCCTTGTTTCTCTGTCCTGCTTTGCCTTGCCTCCCAGTCAGCCTTCCTTGAATTGATTTTTTATTGCTGACTCGAACTGACTTCTGCCCTTGCTGTGCTGCCTGCCTTGACGTTTGCCTGGACTCCAACTCTGATCTCTGCCTACCCCGACCCCTGCCTGGATATGACTCTGCCTGAATGCTGTCTTCCTTGACCATGGCCTGCCTTGTCTCTGCTACAGAAGTCCTGCCAGCCACCAGAACCTGTGGGCCCAACCCAAGGGGGAGATGGCTGGACAGGCAGAAGACCTTTGAGTAGTGAACCGCTCCTGTTCGAGGATTACCTTGCACCAGTCTGCCCAGCACTCATAGTCATACTCTTGGTCTGCATTTAGATGAATCCCATTAGTAATGTCCAGAAGGAAGTATTCAGTGCTGTGTGCTTTACTGAAGCCATACTTGTGGGGGTGCAGGATGTTGCCCTCTTCAAGGAAGTCGAGGAGTTGAAGGTGGACTACCTTTTCTACTAGTTTGGATAAGAATGGGAGGCTAGAGACTGGATAGTAATGATCAATTATTTTGGGGTCAGAGCCAGGTTTCTTTAGGATAGGTTTTATTATCATTTCTTTAAGTATGTCAGGAAGGATGCCTTGAGATAAGATGGTTTTGATTATATTGGATAGCCATAGGGCTAGATCTTGTTATAGGTTGTGAATGAATCTAGGGGGAATTGGATCTAATGGGCTGGTGGATTGGATAATTCTCTGGAGGATATTTTCCACCTCTTAGGAGGTGATGGCTCAGAAGTCTACAATGTGATGCTGTCTGGATTGTTGGGGTGTTCTGTGAGTGAAGAGGATGGGGCCATTAAGGAAGGTGAGGAGGAGGGTGAGTCATCAGAGGAAGAGCATATCAGTAGAATTCTTTTCACTGAAGAATTTATCAAAGTCTTTGCAGTATAGCCCGCTTTGGTAATAGAAGTGGTTTGAAAATTGGGTTTAGAGAGCTTCTGTACTAGTTCAAACAATTTCTCTGAATGGTTCATATAGAACTCAAGTTGTTTGGAGATGTAGTCTTTTTTTTTTGGCCTGTCTTATGGCTGTTTTATATTTTTTGCATGTTCCTTGTAGTTATGAAGGGTGGTGTTTGGTGTATGTTTTACATTTCCGCCATGCACATTCAAATTGACAGGACTGTTGCTTGAGGAGGAGAAGACCATCATAGAACTATGGAGAGTTCCCTAGGGGGTCTGGTGGGATTGGAGCTAGGGTGTTAATCACTGAGGTGAATAGATAATTCCATCATTGGACTAGGGCATCTGATGAGTTGGAGGGAGTTAGAGTCTCTGATGTGTTGAGGAGTTGCTTTATACTTTGGCTTGTGATGGACATTAGGTACCTAGAGGGTGGTTTGAGTGGAGAGGCAAACTGGGTTTGCTTTGGGTTAGGAATGATAATATGGACAAGATAGTGATCTGACCAAGACATAGGATCTGCTGTTATAGATTTGGGGTCAATACTGATGCCTGTGGTGAAATCCCACCCTCCCATGGGAGAGAGGGTAAAGAGCATGCTACCATGTAAGTGAACTACAGCAGAGAAAAAAAAAGAGGGCAATGTAGCAATGTAACATGAGCAGCCAGCCCAGGAAACCCAGAATGAGATCGAAAAGGTTGCCAGACCCCTTACTGTGAAGGTGCTTAAATGACCATTGAATAGATGAGTCCTACATTGGAGAATTCTGAATGAGAGAGGGATTTGTGAGAAAAATGTACTGAAAAGCAGTCTTAGGAAGCAGATTCTCACCCTGATTAACAAAGGGAATCAGACCCTTAGGTACCCAGGTCTCAGACAACAGAAAAAAAAAAGTGAGTCAGGATGGAAGGAAGTGCACACATTCTCTTCCCATGGTCCAGCCTGGTATTGGCCTTTTGGCTGAGAGAAGGTGACCCATCCAGGCTGGGTAACAGTGAATGACTGGTCATGAGCTTAGCGGAGCTAAAATCACTAAAAACTGAGACTGCAGAGGGCCTGAATCATTGAATGCTAAACAAGCCATGTGCCTAGTAGAGCAGATCTAGAGGTGGAGTGGTCCCCCAAGAGGGCATGGAATCCAATAGCATTCCAGGAAGTGGACTTGGGTTCCCAAGGAGAACATGGACCCCAGCGACAGACTGGGAGACAGAGTCAGGTCTCCAGGAGGGCGTGGACCCCAGCAGCAGATCGAGCAGTCTCCCAGAAGGGTGTGGACCCCAGCAGCAGATTGAGCGATCCCACTTGAGTGAGGGGACCCCAGTGGCAGATTGAGTGGTCCTCCAAAAGGGCCTGGACCCCAGCAACATACCAGGAGGTGGAGTTGGGTACCCCAGGAGAGTGTGGACCCCAGCAACAGACTGGGAGGTGGAGTTAGGTCCCCAGGAGGGCGTGGAACCCAGAGATGGCACGGACCTTTTAGCAGAGCGGAAGCAAAACTGAGGAGATGACAGCGGTTTAGATACAACGGACCCCCCGGGCCAACACTGCCCACCAGCCCATTTGCATCTTTTCACATGGATGAGACTTGGGGGGGAAAATAGGGGATAATAATAATAATACTTGAGTAAGCGGGAATGCAAGTGGTCCCTTCTATTCTATATGGTGGTATACTGGAGGGGCAACTACCCCAAATTGCCAAATATTAAATGTTCTTGCTATCTTGTAGAAGTGTATATAGTTGTGTGGCCTGAGACTACTAAACACGAGTAGATAAGAGTGCTGGTTGACATCCTATCAGCAATGTATATAGTCTAATAAACCTGTATATATTAGTACATACTGCCAGCCTTGTTTACAGTCCCATTTGTTTCCTGGGGTGAAGGAAGGGAAATCCCACCCATTAACACTTTGGAACCAGGCACCAAAAACATGAGAACCAACAGAGTCTGCCCTAGGGGGGCTCCACCAGGTTGGTCCCGGACCCAGGAATACCTCGTGAGGAAAGTGGTCAAGGGGGCATTACATACATTTTTGGAGTGCATCACTGAGAGAAATTTGATTTATTTTGATTTTTCATACTGTGAACAAGACTGCAGATTGGGGACAAATGATTGCTAAGGATGTATTGGTGTTGAAAAATTAGTGTAGAGGTGAAGGGGTAAACTTGTCACGGGCTATATTGGTTAATGGTGTCCCCAAGGACATGGAGTCAGCTGCCATTGAGCAGGAGTGAAATATTAGGTCTAGAGAATGACCTTATTTGTGAGTGGGTCCAAGAACATCCATGTAATGTCAGAAGATAGCAGCATTGCCACTGGGAGGATTCTCAGTGTAGTAGTTGAAGTCTCCTAGAACTATGAGTTTGCAGGACATAGTGATCATGTCACAGAGGAATTCTAAGAGTTTCAGAATGAATTCTGGTTGTCTGGTAGATTAGGACAAGCTTGAATCCTTTGTTGTCTTGGAATTTTAAAATTAGGGAGTCCGATTTGCATATTTGTTAGGTAGCAACTAGATTGAGAGGCAGCAGATGTTAAAAATGATAGCAACACCTCCTCCATGTCCTATGAGTCAAGGTGTATGGTGTATTTGCCAGCCAGGACACAGTTGGGCAAGACAGAGTGACTTATCACCCTCTCCTATCCAGATCTCTGTAAGACAAAGGCTTTGGAGGTTGGAACTTTCAGTAAGGTCAAGGATGTGGTGGGATTTGCATTTAATGAGTGAGCATTAAGGCCAAGTCGCAGTGAAGTAAGCGAACTGTGAGTTGGTGTTATTCCTGTGGTGCAGGGTAATTGCTTTTGTTGTAATCGTGTTCATGAATGTTTTTCTCAGTACAGACACAAAAGTTGACCTTATCTATCAGGCTTTCAGAACATGATTTTAAAAATCTTATTGAACTATTATTTTTAATGTTCTAAAGAGTTTTACCATTAAAACAAACTATGTTGATGGAGTAAAAGTTATCATCGTCTGTACAGAATCCAGTTTTTCCCCATGAATAATGTTTGGGATATTTTATTTCACATTAAACGTTTCAGCTATTATTAAACAACTATACGGCGGCTCTAACAACTTGTGCAATCCGCGGGTCTTCCACTATCCCGTCATCCCTCCCGTCGAGGGACAGGCCTATCGCCTTCACGCCTCCGAGTGGCCCACAATGCTTTGCGAGCGAGACGTAAGATGGCGGCGATGGAAGGGTTGCAGGCTGTCGGTGCTGGGATGGAAGAGAATAAGGAGAACGAGCGGCCGGGAGTAGGCGGTGGGGCTAAGTCTGGGGCTTTGGGAGACAGCCTGGGGTTGGAGAGTATCCTGTCGATTGGAAAGAGATGATTATGTGTCCGGTTAGGGAGGAAGGGGCCGGCTGGGGCTGTCGGGGAATGCGGACGTGTCACTGAGGGAGGACCGGAACCGGCGAGGAGAGGGGAACCAGAGGCTGAACTTGGGTTAAGGATTTTTTTTTTAAGTCATTCTTCAGTGAGACAGACATGCGTAATTTGTATCCCAGTGCCTTCTGGTACTCATAGTTGCGTCTTTGTATTTAGCAGCAGTACGGCTGCAAGTATTACATGTTTGTCATTTTATTAACCACATGTAGGGTGTGATGAGTATCGGGCCCTTTAGAAATTTATGAAGGTGCCTGTTTTACTCAGTGGCTAAATGTTAATTTGCAGTTGGGGGGGGGGGGGAGGTGGCTGCTGGGACTTTTGCTATGCACATTTGTTCTCTTTTCTGGGAATGTTTGTCATAGAATGATAAAGTTGCAGTTAAGAAAGCTGAAGATATCTAAGTGCCTATCTGTTTGTACCTAGAAAGATCCAGAGGCTAAAGTGTTATTTTTGCACCTTAATATTTGTAAAAAGGCCTCCTTGAACATACCTGTGATTAAAGTTTTACTTAGCTGTCATAAGTTTTCCTTAATTCATAGTCTAGTTCTACAAATTATTAAGGAATCTCAGCAGCAGCATGGCTTACGGCACGGAGATTTCCAGAGATACAGGTGAGCGGAGCTTTGAGTCATAAAGGCTTTCTTCTAAAGTAGGGGTCCCCAAACTCGATCTTTAAGGGCTATAGACTCTAAATTATCTTGTCCTTAAATTTGTAAATACGTCTTCTCCAAAGCTATTTATTGCCTGTAATTAACCTGTCACGACATTTAGCGATATACTTTGAATGTAATTTGACTGCAAATATGTTCTCTACACTGCGCATAGTCTCTAATATATCATGTCCTTACACTTGTAAATATGCCTTCTCCAAATCCTTTGCCTGTAATTATCCTGTTGCTACATTTAGTGATATGCTTCTAATGTAAATAATTCCTCAGGTCATTCTCCTATCTGTTAAATTTTGTTCTCTATACCTGGTTATACATTTTGCTTTGATAGCTCTTAGTTTTTATACTCCAGTTCCTAGTTTACTGTAAAGCCTGTTTGCTGCATTTGTTATATGTAAACCAATGTGATGTTCACAACGACTGTGGGCATATACAAATATTTAAATAAATAAATACACTCCAATTGGGTTATCAGGATTTCCACAGTCTGTGCATGAGATCTGTTTGCATGCAGTGGAGGATTCCTTGTGGAAATCCTGAAAACCTGACTTGATTGGAGCTCTCGAGGATTGAGTTTAAGGGCCTCTCTTCTAAAGGCTTGTTATACTTCACATTCTTTTTTTCTTTTGTCCCATTTATGAAACCCTGAAATTCATGGAGAATAGAATGACCTTTAATTTCATGTGGAGTAAAAAAGGTCCTTTGGGTGGGAGGAGAAGGAGGGAGAGGATCTGGGAAGAGGCCCTGGTTGGAGGAGGATGGGTAGGAGGACCTCATGTAAAGCTTTTTACATTAATCTTTCATTTAAAATAGGAGGGGAAGGGAATTGCACAGGCTACAATTTTGCTTAAGACAACCCTGTGCACCTACTTGTGATCGCTAGACCACATATTGGAGTGATTTTGTTTTGCCTGAGCAGTAGCCATTGCTCTCTTTATTCAGAACGTGCCATATCAGTCCTTGTAAGGTGGGGAGACATCCTGTATTTATGCTTTACTCTTATTCTCTGTTTGACTGGTGTGTAACAGGTTTCATTGAAAGTAATTCTAGGTTGGTGCATAAACCTAATAAGCAGGAATGGTGTTTCATGTTTGATATTCAGTCATCTTAAGGCTTCTGTTTTTCACAGGTGTTAATTTTGGGAATACAACTGGGTGGGAGCTAAAGGCATTGGTGGGCCTGTCTCACATTCCTGTGCTTGTCTTGCAGAGGTTACTGTTCCCGCAGACTAAGACGTCTCCGCAAAACCCTGAACTTCAAGATGGGGAACAAACACAAGTTCACTGGGAAGAAGGTGACTGTGGAGATTTTGTCTGACAACAGGTATTGATCCAATGTTATTATTCATATCTCAGTCTTTGATGGCACTCTGTTCTGTTTATGTATATTAGGATAGAATTAAGATGTTTTGATTTAGTTCCCTGATGGAACTAAATGAAAAAGATGGATTTTGTATAAGGAGAAGGGTGAGTCAGAGCTTTCAAATGTCTTTGGAGAACAGAGGGGAAAACAACTGGTCATTGAAGAGATTTCACATTTCAATGGGTTCCTCTGTGATGGTAAAAGGGACAGGAATTTCTCATATGTTTTTCTTTCTCAGCCTGGTTTTCATCTGATAATTTTTAGCATTGATTCCTTATCAGATCGAGTATGTCCTAACAAACACCCCCCCCCCCCCCCCTCCCCGCTTCAATTTCTAAATAGCTAGACTAAGCTGAACCAAACTTTGTGTATAAGTAAGTACTTGGGGGCATGGATCAATTTAGGATTTTGCTACTCCTAGGCAGTGGCGTAGCTACAGGTGGGCCTGGGTGGGCAGTGGCCCACCCACTTTCCATTCAGGCCCACCCAAATTTGTTTGCAAGACACTGCAGCCAATAAAAAGCAGGCAGCATCAGCAGGCACCCAAGGGAGAAAAAAAAATTAATAAAACCAGCTGATGTGTTGCAGCTCCCGGTGTCCCACAGCCTCAGTAATACTTCCCTTTACCTTCTAACTGCCCCCGGGCAGTTAGAAGGTAAAGGGAAGTATTACTGAGGCTGTGGGACACCCTTCTTCCTCCTCCCTTCTTCCTGCCCCCGGGCCAATGGGAAGGCTCCTCAGTTCTTCTTGCCCCCCCCCCCCCCCCCCCGGGCCAATCGGAAGCCTCCTCCCTGCCAGTGGGAGGAGAAAGCCTCTGATTGGCCGGTGGAGCAGGAAGAAGGGGGGCATCAGGCTGGGAGGAGTGGCAGTGTTCAAGCCACGGGCTGCAAGTGCTGAAATGCAGAGAGCCACAAAGAAAAGATGCCAGCCGCGCCAGGAACCGCAATAGAGTAGGGAGTCCCCAGAGCTAGCATGCAGAGGCCGGTTGCTCCGTGGAGTCTCCTCCTTCCCCCAGTGAGCGTGGCAAAACCGCATTTAAAGTAAACGTGGCACTCAGCCTTGCTGATTTCAGATGGGGCAATTGGAGATCCCAGCAGCCGTAAAAGCAGGCAGATGGGCCGCGGGAGCCTAGGGATAACCTGACAGAAGAAAGGCTTGAGTGCTGTGGCATATTTTTCTAAAATAAATGTTTGCTGCTTCAGTGCTGCTGAGAAGGCAGCGGCAGCATTAGGAAATCTGCCACTGCGAAATTAAAGGAGAGCACAGCATTGGGGCTCTAAGCAAAGTGTGTGTGAGAGACAGAGACTGGGCAGGGAGGTGACTGGGGTGTGTGTGAGAGACAGAATCTGGGCAGGGAGGTGACTGGGGTGTGTGTGAGAGACAGGGTTTGGGCAGGGAGGTGACTGGGGTGTGTGTGAGAGACAGAGACTGGGCAGGGAGGTGACTGGGGTGTGTGTGAGAGACAGAGACTGATCATAGGGTTTAATTGGGGGGGGTGTGTGTGTGTGTGTCTCTGTGTGTCTGTCTGTCTGTGTAGGGCCAGTGCTTCCATTAGGCAAACTAGGCGGGGGCCTAGGGCGCCACAATTTTGGGAGGTTGCAAACTCCCACCAGCACGAGGTCCTGCGACAAATCCAATACCAAAGGAGGGGGCGCTGTGCCGGAGCTGCTGCCAATAGGTAATCCAGGGAAGGGGTTGCATTTCTGAAGGTTCGCCTAGGGTGCCAAATACTCTTGCACCGGCCCTGGTGTGTGTGACTTGTGGGCTGTAAGGACAGAGCTCAGCAGCTGCTGCTGCTCCTGGTATGTGTTTTCAAGGGAAAGGAGTAGGAAAGTTGCTGGAGAGGGTAAGTAAAGGTGGCATTTTAAGTTTATTTTTCTTGATTGACTGCCATTTTAATTATTGAGTATTATGTGATGTGTCTGCTGTTTTGAAATATTTTATTGATATTTGGACAATTTTTAATATTTTTATGAGTTTGTTGGATGTTATTCTGTTCATCAGCTGTTTTGAAACATTATTAATATAGTTTTACAGTTATTTCTGTGTGGGGCTCTATAGCAGCTTGGCTTGTTCTGTTTTCCTAATAGGAGGTGTATTAGTGTTTAGGACCTGATTTAATATTTGTAGTGTTGCCTTTTCATAGATAGGGTTGTTATATGTTCCATAATGCAGACTTTGTTTAGTGCCCACCCATGTTAACCTTGGGCCCAGCCAAAAATTAATTTCTGGCTACGCCACTGCTCCTAGGCACTTTGAATGAGATGAGCTGTAAGGCGGCAAATCTTAGGTAGCCTGCTGCCGCTAAATGTTTGCCGCCCTAGGCACAGGCATAATTGGTGCCTTTTGACAAATCCAGGGCTGCTTGGGGGAGTCATCAGAATTCTATAACCTTTAAAAGCTCATGATTGATTTGGGAGGGGGCACAGGATGGGGGCAAATTCAACTCATATTTCAAGAACTGCTAGGCCAATGTGAATGAAACTTTGTATCTGATATATGGAACCTGAGGTTTACTAGAATGTCATGCTTTTTGCTGCTTTATTTGTTTTATTAAGATATTTACTCCTGGTCTTGATGGATGCAGAGAGAGCCTGGAGTTATGCAATGCAGCTCAAGCAGGAAGCAAACACTGAACCCCGCAAGCGCTTTCACCTCCTGTCTCGCCTACGCAAAGCTGTGAAGCATGCTGAAGCGCTGGGGTGGCTGTGTGAAAGTGATCGCGTGGATGCAAAAACCAAATTGGAAGCTCAGGTCTGATTTTAAACTCTGCTGTGATAATGGGGTATGGGGGATAGGACTATGTAGAGACCTAGAGATTAGGGATATTGCAGAAAGCTGTTAGCACAAATTGTTTTACTGTAGAAAATATTTCTACAGAGCTATTTGAAGGGCAATTGGATTGTCCATTCTATGGTTTAGGGTCAGGCTCTTGCTCCTCATGCTGGTTTGGGTTTGAAATGATGCTAAAGTAGCTTCATAATACTTTGGCTAAAATAGAAATTGATACCATTCCCACATCACTGGATGTCTCAGCAGTCTTAGAAAGGGCAGTAGAGAGAGAGTTGGATCCTTATGTTAGCCACACGAGATCACCATAGTAGTGATCTCTTTACCAGGAAGAATACTGGAAAAATAAAAGGGCATGCATGCTAATTGTGAAGGAGCACTGTTCAGGGGGCCAAACCACTACATTTTGTGATTCCTGTTTGGGTTCAGCTGTAACTGAAATAGTTCTGGTTTGATTCCAATTCAGGCCAACAAAATACTCAGTAATCTGTTCAGCACACATGAACCAGTTCACATGAGAAAATTTAAACATAAGGCAAATTTTATAATTTATTTGCAGCATAGGATGGAGCAAGCTAACAAGTCTAAATTGATACTGGGTATAAAATCATGAGTAGTCAAACCCTTATTCTGAACTAACAACCTAAATTTGCTTTTGTGGGCATTTTCCAGTTCAGGTTCAAAAGAGATTTTCAGATAATGATTTAGGTTCTGTTCTTCATGAGTAACTTTTTTTTCCCTGTCTCTTCCCCTACCTTCCTGCATCTTCTGTTTCTCCCCATGTTTGCATTCTATCTCTCCTCTTAACAGTCTAGCATCATGGGTTTCACTGGGCCACAGCGTGTTCTCTCCCAGTGAAGGCAACTGGATTCTTGGGTGGGTGGGGGTTTTTTTTTTTTTTTTTTTATCTGGGTGGCTCAGTGAAATTTATTTTCTGTTGCTTTATCCTCGGGGTTTGTGCCTGGTGGTGTTATGAGACTGGGCAGGAAACAATAAACAAAAAAGGTAGACAACATACATGACAAAACAAACAAGATATAGTTCTGATATTGCCATTATATTTTCTTCTTGTCCATCTGCAGGCATACATGGCTTACCTTACGGGGAATGCTCCACTTTGAGGCAGCAGCAGTGGAAAGAAGCAATGGAGTCTTTCAATAAATGCAAGTGAGTTTCTTTAACATGTGCTTCTCCCAGTCAGCAGTTCCATATAAATGTATAATATTCAATTTGATTGTTGTGAAAATAAGATGTGGTTGAGGGTCTAAGGGCAAAGTTTGGGAAACCTTATTCTAGAGGATCATTTTGGTAAGATTTTGTTTTAGAAAGTTTCATTGTATAATAGTTTGAAAAAAGACTTTGCTTAAAAATAGCATTTAAGCATTTTATTATGTGAAGGAAAAATCTCTTTTTGACAGTAGAAAGCAGAAAGTGTAGAAATCTTTGAGATTATAGTGTCATTGGTGAAGATCCAATGTATCTGTGTGCTTTGAGATTTTCTGCATTGATACTTGTTCTAAATTGACAGCTGGGTAAGTGTTCTATTGAGTAGCAACCAGGTATGGGATTACTATCTGCTAATGGGAAGAGAGCATTTTAGAGGTCAGTTTTGGGTTAAAACATATGGAAAGATATAAATGTTTGTTTGGTTTTAGTCTGTCTTTCTAAAATAACTCAAAAAGGAGCAGAGTGCACATAAATACATCAGAAAAAACATAAGTCAGCCATACATTAAGCATGCATTAAAGCCATAACATCTATTACAATCATGCTAAACTGCAGGAAATAATTCCCGAAAATCTTAGGTAGGGAATTTGGTAAACCCTTTCTCCTACCATAGATTAAAACTAATGCCTCCCTCCTACCATAGATTAGTGTCCCTTACGACTAATTATGAAAATAAGAACCACAAATAAAGTTAAAATACTTATTCATGGGTTTAACCAGGCATTACTCTTACATAGCTCACAAACTGTAAAACCAAGTTTCAATAAGCCATGAAATTTCAGAACAGAGGTACAGATGAGGGAGGCTATTTCAGATCCGTGGGACTGGCACATGAAAACGCCCCAATCCCTAGTTTTAAAAAGTGGTAACTGCTTTCAACAATGAAATGCAGAGACAGCTTGTCTAGAATAGTGAGCATGTTGCAAAATGTTAACCAGACATGAAGAAAAAATATTCTAGACTATTTCAACTGTTAATGTTATAGCCTTAAATTGTCAGATACAATTGATACAATGTAGATCACTTAATAGATGAAATACTATACCCATATCCACAACTTGTTAGCAAGGACTAGGGGGCACTCCTTGAAGTTAGCAAGTAGCACATTTAAAACAAATTGGGGCAAATTATTTTTCACTTAATGCACAATTAAGTTCTGGAATTCATTGACAGAGAATGTGGTGTTACGGCAGTTAGTGTAGCTGGGTTTAAAAAAGGTTTGGATAAGTTCCTGGAGAAGTCCATAACTGCTATTAATCAATAGGGAATATCCACTGTTTGTTACTGACATTAGTAGTATGGGATCTATTTAATGTTTGGGTACTTGCCAGGTACTTGTGACTTGGATTGGCCACTGCTGGAAACAGAATACTGGGCTTTATGGACCCTTGGTCTGACCCAGTATGGCAACTTCTTATGTTCTGGTTATTGATCTATGACGATTTGTGGTAACAGGTAGGTTTACAATCTGTAAAACATTACTTAAAAAGGAAAGATATTAGTTTAAAAAAAAATTACATTGCATGTAATTTGCATTGGAGGAAGACCACAGCATCAGAAGATGGGAAATTTCTCCAATAAAGATATGACTTACTGTATGTTTGAGTGCCTGCTTTTGGAGAAGAACAGGTCCCAACTCCTCAATACTGAGACACCCCACTGAATAAAGATTCCCCTACCTATATACTGTCACTAAATACGTTCTGTGACTTATTCGTGACTAGTCTTATTTTATTTACTTATTTATTTAAACGTTTTATATACTGCACAATGGGGTAGGGATCTATCCGTCTAGGCGGTCTTCTTCATCATTTGAGGTTTGGATTCTTTTTTTCTGTGGCGCAGACACTTAAGATTAATTCTTAATACAGTTTTCCTTTAGTTTGCTTTAGTTTCCAGCATGTATACTTTTATTTAATGGAATTTTTTTTTAAGGAATAGATGCATAGTACATGCTTTTGCATGTATGCATGTCACAGATAATCCTCTTATACTTTCCCTGGTTTATGCTTTTTCTGACATACCCTATATACCAGATACCATCTGTTTAGAGAAACCTTAACATACCAAACTTGGCTCGTCACTGAGGCTCAAGGGTAGTAGTGTGCTAAATAAAATCTATCTCCTGCCCCTGAAAGATAGAAACAATTTTTTGGACTCCCATGAGTGGATACCTTGTTTTTGGTAGTGACTTCCAAAACCCATGTTCCCTGTACGTACCACCCGGCTCAGTCCAGGCCGTGGGTTGAGCCTCCTGTCCAGCAGATGGAGACAGACCAAAACTGAAAAGGGTATCCTATATCAGGACAGCGCCTACCCTGCAGCCCTTCAGTATTTGTCTTACTCCAGCAGATGGTTCAGCTCAACCTGCGGTCTCATGATCTTGGCTAGTTTAGCCCTATTTCCAGTTTCAGTTTTTTCCCTAGAGGATCAAGCAAGTACCCTTCTTGGTTTTAGTAAAAAAAAAAAAAAAAAGGAATTGGCTGTGTTTTTATCCTTTGGAGACAGCACTGTCTCCATGCTCTTGGGAGGCTTAGGGGGGCTTGGCCCCTTGTGTTTCTTTTTTTTTTCTTTCAGCATAGCCTAAGCCCCTATTCCTGGTGCTCCTAAGGGGTGAAACTGGTGGTCCAGTCACTCCCCCCCTCACCTGGCTGCCTTTAAATTGTTCAGGAGATTTTTCTCCTGTCGGTGCCTTTAGGGCACACACACATACTCTTTTTGCTTTCCTTTTGTGGAAAAAAACCAAAAAAAAACCAGATGTACTTTTTAAATACCTTAAGTCTCCCCACTAGCAGTCTTTTTACCTCTGTTGTTGGCAGCCGGGTGTTCAATCAGGAGCATGCAGGGTTCAGTCCTCTGCCTCCGCTCCTCCTGGCAGCGAAGGGAAGCCTAATCAGTTGATTTTCTTTGATCGCAGCTCTCTTCACTGACAATGCCATGATCACACTGCTGCCTAGACTGTGGGGAGCCCTCGACGCGATTTTCGCTTGAGGGCCTATGTTCTGCTTGCCTGCCCAGTGGGGAAGGCCCCTCCCAGGCAGCGCAGCTAAATCCAGCCCGGGGTTGCTCTTCCAGGCGCCTGGCCAGGCTGTTCCCGGGTCAGCAAACCACGGGAACGGCCATTTTGGGTGTTTTTAGCAGCTCCCGATTCGGGGCTGCTCGGCGCAAGAGCTGACTATTTTGTGGGTGTTCTCCCCCCCCCCCCCCCCCCCCCCCCCCGGCAAGTCTAGGCCTCGTTTTTCTTCAGAATTTGTGCTCCTCATGCACAAATCCTACCTGGCCAGCTTGCAGGAGGAGGAGGACCCCTCCCCAGGTCTCCTGCCGGCCGAACTTCCGTGGTTAGACCCTCCGCTCGCCACTACAGCCCCAGAGCCGCAGGGGACTGTCAGGGTGTGGGTGGTGCCGGGGGCCCCCTTCTGCCCGGACCCTCCGGCACCTTTGGGAACCCCAGATCCGGCTGTGGATTTGGCAGAGACGCTTCCTCCTCTCGAAGGGGATGATCCCAGGGTCCTCTGCTTTTTTCAGAAGGAGGAGTTGGAACCCCTCATTCCTTTTGTCCTCCAGGAATTAGGAGTTGAGGGTCTACCGGCAGACACTCTTACGGCAGCACTACCTAAGGACATGGACCCGGTCCTGGTGGGACTCCGGGCCCAGGCTTCTGCTTTTCCTTTCCACACCATGCTCAAATTGCTTCTACGGGAATGGGAAGCTCCCGAGGCGGGGCTCCGCGTTGGGAGAGCCATGTATAAGCTTTATCCGCTCCCGGAGGACTGCCTGGAACTGCTGAAAATTCCCACAGTGGGCTCTTCCATTTCTGCTGTAACCAAGCACACCACTATTCCGGTGGTGGGGGCTACGGCCTTGAAGGATGCACAGGATTGCAAACTCGAATTCCACCTTAAGTGTATCTTTGAGATACTGGCATTGGGAGTTCGGGCGACTATTTGCAGCAATCTCATGCAGCGGGCCGGCCTTAGGTGGGTTCAGCAATTACTCTGCACCCAGGTCTGAGGCTGAGCAGGCTGAAAGGTTGGAAGGTGTTATTGCGTATGGGGTGGACGCCCTGTACGATCTTTTCCGCGTCCAGGTGAAAGCAATGGCCTCGGCAGTTTCTACCAGATGGCTTCTTTGGTTACGCAATTGGTCAGTGGTCCCGGCGTCCAAGGCACGATTGGGCACCTTGCCTTTCAAGGGCAAGTTGCTTTTTGGCGAGGACCTTGAGCAGCTCATTAACTCCATGGGTGAGAACAAGGTCCACAAGCTGCCGGAGGACCAAACGAAACAGTCTCGAGCCTTTGTGCCTTCCTGGTCCCGGTTTCGGGGCCAACGTCGATATGCGGCTCTGGGGCTTGGTGCTTCTGCTCGTGGTTATTCTTCGCGGTCTCAGTCTTGGTCTCAGCCCTTTCGTGGGCGTTGGTCCTTCCGTGGCGGGGCACCTCGGCGTACCACCCCGAAGCCCGCTTCCCAATGAGATTCGGTCGACCCATTCCTCTGTCCCCAATCTAGGGGGTCGCGTCTCCCTATTCGAGGAATGGGTCAAGATCATGTTGGACCAGTGGGTCCTCAAGATTATCCGAGACGGTTACGCGTTAAAATTTTCTCAAGATCTACTGGACCTCTATGTAGTTTCGCCTTGCGGTCGTCGGAAGCGGTGACTCAAACCCTTGTCAGGCTTCAACAGCTGGGAGCCATTGTCCTGGTCCCAGAGACGGAGCTTGGCGCAGGCCAGTATTCCATCTGCTTCGTCGTCCCAAAGAAGGAAGGTTCCTTCCGCCCGATTTTAGACCTCAAGAGGGTCAACCGGGCCCTCAAGGTACCTCATTTTCGAATGGAGACCTTGAGGGCGGTCATAGCAGCTGTTCATCCTGGCGAATACCTGGCCTCTCGACTTAACAGATCCCGATTCGCCCCGCACATCAGAAGTATCTCCGCTTCCACATTCTGGGACAGCATTTTCAGTTCCGAGTGCTTCCCTTCGGTTTAGCCACCGTGCCGCGTACCTTCACCAAGGTCATGGTGGTGGTGGCGGTGGCTCTCCGACAGGACGGAGTCTTAGTCCATCCTTATCTGGATGACTGGCTCAGGCGGGCCAAATCATAAGACCTCTGCAAACAGGCGGTTAGCCGGGTCTTAGCTCTCCTTACTTCTCTCGGGTGGATAGTAAATTTTCCCAAGAGCCATCTCCAGCCTTCCCAGATGTTGGAATTTTTGGGGGTGCACTTCGATACACGTTTGGGAAAAGGTGTTTCTGCCCCGTGCTCGAGCATCCAAGCTCATCGACCAAATACGCAACCTTATCTCGCTCCCAACGGCGTGGGACTACCTCCAGGTCCTGGGGACTATGGCCTCCACCATCAACCTTGTCCCCTGGGCTTTTGCGCATATGTGTCCGTTACAGAGAGCTTTGCTATCCCGATGGCAACTGGTGTCGGAACAGTTTCAAACGGTTCTCCCGCTTTCGGCCTCTACCATCGCCGACATATGGTGGTGGCTTTCGCTTCCGCATCTTCTGAAGGGAATGCCTCTTCGGACTCCACAGTGGATCATAGTCACCACGGATGCCAGTCTCACCGGCTGGGGGGGCAGTCTGCCAGTCTCAGACCACTCTGGGTTATTGGTCCCTGGTCCAAGCCTGCTGGCACATCAGTCTGCTGGAAGCCTGGGCAGGTCGCCTAGCTATCCAGGAGTTTTACCACTGCTCCGAGGCAAGGCGGTGAGGGTCCTCTCCGACAACTCCACAATGGTAGCTTATATCAACCGGCAGGGGGGCACGCGGAGTCGCTTAGTGGCTCTGGAAGCCGGCCGACTCCTTGCCTGGACGGAACGACATCTGGATTGTCTAGTGGCCTCCCACATAGCAGGCAAGGAGAATGTGCAGGCCGATTTCCTCAATCGCCAGCGTCTCGATCCCGGAGAGTGAAAGCTCTCGGACGAAGCTATGATCTTGATCACCAACCGGTGGGGCCCCCCGCACCTGGACCTCATGGCGACGTTGACCAATTCCAAGGCCAACAGGTTCTTAAGCCGTCAGAGGGAGCACTGTTCGGAAGGCGTGGATGGCCTCGCTCTCCTGTGGCCATTGGATGTCCTTCTCTGTGTTTCCTCTGTGGCCTCTCGTGGGAAAAGTCCTTCAAAGAATAGAACTCCATGAGGGACCGGTCATCCTGGTAGCTCCCGAATGGCCCCGCAGGCCGTGGTTCGCGGATCTGATCAACCTGGCGTCTGACGGCCCTCTGCGTCTCAGCCATCTTCCTCGTCTACTACGGCAGGGTCCCGTATTTTTCGACCAGGCAGATCGCTTCTGTCTAGCGGCCTGGCTTTTGAATGGTGACGGCTGAGGCATAAAGGCTACAAGGAAGAGGTGATTATCACCCTTCTGCGGGCACGCAAGCCATCTACTTCTTTAGCGTATGTCCGCATTTGGAAGGTTTTTGAGAATGTCTGTCTGTACTGACTCGGGTATCTCGGCGCCGGTGTCCGTGGTCCTTTCCTTCCTTCAAAAGGGACTCTCCAAAGGGCTGTCTTTCAATTCGTTGCGTGTCTAAGTGTCCGCTCTTGGTTCTCTTCTCAGTCATGTAGAAGGGCACCCCTTTGCGTCTCATCCGGACGTTGTTCGGTTCCTGAGGGGTGCCAAACACTTGAGACACCCCCCCCCCCCCCCCCCCCCCCCCAGTCCATCCTGGAATCTCAATCTAGTTCTCTGAGCTCTGTGTGGCTCTGTTCAAACCTCTCTGTCAGGCTCCGCTAAAGGACCTTACGCTTAAGGTGGTTTTCTTAGTTTCTATTTGTTCCGCTCGTCGGGTTTCGGAGATTCAGGCACTGTCCTGTCGGGAGCCTTTTTTGCATTTTTCAGATTCGGGAGTTTCTCTCAAAACAGTTCCTTCCTTTTTGCCGAAGGTCATTTCTTCCTTCCATGTTTATCGGTGGAGCTTCCGGCATTCTCTACGGAGGATGTCGTGGGCCCCGATGGGGGCGATCTTCGCCGTCTTCATGTGAAGCGGGTGTAACTCAGTTATCTCCAAGTCACCAATGAATTTCGACTCTCCGATCATCTTTTTGTCCTTTGGAGTGGTCCGAATAAGGGAAAACAGGCTTTGCGGACTACTATTGCTCAGTGGCTGAAAGAAGCGATTACCTCGACCTACATTTGCCGAGGCTGGTCAGTTCCTGAGGGCTCGAAGGCTCACTCCTTGCGTTCTCAGGCTACTTCCTGGGCAGAGAGTCAGTCAGTCTCTCCGCAAGAAATCTGCAGGGCCACTAAAATGGACCTCCCTGCATACATTTGCTCGGCATTATCGTCTAGACCTGCATGCCCCAGTTTTTGGTTCATTTGGGCGGCAGGTGCTTCGAGCGGGACTGTCTAGGGAAGCTTTGGTACATCCCACGGTCTGGACTGATCCGGGTACGTACAGGAAAAGGAAAATTTAGTTCTTACCTGTTAATTTTCGTTCCTGTAGTACCACTGATCAGTCCAGACGCCCTTCCCTGGTTTTCTTCCTTTTCTACCGTCCGCTCAAAGCTCTTCCTACAGATCTCTGGATGAATACCACCTATCATTATCTTAAGGACACTGGAAGCATTTAAATGATGTCCACGGATATGCAAGAGCACTATTTTACAGAGTCGGTTCCTTGTTCATAATTGTTCCTAATTATTACTCTTGAGTCGTGTTTACTTGCTTGATCTCGTTACTGGTTTTTCTTAGTTCTTTTCTGCTTTGACAATGGTTATACTGAAGGGCTGCAGGGTAGGCTCTGTCCTGATATAGGATACCCTTTTTCAGTTTTGGTCTGTCTCCATCTGCTGGACAGGAGGCTCAACCCACGGTCTGGACTGATCTGTGGTACTACAGGAACGAAAATTAACAGGTAAGAACTAATTTTCCTATCTCAGTGGAAGGGGGTACAGCCTTGAAGGACCCCTCGACAGGAAAATAGAATCCATTCTAAAGCAGTTATTTATTGCGAATTCTGTCATTGCAAGCTTCAGTTTGTAGGGGTTATGTGGTCCGGGCAGTCTTGTGTTGGGTCCAGCAGTCCCTGCAGAAACAGCCTGCCCAGAGTTTGCTAGGCATGTGAATCGTGTGCTCGATCGTCGTAACGATCGGGTTCGGCTGGAGGGAGAAAAAAATCTGGTAGGTGGAGATGTAAATCGGAATCTGTTCCGATTCACATCGTTGTTTGTTTTTTTTTTTTTTTTAGTGAGGCCCGACCCTTTAAAATTGACCCCTTACCTTCCCCCACCCTCCCGAACTTCCCCAAAACTTTTTACGAGTACCTGGTGGTCCAGTGGGGGCGCGGGGACCGATCTCCCGCACTCGGTCCATTGGCGCCATTTTGGCTGCCACTCAAAAATGGTGCCGATGGCCCGATTTAAAAAAAAAACCAAAAACAACCCTCCCGAACCCCCCAAAACATTTTAAAATTACCTGGTGGTCCAGTGGTGGTCCTGGGAGCGATCTCCCGTTCTCGGGCCATCGGCTGCCACTCATAAAGATGGCGCCGATGGCCCTTTGCCCTTACCATGTGACAGGGTATCCGTGCCCTTGGCCGGCCCCTGTCACATGGTAGGAGCACTGGCTGGCCGGGTTTTTTTTTTTTTTTTTTTATCGGGCCATCGGTGCCATTTTTGAGTTGCAGCCAAAATGGCGCCGATGGCCCGAGAGCAGGAGATCGGTCCCCGCGCCCCCACTGGACCACCAGGTACTCGTAAAAAGTTTTGGGGGGGTTCGGGAGGGTGGGGGAAGGTAAGGGATTCGTTTTATAGGGTCGGGGTGGGTTTAGGGGTTGTTTTGGTGTGCCGGTTTTCCCGCCCTCCCCCCAAATAACTCCCGTTAGTGGACACTAACGGGAGTAACGATTTTTCACGATAAATCGGGAAAATTTCTATTGTATCGCGCACTCTAACGATTTTTCACGATTTAAAAAATATCGGACGATTTTTTTAAATTGCCAAAAAAAGATTCACATCCCTAGAGTTTGCAACTGCATGCTTAGCAGATATGTATGATCTGGTTAGAATATCTTTCCTGGCCTTTGCATTGGGGTGGCAAAGAGGCTTTTATGGCTGTGTGTATGGGTGGCAGACTCAGCTTTGAAGTCCCACCTGTGCAAATTGCCCTTTAAAGGCAGCCTGCTTTTCGGAGAAGAGCTGGAAAAGCTAGTTAAGGACTTAGGGAAATCAAAACCCCAGGGACTCCCTGAGATAAGACATGGTTGGAGTTGCGAGGAGCTAAGTCTCAGCTCTCCCAGGACTGGGCCCAGGTTTAGTATGGCGAGGTGCTTCCCTGCAGGCATGCAAGGCAAGGGTCAACCCTTTTTGGGGGGTGCAGGGAAGCAAAGGCTGAGTCCCCGGCGACAGGACCAGCCGCTCAGGTCAATAATATCCAGTGGGTCTAGTAGGTGGTTGCCTGTTTAAGGTACTAAACGGAATGGACTGAAATTATGTCAGACCAGTGGGTCTTGGACATCATGTGGCAGGGTTACACTATCGAGTGCTTGAGACATGTTCCAAAGGTCTCTAGCTTCCCCATGTACATCTCTCCTCAAGAGGGAGGGAGTAAAGCGGACATTGGAGAAGTTGCAACACCTTCTTCAGGCTATTGTCCCAGTACACCCATAGGAGAAAGGGGCAAGACACCTATTCAATTTACTTTGTTTCCAAAATAAGACAGCCCTTTTTGACTGGCCTAGTAGCTGAAGCAGTTCAACAGGTGCCTTCATGTGCCCTACTTTTGTATGGAAGCACTACACTTAGCTTCAGTAAGGGAAGGGGGGTACTTGGCAGAAGCATGTTTTCACATTCCTATTTGGAGCCTTCTAAGCATTTTTAATTCCAGGTGTTATACTTTTGGCCTATCAACAATGCCCAGGACCTTTACCAAGATCATGATACTGGTAGTGGCAGCCTTGTGCAAGTAAGGCATTATGGTATACCCCTGCTTGGATGACTGGCTTATAAGAGCCAGGTCGACCACAAGAAAGCTTCAGAACATCAGAGGTGGCTGTCGACTTGCAGCAATTGGGCTGGATGATAAATTAACTAAAGAGCAGCCTGCAACTGTCTCAGATTCAAATTTCTAGGAGCTCAGTTCGATTCAAAGGAAGGGCAAGTTACGCTAATGCCCCTCAGACTAAGCTGGACTGGGTGCTAGCCTTTCTGGCTTGGGAATTATCCAGGGCATGGGACCATCTCCAGCTGCTAGGCCTCATGGCAGTATCGCTGGACTTGTTTCTATTGGCCAGAGTGCATATGAAGCCTCTATAGTAATTCCTGTTGTTGCATTGGTCATCCTCTCAGGATCACCAGTGTTGCCTCCAGCCATCCCCAAGGGAAAGGAGAAACCTAGAGTGGTGGCTACAGCCTTCCTATCTGCAGAACGGAGTTGCCCTGGAAGCACCTGAGTGGTTCATAGTTACTGTGGACGCTTGGGGAGATGGGTGCACACTACCAGGGCTAGTGGTTGTAAGAAGAAGCACAATGGTTAATAGACTAGAGATGAGAGTTATCAGATTAGCTCTTCAGTCTTTTCCTCCCCTTGGTATGGGGGAGGGAAGAAAGAGTCTTGTCTGACAATGCCATGGTGGTGGCATATATAAACAAGCAGAGGATACTTGCAGTCCCACATTAGCACAGGGAGGCAGTTCAATCAGGTGAGTGGGCAGAGGAAAACCTCCTGCTTTCAGCATCCTTCATAGCAGGGAAGGAGAATAGACAAGCTGATTTTCTCAGTCAGAGCAGACTGGATCCAGGAGAATGGGAGCTGAATCCAGAAGCCTTCGAAATGATAGTGGGTTGGTGTGGGCCCCCGGTCATGGACCTGATGGCCACACAGGCCAATGCCAAAACCAGATTGTTCAGCTGCAGGGTGGAACGAGGCTCCAGTGGCATAGACGTGCTCATGGCCGAACCATCTGTATTCCTTCCTACCATGACCATCATTGTTTTTCCCACCAGAGGGAAAAACAATGATAGTCATCCTTTCATAGTGATACTAGTTGCACCAGACTGGCTAAGGAGGTCTTAGTATGCAGACCTAGTGAGATTACTGTGTGAGGCCCTGCTACACTTCCCCCAAGGAAAAGGTCCTGCTTCACCAAGGACTGGTTCCAATGGAATATTTCTCTTTCCCTGTATGTACTCAGATCAGTCCAGACTCCTGGGTTTTGCCTCCCTGCCAGCAGATGGAGACAGAGAAAGTTTCACTGACACTAATACATAACCCAGTGTGTCTCCAGTAGATGGTGCACTTTGGAGAGAGGGAAAATAAAAAGATTAAGACAGTTTCTGGCCCCTCTCAGGGGGTTGTCAGGGCCTGGTGGGGCCATCCCCCCTGGTTTGAGGCAGACGAGCAGGGGGTTGGTGACCCTTCTAATAGCTTGGTCCAGAGATCTGTGGGGTGGACATCTGGTAGTCCAGATCCCTCATCCCCCTTGAGACAGCAGTGGAATCTGCTGGCAGTCTTGCACTGCAAGTCCAGTAGAACAGGGAAATATCCCTTTTATATGGTTTGTCCTGGGCTAGATCACTAAAGTTTTGGCAAAAGGAGACCTGATATAGCCAGTGGTCTGGTTCTTTTCTGATCTGCTATGCACTCCTGGAACCTGAACCTCTGCACCAAAGGAAAGAATTGGTTTCTATGTATCTTTATTTGTAGAAAAAAACAAGGAGCAAGTTAGAGGAATCTGTACAGCATCAGGGTTCCGGAGGGGGAAGTTGTCTTAGCAGCTCGGGGAACTCAGCGATGGGGTTTTTCAGCAGCTTCTCTGCCTTTAGAGGAGACCAGATGTTGGCTCCATGGTGCTGAGGGACTGTTCCCCTGCTTACTGTTGAGGTGCTGGTGGTGCCGCAGGTGGTGGGGTAGAATGGCGTGTGCATGTAGCAAAAGCATTCAGGGGTTCTGCGTCAAGCATGACCGCACCGGTAGAACAAGCCTTACAGGTGACTAGATCTAGCACTGAGGCTTTCCTCATCAGCGCAGAAATAGTGGAGATTTTTGATTCCCAGCTCCTTCAGCGAGAGAGCCAGGGGAATCCCTTCTTCAGCTATTGCCAGTGGTTCCCTGACCCGCAGAGGTGCAGAGAGGCACTTGCACTGAGGAGTCGGTTCTGGTAGAGGTCTTCTGTCAGTTCTAATTTGCTTATGCGCAAAGAGTGTTTAGCCAGATGTTGGCTCTTGGTCCCAGTCTGTATAGATTCTCTGCCAGTCAAGAGGCCTGAGCTAGTGAGAAGTTCTTCAGGCCGATGATTTTCGGTACCGGATGTTAAACGGATCCGGGCCTGAACCTGCTGAAGGTGCAGGCAGGCTTTACTGAGCCGTGTGGAAGGCCACTACAGCAGTTCTTTTCTTGCGTGCGTAGGCATTCTCACTACGTGGCGGTTGCATGTGCTGGGACCTGGGTGCTTGAGTCTGAGGCTTAGATGTGAACGTATACGTCATTGACTTAGACTTGAGCGCTTATTTGCGCAGGTACTTGTGCGCGTACAACTGTGACCTAGTCTTGAGCGCATATTTGTGCGCAACCTTGAGGGGTATGCGTGTAAGCACAGGTGGCATTGGTGTGTGCACAACCTAAAGCCAAAATTCAGGAGAGCTAGGTGCCAGGGATGAATAGGTCCAAGCGCCTTGCTATCTATGAGATTTGCTATCTGATAGCAATTCAGTCCTCATTCTTTCTCTGTTTTGTGTCAGCGCTGTTTAGATGCTCAAAGCGATTTGACTACTACAGCTTTTGCCCATGTTGGGACATCCCCTCAGCCTATGGTGTTTCTGGCGGGGGAGTGGAGTAAGAAGCGAGACAATGGTCCGTTCTCCTCCCTTGTTCCCGAGGGCAGAAGCTTCCTCGAGAGAGGTTGGAGAGAACAAGGTTGGGCCTATGGACTCCGGTATAGATCCATCCTCCTCCTCCTCCTGAGTGGAATGTTTCCAGGGCCTGCAGACCTTTCTGCAAGGATGCTCAGCGAAGGCGAAGTATCCTCCTGTGTAGGAATCATGTGCTCAGGCCTCCCATTTGTCAGTCACAGTGCGCAAATACCACAGGGAGGCTGTCCCTGGTAATGTACAAGGGGGGTGTATATCATGAGACATTGGAGGATTCCAATGGGGAATTGGCTTTCTCACTTCTAGAACAGGGAGAAATTGCATATGATTGAGACTGGATCCTGCTCAGATTTGTTTTCTTTTTTCAGAGATATCTTGCTGAGTTTGGCTCAGACCCTGAACACAATCAGCATGGTGGGAGGTCAATTATATGTTAAGCATCCTGTTTCTTGCCCCCCCCCCCTCCCCCGGTCCAATTCGAGATACTGTATTTAAAGTAGGTAAATGCAGCTCTCAAGGTTCCCCATTTCTGCATGGAAACTCTGAGGTCCGTCATAGCAGCGGTAAGCAAAGGAAGAGTTCTTGGTATCTCTCACCTTGATAGAGGCACATCTACACGTAGCCATGAGGCCGGAGCACCAGAGATTCCTGGGATTCATGGTCCTAAGGGAACATTTTTGGTTTTGAGCCCTTCCCGTCAGCTGGTGATGGCTCTCACGTACCTTCATCAAAATGATGGTAGTGGGGGCAGCCTCATTTCTAATGGAGGGTGTATCAGTATCTGGATAACTGGCTTATTCGTGCAGAATTAAATGACCTCTGTCAATAATCAGTACAAAAGGTATTGATGCGCTTGAATTCTCTAGGGTGGTGACACTAGCAACGAGCCCATTTTGGTCCTCTTACAACTCTGGAGTATCTGGGAGCTCAGTTCCACACACTGGCGGAGAGAGTGTTTTTCATGGAGAGAGAGAGAGTGCTGAAATTAGTCAGAATAGGCTGCTTCTAGAGCTTTTAGTGCCCAGGGTCTGGGACTATTTACAGGTCTGGGTTCTATGGCATCGACACTGGAATTGATGCATTGAGCATTTGAACATATGCAGCCTCTGCAGGGAGCTCTTCTTCCGCTGGAATTCGTTATTGGGAGAGTTTCATCTTCCTCTTCTGTTAGAGGGGGAAGCCAGGGACAGTCTTTCATGGGGCTTACTTGCACCAATCTTGCGTGGTGTGGATTTGGTGATTCCGAATTGGTTAATAGTCGCCATCGATGCAAGCCTCTCTGGATGGAGGACAGTGTGGCAAGATCAGTCTGCGCAGGCCAGTGGTCAAAAGAGGAGGTGTTATGGCCTATTGGTTAGTCGAGAGTGGTGCATTTCACATTGCTTGCCTGTCTGCCAAGATTATGCAGCCATCCAGTACGAATCCTATCAGACAATGTGACGATGGTGAACTATATCAACCGTCAAGGCAGAGCCAATAATTAGGTAGCGGTTTGAGAGGTCTGGAAGTTGATTCTCTGGGCAAAACAGCTCTTGGAGCAGCTGACAGCATTTCACATCGCCGAGTTGAACAAAGTTTAGGCAGATTTTATCAGTCTGAGAAAGTTAGACCCCCGAGGAATGGGAGCTGTTGGAGGCAATGTGGCTCATTCATGGAAGATGGGGATACCCTAACCAAAGAGAATACCAAAGCGTTGCAGTTTTATAATACCTGAACAGAACACTGTACAAAGGAATCTGAGCTCTGGTGTTGCCATGGACTCGAGGGATTCTTCTTTGTCTTCCCTCCCGTGGCCTCTGGTGGACAAGGGATTATGGCAGATAGAGAAACATCCAGGCAACGTGATCCTGGTATCTCCAGAGTGGCCACATCGACCATGCCATAGACAGGCCCCTGAGGTTCAGTCATTGGTCAACAGTTTTCCACAGGGCCCAATATTTTTGGGTCAGGCCAGCTCACTTCCACAGTTTTTGCTTCTGAGAGGAGACAACTGAGATGGTGGGGATATTCCAAAGTGGTAATTTCCACCTTCTACATTCTTGATGTTTGTACAAATTTGGAGGATTTTAAAGTCCTGGTCTGCTGTTGACGGAGTGCAGCCTCAGTCTGTTCAGGCTACGGTGTTGCATATTTTGGCTTTTCTACAGAGAGGTTCTGGTCAAAGGGCTGGCCTTTAACTCTGAGTGTCCAGGTATCGACATTGGGTTGTCTCCGGGGTAAGGTGCAAGGGTATCCTCTGCTGCACATCCAGATGTTCTATGGTTCCTTCAGGGACTAAGAACTTGTCCTCAGGTGCGGAACATTTGTCCATTTTGGAATTGAATCTAGTCCTTAGAGGATTGTGTGAGGCTCAGTTTGAACCACTAAAGAGCTACGATTAAGGACTTGACTCTTAAAGTAGTTTTCTTGGTGACTGTTTGATTTGCTGGGAGAATTTCAGAGATCCAGGCACTGCTGTGTCGAGATCCCTTCCTACAGATTCAGGGGTATCTTTATGCATGGTGCTTTCTTTCTTTTCTGCCTGAGGTAGTCTGTGTGTTCTATCTTAGACAGTAGAGCTTCCAGCTTTTATTTATTTATTTATTTAGCTATTTTCTATACCGGCTTTCACGACCAGGGGTCACATCAAACCGGTTTACATTGAACAGTTTGTGCATTAAACATAGAACTGGAACAACTAACTGGTGCAGAAAATACAGTTACAATGAACAAGGAATTATACAACTGGGAGAGTGGGAAGAAGAAGAAGAAGAGAGTATAACAATTAATAAAAAATGCATTTACAATGGATCTTTACAAAATATGTAACTTAAAGACCCGGACTGAGAGCAGTCCTGGTCTGGAGTAGGTGGTGGATGATTAAGACTTTATAATGGAGTTATGAGATGATGTGAACTCTGAAAAAGTAATTAAGGGATAATATTAACCTGGGTTAATCTAAGATCGGAAAGGCTTTTCTGAAAAGCCAGGTTTTTAGTCTTTTTCTAAAAGTTAGTAAGCATGTTTCCTGGCGCAGCTCTGATGGGATAGAGTTCCATAAGCGTGGTCCTGCTGTTGATGGTGCTCTGTCTTCAAGTGATTTGTGTTTGAAGGCTTTGGCGTGTGGAACCTGTAATGTTTCTTTATAGCAATTCCTGGTTGGTCTGACTGTGGAGTGTTTTTCCAGGGGGATTTGTAGATTTAATGATGCGAGATGATGGATGACTTTGAAGATGGAAGTTATGGACTTATACATTATTCTGTATTGAATAGGTAGCCAGTGAAGGGCTATCAGGATCGGGGTTATGTGGTCGAATCTCCTAGAGTTGGTCAGAATTCTGGCAGCTGTGTTCTGCACCATCTGTAGCGGTTTTGTATGAGAAGCTGGAAGGCCTAGTAGAATGGAATTACAATAGTCCAGCTTGGAAAATATAATTGATTGTAAAATTGTTCTGAAGTCGCAGGAATGGAAGAGCGGTCTGATTTTTTTGAGGATGTATAATTTGTAAAAACAGTCCTTGGTCGTTTGGTTAATGAATGGTTTTAGGGTTAGGCGGTTGTCGAGGATAACTCCTAGATCTCTTACGTTTGTGGTTTGCAGGTTGGCTGGTGGATTTGAGGTGATCTTGTTATTGTCGTGGGCAATGATGAGGAATTCTGTTTTTGAAGCGTTGAGAATCAGGTTCAGACTGTTGAGGAGGTGTTTGATCTCCGTTAGGCAGCTCTCCCAGAATTCTAATGTGTTTGTAATGGATTTATTTATGGGGATAACGATCTGCACGTCGTCTGCGAATAGGAAGTGTTTTAATTTTAGTTTAGTAAGAAGGTGGCAGAGTGGGAGAAGGTAAATATTAAAAAGGGTTGGAGAAAGGGAGGAACCCTGTGGCACCCCTTGTGAAGACAGATGGTATTGAGATTCTTTATTGTGGATTTTAACCTTGTATCCTCTGTTCTCCAAGAAGGTTTTGAACCAGGTCCGTGCAGTGCCTGAAACTCCAATGTTTGCCAGTTGGTTTAGTAGGATGTGATGGTTAACCGTATCGAATGCCGCGAGAAGTCTAGGAGAATTAGAAGGTATGCGTGACCTTTATCGATGCCGGCTAGGAGGAAGTCTGTAAGAGAGAGCAATAGTGTTTCCGTGCTTGCTGCTTTGCGGAATCCAAATTGATTGGGCGATAGTATTTGGTGATCCTCCAGGTAGTTGGATAACTGTGTGTTAACTAGTTTTTCCATAATTTTTGATATGAATGGGAGGTTAGAGATGGGGCGGAAGTTGCCCGGGATCATTGGTGTTCAGGTTTGGTTTTTTGAGTAGGGGCTTGATTGAAGCTGTTTTAAGGTCATCTGGGTAGATACCTGGGCTAGGGAGCAATTTATAATGTCGGCTAGAGATTTAGAAATGGTATCCGGCGATAAGTAAGAGTATTTTGGTAGGGATTGGTCGAAGGGGGTGATGATGGTTTCATTTTTTTCAAGATCGTTCGGATGTCATCGGTAGTGATGGGTTTGAAAGTGTTGAGAGTGATGTCTTTGTTTGGATGAATATATGAAGTATTGGAAGGTCCACTTGCATTTGGAGTCAGCTTATTCAGGAGGTCGGATATTTTTCTATTGAAGTAGAGAGCCAATTCGTCTGCTTTAGTTTTTTGCTAGGTCCTCTGGGATTGCTGGGGGTGATGGCTTTTGTGGAGGCTGGACACGTAATTGAATAAAGCTTTCGAGTCCAAAAATGAGGGTGGTGAATCTTGCGGGGCCGTAATAGTCTCTTTTTGTTTTTAATGTGCTGTTTTTGTAGAAGTGGAGGGTGCGTTATATTCCTGAAGCGAAGTAGGTGAAGGGGTTTTTCTTCTCCATTTTTTTTCCTTCTGTCGTAAAGTTAATTTGAGTTTTCGCAGATCCTCGTTGAACCATGGTTGACTCTTTGGTGCATTATGTTTGAGATTTTTTGGAGTTAGGGGACATAGTGTATTGGCTGCTGATTCTGTTATTTTCGACCAGGATTGGACTGCTGAGTTGGGAGTGGAAACGTCTAAGAGTGAAAGATCTGGGGCTAGATGCTTGGCGAGGAGATCCGAGGGGCATGTTTTTCCTGTATAGAAATGGTTGAGGTGGGGGATTTATTGTAGCTTGGTTTTAATAGAGAGAATGCGGTGGAGATTAATGTATGATCTGACCATGGGACCTTTTTGCACTCGGGATGTTCTGGGAGAGAGATGCCGGAATTGGTAAAGAGAAGGTCCAGCGTGTGACCCGCTTTGTGTGTGGGTTTGTTAATTTGTTGTTTGAAACCTAAGGCTGTCATGGCTGTGAGAAATGTTTCGCAGTTAGAAGAGAGAGGGGACTTGTCCACATGAAGATTGAAGTCTCCCATGATAATGGTTGGAGAGTCCAAGTTTAGGTGCGTAGTAATGATTTCCAGAATAGAAGAGGAGTCGAATTCTAGGAGGCTTGGAGGGGCGTAGACTAAGAGAATTTGAAGATATTCAGATTTAAAGAGGCCTATTTCGAGTTTGGTTGGTGATTTGATTGGATGATGGGTAAATCTCAGAGATTTTTTTTACTGCCAGGAGGATACCCCCGCCTCTTTTTTTTTGCCTTGGGATGGAGAAGAGGTCGTAGTTTTGGGTAGGGAGTTGGTTTAAGAGGGCGATATCCGATGTTTTGAGCCATGTTTCCGTTATGGCACAGAAGTCTGGCTTGTCATCTTGAAGAAGGTCGTTGAGTATCAGCGTTTTGTTAGTAAGCGATTGCGCATTGAAAAGGATGATGGTGAATAATGTGAGTCCTAAAAACTGAGTTGTGGGGGAGATCATGATCGGAATGAGAGATTTGTACGTGGTTGGCCGGTTGATCATTGTAGATTTTGTAGATGATTAAACTGCCCGCTGAGAAGATGTTGTGGGTATAGTAAGTATTGTCTCCTTGCTGATAATGTGGTTGTTCGAGGTGGCGTTGAGAGAGGAGTTTATGGTCCTGTGTAAAAGGTAAGGAAAATGATTTGCTACTCGCTGTTCTTTCTCCGAAGTGTCGTCCTTACTGAGTTCTATGAAGTTGGTCTGGTTGTGGCTGGATGGGTGTTTGTATGGTAGTGGATGTGTGCTGGGTGTGGCGGGTATTGTTGAGTGGGTCCTGGATGTGTGATAGAAGAATATTGATGTGTCCTGTCCGTAGCGCTCCTTAGTGCAGGGAGTGGTACAAATTTAAAGCCCTTCGTGCTAGGCTCTGATAGGCCTGCTGCCTGTCGTGGGGCGTGTCTTACTCACTGCGAAGGATTCTGCTGGGCGGGGTCTTCTCTTTTGTTTAGTTCCCTTTTTTGATTGTTTGATTGGCTCTTTCTTTTATGGATTTGGATTCGTCTGTACCTCATGCGGGGAAGTTTAGGCTCTTAGATTGGAGGCATGCATTACTGAGGTATCTAAAGGTCTTATTTCCGTAGATCGTATCACCTCTTTGTACTGTGGAATGGACCAAAGAAGGGAAATAAGTTGTCTAAGGCTACAATTGTGTGGTGGCTGAAGGAAGTGTGATTGAGTCGACTTAAATTTCTAAAGGACGTCCGCTGCTGGAGGGTTTAGGAGTGCACTTGACGTGTTCTCAGGCGATTTCCTGGGCTGAGTCACAGCAGGTGTCTACACAGCTGGGCGGCTACTGGGAAGTAATTGCCCACTTTTGCTAGGCATTATCGCTTGGATGTCGGGGCTCCGGCTTCCATGTGCTTTAGAGAGTGTGTTCTATGAGCAGAACTCTCCATATCCCACCCAAGTTAATGGGAGCTTAGGTACATCCCAGGAGTCAGGACTGATCTGGGTACATACAGGGAAAGGAAAATCAGTTCTTACCTGCTAATTTTTGTTCCTGTAGTACCACAGATCAGTCCATAGGCCTGCCCATTTACTGGGGTGGGAGAGTCCACCGCTCGTATTGTTGCTTTATATATAGTGTGGAGTTTTTGGAGGTTTTCAATGCTGATTGCTTATGTTAAATTTGGGAAACTAGTTTTCCATTGTCTTTATGGGCGATTTCACCTTCTTCCGGCTTTTTGGATGGGAGTGAGTCTGCTTAGATGCTTGCTTAGAAATTTATGGTTGTTGCTGTCATCTTGGCTTGGGTACAGGTCAATACTGAAGGGCTGCTGGTGGCACACTGGGTTATGTACAGTGTCGGTGAAACTTTCTCTGCCTCCATCTGCTGGCAGGGAGGTAAAACCCAGGAGTCTGGACTGAGTTGTGGTACTACAGGAATGAAAATGAGCAGGTAAGAACCAATTTTCCTATTCTCTCTTATGGCCTGGCCATTGAAAGGCCATGTCTGCTTATGATATGCTAATCCCTGGCCATGATCTGGTTCTCAACATCCCTAGTTTACATCAGGATTTGGAGAATATTTGAGAATTTTTGTGACAAATGGGGGGGAAGGTTCCCTATAGAAGTCTGGAATCCCAGAGATTCTAGACTTCCTGTAATCAGATTTGTTCAAGGGGTTGGCTCTTAACTCCCTGAGAGTGCAGGCAGCAGCACATCGGACATAGTATAGTTTTGAGAGGGTTAAAATGAATCTGACCTCTATTCAGACCAATAGAAATGATGGCAGAAAATGACCAAAATGATCGACCCAGTCTGCCCAACAAGCTTCTTATGGTAGTATCTGCCACGCATGCAGGTTACCCCATGCTCTGTGCAGTTTATTTTTTATTTATTTAAAAGTGTTTGTATACCTTACAAACAGTGTTTAATCAAAACGGTTTACATAACTAAATAAAAACAAACATAAATAAAATTAAACTTAAAAGAAACAAAGTTATAAAATTATAAAAGGGGAAAATTACAAAAAATATTCAATAAAAATAAAGTATCTAAAACAATAATTAGTTTACATAAGATAAATCAATAAATAATAATGTTGTGCCCTGCATGAGAGAAAGAGGTTATGTTGTTTAGAATGTGATATGAGGAAAGCAGATTGAAATAGGTGCGTTTTTAGGGATTTTTTGAAATGTTTGGAGTTGGATATGGATCTTAGAGAGTCTGGTAGTGCGTTCCACAAGATTGGTCCAATGACAGAGAATGATCTTTTCCTAGTGAAGTCGAGACGGGCCTGTTGTGGTGATGGGATATCTAAAAGATTTTTGTCCAGAGATCTTAGATGTCTAGCGGGTTTGTATATTCGGAGAATGGAGCATAAAGTAACTGAGTTAGGTGTGTAAACGAGGGAGTGTATAATGGACAGGATCTTATATTGTATTCTGTATTTAATTGGTAACCAGTGTAATGATTGAAGTATCGGAGTAATATGATTTTTTATGGATGAGTTTGTTAGGATACGTGCTGCTGCATTTTGAATCAGTTGAAGTGAGTGAAGTGTGTTATCTGGGAGACATATATAAAGAGAATTACAATAGTCAAGCCCCGAAAAGATGAGTGATTGAAGTATAGTCCGAAAATCGTGAAAGAAAAGTAGTGGACGAAGGCGTTTTAGAAGTTGAAGCTTATAAAATGAGTTTCTGGTAATTATGGATATGTGTTGTTTTAATGAAAGGTCTGAATTGATAGTTATACCTAAGTTTTTTGCAGATTTGGAGATGGGGATAGTGATTCTGTTAAATACAAGTTGGGAGGGGGGACCTATGGATGAGTCTGTACTTGATGAGAGGTGAACTATTTCTGTTTTTTTTTTTTTATTTTGAAGTTATTCCTGAACCTTATGATAACCCATAAAATTTTACATTTGGCAACATTTTTACTGAGGGATGAGCCTGTTTGAAAATTCAGACAGTGCTGCAGTAATCCCTCAGTAGGATGTCAGTCTGGTCTTAAGGTCCCTGGTCGAACCTCTCTTTTTGAACCAGTGAAGCAGACTTCCACAAAACACCTGTCCCTGAAGACTGTCTTTTTGATAGAAATTTGTTCAGCTAGGTGCATCTCAGAGCCACAGGTCCTGTCACGTAGGACCCATATTTAGTCTTTTCTCTGGATTCGGTCACATTCCTCTTGTGCCGTCCTTCTCACCCAAAGTGGTAGTATCTTTTCATATAAACCAATCTGTATGCCTTCCAATTTTTAGTAGCAGGGGCTGTCCGACTGAAGCCTGTGATTGCTAGATGTGCATCATATCCTTTTGAGGTGATGAACCCCGTTTAGATATCAAACAAGTTTTGTAGCATTTGGCAGTCCCTGGAAAGGGGAGGCATCCTTGGCCAGGTAGATCAAAGAGAAGCTGATAGTGGCATATGTGCTCAGGAGCAGGCAGGCTCTTGACAGGGCTATGAGCCCACTCTACCCAAGGTGCAGCAGGAACCCTGGACAGGGCATTCTCAATCTCCCCAGAGGATATCTGTAAGGCTGTCACCTAGTCGTCCCTGCACTCTTGTACAAAGTATTAGAGGTTGGATATGCAGGCCAAGACAGATTCAGCCTTTGGGGAAGGGGGGTGATTAAGAAAGCATGGTCTTCTCCTGCCCCAGCAAAGAATGGCTTTTGTAACTCCCATATGTGATGACTGGTCTAGCAGGAGGAAAAGAGGTTTTCCTAGCGTGTAGCAGATGGTCTCAGGACCAATGGGTATAGTGTACTCCTGATAGCAGTTGGAGACGGATCAGATTTCAATCTGACGTTAGCCCTAGTACATATACCCCTGCAGGAAGTGCAGCTCTCCAGTATTTTCCGTCTCCATAGCAGTTAGGGACTACCTGCACGCTCTCACAGCGTTAGAGTAAGTTTAACGGAGAAAACCCGAAACAAGAAATCTTACCTCTTTAGATGAGCCCCGCTCTCCTGCGGTGACACCCTCGGGTCCCTCCCCCAGTTGAGATTTCCCGATGTGATTTCCGGGATCCCTCTGAGGATCCCTCGGCGGGGACCTAGCCCCCGATTTCGGGTGCAGCTGAGAGGCAGCGGGTGCAACCTCGAGCGCAGCGGTGAAGGTATTTACCCTCCCCCCCCCCCGCAGCCGGAGACCGCCCGGAATGAAACCGGGAAGTGCCGAGACAAGGTAAGGTAAAGACTCCGGTCTCCAAAACTCGAGGAGTTGCACAGATCACCGGCTGGGACCAGTGCCACCGGGTTGATCTACCCTAGCAGGGCTAGGCCCCGATTAGATCCAAGGGTCCTCCCACGTGGAGACCCTCCAAGGTGGTCGCCGTCACCATTTGGCCCTGTTCGCCGCCCTGTCCGCCGCCCTGTCCGCCGTCTCGATCCATGCGCACAAAGGGTGAGCCGGGTGCACAAATTATTTGTGCGCACATCGCACGCTCAAGTACCGTGTGCACAAGTTACGTGCGTAGCACGCGCTTATTGTGCCGGGCGCATATCTGCGACTTGTGCGCACACCCATTCCACGCGCGCATAGTCGACGCACCGGAGCGCATATCAGATTTTACGCGCCTACATCCATGGCACCATCGGAAAAGGAGCTCAATGCTCAGGGCCTCTGCCCAGCATGCCACATCAGAGCTGCACAACCCAGAGGCCAATGCCCTGTGTATCCAGTGTGAGGAGGGTCTGGGGGATACAGCCCAGGGCCAGCCCCATCCGGGACGGAGTACCAGCTCCTCAATAAGTACCCCGGACCTAGAAAATTCCAGCGGGCCCCCCAGGGACACAGCACCTCCTAGCTTGGACCCAGCGTCTATCTTCTTGGTGGAATTCTTCAAAGGCCTCCACACCTTCGTTCACATGCAGACGGAGCCTCCGATAACACGGCCACAGCCTTCACCAGAGGACCTTTATGCCCCGGGCCCCTCTAGGCCCAGAGGAGTGAATCCACCGCCCAGAGGCCCCACCTACGGGGACACTGACAACTCGGAGGAGGAATCGGAGCCCCTGGAGGAGGGGGAACTCCCTCCGGGAACCGAGCTTCACCGGACCATGAGACGCTTCTTCACCAAGGACAAACTTCCAGACCTGGTCACCCACAGCCTGAAGGAGCTTGCTATCCCGGGGACAAGTGCCTCGGGGGAGCCTAAGACGAATCCCCTGCTAGAGGGACTCCGTCAGACCTCCCGCCATTTCCCTCTGTTACAAGCCGTTCAACAGCTAATTGACCTGGAATGGATTGCTCCAGAGTCTATATTCAAAGGGGGACGGGCTATGGCAGCCATGTTTCCTCTGGACCCGGCGGCCAAAGACCTTCTGACATGCCCAAAAGTGCGTGGTCTCGAAGCGCACTACTATCCCAGTGGAGGGAGGTGCAGCACTCAAAGATGCTCAAGACAGACGTCTGGAATCCATCCTTAAACAGTCCTTTGACGTCGCCGCTATGTCCCTACAAATAGTGGCCTGCTGCGCCGTGGTGACACATGCCTGCCTATCACAGACCAGGAGCAACACCCCTGGGGAAGCCATGGAACCAGCAGTATCATTCCTCACGGATGCTGCTTCCGATCTGGTGCGCACCGCAGCTAGAGGAGTGTCGTCAGCTGTGGCAACCAGGAGGCAACTCTGGCTCCGAAGCTGGTCGGCCGACGCATCTTCCAAAACGAGACTCACAAGGATGCCCTTCAAGGGATCCCTCCTGTTCGGCAGCGAACTAGAGAAACTGGCTAACAAATGGGGCGAGTCCCCACTGCCGCGGCTACCGAAGGACAGGAATAAGAGAAACCAGCGACCCTTCCCCCGACCCTCCAGGGGCAGAGGTTCACAGCGCTTCAATCCATACAGAAACACTTATCAAGCACCTCGTCCTACAGGCAGGAACCAGTCCTTTCGGAACAAGCACAACAAAAGGGGAACCAGCTTGGGTCCAGGCCCCAGCTGCACCCCACAATGAGAATCAGCCGACCCGTCCAAAGGAAGAAGCCATAGGGGGCAGACTTGCCCTATTCTACCAAAGATGGGTCGAGAGAACTTTGGACAAGTGGGTCCTAACAATCATTCGAGAGGGGTACTACCTGGATTTCTTCCAAACCTCTCCGGGCAAGTTCGTGGAATCCCTCTGCCACGACCCCTCCAAAAGGGTGGCAGTAGAAACTACACTGACCAGATTACTGGCCCTTGAGGCCATAACCCCAGTGCCTCCACAACAAATAAGTACTGGGCATTATTCCATTTATTTTATCATCCCCAAGAAAGAGGGGAGGTTCATGCCTATCCTGGACCTCAAGTCGATCAACCGTCACCTGAGGATTCCCCACTGCCGTATGGAAACTCTACGCTCTGTAATAAGGGTGATACAACCGGGAGAGTTCCTCACATCCCTGGATCTGTCGGAAGCCTACCTACACATTCCGATCCATCAAGAACATCAGCGCTTCCTACGCTTCAAAATCCTGGACAGTCACTACCAGTTCCGGGCACTACCCTTCGGGTTAGCCACAGCACCCCGGACGTTCACCAAGATCATAATGGTGGTGGCGGCAACACTGAGAAAGGAAGGAATCCTCATACACCCTTACCTAGACGATTGGCTGATCAGGGCAAAATCCCCAGAGGAAAGTCACCAGGCAACCAACAAAGTCAAAACTCTATTGGAGAGCCTCAGATGGGTGGTCAAGACAAATAAGAGCTGTCTGCAGCCCTCACAGTCTCTAGAATACTTAGGAGTCCGATTCGACACCAAAGAAGACAAGGTCATTTTGACACCGACAAGGAGATCAAAACTGATGAACCAATTACAAGCCCTGCTGAGCGAACCTCGCCCCACAGCATGGGATTACCTACAAGTCCTCGGTCTCTTGGCATCCACACTGGAAGTAGTGCCATGGGCACTAGCTCACATGAGACCCCTACAGCACTCACTTCTATCGTGATGGAATCCACTGTCCCAGAACTACACCGAACATCTGCAGCTCCCGGGCAGAGTTCGGACCCAGCTACGATGGTGGCTACAAGACGGCCACCTCAGCCAGGGAACAAGACTATCCTCACCGACCTGGATCCTGCTCACCACGGATGCCAGCCTACAAGGATGGGAGCACATTGCGAAGAGCTAACCGCCCAAGGCCAGTGGAACGCAGAAGAGTCGGGATGGAACATCAATCGCCTAGAAGCCCGAGCAGTCAGACTAGCCTGCCTACGGTTCGGTCACAGACTCTGAGACAAAGCGGTCAGAGTAATGTCGGACAACGCCACAACAGTGACCTACATCAACCGTCAGGGAGGAACCAGAAGCCAACAGGTGTCTCTGGAAATAGACCCCCTAATGTCGTGGGCGGAAGTGAATCTCCAGGAGATCTCGGCCGTCCACATCGCCGGGAAAGACAACATCACGGCGGATTACCTCAGCAGAGAAAGTCTAGACCCAGGAGAATGGAAGCTGTCGACCGCAGCATTCCAACTGATAGTAAACCGTTGGGGAACACCAACCAGGGACCTTCTAGCAAACTGGTCCAATGCCCAGTTACTACAGTCGCAGGCGGGAACCTCAGTCCCAGGGGATCGATACCCTGGTACAGGCCTGGCCACAGGAGACTCAGCTATACGCCTTCCCGCCATGGCCCCTTTTGGGCGCAATCATTCACAAGATGGACCAGCACTTCTTGTGGCCCTGGACTGGCCAAGAAGACCGTGGTACACAGACATGCGAAGACTACTGACAGGGACCCCCCTGCCACTACCTCCACACAAAGACCTGCTCCAACAAGGGCTGATCCTCCACGAGGATCCAGCTCGATTCTCTCTTACAGTCTGGCCATTGAGAGGGCTCGCCTGAGAGAGCGGATTACTCAGGGGCTGTAATTGACACCCTACTCCAAACACGCAAGTTTTCCACATCTCTAACATACATAAGGATTTGGAGAGTATTCGAAGCCTGGTGCGAGGGCCACGACATCACACCAGGCTCAGTCAAAATTCCTGCAGTCCTGGAATTCCTACAGAACGGCCTACAGAAGGGATAGTCCCTCAACTCCATTAAGGTACAGGTGGCCGCATTGTCATGCTACGGAACAAAGAGCAAGAGCGACAGCATAGCCTCTCACCCAGATGTTTCCTGCTTCCTGAAAGGAGTCAAGCACATCCGACCACCCGTAAAGTGGCCAGTACCTCTTTGGAATCTCAACCTGGTCCTGGATTTCTTAGCAGGAGCCTCTTTCAGACCTCTCCGTGGCCTATCTCTCCGACTATTAACATTGAAGACAGCCTTCCTGCTGGCAGTCTGTTCAGCCCATCGTATATCCGAGCTACAAGCACTGTCCTGCCGTGAGCCGTTTTTCAGGCTCACCCCGGGAACCATCCAGTTACGCACGGTTCCGTCGTTCCTCCCCAAAGTGGTGTCTCACTTCCATCTCAATCAAACCATCTCACTACCATCGCCAGATGAGCATAAGAATTTGGAAGAGGCTCGAAGTCTACGCCACCTCAACATCGGCAGATTCATATCTAGATACCTGGAAATGTCGGAAACCGTACGAAAAACGGACCACCTATTCGTCCTTCACAGCGGGAAGAGGCAAGGGGAAGCGGCCTCGCGAGCAACCATAGCCCGCTGGATCAAAGAAGTCATCAAGGCGGCCTACTTAGAAGCAGGCAAGCCACCGCCTCTACAAGTTAAGGCCCATTCTACTAGAGCCCAGGCAGTGTCCTGGGCAGAAACCAAGATGCTGTCACTTGCCAAGATTTGCAGGGTGGCGACATGGTCCTCCATCCACACCTTCTCCAGGTTTTACCGCCTGGATGTTCAGGCTCGGGAGGACACAGCATTCGCAAGAGCAGTACCAAGTAGGTCACGGGCAGCCTCCCACCTGGTTCGGGAGTAGCTTTTATACATCCCATTGGTCCTGAGTCCATCTGCTACACGCTAGGAAATGGAGAAATTACTTACCTGATAATTTAGTTTTTCCTTAGTGTAGACAGATGGACTCAACATCCCACCCAAGGCTGCCGTTACTCATGGAATCCTCGGGGACATCCCCGGGAGCGAGTGATCAAGGTTAAGCCATGCTTCCTTCGTCTAGGACACCCATCTTACCGGGTGCCAATGTTTCCCGGTTGAGGGCACTGGCGGTCTCCAGCTATAGCCAATTCAACCAGTTCGTTAATCAAGTTATGAAGTTATTCAAGTTATTCAAATTAGTCAGTCACACATATATCCACAATGCTTTTCGAGGAGAATACTGAAGAGCTGCACTTCCTGCGGGGGTATATGTACTAGGGCTGACATCAGATTGAAATCTGATCAGTCTCCAACTACTATCAGGAGTACACTATACCCATTGGTCCTGAGTCCATCCGTCTACACTAAGGAAAACGAAATTATCAGGTAAGTAATTTGTCCATTAATTATTCTTACCTGATGATGATTTTATTTCCTTGAGTCCTGCTAGACCAGTCCAGAACCTTCCAGGAAGACAAGGGTGGGGAGGAGCTGTGGTAAGGTTCAGAGAACATCCTCTTGTTCTCTTACTCTACTCTCTCTTGTCTCTTGACTTACTCAAACAGTGTTCAGCGCTCTGCAGTATCTAATTTCATATATAGGGCGTTAGGGAGATTTCTAGTGATCACAGTGCTTTGGTTGTAGGCTACTGGAATTGGGCCAGGACCATACCTCCCTTGTTGCCCAGAGCGAGGTAATAAAAGAGATGTCCTCTGTCTCAAGTCAGCTATGATGGGAAATCTCATACGCGATGACTGGTCCAGCAGGACTCAAGGAAAGAATATTATCAGTTAAGAATAATTTAACCAGTTCCTAAAAACTGGGAGAGAACATTCTCTGAATGTAAATCAGTTTTACTAGGAATTTCAGAGAAGAAAAAAGTTAGCGCTCCTATTTGTAACAAATCTTGGTTATATCAAACTGAAATCTTGTACCCCAAAATATATTTTTTAGATTGTTTTTATAGTGGTGAAATTCTACTGTATAATAAAGATGATGGCACTGTAATATTAGTCTTAGGCACCTTCTTTTTACAACTACGAAAAATATAAATCCAGATGATTGCTGAACAGGTTAACATAAGAATACAGAGCCTTTCACCTCTGTGGTACTGCTTTGAATCTGGCCAGTTTTAATAGTCACTTAAAAAGCAGAATTGTCAAACAGTAAACTGAGATGATGACTTCCAGGTTCCAAATGGACAAGTCTGGATATCATTAAAACCATCATCACAGCTGGCTTCTTTCTTTTCACTCTTAGTAGAGACCAAAGAGATTAGGTATATAGTAAATTAATTGAATAACCCTCCTCAGTTCAGGGTTGAATCGAATTGGCAGAGTAATGTGGAGGAGCTTTCCCTGATATTACCTAGATAAATGGAGTATTTCGGAGTCCAGTGATGTCAGTTTAGTACTTTTTTTTTTTTTGCAAATCATATAGAATGTGTTCAGAGGGGGGGATGACCTGAAGAACCAACGGTAAGGCTGTTGCCCAAGGTGTCAGATTTGCAACTATAATTCCATGAATTGTTCTGGTTTCAACTGTTCTGATGTTTTGCCATTTCATAACAGACATTTTCACGTTTCATCTGCAGGACAATCTATGAAAAACTAGCAAATGCCTTTACAGAAGAGCAGGCAGTGCTATACAACCAGCGAGTGGAGGAGATCTCCCCCAACATTCGCTATTGTGCTTATAATATTGGTGAGTGTTTGCCTGGGATGCCAAAGCTTGTCTATTGAAATCCTTTGTAGTGCTCTTCATCAGGCATCGCAGCCCTGTTTCTTTCTGGAGTTAGCTGCTGTAAAGAAGGTAGTGTGTTTTTGAGTATCCAGTGTTTTAGAACATTTTTAGAGAGCTGCTGAGTATAGCTTTTCAGAAACTAGAGGATACAGAATGTCTAGCAATGTAAAGATGATTTTTCTCCACACTTTTTCAGGGGACCAGTCTGCCATTAATGAGTTAATGCAGATGCGACTCCGATCTGGAGGAACAGAGGGGTTCCTAGCTGAAAAACTGGAGGTAAGATATTGCATTATTGCACACAACAATGGACATTTAGACATGCATTTACACACACCTGTTCTTAACTCTCCCTTCCCTTATTTAAACTACAGGGGAGTAGCTGAGAAAAATATTTGTAATTATTTACTTATATGCCTGGCGGGGGTTTATAAAGCTGGAATGGGATTGAATAATTCCCCGCTATATTGGTGTGTGTGTTGTTTTTTTTTTTTTTGTTCCCCCAGTAGTCTTGCTTTTATAGGCAAAGCTAGACTTGGTCATGGCAACTTGTAATTTTTTTTTTTATGGACAGAAAGGAATCAACTTCTTTACATAAACGTGTTTGAATCTGAAATGAGCAATTCATTCCTCTGGATACTTTTTATGTCTTTAAAATCTTATGAAACAGACATTTTATATGCTACAAGGAAGAGTCGCCAGAAACAGTTTAGCAAATGTTCTGACACTATGAAGTGTTTCCTTACCATTCCTACTGCCAGTGCAGGCAGGTTTTACATTTTACATTGATCGCTGGCCTTTTGTAGAGCTTTGTTATGAAAGAAATTCTTGTTTTCCTGTTCTTAATTTCATCCTGATGACACCAGTAAAAACAAATGCAAAGAAGGTCTAGATATCATGTCCCTAATTACTTAAAAATGAACAGGCAGAGGGGGATGTAGAAGGGAGTTGCTGCCCAGCTTAGAATATAGAGGGATACGGATGTCTGAGTCACATATGGGTATAATTGTCCTTCTGTCTTGATTGGTAATATGAGGAGGTGATATAAAATATTCTTTGGGGAATATTTAATATGAAAAATAAGTGAATAGAATTTGAAGGCAATAGAACAGTACCGTGCAGGGTAAGATCCTCTGGTGAACTGGTTAGAAACCCTAGGATTCTTGTGCTTGAAATAAGAACAATTGGAGAGCAGTGTGTTTTAGCTTCTCTGTAGCCATAGTCTGTGCTTTCTGATAAGCTCTATAATCAGACATGGTTTATAAGAGTGGATAAAAGGGTCCTTTCATTGGTTATTCTGCAGTCCATTGGCCCTTTTTCAACCTGTAGGGTTTTAAGTCAATTTTTATATTGATTTTTCAACAAGAATAACACAGACACAGTACATAATGGTTCCTATTACATGCTATGTCTCAAAAGAAAAAAAATCATACAATACGCAGTATTGAAGTGAATGGCAACATAAACTAATACCTCTCCCCTAGACCCCCTTATACATGCTGGAAATTCTCAAAATTCTGTAGGTTTTTAACAGATGCACAAATGAAAAATAAAAGATCTTGATTTTCGGTATCAAGCTATGACCTCAGAGATTGCAAAAAAGGTCCTGTCTGAATCACAACCCATCCCGCTATTCAAGCCTTTTTATAAAAAAAAGAATAATTTTCTTTGGGCAGTCCATGCAGTAATGACACTTTAGTTGGCATTCAAAGTCTCCAAATGACTAGCATTAACTTTCCTTAGATGGACAATTTTGCCATCCAGGTTTATAAAGAAAACTGCCAGGGACCATTTCACTTCACTATAGACTAAAACGTCACTCTGAAGGCTGCCACAGTCAGACTCCAAATCTGTTTGCAAAGTGAAAAACCAGGGCATGCGAACCAAATGGAAGCAGTGTAGAATGGAAGAATAGTGAGGTAGTTCAAAGCCTTCACTTTTGTATAGAACCCTTTATCTGTTTGTGCAATTTGCAGTCGCTGATCACCCAGACTAGAGCAAAGAAGGCTGCTACCATGAGTGAGGTAGAGTGGAGGGGCCGAGCTATACCTGTTAAGATCGACAAAGTGAGGATCTTCCTGCTGGGGCTGGCTGATAACGAAGCTGCTATTGCACAGGTAAGGAACATGGACGGTGAAGGAAGCATTGGATGGGTAACTTGCATATAGTACTCTTTCTTTCCTAGTTTTGTCTTAAGTGTGTGCCTGGAGTAGAAGCATAGAAGAGGTCTAAATCCTCCCTGTGGCGATTACGTTTTGGAGGGTTTGAGTATAAAGTATAATTACTGATTGTCACCCAGATAGTCCAGACAATTATTTTTTTTCCCCTCCCTATAAGCAGATGGAGACAGAAGAAATACATTATGGTACTTCTGGTACATAAGACAGTATGCCACATGCAGTTGCTCGGTATTCTCTTTGCAGGTCGAGGAGTCCATTCTGCAGTCAGACTTTTGCTGGCAGTAATTGCTTCCTGAGGTGTTAGGTCTGGCCCTCTCAAAAATGACCTCTGGTGGAAGCAGGGTCATGCAGGAGTTTGGTGACCCTTGCTTGCCTTGTAACCCTGGCACTGTGACGGTGTGATAGCCAGTGGTGCTGGCCCCCTCATTCCCCGACCTCTTCTTTCTGTCTGTGGTGGTTCCCTGCTGTCCTCTGAAAGAAGCCTTCGTCAGGAAAGTATTCCTTTGCTTGTAAGACTGTCTGTGCTGTTGAGGTGTTTGGGTTCCTTTAAGAAGTTTAAAACAAAATTTAAAAAAGGACAGAACAGGAGTCGAGCAGCAGAGTCTTTTCTGTGAAACTGGCCTGGAGGGGAAGCTTACTGGCAAGCCAGCCCGCAGTGCGGGCTGCTCTAATCTGTTTCCTTTTGCAAAAGAGAGGGAGGATCTGCTGGCAAGTATGTACTGAATCAGCGCACAGTGTTCCATCGTGGCCTTCCCCGCTGATTTTCGTTTAATGTGAACCGATGAGATGTTCCCAACGTTCATTGGTATATAAAAACTACTAAACAAACAAATAAAGCACTGCTCGGCATGTGGGGAAAGTAAGTCCAAAGCTTTTCCCTTGGGGCTGTGCAGGAGTTGTTTGGGAGAGAAGGAAGGGTTGCTTGGGTGCTTCTTTTGCAGCTGCAGAGGCTTCCAGAGTAGCCAAGAATGCTGCTTGTTTCTGAATCTGGTTTTGCTGTGGTTTTGAGCAGTGCGGGAACAGTGGTCATCTTGTTGACGTCCCATGCCGTTCAAGGAGATTCAGGGGTAGCTAGTGCTGGCGCTCTCATTTTGACTCATGGCTGGAAGAGTAAGGTCAACGTACTCGTGTGGGGAGGGGGCCCTGTTATGCCCTGTGTTTTGTGGAAGAGGAGGCTGCAGTTCCTTTTCCCCCCCTAACTTGGTGGTGCTTATACATAAGGTACATTTAAGGAACCCAATTGGGCTGGTCCTAAGGGGGCTGTTTCAGAGAGTTATAAGAGCAGAAGACCTTAGAATTTGCAATGCAGTGTTGGACAGGGTTAGTGGGGCCAGTATCCTGTTTCCAGTGGTGACCTGTTCGGGTTGCGGGGGCCTGCCAGGATCCCTAAAGATTGATAGTTTCTATGTTGCTTATCCCAGGGGTAAGTGTGATATTTCCCCAAGTCCACCTTAATAATGGTCTGTGGTCCTGGGCCTCTGTCTCTCTTTCAGATGAGGCTGGCAGCAGACCTGGATTTTGGTTGGGAATTGGTGCCCCTTGAAGATTTGCATGAGGCTCTCCTGCAAATATTCAGGAGTACAGTGGGGATAGGGATGCTCTGGAAGAGGTAGAGATCCCCATCACTGTGGTCCTGATCTGAAGTGGGTACATCTTTTTGAAGAGAGGGTGAATTGTCCACCATGTTGACTCAGGCTCTGGCAAAGCTAGGCACTGAGGAACCCAGAGTTGTGCCAGGATAGGAAGGAGAGGATCCTATCTTGGAGGAGTTTAGGGAGGGCCCTCTCAAACGCCTTTCCATTTCCTCGTGCTGCTAAAGCAGTTTTATGACTCGAGATTTTGTTACTGCTGGGTACATCAGAGTCCGGTGGCTAATTCTAAAGAAGCTTTCTCAGGGATAATAGAGGAATATCTAGAGGCTGATGTAGCTTTTATTGCTAAAGCCTTGCAGAGTTTCCTGTGTGTGGCAGCTAGGAACAAGGTGTCTGTGGGGTTGGCTAGGTGTCTTCTCTAATTACACAATTGGGCAGTGGATGTATGGTCCAAATACCAGTTAGGGAGCAGTTGGTAAAACACCATGGTGAGTCAACAGATTCGAAGGGCTGGAAGTCGTTCCCCAGCAGGCATAACTTCTGGGAGGTCAGGCAGTCTCATCCTGGATGACAGTAAGCAGGCAAATCCCAGTTCTTTAGGGGGAACCATAGAATCTTTCATGTGAATTCAGTTGCCAGTTTGGAAGGACTTAAGGGAGCACAGTGCGATTCAACTGATCTCTCCATGTGTACATATGGGGGAGGGTAGTTATTTTTGCTCACTCTCAGGTCAATCCAGTAAGGAGCGGTAGGGAGAGCTGCGTTAGTGCCGGGCGCATCCGCAGTTGCCGCATGCACAGTGCAGCTCACCTACCGCTCGATCCTGTATGTAAATAGCTTGCAAATGCAAACTGCATCTAAGAAGCGTCCATGAAGCGTTAGGCCCGCGCAACTCATTTTACTGTATAGAGCGCTATACAGCGCCTATACAGTCAATGGATGCTGGTCTCCGGGGCAGCCCCAGTCCTCTCCCCCCTCCTCCCAAAGCAACGAAAGCGGAAAAAATCTAAAACGAAAAAAAAAAAAAGTAGCAACGAAGTGGACGGTCGGGATGGCCAGTCCTCTCTCCCCTCCTCCCGAAGCAAGGCTGCTTTACTTTACTGGATTGACCTGACACGCTTTGAAGCTTTCCCGTATTTTTTCCTCCCCTCCCTCCACTTTCTTCCAGCACTTTGCCTGTTTTCTTTTGGGGGACTCTCGTTTTCACCACATCAATTCCCTGCTCCCCCCAGCAGCTAAGGCCTCCTCCCTCCTCACAGTCCCATGTGTAAAGCAACGACTAACTTTTTTTTTCGCAGTCGCTCGAGATTGCCAGTCCTATCTCCCCTCCTCCCGAAGCAGGAGAGGAGAGAGGACTGGCAGTGTAAAGCAACGAAAAAGTAAGTCGTTGCTTTACACATGGGACTGTGAGGAGGGAGGAGGCCTTAGCTGCTGGGGGGAGCAGGGAATTGAAGTGGTGAAAACGAGAGCCCCCCAAAAGAAAACAGGCAAAGTGCTGGAAGAAAGTGGAGGGAGGGGAGGAAAAAATACGGGAAAGCTTCAAAGTGTGTCAGGTCAATCCAGTAAAGTAAAGCAGCCTTGTTTTGGGAGGAGGGGAGAGAGGACTGGCCATCCCGACTATCCACTTCGTTGCTACTTTTTTTTTTTGCGCTTTTCGATTTTTCGATTTTTTTTTTCCGCTTTCGTTGCTTCGGGAGGAGGGGGGAGAGGACTGGGGATGCCCCGGAGACCAGCATCCATTGACACGGCCAGGGCAGGTGAGCGGGGGCTGGGGGAAAGTTTGCCGCCTACCCTTACCGCTGCCTCTTACGTGCTCATAGCTTTCCAGCTTTCTTCGTTCAGGTTACTGCTGTTTCTGGACTCCTTTTGTGACTTATTTAGTTGAGTTTTGTTATCCACTTTTCTCTTTGCATTTGTGCAAGGGAAGAGATTAGTGCCTCTGACAGTCATCCATCACCGTGAGCTAAGGTGACACGTGACACAGCTTGCACCACTAAGGTGCAAGCTGTGTCTTGGGCTGAATGTTAGTTAGGGTCGTCACTGGAGATCTGTGACAAGGCCACTTTGTCTTGTTTGCACATTTTTACCAAACACGTTCAGTTAGAAGCGCAAGCTTCAGAGACAGTGGTTTTTGGTGTGAGTGTGTTGCGAACTGGTCTCTAGGGTGCCTACTCAGTTTGGGGAAGCTTTGCTACATCCCAGTTGTCTGGACTTTTCTGGGGCACAATAAAGATGGAAAAACTGATTCTTACCTGATAATTTTATTTCCCTGTACGTACCAGGATCAGTCCAGGACACCTGGGTTGTGACTCCGCACCAGTAGATGGAGACAGAGCAAGATCTGTCTGACTCGGCCATATATGGTCATGTGCCTGACACAGCCCCTCAGTCTTACTCTGTCTCCAGTACATGGTGCAGGTGCAGTCACAGCCTCTGCCTGCCCTGAGTACTGTTAGTTAGTCAGGGCTGGTGTTCTTGTTCTTTTGGTTTTGTAAGAGAATAAAAGGAGGGAATTTCAGGAAGGAAGTTCTCAGTTTTAGGTTTAAAAAGGAAGCCCTGTCCATCCTGCCTCCCAGGGGGGTTGGAAGGTTCTGAGGGGACCATCCCCCCTGGTTGAGGCCACTGCTGAGGGACGAGGACCCGGCCTACCACTGGCAGCAGCGTTGGGGGGGTGACACCGGGGAGCCCGGTTCACTCACCCCCGCAGGAGTAGGAGCCCCAGGACCAAGGACAGCGGCAGGTTAAAAAAAAAAAATAATAATAATAATAAACTCAGCGGAAATTTTCTTTTGTGCCGGCTCTCCGTTTCTTCACGGGGGGGGGGGCCGCTCCGCTTGGCGGGGGGATTGTTTGCTTGTGTATTTTTTAATTTTTACTATTCTTTGGCGATGCCGCGGGGTCGGTTTGCCGCGCGTCTTTCTCGGGAGGGAATTTGCTCCGCCTGCATCTCGGGCGGTGAGGGACTGTCCGGGGCAGGCAGGGGGGGCCGATCCCGATTGGCGCGATCGCCGCCGCGCGTTAGCACGGTTCCTGACAGGCCGGCTGACCCCTTCCCGATCAGCACGGGAGTGGCGGCCATTTTGGGTTCAGCCCGTGAAATCGCGCGGGAGGCTGCTGGGGATAGCGACATGCCTCCCGCGCTATCGCCGCAGCACAGGCCTTCGGGGGGGTGGGGATGGGCTGAGTCCCCTGTGGAGGCCAGCGCGGGCAATCCTTCCTCGGACTCGGTTCCTCGTTTTCCTCAGATTTTGCGCTATTGCTGCGCAAAGTCTTAAAATATAAAGGCCGCAGAGCGGGGAAGGGTTTTCCCACGGGGGGCGCTGGCAAAGCAGGGTCAAAGAAGAGAAAAGCCAGGGATGACCCAGGCATCTCCCCAGCTCCACCTAGAGGGAAGCAGCCGCCACGGACACCGAATCCACCTCGCAGGACGAGGCGGATCTGCCCGAAGAGCCCCCGGGGGGGACCGAAGGGGCAACAGGGGACGGTCCCGCCCAGCCCGGTCCGGGCAAAGGAACGCAAGCCGGTGATGGGGATGACCCTAAGGTGGTCAGTCTTTTTCGCAGACAGGAGCTGTCCCCTCTTATTCCGGCTATCCTCCAGGAGCTCGGAGTGGAGGCCCCGCCGGTAGTCTCGCGGCCGGGAGCCAACATGGACCCAGTTCTCTTAGGTCTCACGGGACCAGCAGTGGCCTTCCCATTCCATTTTTCGGCGTCTGATATCTTGTTTCGCAAATGGGATACACCTGAGTTAGGTCTGAAGGTGAGCAAGGCCATGGATAAACTCTACCCGCTGCTGGAGGACGTGCTGGAGCTCCTACGGCTTCCAAAGGTGGATGCAGCGGTGTTGGCAGTAACAAAGCGTTCAATCCCGGTCACGGGGGCCACGGCCCTCAGAGACATACAGGACAGGAAACTGGAGGTACAGCTAAAGAAGATCTTTGAAGTTTCTGCGTTGGGGGTCCGGGCCGCCATCTGTAGTAACTTCGCCATGCGGGCTAGGCTGCGCTGGGCCCAGGTCCTCCAGGCAAATGCAGATCTCTTGGAGGAGGAGGCCACGCAGACAGATCGGCTGGAGGCGGCAATAGCATATAGCGCAGATGCTCTCCACGATCTCCTTCGTACTTCAGCTAGGTCCATGGTCTCGGCCGTCTTGGCGCGCCGCCTTCTTTGGCTTCGCAATTGGGCGGCGGATGGATCCTCCAAGGTTCACCTAGGGGCGTTGCCCTTCAAAGGAAAGTTGTTGTTCGGTAAGAAGTTGGATGATTTGATGATTTCCCTGGGGGAGAACAGGGCTTTTAAGCTGCCTGAAGACAGGTCCAGAACTCGGTCCTCCTTTCCTAGTAGGTCCCGTTTTCGGGGAAACGAGATCGTGTCCCCAGAGGTCTTCTGGTCCTTCTTACCGTTCGTCTTCCTCCCGGTCCTCCTCGTGGCCGCAGTCCTTTCGTGGGAAACGGTTTGGTAGACAAGGGGGAACCCCGGCGGGTACGGGGCCCAAAGCTTCTCAATGAGATGAGGTTGGCCCATCCCTCGCGTCAACCCCGGACCATCGTGCCAAACGTAGGGGTGAGGTTGACGTTGTTTTTCGAGGAATGGGCCAAAATAACGTCCGACCAGTGGATCCTCAATGTAATAAGGCACGGCTACGCGTTAGATTTTGCAAGAACCCTGGCAGACAAGTTCCTGGTGTCGCCCTGCAAGTGCCCAAAGAAGGAGGCGGCAGTGTGAGGAACCCTCCGGCGCCTGGAAAGCTTGGGAGCAATTTCTCCCGTACCTCCCGGTCAGCAAGGCAAGGGCCGTTATTCCATTTACTTCATTGTGCCAAAGAAGGGCGGCACGTCACGGCCAATTTTGGATCTGAAAGGGGTAAACAGATGCCTGCACGTCCCACACTTCAAGATGGAAACGATTCGGTCGGTGATTGCCTCGGTCCGTCCAGGCGAATTCCTGACCTCATTGGATCTCACAGAAGCGTATCTTCATGTAGGCATCCAGCCGTCCTTCCAACGGTTCCTCAGGTTCTGCATCCTGGGCAGGCACTATCAATTCCGGGCTCTTCCCTTCGGGCTCACCACGGCTCCTCGCACATTCACGAAGGTGATGGTAGTGGTGGCGGCTCAGCTGCGACGGGAGGGGTTCCTGGTACACCCCTAATTGGACGATTGGTTGATCTGGGCCAAGTCCGAGAATCTGTGTCGTCAGGCAGTTGCCAGAGTCCTCCATCTCTTGCAGTCCCTGGGGTGGGTCGTCAATCTCAACAAGAGTCATCTCGTCCCAACCCAGTCCTTGGAGTACCTGGGAGCCCTATTCGACACGAAACCGGGGCAAGGTGTTTCTTTCCAGAGAACGTGCATGCAAGCTTCAGAATCAAGTGCGACGGTTGTTGTCTCTTCGGCTGCCGCTGGTATGCGATTATCTGACAGTTCTGGGGTCTATGGCGTCCACGCTTTCGTTGGTCCCCTGGGCTTTTGCTCATCTACGGCCATTACAATCAGCGTTGCTTTCCCGCTGGAAGCCGGTGTCAGAAGTGTTTCACCTACTGCTTCCACTCACGGCCCAGGCGAGGGCCAGTCTTTCCTGGTGGCTCGAATCGGACCATCTGACATGTGGAGTGTCCCTACTAGTCCCCAACTGGACGGTGGTGACTACGGATGCCAGCCTCTCCGGTTGGGGAGCAGTCTGCCTAGGCAGGTCAGTGCAGGGCCGGTGGTCCTCGGCTCAATCGCAGTGGTCCATCAACCGTCTAGAGACCAGAGTGGTACGCCTGGCGCTGCAGTCCTTTCTACCATTGGTCCGGGGAAAGGCGATCCGCGTGTTGTCAGACAATGCAACAACTGTCTCCTACATCAATCGCCAAGGTGGGACAAGGAGTCCACTGGTGGCAGAGGAGGCGCAACTCTTGATGAGTTGGGCAGAGCAACATCTCAGCAACATTGCAGCGTCTCACATCGCTGGAGTCGACAATGTTCAAGCGGACTTCCTCAGCCATCATCACTTGGATCCCGGGGAATGGGAACTGGCAGAGGATGCCTTTCTCCTCATTTGTGAAAAGTGGGGAACGCCCCACATGGACCTGATGGCCACATGGCAAAACACGAAGGCTCCTCGGTTTTACAGCCGACGTCGAGAGAGAGGGGCCGAGAGGTCGACGCATTGGTTCTGCCCTGGCCGATGGACGTTTTGCTGTACGTGTTCCCTCCGTGGCCGATGAAAGGCAAGATCCTGCGGCGCATAGAGTTGCACCCATTCAACGTGATCATGGTGGCACCGGAGTGGCCACGTCGCCCGTGGTTCACGGATTTCATTCAGTTGTCGGTGGATGCTCTCCTTCGCCTTCAGGGGTTCGCGGGGCTTCTCTGTCAGGGTCCCGTTTGTTTGGAGGATGCGGATCACTTTTGTTTCGCGGCATGGCTTTTGAGAGGCAACGTTTGAAGAAAAAAGTTTATTCGGATGCGGTGGTAACCACGTTGTTGCGATCCAGGAAGCAGTCTACATCCCTGGCCTATGTCCGCGTCTGGGTAGTTTTTGAGGAATGGTGTATGGAGCGGGGGCTGGATCCTATCTCTGCCTCCGTCTCCGATATCCTGGCTTTTCTACAGTCTGGTCTTGCCAAAGGTCTTTCGTGTAGTACCCTTCGAGTACAAGTTGCAGCGCTCGGTTGTCTGCGTGGCAAGGTCCGTGGAACCTCTCTGGCCCTACACCCGGATATCTCCCGTTTTCTTCGGGGGGCTAAGCATCTCCGCCCTCCACTGCATCATCCTTGTCCGTTCTGGAATCTTAATTGGGTTCTCTCCACTTTGTGCTCGTCTCTGTTTGAGCCCTTGAAGCGGTCCACTCTTAAAGATCTCACGTTGAAGACTGTCTTTCTTGTCGCGATTACTTTGGCTCGGCGAGTTTCGGAGTTGCAGGCGCTGTCTTGTAGAGAGCAGTTCTTGCGGATTTCCGATTCAGGGGTCTCTTTGCGGACGGTACCTTCTTTTTTGCCAAAAGTTGTGTCGCCGTTTCATTTAAACCAATCGATTGAGCTCCCCGCTTTCGCGGTCAGGGAGTCCTCGGAGCCGAAATGGAAGGAATTACGGAAGCTGGATGTGAGGAGAGTCCTCCTTCGTTACCTGGAGGTCACTAACCCTTTCCGGGTGACAAATCATCTCTTTGTTCTGTTCTCCGGTCTGAAGAGAGGTGCGGCAGCCTCCCGGACAACGATCGCCCGTTGGCTTAAGGAGGCCATTGGCTCAGCGTACGTAGTGCAGGGAAAGCCTGTTCCTCTAGGCCTCAGGGCTCACTCGACACGATCGCATGCTGCTTCTTGGGCGGAATCTTCTCAGGTATCACCTCAGGAGATTTGCAGGGCAGCTACTTGGAAGTCGTTGCATACCTTCGTTCGACATGTTCAAGCCGCTGATTCCGGGGGTTTTGGTGAGAGGGTGCTCCGAGAGGGACTCTCTGCTTCCCACCCTCGGTAATTGGCTCTGGTACATCCCAGGTGTCCTGGACTGATCCTGGTACGTACAGGGAAAGGAAAATTAGTTCTTACCTGATAATTTTCGTTCCTGTAGTACCAAGGATCAGTCCAGGATCCCACCCGCGTTTTTTGCTGATCTGAAGTAACGGAGAGTCCGCTCGCAGTTTGGCTATCTATTCTGATTACTTGTTTTGCTCCCTCGGTTCGGGAGTCCTGTTCCAGTTGGGGGTTTTTGAATTTGCTCCCCGTTATCCTTAGGTTATTTAGCTAGTTTACTGATTCTGGTTTTCTACTTTGACATTGCGTAAGACTGAGGGACTGTGTCAGGCACATTGGCATATATGGCTGAGTCCGACAGATCTTGCTCTGTCTCCATCTACTGGTGCGGAGTCACAACCCAGGTGTCCTGGACTGATCCTTGGTACTACAGGAATGAAAATTATCAGGTAAGAACTAATTTTCCTTTCCTTTTTGACCCACAGATCAGTCCAGAAACCCGCCTTGAATTTTCTGAAAACTGCTCTTATCTGTGTCTATATGTCTTGAGTATCAGATGATTGTTTTTGATTTGGCATCTAGATTCCTCTTGTTGTATAGGATTTCCAGTTGAAGTTACTGATTAGTTTATCTTAGAGCAGGGGATAGGTTCAAAGGGATTAGCTTGTTCTTAGCTTGGTTACAGCTTATACTGAGTGACTGCAGGTGGCACACTTTCATGTTACCAGCAGTAATAAAGCCTTTCTTCTCTGTCTCCATCTGCTGGTAGGGGAGAAAACTCCAGTTTTTTGGACTGATCAGTAGAACTCAGAGAGAAAATTATCAGGTACTTTCAAAAAAGAAAATTAGGTCAGGTTGTGAGGGGTGGATTGTTCTATTCTGATACCTGTGACGATATTGGTGGTCAGTTCACTTATAAATACATAATTTGTATACACTTAAAATTTAAATTGCATCCCCCCCCCCCCCCCAAAAAAAAAAACCAGGTTTCAATGATCCAGCTAGTCTAATGACTGGATCTTTGCATACAATTTAAAGATGAGGGGCAGCATCAGTAGCTCTTTGTCCCCCAGAGTGCTGGAGCCTTGATATCTCACTTTCAGCCCCTACTCCCCAAAACGTTTACTGGTTTCCACTGTACCTAATTTTGGGCTGCATAACTGATTAGCATAGAAAGTCCTAGTGTTACAAAATGAAAATAGCAGGAACCATTGAGAGAGATGGAGTATGCAGGGGCAATCAACAGAAAACAATTTGACCTAAAATTGGAAGCAGATAAGGAGAGAGAAAAATGCAGTGGGCTTTTTTTTTTTTTAAATCTGTTCTCGAGAGACTGGAAATGCTTCCTGTATTCCTGTCCATGTTCACAGTTCTGTAGCAAGAGATGAATCCTGTTTATAACAGGAGCTCCTAGCACCAGTAGGATTTCTTGTTCACCTGACTAGCAGAATCCAGAGTCCCAAATTACCGAGTGAGGTGTTAGAATTTAATTTATTAAATTTAATTGATACTGTAAATGTTTTTTTATTGTAATGTTGCTTTTACTATATATGTTGTATATGTAAACCGCTTAGATGGTCAGATTACTGCCCTATTCTGCGATATAAATAAAACTGAATACCAGAAGAGGAAACCATGTAAAGTGGTGAGGTGGGAACTGTCTGTCCCTGACGAAAGGGGGCACACTGTAATAGCTAGCTGTGCTTCAGCCCAGGAGCTTAGAAGATTTGGAAGTTCTGTGCCCTGCTAAGGTGGATGAATAGATGGTTGCTTGTTCTTCAGGTCCTGTCTTTGGATAATTCTTCTTTTTTTTTTTAGATCGAAATCTTCAGGTTTTGGTGTTTTCATCAGCATTAAATTTACTAGAAATAACACTTTGGGGGTTTTTTCTCCTTATTTTCTTTTCCCGCTTGCACTCTGAATTCAGACTGCACTTTTCCATTTCATATCCTCTGAATTGTTTTAGGGGAACATATGCCGTCAGACTTATGTCTGAGCAGTTCCTCCCAGCTGCAACTGTTCCTGCCCACCCCTGCAGCAAATTGGATTTCATCAGTCTTGAAAAGAAAACTGAGCCAGGTTACACTCTAATCTGAAACTTTGGGAAATCATTTTCTAGGGTACAACAGTGTCATTGGAACCGCATCTAATATTTCTATGTGGATTTGCTGTCCTTGTCTTATTTTTCTTGTATACTGGAGAGAGGCTCTCCACAGTTTACGTTTGTTCCTATTCCTACTTTTTCCTGCCTTGGGGTATATATGCAGATGACCTGAATCTTCTCATTCAAGCAGAGTCTAAATGAGGTCAGGGTAGAGAGGCTTCCAGGGAGCTATTTCCTTGCACAATGCATTACCTTTTGATTACTGCAGATGGTTCCTTTCACTATGTTGGAGAACCTTTTTCTCAAGTTAAATGGAAGTTTAAATATATTTGTATCAGACTAACAAGAATAAACAATTGCTATTTTTTCAACTTTTTCAGTCAATAAGATGAAACATATACCCCAATGGGTGGGATTTTTCACCAAATTGTTCCATCCTGACATAGTCTGAAAGTTTTCTGTATCTGTGGATCCCATAGTGGATGTTTGATTACCTCGTAGGAGCACCTATGTGCCCAGAGGGAGAAGTTGTGCTCTGAAAAAGAAATACCCTGCACTTTGCTTACTTACAGTCTATTGGAAGTCTGAATGATTTCATCAAGGATCCCAGTTCAAAGCTGACTTGAATGGGTAATGACCAAACGTCATTACCAGTAAATGTCATTTGGTGGTCTGTTAGGGCACAAGTGTCTACTTTGCCATCATCACAGTTTGTATTTAGTGATGCTCTTGTTGGCAGCCTCAGCAAAGAGAGAATAGGTATGAGACTGAGATACACTCTTGCCTTTAAAAGGTGGTGCCTCAAAAACTGCCTCTATTGAGGATACTTCTTTCAAGGACTCTCCATAATCCAACACCGTACACCAGAGCTAAAAAGGGATTTGTATGTTTAAGAGAATATTGGCCAAGTTGTCCAGTTAGCAGAGCCAATCGGAAAGTTGATTAAGTCCAAGCTGCCGTTCCTATTAAATACTGATAACAAAAGGAATGAGACAGGAGTGAGACTGTTTGTAAAGCAGTGGTTCTATTCACAAGATATCACCAACCCGATTTTTCCCACAGGCTTCTTTCTGCCTATACCTTCCTTCCTTGTATCGTCTGGAACATGAGACATGAAATCCACAGTCAAAAAAAATATACATCTGTTTCCTGTCCTATCACTTTTAGATTATTCTGGTATGGTGCAGATGTAGGAGAGGAAACACTTCAGTGTCTAATGTATTTCATTAGCATATCGGTGGCATGGTGAGTCATCTTAAATAAAACTGATGTTCCAAATGAAATGTAGCAGTGTGATAAAATATAATATATTTTAAGTGTTTCTAATTAATAGGTGGAGCAGATGGCGGAAACATAAAGCAACATTTTAAAGAACCCGTGTTACTCAGTGATTATTTGAGAACATGGGAGCTAATGAATAACCAGGTTTATGCATAATATAAGGAAATAGAACATGTAGAAGAATTCACTATCAGATGGTTTAGTGTAGTGTTTAAATACTGTTCAAATAGTATTCTGCTGTTGGATACACTGGCTTGTTGCCACTTAGGATGCTTGAATCCCCAGGCCACCACCTTTTGTGTTTGTTTTTATTTCCATAACTGTGAAGTACTTAGAGCGCAATCTTCAAAGGCCTGGATGGTAGAACTCATGAGTTTTGCACAGCTGGCATTTAAGCAGGGGGCTTGCAGAAACCTTCCCATTTCCATGACTCTGTAATATGTGGGTTCACAGATGGACCTGGGCATATTAAAGGATTCTGCTTTGGCTTTTTTAGGCATGGGTTGTCAAGGGACTGACATGTCTGACATGTCTCCATCCATGTGCATGTTTTAGCAGCTTGAAGCCTGAACAAATCAGACTGAAAATATGTTTGCATGGCATGTCCAGTGAGAGTTTGGGAATCCTGAGTTTGGTTCAGATTGGTCTATATTAGGACCAGCTGAACCCCAGACATGCTGCTGTTACACTGTGCATAACTTTTTCTTTTCTTTTTTTCCTAGTTTTTCATTTCTGTCCCTGCAGTGACACATGGAAAAGTATGTCAGCTAGCATTATATGCTTTAATGACAAAAATTGGATTTGGTGTTTTCATCCTTTGATCTTATATATCCTGCCCAATAATAGGAGAGGAAATGCTTCTTAGTGTCTAAAGTATTGCATTAGCATATCGGTGGCATGGTGAATCATCTTACAAAATAAAACTGATGTTCCAAATGAAATGTACTAGTGTGATAAAGTACTACAGCTATCCCTGTACCCTATTTGTATGCTTGTGCATTTTATATATTTTTTTTTAATGTGCGTAGGCTATGAAAAGCTGTTTTAGCCATATCCATGCCTTGTGAAAAAGTTTATATACTTCCCTGACCGGTATATGACTGGAACAAAGCATGCCATACTGTGTCTGACCAAGGGTCCATCAAGCACAGCATCCTGTTTCCAACAGTGGCCAATTCAGGCCATAAGAACCTGGTTCGTACCCAAAAACTAAGTCTATCCCATGCTACTGTTGCTAATAATAGCAGTGGCTATTTTCTAAGTCAACTTAATAGCAGGTAATGGACTTCTCCTCCAAGAACTTATCCAATCCTTTTTTAAACCCAGCTACACTAACTGCACTAACCACATCCCCTGGCAACAAATTCCAGAGTTTAATTGTGCCTTGAGTGAAAAAGAACTTTTTCCAATTAGTTTTAAATGTGCCACATGCCAACTTCATGGAATGCCCCCTAGTTTTCTATTATCCGAAAGAGTAAATAACCGATTGACATTTACCTGTTCTAGACCTCTCTTGATCTTATTTATTTATTTATTTTAAGTTTTTCTATACCGGCATTCGCGATAAAATCGCATCATGTCGGTTTACAATTAACAAGTGGATAGGGAACAGAAAGGTAAAAAATAACATTGATCCTAATAATAATAATAATAAATAATAATAATAATATTGGTAGTAATAAAACATTAAACAAAAGAAAGGCTAAGGAGTGCAGTTACAATAAAACAAGGGAGTAATACAACTTGGAGCATAGAAAAGAAGCAGGGGATTAAATAGAGAGAACATATATGCCAAGAACAATGTGCTTAGAGCATTAATGAATTGCCCTTATGAGGTAGGGATATTAATTACCATGATTATGGCAAAGTCTGAGCGACTAGTTAATAATGGAATAAGTTCAGTTTAGTTCAGGAAAGGCTTTCATGAATAGCCACGTTTTGAGTCTCTTCCTAAATGTGGGAAGGCAGGGTTCCTGTCGCAAATCTGGTGGGATGGAATTCCACAGTGTTGGTCCTGCAGTGGAGAAAGCCCTGTCTCTGGTGGTTATGTGCCTCATGGATTTGGAGTGTGGTACTTGTAGGGTTTCTCTATAGGACTCTCTGATTGGTCTGTTGGACGTAAATTTTTTGAGAGGAATTTGAAGGTTGAGCTGAGAGTGTTGATGTATAGCTTTGAAAATAGTGGTTATGGACTTATATATGATTCTGTAGTGAATTGGCAGCCAGTGCAGGTCTTTGAGGATTGGTGATATGTGGTCTCTTCTCCGTGTGTTAGTTAATATTCTCGCAGCCGTGTTTTGAACCATCTGAAGGGGTTTAGTGTGAGATGAAGGAAGACCTAATAGCAAAGAGTTGCAGTAATCTAGTTTAGCAAATATTATTGATTGCAGAAAAGTTCTGTAGTCATGAAAGTGGAAGAGTGGTCATCACCTTGCACTTATATATCTTAAACATAGAAATGACGGCAGAAGAAGACCAAACGGCCCATCTAGTCTGCCCAGCAAGCTACGCACTTTATCCATTTTTTCCCCTTTTTTTTTCTCTCCCACCTGTTACTATTGGCTTCCAGTACCCTCCACCCCACCACCAATTTAGAGAGCAGCTCCGTATCTGCATTCAAGTGAACGTCCAGCTCAATTGGGGGTAGCAACCGCTGTAACAAGCAGGCCACACCCTTACCCACCCCTGTTTTTATTTATTTATTTATTTATTTATTTTTTAAACACCTCTATCATATTAGGACTACATATTGTATATAAAAAACTTATATATAAAAAATTTGTTCCCAATCACGTGTATATATACCTCCTTTAATTGTGGATACCCTCCTATATATCAGAATCTCCCCCTCCCCACCCCTATATATCAGAATCTCCCCCTCCCCACCCCCCCACCCCCGTTTAGATAACCTCTTTCATGTATCACACTTTTATAATTTTACTTATATAATCTAATCTGTTATTTGTATGCTCTGAATGTTCCTTATTTAATTATCTAATTACGCAAAAATTGTAAAGCCTGTTGCTCAGTTCTGTTATATGTAAACCGACGAGATGTTCCCAACGTTCGTCGGTATATAAAAGTTACTAAATAAATCCCCCCCAGCTGTCTCTTCTCCAAGCTGGAAAGTCCTAACCTCTTTAGTCTTTCCTCATAGGGGAGCTGTTCCATCCCCTTTATCATTTTGGTCGCCCTTCTCTGTACCTTCTCCATCGCAACTATCTTTTTTGAGATGCGGCGACCAGAATTGTACACAGTATTTAAGGTGTGGTCTCACCATGGAGCGATACAGAAGCATTATGACATTTTCCGTTTTATTCACCATTCCCTTTCTAATAATTCCCAACATTCTGTTTGCTTTTTTGACTGCCGCAGCACACTGAACAGACTATTTCAATGTGTTATCCACTATGATGCCTAGATCTTTCTTGGGTGATAGCTCCTAATATGGAACCTAATATTGTGTAACTATAGCATGGGTTATTTTTCCCTATATGCATCACCTTGCACTTATCCACATTAAATTTCAACTGCCATTTGGATGCCCAATTTTCCAGTCTCACAAGATCCTCCTGCAATTTATCACAATCTGCTTGTGATTTAACTACTCTGAATAATTTTGTATCATCTGCAAATTTGATTCTCACTCTTATTCCTTTCTAGATCATTTATAAATATATTGAAAAGCACAGATCCCAGTACAGATCCCTGAGGCACTCCATTGCCCACTCCCATCCACTGAGAAAATTGTCCATTTAATCCTACTCTGTTTCCTGTCTTTTAGCCAGTTTGTAAACCACGAAAGGACATCGCCACCTATCCCATGACTTTTTACTTTTCCTAAAAGCCTCTCATGAGGAACTTTGTCAAACGCCTTCCGAAAATCCAAGTATACTACATCTAATGATTCACCTTTATCTACATGTTTATTAATTCCTTCAAAAAAGTGAAGCAGTTTTGTGAGGCAAGATTTGTCTTGGGTAAAGCCATGCTGACTTTTTTCCATTAAACCATGTCTTTCTATATTTTCTTTGATTTTGATATTTAGAACACTTTCCACTATTTTTCCTGGCACTGAAGTCAGGCTTACTGGTCTGTAGTTTCCCGGATCGCACCTGGAGCCCTTTTTAAATATTGGAGTTACATTAGCCACCCTCTAGACTTCATGCACAATGGATGATTTTAATGATAGGTTACAAATTTTTACTAATAGATCTGAAATTTCATTTTTGAGTTCCTTCAGAACCTTGGGGTGTATACCATCCGGTCCAGGTGATTTACTACAGTTTGTCAATCAGGCCTACCACATCTTGTAGGTTCACTGTGATTTGGTTCAGCCTATCTGAATCATTACCCATGAAAACCTTCTCCGGAAGGTGAATGTTCCCCCTTTTTTTTTTTTTTTTTGCAGGGGGGGGTGGGGGCTGGTGTTTCTCCTGTCTTGCTGGGCAGGAAATCCACTTGTGTCCTCCCATGTTACTTGGTTCTCTTTATTTTTTCATAGTGAAAAGCATTACTCTGCTTATTAGGCTGCAGGATCCCAATTGGCCCCTCTCCTGGTACCGCCTAGTTGCTGTTCTGGGCTCCAAAAGCTAGGATCATAACCCAAAGAACCCAACTAGATTTTAGAACTTACATATTGCAAAATAAAAAGTGGCAACTCTTAGTAGAATTGTATTCTCTGTGGACAGCAGAGCAAACAGCTACATAAGATGGGTGGCATCATCTGACGGCACCGAATTGGCCATTCCTTTCTTAGTTGAGAACTTTTCAGTCCATTCTGAGCATGCATGGCATTTCCCGGGCAGCCATCGCTGCGCAAAGCTCCCTTAGTCTTATCGTTCACTAATGTGAGTGGTTGAAATTTGCTCTCCAGTCGACACCATGATTTTCTCATCAGGAAAATGTCATCAAAGAATTCTTCATAGAAAAAAGAAGAGCTCTTTCAGATCATGTAAAGGCTATCGCAGAAAGATGGGTGTAACAGATCTTCACAATGTGCGCCTCAGATGTCTCAGTTTGGAGCATGGTAGCTCGAGTTGTAGTCACCTTGTGAGAATGATCCTGTGGGCCATCGCTTTTAGAGACCTCAGACTGAAATATGAGCTTTCGTATTCATTAGAAAAGAGTCATTCAAGTCACCAAAAGAAAACAGGAATCACCATCTCAACTCTTTAAAAAAAAAAATCCTGTGAAGAAAGTAGAAATCAAGCTGTAACATCCTCTGCCCATAGCACAGATTCCTCAACACAGAGGCATCATCATGTGGAATTTTGGCATGGAGTGACGTCATGGGTGCCGAAACATCATGGTGCAAAGACATCACTGTGCGGAGTTATCGGCACTGAGAAGCACCCATTCATTGGCGCAGAATCATCATTCATCAGCACCAAAGCATCAGGATGCCATGAATTGACACACATCATTAAAGGAAAAGATCAGCTTTCAGTCTTGACAATATACACACTCTATTACCTCCAATATTACAGCCAGAGGTTCCTTTCTGTGATGGAGGACCTGTAGTGCCTTTACCACAATTACCAGAGATTCATTCCTTCATACAGAAATTCTAGTCGGATTTCCTTAACTTACATGAAAATTACCAGGCAAAGAAGCACCAATTCAAACTCCAGTTTTTGGAAAAACTGAAAAGCATAATACAAAACATCCAGCATCATTCTTCCAGGAAGAAGGAAAAAAGGAAGCACCAAAATCAGAAACAGAGATATAGCTTTGGTTCTGGAAGATTCACAGAGCTCTGATTCATTACACAATACATATCACATGTATTCATGGCCTCATCACCTGAGCCAGGCAGAGCTTCAGTGGCACCAGAGGATACCACCTGCCCCCATATCCCATCAAAAGATGACTGAAGCCATCCTGTTTAATATGGCAGAAGAGGATTCATGCCTGACAGAATAAGGGGATAATGAAATGTATTCAGCCACCAAAACAGTTCAAAGAAGTTCCAATTCATGAGGCATTATTGCAGATACAAGCTAAAATATGAAAGCCACCTTTTTCCATACAATCAGTAACAAAAACTATAGATGTGAAGTATAGGGTTCAGAGTTGCCTCAGACACACTTAAAATACAACTGCCACATGAATCCCTGATGGAACAGTCTGCCTTGAAGAGGACAAAGAAAACTGATTATACTCAAGTAATCCTTCAGGAAAGGACCATAGATTATTGGACACAGTTGGCAAAAAATCTTCCAAGGAGTGACTCTTCAATCAAGGACAGATGCTCATCAGATTTAGATGATTTAAGGTATATACAATAACTTGTAAAAACGTAGAGCATGCGAAAAAGCTCCTAAATGAAGAGCTGAAACTATTCCCCTTTGAGACAGATGCTGAAGATTGCACAAAACATGACTCAGTCGATTTATGACTTTTGACACAGCTTTCAGAATTTCTGCCTCTGTCATGGCAGCAAGAAGAATGACCTGGCTTAGAGTGTCTAGTGTCTAGTCTACGGGACGATGTGCATGACAAACTGAACACACCGTGTTTGGGAGACATAAAAGACCAGTGTAGTTCTTAAAAAATAATTATATATATATATATATATATATATATAATCTCCACCATGCTATCTGTGTCATTCGGAACTTCAGTTGTGCATATTAAATCAGTTGCAGAATCGTATGCATTGCAATGCAATTCAGCCAGTCCCTCTAAGGAAAAAAGGGAAAGGGTTATACTCCAAATCCTTCTTGATACTGATAAAAAAACCCCAGGAGATTTGGGGCGAGTTGTAGATCTTAAAGACCTGAAGACACCCTAAAAGAAATCCTTCCACGTCTGCAAAAAAAGAGGACTGACTAACTTCAATAGATCTAAAAGATGCTTATGCACATATTCCAGTCAACAGGAAAGACAGGAAATGCTTAAGGTTCACCCTACAAGATCACTATTATCAATACAGAGTGTTACCGTTCAGGCTAGTGGCTACAGCAAGAGATTCATGAAGTGTCTTACGGTGGTAGCTGCATATCTAGGGAAGCAAAACTTACTAGTCTGTCTGTACTTAGACAACTGGCTAATACTGAGCACATCCTACGAGAACTGTTATAGATGTGATCTTTGTCACTCAAACCATGCAGTACCTGGGGTTCTTACTGAATTTTGGAAAAAAATCCAACCTCGGCCCCACCCAAAACTTGGAGTTTATAGGAGCTCATCTGGATATGGTGAACTGAAGAGTGACAAAATGGCAAAGTGTGGCACAGTAACTTATGTTAAAAAAAAAAAAAAAGGATTGCTCACAAGTTCATGAAGTTATTAGGCTATATGGCATCAACAGGGCTTGTAACACCTTTAGTAGTATGGAAATGAGGTATGCACAGTGGCATCTGAAACTTTGGAATCTGCATCTTCAGTCTCTGAATTACAGAATCCCTGTGACCAAGGCACTAATCAACACAATGAAATTATGGACTAAAAGAAGAAAACCTGCTTTGAGGCCAAAATATGCATCTGCCAAAATTCCAAAAAATATTAGACAGTTGTCTCGCATTAGAGATGGACAGCACTATGGAGTCCATTTCCACACAAGGGCAGTGGACTCGACAGAAATAGTCTCTGCACAACGCTCTGTTGGGATTGAGAGCCATCTTCAATACCCTACAAGTGTTTTAACCTAACAGACAATCAGATAATGATATTTTTTAATATAAACAAGGAAGGAGAAACAAGATCCTCAAAGCTTGGCAAGGAAGCACTAGCTATTTTGACTTGGGCAGTCAGAAGAAAACTGTATTTTCCTAGCATTTAGACAGATGGACTCAGGACTGGTGGGTTATGCTTCCCTGCCAGTAGATGGAGCCACTTGATCTTTCAGAGGATGTGACTCAGCTCCTGGTGGCTTCTAGAAAGCCTTCCACTAGAAAGTCCTATGGACTGAAGTGGAGGAGGTTTCCGTGTGGTGTGAACAGAAGGCCCTAGATCTGTTCTCCCGCCCCACACAAAAACTGCATGACTACCTTCTACACCTATTGGAAGCTGGCTTAAAAACCAATTCCGTTAGAATTCATCTCGCTGTAATTGGCCCATACCATCTACATCTTGGTGGTATGCGCCACCCATCTCTGTAAAGCCTATAGTTGTAGAGTTCATGTGGAGTCTGCTTCAATTGAAGACTTCCCTAAGGCCTCCTGCTGGGTCATGGGACATCGTGGTGTTAGCTCAGCTGATGAGAGCTCCTTTTGAGCTGTTCTGCACCTGTGACCTGTAAGGTCTTTTTATTTTGGTGGCAGTCGCTTCAGTGCACAGGGTCAGCAAGCTCCAAGCCTTAGTGACTTATCCATCTCATACTAAGTTTTATCATGACAGGGTGGTCTTGCATACACACCCACCCTAAGTTCCTGACTAAGATGGTGAAGGATTTCCATGTTAATCCTGCCAATATTCTTTCCCAGGCCCCATTTGCACCAAGGCAAACGAACACTGCACAGTTTGGACTGCAGGCGAGCCTTAGCCTTCTATCCAGAGCAGACAGAAGCCCATAAATAGACCACCTAGATTTTTGTTTCTTTTGATAGGAATAGGTTAGGCATTGCCATTGCCAAACACACTATCCGATTGACTAGTAGATTGCATATCTTCCTTTTCGCCTAGTCAGGACTGCATCTCGGGGGTCATGTTGAGGCTCATTCTGTCAGAGCCATGGCAGTGTCAGTGGCCCACTTGCGAGCTGCGACGTGAAGTTCTTTCCACACATTCACATCTCATTACTGTCTAGATATAGGGATGGCTGGCGCGACAGTAGGTTTGGCCAGTCTTTCTTTGGTTCTTTGGAACCTGTTTGAACTGTAGAACCCAACTCTCCCACCTAGAGCTTGTGGTTTGGTTTCAGGCTATATCCTGATCTGTAACCAATAGCACTGGTAGTGTTGTGCCCATTGGCACCTGGTTGGGTGTCTGTTGGACCCCTTTTGTGTTGAGGGATTCACCCATGTGTGAAGACTACCATTCTGCTTGTCCTTGGAGAAAGTGGAGTTGCTTACCTGTAACAGGTGTTCTTCAAGGACAGCAGGATGTTAGTCCTTACAAAATCTGCCCGCCACCCCATGGAGTTGGGTTTCTCCTATTTTTTTTATTATAATTCTTTGAAACCAGACTGGAGAGGGACCCTGTGTGGATGCATGGTATAGGGCATTCTGGTCATGCTCAGTATACCTAATCAAAGTTCTAGAATCTTTGACATGTTTTCCGCATTGGGGCTCCATCTGATGTCACCTGGGTTTGAGGACTAACATTTATTTATTTTATTTGAAAACTTTTTTATACCGATATTAGTGGGGACATCATATCGGTTTACATTATAACTAAAGAGAGGAAAATACAATGAACAGGTGCGGGGGCGTGGGCTTACATAGGAACAAGTAAACAGCAATGATTTGAGAGGAACAACGAGGGGCTGCTCAAGCGAGCTGTTAAACAATACCATGATAGGGTGGCAACTGTGCCCAAAAATTTTGTACAAGGTTCAGTAAGTATTAGTAAGGAGGCCAGGGGGGGTCAAGGGTTATGGGGGGGAGGAAGGGTAAGCTTGCTTAAAGAGCCAAGTTTTAACATTGGCCCTGAATTTAGACATGCAGGTCTCGAGTCGGAGGTTGGGGGGTAATGAATTCCAGAGTGTGGGTCCGGCAATGGAGAGGGCCCGGTCCCTGCTGTCCTAGGAAAACACCTGTTACAGTTAAGCAACTTTGCTTTATATGCGATCCAAAATTTAAGGTATGATGTGGATTTACAGTATTCTCAATGAGGTACATGTGGTAGCATTTTAAATGGGGTCATGTGAAATTCACTGGTCAAGGAGTCTGCTTTTAAGGGATAAATCTCTCTCCTTGTATGCTTGTCTTTTAGACAGAAAATGAGGAGACCAAGGAGCGTCTCTTTGAATCTCTGCTGAGCGAATGTCGTGATGCTATTCAGGCTGTACGTGAGGAGCTGAAAACTGATCCAGTAAGTACACTGAGCCCCAGTAATTGTGCATCTCCTTCAGAAGTAATTGTCAATAATAGTATTCCCCAGGTACTTAATGGCTTTACTGCTCCTTCCTGGATACTTGGCAGTAGTGTTACCACCTCTAACCAGCAACAGTATTCTTTCTTCAAGGTATTACTACCATGTCTAGTTATCTATATGATTCGGAAATTAAAGCAGTACCTATAGTCATATAACACACATGTAAATTATGAGAATACTACCTGTAACTGGAAGCACAGGTTGTGCTTTATCTGAAGGCAAACCTATTGTACCTCTCAATCATCAGCATAACATGCCGCATTCGTTCACGTCGGTTTTCCTAGCTCTGGAGCCTCTCTGTTTTTGATCCCAACTCTGTTCTTCACAGTTGTATTGTACTGAAATAATTTTCAGTAGCATTCTGTCTAGCATTTATCTGGGCCTTTTCTTGCCTTAAAGTCCAACCTTTTTTTGTTCTCATGTAGAAACAGCGTGATCACTTTGTGGAAGGAGAGCAGGGAAAAGTATCCAACTTGCAGTACCTGCACAGGTAAAGAGGTATTGAAAGAGAGGGGGAAACTAGCACTAAGTGAGGACTTTGACTTAATTTATTTAGCTGAAGAAATCTTTATGCATCTAAGAGTGAATTCTCATTTTCTTGTCATATCTTCAGCACAAGACAAAGGTTAAAAAAAATATATTTTGAGCTGTCACTTAGCTGCTCCTAATACTTTATTAACTTATTTGATAAAAGCATCAATGGACTTCTCCAGGTTTATAAATTATCTTAGTGTATCATAGGACTTATTTTACTTTTCCTATCAAGAAAAAACAAAGTTTTTAGACTCCTTCATGACCTTGGAGATACCTTATATTTTCTGGCTGAAAAATAGACCGACAACCTCCTTTGTAGTGAAGCCACACCATGAAATGCCAAATAGAGCCACTAATAAGAGTACTGTTGTCACTTGCCTCCTGACCTTTTAAGAAGCTGAGGCACCAATTTTAGAAGCTTTCCCTTTCCAGAATATATAGATGGTTGTGTGGGGAACTGGGGTCTTGACTTGTATGTAATCTGTGTTAATGTTAACATTCCAGCTACCTGACCTACATCAAGTCCTCGACTGCCATCAAGCGCAACGAGAGCATGGCCAAGGCCTTACAGAAAGCACTGCTGCAGCAGCAACAGTTGGTAGATGATGGAAAGCGCACCCCTCGGCCTCAGGACTTGATCCGGCTTTATGATATCATCCTGCAGGTAATCGAGGGAGTGAGGTGCTTCTCTTTGAAATATGACTGCAGAGAGAGACTGTATAACCTATTTAGATTGCTCTAAGCTTACCTTTGTTTTTCTCCCACTGAGTAAAGTAAGATGCATCATGGGACAGATGTGGTTTCTCTAACATCTAGTGACTGTTTCCAAGCTTATTACCTTTCTTCTGTAATAAGAACTCAAGGTACTTTGATCATTTAAATCAAATATATGGCAATTGTCGTTTTGTTACCTGTGTCTAAACAGGAACAATTATTCTACAAGAATAGATCTTTAATGGTATGAGAGTGCCTACTCCTGTCCTGAAATTGCAAAAGCCATTCTTGCACTGTGCGAGTGTGAGACAAAATGCTCTTAAGTACTGCTAGTCAGATATTCTTTAAACAGTATTGTCTCTTGCAAGTCTCCAGTGCTTTTCCTTAGGTCAAAGATTGTTCTTTTGAATTCAGACTACTTGTTTGATTCTTTTGACCTGTCATCTTAAATAGCATACCAGGAAACTTGTGAGCTATTCAATTTTTTTTTTTTTTATTTATTTAAAATTCTTTGTATCCTGTACCCTCTGAAGTTCGGGCTGGGTAACAATATTACAAACATAAAAATACATAGCACATACATAAAATAAGATAAACAAATATTAACATCATAAAACTGTATATCACATACGAAAACATGACAGACAAATTAGCATAATAAAACATCAAGACATGAATCCTTTCTCTTTCTTATAGATATATTCAGTTGTTATTTTAAGCCATGGCTACATTTGAGTATTAGATGTAAAATTTAGCCTTAACCTACAAATTTTGTCAGGAGGGATGGTATGAGTCTGAGTTTGCATAAGCTGTGTCTTACTAAAAGGGCACTTGATTACCTGAAGATGATAGGGAGAAAGCAGTTGCAGAGATGTTTTAGTACTGTTTTAAAATCTTTTTTTGTTTGTCAGAAGTCATATGTATTCTGTGAAGGAATTCCAAAATATAGGCCCAGCAAGTGAAAATGCTTTTCACGAGTGGATGAATCTAGCTGTTCCCTGTACGTACCAGGATCAGTCCAGACACCTGGGTTGTGACTCCGCACCAGCAGATGGAGACAGAGCAAGACTTGTCGGGCACCCTCACATATAGTAAGGCACCACCCACAGCTCGTCAGTCTTTCTCTGTCTCCAGCAGATGGGGCAGGTTCACCCACAGGCTCTGAGGATCCCTGGGTAGTTGTTTAGCTAGTCAGGGTTGTTGGATTTGGTTTAATTTGGTTTAATTGTTTGGATTGTAAAAAAAAAAAAAAAAAAAAGGAAAGTTATAGAACGGCTTCGCTTGTCCTGAAAGCCTCCCAGGGGGGTTGTGAGGTCCTGAGGGGACTACCCCTCCCTGGTTGAGGCCGCTGCTGAGGGTTGAGGACCCGGCCTGTCTCTGGCAGCAGCGCCGGGGGTGACACCGGGGAGCCCGGTTCACTCACCCCCGCTGGACCGGACACTTCAGGACCAAGGTCAGCGGCAGGTAGCAAAAAAAAAAAAAAAAAAGGGGACTTTGTTTTTCTTTCTTGCCGTTTTCGCCGTCTGTGAGGTTGGCTTTGGTTTTCGCAGGGGGAGCGTTCCGCGGGCGGTTTTTTGAAATTTTTTTCTGGTCTCTTGGCGGCTTCGGTGGTCCGGGCCGGTGCGGTGCATGCCGAGGGGCGTTACAGACCGCGCGTGCAGATCGACGGGCTTTATTTTCCTGTCTATCGGGCGGTGAAGGGCCGTCCGAGGGCGGTCGGGGAGTTCGCGCTCGACCGCGATCGCCGCCGCGCGCTGCCCCTGAAGGGGAAGGCAGGGCCGGCCTGTTCCCGCTCAGCGCGGGAACGGCGGCCATTTTAGAGTCCGTAGGGGAGGCCACGCGGTGAAAAATGGCGGCATGCCGCCGGCGTTGTCTCCCCAGCGGCGGGACCCCGGGGGGGGCTGCTTCCGCGGCGGTTGGGAGTCAGGAGGAGGCCTCCTCCGCTCCTGCGGCCTCGTTTTCGTCGGCGTTGTCTCCCCAGCGGCGGGACCCCGGGGGGGTTCCCCCGCGGGGGGGCTGCTTCTGCGGCGGTTCGGAGTCAGGAGGAGGTCTCCTCCGATCCTGAGGCCTCGGTTTTGTCGGCCCTCGCGGGGCTTGGAAGTAAAAAAAAAAAAAAAAAATTTTTAAATAAATATTTAAATAAATATACGCTCAATGCGGAAGGGATCGTCGGTAAGGGGGTTCTGACAGTCTGTCTGATCCCCAGAAGAAGCGAGCGGGGGAGGGTACACGGAGACCCGTGGATCCGCTTAGCGAACGGCGCTCAGGCCGCGGGGCCCCCCAGGAGACCGACTCCAAATCGGCTTCATCCGGGGACGAAGACCCTGATTAGGGGTCCCGCGGGACGACGGTGCGCACGCGGATACGATCCACGCGGGGGAGGGTGCCCACCCCAAGGTGGTGCACTTGTTCCGGAAGGAGGAACTTGCACCGCTAACTCCGGCTGTTTTTTCTTGGAAGTGGGTGTGGATGCCCCACCCATGGAGCCTAGAAAGGATTTACCAAGATGGACCCGGTGTTGTTGGGCCTGACAGGACCCGCGTTGGTTTTTCCGGTCCATTTTTCCGCTTCGGATATTCTCCTTCGCGAATGGGACACCCCGGAGTTGGGCTTCAAGGTTAGTAAAGCTATGGACAAGCTGTATCCGTTGCCGGAGGACGCGTTGGAATCCCCCCGTCTTCCGCGAGTGGACGCAGCGGTTTCGGCAGTCACTAAACGGTCGACGATTCCGGTGACGGGAGCCGCGGCGCTCCAGGATATCCAAGACAGAAAGCTGGAGTCTCAGCTCAGGAAAGTCTTTGAGGTTTCGGCTCTGGGCGCCCGGGCGGCTATGGGTAGTATTTGCCCTGAGAGCCGGCTTGCGCTGGGCTCAGGTTCTTCAGGCCAAGGCGAGCCTCTCGGGTGAGGAGTCGGAGCAAGCGGTCAACTTGGAGGCAGTTATTGCGTACAGCGCGAAGGCGATGCACGACCTTCTGCGGCCTTCGGCTAGAGCCATGGTCTCGGCAGTTTTCGGCACAACGTCTCCTGTGGCTCCGTGATTGGGCGGCGGATGGATCTTCCAAGGCACACCTAGGCTCGCTCCCTTCTAAGGGGAAGTTGTTATTTGGCAAACAACTGGGCGACCTGATGCAGTACTTTGGTGAAAACCGGGAGTACAAGTTACTGGAGGACAGATACAGGGCCCAGTCTTCGTTTTCCAATAGGTCCCGCGTTTGTGGGCCCAGGAAGTCGCCGCCACAGAGATTGTCGGGGGCCCCGTATCGATCTAGTTCCTCTTGTCGGTCGTCGTGGTCCCAGTCCGTTCGAGGAAGGACATTTGGACGGCATGGCGGTTCCTCGTTGGGGACCAGTCCGAAGCCCGGCTCCATTGGTTACACCGGAGATAGGATCCAGGTTGGCGCGGTCGAAGCCCGGCTCCATTGGTTACCCCGGAGGTAGGATCCAGGTTGGCGCGGTGCGGGAATCGGGCCAGGAGAATCACGGACCGGTGGGTCCTCAGCGTGATAAGACACGGTTACGCGTTACTTTTGGCTCGGGTTCCGGCGGACATAGTTCTGGTGTCCCCTTACAAGGCAGGCATCAAGCGTTGGCTGTCCGGGATACGTGGCGACGCCTAGAAGACCTGGGCGCGGTAGTTCCTGTGCATCCGGGTCAGCGTCATCTGGGCCGGTAGTCCATTTACTTCATAGTGCCAAAGAAGGAATCCTGGACCTCAAAGGAGTCAACAGGTGTCTCCGCGTCCCTCGATTCCAAATGGAGACGATCCGCCCAGTCATAGCTTCGGTTCGACCAGGGGAATTCCTGGCGTCGCTGGATCTGACGGAGACTTACCTCACATCGGCATTCGACCGTGCCATCAGCGAACGCCCCTATTTGGACGATTGGCTGATTCGAGCCAAATCCGAAATGCAGTGCCGACTGGCAGTCGACAGTGTCCTGCACCTCTTGCGGTCGCTCGGATGGGTGGTCAATCTCGCCAAAATCCGGCTGGTTCCCACCCAGACCCTGGATACTTGGGAGCACTGTTCGACACGAAGCAAGGCAGGGTGTTTTCTGTCCAAGGACCGGTCTGCAAGCTGCAGGGTCAGATACGCCGTCTCTTGTCCCTCCGGATTCCGCAGGGGTGCGATTACCTGATGGTGTTGGGATCAATGGCGTCAACGCTGGCGCTAGTCCCCTGGGCGTTCGCTCATCTACGTCCATTGCAATCCGCATTGCTCTCCCGCTGGCGGCAGGTGTCCGAGGAGTTTTTACCTTCCCCTCCCGCTCACGGATCAGGTGAGGTCCAGTTTGCAGTGGGGGCTCTGCACCGACAATCTGACACGCGGAGTGTCCCTACTCATGCCCACCTGGATGGTAGTCACCACGGATGCCAGCTTCTCCGGCTGGGGAGCGATTTGCATGGGCCGCTCGGTGCAGGGACTGTGGTCCAAAGCTCAATCACAGTGGTCCATCAACTGCTTGGAGACCAGAGTGGTCACGTTGGTGCTCCAGTCGTTCCTCCCATTGCTCCGAGGGACTTCGGTCAGAGTGTTGTCGGACAATGCGACCACAGTGGCGTGTATCAATCGCCAGGGAGGTACGAGGAGCCAAGCGGTGGCGGAGCAGGCGCGGCTGCTCAGGCTTTGGGCGGAGAGGAACCTCAGCAACATCACGGCGTCCCACATCGCCGGAGTGGACAATGTCCAAGCGGATTTCCTCAGTCGGCATCGATTGGATCCAGGGGAGTGCGTGCTGCCGGAGGTGGCTTACCGTCTAATTTGCAAACGGTGTAGAACACCACACTTGGATTTGATGGCCACCGCTCAGAACACCAAGGCTCCGCGATTCGTCAGTCGACGGAGAGAACGAGGAGCCAAAGGGGTAGATACTCTGGTACTCCCTTGGCCCACGGACGTTCTCATATATGTGTTCCCTCCATGGCCTCTGATCGGCAAGGTCCTTCGTCGAATAGAGTCGCCTCCAGAGGTGATGATGGTGGCGCCGGAGTGGCCACGACGGCCTTGGTTCGCGGACCTCTTGCTCTTGGCAAAGGAGGCTCCTCTCCGTTTTCGAGGGGAAGCGGCTCTCCTGCGGCAGGGTCAGAGGACGCGGCTCACTTCGGTCTCGCGGCGTGGTTTTGAGAGGAAACGTTTGCAGTTTAAGGGATATTCGGATGCGGTGGTAGCTACCTTGCTGAGTTCTCGATAACGGTCTACCTCGTTGGCATATGTCCGGGTTTGGGCAGTGTTCCAAGATTAGTGTAGATCGCGTGAGGTGAATCCGGTGTTACCATCCGTACTGGATGTCCTCGCTTTTCTTCCGGCGGGGCTTGCTACGGACCTATCATGCAGCACCCTCCACGTACATGTAGCGGCGCTTGGCTGTCTCAGAGGTAAGGTGCAAGGTAAGTCGCTGGCTCATCATCCAGACGAGGCGCGCTTTCTTCGGGAAGCTAAGCATCTGCGGCCTCCGTTGCGGCATCCTGGTCCTTCCTGGACTCTTAATTGGTGCTCACTGCGCGGTGCTCGTCGCCTTTTGAGCCCTTCAGGAGAGCGACTCTACAAGATCTGACCCTTCAGGCGGTTTTTTCTTGTGGCGATGGCTTCGGCGAGACGAGTTTCGGAGTTGCAGGCATTGTCTTGTCGAGAACCGTTCTCACGCTTCTCTGCCTCTGTGGTGTCCGCGTTTCATTTGAACCAGACCATTGAATTGCCTGCCTTTCCTGAGGACATGTGATGTTGCAGAAACTTGATGTTCGCAGAGTTCTGCTCCGTTATCTGGTGGTAACGAATCCATTTCGGGTTTTCGGACCCTCCCTTTTGTGTTCGGGTCCAAAGCAGAGTGGCGCTGCTTCTCGAGCATCGATTGCTCGGTGGTTGAAGGAAGCTATTTCTTCTGCGTACCTATTGCATGGTAAGTCTGTCCCGGTGGGCCTCCGCGCCCACTCGATGCCAGCTCAGACCACCTCGTGGGCGGAATCTTCGTATGTGTCGCCGCAGCAGTTTTGCAGGGTGGCAACTTGGAAGTCGTTGCATACCTTTACGCGACACTATCGGCTGGATGTTACGGACCTGGATTTCTGCGAGCGGGACTCTCTGGTTCCCGCCCTCGGTGGTTCAGCTCTGGTACATCCCAGGTGTCTGGACTGATCCTGGTACGTACAGGGAAAGGAAAATTAGTTTCTTACCTGATAATTTTCGTTCCTGTAGTACCAAGGATCAGTCCAGGCTCCCACCCAAGTCTGTTTTCAGATTTAAGAAGAGTCCGCTCGGTTGGTGTTCCATTGGTTTTTCAGTATCTGTTGTTGGTCCTCTGTTTCTGGAAGTTTTGATCCAGCTGGGGGCTTTGGTTGAATCGGCCCTAGTGTGGGGCGGTATAGTTAGATAGTTTGGTTTCATTGCTGTTTTGCTTTGACATTCGTAAGACTGACGAGCTGTGGGTGGTGCCTTACTATATGTGAGGGTGCCCGACAAGTCTTGCTCTGTCTCCATCTGCTGGTGCGGAGTCACAACCCAGGTGTCTGGACTGATCCTTGGTACTACAGGAACGAAAATTATCAGGTAAGAAACTAATTTTCCTTTTGTAGAGAGGAAATTTCCAGTAAGCATTGGGAGGCTGATCAGAGGGTTCTGGTTGGTACATAAAGTTTGAGGGTACTGCTGACTTTTATAGAGTTGATGTGAGGTAGTAGATTATGTACTAGTAATACCAATTTATATTAAATCCAATACTCTGGAACCAGTGTAGGGCTCCAACACTTCAAGCAATATGTTTGTGTATTGGTGAGTAGCCTTGTGGCAGAATTTTAAATTAGCTGGAGAGGTTTGGTGGTGTTGGACAGGAGATCAGAATATAAGGCATTGTAGTAATCGAGTGAGGTTAAGGTAGGAACTGGAGTATGGTTTAGAACTTTTGTGGATTTTGCAGAGGTTTTAGATATAAAAGGCATAGTTTATAAAATGAGTGGATGACAGTTTTTATATGAACTTGCATGAATAGTGTGGAATCTAGATGAACCCCAAAGTAATGAAGGGTGTTAGTAAAGGGAATAGATTTAGAGTCAAATTGAACAGGAGGAGGAATATGAAAAGAGGTAGAGCATCCTAGGGTCATAATCTGTTTTACTGAAAGAGTATTATGGGTAAGCCAGGCTCTAATGGAAGAGAAACAAGGAAACAAACTGATAAATTGATGTCCAGGATTATGTAATTGGGCAGAAAAACTGGATGTCATCAGCATAGATACAATAGGATAGACACAGTGTAGAAAGAAGATGACAAAGAGGAGCCAGGTAGATATTGAACAGTGTGGCAGATAACGCCAAGCATGAGGGACACGCATTGTGATGGAGAATCAGGAAAATGTGACATTAGCTATTCTCACCTCTTGTGCTCTGTTCTTGAGGTATGGTGTAAATCATAATAGAACAGTTCCCGAAATACCAGTGTCTGAGAGAGAACTTGTATTGTGATCCAAGGTATCAAAGGCTGAACTGATAGCCAGAAGTAGGAAGTCCCAGAATGACTGCCACTATGCATGCCATTGGTAGTAGATGATAGTAAAGTTTCTGTATTATGGTACTTATGATAGCCAAATTGGTATTGATCAAGAACATAAGAATATGCCATACTGGGTCAGACCCAAGGGTCCATCAAGTCCAGCATCCTGTTTCCAACAGTGGCCAATCCAGGTCATAAGAACCTGGCAAGTACCCAAAAACTAAGTCTATTCCATGTTACTGTTGCTAGTAATAGCAGTGGCTATTTTCTGAGTTAACTTATTTATTTTTTATTTATTTATTTAAAATTTTTATATACCGGCATTCATGTTGCAAACACATCATGCCGGTTTACATATAACAGGGGTGTACAGTAAACAATTCAATAACCTATTTGTGTAGAAGGAAGCAGTTACAAATAACAAGGTAATAGAACTGGGAGGAGAGAAGAAAAGAAAGAGAATAACATTAGGTATAGGTATTTACATTAGTAATAACATTTTTACATGTGGAAGTGGTAGAATCTGGCTGAATAGAATTAATCGGTGTCCGGGAAAGCTTTTTTAAACAGCCAGGTCTTAAGTCTCTTCCTGAAGGTTGGGAGGCTGGGCTCCTGTCTAAGGTCCGGTGGGATGGAGTTCCATAGAAGGGGGCCGGCTGTTGAAAAGGCCCGATCTCTCAAGGTAATGTGTTTGGTAGTTTTGGCTGGGGGCACTTGAAGAGATCCTCTGAGTGTGTCTCTTGTTGGTCTGGAGGAGTTATAAATTTGGAATGGGACTTGTAAGTCGAGTGGGGTGTGTTGATGGATGGTTTTGTATATTATGGAAAGAGATTTGTAGAGGATTCTAAAGTGAACAGGCAACCAGTGGAGATCTTTTAGGATTGGAGATATATGGTCCCTCCTCCTGGGGAGGGACCATATATCTCCATATATAGCAGGTAATGGACTTCTCCTCCAAGAACTTATCCAATCCTTTTTTAAACACAGCTACACTAACTGCACTAACCACATCCTCTGGCAACAAATTCCAGAGTTTAATTGTGCGTTGAGTGAAAAAGAACTTTCTCCGATTAGTTTTAAATGAGCCACATGCTAACTTCATGGAGTGCCCCCTAGTCCTTTTATTATCGAAAGAGTAAATAACCGATTCACATTTACCCGTTCTAGACCTCTCATGAGAACGGTTGATTCGAAAAAGACCATGAGGAGATTGGATGAAAGTTCTAAAAATCCATAGGGTCAGCATTATTTTTATTTTTATTTTTTTAATATTGGACAGATTGAGACTGCTTTTAAATCAGATGGAAGTGTTCCTGAAGAGGCTAGCTGTGGTATAAATTCACAAGAAATTGTCTTCAGGAGGCTGGTAGAACAAGGATTAATAGGCTAGTTTGAATTTTAAAGAAGTGATTGTAGTATTTCTGGTTGGAAAGCAAATTTCAAACTATAGACAGTAAGGAAGTTTCTCCTAGGACAAGCAGGATGGTAGTCATCACACATGGGTTACATCGGATGGAGCCCGGCACAGAACTTTTTTTTTATCCATTTTCAGGCATAAAGAGACATATTACAGGTCATATCACCAAGTGTTACATGAGAACAACAAAACCAAATGAACATTTCAGTACATATATAAAAGGCAACCACCTTTATAGAGAAGCAAACCGTGCCCCAATATTTTATTAGTACAAAATAGGCTTATATATGCACCCTTGCCTTCAGTTTACCCTTTACAAATGATCAATCTTGTAATAAGTAAGATAAGGCCCCCAAATTTGACGGAACTTAAATCCTTTATTAAGTAAATTGTATCGAAGTTTTTCTATATCCAGAATACTCCTTTCTTGGACTTTCCAGTAATCAAGATCCGGATTAGATTTCTATTTAGTTGCAATTGTGAATCTGGCTGCCAACAACAGTTGACCCACCAACGAGCGAAACTTGAGCGGGATCTTTGAGTCCTGCCAGATACCCAGTAATCCCAATCTGGGAAGGAGGTGGAATTCAGTGTTGAGATTGCTACTTTTCGCTCCCCTCCCCCCAAACCATGCAATCCCGGGACAATGCCACCACATGTGGATATATGTTCCAAGTTCACCGCAGCCCCTCCAACAATGAATGTCATAGTTAGGGAACAATGCCTTATAATACATTGGGATTCGGTATGTTCTATGTAGTAATCTTGCCCCCAATTCAACTCTTCTGCAGCAAATGGAAAGCTTATGAGTAGAAGCCCATATGTGTTTCCATGAGGAGCCTGTTAAGGACAGCCCTAGGTCGGTGTTCCATTGATCTATAAGGGACTGAGGGGTATAGACACCCCCATTTTTTGTGCTAGGGCCCCCCAGTAAATATTCATCACCCCTTTAACTGTCCCACACCCAGAGCAAAGATAGGTTTCCAACCTATTTAACGAGGGGAGTGGGCACTGTTTATTTTGAAGAGCCCGCCTAAGTTGTAGGTAAGACGCCTGGGAGGTTACTGGAATCCTGTAACCCTCCACCAGCTCAGAGAAAGGGAGGAAACCCTAGTCACCCCAGAGTTGAGCTAAGCAACGTATCTGCGCCAAGTTGCAAAGTCAGGATGAAACGAATACCATGAAATGCCAGAGTTTCTAAAAATCAGAACAAGGGGAGAGAGGAGGTCCGTCCGTTGACCCATAAAGCGGCACAACTGTCTCCATTGCTGCAATGTATGGGCCACAAGAGGGTTCAAGCGGCAAGCTTTGTGTGAGATAGGGGAAGTGGGGGGTAAGAATAGAAGTATAGGTAGGTTGATCCCTCTAAATGTTCTTTCTCCAACTTCAGCCACCTAGGGTCTCTGTCACTCACCCAGTTGGTCAGGCTGACCAAATGGGCAGCCCAGTAGTATAGCCGAAAGATGGGCAGGGCCATGCCCCCTTGCTTTTTAGGTAACCATAGAGAACTTAACTTTATCCTTCCTGGCTTAAATTTCCAAATAAATTTCCAGATTAACCCGTGTAACTCGTGGAACTGTGAGGCCCGAACATTACAGGGGACATGTTGAAAGACGTAAAGAAATTTGGGTAGAAGAACCATCTTGATTAAATTTATGCGGCCTGCCCATGATAACTGAATGTCTTCCCAACTCTTTAAACGCTGCGTCACTTCTGTAAACAGAGGAGCTATGTTTGTGGAATAAAGTTTCTTGAGGTTCGTAGGTATAAAAATCCCCAGGTATTTAAATCCATCTCGTACAGTACGCATTCTGGACAGGCAATCAGGGACCTGTTCTACCCCACCCAAGGGGAAATTCTCAGATTTGTCATAGTTCAATTTATATCTGGATAAGGACCCATAACAGGCCACCAGGTCCAAAAAGGCTGACCTGGTTCTGGCTGCGTCGGTCAAAAAAAGTAATAGGTCATCCGCATAGAGTGCCAGTTTATGTTCCTTACCTCCTATATGGAATCCCTGAATTTTAGGGTGGGATCTGATGGCTGCTGCTAAGGGCTCGATGGGTATGTCGAATAACAAGGGGGAAAGCGGACATCCCTGAAAGGTCTCGCGTTGGATAGAGAAAAACGGGGTTAAGCTCCCATTATTTAACAACCGGTCCCGGAGATTTTCATACATGGCTAAGATCCAGGCTATAAACATGTCCGGGAATCCCATTTCCTTTAGAGTAGCAAGCATAAAGGGCCAGGACACTCTGTCAAAGGCCTTCTCAGCATCTAGTGATGTTATGAGCCCTGGGATCTTTTTGCTGCGAGTCTGATGTATAATGTTAAATACCCGCCGGGTGCTATGAGTAGATACTCGCCCCTTAATGAAGCCCATCTGATCTGTATGAATAAGATGGAGTATAAGGAGTTCCAAGCGAAATTGTAACACTTTTGCCAGAATTTTTATGTCCAAATTTAATAGTGATATGGGGTGTTAGGACCCACACTCTAAGGGGTCTTTGCAGGGTAACTGTTGCATCTGTCAGGTGGCCCAGATTTCCCCTGGGTTCCAGTGCGCCATTGTACACCGGAGTCAAATACGGGACAGTATCTTTGAAGAACTTTTTATATATATGTCAATTGGGTATCCATCTGGGCCTGGGCATTTCCCTTTTGCCAATGAACTTATCACCAAATGAATCTCTACCTTTGTAATGGGGGCCATCAGTCTAGTCCAATGATAGTCATTCAGTTTGGGTAGAGGAAGAGAAGCCAAAAAGTCTTGTGTACCAGCCTGTTCTCCTGTTCAGCTGTCCTATACAGCTGTTCATAGAATTTTAAGAAGCGCCTAATTGATATCTTTGGGTGCAGACAAGGTCTGACCTTGTGAATTCCGAACCTCAGATATTAGACTTCCCAGCCCTCTTCCTGATGGAGCGAGCTAGGAAGGGACCTATTTTGTCCCCGTGTGCATAGAATCGAAGTTTAGAGTACTTAAAAGCTCTACCAATTTTGGCTATGTCAAGCGACTGTAGGTCCCTGTGACACTGCTCCAGAGACTGCAAGGTCTTCCAAGAACAGTCTTGTTTATCCTGTAGTTCTAGGGTTTTAATTTAAGCTGTCAGCTCTTCTGTGCCGTCTCCGGGTTTGTTTGTTTTTTGTTTGGTTTTTTTTGCAAGTAACTGGTATAGGATATCATTTTACCCCGAAGGAATGCCTGAAAGGCTTCCCAACATAGTATAGTCCCCCTTTGGATCGAAAGTATTGAAGTCTGTTTATAGCTCGTTTAAGTAATTCCGTAAAGCGATTATCCCCCAAGAGTGAGCAGTTCAGTCTCTACGTGGCATTTTGCTGACCTGTATCCCCAGTGTCATTTGGATTTCTACCGGGTGATGGTCCGACAGACAGGAGATCAAAATGTCACTGTGTGTGGTCTTCAGTGCCAAATCCTTCAAACATAAAAAAATAGTCAATCCGGCTATACATTAAATGCCTCGGAGAGTAAAATGTATAGTCCCGTTCTGTGGGGGGGTTGAGTTCTCCTTATGTCAGTAAGATGAAGAGTTGTCAACAAGGTATTCAACTCCTTGGTGGCCCCCACACCAGCCCTGGGCGAGGAGGTCTTATCTAGGGACGGGTCTAAACCAAGATTCCAGTCGCCCCCAATAATAACGGATGATTCCCCAAGTCAATCAATACTTTTTAGGAGCTTGTCGAAGACCTTCTGATCCTGGTTGGGGCCATAAACATTTACTAAGGTAAAGGCTTCTCCCCACAACACACAGTCGGTTATAACATACTGTCCGTGCGGGTCAGTGAAAGTTCGATTGACCTGTAAAGGAAGATTCTTATAGATTAAGGTACACACTCCCCGACTCTTGGAGTTATAGGAGGAATAAAAAATTTGCCCCATCCAGTCCCTTTTTAGCTTCTCATGTTCCGCCCGGGTTAAATGTGTTTCTTGCAACAGTAGGACATCTACTTTATTTCGTTTTGCAAATTGCAAAAGACGTTTCCGTTTGATCGGGCTAGAGATCCCTCTTACATTGAGGGATACACATTTAAGGCGGGAACCCATGACCCTCTATGTAATCAGGGAATAGGACGCGGATACCAAATAGGGCGCCCAACTACAGAGGTAGCTATCTGTTGCTATCGGAAAGCTTAAGGTGTATAATGTGGCCTGTATAGTCGTATGTCTTTTTCTCTCTTCCCCCCCCCCAACAAACCCCGCAGGACCAACAAACATACATCAACCAACCCTTCACCCGGCATGGAGCTTTGATCTCAAAGAATCTAGAGCTTTCAGCATGCCCTACTGAGCCATGTGCAGCCGTAGTCATCACCATGCCCCCTAGGCAGAGTCCCTCGGGCTCTCTTTTTTCCATGTTTGCTGTGGTGCTCATGATATTCAGCTTTGCTGTCTTTCTCTACAGTTTTTGTAAGTGATTTTTTTTTCTAGAGCTGTAGCTGTTTTCTTTCCTTTACCTTACGGTAGTTTTCTTTTTTCTTTTACCTCTGTCTGCCAGCTACATGGTGGGCCTTAATCCCTGTGCAGTTTAGCAGAGTCTATTTCTTCCTTTAAAAAAAGAAAAAAAATTATACAGTTTAGTTTCCATTTCCTCTCCTTGCTCTGTCTGATTTATACCTTTTGCCTAGTGCTGGCAGGACTGACTGAATCCGTGGGTAATCCATGTAAGCAACTGAGCCTGGGGACTCGCCTGAGTTCTACCTGGGCAGGAGTTCTATGTCATTTCACCAATCAGTCGGCATTGATAGAGGTCAGACAGTGACGAGATTGAGGACCATTTTGTTCCTGTGGGTGAGAGAGCTCATCCTCCCCACACTCAAAGGAACTAATCTCCACGGGCAGGAGCCTTGAAAGACGTAGCCTCCCCTCCTTGTTGCCAGTGATGGTAGTACAGTCTCCCTGGAAGAGAGGGTAAGCAGGAGCCTGGACAAGCAGCTTGCTGTCGCACAGTCTGTGCCATGCCCAGTAACGGTTGCCCATGCACATCTGTGACCAGCGTACCTTTGTTATGACGCGGTGATGTCAGGACTGTGTCGGGAACCAGGTTTGCCATCAAGCACCATGTTCACCCTTGACACTGTTGAGGTGCCGGTATGCCCTGATGTCATTGAGGTGCAGAACTGCCCTCAGTACCATACGGGCCTCGGAGCCATTGATGCAATGGTGCCATCAATGCCGTGGTGCAGGCAGTATCATCTAGGTACGTGTATGGCCACCCTCGATACTATCGGGGTGTGCATTGAGCAGTCGATGCCTGCGGTGCCCTCAATGCTTTTGGTGATCGTGGGCATATCTATGCCCTCGATCCTTCAAGGTACGTGCATGGCCACCCCCAATGCTGTTGGGGTATGTGGCCTTGATGCTGCGGCCACCCTCTAGGCCGTTGTGGTGAGTGGCCACGCTGCCATTGCAAGGTGTGGCCTTGATTCCGTCATGATGCGGAGCTCTCCTGATACCATAGGCGCATTCTCTGCCACCATGGAGGCCATTCGACGTGATGGCCACTGGTGCTTTTCATTGCTACTCTTGACTCTATCGAGGACCACCAACGAAGTGCTGGGATCGCTACTGGGCACCCTAGTCCAGCCTCTTGGAGCATTCTCAGAGGGCGATGCCATGAAATGCCAACCATCACCATGCCATGCCCAGTGTACCAGTGGTCCTGGGAACATCGTCACTCTGTTCCTGTTCACTCCACTGTGAGTTACTATGATGGTGAAGCGCAGCATGTGCGGTCGGGTACAGAAAGACATCTACTCTGTGCACCTCGGGCGGTGACAGGCAGTATTCTCCCTGTCTGTGCAGTTTTTCCCAAGCCAAGGTTCTGTCATTGTCACGTCATGGTCTCGGCCTCCTTGTCAGTTCTGCACCGCAAAGTGCTGGTAAGCACTGGTGGAGAAGGCGTCATCACACACTATTATTTACCTTTTGGGCAGTGCATAGCTACCCACTCCAGCAATTGAATACCATTGTATGAGTATTGGTCAGCATGTTTCACAGCGAAAGGATCGTTTTCCAGTTGCTCTGTGCTGTGTGGGTGTATCTGTGTGTTTCCCTTGTGGCGAGTACAATCGGTTGTGCGATACGGCCACAGGACTATTTAGGACTGCGTTCCTGATCGAACCCTAAGGGGGAGTGGGCACTGGGAGGGTAGTGTTGGGAGTCCTCTCCCTCAAAAGAGAGATGTCTCTCTACTCCCTCTCGTATCCCAAACCCCTTTCGTGGGGAGGGCCCTGAGATTCCATCCCTGGCATGTTTATCTCCGAGGCAAACAATTAAACTGGACAATACCACTTTAACCAGAACACTAATATTTTAATGTGTGCACACAACAATAGTGCACAAAACTTAAATTGTAGAGTTCAAGGCAAGTAATCATACGGAACCCCGACACGGCCGTGTTTCGCGTCGGGCTGTGTCAGGGGGACCAATTCCAAAAATTCTACAAAACAGAATACATAGTTATTGTACAGTATGACGGACACGGGGTGAATATAATAACAAAATTTCCTAGCGTGTAGCAGATGGACTCAAAACAAATGGGTATAGTGTGCTCGTGCTAGCAGTTGGAGACGGATCTGACGTCAGCACGGGTACATATACCCCTACAGGAAGTGCCGCAAATCAGTAATTTCCATCTCCAAAGCAGTTTGGAGCTACCTCACGCTCGCTGAGCGTGTTTCCAAATTCTAAACGACTAAATTCCTAGAAGAAATCTATTGAAGTCAAGCCCCGCACTCCTGCGGTGATACCTGGTGGTCACTCACCCAGTTGAGTTTCCCGAGCTGACTTCTGTGGTCCCTCGGAGGTAAAAGCCTCGGTCCGGTGGCTGGTTCGCGGCAGGGACCTAGCCCCCGAGTGAGAAGGGCTCGGGCACGACTTGGCCCCCGAGTGAGACTAGTTCGGGCGCGGCCTGGAGGCAACCTCTGTCCCGGCGTGGACTTGGCCCCCAAGCGAGATGCGTTCGGGAGCGGCCTAGAGGCAGCGGGCGCACTTCCTTATGCGCGGTGGTTGAAGGTACTCTCCCCGCAGCTAGAGACCGCCCGGGTTGCAGCCGGGAAGCGCCGAAGACAAGGTAAGGTGTATATCTTTACTTGGTCTCCGAGGAAGTGTGGATTCGCTGGGCCTGCCCATGAGGCAGCACGCCAAGGAGGTCGCCATTTTTTGCCTGCCTACTCATCTTCGCCGATGGGCGCACGTTGCTAAGCTAAGCGCCTGTGATAGGCGCACGTTGATTAGCGCACGCGATAGGCGCACGTTGATTAGCGCATGTTGATTAGCGCACGCGATAGGCGCACGTTGATTAGCGCATGTTGATTAGCGCACGCGATAGGCGCACGTTGTTAGCGCATTGTACGCCACCCGCGTATAGGCGCACGTTTATAAGACGCCCGCCCGTGGATAGGCGCACGTCTATAAGACGCCCGCCCGTGGATAGGCGCACGTCTATAAGACGCCCGCCCGTGGATAGGCGCACGTCTATAAGACGCCCGCCCGTGGATAGGCGCACGTCTATAAGACGCCCGCCCGTGGATAGGCGCACGTCTATAAGACGCCCGCCCGTGGATAGGCGCACGTCTATAAGACGCCCGCCGTGGATAGGCGCACGTCTATAACACGCCCGTTCGGGGCGCATGCTGTTACGCGCACTTGTTAAGTACACATCATTGGGCGATACCGAATTTCAGGCGAATGGAGCATAAGAGAGCCCATGCGGCCGCAGAGCCAGCACCTCCAGAATCTGGCATGAAAGCTCTAAGCCTCTGCTCAGCATGCAACCTCAGAGCCACACAGAGCGAGGAAGCAGACTCACTATATGCCCAATGTGAGGAGGCCATGGGAGTCCCAGGACAGGACCGGCCCCAGCCCAGCGGTTCCTCAGGGAGCACACCGGACTTAGCGGGCTGCGGCGAGCAACCAGGGAATCTGAGAGACCTGGTGCCCCTACGGCCAGATCCAGCTTCGATTTCCTGGGTGGAGTTATTCAAAGGGATTCACGCCTTTGTCCAGATGCAGTCTGCTCCTCGAATGGGTCTTTCCGTCCCGGTTGATCCGGTCCCTGGACCCTCGAGACCTAGGCGCAACCACTCACCACCCGATAGCCCCGCTTATGGGGATTCTGATTGCTCCCCGGACAGTGAGGAGCCCCCCGAGGAGGGTGAACTTCCCTCGGAGATAGAGCCATATCGGACCCATGAGGCGCTTCTTTCAGAAAGAGGATCTTTCAGGCCTGGTCTCGCAATGCTTATCGGAGCTGGCTATTCCGGGCCAGGATACCCCAGGGGACCCTAAAATGAACCCCCTGTTAGAGGGCCTGCGCCAACCGGCTCACCATTTTCCCCTCCTACAGACAGCACAGCAGCTAATCGATCTGGAATGGAAGGCACCGGAGGCCTCATTTAAAGGGGGTCGGGCCTTGGCAGGCATGTACCCTCTGGATCCGGCGTCCAAGGAGCTGTTGGCGTGCCCCAGGGTGGACGCCATAGTTAACGCAATAGTGAAGCACACCACCATTCCGGTTGAGGGAGGAGCGGTCCTCAAGGATTCGCATGACCGACGCATGGACACCATTCTGAAACAAGCTTTTGAGGTAGCAGCCATGTCCCTATGAATCGCGACCTGCTGCACTGTGGTGACGCACTCCTGTTTATCACAGACGAGAAACAACACCCAGAGAGCAGACATGGAATCAGCTCTCGCATTTCTCACTGACGCAGCCTCCGACCTCGTCCGTACAGCAGCCAAGGGAGTCTCCTCTTCAGTGGCACCAGGAGGCAGCTTTGGCTACGTCATTGGGCGGCCGACTCGTCCTCCAAGACATGACTCACAAGAATGCCCTTTAAGGGTTCCCTACTGTTTGGCAGCGATCTCGAGAACTGGGCTACTAGATGGGGTGCCTCTCCAATACCCCGCCTACCAGAAGACAGGGCGAGGAGGAGCCAGCGTTCTTTTTCTAGACCATCTAGAGGTAGAAATTTGCAGCGCTTCAACCCTTACAGGACTCGCTATCGAGCACCTCGTTCCCAGGCCAGGAACCAGTCCTTTCGGACTAAGCATAACAAGAAGAGAACCGGCTCGGGTTCCGGCCCCGGCCGCAACCCACAGTGACAATCAGGCGACCCATTCGGGGGTAGCAGCCATAGGAGGCAGGCTAACCCTCTTCTACCGCAGGTGGGTCAAGATTATTTTGGACCAGTGGGTTCTCGCCATCATCCGGGAAGGATATTACCTGGATTTCTTTCGGCTTCCGCCGAACAAGTTTGTGAAATCTCCTTGTTCGCCGCTCAAGGCAGCGGCACTAGAAGTGACCTTACAGAGGCTCCTAGCCCTAAAAGCCATAATCCCAGTACCTGTGGAAGAGGTAAATTCTGGGCATTATTCCATTTATTTCATAGTACCCAAGAAGGAGGGCACTTTCAGGCCCGTCCTGGACCTCAAGTCAGTCAACCGACACCTACGGGTCCCCAGCTTTCACATGGAAACTCTACGGTCGGTCAAGAATTCAGTACAGCCAGGGGAGTTTCTCACCTCCCTAGATCTGTCAGAAGCCTACCTGCATATCCCCATCCATCGGGATCACCAGCGCTATTTACACTTCAAAGTCCTGAATCAGCACTTCCAGTTCCGAGCTTTGCCCTTCTGGTTAGCCATCGCGCCGCAGATCTTTACCAAGGTAATAGTAGTAATGGCGGCGGCACTCAGGAAGGAAGGAATTCTCGTCCATCCCTACCTGGACGATTGGCTGATCAGGGCAAAGTCACCGGAGGAGAGCCACCGGGCAACCAACAGAGTTATAGCTCTTCTGGAAAGCCTCGGATGGGTAGTCAACATAAACAAGAACTCCCTACAGCCGTCCCAGTCGCTGGAATACCTAGGGGTCCAATTCGACACCCGAGAAGACAAGGTCAGCCTGACCTCCAAGAGAAAGTCAAAACTCCAGAGTCATTTGCAGGCCCTGCTGAGCGCCAGCCAGCCCACAGCGCGAGATTACCTACAGGTCCTCGGCCTCATGGCATCCACTCTGGAGGTGGTGCCATGGGCGCGAGCTCATATGAGACCTTTGCAACGCGCCCTTCTATCTCGATGGAGCCCACGATCACAGAACTACACCGAACGCCTGCCTCTACCGGCCAGAGTGCGGTATCAGCTGCAGTGGTGGTTGCAGCCCGGCCACATGAGCCGGGGGTCAAGAATGTCCTCCCCAACCTGGGTTCTGCTCACCACGGATGCCAGCTTGAACGGATGGGGAGCACACTGTGAGGAACTCACCGCCCAAGGGCGGTGGACCAGAGAAGAGTCGAGGTGGAACATCAACCGACTAGAGGCACGGGCAGTCAGGCTAGCGTGCCTGCGATTTGCCCACAGACTTCGCAACAGAGCGCTCAGAGTGATGTCAGACAATGCCACCACGGTGGCATACATCAATCGTCAGGGTGGAACCAGGAGCCAACAAGTGTCCCTGGAAATAACTCCCCTGATGATTTGGGCAGAACCAAATCTCCAGGACATCTCCGCTGTCCACTTTGCCGGGAAGGACAACACGATGGCAGACTTCCTCAGCAGAGAAAGCCTAAACCCGGGGGAGTGGCAGCTGTCACGCACAGCCTTTCAGATAATTGTGGATCAATGGGGGACGCCAGCCATGGACTTCTTAGCGGACAGGTCTAACGCTCAAGTACCCGGATATTTCAGCCGCATGCGGGATCCTCGGGCTCAGGGGATCGATGCCCTGGTACAGCCATGGCCTCGGGATCCTGCTATACACTTTTCCTCCATGGCCCCTGCTGGGCGCCATTGTACACAGGATTCAGCGACACAGAGGCCTAGTTCTTCTAGTGGCCCCGGACTGGCCAAGAAGACCCTGGTACGCAGACATAAGAAGACTACTGGCAGGGAACCCTCTGCCTCCCTACAGGGACCTGCTGCGGCAAGGTCCCATCCTCCACGAGGATCCGGCTCAATTCTCTCTTACGGTCTGGCCATTGAGAGGGCTCGACTGAAGAAAAGGGGATACTCGGAGCCGGTTATAGATACACTCCTCCGAGCACGCAAGTTCTCCACATCCCTAACATATATCAGGATTTGGAGAGTCTTTGAAGCCTGGTGCGACTCTCACGGCACCAATTTGCATGCCGCTAAGATTCCTATTTTGGACTTCCTACAAGATGGACTTCAGAAGGGTCTGTCCCTCAGCTCCATCAAGGTTCAGGTAGCAGCACTGTCTTGCTACGGTCCCAGGAGTGACGGCAACACCATTGCCAAACACCCAGACGTCTCACGTTTCCTGAAAGGAGTCAAACACATTCGCCCGCCACTGAAGTGGCCAGTGCCCTTGTGGAATCTCAACCTAGTATTGGAATTTTTGGCGGGATCAGCCTTCAGGCCCCTTCGAGGCCTGTCCCTCCATTTGTTAACCTTGAAGATGGTGTTCTTGCTGGCTGTGTGTTCAGCACGCCGCATCTCAGAGCTACAAGCACTATCCTGTCGTGATCCATTTCTCAGAATCACTCCAGAGGCTATCCATCTTCGTACAGTTCCATCCTTTTTACCCAAAGTGGTCTCACACTTTCACCTCAACCAAACCATATCCTTGCCTACCACGGAAGGTTTGAAGAAGTCGGAGGAAGGTCGAATGCTATGCCATCTCGACATTGGCAGACGGCTGTCCAGATACGTGGAAATGTCAGAAGCAGTACGAAAGACGGACCACCTGTTCGTCCTGCACAGCGGGAAGAAGCTAGGGGAAGCGGCCTCACGGCCAACCATCGCCCGCTGGATTAAAGAAGTTATCAAGGCAGCCTACATAGAGGCGGGAAAACCACCGCCTCTACAGGTCAAAGCTCATTCTACCAGAGCACAATCGGCCTCTTGGGCAGAAGCTAAGCTGCTGTCACCTGCAGAGATATGTAAAGTGGCGACGTGGTCCTCCCTCCATACCTTCTCCAGATTCTACCGTCTGGACGTCCAGGCCAGGGAGGACACAGCATTTGCGAGGGCAATCCTAAACTGTCCTCGGGCAGCCTCCCGCCCAGTCCGGGAGTAGCTTTTGTACATCCCATTTGTTTTGAGTCCATCTGCTACACGCTAGGAAATGTAGAGATTACTTACCTGATAATCTCGTTTTCCTTAGTGTATGCCGATGGACTCAGCATCCCGCCCGGCTGCCGGCATACATGGGGGGATTCACCGACTCACAGTAAGCCATGTTTTCTTATAATAGGCCATCCACCCTGCCGGGTGTCGACGCCTTCTGGTTGAGAACACTGGTGGTCTCCAGCTACTATCAATCGGTCAGGGTAATCCTGTTCATTTAATTGATCGGTCAGCTACAGCTTTTGCAAGGAAGATTACTGATTTGCGGCACTTCCTGTGGGGGTATATGTACCCGTGCTGACGTCAGATCTGTCTCCAACTGCTAGCACGAGCACACTCTACCCATTTGTTTTGAGTCCATCTGCATACACTAAGGAAAACGAGATTATCAGGTAAGTAATCTCTACATTAATCGAGAGGAACCAAGGAGGCACTGCTAGAGTAAGAGTGAAAACAATGTAACAACAAAGCAAGGCAATCTGAAATTGAATCTGAAAGAATAACTGATAGACAGAAAACCATAAACCACAAAAAAGAAAATATAGCCCGGTGCGAGTGAAAGGGGAAGGAAAAAATAGGGGGACCAAAAAGGGGGGTGGGGGAAGGGAGGGCAAAGAGGGGAAGGGGGGAAGAGGAAAAGGTAAAAGTAGGAAGGGAAGCTTGAAAATGAACATGATGGTGCCGGGTTGGATTGCTGAATGAGTGGAAACCAAAAGTAAACTGAAACTCTAAGACCGGGGGACACGGAAAGTGTAATACCTTAGAGGGGATGAATCTGCAGCTCAAATTGTGGCGAAAACCATGATTATCTTAATAAAGCTGAAAACTAACATCAGGGTATTAAAATCGCGTATGCCAGAGCTCTAAAAAACCTCAACAATCAAGACAGTAAATATCTTTAAAGCAAGGAGTCCCGAACGGACTCTCTTACATGTGAGACGGTAAGGAGGAAGGGTATGTCTTCCCCAGGGACATCGCTGCGATGTCTTGATTGTTGAGATCTGAATTTAATGATCAGGTCAGAGTGATAAGGCTGGACACTAACCTTAAATGTGTTGGCTTATTTATTTTTGTAGAATCTTGTGGAACTACTACAGCTTCCTGGCCTGGAGGAAGACAAAAACTTCCTAAAGGAAATTGGGATGAAGACTCTGGTATATAAGGCTTACAGGTAACTGGGAGAGAAGGCAGATGTATGGAGTGGGGGTTAGGGCTTGGGGTCACACATGTGAGGTTTCTATTCAAAAAAAGCCACAGCTTTTAATGAGATTGGATTCCATGCTATCTTTTAGGTTGTCATGTGATAGACTGGCCACTTTAACTTTCTGGAGTGGTTAGTCCAGTGCAATCTGTAATGGCTAACGAACACTAAAAGTTAACATCTTGAGGAAATTAAAAAGTCATGGGATAGGAGACCATGTGGATTGGGAGCTGGTTAAAAGAATTAAAAAAAAAAAAAAAAGAGTAGGGCTAAATGGTCATTTCCTAGCGTGCAGCTAGATGGACTCAGGACCAAAGAGTTATGTGTTCCCCTGCTAGCAGATGGAGACGGAGTCAGGTTTCAGAGCTGATGACACCCCTCCTGCAGTGACCTCAGTATCTCTCCATCTCCTAGCAATTGTGGATGCTATCCCCACACCAGTAGCAGTGTTTACTGGACTTGCAGCATTAGTTTGAAGGAGAAATGTACTTTTAAATTGAAAGGAAGATCGAACCCTTCTCTCCTGTGGTGATACCTAAGGGTCCCTCCCCTAGTTGAGAATTCTTGAGGTGATTTCCGAGATCCCTCAGAGGTTTGCCATGGTCCGGTAGCCAGCTCCCGGTGTGGACTTTGCAGCTGAAAGGCAGCAGGTGCAGGAAGCAGAGTGCGGCGGTGACGGCCTAAGCTCTCTCCCGCCACAGCCGGAGACAGTCTCTGTACTCAGCCGGTAAGCACTGAGACCAGGTAAGTAGAGAAGAACGCCTCCGATCCAGAGACATGGAAGGGCTTCGGTAAGTCTTTCCTTTGGTCTCCTTGCTCGGCGTGCCGTACCAACATCGTTCCCTTGCCCGAACAGGATCGGGAAGGGGGCTTCCGAGCGGGTTGAGTGGTCCCCCAAAGGGCTAGGCCTCGCTTCAGGCTCGGTGGACGGTCCACGGCGGCGCCATCTTGCGTGCGGTTTGTTGCGATGCCATTTTCTCCCCTTTGTCCATCGTTCATGCAATGTGGGCCAGCCTTCTGGTGTGTGTGTGTAAGTATGAGCATAGCATAGTGCACATAAGTGCACACACACTTTAACGCACAACTTGCCGCTTAGATTTACCCTTCCAAGGCAAGTCTGCGCACTTGAGAGGCAATAGCCAGATTAATGCACAAGCTACAGAGGTTATGGCCCCGGCAGCAAAGAAGCTGAGGTGACACTTCCTTTGTGCTGCCTGCCATATTAAAGCTGCACAGTCTGACCTGAAACCCTTCCTGTGTCAGCACTGTGAGGAGGCCCAGGGAAGGCTGGATTCTCAGAACATTTCCAGGTTTGGTCCTTCCCAGACTGAGATCAGCCACGAACTTATCTGGCAGCACCCCAGACCTGAGCAATTCCAGGGCTGCATCCTCCCTGGGAGAGGGCAGTTCAGTGGCCCCCTACCCCGGTTCCTCCTGGGCCAAATATGGACACAGCATCTTTTTCTTGGTGGAATTTTTTCAGGGACTTAAAGCCAGTCAGCTACTGCCCCTGCCCGGGCTGTCCCAGCTGGGAAGGCCTCACCCTCCCAGCCCTGTCAGCATGCCTTGCCTAGCCAAGGGTATCCCTGAAAGGGACCCAGACACCACGGATGACAATGTGGATTCATTGGTGGACGGGGAAATCCCTCCAGACCTGGAGCTATACCGGACCATGCTTCGATTTTTCCACAGAGATGAATTACTGGCTCTAGTCTCCCAGACCCTAAGACTCTGGGAGTTCCAGGCACGGACCCTATGTCTGAGCCAAAGAAGAACCCCGTCCTGGTGTCTCTGTGGAAAGCCTCCTGCTATTTCCCGATGCTGGAAGTCATCCAGGAGTTGATTGACTTGGAATGGGATGCCTCGGAAGCAAGTTTTAAAGGAGGTCAGGCCTTGGAGGACTTGTATCCTCTGGAACCAGCAATCAAGGAATGCCTGCATTTCCCAAAAGTGGATGCCCTGGTCTGCGCTGTCTCGAAGCGAACAACTATCCCTGTAGAGGGAGGAGAGGCTTTGAAGGATGCTCACAATAAGCGGTTGGAATCCATCCTTAAGCCTTTGACGCGACAGCAATGACACTGCAGATCACTTCCTGTTGTGCCCTGGTGGCTTGCTTATGTCTGCCTCTCGACGGAGAGGCAGATAGCTCAGGGGCACGTGCTGGAGAGGTGATCGAACCCGCCGCAGCCTTCCTGGCAGATGCAAGTTTGGACCAAGTACGTACCTCGGCCAGAGGAGTAGCCTCAGTGGTGGCGGCCAGAAGACAGCTATGGTTGTGAAATTGGTCAGCGGACGCAACCTCTAAGGTGAACCTCACAAAGATGCCCTTTAAGGGATCCTTCCTATTCGGAAGTGAATTGGAGGAGCTAGCCAGTAAGTGGGTGAATCTCCAGTGCCCCGGCTACTGGAAGATAAGAAAAAGAGGTCACAGCACTCCTCACCCATGAGGATTTGGGCCAGGGGCTCCCAGTGCTTCTGGCCCTACAGAAACTTGTCATTTCGGTCATCTCGGCCCTCGGGAAGATCTCAGTCCTTTTGGAACAGACAACCAAAAAGAGGAACAGGTTCTGGTCAGGTCCGATCCGAACTTCCTAATGAAGTTTGGCTGACCCATCCACGGGACGAGGAGATAGGGGGCCGACTATCCCTTTTCTGTCAGAGGTGGGTCGAGATCACGTTGGACAAATGGATACTGGACAACATCATACAGGAAGGTTACACTCTGGAATTTTGCAGCTTCCCTCGGGACAGGTTCATGATGTTGCCTAGCCGCTCCCAGGACAAGAAACTGTGGCAGTGGAATCCACACTGATAAGGCTCCTGAGTCTGCGGGTTATAACTCCGGTACCCTATACCCCAAGAAAATACGGGGCGTTATTCCATCTATTTCATTGTGCCCAAGAAAGAAGGTTCATTCCGACCCATCCTGGACCTCGAGAGCATCAACCACGCAGCAGTAGCCTTGCGGTAAAGGAGCTCTGAAGAGATTCCGGACAGGAATTTTTCTCACGGAATTACTAAAAGTTAATTTGCCCCACAGGGGTCCCTCCTCTAACTTTTTTCAGACCGCGGTACGCCGGTAAGTTTTTACCCGTTTTACGTCTATTACCGTCGAGTTTGGCCCTCGCGGCCTACTGGCCGTCGACTGTACCGCAGCTCGATTTTTGCCATGGCGTTGGGATTCCGTCGGTGCCCAGACTGTACCAGCACCATGTCTATCACAGACCCCCATAAAGTCTGTGTAATGTGTCTAGGACGCAAGCACGATATCTTGACCTGCACCAAATGTGCCCTAATGACACCAAAGGGTCGCAAGGCCAGAATGGAGAAGATGGAACTTCTCTTCTGTGCTCAAACCCCAACTCCATCCATTGCATCGACATCATCAGAGCCGGCACCGTCAACTTCGCGCCAGCATCGACGACTTCTCGGCCACCGACACCCTCTACTTCCCCTCAGGACTGAGGGGATCACAGGGACAAACATTGCCATTGACACCGTAAGTCTCGGACCATCGAGGGAGCAAAATCATCGACCTCGCCATCGTCCGAGCCGCTGTCGAAGAAACCCCATCCAGAAAAGGTACTGACCGTTTCTGCGACCGGGTCACCGAGGCAACCCTCACCCAACAGGGGATCAGGAGTCGCGACTCCGCCTTTAACGGTGGTCCCTCCGGCTATGTCTCTGCCTCCCTCTTCTGTTCCGGAGCCGGGGCTCCATGCTTCAGGTCTCCGAGAAGAACTGGACCGGATGGTTCAGGAGGCCATCGACAAGGTGATGCAACGACTTCAGGTTCCTCCGACACCGGCACCGCCTGCGGAACCGATCATTGACCCGATTCCGGCAGCGCTGGCACCGCTGCTCTCCAGGATGGAAGCGCTTATGGCCGCTTTTCCACCGATGGATCCCGGGTCTCCAATGGCTCCTGTGCCCTCCCCACTTAGTGTCATCGGGAGGAGAAACACCGTTCTGCATCCCTCCATCAGGAGTTCTGCCTCAGCCATCGGTGCCAATACGTCCGGCGCCACCGAGCCATCCATCAATGCCTTCGATGCCATCATCTGTTCCTCCGATTCCTTCGGAGCCTAGACCGGGACCTTCAGGTATCCCACCACCCTGTCCCCCTCTAGTTCCTAGAGGAACACGTGCTGATCCTTATGATACCTGGGCTGATGATTCCTCAACAGACACTGATTTATCTTCACCCACTGAAAGTAGGAAGCGTTCTCCTCCAGAGGACCTCTCCTTTATAAACTTTGTGAAGGAAATGTCTGAATTGGTTCCCTTCCAATTACAGACTGACCATGATGATAGGCATCAGATGATGGAGTTGCTCCAATTCCTGGATGTTCCCAAGGTAATCACCTCTATTCCCATCCATCAGGTCCTTCTGGATCTCCTGAAAAAGAATTGGGAACATCCTGGCTCCATTGCTCCAGTCCACAGGAAAGCTGACACTACCTATTTGGTGCAGTCAGCCCCAGGTTTTCAGAAATCACAACTGGATCACCACTCTTGTCGTGGTGGAGTCTGCACAGAAGAGAGCGAAGAGATCAAAGCCTCACTCTCTGTTCCCCCTGGCAAGGAACAGAAGTTCCTAGATACCATTGTTCGCCGAGTCTTCCAAGGGTCCATGCTCATCTCCCGAATTGCCGCCTACCAGCTTTATATGACCCAATATAACAGGGTCATTTTTAAGCAGATACAGGACTTCTTGTACTCCCTGCCTCAGCAATTTCAAGAAAAATTACAAACCCTAGTAAACAAGGGTTTTGAGGCAGGCAAACATGAGATCAGAACATCTTATGACATCTTTGATACTTCTACTAGAGTATCTGCAGCTGCTATTTTGGCAAGACGGTGGGCCTGGCTCAAGTCTTCTGACCTTCACTTGGAAGTACAAGACAGGTTATCCGACCTGCCTTGTGTTGGAGATAATCTGTTTGGCGAACAGATTTAACGGACGGTGGTGGAACCAAAGGACCATCATGAGACCCTAAGACAGCTCTCTGATGCCTTCCGACTTCTCTTCAAAACAGCCCTTCAGAAAGGGCTCTAAGAAGTCTTTCTTCCGCCCGAAGAAGTCGTACCCGCCACCAACCAGATCCCGTGCTATGAGACCTTATCAAAAACCGCAGTCTCATCAAACACGTAAACAAAAACCACAAGTAGCTCCTCAACCAGGGCCTGCTTCAGATTTTTTACTTCCACCTAGAGAGCAGCAGCCAGATTCCTCTGCCTCACATACCAGTGGGAGGTCGATCGTGCCACTTCCACAACATATGGCACTCAATCACCTCCAACCAATGGGTATTGGCAATAATTGCTCAGGGTTGCCATCTGAACTGTCTCTCCGTGCCACCGGACTCCCCACCTCTACCGATGTGGAGAACATCAGATCACTCCATTCTGATTGGGGTGGCAGCGGCTCTCTGGCACGAGGGAATTGTGGTCCACCTGTATCTCAACGATTGGTTAAGCCAAGTGCTGTCTCACGAAGAGGCGGCATGCGTGATTGATTGAGTGATTCAACTATTAGAAGGCTTGGGCTAATTAATCAATGTTGCCAAGAGTACTCTTCAGCCCATGCAGTCTGTGGGGGCATGGTTTGACACATGGATAGGACATGTGTTCCTCACAGAGAAGAGAGTGCACAAGATTCTCAAGCAGATTCAGATTTTCCTGGAATTAGATCCCCTCCACGTGGGATTATTTGCAGGTGCTCAGTCTGATGGCGGCAACTCTGGATTTGGTACCATGAGCCAGAGCTCACATGTGCCCTCTCCAAGTGTCACTTCTAAAGCATTGGTGCACCAGTTTCTTCTCTGGTGGCTGGTTCCTTCACATTTGTTGAGGGGAGTCAGCCTAGTTACTCTGTCCTGGGTTGGGGGGCTCATTGTCAGGATCAGGTGACCCAGGGAAGTTGGTCTCAAGGGGAGGCCTTGTCAATGAACCAGCTGGAAACCAGAGCAATTAGCCTGGCCCTTCTCCATTTCTTCCCATTGCTTTAGAGGAGCGCCGTTCGAGTTCTCTCAGACAGTGCCACTGCGGTGACATATGTCAATCTGCAGGGGGAACTAGGAGTTGAGGAGTTTCAGTGGAGAACATCGCTCCTTTTCCTATGGTCGAAAAGAATAGATGGTTACTTTCAGCGGCACACATCACCAGCCAGGAACATGTCCAGGATGACTTCTAGAATTCAAGGAATGGGAGATGAGCTCAGATACCTTTCGCAGGATTTATCGCAGGTGGGATCGTCCTCGGGTGGATCTGATGGCGACCCATTAGAATGCAAAGGGAGACCATTTCTTCAGTTGAAGAAGATAGCAGGGGGTGAGGGGATAGACACCCTAGTACAGCCCTGGCCGGCAGGGGATCTCCCATATGCCTTTCCTCCGCGGGCGCTCATAGGCTGTTACAGCGGATTGAGCTGGAGAGCAACTGAGTTATACTGGTTGTTCCAGACTGGCCACATAAACCTTGGTATTTATTTATTTATTTATTTGGAGGCGCTTTTTTTATACCGATATTAGTGGGTACATCATATCGGTTTACATCAAACTGAAGGTAGAAAGTACATATAACCGGTATGCTGACTTTCTCCGGCTCCAGGTGGGCTGGCCCTTACAAATCTTATAGGCACATGGTCTCTTGGCTCAAGGGCCCGTGCTCATGGAAGATCCAGTTCCATTCTGTCTTTTGGCGTGGCTCTTGAGTGATGACAGCTCCGCAAGAAGGGGTATTCTTCTTCGTTAATGTATACGCTACTAAAGACTCAAAAATGAGCCGCCACTTTGGCTTATATTCAAGTCTGGTGTCTGTCTGAGCAGTTCTGCAAATCCTGAGTCCCCCCTGGAAAGCTGCTATTTCCTGTATCTTGGCCTTTCTTCAGGATGGTCTAGATAAAAAGCTTGCCCTGAATTCTTAGAGGTGCAGGTCACAGCTATTTCTTGCTACCAGGGCCCAATAACAGCTGTGTCTATAGCAGCTCATCCATATGCGTCCTGCTGCTTGATGGTTGTGAAAAGGTTGTGGCCACATTTCCGGCCCACTGTTCCCCTGTGGGATCTCAATTTAGTGTTCAGAGCCCTGACTGGGGCACCTTTTGAACATGTCCAGGCTGACTTCTAGAATTCAAGGAATGGGAGATGAGCTCAGATACCTTTCGCAGGATTTATCGCAGGTGGGGTCGTCCTCTTTGAAGCAGAGATCCTTGAAGGATATGTTGAAAGCCGCATTTTTGGTTGCAGTTTGCTCTGCACGGTGGGTCTCGGAGCTTCAAGCCTTTTCTTGCCATGACCCTTTTCTAGTGATTTCTTCTAGTGCGGTATTTTTTTTAAGAACATGCCATACTGGGTCAGACCAAGGGTCCATCAAGCCCAGCATCCTGTTTCCAACAGTGGCCAAGCCAGGCCATAAGAACCTGGCAAGTTCCCAAAAATTAAGTCTATTCCATGTTACCGTTGCTAGTAATAGCAGTGGCTATTTTCTAAGGCAACTTAATAGCAGGTAATGGACTTCTCCAAGAACTTATCCAATTCTTTTTTAAACTCAGCTACACTAACTGCACTAACCACATCTTCTGGCAACAAATTCCAGAGTTTAATTGTGCATTGAGTGAAAAAGAACTTTCTCCGATTACTTTTAAATGTGCCACATGCTAACTTCATGGAGTTCCCCCTAGTCTTTCTATTATCCGAAAGAGTAAATAACTGATTCACATCTACCCATTCTAGACCTCTCATGATTTTAAACACCTCTATCATATCCCCCCTCAGCCGTCTCTTCTCCAAGCTGAAAAGTCCTAACCTCTTTAGTCTTTCCTCATAGGGAAGCTGTTCCATCCCCTTTATCATTTTGGTTGCCCTTCTCTGTACCTTCTCCATTGCAACTATATCTTTTTTGAGATACAGCGACCAGAATTGTACACAGTATTCAAGGTGCAGTCTCACCATGGAGCGATACATGGTGGTCAGCAATGTCAAAGGTAACATAAAGAACCAGAAGGACTAGGAGGGAGTCACCACTTTGATCTGTATACAGGTGGATATTCTTAGAAATTGTTGCAAGTGCGGGGGTGCGGTCGCTTTCTCTAGAGAGATGTGAGCTGTTGGATCACGGCTTGGCTCAGGGAGGAGCCCCAATATTTATTTATTTATTTATTTAAACATTTTTGTATACCGAACATATTGTATACACTTCAAGTCGGTTTACAATAAAACAACTGACTGTCTTTAACGACATGTCTTAAAACAAATAAAATATTATAAATGATAAAGCAAAATTAGAAGCAAAATACACACACCGTGAGAGATGAGTGTCCAAGAAAAGGCTGGAGCTGAAACAAGGCTGGACTAGAATCGAGGCTTTGAACATCTGAGGAACTGGAATAAGGCAGGCTCAGACCTCCACTGGACCTGCATGCACTGTTGCATCCGTCGGTCGCAGACTGCTGCAACCGCTCTGCCTTACCTCTCTCTCTCCTCTTTCCTCCTCCTTGGGGAAGATGGCTGCCTCTGATGCCGAGTGCCGAAACCCTCGGCGTCTCCAACTCAGCATGGGCATTCCAGACCGCCATACTTCCTCATGTGGCCTCCTAGGGTGCGCGCGCGCACGTTGCCTATGCTCAAATACACGTCTTGGCGGGAACCTCGGGGGCGTCCCCACCGCATGACGTCAATAGCTCTGGGTATTTAAAGCCTCCACAAACGCTAACACTTTGAGTTAGCAAGGACTTCGGTTCTAGCTTCTCTGCCTGCTCTAGGCTGCTCGCTTACATGCCTCGCTACCCTCCGGGGATTTCGCTCCTTACAAAGCTCAATACATTATTTTTTCCCAAAGTGAATTCTGCCTTTCATATCAATCAGGCCTTTCCCTTCTTACCATTGCCTGGAAGGAGTGTGGACCCGAGTATCACTCTCTCAGGTGTCTGCATGTATAGAGACTTCTCCTGCAGTATTTGGAGGTCACTAATGCTTTCTGCAAGTCAACCTGTTTGTCCTGTTTGGAGACCTGCGTAAAGGAGAGGCAGCCTCTAAGGTTGTTCTGGCTTACTGGATAAAGGAGACAATCGATTTGACTTACTTGATAAGGGACAAGAAGCCTCCAGAATTGGTATGTGCACACTCCACTGGGACTCTGTCTTGGGTGGAGGTGCATATGCTTGCACCAGCCGATATTTGCAGGGCAGCCACTTGTTCTTCCCTGCATACATTCGTGAAGCATTATCAGCTGGACATGCTGGCGTGGGAGAATATGGTTTACAGTGCAGGTGTTCTTCAGGAAGCTCTCGCTTCCTCTCACCTGGGTAGATGAAGCTTTGGACTTCCCACTTGTCAAGGGCTAGACTGGTGTAGCAGTATGAGATGGAAGGAGAAATTTCCTTTCCATTAGTCCTGCTACACCAGTCCAGGACCCACCTGGGAAGCAAGACTGTATCATTGCAGGCTGTTCTATATAGGTAGCTGGTTGAAGGTTTTGGCTTTTCCTATCCTGTATTGGTTGTGTAAGTTGTTCCTTTCCTTCCATTGTGGGTTGCATGGAAACTTCTCAGGTTTCTAGTTGTAGTTTGGTTATTTTTTTGCAATTGATGGGATCTGATCCGAAGCATTGTCAGGATACTGGATTCCTGTTGCTGGTTCCACCTCCTAAGTAGTGGCCGTGATGTCACGGAGGAAATCAGCTTTGTCTGCCGCCATCTGCTGGTGGGGAGAAATAACCCACTTGTCAATGGCAGGACTGGTGTAGCAAGACTAACAAAAAAGAAATTAACAGGTAAGGAAATTTCTCTATATAGACTTAAGGAAAGTGCACCTTGACATGAAGTCTTTAAAAGATTGTTTCCGTAAATTAACAGAAGCTGCTGTAATAAAAAATCCAGTTTTTTTAATCTGTCTTGGAGCATACCAGACCTCTTTATTTTAGGAGACGCTTCGGAGCATTTTCTGAATCTGCTGGTGCATGCTATGCTCACTTCCTGTTTGGGTTTTCTTTGTAATCTGATTGGCTTGCAGATTTTGAAACCAGGTCACTCTGCATTTGGGGGCAGGATGCTTCTGTAGGAAGCAATTGGATATCATGTGGCCTCTAAAGCAGAATATAAACAGCACTGATGGCTTGAGACCATGCAGGTGCCTTGTTGTAGCCCAAAATGCAAGTTATGCTGCATAGCTGATATTTGCTTTTCTGCAGTAGTTTCTTTACCTTCAAACTATAAAGTCATCAGCTATGTGACATTTTATTTTTAGGAAATTCTGGTTTTGTTTTCATTATACTTTTACCAATGTATTGTGAATAAGTAGGAATTTGTATTTTTTTAATGTCTGCTCTGTGTTCATATGCTTAGGCACACTTTGAGATGAGAAGGTTTATTTTGGACTATAAGAAATGCTGTATTTTTGTAAAGGGGGTGAATACTAGATGGCAGAAAGTCCTCTACAGCTTGCTAGTTGTTTGTTCACCTGCTTATGATAACTGGTGACCAGACTGGTTTCTTTGGTTACGCTTTGCTATCTGTATCTCTGGATGAATCATTGCCTTTTTGACAACAAAGACCGTTGTGGTGTCTGGTTTGCTTTTCCAGGTGTTTCTTTATTGCTCAGTCATACGTCCTGGTGAAGAAGTGGAGTGAAGCTCTTGTCCTGTACGATCGAGTCCTGAAGTATGCCAGTGAGGTGCAGGCCCAGGCTGGAGCTGCTAAGAAAAGTTTGAAAGTATGAAACCCATGTTTTTTTTCCTTTCTGAGGGCTGCTTTCTTTTATATTTGATGCTTTATGAAGGTTCCTTCTGTGCAGGGTAATTTCTAATATAGTAGATTACGGCAGATGAAAACTAGTTTGGCCCATCCAGTCTGCCCAGTTATTCTGTCCTACATTGTTAGTGATATTGCAGCTGACGAAGGTTGACTGCTTATAGGATATTGCCAACTTGGAAAGGAGCTATATCCTACAAGCAGTCAAGCTTCTACAAACTGGCAAGTGAGATTTATCCTTAATAGTACAGCCTGGTAAATGCTGGAGCACCTGACGTGTCTGCCCTCAAATGACTAAACAAAAGGTGACATTTCATTTCTTTTGAGCACATCCCCCCTTCCATCAGAAAATTCGGAACTTTGCTCCCTGAAGTGAGTTGTCATAGTTGACTTCCTGTTAAACTTAACACTCCTGGGTGTATCCGTCAAAGGCACTCTCCATCATATCCTTAACTTCCTGTCTCCCATCATCACTACAGGTATAATAGCCAGTTGCATTTTTTTGTGTCATGTTTGTTTCATTTGGGTGGTCTGTGCTTGTGCGGACTGCACATAGGACTGTGTCCTGTTTGCTACCTGGGAGAGACTGATAATTGGGTGGTATGGTGCCAGCCCCAGTGAATAGCACATAATGAGAATTCCAGTCACAACCGTCTACCTCCCACCACTGCACCAGGCTGGTGGGGCAGGTGCTGGCCCAGGTCTGCTACACCGAAAACACTATGGGGGGAAATGTGGTCCACACTGCCCAGCAGACTACAGTAGTAGCAGAGATAGGAAGGTGGTAGGTAGTCACTGGTGCAGAGGCAGTCTGCATTTTTGTACCTTTTCAGCTAGTTCTCATGTAAGTAAATGGCCTGATTAATTCCTGGTTGCTGGTTTTCCTCTAGAGGATTTCCAGTGGATTTTCAGCAGCCTCTGTGAAATTTGTAGTGCTGTTTGTGTTGACATTAAGCTTGTTGGTGCAGTGCATGTTAGCAATAGACAACCAATTGTGCAATATGCAACCCATGGAGCATATTGGAATTGTTGGTAACAGATGCACCAATGAGTTTGTCTCTACCATTTAGTTAGTGGTCTCACTTGGCTTGAATATTGATTAACATTTACATAGAACATTAGATGAGCCTTCTTTTGTACCCATTCAGGGGTAACATAAAGTTCAAAACCTCCGTTAGAGGAAAGATGCTCTGGAGGAATGTAGTTTTATCTCTTCTTTAAATTAATAATGTCCTAGAAAAAACTGTCTTCCTCTTCATACAACCAGACAATCTAGATGCATGGGTTATGTTCCCCACTTCCCAACCAGATGAGGACAGAGATTTAACAGAGTTGGTGACATAACTGTATAGGCTCCCATGCTGACCTCAGCCTGCCACTATTCTCAGTTGCTATCCTGTGCCTTTTAGCTACGGCCTGGCAAGACTGAATAATCAGGTTTAATTGAAGAGCTGCTTCTGCAGTGAAAGCCTTGTGCTTCCTTCTGCAGTTGAGTGTAGCAGACCAGAGGCCTTCTACCGGTTGTGTTTTTGCTCCAGATTTTTCTGGGGTTGCCTCCCCTCTCCCCCATCCCCCTTTTCTAGCCAACAGGACCTCCTCCAAAAAAAAAAAAAAAAAGGGAGGAGGGGGATATAGGAGAATTAATTTTTTTGTTTTAATCTGAAGCTCCTTCTTGTTTTCCCTCTGTCCAAACAAAAAAAAAAAGACACAGCTGTTTTGTTTTTTGTTTGTTTGTTTTGAAAGGCCATCAAGCCAGTCAGCGGAGCTTGTATTGGGACCACGGTGAGTGAAATATCCTGAATTTTAATTGTACCGGCCATTGTTTTAAGCAGACAAGGCAATGAATGGTCCCTTGGAGCACAGGAAAAACTCTGCTCATGTTGTGACTTGGGCAGGCAAATATGGGGGGGGGAGAGAGGAGGATCTTGTTGCGGATGTGTGGAGGAAAGGGATTCTAGTCTGCAGGATGGAATGCCTGAGCTGGGGGAGGGGGACCACAACTAGTCCCCACCATCATTTTGTCTCCTGTGTGCGACATAAGGATTTGGACTCTGGCCCTCCCTGCCTAGATCCCACAGTGCAGGAGCCATTGGATAATTCCAGCGGGGCCCCAATAGCAGCTGCAGTTAAGGTGCAGCTCCCAGTTTTCAGATTTCCTCATCAGATTGGTCTTTTAATTTCATCAGAATTTTTGAGGTATCTTTGGCAAGCATTTTGTATGGGGCAGAGTGCAGTCTCAGATCCTTCTCCAGTAGTTTCAGTTCCCAAAGAGGAGAATCCTGGAGGATCAGGCCGCAAAAGGTTGAGAAGGGAGGGTGAAGAATTGGAGGAGGACAGGACTGCCAAATCTCTCTGCGACCTGAGGGTTTAAGGACCCTGGCAGCGAGGGAAAATTGGAAGAATATTTTCCTGAGGTGGAGGATGGTTCCTCTATGGTCAGATTATTTTACAGAGAGGAACAGGAAAATTAGTTTCTTACCTGATAATTTTCGTTCCTGTAGTACCAAGGATCAGTCCAGGACACCTGGGTTGTGACACAGCACCAGTACATGGAGACAGACTAAAACTTGTGGGCGGAGCCATATATGCCTCTGTGCCAGTCACAGCCCCTCAGTCATACGTAATGTCAAAGTAGAAAACACAACCAGAGAACTAAAACCAAAACTAGCTATAAACCGCTAATAGAACGGGGAAAGAAACACCCCTTCAGGAAACGTACTCTCCCACCGAGAGAGCGAAACAAGCGGACAAGATTAACCCAGAATAGTGAGCGGACTCTCCGTTACTTCAGCGCAGCACTGCAGGCGGGATCCTGGACTGATCCTTGGTACTACAGGAACGAAAATTATCAGGTAAGAAACTAATTTTCCTTTCCCTGTACGTACCAGGATCAGTCCAGGACACCTGGGATGTACCAGAGCAACCTACTGAGGGTGGGAAGCAGAGAGTCCCGTTCGGAGTACCCTCTCTCCAAATCTCCCGGAATCGGTAGCCCGGACATCCAACCGGTAATACCGGATAAAGGTATGCAACGACTTCCAGGTAGCCGCCCTGCAAATCTCTTGAGGCTACACCTGAGAAGCTTCCGCCCAAGACGCAGCTGGAGAGCGAGTCGAGGGAGCCCGAAGACCCACAGGAAGTGGTTTTCCCCCGCACCAAGTACGCCGAACCAATGGCCTCCTTGAGCCAACGGGCAATCGTCGTGCGGGACGCTGCAACTCCTTTCTTTGGACCAGAGAACAAAGCAAACAGATGATCTGTGACCCGAAATGGATAAGTGACCTCCAGACAGCGAAGGAGGGATCTCCGCACGTCAAACTTCCGTAACTCCCACGCTTCTGGATCAGAGGGCACCCCGACCGCGAAAGCGGACAGCTCAACCGATTGAAAAACATGGAAGGCCGACACCCCTTTCGGCAGGAAGGAAGGAACCGTCCGCAAATAAACTCCGGAATCGGAAATACGCAAGAAGGGTTCCCTACAGGACAAAGCCTGTAACTCCGAAACACGCCGTGCCGAAGCAATCGCCACCAAGAACACCGTCTTCAACGTGAGATCCTGAATAGTTAAGCGGTTCAAGGGTTCAAACAGCGCCGCGCATAAAGCGGAGAGAACCGAATGGAGGTTCCAAGCCGGACAGGGGAGACGCAATGGAGGACGAAGGTGCTTAGCTCCCCGAAGGAAACAGGAGATATCTGGGTGAAGAGCCAGGAAAGTACCACGGACCTTACCTCGCAAACAACCAATCGCCGCCACTTGGACCCGTAGAGAACTGCAAGCCAGACCTTTGGCAAATGTCGGAGACAGAAGCCGCAGTAGGGACCACCCCACGCTGCACGCACCATTCCTCAAAATCCACCCAGACACGGACATAAGCCAGGGACGTCGCCTGTTTCCTGGAACGTAGCAACGTGGCTACCACCGCATCTGAGTAACCTTTTCTCTTCAGCCGATTCCTCGCAAAACCATGCCGTGAGACAGAAGTGATCCGCATTCTCCAAACAGACGGGGCCCCGATGGAGTAGACCCGCCATTCCCTGGAGCTGAAGGGGTGCCGCCACTGTGAGCTGGACGAAGTCTGCGAACCAAGGCCGGCACGGCCACTCCGGTGCCACCAGGATCACGTTGGCTGGGTGCAACTCTATGCGCCGCAGAATCTTGCCAATCATCGGCCACGGGGGAACCACGTACAGCAGAACATCCGTCGGCCCGGGAAGCGCCAACGCATCGACGCCTTCTGCCCCCCTTTCTCGACTTCGACTGAAACATCGCGGAGCCTTCGCGTTGTGCCACGTGTCCATCAGATCCATGTGGGGCACTCCCTATGTTTCGCAAATGAGAAGAAACGCTTCGTCCGCCAGCTCCCACTCTCCGGGATCCAGGTGATGCCGGCTGAGAAAAAATCCGCCTGAACGTTGTCGACTCCTGCACTGTGAGAGGCTGCTATGTTGCTGAGATGTAGCCCTGACCAGACCATTAAGCGCTGAGCCTCCTCCGCCACCTGTGGGCTCCTTGTCCCGCCTTGGCGGTTGATGTAGGCCACGGTGGTCGCGTTGTCCGACAACACTCGGACCGCCCTTCCCCGCACTACCGGTAGGAAGGCTTGCAGAGCCAGACGGACCGCTCAGGTCTCTAGTCTGTTGATAGACCACTGGGCTAGCGACACTGACCATAGGCCTTGGACCGAGCTCCCTAGGCAGACCACTCCCCAACTGGAGAGGCTGGCCTCCGCGGTCACCACCGTCCCATTGGGCACCAGAAGAGACACTCCAGAGGACAGATGACTGGAATCCAGCCACCAGAGCAGGCTGGACCTCGCGAGTCCCCCTAGTGGAAGCGGTAAATGGAACTCCTCTGAAACCGGCGCCCAGCAAGATAGTAAGGACGACGGTAAAGGCCGCAGATGAGCGAACGCCCAGGAAACCAGCTCAAGTGTGGAAGCCATAGAGCCCAGGACCGTAAGGCAGTCGCAGACCCGCGGCCGGCGGAGAGACAAGAAGCGCCTTACTTGAGCTGGCAGCTCGTATCTCCGTTCGTGTGACAGGAACACCTAGCCCTGCGACGTGTCGACAACGGCTCCCAGATATTCCAAGGTCTGCGAGGGTGTCCGAAGACTCTTGTTGAAGTTGACCACCCATCCTAGGGCCTGCCAAGGTGTAGGACCCTGGACAACCGACATTGATCCTCGGGCTTCGCCCGAATCCACCAATCGTCCAGGGAAGGATGGACCAGGAGACCTTACTGGCGCAGCCGCGCCGCCACCATCACCTTCGTGAATGTACGGGGGCCGTCGCGTGACCAGGAGACCTTACTGACGCAGCCGCGCCGCCACCGCGACCATCACCTTCGTGAATGTACGGGGGCCGTCGCGAGACCAACCGGGAGCGCTTGAAACTGGCAATGCCGTCCTAGAACGCAGAACCTGACGAAGTGCAGGAACAACGGCTGCATGCCTATGTGAAGAGACGCCTCCGCGAGATCTAGGGAGACCAGAAACTCACCGGGTCACCCCGCAGCCATTACCGACTGAATCGACTCCATTGTGAAGTGATAAACGGGAAGGCATTGGTTCACTCCACCAAGATCCAGAATAGAGCTGTCCGTGCCGCCTGTCTTGGGGACGACGAAGTAAATGGAGTAACGGCCCCTGCCGTGTGGTTGACCGGAACGGAGGAGGCAGCCGAGTCTGATCACGCGGAGGACCCACTGGTCTGACGTTACACCGGCCCATCTCTCTACAACTGAAATCAACCGCGCCCCGACGTTGGGAACGGCGTGCTGTGGCTGCGGTGAGAGAGCGAGAGGCCGACCACCTTTCATTGAGAAGCTTAGGACTCCTGCGCTCGCCGGGGCTCCCTCGTTTCCCCCGAAAAGACTGCTGCTGCCATGGCGGGGTCCGGGAGGAAGAAGCCCTATACGACTGACCAGGAGACTGTTGAGGACGCGACGTCCTGGGATCACGAAAGCAGGACCTGGCCGAAAACGAATACCACGCCCTAATTTTATCCTCGGGCCTCAGGAAATCATTCGATCTCCGGCAAGGGAGAGAGCTTACCCATAGCGTTCGTGACCTAGAGGTGCAAAGCCGGAGTATCCTATTCACGATAGAGCAGGGCTGACACAGAGAGGTGAAAAGGAATGAAGCCCAGCCGAGACTACCCCCAGCGGGGTGGCGAAGCCCCACCCCTCCAGGATGGCGGGAATCAGGGGCCAGCTCCTTCCTGATGAAGAGGCGGATCAAGCTCGAGTAATCCCCTTCCGAAGGCAGTGTCTGCCCCGCCGCCCCCTGCGGCGGCGTGCCATCCCCCTCAGCCCCCCTGGGAGGCGGGGAGGACGCCTTGGAAATCTGCGGACCCGACGATTCCGATGTAGACCTCTCCCCCGGCCCCCCTCGGAGGAGGGGAGGGCACCGAGGAAATACCGGATCAGACGAGACAGAGTCAGGGTCCGTGCCCAAGCTAGGCGGTAGGGCCCCCCTTGGCGGTAGGACCCCCAACGGGCGTTTGGCTATGAATCGGCCCGCCGCGATCCGCGGCCGAGTACGCGTCCGGTCCAAACTGATAGGCCTCTCCAACCCCCCCCCCCCCCCCGCCTGGCCAGAAGGTCGCTTGTGGGCTCTGCGTGCCTTCAAGGCCCTAAGCCAGGCCACAAGAAAACCAGGGGCAGAAAAAAACCCCGTGCCAGGCCAAAAGAAAACCAGGGCAAAGAGCGTTTCTCCCCCAGCCCTCCCCCCCACCGCCTCCGATGGCAAACAGACCGCGGAGTCGGCCGCTGGGGGGGGGGGGAAACGGAAACAAGGGAAACCCTGGGACCTGCCGCGCTTGGTGTCGCGCTCGATGCTGGCACCAAGATGGCCGCCGTTCCCGCCAATTTTGCGCGAGAGGTCGGCGTTTTTTTTTTTAAATCTTTTCCCGCGGCAGACAGGAATTGCCTGGGGAAGGCCGCCGGACGGTCCCCGACCGCAACCGCGAGAGGCTGCTGCCGACCAAGCACCCCCCCCGAAGCCAGGCCGCCGATCCTGCGCCCCCCCTTATCGCCGCCTGAGGAAACCGCGCTCGCTAGAGGCGCGCAGCGCTGGAGCCGCAAGTCGAGCAGGCTGACCCAAGCAGCCTGCTCGGACGAGAGCACTCCCCACGCTTCGACGAAAACGCAAAGTAAAAGGAGAGAAGGTGAGAGGGAGAGAGGGAAACGCCGAAACGACCGCTGCAGCAGAGACCCCAGCGCGCTGAAAAGAAAACTGCACCGTTTTTTTTTTTGTTTTTTTTTTTAAACCGAGCTGTCCCTCGCAGCGGTCCGGCGGTCCGGCCGGGGCGAGAGAACCGAGCCGCAGGCCCTGCACTGCGAACCCCGAGGCATGCCGACGAACGCGGGAAAACGGAGGCGCGCCGAACAAAATCACCACACGGGAAAAAAAATTTAAAATAACTAAACGGCGCAATTCGGCGACCTCCCCCCTGCTGGCGACGCCCCCCCACCGACCGAAACGGAGCGGCAACGCCAGGCAACGGAGAGCCGCAAGAAATAAAAGTAAAACTTTTTTTTTTTATACAAAAAAACACGCTGTCCCTGGTTCTGAAAGCCCTATTTCCTGCAGGGGTGAGTGAACCGGGCTCCCCGGTGTCACCCCTGACGCTGCCACTAGCCCAGCCAGGTCCTCGACCCTGGCAGCGGCCTCAACCGGGGGAGGGTAGTCCCCTCAGGACCTCTCAACCCCCCTGGGAGGCAGGGCACCCGGGACTAAGAATTAAAAACAAAAACCCAATTTAGAATACAACAATTAGGCCTAACAAAACTAGCCCAAAAATCAAACCTGACTAACCACCAGAATCAGGTCAGGCAGGGCTGTGACTGGACCTGCACCATCTACTGGAGACAGAGTAAGACTGAGGGGCTGTGACTGGCACAGGGGCATATATGGCTCCGCCCACAAGTTATAGTCTGTTTCCATCTACTGGTGCGAAGTCACAACCCAGGTGTCCTGGACTGATCCTGGTACGTACAGGGAATGGCCTTTAATTACCCATTCTTTAAATGACCTTAATATTGCCAATCAGAAAGTGGAAGAAAGTTCTGGTTCTGTACAGGATCCTATTATGACTAATATTAGGAAGCCTATGAAGGCTTTTACCTTACAGTCCTTGGTTAAAGATTTAATTAATTTAGAATGGGTTCCTCCTAAGACTAATTTTATAGGGAATTGTTTTCCAGTAAAGCTGCATCCTCTTATCTCTCAAGACAGAGGCTAAAGTTTCCCAAAGTGGATGCACTGGTGTGCTCCATTATGAAAAGGGCCATTATTCCTGTGCTCAAAGATGCTCCGGATAGAAAGAGAGAGAGGCAGTACTTAAGCAGACCTTTGAGGCTTCTAATATGGCGATTCAAGTAGCTGCACGTAGCAGAATTGTGGCTATAGTGACGTTCCATTTGTCTCCACGAATGCAGGATAGGAGCAGTTCTGGTCTGGATGATGCGGCGCAAATGGAGCTGGGTGCAGCCTTTTTTTTTTTTTTTTTAAGCAGATACTTCCTTTTGATCTGGTTCCTATTATGGCTAGAAATATGGCTTCTATTATGGCAGTCGGGCATTTTGCCTTTACGTAGAAATTGGTCAGCAGATTCAATCTCTAAGAGTCAGCTTTCCAAACTTCCTTTCAAGGGCAGACTTCTTTTCAAGGAGGAGCTAGAGACGATGGCCAAGGCATTTGGGGGTGGGGGGGGGGGATGTAAGGTCCCCAGGTTGCTGGAAGATAAATAGGGCCTTATTGAGGCTGTCTTCTAGAGGTCAGTTTAGAGATTCTAGGAAATTTAAGCAGGGTAGGTCTTCCACGGGGCAACAGTTTAGGCCATATGGCAGATTTCAGTCCTTTTGAAATTCAAAGAGGGGAGGAAAAGATGGAGGCTTGGGAAATGTGGGGCCCTCTCAATGATGATGTGAGGGCCCAGCCTCTGGAGCAGAAGATAGGACATTTAGCAGATCATCACTGGAGGTGGGTTGAGATTACCTCAGATCAGTGGATCTTGAATGTCATCCAGAACGAATACACCCATCTGATTTCAGCCACTTTTATGGGGCGCTTTTCTTGCCCTTCCCCCTATAAAGCAGAAGGCATTGAACAAAATGCTTGATCGCCTGCTGAACATAGGGGTGGTAGTTCCGGTGCCCTCAGCATAGTGGGGGCAAGGTTGGTATTCAATTTAATTCATAATTCCCAAAACAGAAAGAGTAATGAAGTGGAGGAGGAGATTAGCAGTTAGAGCAGTGGACTACGAACCAGCGAAGGCAAGGTTCAAAGCCCACTGCTAATCCTTGTGACCTTGGGCAAGTCACTTCACCTTCCATTGCCTCATATACAAACTATATATTGAGAGTCCTCTGGGGACAGAAGAATGCCTATAGTACATGAATGTAATCCACTTTGAAGTTCATGAAAGAATATAAATCAAATAATTTTGTCTAGTATTGGATCTAAAGTAGGTCAGAAAAGTTCTGAGAGTTTTCCACTTCAGGATGGATAGTTCCCTGTACGTACCTGGATCAGTCCAGACAGTGGGTTATGTCCCCAATCCAGCAGATGGAGTCAGCACAAGCTTTGAGGGGGCGTATCCATATATACTACTACCCCCTCTGCAGGAGTTCAGTATCTTCTGACTCCAGCAGATGCGAGTAGGGGAATCAGGCTTCCCCTCCTTTTCCTTCACTTTCTTGCTTGATTATGGCTTGTTGTTGTCTTTTTCTGTGGATCAAGTTTGTATCAAGTTTGTATTAAGTTAAAAAAAAAAAAAAAAAAAAAAAAAGGCAGAGTTCTTTCAACTTCTGGGGAGTGGCTTATCTTCCTTGTCTCTTCTCTGCGGCCTTGCTGTTTATTTCTCGTTGCAGCCAGGGGTAAGTTTGTTTTTCCTTTGTAGTTTTTTCCTTCACAGCTCAGCCCCCGGTGCCTGTGAAAGCCGGTGGAGCCGGCCTCTTCGCTCTTTACTCCCTCATCCGCGGCCATTTTACAGCTCCTCATGGGCTGCTGAGCCATTTAGGGAAAGATGTCTGGGGCGGGTCGTGTGGCCGGGAAGGCCCCCCCGCGGCACCCTCCTCTATTTTCGGACAGCAGGCAGTGCGGGCCGACCGGGCCCCCCCCGCAGCGGCGCTTTTGTGCGCGTGGCCCCCCCCCCCCCCCCCGTGGCTTTTTCTTTTCTCCTACAGCGATCCCGATGCCGCGGCCGTCCCGCTGTGCGGCCTGCGGAGACCCGGGGTCCCGGATTTCCCGGGAGGGCATCTGTGCACGATGCCTTCCCGGGGGGGAAGGTACCTCACAGTCCCTGACTGATTTCTCTTTTTTGCCCGGGCGGCGCGGGCCGGCCACTCCGCCATTTTTGGCGGGAACGGCGGCCATTTTACATTCTGAGCGCCCTGAGGCGCAGGCCACGAGGGGGAACGAATCCCTGGAGGCCACGAGGGAGAACGGATCCCTGGAGGACTCTACCAGCGGGGGTGTTCCCCCGATTTTGGTGCAGGAACCAAGCACCCAGAGCCAGGGAGCAGGAACCACGCCGCCCCCGAAGCGCACCCGAGCAGGCCGGGGTTCTCTCCGGAGTTTATCCTGCTCATGCATACCGCTTATCTGCAGGGGCTGGAAGCACCTGTGGGACCCCCCCCCCCCCTCCTAAGATCCCTCGGATGTCGCCCTCGACGCCGGCCCCCCCCGACCCTCCGGGAGTGGGGGCCTCCCGCCTCCCTACCCGGGTCCGATCCACGCCCGCGGCAGTGGGGGCGGTGCCAGACCCAGCGGGACATGGACTTGACCTCCCGGACGGGGGACAAGGGGACGGCACGCAGGAGGGGGATGATCCGCGTACCCTACGCCTCTTCCAGAGGGAAGAGCTGGACGACCTCATCCCGCAGATCATCCAAGAATTAGATTTGGACCCGCCACAAGACCCGCCTGCCCCAGTAGCTCCCGCTGTCGTCACTTCAAGGAAGGGAGATCCTGTCCTGGCGGCACTCCGGCCGAGGGCTCGGGCTTTTCCCATTCATGACTCGTTTTTACAACTTCTCACCAGGGAATGGGACACCCCGGAGGCCTCCCTGAAGAGCAGCCGGGCTATGGAAAAGCTGCACCCGCTCCCCGAAGATTTCTGGACCTCATCAAGGTCCCAAAGGTGGACTCCGCAGTGTCGGCGGTCACGAAGAGGACGACTATCCCAGTGACGGGAGGTGCGGCGTTGCGGGACACACAGGATCGTAAGTTGGAAGTTTTCCTTAAGCGGGTTTTCGAGGTCTCACCCCTCACGTCTCAGAACCTGCCGTCCGATGAGGCTGCCCAGGCAGATCGGCTAGAAGCCGCAGTGGCGTATGGGGCGGACGCCTCGTACGACCTTTTTCGGGTCCTCGCAAGATCCATGGTTTCGGTAGTGGCAGCACGACGACTACTGTGGCTACGCAATTGGGCAGCTGATACGTCCTCTTAGTCGAGTCTGGGCTCTCTTCCCTTCAGGGGCAAGTTCCTCTTCGGGGAGGATTTGGACCAGATCATCAAGTCCCTGGGGGAGAACGCTGTTCATCGGCTGCCGGAGGATAGGTTTCGACCATCCAGAGCATTTTCTTCTTCTCGGACCAGAGCCAGAGCGCAACGGCGCTACAGGGGATACAGACAGGCGGGCTCCCGGTCATCCACCCCCAGGTCTCAGCCCTGGTCGCGCTCCTTTCGCGGGCGTCGGCCTGCACGCACTACTCCCGGAACCGGGAACCCCTATACCAAGTCTTTACAATGATGCCAGTCTCGCCCACTCCCCTGTCCCCAGGATTGGGGACCGACTAACGTATTTCTACGCGGAGTGGGCACGGATCACCTCGGACCAGTGGGTCCTGGATACCATAAAACACGGCTACGCATTGGAATTTGTCCGCCCCCCGCAGGGAAGGTTCATCTTTTCCCCCTGTGGCTCGGACCTCAAGAGAGGAGCGGTGCTGCTGACTCTGGACAGACTCCGGGAGATAGGCGCTATTGCGCCCGTGCCCTTCGGAGAGGTGGGCTCGGGCCACTATTCCATCTATTTCGTCGTACCAAAGAAGGACGGTTCCTTCCGGCCTATCCTAGACCTCAAGGAAGTCAACAAATCCCTTCGAGTCGTCCGGTTCCGCATGGAAACGCTCCGGTCAGTGATTGCGGCGGTGCATCGGGGGGAGTTCCTCTCCTCCCTGGACTTAACAGAGGCCTACCTGCACATTCCCATCCGCCCGGACCACCACCATTTCCTTCGTTTCAAAATTCTGGACCAGCATTTTCAGTTCACGGCTCTCCCGTTTGGATTGGCGACGGCGCCGCGCACCTTCACCAAGATCATGGTAGTCGTGGCGGCAGCTCTCCGGAAGGAGGGCATCCTGGTTCATCCTTATCTGGACGATTGGCTCCTCTGGGCGAAGTCATTCGATCATGGACGCTCAGCGGTGACTCGAGTAGTACGGTTTCTACATTCCCTGGGATGGGTAGTGAACTTCTCCAAGAGCTCCCTCATGCCCTCGCAACGCTTGGGTTTTTTTGGGGGCGACCTTCGAAACCCTACTGGGCAAAGTTTTTCTGCGCCAGGACAAAGCTCAATCCTTGCGGGATCACACACGACGGTTCTCTGTGTTACCAGAGCCCACCTCCTGGGACTACCTGCAACTCCTGGGAGTGATGGGGTCCACCATCGACCTTGTACCTTGGGCTTTCGCGCACATCAGGACCTTACAGTGGGCACTCCTCTCCCGTTGGAAACCAGTATCGCAGGGCTACCAGATGATTCTCCTGCTCCCGCAGAATGCCAGGGACAGTCTGGGCTGGTGGTTGGATCCGCCGAACCTGGCCCGTGGCGTGTCCCTCGATCTGCCAAATTGGGTGGTGGTGACCACCGATGCCAGTCTAGCAGGCTGGGGTGCAGTCTGCGATCGAAGCGCCACGCAGGGGACGTGGTCCACGGTGGAGGCGAAGTGGTCAATCAACCGTCTGGAAACCAGAGCGGTCCGGCTAGCTCTGCGACATTTCCTCCCGCTTCTTCGGAACCGGGAAGTCAGAATCCTATCGGACAACGCTACCACCGTGGCCTACATCAACCGACAAGGAGGCACGCGCAGCCCGCAGGTCGCGCTCGAGGCGGCGCTGCTGATGCAATGGGCGGAGCGTCATCTCGTCCGGCTAGCGGCCTCGCACATCGCAGGTGTGGACAACGTCCAGGCGGACTTCCTCAGTCGTCAACTGCTGGACCCCGGAGAGTGGTCTCTCTCCGACAAAGCGATGCAACTCCTCGTCCATCGGTGGGGGGCCCCCCACTTGGATCTGATGGCGTCCGCTCTCAACGCCAAGGCCCCACGCTTCTTCAGTCGCCGGAGAGAGCGCGGCGCGGAGGGAGTGGATGCCCTGGTCCTCCCGTGGCCGCCACATCTTCTGCTCTACGCTTTTCCACCATGGCCCCTGGTGGGCAGGATGCTCCTCAGAATAGAAAGCCATCAGGGGACCGTGGTTTTCGTCGCCCCTGAATGGCCCAGGCGACCCTGGTTTGCGGACCTGCTACAGCTGGTGATCGGGCCAATCAGGCTGGGGCACCTCCCCCAGCTCCTACATCAGGGCCCGGTATTTTTCGAGCAGGCAGAACTCTTCTGTCTTGCGGCCTGGCTTTTGTGAGGCGCCGCCTCCGGCGTCGGGGCTACCCGGAGGCGGTAGTATCCATGCTATTGCGGGCACGAAAGACATCGACGTCGGCGGCCTATGTTCGAGCTGTGGTGTACCGGCCAGGCCACGAGACCCGCTAAGGCTTCTGTACCTCAGATCCTTCAGTTTCTACAGGCGGGGGTGGAAAAAGGGCTCGCCTATAATTCACTACGGGTTCAGGTGGCCGCCCTTGGTTCGCTGCTGAGCGATGGGGGCTCTCTTCTACAGTATCCTGAGATTGCTCGTTTTCTCAAGGGTGTCAAGCATATGCGTCCTCCGTTACGGGACCCTTGTCCCTCCTGGAGTCTTAACCTGTGCTTCGCTCCCTGTCGGGACCACCGTTCGAGCCGCTGCACAGCGCAACGATAAAGGATCTCACTCTCAAGACTGTATTTCTTGTGACCATCTGTTCCGCTCGACGCATCTCGGAGCTGCAGGCTCTGTCGTGTAGAGAGCCCTATCTCCGTTTCTCCGACTCTGGAGTTTCGCTTCGCACCGTTCCCTCCTTCCTTCCGAAGGTGGTTTCTGCATTCCATGTGAACCAGACGGTGGAGTTGCCGTCCTTCTCTTCCTCAGAGCTGAAGTCTCTCCGTCTCTTGAATGTCAAGCACACTCTGCGCCTCTATCTGGAGGCTACAAATGAGTTCCGGACCTCTGACCATCTCTTCGTACTCTGGGCCGGTCCTAAGAAGGGGTCTCAGGCCTCGAAGACTACCATTGCCAGATGGCTGAAGGCCGGCATTGCTGCTTCCTACATTGGGTCGGGTCGGACTCCCCCACCCGGAATCATAGCGCATTCTACACGTTCTCAGGTGGCTTCCTGGGCGGAGGTTCGCTCGGTATCCTCGCAGGAAATTTGTAGGGCAGCCACCTGGAAATCGTTACACACGTTCTCGAGGCACTATCGTCTGCACCTCGCCTCTTCAGTCTCTGGACACTTTGGCGAGCAGGTTCTCCGAGCAGGCCTCGCAGGATCCCACCCGATTTAGGGAAGCTTGGGTACATCCCACTGTCTGGACTGATCCAGGTACGTACAGGGAAAAGAAAATTATTACTTACCTGCTAATTTTCGTTCCTGTAGTACCACGGATCAGTCCAGACACCCACCGCGTTTGGGTTCTTGATCCTGCTCAGCTCTGCGCTACTTCTTGCTCGCAGTGTTCTGTGTCTTCACAGTCGTTTCTTTTCGCTGTTTTTCACAGCTCCCTACAAGTTGGTAGGATGTTTGCAGTTACTTGTTGCGGTTACAATTGTTTTCATTATCTGTTTCCACAAACTTGATCCTTCGGGGGTTTCTACTCTGGCTTTGATATACTCGATAGTGAACTCCTGCAGAGGGGGTAGTAGTATATATGGATACGCCCCCTCAAAGCTTGTGCTGACTCCATCTGCTGGATTGGGGACATAACCCACTGTCTGGACTGATCCATGGTACTACAGGAACGAAAATTAGCAGGTAAGTAATAATTTTCTTATTGAGGTTCATGATGGTAGTGGTAAAGCAAGGGAAATACCTCACTTCCTTAGATTTAATGAAAGTGTATCTGCACATGCCCATCAAGGTAGACCATCAGAAATACACAAATATTTCTGTTCTGGGAGGACACTGTCAGTTCAGACTCTTCAGTGTGGATTGGCCACTGCTCTGAAAACATTTTCCAAGATTGTGGTGGTGGCGGCTGCCTTACATCAAAAGGATATTCCAATTCATCCTTGTCTGGACGACTGGTTAATCAAAGCAATGTCGGCCTAGGAAAGCAGCTCAGCTACCAAGAGTGGTTGCTTGCTGCAGAAACTAGGATGGGTGATCAACTTCTCCCAGAGCAAGTTGCAACCTTTGCCGTCTCTAGAACATTGGTCCCTAAACCTGTCCTGGAGGGCCACCAGCCAGTCGGGTTTTTGGGATATCCACAATGAATATGCATGAGAGAAAATTTGCATGTTATGGAGGCAGTGCATGTAAATTTTCTCTCATGCATATTCATTGAGGATATCCCAAAAACCCGACTGGCTGGTGGCCCTCCAGGACAGGTTTGGGGACCACTGCTCTAGAATATCTGGGGGCTCTTTTCAACATGCAGATAGGCCAGATCATTTGACAGGAGAAAGGATTCAAGTTGTGGCCTCAAGTGCAGTCCTTGAAGGACTCCATGATGCCCATGGTTTGGAGTTATCTTCAAGTGTTAAGAACCATGGCAGCAGTTTTGGATCTGGTTCCTTAGACAAGGACACACATGAGAGAGTTGCAGATAATTCTACTGTCCAAGTGGGACCCACAATCTCAACATTATGCGATCGGACTTTCTGTTCCAGACCTGGAAACTTGGAAAAGGGGATGGATCTGGAACCCTCGCTTTGGGTAATAATGACAGTGGATGCCCGGTTGGGAAATTCAAGGTTGCGTGTCTCAGGGGATCTGGACAACAGAGGAGAACAGGTGGTCCATCAGTCAGTTGGAAACCAGAGCAATTTGGCTAGCACTGCTTCAATTTGTTTTCATTCTTCAAAGTCAAGTGATCAGGATTTTATTGGACAATGCCATGGCAGTGGCATACTTAAACCATCAAGGAAGAACCAAGAGTGCTCTGGTAACAGCAAAAATGATTCCCCTATTGGCTTGGGTGGAAGAGCACTTAAGAATGTTGAGTGTCTCTCATAGTGGGAGTGGAGAATGTTCAAGCAGACTTTCAGACTTTAGTTGCATCATAGCCCGTTTCCTAGTGTGTACCCAGATGGATTCAGGACCAATGGGTTATGTGCTCCCCTACTAGCAGGTTTCAAAGCTGACGTCACCCTAGATATACCCCTGCAGTGACCTCAGCCATTCAGTATCTATCAGTCTCCCAACAGATGTGGATTGTGCCTTCCCTATCGGGAGCACAGTACTCTTTAGAAGAGGAAATTTTACCTTTAAATTGGAGAAAGATCGAGCCCCACTCTCCTGAGGTGATATCTAATGATCCCTCCCCCAGTTGAGAATTCCTGAGGTGATTTCAGAGATCCTCAGAGGTGTGCCTTCGTCCGTTAGCCGGTTCCCAACGTGGACTTTACTGCTGAAGCAGCGGAAAGGCAGCAGGTGCAGAAAGACAAGCGTGGCAGTGATGGCCTTAGCCCTCTCCCCCTGCAGCCAGAGACTGTCTCTGTACTCAGCCGGTAAGGGCTGAACCCAGGTAAATAAAGAACTCCTTCGATTCAGAGACATGGAAGAGCTTCGGTAAGTCTTTCCTCCGGCCTCCTTGCTCGGCGCGCCGTACCAATGACGTTTCCGATCCCGTTAGGGCAAGGGAAGGGGGTTTTTGAACAGGTTGAGCGGCACCCTAATGGGCTAGGCCCTGTTGTAGGATGCCAGTGTCTAATTGCGACCAACAAGAATGCCAAAGTGCAAAGGTTTTTCAGCAGGGGAAGAGAGAAGGTCATCTAGCTGGATATCTTAATTCAGATATGGCCAGATCATCAACTTTGTGTCTTTCATGGCCTCTGTTTAAAATACTACAAAAGATCTCAAGTTGGGGGGGGGTGCAGTTATCTTAGTAGCTCCTGATTGGCCTTGGTGTCCTTGGTATGTGGATCTAGTTATTGGCAGGAGTCCCCTGCTTTTGCTTCACAATTTGGACTTATTGAGAGCTGATGTTGCATGAGGATCCAGGTGAATTCTGTCTTATGGCCTGGCCATTGAGAGGCCTTTTCTTTTCAAGAAAAGGTACTCTCGAGATATAGCGAATACCTTGCTGTGTTCTCGGAAAAGCTCTACATCTTTGGCTTATGGTTAGGGTATAGCAAACATTTGAGAATTGGTGCACTATTCCGCAGGTTTGTGCTAGAAGTGCTTCAATTCCATACACTTTGCAGTATCTTCAGGAAGGTTTGGAAAAAAGTTTAGCATTAAATTCTCTGAAGGTGCAAGTAGCAGTAATTGTGTATTACATAGGCCCTTTAAAGACTAGACTGTTTTCTCATCCAGATGTAACTTGTTTCTGGAAGGGAGAGAAGCAAATTAGGCTGCCATTGAGGGAGCCAATCCTGTCCTGAAATCTGAATTTGTTGTGTTTTTTTTCTTTTTTGACAGGTTCCACCTTTGAATCCTTAGAGGATTTCAGTGAAGCTGAAAGTTGTGTTTTTTGTGGCAATCTGTTCAGCTAGGCATATTTTGGAAGTTGTGGTGGTGGTGGCTGCCTTACATCAGCTAGGCATATTTTGGAATTACATGTTCTTTCATGTAGGAAGCCATTTTTTTGTGTTTACTGAAGAAATGGTAAAGATTCATACAATACCGTCATTCCTTCTGAAGAAGGTCTCTTTGTTTCATCATAGTCAGATGGTGCGTCTACCTTCTTTCCATAGGAAGTTGTGTGGAGAGTCATATCCACAGCACCCTTCATTAGATGTAAGAAGAATCCTGTTATGGTATTTAAAGGTACCAAATGGGTTTAGGAAGTCAGACCATTTGTTTCCTTGTTTACTGGCTCCAGTAAAGGAGACTTGGCTTCTAAGAGTTCATTACTGCTCTGGATTAGGGAAGTTATTTGTGCAGCCTATGTAGAAAGAGGTCTGTTATCCAAAAATGTGAAATCACATTCCACAAAAGTGCAAGCAGCTTCGTGGTTGGAGCTTTGGTTTGTATCACCATTGGAGACTTGCAAAGTGGCAACCTGGTCATCTTTGCATTCTTTTGCTAAGCACTATAGTCTAGACATTCAAGCCAGAGAAGAGACAGTGTTTGGCTCCAAGGTCTTAAGAGCAGGTTTGACATTATTCCGTCCCCTTGAGGGGGGTAGTTTGGGTACATCCCGTGCGACTGAATTGGTCTGGCTAAATGAAGAAGAAGAGGATATGTTTTTCTTACCTGATAATTTCCTTTTTGAATCCAGCCAGACCAGTCCAGGGCCCTCCTTAAGTCTGCTAAACATAGTTTTCTGCAAATGCTTTAGATATAAAATATTTCTTCTTTGGTCCTGGTTGGAGTTCAGGTAAGTCTATATTATGTTAAGAGGTTTGTCCTTGTTTGTTTGTTGTTCTCCCTTGGACGTTCCCTGGTTGGAAGGAAGGAAGATTGTTTTTGGTGTAGTTTTCTTAACTTGTTGCAGGATTCTGGCAGGCTGAGGTCTGCATGGGACCTTATATAGAGTTACCCCAGCAAGTCTGTTAATCTATCTCCATCTGCTGGTCAGGAGGCATACTTCATACATCTGGACTGGTCTGGCTGGATTCAAGAAAAGGAAATTATCAGAGAAGAACAAATTTCAACTTATAGCAAGAAAGGTCCACCAAGGACTTTCCCATTTTTGTCTTCTGTGCAGTGTAAGATTTTGTGTAATCTGTCATTGAATTCTCTTCCTCATTTGTCACCTGCCAAATTCCATAAAGTAGAACCAGTTGATACCTCATTCTCTCCCAATCAAGAACTCATTAGGCAGAATCTAAGGCACGTTCGTCGGTGCCATCAGCAACAATGTCAGAACTCCCCATCTATCTCCACAGTCTTTCATCCACTTCTCAGCATCAAAACACTCTGAATACCCTGTTTCTTTTCCTTTGCTGTCAGTATGCCCAGGAAATGCTGAGAGCAGCTTGGTCTACTTGGCTCTATTATGCCTTTGGTACCTTAGTGCCAGAAGAATCAATCTGGCTCCCGCCTCCCATCACCAGAGCTTTGCTAATTTCACAATAGCTATCACAGAGTTTGTGATTGCAATCTACAGACCAATTTGTTCTATACTTTCTCTTGTCTCTAATCCAATTGTGCTGGTCTCTGAAGATGTTCCTTTAGTGACACATGCCCAGAAGTCACAACAGGCAATGGAGCAGATCACTGACATTGTTTGCACCTTCTCCTTCATTCCAGAGATGGATTCGCCCTTTCTGCCTCCGCTGTTGACTTATACACCAGCTTATCCAGTTCTACTCTTCTTACCACAAGGAGTGATGCTAGGTGCGCTGCCATTATCATCTTCCTCATGTCATGTGCAGTCTTCACCAGTTTCAGCTTCCTCTTGATTCCAGAGCCCTTCAGTCTCGCCTTGTTGTTCTTGGTCCAGTGTCCCTTTTCCAGGAGAGTCCTCGGGCAGTTCCATAGGTATTTCTTCTGACCCACTTCCAGGGCTACCAAACCATACCTTGCGGCAGGAAGATCTCACTCCCAAGTTTATGGAGAAAATGGGTGTGGCACTTAATGTAGCAGTGCAAAAAGACTCTGACCCTAGAGCAGAAGTTAAGGGCATTCAAAACATTTTGGACCTCCCTTTTGAATTATCAGCATTGCCTGCACTTGCAGTTCTAGACATGATACTCATGAAAACATAGGGAAAATGTGGGAAGCACCTTACTCTATGAAACTACTGCAAGAAAATTACTTAGTTTTGCATAAAGTCATCACCGGGCTATGGTGTGGTGCAGCTCCCTTACAATACCATGGTTGTAGAATCCACTCTTAAAAAGGCTAAAAAGACCCACCTTTATTCCAGCAGTCCACCAGATAAAGCATATCGCATACTGGATGACTTTGGCAGGAAAGTGTTTTGGGGCACTATGCTCACGGCATAGTGGATCATTCAGCAGCAATTCTTTATGGTCCAGTACACTTATGATTGTGCCCAGAAACTGAAGCCATTAGTTTGATTAGAGTCTAGCGAGCAAATCTCTCCTATGCCTCTTTGACTTAGAGGAAGCCATTTGCCACCTTCTCCACTCCATCTATAAATCCTTCGACACTACAGTGTGTACTTTGGCTACCTCTATAAGAACTTGCCAAATGGCATGGTTAAGAGTGAGCAGTATGCAAGAGGATGTGCATGAGAAATTAGCCAGCTTGCCTTGCCAATAACTTTTTTGGGGGAAAAGTTGCAAGAAACTGTTGCACATTAAAGAGCTAAATGTGGCTGTTCATTCTTTGTCAATGGCTGCAGAACTGCACCCCTCTGGAAAAAGATCATACCTTGCTTACAAACAGCCTTACTACCTTAGAAGGTCTTATCGCTCCAACCATTAGTACCACCTACCACCTCTTCCAACATTTATTTATTTATTATTTTTATATACCGACATTTGATCTCAATCGAGATATCACACCGGTTTACATTCAGGTACTGAAGGTATTTCTCTATCCCCAGAGGGCTTACAATCTGTTTTGTACCTGTTTTGTACATGGTCAAAAGGCCCAAATTGTCCTAGCAAGGGTCCATCCTAAAGAGTAACGCCAACAGAAGACGCAACATCAGCTGCAAGCTAAACTGGGCCAAAGTTATTTATTAACTCAGTACCCACTTTGCTGCATCCAGTGCCAAATATCCCAGGGCAAATGGGTCCTGAAAATTGTCCAGCATAGGTATCATCTCAGTTTCAAATAAAAACCAATGCTTCCTCATTCCACTGTTCCATCATCTGACCCTGCATACCTTCCCCAGTTATGTCTGGAGTTAAAGCAGATATCGGCACAGAAAACCATACAGGATGTACCTCCCTCACAGCAGGACTGTGGATTCTACTCCCAGTATTTCCTAATTCCCAAGAAGAATGTAGGCCAATGCCCCATCCTAGACCTCTGGGATCTCAATCAGCACCTTTGGCAGGAGAAAGATTACCTCGGGCACTATTCTTCCCTTCATTCAATGGGAGACTGGATATGCTCTCTGGACCTCAAGGATGCTTATGTGCACATCCCTACTTCTAGATGGATACGACACACTACCAGTACAAAGTTCTCCTGATTTTACATTGCCATACTTGGACAACTGTCTTATAGCAACCCTGTCGGAAGACAGTCTCCAAAGAGATTGAGTGGTAATGGTAGAAACCCTGCAGTTACTGGGTTCCTCATAAGCTTTGAGAAATTGAGCCTAGTATCCACTTGGTGCCTACAATTCATTGGACCATCATAGACTTGGAGCAAGCAAGAGTATTCCTCCTTGCAGACAGAGCGACCACATTGACCTGAATTGCCAACTTCCTGCTGATTTCCTCGGCCCTTGCAGCATACCATCTTCTAATTCTTTTTGGATACCTAGAAGCAACAGTCCACTTGGTCACTCTCACGTGCTTACACATGTGTTGGCTTCAATGGGGACTGTGTGCACAATGGAGCCAGCTCTTACAGCCCTTCCATCACATGTGTCCATTTCACTCCAGACATGAACTCAGAAATCCATTTGTGGCTACACCTCGGTGCTTCACATGAGGCACCACTCCAACCTATTCCTTACCAAACTATACTGGTCACAGTGCCTTAACTCTGGGCTGGGGAGCTCATATTGATCCTTACAGGACACAGGGTGTTTGGTCTCCTCAAGAACAAAGTCTTCAGATCAATCTTCTAGTACTGCAAGCAATGTACAATGCTCTGCAGGCCTTCACTTATCTCTGACAAGGGAAAAACATCATGATTCAAATGGACAATCAAGTTGCCATGTTTTATGTGAACAAGCAAGGGGGAATCGGATCCCAGTTTCTTTGCCAGGAGACCCTTCTCATATGGGCAGTGGGTGATAGAAAATGAAGCCACACTTCAGGCCACTTACCTGCCTGTCTGTGGCAATACTCTGGAGTATTGCCTCAGCAGGATATGCCATCCTCACAAGTGGTCACTACAGCAATCCATAGCTGACCGTCTGTTCCGGCTTTGGTGGTCAAACCTGGATCTATTTCTTTGCAACAGAACTAGAAATTAAGTCTGTTCTGCTCTGTACTACCTGCACGATATGCAAAACGCAAGATGCTTTTCTGCTACCCTGGGACACAGGCCTCATGTATACTTTTCGTCCTATAGCACTTTAGCGAGAACCATAAGAAGCTTATGTGGTACTGAGCTATCATGATTCTAGTTATAACTAAGATCTCAGATATTAAAAATTAAAAATATAAAAAATATTTTTCATATTCTATGGTGACAACAAACTAAGGTGCAGAAATAGGAATATGAAAAGCCTTATTAAACAAAAGTGAACAAGTGAGTAAAAGCTATCCTTACAAAACAAAAAATTTTAAAAAATTTTTGTTACCTTGAACACTTCAAATTCAAAGAAAAACTCAGCAATCTTTCATCCAATGAACAATAATTTTTTATTTATAAAGACTTTTTTATATTGATAAGATCTTAATGATTTTTAATATTGGTGTTTAAAATACTGTATTTATTATATGATATATTTTTATTTGTTCTAATCATAGCCCCTGAGGCAGCGGCTGTTAAGCCGCGAAACTCGGCCTGAGTCGGGCACTATATGAACACGTCTCTGCTATAATAAACATTGGAAAAAGATCAAGGCATCTATTCTTTTTTGTTTTCCTAATGGCTATCATAGATCGCCTACCTCTTTGTTTTCTTGGACCAGTCAAGCATGGTACAAATATCTTGTACAACTAACCATGAGCTCCCTCATACATCTCAGAGACAAGCAATGTCTCCTATATCAGGAGGAGGAGGGCCGTCTACTTCACCTGGCCCTTCAGTTTCTCAATCTTCCTGGCCTGGATGTTGAGTGCAGTCTTTGACACCTTTGTCCTTGCCAGAACTGATCGAGGACATACTCCTCTCTGTGAGGAAGCCTTCCACAAGATGTAGTTACTCCTTCAAATGGAAAAGATATTCAGACTGGTGTGTATCTCGCAATCTAGATCCCTTCGCATGTGAGCCAAGTCATCTATTATTGTATCGACATTTTTTAACCACAGTTTGGCCTTGCAACGGTGACTGTGTGATTGCATCTCAGTGCCATTGTGGCTGACCATCCACAGAAAACAGGTCACTTGTTTCTATGTATCCGCTCATTTTGAAGTTCATGAGAGGTCTCTTGCAGTTGCATCTACCAGTTCTCAACATAGTTCTCACCTACCTAATGTAGTCTGTTTGAAGCTCTGGAATCAGCATTTAAGTACCTCATCTGGAAAGTTGTTTTCCCGGTAGCAGTCACTTCCACGCATTGTGTGAGTGAACTTCAGGCATTTCAGGTGCTTTGTCTACTATACTTTCAATTTTTCCATGAAAAAGTGGTACTTCATATAAACCTCAAGTTCTTGCCAAAAGTGAATCAGCATTCAATATAAATCAGTCACTTATACTGTTCACTTTCTTTCCTTGGCCTCATGATCATAATGGTGAGAGAGACCTTCACTCATTAGACTGCAAAAAGACTCTTGCTTATTATAAGGGTCACACGCAGCTTCACAGGAAAACATCATATGATCCAGACAAGCTTGGCATGGCCATAACTAAAAGTACCTTATCTAATTGGATTTCAAATTGCATTCAGCATTGCTATGCTCCATCTGGTCTTTATCTCTCCAGTCAGAGCTCATTGTGCATTTTAGGTGGCCATTGAAGATATTTGTAAAGCTACAAGCTGGTCATTGGTGCATACTTTCACATCACATTACTGCCTGGATAACCTGGCATTTTTGGACAGTACAGTAGGGCAGGTAGTTCTGCATCATTTGCTACAAAGATAGTCTACTCTCCACCTTGGAGTCTGGGTTGCTTACCAGTAAATGCTCCGCTGCAACCCTCAGCTTGGGACTCTCCACACATCATTACTAATTTAGCCCTGTTTTATCAACAGAAAAAACAAGTTTGCTTATCATAAACATTATGCTTTCCATAGATGGCAAGATGAATTAGCCATGAGATGCCTGCCCTCCTTCCTGGAAAGTAGAAGGAGGCGGCTTCTGAGGCAGTGCCTGTGCAGGAACTCCTGCACATGCTCTGTAGATCTTAAAGCTCTACTAGCTTGGAGATTCAGCTGTGTTCAGTGCTGCCGGATGACATCACCCACAGATCATGGCTAATTCCCTGCTATCTATGGAAAACAGTTTACAGTAAGCAAACTTTCTTTAACTGGGGAACAGATAAAGAAGAATCAGATTTTGTGGCCCATCTATATCAACTCAGTTACTTCAGTCCTTAGAGGTTTTTTTTCCTTTTTGGATCCAGCTCACTTTACCCTTCACCTGTGCCGAATGATTCAAAATTCAACTCTTTTGTTGGCTAATACTGCTACTAAAAAGATCATATGGCTAAGTAGAATTATATAATGAGAGAATATCCAAAGTCTAAGCTCAGGAACTTCTTGGAAACCTTATTGAAACACCTCAACACAGAATCCCCAGAAGTAATTGAGTTCTCTTCCAGTTATTGGAAGTTAGAGGACTTCTGGCTTTACAGAGTGAATAAAACCTAGCCAAGCTATGTGGGATCTCAGTTCTAAATGAGCATCTTTGGCAAAGAGCATAAGATGAATAGTCCTACTTTCCTGATGTGTGCCACTTGCAACTCTTCCAAATAGAGCAGGTTAATTTTTACAGACTAACAATGGATGTCTTAAGATAATAATTAGCTTTTGGTGTCTAAGTAGTAGATGAAAAGCAGCACTGAATAATTTATGGTTGCATACAGTTTGTCTTTGTTTATGGGAATACTTATGCATGCGTAACAGTTCCAAAATTGAAGTATTAGCTTTGCTTCAGTTTTGATAATCATTCCACTTGCTTTTAAGTATTTTGAAAAGCAGCTTCACATAACCTTTTATGCTCCTTTGGGCATTCAGCTCAGTCTGAACCAGGGCTGGCATTCTGTGCCATGAGCCTTCATTTGCAGATATCCAGGAATTTTTCTCCTAGATTATATGCCCTCCAACATATATTTTAGTCCAAATATATTGCAGTGGCAGTCCTCAGCCAGGGGCCATGCACTAGGGCTCCTTCTAGAACCTTGCAGTCATGAATCCTAAACTCAGACATTGGGTGTCGCCATTGCACGATGACTGACTCTCCTGCACAGGAGGAGAACACTGCCTCTGCAGCATCTTCAGCCCCAGCTGACCCAGGGAGCAAAAGACCTGAACTGGGAATTGAGCCCAAGGCAGCACTGCCCCTGAGCTGGCCTATGCCTGTTCTTGATGGTAAGGAGGTATTCTTCACCTCCAGCCTTCCACTGAGAACATTTTTCATTGCACGTAACAAATTTAGCATTTTTTTTCACCCTCCCCACCCCCTTCCATCACCTGTATTATAAAATCTTGCCTGTCAATTCTTGTGTGTTGATGAATTTCTTGTGAGTAAAGTTACTTTTAATGATTTAGGATCTGCCTGATGTCCAGGAACTAATTACACAGGTGAATGCAGAGAAGTATTCCCTACAGGCAGCTGCCATCTTGGGTAAGTCATGAACTAACTTGCTGCGGCATGTATGGTTGCAAACTGTTTACTATCACTACAGCAGTTTCTTCAAAACATTCAACTGTAAAACTGTAGCTTGTTTAGACTGACTTTCTTCCTTAATAATCTGGCTATCTCTGATAACTTCCTCAAAATGTTTGCTTTCTCCTTTTCTCTCATGGTGATCAGGACACATTTGCCCTCTAGTTATTTCCCTATGCTCCTAGAACTGTGTGGAGGAACCTTTCCCTCCTTTATGCCTTTCTATTCTAGCCAAAGTATCATCCTCACAGAGGACTGAGAGTCTTGACATTTCCGAGGAAGAAAATTCTGCAGGGTAGCACAGACTATGCTGCATTGGCCAATGCCGCCTTTGAATTCATTTTGTGAGCTAGTATAAGTTAGTATTTGTTTGCAAGTGTTAAGATATGTGTGTTTAGGGATAGACTTTGGATTAATTTTCTGAGTTAGTAAAGGTTAGTCTTTGTAAGTATTAGAATTATAAATTCATGTACATACTCGGATCATTCCAGACCAGTGGGTTGTGTATCCTTACCAGCAGATGGAGTCAGAGAACAAAAACTTTGGACACTGCTACATAAGAGAGAGTGCCACCTGCAGTCCCTCAGTATCTCTCTGACTCCAGCCAGATGGTAGAGATGCAAACCTGCAGTCTAGGGTTTAGTTAAAAAAAAAAAAAAAAAAAAAAGTAGTTAGTTTAGATTAGCTGATCTGAGATTTTGCTCCCTGAGGTGTGTTCTGCACCGTTGCAGGCCATCCCTCCAGTGGAGCTGGGCGTCCGGGGAGTTAGATACCCCTGACTGTGTTTCACTCGCACCCAGCTGGAGGGCCTGATAACCAGAGGCTTCTGGTTCCCTCGGCCTATGAAGCTGTTCACAGTTTCCTCTAGTCCTGCTGAGGTTGGCTAAAATTTGTATTAAAAAAAAAGTGATTTTCATCAGAACCTAAGAAGTTCCTCAGGTAGGCCTCTGGTCTTAGTCAGGGCCCGGCCAGGACAGTGGGTACTGCGGCCTGAGGAGAAGACTGGTCAGTGTCTGGGGCGTGAGGGTTGGCAGCCCGGGGCTCCAGGCAGGTGCGACATCAGATGCGATTGCTTGCTGAAGGGAGGGGGCTCCCTCAACTCTTTCGGGGCACGCACTGGTTCTTTCTCACATCCCGCGGTTTGAGTGACGCTTTCGGGGCAGGCAGCTGCAGGCCCCGGTGCCTTGGTCCGCAGGCACTTTGGTCCACCAGCGGGTGGCCGAGTATGGCTCCTTTTCGGTGGGTGCTGTTTTTGTCGGAGCTCTCCTGTGGTTCGCGCATGGCGCTGAAATCCAAGATGGCCACCTGCCGCGTGGCGTGGCGTAGGTTGGATTCGTGCTGCCTCTGCATTAACTGTGGGTCAGGAAAAGAGGGCCCCTCGGGAGGGGGCAGCTCAGGCTAGGCCTCCGTTCGGCTGGGCCTCCTGCCTCTGCCTCAGAAGTCGAGGATTCTGATCTCATGGTGTCCGGGGGGGGGGGGGATTCTCCTCCCCCCTCCCTTCCCCTATGTAGCTGGTTTGCGCACCTCTGGACAACCCTGTACAGCCTGAGCCCCCGCAGGGGGTGGGGGAGCAGCCTGTGGGCTTCTCTCCTGAATTTGTGCTGCTGCTTCATCAGGCCTTTTTGGCCAATCAAAGATCCGGAAATAAAAGGTCCGGGAGATCCAGACGTTCTTCTCAGGATCCCCTTCGGCCCCTGGGTCTCCGTCAGGCGTGGGGTGACCAGCCTCCAGCGGGGGCGCTGCAAGATGGCCCCCCAGACACACAGGGGACGGTCCCGGGAGATCCCAACATGGATGACCTGGCCTTGGGTGGATTCCCAATCCCAGAGTGGGATGACCCTTGAATTGTCTGGCTGTTCAAGCTAGAGGAGCTGCGCCCATTGATTTCCCCAAGTTTTAGAAGAGTCCATGGTCTGCGAGGACCGACAACCGCCTTTCCTCTGCCCAAGAAGATCAGGAAGTTGGTGACAAGAGGGTGGGCCGAGCGATGGCAAAATTTTACCCCCCTCTCTGGAGACCTTGGACCTTCTGAAAGTGCCGCAGGTGGATGCAGCTGTTTCAGCAGTCACCAAGAAGACGACAATCCCAGTGGCTGGGGCGGCTGCTTTGAAAGACATGCAGGACCGCAAACTGGAAATTCAGCTGAAGCGTTTGTTTGAGGTCCCCGCGCTCGGCCTGCACGCGGCGGTGTGTGCCAGCGTGATGCAGCGTGCCTGGCTGTGTTGGGTCCAGAAGGTTCCAGAGGTGGTAGCAGCAGGCGACTTTTTGCCCTTAAGGCGGGAGTGGCTTATGTGGCTGATGCTCTCTATGATTTGGTTCCCGCCTCCGCGCGTAGTACGGTTTCCTCTGTGGCGGCTCACAAGCTTTTATGGTTACGGAACTGGTCGGCAGACTCATCCTCTAAGGGCGCAGCTCTGTAATCTCCCCTTCAAGGGAAAACTCCTGTTTGGGGAGGATTTGGACCAGTTGATGAAGCTATTGGGGGAGACTAAGGGCAATAAGTTGCCAGAAGATAGGAAGAATAAAGGTTTTTCCTTCACAAGCTCATTTTAGGGATTCTCGGCATTTTTGTTCTGGTAAACCTGTTCCTCCCCCTGGGTCCAGGCAAGGCTCTGGTCATCTGCAGTCCTTTCTTGGAGGTCATCGGACTCCCAGAGATGGATGGTACAGGTCAGGGCTCAGGAGGTGGTAAAGCCTCCCCAATGAGGCCAGAGGCCCCCTCTCCCACATAGAAATTGTAGGAGGCAGATTATCCAGCTTCTGTGAAGAGTGAGAGAAGATTTCTTCAGACAGGTGGGTCTTGGAGGTAGTCCGGCACGGTTATGCTCTAGATTTCTTGTTTCCAGTTCAGGACACCTTTTGTAGAGTCTCGTGTGATTTCTCGTGGCAGGAGAGAGGCCGTGTGGGCTACTGTTATGGTTATGAGGTGTTGGAGTGGATTCTTGGGTACTGCGGTGATGGCCACTCCCACGGGGAGAAGCCCCATGAGGAACCGCAGTACTAGGCTAGACTCTATACACGCAGACACAGAGAAGTTGTATTTATTGTACAGTTCGATGGTACTGCCTGGGGAGCGGGCAGCAGTGAAGGTAACCAGTGAAGTAGTCTAGGGGTCCTCAGCAGAGGAGACCAGTCTCACACTCGAGTAGGTGATAGGCAGCACAGCGTAGCAGGGACAGGTCCCAGATGTCGACACAGAGTACTGAAGATGAGACAGACTGAAAGGGTTAGTACTCACTGAAGCAGAAAGCTGTATTGTTGAAGGTCCTGGCAGGCAGAAGTTGTTCAGTGGCAGGCACCAGATTAGGGGGAGCAGACCCTCTGAGTCAGTACCCAGTATCCCAAGATAGGTACCTGAAATAGAGCAGAAGGGCCCCCGAGAAGCAGGTAACCAGGTTAGTGAAGAAATACCCCGAAGGGCAGAGAGAGCTTCCTGCGGCAGCTGGGAAGTGGCAGAGCAGCTTAGACCGGAGGCAATCCAATCCTTGCTAACTCAGTTTGTTAGCAAACGAAGGGCAGGCTAAATACCAGGATGTGATGACGTCACTCGGAGGGGACGCCCCCGAGGTTTCTGCCATGACGTGGATAAAGACGTGGGTGGCGTACGCGTGCGCACCCTAGGAGGCCCTCAGGAAAATCATGGCGAACACCGTCGCCGTTGCCAATCCGGGGACACCGGATAGAGCGGCATGAAGACACGGCAGAAGCCATCTTCCCAAGGCTTGAGGAGAGAGAAGGAAGAAAGGTGAGGCACAGAGGTCGAAGCCGTCTGAGACCGGATGCAACAGTTACTCAAAGTACACCATTTGTCCAGTCCCTCCTGCGGAGCAGGGCCAGGGTTGCTACTTGGTGTACTTCGTGGTTCCTATCCTCAACTTGCAGAAGGTGAACTGGTGCCTACGAGTTCCCAAGTTCCGCATGGAAATGCTTCGAACAGTACTTGCGGTAGTGCGCAAAGGGGAGTTCCTCGCGTCCTTAGATCTATCGGAGGCTTATCTGCACATTCCGATCCAGCAGGACCATCAAAGATTCCTGAGGTTCAACGTACTGGGTTCGTTTCGGAGCCGAACTCCTCCTTCAGGGGGTGCTGCCAATAAACCGTGACTCCTCACGCTTATACAACCCAGTCAGTTTAAATGACCATCTTTGTAAATGGTGATCTAAGACATCATTACGATGTCTCCCTCCTGACAACCTTCTCCGCTGCAGTGTCAGGTGGTGAAGATTTGCATGGGTGTTCATGATTTCATATGCAAAGAGCTTTGAGCAAATGTCTTCTGAAGAACTCCTTTATGGAATGAACTATCAGTCAGAAGATAAGTGGATATTTTTGAACAAATTTATTCATAATTATTCTTTACAAAGACTGAGAACAAATTTATTTACATAAATATGTTGAAATGGCTGTTTAATGAGTGATATCCGTAAATGACTGATTAATTAGTTTTAAGCACAAAGAAAAGAATTTTTTTGGGTCAACAGAGAAAATTCCAAAGGTTGTCCCAGTGCTTTATGATGGTCACACTGGATTCACAAATGATTTAAACAGTCTACTCTCAAGTAAGAAATATTTTGTATTTGCTAACAAGCAGGTTGTGAATACAAAGAGAAATCTTTTCAGGTATTTGTGACCTGGATTGGCCACTGATGGTTACAGGCTATTGGGCTTGTTAGACCTTTGGTCTGACCCAGTATGGCAAGTCTTATGTGCTTTAAAATGTCTGTTTGTGAATGCCAAATGTCTAACACCAGGATTAGTGAGTTAGAATGTATCCAAAATATATAGGGAAACACAAAGATTTTTACTAAATGAAATCATGTTGCATCTATGATGTTTACAAATTAATGCCGCATCAGGGATTCAGGGCTCTTCTTGATATTGAGTTAGATGTATGACATTATACGAGGATATAGACATTAAGGGGTAGATTTTCAGAGGGTTATGCGCGTAAGTCCCGGGGCTTTCCTGGGGGGGGAGCATGGCGCGCCGGCAGCCAGCCCGTACGCATGAGTTACGCCTGCCTCGAGCAGGTGAAACTTCTGGAATAAAGGCTTGGCGTACGCAGGCTGCCGATTTTTGCTCAGCCTTGCGTGCGCCGATCCCGGATTTTAACAGATATGCGCGGCTACACGTGTATCTATTAAAATCCCGCGTACTCTTGTTTGCGCCTGGTACGCGAACAAAAGTACGCGTGTGCGTAATTTTGTAAAATCTACCCCTATAGGTATTTCAAAGATACGGTGGAAGGTGGATAACCAATGGGACACTGTGTGATACTAAGGTATAAATTTGATGTTGATGTGATAAGGCAGATCAAATTGGTGGAGAGGAGGCACTATATGTAAAAGATGGCATAGTCAGGCATGATAAAAAAAAAATAAAAAAATCTGCAGGAAACAAAATGCACTGTGGAATCCTTATGGATAAAGATTCCCTGTGTATGTTGGGTAAGAGTATAGCAGGGATGTATACTACTGACTACAGGCCAAAATGAAGAAACACTGTCAAATTCTAGCTGAAAAAAAAAAAAAAAAGCAAATTTGGCAACACAATAATAATGGGAGATCTAAATTACCCAGATATTGATTGGGCCATTGTCTCATTGGGACATGCTAGAGATGTTACATTTCTAAATGTTATAAATGACTACGTCATGAAGCAGCTGGTCCTAGAGCCTATGAGAGGGTCCATACTCCTCAGTGGAGTGCACAACCTGGTACAAGAGGTTACTGTGGTGGGACTGCTAGGCAGCAGTGATTATAATGCAGTCCAATTTGACAAAATACCGGAGGGAGAACATTAAATAAAACTGTTACATAGCGTACAGTTTAAAAAGGGATAGAATGAGGAATTTTTTATAAAAAATTGAATGGCAGATGAAATTTAATGTGTAAAAATGCAAAGTGAAACACAAAGGGAAAAATAATCCCAACTGCAGATATACAATGCTGGGTTTGTATTGGGAGTCAATTCCCAGAAAAAGATTATTGAAGTCCTTGTGGACAATATGTTAAAATCCTCTGCTCAGTGCGGCGGTCAAAAAAGCAAATAGAATGTTAGGAATGATCTGAAAGGGAATGGAGAATAAAAAGGAAAATATCAAATTGCCTCTTGAGCCATGATGCGACCAAACCTTGAGTATTGTGTGCTTTTCTGGTCACCTCATCTCAAAGACCTAGCAGAACTAGAAAAGGTGCAGAGGAGCGTGACAAAAATGATAAAGGGGGATGGAACATCTCTCCTCTGATGAGAGGCTACCCAGGCTAGGGCTCTTCAGCATGGAAAACAGCTGAGAGAGAATGTGAGGCTATGAAGGATTTCTCCTGGCCTCTTGCTGCCTGTTACCCTTCCAGAACATCTGCAGCTGCTTGGCTCCCTTCTCCCATGTTGGGTATCGTCACATTGAGGCACTGGCGAGTGCTTAAAGGGAGGCATCCAGCGGCGCCCCAAAGGGGCACACCCCTGGACAGTGTGTTTTGTGCATCAGAGGTTTAAATTGCCTTCAGTTCCTGCCATTTTCTTCTATCATGGTCAAGAGGAGATTTCTGCCTTCGGTCCTCCCCAGAAATACACTATTCGGCAGATATTGTCAGAATTATTGGGGCAAGTTTGTTCAGGTGCAGTCATCACTGCTGACATCGATAATGGAACAGTGGTTGCTCAGCTTGAGGTGGCGACAACTTTGAACCTTGCCATAATCCTCCTCCACCGGGCTTCTCAAGTGATCATATCAACTGCCCAGCTTGGAACTGAATCTGTGATGTAAACTGGGAATCGAGGTATTGAGGAACAACCAGTTGGGCAAGACATGGTTACTCCAATAGACTGTTTTGCAGAGACCTGCGAATATAGGCCTAGAGGATTTTGGATGGGCTGTTCTTCTTGAAAGAGAGAAATTAGATGACGTCTCCCTGTCTATGAATTCTGTTAAAGATCAGGTATCTGCTCAAGAATCACTGATGCTTGGTCATGAAGAGGGGATCAAATCACTTGAATTTTGCAATTTGGTCAATCAGGAATTCAGATCTGGTTGTTTTACATGTTGTACTAGTAAGAAAAGACATTTGGAATTCCTGGAGAACAGATCAAGATGTCTTAATTCGAGCATTTTGTATTTTCCTTATTCCTCTTTTATTGGCCCCAAACAGTTGGTTATCAAATATATGAAAGAAATTTTTGGTATTTCAGATGAGCATTTACCGTGTGTCTCTAAGCTTTATTATGTTTCTCCATTACCTCGCTCTTCAGGCTGATTCCTTCAACTTAACTAATTTTCTTGAATTGCAATTTTCTGTTGATCTTCTAGTCCTCTAAGGTTGATAAGAATTTAATTATGAGACTATTCTTTAGTAACAAAGCTGCTTTATTCATGGGACATAATTTGGGTTTTTCCTGATATTTCCAAGCAGGTTCAGCCTAGATGTAGATCTTTTGTTCAACTTAGGGACATTGTTTTGAGCTTAAGGGATGAGATTTTTTTTCTTTGTTACCCTGATAAATGTCTTATTAAATTAGATGGGAATAAATGTTTTTTCTTTGAGCCAAATCAGTTGAAGATGTCAGGTCAGAACAATGTTGAATCCCATCTCCATCCCAGATCCTAATTAATTTTGCAGTAGTGCGATTTATAAATATTATATAATGCAAATCAGTTTTTTCCTGTATATTTTTCTTTTTGAATCTGTTCCATATAGTCCTTCCTTTTATTGTTAACTGGTATAAGAGTAATTATAGTTTTGTCTCTTCCTGTTATAAAAAAAAAATACAATAAATTATTAAATTAGCTTTGTTTTTTGTGAGCTAGATAACGCTTACCTGTATTTTTGAAATAGATATATTTTAATTCATTTATCCATCATGAGTGGGGTGTAATGCGCAAATAAAGAACAGTTATTTACCTATCAAATACTTAACAAGGGGATACACCGTGAAACTAACAACCAGCAAATTCAAAACAGATTGTAGAATGTGCGCTGAGTGAAAAATTACTATCAAGCTGTGGAATCTATTACCAAGGAAGTGATCAAGGTGACTAATGGGGTTTAAAAGACATTTGGACAGGTTCCTAGAGGAAAAAAGTCCATAACACATTAGGTAGGTAAACCAAAGAAAGCTATTGCTATCCCTGGTAATGAGGAACAGGAAATAGGTGTGCTTTATGGGATCTGCCAGGTACTTGTGACCTGCAATGGCTACCATTGGAAATAGGATGTTGACCTTGATGAATCTTAGTCTGACCGAGCATTGCAATTTATGCTGTTATACCAAAGATCACAGCAAAATAGTGTATTATCCAGTTATGCAAAAGTGCCTGTCTGAACCATTAGCTTTAGACACATGTGGTTCTTCAGCAATCTCAGATTGAATAAGGAGCTCCTACCGCTGAGTGGCCATTTTGTCAGCAATGTCAGTATATCCCCTATGTCTGTCCATGTAGGATTGCCTGCTGGCTCCAGATTTTCAGAACAGGTTGGCACGGTCCTGGTTTTACCAGACTGCATGCAGGAACTTGCAGTTCTTATTTACTGCTGCATTCCTTAAGAAGAGCAAGACCAAAGGTTCATGCATGCATGCAGTGGAGTAAAACCAGGACTGAATTAAATAGTGTACAGAAAATCTGGGTCTAGTGGACAACCCTGTTAGGTGGTGAGAGAGCTGATGTCACTTGAGTGTCTGCAACCACCACAGAATGGATGCTCCTAGCCACTGCAGGAGTCTTATTTAAAGTGAGGTTGTTAGAAACTTGTGTGTCTATTTCTTGCTCTCTCACCAGGCACCTGGACAGTAAGTCTTGTATTTTGTCAATTAGCTGAGTTTTATAAAATACAAATTGACGCTCCCTTTTTGTGATTCACTTTGGCATTCAAATCTTCTGGAAATCTTTCAGATGCAGAGAACACCAATGAAGTAGAATCTCCTTCCCAGGTGAAGAACAGCAAGGTAAGCACTATAGCTCCCAGCCGCATTTGGAGGTGGAACACAGAAAAGAGGAAAGAAAAGCCCAGATCTTACAGAGTTATTTTTTTTAAGTTTTTGTGGCAAGAATTAGCAAATTCTATGGCATGCTTTTCCAAATTCTGTAGCAAAAGTGCATAATTTTGCATAAAGTTTCACATCTCACTATGCTAAGCATTGTTGTGGAGGAGCAACCTAGTGATTAGAGCAGCAGGTTGTGAGCCAGGAAACCAGGGTTCAAATCTCACTGCTGCTCCTTGTGACCTTGGTACAAACTTACGGGCCGATTCGGTAAAAGTTGTGGGAGAGAGCGGGCGTGTTTTCAGCAGGCTGACCTGCAAGGAAAGGGTCTGCAGCAGGAAGCAGAGTTGAAACTGAAGACTGGCAAAATGTAGCTTTTCTTCAGCTGATTGGAGATAGGACGGCTTTGGGTTGGTTGTTTATGCAGCAACAGGCTTAAATACGTGGTTTCTTGCGGGGCACTGGTTATAAAGGGGGGGGGATACAGGGGGGAAGAAGATGCAAATTAGGGCCCGTGGTAAAAAGAGGCGCTAGGCACACTAGCGCCTCCTTTTTGACAGGAGCGGCGGCTGTCAGCAGGTTTGACAGCCGATGCTCAATTTTTCCAGCGTCTGTTCTCAAACCCGCTGACAGCCACGGGTTCGGAAAATGGACGCCGGCTAAATTGAGCGTTCGTCTTCCGACCCGCGGGCCACTGGCCGATTAAAATTTTTTTTTTTTTTAATTTTTAATTTTTTTTTTAAATTTTGGGGCCTCCAACTTAATATCACTATGATATTAAGTCGGAGGGTGTACAGAAAAGCAGAAAAAACTGTACACTTTCCCAGTGCCGGCAGAAACTAGCGCCAGCCTTTGGCAGGCGTTAATTTCTGAAAGTAAAATGTGTGGCTTGGCTGCACGTTTTGCTTTCTGTATCGCGCGGGAATAACTAATAGGGCCATCAACGTGCATTTGCATGTTGCGGGCGCTATTAGTTTCAGGGGGTTGGATGCGCGTTTTCGACGCGCTATTACCCCTTACTGTATAAGGGGTAAAGCTAGCGTGTCAAACGCGCTTGGAGTGCACTGTACTGTATCGGGCCCGTTAGGGCCTGATTCCCTAAGGCACTTCTCCCATTCTGTGTCTATGGGAAAAAGCCTTGATGAATTAAGCCCTTAGATTGTAAGCCTTGGGGGGGAAATAAGGAAATACCTACAGTATCTGAATGTAATCTGCTTTGAATGTGCCTGAAAAGTAGAATATAAATAAAAAAAAATAAACTATACAAATACATTTCCAGAGTTAAAAAAAAAAAAAGTCAACTATTTATCAAGTAAAGGCATGTTAGAAACTTAACTGTGAAATGTTACTTTAGTTTTGATTTGAAATACAGTGCAAACACTTTTTTTTTTTTTACATATCTGAGCTTATGCATGTTGATACTGCCCTCAGCATTGGCAATTTGTCATGCTGTTAATTGCACAGAAAAACAACTGCCTGGAATTATAAACATGTTTTCAATAAAAATACTAATTACAAAAAAAAGAAAACTGTGCATGTATATTGGATACAATGTAACAGACACACAAAGATTGAATTGTACAAGTTTGAAACTTGAAAGCTATACTACCAATTGTCAAGGCTTCAATGAATTGAAATTGTCATCTCTACCAGCTGTGAAACACCAGAGCCTGCAGACTTCCAAAATGTATCCAAGTCTTGTAGCTGATGTGTGGTTAGTCACATATACATGTTACATGAGATTTGGAAGAATGTAATCTTTATTCAAAGGGACAGTTGTTCCATCCAGGAATCATATCAAAATAGTCTTTGATTTGAGAGACATTTGAGGGGTCAAACATTGACTGCTTGCTCTGCCTGCTCATCTCACCCCCTCCTGTTCCCTCTAGGACGAGAGGAGAGAGGGAAGGGACTGAATTCGGGAGCTGAGTGCCTGTTCTCTGCTCTGTCTGCTCGTCTCACCCCCTCCTGTTCCCTCTAGGATGAGAGGAGAGAGGGAAGGGACTGAATTAGGGAGCTGAGTGCCTGTTCTCTGCTCTGTCTGCTCCAGCCTCGGGCCTTTCCCCCTCGTGTTTTCAGCAGGCTATTCTGCAGCTGGAAGCAGAGTTGAAACTGAAGACAGGCAAAATGTAGCTTTTCTTCAGCTGATTGGAGATAGGACGGCTTTGGGTTTGTTGTTTATGCAGAAACAGGCTTAAATACGTGGTTTCTCGCGGAGCACTGGTTATAAAGATAATTGTAAATGGTTTTTTTATGTTAATGTTAAATAAGCAGAATTCATTTTTTGTAACTTTTTATTTTTTTTTTTTTATTGTAACTGAAAATGTTTCCAGTTTGTTTCTGTGTAAGTGTGTTTAACATAGGCACTTTTGTACATGAGAGGGAAGAACTAGCTAGAAATGGTGCTCCTTGGTTTCATTATAATTCTTGTTCTCGTCTCATTTATTTTTCTTGCCCAACCTCCTCTTTTTTTTTTTTTTTTTTCTCCACAGCCCCTCTCCGAATGTCTGGAGACCTTCTGCCTGGATCCTTCTCTGGTTACCAAGCAGGCCAGCCTTGTGCATTTCCCCCCTGGCTTTCAACCTATCCCATGCAAACCCCTCTTCTTTGACCTGGCACTCAACCATGTGGCGCTCCCACCCCTGGAAGACAAAGTGGAGCAAAAAGCAAAGAGCGGTCTGACTGGTTATATCAAGGGCATTTTTGGATTCAGAAGTTAATCGAGGCAGTCCCAGTGAAGGAGAAAAAGTGGGGGAGAGTTCTGAATTTGTGAACTTTCAGCAGGCATGGAGTGGGCACCTTGATATTGACTGAGAGGTTATAGTCTCTTCCCCCCCCACGTTATCCTCCTGTGCGCTTTACATCGGACTTACTGAAACATCTTTGTTAGTGGGAGCCTCTGTTCTGCGCCATAACATCTAGAGCGGAGACCATGACCACATGCTCCTAGCTGAAATGTCTGGAAATTTATTTTGAAACCAAGTCAGGGTCAGTGCTCGCCCATATATTGGACCAGTAACTGTTTGTTTTCCAAAATTGCAGTGAATGATGAATGGGTGATTTTAAAAACAAAAATTGCTTTGTGTTTGATAGCTCTCACTTAACACAACTAGCCACGCAGGCAGGTGAGAGAAGTGACTTTCACTAGCTAGGATAAAGATCTGAGGTTTCGTTACAACTTCTGTCCACTGCCTTCTTAGTCCGCTTTGTTTTGTCTCTCTTACACTACTGTTCATTAGCCAATAGGATCTTTTTTTTTTATCAGAATGAACTTCTTAATGATTTATTAGTAGTTCTGCATTGAGCATATGCCCCAGTAACCTTTAGTTGACCCAGCATGCCTAGTGTGTGATGCAATGAGGAACACTGGGCTGTGCAAACAGCTTTATCCACAGACTTCAGATGCATCAAAGAGTTTTGTGTGCAAAATCTGTACACACAAATTTAGTGCTTCTCTATTTAAATCCCATGTTAAATGAAGGAATTGGCTATTACTCCTCAATGTATAAAGGAATGTAAAGTTAACTCATGGTATCTTAACACTGGAAATTTAACTCCTGATCAGAGTGGAGTACTGTTGCTCAGATTGATGCTAGTCTGAGGCACTGAACCTAGAGTTCATGGGGCAGGGATCTTGTGTTTGTACACAAAATCATGTTTTATACACACTAAGCATGTCTTCTACACACATTTTCAGGTTAGTGCACTTTTTAAAACTGATGCATTAGTATTCCATTAGCTTACTGTATTAAGAGCCAAGTTATGCAAATAAACCACACTGAATTTCAGTGCACATCTTTATTATATTGGTTCCATAATTAAGATACAAAAAACGAGAACCCTGCACTCTGGGAGTTTAAACTGTGTGCTGAAATTTAGTGCAGCTTTAGCACGTGCAAAAACTTTTTAACAGTCAATGCAGTAAGCTAATGGCATGCTAAATCATCAGAAGTTTAAAACGAAACTGAACTAACCCAAAAATAGGCACAGAAGCCATGCTTGGAGCACACACAATGATTGAGCATAAAATGTTTGAGGTGTGTGGTTTTTTTTTTTTGCACAGAAAACATTTTTTGTGTGCATACATAGTGCCTTCTGCTCATAAAGCTGATTTATGCACACAAAACAAGAGTTGCATACCAAGCATTTTCTCTGCACAGAAATCTTGACTTGTGCACAGCCTGTCCTTTGTGTGCATAAATGCGTGGGACACCACAGCATGAGCTCCAGATTCAGCCCCATAGCCTAACACTAGCCTGAGTAACTTTACTCCTCCGACTCTGACCATGAGTTACATTTCCAGCATTAAGAAACCGTGAGTTACGCTTACAAACCTCTGTACTCCAGGGAGTAATAGCTAGTGCCTTTGTTAATAATGGGATTTAAATGGAGGTCTAATGTGTGCGCATTCGCAGGTAAAATTGCATAAAGCCCAGTGAGCTTTATTACACCAGGCCCATCATGTCTTGTTAAAAATGAATCTGTGGGGACCTTGAGTGTGTGCCGCCTTTGGATGGAGGGGATACTTGCCAGGAAAGACACACACTCATTTGTAATAAACTGATTTGACCACCCACTCTGCATATCTATGTAGGAGGCATACCCCCATCTGCCAGGTCTGATATGGACCGTAAGGTGTTTTACAGTAGTCTGTAATGTTGGACTTCACAGCAATATAACAGAATGTAATTCATGATAAAATATGTATTGCAACCCCTTAACAATCCTTAGAAGGTCATTTCTGAGAACCAAGCAGTGTGCAGCATTGCCATAGGTTAGTCTTGCTGCTGGATACTTTTTGATGAGATTCACTTAAACACTTTCTTGTGAACCACTAAACCCTATTCTTCCATGTAAAGGATGTAAGTGAAATACTCTTCTGTATAGAACGTCTTAAATACTAGAAACTTTCTATATTGTGGGACTTAAAACATTTTAAAAAGACCAAAAAACACAGGATTGCCATCTTACCCTCCTTACTCCAGAAAAATAGCCATCTTTGTTTAGTTGTCCTCTGGGTGGTTCTTAGGTTCTGATACTTTTGGTTGAAACAACATAAGAAACATCCAGAGATGATGTGCCTGAGCTTCTGAGACCACACAGATTCATTCTTTAGAAGTCACGTTTGTTTACTTTGCCCATAAGGCCCTCATGGCAAAAGCTGGTTTCTCTCACATTTCTGAATCTGATTGATTAATACCGCAGTTTTGAACCTAGAAAGCTTGCAGGAGCCTGGTGATCTGCTTTTCTTTCCTTTCTATTTGCATTAGCCTCAGTGCCTGCAAAATTTGTCTGAGAAACTGATCTTGCTGAAAAACCAGGGCCACACAAGGGATGTGCATTTGTTTTGGAGTTATGCGCACAACTTGCAGAGTTTATAGTACATGAGTTAAAAAAAAAAAAAAAAAAAAAAAAAAAGGATGTGTGCATAACTCGAGCTATTAAAAGTACACATATACTATCCGTTATACATGTACTATAAAGTCCGCAAGTTATGCACATAACTACGAAACGAATGAAACAAATACACAGCCCTAGGTCACACTGCCTGTTGAAGCAGTCGTATCTGACTTTCATGCCCTATTTGCAGTTTTCTTAATTAAACTCTGTTTTGTCTGGTCTCAGGTGCCTGCAGAAAACTTTTGTCAGTCTTTTATCATTCCCCACAGTAAATTTTCCTCTAGGAGAACCTCTCTCTTCAATTTTATGGTGTATGAAATGAAAAGAGCACAGCTTAATCTATTGCTGTGTGAAACATGGTCTTAGCTCAGTTCAGCTGACAAAGCACTTTTTTTTTTTTATTTTCCTGGTCTCTCAAATCTAGTTGTGTGTGTTTTTTGTTTTTTGCTTCATTCTAAATCAGCAAGATTCAATTGCTTGCATATGCTTTGGTGGTAGTTTGCTGGTAAAGATGTATTTTGACTAGTACGTTAAGCAGTACAGTAAGGCATATGTAGAAGGATGTAATGCTTGGGTGTGAAGATTTTTGTGACTTAAGTTTTGATTCCAGCTCCATGAATGACCTGGGCAAGTTTCTTTCCCCCTTAGCCTTTACTTTATCCAGCTGTTTTCAGCTGATAACCAGATTTCTTCTGTTCAGAAGACATGCTTTGGGTATTGCCATCCACTCCCCAACCTGGTTGTAGTTCCAAGTAGCTTTTGAAAAATTGGTTTCTGATTACAAATCTCATCGAAGTCCTATTTGGATGAGAGGTGCTATAGAAATGCAATTGGTTCTTCAAGTGTTAAAATAAGATTATGCTACCAAACAGATTTTAAGAATTATATCTGTAAATGAATACTGTAGTCTACCAGAGAAGAGCATGATTTTGAAAATCTGTCCTGTTTTGTAATGTGAGACTGATTTGTCCTTTTTGTTAGGAAAGCCAGTCACCTTTATTTTTCAACCAACTCCTAAAGGCTTGTGAAAATAAAATACCTTGCTAGAAAGAGAGCAAGTCAAGGCCAGATGGAGATCTCAGGATTTCTCCATTATCCCAGTCCATTGCTCGGACCCCACTAGCTTTACCTTGTGATGGTATCGCTGAATTTCTGTGTATGGAGCGGTATTGCTTTGACAGCAGAAGCCCAGTTCCTACTGTCATGCAACCTGTGTGATTAGTGTGCTTCTACAATAATATGCTTAAAACAATGTGTGGTCATCTCCTTTTATGCACGAATGGTTTCTCCCATAAACGTGCTTTTGCTGCCCTCTGTTTACAGAACAGATCCCAAGTTTTTGCACATCTTGGAAATGTGTGCATTTCTTTGCCTTGAACAGTTTCAAACGGACAAAGCCTTTTATCGTATTGCAGGAATGCACTAGTTAGGGACTTTTCTTGATCTAGAAAGGTGTTAAAATGTAATCAGTTTCTGTGTGCATTAAAAAAGAAAACTGTATAGAGAGAGACTGTGGATAACTTTCCAAGATTTATTTCTTGCTGTGTTTATTTAAAGAAGAAAAAAAATTGTTGAAAATATAAGATGCAAATTGACTTTTTTAATGTATCAAGTAAAAGAATTTGAACAGAGGTGGTGATAAAAGCAGTATGTAGTGTCATAATCCTCTTGTTTCATGAAAAATATGTATTTTCTTAAAAGTAAGCCACTCCTCCTACCTGTCTGCTGGGGTTTGCATTATGTTTTCTTTTTTTTCCTTTAACGTCCATGGTTCTAAGCGTCTGTCTCTTCTCTCGAATTTTACTTTAATTCAGATTTGAAGATTATTTGGTTTAATGTTTATAATAAATTCTCTGCCCTGGCTTCATTACATTTGCTGTACTTTCTATGAACTCCTGCTGGCTCTGTCCTTTCAAACCACCCCTCTACCCCCAGAATAAGACTACAAGCATTGGGTCTTTCCCCTGATTAAACTTCACTGGGTTTCTGCTGTGCCTGCTGTTAAACACATGATTAAAAAGCTTAAACATCTGTCAGATACCTGATGGGAGACCAAGAAGAGATTGTGAAACAATAAGTTTCAGCCTTGATTTTGAAGACATCCAATTTATGTGAATTGTTAAGGACATTGTTCATAGTTTTTTTTTTAAATCTGAAAAGGCAGAAAAATTACCTTGCATCTCAAAATGAAGTTGCCTCTTCAGAAACGGGAGAGATAGGATCTAGGCTTTTTGCCTGCCTATTGTCAGAGTTAACTGTTTTTTTGCATAATAATTTAATAATGGTGGCATGTTAAGCCACCTTCATTTATTACTGGGACCGGTTGCTCATGAATTGTAAGTGGTAGACCATACACTGCATGCTGGATATCATTTGAAGAATGGTGGTTGCACTGGGGAAATAGCCATAAATAGTAAAATATGTGCAACTTTGCCTTTTGAAGCATCTTTTCCAATGAGGGAAGGATGAAACGCAGATTGAAAGGCACCAAATTTATTGCTTCTCACAGTGTGTGGAAGAGTCGCTTTCTTAAGTCATGGAAAGCATGGACTGTACAGAAACTGTCCTGAATGCTCGGAAAGGATTCAACATGAATGTGCTACAGCATTCTTTAACTATACCCTGCCATGCTTTGATGAAAACAGACTGAGGCATTTGGTCTATATGTAGGATGAGACCATTTGATGTCATTTGTACATTGCACTATTCCACCAGAAGGGGAAATATGCATGCTCAAGGCCCCTTGCGGTCTTTCTGTGCCAGCAGGAAGAAGAATATAGTAAAAGGTGGGGGGGAGGACATGGGTATAAAATAGTGGAAACTAGCCAATGCATCATTTCTTGAACACATTTGTAATAATTTAGTAATGTACTGAAATTCCAGTTCATTCTACAATCAGTTTTGATGATTAGATAAGATCTGTGTGTGGATGAGAAATACCTGGGACTGCAGATGTTTTGGTGGCCTCAGTCTCCAGATTCATGTGGGAACAGTTTGGCTATTTTCATTACCAAAAGGTGGAGCTGCCACAAACTGCCCATCATCACCATTTCATGGGTAGCTGGCCACTTTGTAACTGCCCTCGATGGTCCCAGCAGACTTGAGCTCCAGGGAGATACCGCCACAATAACGTGAGCATTAAAAAAAAAAAAACCTGGGTGGTGGTTGTTGGGGTAGAGTTTTAAAGCTCAGATTAAATGTTTTTTAAACTCCCAATATACAGGCCGATACAGTAAAGTCCGTGGGAGACACGATTCAGTATGCAAATTAGGCCTGGCGGTTAAAAACAGGCGTGTCCCTAGCACCTCCTTTTGGACCGGAGCGGCGGCTGTCAGTGGGTTTGACAGCCGATGCTCAATTTTGCCGGTGTCGGTTCTCCAGCCCGCTGACAGCCACGGGTTCGGAAACCAGACACCAGCAAAATTGAGCATCTGGTTTTCGAGCCACGGGCCAACTTCAAATTTATTTATTTTTTTTACTTTTGGTAACTTTCGGGACCTCCGACTTAATATCACCATGATATTAAGTCGGAGGGTGCACAGAAAAGCAGTTTTTACTGCTTTTCTGTGCACTTTCCTGGTGCCTGAAGAAATTAGCGCCTACCTTTGGGCTTGGCTGCACATTTTGCTTTCTGAATTGCGCAGGAATACCTAATAGGGCCATCAACATGCATTTGCATGTTGTGGGCGCTATTAGGTTCAGAGGATCAAACGTGCGTCCAATCGAGGGTTAACTGCGCTCCATCGGCCCGATATTGAGCTAATACTATGCAAATGCAGCAGGAGTTTAAAAAAAAAAAAAAAAAAAGCATAAACTGTAAAATGTGCAATCGGGATAAGCCTCACAACACATTTTTAACTCGGGAGGAGACCAGGAAAGAAAGGCAGGGAAGAGAATTTAAAAAAACAAAAACCTAATTATCTAGCTATCTGGCTGTGGCTAGCTGCTGTCACTTAGCTAAATGTCTGTACCTATCTGGCTATGTGGCAGCAGAGTAGGAAAGACATTTTGTGCCCACACAGCAGTGTTGGAAACTTAACGCCATCTCTGATCCAAGAGTTAATTTTCCAGCATTAAGAAAACCCACGTTAGGCCAGCACTCTTCCCTGCATTGGGAAGTACTGCTTAATACCCTCATTTGCATAGGATTTTTCATGTGAGGGCGCTAAGCAGTACAAATATTTTAGAATGCACATTTAACTCCTTGCTGCTTTAGCAGTATGCTTTACATTCCTACTCTGCTTATTTTTTTATTTGGAGGGAGCATTTACTTATCTAATGCTGTCATTTTTGAGACATTTTCAGTTTTTAAACTTTCTGACAGGAAAGAAGCTTGTGAGATTGCTGTGTGCCTGTCCATATTAACATTTGTGTGTGTGGGTGGGTCCTGATCACACCAAATTTTCAGCGGCATGTATGGTGCGAGGAGGACCTCGCCAAAAATGTATTCCTTTTTGTTTTGATCTATGCATGTCCTAGAAAGGAGGCATCTATTTCTGAATGGAGTTTCTCGTTTTAAAATAAAATGCATTCTTTATACATTTGGTCCACTAACCAAAAAAAAGACGAAATGCTAAGAGAAATTAGGGAAGCTAACCAATTTGGCAATTCAATAATAATGGGAGATTTCAATTATTGCAATATGGATTGGGTAAATATAACATCAGGACATGCTAGATGGAGTAAGTGACAGTTTCGTAGGGCAATTGGTTCAGGAAACCGACAAGAGAGGGAGCTATTTTAGGTCTAATTCTTAGCTGAATACAGGATTTGGTGAGAGGTTACTGTGATGGGGCCACTGGCCAATAGTGATCATAACATAATCAAATATGAACTAATGCCTGGAAGCGGGACTAAGTAAATGTACAACTCTAGCACTAAACTTTCAAAAGGGAGTCTTTGATAAAAATAGGAAGATAGAAAATAACTGAAAGATGTAGCTACAAATGTTAAGAAATTACATCTGGCATGTTCATGTTTAAAATTACCATCCTATTAGCACAGTCCAGATATATTCCACGCATTAAGAAAGGTGGAAGGAAGGCCAAACACCTGCCAGCTTAATTAAAAGGTGAAGTGAAAGAGGCTATTTTAGTCAAAAACCTTCCTTCAAATACTGGAAGAAAGAGCCATCTGAAGAAAATAGGAAAAAGAATAAGCATAAGAATAAATGTAAAACACTGATAAGACACGCTAAGAGAATGTGAAAAGAAATTGGCCATAAAGACAAAAACTTATAATAAAAACTTTAAAAAAATATATCTGAAACAGTAAACCTGCAAAAAAGTCAGTTGGACTGTTAGATGATTGAGGGATTAAAGGGGCACATAGGGAAGATAAGGCCATCATGGAAGAATTAAATTAATTCTTCAGTATTTACTAATGAAGATGTTGGGGAGATACCCATTCCACAGACAGGTTTCAACAGTGATGATTTAGATCAGATGAACCGAACCAAATCCTGGTGAACCTGCAAGATCAGGTGGGCCAGATTGACAAAATGAGTAGCAAATCGCCCGAAGCAGATGGTATGCACACCTGGGTTCTGAAAGAACTCAAAAATTAAATTTTAGCTTTATTACTAGTAATTTGTAACCTATCACTTCCTAGTGTGTAGATAGATGGACTCAGGACCAGTGGGTTTATGCTCCCCTGCCAGCAGATGGAGACTGAGCAGGCTGACATTACAAAATATATAGCCCTGCAGTGACCCCTGCCTGCCAGTATTCTCTGTCTCCAGCAGATGGTGGACATGCATCTCCCTATGGGGATTGCTTCAAGCTTTTTGGAAGGAGAAATTTGAAAGTCTAAATTCAGGAAAAGAAAGCCCCACTCTCCTGTGATGATACCTAAAGGTCCCTCTGCCAGTTGAGAATTCCTGAGGTGATCTCCATGGTCCCTCAAGAGGTGTGCTTTGGTCCAGTAACTGGGTTTCGCGGCGTGGACTTAGCTGCTAGTTCAGCTGAAAGGCAGAGGGTGCAGGAGGCCAAGCATGGCAGTAATGGCAGATGTCCTTTCCCCCTGCAGCCAGAGACCGTCTCTGTACTCGGCTGGTAAACGCTGAGCTCAGGTAAGGTTAAAAAAAAAAGTTTTAACCTGAATCAGACAGGGGGGTTTCAGGACTTCCTTCAGTTTCCATTCTCTGTGCACTGTGCTGATGTTCGTTCCTGCTCTCAGGGTTGGGCAGTTGGGTGGGTTGAGCCGCCCCTGGTGGGCTAGGCCCTGCACTTAGGCTTTGTTCCTGCAAAACACATGGTAGGCCGTGATGGCCGTTTTCATGCATTCTTGTGCTTGTTCTGTCCTCTATATGCCGTCTGTGTGTGCAGTTTTGGGCGTGCTTTTTACATGCAAAAACTTTTATGCACTTGGCGCGCAGTTTGTGTGCGCGCCGCCTTCTAGGTTCTTATTTTTTGAGCGTGAGCCATTCTGACATGTTTACTGCCGCAATGGCACCGGTAAGCAAGAAGCCTAAGCATCTTCCTGTTTGTGTTGCCTATCATATTAGGGCTTTTCAGCCTGACCGGGCTTCTAACCTGTGTCAGTTCTGCTCAGAGGCTCAAGGAGAGTTGTCTTCCTCGAATTTTGCTAAGCCTGGCTCTGCCCATTCGGATGATGGGTTGGTCACGGACTTGACTGGAGGGATGCCAGATCTTGATTCTCCCTTGACTGGTGCCTCTGTTGGCAAGGGTAGTTGTGGTGTGAGGGACCAGCTCCAGTTCCTTCTGGCCTTGGTCTGGACCTGGCTGCTTTTTCTTGGGTGGAATTTTTTTTCAAGGCTTACAAGCCTTCAGGCACAGTCCTCAGTTTCCCCCAATCCTGTAAGGTCGGAGACTCAGCTGGTGGCTGCTACCTTTTCCAGTCCTATGCTTGAACACCGAGGCTTGCCTCAGCTCCCTGCGGGTGTTCCCGACAGGAATCCAGATGGCACTGATGTTGATCTTGATTCCCTGGAAGATGGGGAAATTCCTCCAGGATGGAACCGTATCAAACCAGGTTCTTATAGCCTGGTTTGGCCACTGTTGGAAACAGGATGCTGGGCTTGATGGACCCTTGTTCTGACCCAGTATGGCAATTTCTTATGTTTTTATGTACGTGTTTTGGTTCTTTCATAGAGATGAACTGCCCGGCCTTGATTTCCCAGACCTTGAAACAGCTGGATGTCCCTGGTTTGGATGTTATGTCAGAGCCAAGGAAGAATCCCATTTTGGTTTCCTTACGTAAAGCCTCTTGTTTTTTTCCCTGTGATGGATACCATTCAGGAATTGATTGATCTGGAATGGAATGCCCCAGAGGCAAAATGTAAAGGGGGTTGGACATTGGAAGGCCTGTACCCCCTGGATCAGTCTGTGAGGGAGCATTTGCATTTTCCCAAAGTGGATGCTCTGGTATGTGCTGTTTCTAAGCGGATGATTATCCCCATAGAGAGAGAAGCGGCCTTGAAGGATGTGCATGAGAGAAGACTTGAGGCTATTCTTAAGCAAACCTTTGAGGCGGTGGCGATGAATTTACAGATTGCCTCCTGTTGCACTCTCATGGCGAGATCTTGTCTGCTTCTCTCTCAGGAGGGAGATGAGTCTGCAGGGAGTTACAGAGCTATTATGGAACCTGCTGCTGTTTTTTGTTTGGTTTTTTAAGCAAATGCAGGCTGCGATTTGGTCCGGACCTCAGCCAGAGGAGTGGCTTAGGTGATAGTGGCCAGGCATCAACTCTGGTTGTGAAATTGGTCAGCTGATGCAGCTTCCAAAGCCTGTCTTACTAAGATGTCCTTTAAGGACTCGCTCTTGTTTGGGAGCGAGTTGGAGAAACTGGCCAGTAAGTGGGGCGAGTCTCCAGTTCCTCGGTAGCCAGAGGATAAGAAACAGTTACAACATCCCTTTGGTATAAGGGGTCGTTTCCGGGGTTCCAGGTGTTTTCATCCCTACAGAGAGACTACCTTTCAGCAGACTCAGCCTTTTGGTAGGTCTCAGTCCTTTTGTCCCCTGACAGCCCAAGAGAGGAGTGGACTTGGGATGTGGACCCTCCCATGCATCCCAATGAAGGTTTGCCGACCCACCTTCCAGAACAGGAAATAGGGGGATGTGTCTCTCTTTTATCAGAGGTGGGTCAAGATCACGACAGACCAGAGGGTTCTGGAGGTGATATGAGAAGGGTATGCACTAGAATTTCTCATTATTCCTCAGTACGTGTTCATGGTGTCCCCTTGACACTCCCCGCAGAAGAAGCAGGCAGTGGAGTTCCCGCTTCAAAGGCTCCTCAGAGGGCTGTGGTTCTGGTACCCACGTCTCAAAGTATGGGGCGATATTCCATTTATTTTGTTGTGCCCAAGAAGGAGGGCTCCTTTCGTCCCATCCTAGATCTCAAGAGGGTCAACCATCACTTTGAAGGTGGATCATTTTCAAATGGAAACATTATGCTCTGTGATCATGGCGGTGCAGTGGGAGGAATTTCTGACCTCCTTAGATCTGTCAGAGGCTTACTTTCATATTCCCATCTGATTGAAACACAAACGCTTTCTATGCTTTGCAGTGTTGGGGTGCCATTATCAATTATGGGTGCAGCCTTTTGGTTTAGCTTCCGCTCCCAGGACATTTTCCAAGATTATGGTAGTAGTAACGGTGGCCTTGCAAAAAGAGGGAATCCTGTATTTGGACGACTAGCTAATTCGAGCCAAGTCTCAGGAAGAGAACCGTCTAGTGACACACAAGGTGATCTCCTTATTGCAGGAGCTCGGTTGGGTGATGAACCTGACCAAGAGCAATCTTCAGCCATCCCAGTCAATGGAGTATCCCAGTTCGACACGGGACAGGACAGAGTTTTCCTACTAGAAGTTTGGATCCAGAAATTGATACCTCAACTGTATCCGTTGATGAACACTATATCAGACGGTGTGGTCCTACCTATACTCAGCTCGATGGCAGCTATCCTGGAAGTGGCGCTGTGGGCAAGGGTGCATATGCGTCCTCTTCAGTGTTCTCTATCTCATTGGAACCCGCATTCTCAGGATTATGTGGTTCGGTTCCACTTGTTGATGGAAATCTGCTCACACCTCCAGTGGTGGTTCAGGAGGATCATCTGAGAAAGAGAGTTCCCTTGTCCTCTCCAACCTGGTTGGTACTCACAACAGATGCGAATTTCCACAATGGGGGGATCACTGTCTGAAGTTAATGGCCCAGGGGCATTGGAATGCCAAAGAGTCCCACTGGAGCATCAATCGTCTGGTGGCCCAGGCGGTACGGTTGGCATGCTTGCTATTCAACCACAGGCTGTGGAATCAAGCAGTTCGTGTGATGTCTGACAATCGCCAGGGAGGAACCAAAAGCCAGCAAATGGACCAGCTGATGGAATGGGCAGAAGGCCATCTGCATATGATCTCGGTCTCTCACATTGCAGCAAAAGACAATGTAAGAGTGGACTTTCTCAACAAGGAGAGTCTGGACCCAGGAGACTAGGTGATGTCACCCTAGGCATGCATTTCAACTGATTGTGGTTCATTTGGGCCTTCCGTTCCTAGACCTGCTGCAGACTTCTCGAAATGCAAAGGTTCCTCGATTCTAAAGTCCCGTGGTTCCTGGGAATAGATGCTGTTGTACAGGACTGGCCAGAAGACAGATTGCCTTATGCCTTTCCTCCATGGTCCTTACTGGGCAGAATACTTTGCAAGATCATAGGCCACAGGGAGCTGGTACTCCTGATGGCGCTGGACTAGCCTAGGCATCTGTGGTATGCGGATTTGTGACGACTCCTTGTGGCGACCCCCCCCTTCATCTTCTGCTGCACGTAGATCTGCTGCAGCAGGGAGCGGTTCTTCACAAGCATATGACTCTATTCTGTCTTACAGTTTGGCCTTTGAGAGGGCTCACCTGTTAGTGTGAGTATTCCTTTGCGGTGATTGCCACTTCACTCTGGGTGTGGAGAGTTTTTGAGGCCTGGTGTGAGGAGCGGCTTGTTCTTCCTCGTTCTGTTAAGATTCCTCTCATTCTGGATTTTTTGCTGGATGGACTAAATAAAGGCTTGGCCCTTAATTCCTTGAAGGTGCAGGTTGCAGCTCTTGCCTGTTTCAGAGGCCTGGTGAATGGTGATTCCTTGTCGTCTGATCCTGATGTGGCCCATTTTTTGAAGGGATTGAAGCATCTTAAGCCTCACTTGAGGTTACCAGTTCCCTTGTGGAGTCTTAATTTGGTGCTGATCTTTTTGGCAGGCCCTGTGTTCCGACCACTGTGTAGCCTTTCCTTATGGTTGTTGACCTTGAAGACTGTTCCTAGTGGTTATATGTTCTGTGTGTCGGATTTCTGAGCTGCAGGCCTTGTCTTGCCAGGAGCCATTCCTTTGGGTGACTCTGGGGGCTTTACAGCTGCATACTGTTCCATTCTTCTTGCGCAAGGTAGTTTCGGGCCTTCATTTGAATCAGTCTATCTCCTTGCCATCCCTGGATAAGGTCAGGGATGTGGAGGAGCTTCACCTTTTGCGCTTCTTGGATGTCAAGCATCTTGTGGTGCGGTAGCTGGAGGTCTCAGAGTCCTTTTGAAAGACGAATTGCCTGTTTGTTCTCCGTGGCAGGAGTAAGCAGGGCACTCCGACCTCACGGGCTACCTTAGCTTGTTGGATCAGAGAGGTGGTCACAGCCGTGTATATGGATGCTGGGAAGCCATTGCCTACTCGGGTTGGGGCTTATTCCATTAGGGCTCAGGCAAGTGTCATGGGCGGAAGTTAGTCTGTTGTCTCCCGTCGACCTCTATCGAGCTGCGGCGTGGTCCTCCTTACACATTTTTTCCAGGTTTTATGATCTGGATGTGTAGGCCCGGGAGGATGCAGCCTTTGCATGTGTGGTATTGACTGGACCGTGGGCAGCCTCCCACCCTGTTGGGGAGTAGCTTTGGTACATCCCACTGTTCCTGAGTCCTGTCTACACTCTAGGAAATGGAGAAATTACTTACCTGATTTAGTTTTCCTTAGTGTAGATAGATGGACTCAACTTCCTGCCCTCTGATGCTGCGTGTGTGTGTCAATAGTCCTGTAGGGCTCTGGGTGCCAAGGGATTACTGGTAAGTGTTCATCCAGTCCTTAGCTTGGGGGGGGTACCTAGAATTTTTCATGAGTTTGGTGTTTATGGGTGGTTAGGTACAGTTCTGGTTACCTGTTTTTAATTTTTTTAATCAAGTTGTTTGCTAGTCTGTCTACTGTTGCTTATAGAGAGAATAGGCTGGGGTTACTGCAGGGCTATATATACTATGACGTCAGCTTGCTCAGTCTCCATCTGCTAGCAGGGGCGTATAACCCTACTGGTCCTGAGTCCATCTGTCTACCCTGAGGAAAGCGAAATTATCAGGTAATTTCTCCATTATAATCGTCCATTGTACCTGATGCCTGGAAGGTCTTTAAAAGATATTTTTAAAAGGCTCCAGGTGTGATGTGGAAACTATATACCACTGAGTCTGACTTCAGTGCCAGGAAAAATTGCGGAAACTATTCTAAAAAAAATTAACTAATTCAGAACGGCAATAGACATGATTTAATTGGACATAGCCAGCATGGCTTTACCCAAGAGAAATCTTTGCCTCACAACTCTGCTCCATTTTTTTTGAAGGGGTTAATAACTATGTGGATAAAGTTGAGCTGATCAAGGAGGTGTATTTGGATTTTTAGAAGGCATTTGACAACGTCCCACATGAGAGGTTTCTAAGAACATTAAAAATTCAAGGGATAGGAGGCGATGTACTTTTGTGGATGGCAAACTGGTTAAAAGACAGGACCTAGAGAGTAGGGTTAAATGGTCAGTTTTCTCAGTGGAGAGGTAAATAGTGGAATGCCTCAGATTGCTACTTGGACCAGTGCTTTTTTTTTATATATCATATTTATAAATGTCCTGGAAAGGGGAATGATGAGTGAGCTGATCATATTTGCAGATGACACAAAATAATTCAGAGTAGTTAATCACAGGTGAATAGTGATAAACTGCAGGCCCTTGTGAGACTGGAAGATTGGTCATCCAAATGGCAGACAAAATTTAATGTGGACAAGCACAAGGTGATGCATATAGGGACAAATAACCCATGCTGTAGTTAGATCATGTTAGGAGTTACCACCTAGCAAAAAGATCCAGATGTTGCTCCTCTCTCTAACAGATAACATTCTAAGAGGTTTTGATAGCGGTAAACACTATATTCTAATAATGCTTGACCTATCGGCAGCCTTCGACACAGTTAACCACAAAATACTACTAAATAGACTAGAAGAAATCGGACTACAAGGCAAAACATTAAACTGGTTCAGCTCATATCTAAAAAACAGGTTTTTCCAAGTTCAGATCAATAACACATTATCAGAAAAAATCAACCTCAAAACAGGGGTTCCGCAGGGATCAGCCCTGTCTGCGACCCTTTTTAACATATACATGCTGCCATTATGCCACTTACTGGCAGGACTAGGAATTATACATTACATTTATGCTGACGATATCAAACTAATTCCTCCTATAGGTGACACAATAGAGAAAACATTAAATCTAGCTAACATGTACCTAAGCATTATAAAACAACTACTGACACAAATGGAACTTGTTATTAATATTGATAAAACAGAATTTCTACACCTAGAATGGAAAAATACTGAAACCAGCCAAACCTCAATAATCCTCAAAGACAACCAGAAAATTGAACTAGCTGGAAAAGTACGTAACATTGGAATAATAATGGACCCTGAAATCAATCTAAAACAGGACATATCACTAAAAGAAAAGGAAGGATATGCAAAACTCATGGTACTCAGAAAACTAAAACCACTACTAACTCAAAATGATTTCCGAACAATTCTACAGGCACTAATTTTCTCCAGCACGGATTACTGTAATGCCCTGCTGCTAGGACTACCAAATACTACGTTAAGACCACTTCAAATACTTCAGAACACAGCAACTAGAATACTAACCGGAAAAAGGAGGAGGGACCACATAACCGAAACCCTAGCGGAACTACATTGGTTACCGATTGAACACAGAATTAAATACAAAACCCTATGTACCATCCATAAACTAATTCATGATGAGAAATCAGACTGGCTAAACACAGCATTACGGGTACACGTCCCACACAGAAATCTTTGATCATCAAATAAAGCACTCCTAACCATCCCTTCAGTTAAAACAGCAAGACTAACCCAAGTGAGGGAAAGGGCCTTATCATTAGCAGGACCCACAATTTGGAACACAATGCCTCAAGAGATGAGATCACAAAGTGATCTCAAGGCATTTAAGAAAAGTTTAAAAACATGGCTTTTTAAACAGGCATTTTACAAGGAGACGGGAGAATAGAAATTATTCAGGAATAAGCAGATAAACACCGACACACAGTACTTATGACAATACAGTAGAGTAGTCTATGAACCCCACATCACAACTAGCATATTGATAACACTAAGTATAATAAATTTACCCGTAAAAGTACTTTCATTACCCTCGGTCATGACCCAATTCTCTAAAAATTATTTTGTCTAATGATATATTGTAACCGAACCTTTGACGGCACCTGTTAGAATGAACTATAGTACACTTTTACCTACATTAAATATGTGCCTACATGTAAACCGTTGCGATGGTATATAACTTAGCGACGGTATAGAAAAGATTTTAAATAAATAAAAATAAATAAATATTTATTTATCTATTTATCACTTTTATATACCGAGGTTCAGGTAACAGAGTTACTAATCACTTCGGTTTACATTCCAACAATTACAATGACAGAATAATGTCTTACAGTGAACAGGGTGAATAAAACTTGGATAATGTTATAGTGGATAATACATTGAAATTGTCGGCTTAGTGTGCTCTAGTGGCCAAAAAGCAAACTATGTTGGGAATTGTGAATAAAACAGAATATCATAATGCCTCTATATTGCTCCATGGTGAAACCGCACCTTGTGTACTTTAATTTTGGTCACTGCATCTTAAAGATATTAATGTACTGGAGAAGGTACAGAGAAGGGTGACCAAAATGATACAGGGAATGGAAAGGCTAAAGAGGTTAGGGCTAATCAGCTTGGAGGACTAGAACAGGTTCATGTAAATCATTTGTTTACTCTTTCAGGTACTACGAGGAGTCATGCCATGAAGTTAGCAAGTAGCACATTTAAAACAAATTGAAGACATTCTTTTTCACTCAACGCATAATTAAGCTCTGGACTTTGTTGCCAGAAGATGTGGTTAAGGCAGTTAGCATATCAGGCTTTAAAAAAGGTTTGGACAAGTTCTTGGAGAAGTCCATAAATTGCTATTAGTCAAATTGACATAAGAAATAGCCACTGCTTATTACCAGAATTAGGAGCATGGGATATATTTAATGTTTGGATACTTGCCAAGTACTTGTATCCTGGATTGGCCACTGTTGGAAACAGTCTGACCCAGTATGGCAACTTCTTATGTTCTTATAGAGGAATTGCCTGAGCAGTGTGGGTGCAAATTTTAGATGCTGGTGACATTTCAAGTACTTTTGTATCGTTTACAGATGAGAGATGCTTCAGTTTTCTCACAGTATAGTGTTTCCAAAAGGTTGGCTCTATATATACCTAGCTAAGAATAAGGTTTCTTCTTATCATGGTATGTTGAGTACCATCTACTTCTTACTTTTCCCATTACATTCTGTGGTCCATTTCCTGCTGTAATGGGCCCATACATTTGGCATGGCCTTTATGCAGTATGTCATGTGTAGCTACTCCCAGCATTTTGGCCTTGTAGTTGCTCAAATTGCCAAGTGAGTGTGCAAAATTCCACAGGTGCAGTGCCAGAGCCAGTATCGCCAAAGAGAGAACTGGGTTGGAGCTGCTGTTAATAGGCAAGATGAGGGACAGGGTCCATGACCAAAGATTCACACCCCCCCCCCCCCCATTAAAGTAGAGAGCAGTGTTGGCACTGCATCTAAATGAAATATCTAGCTTAATTAGTTAGGGATAGTAACTGCCTCAATAAGTAAGCTACACCCATGCTTGTTTACCCTGACTATGTAATTCAGTCCATGTTGTTGTCTGTATATAGATCCACTTTTCTTCATTCCACCCTGCCATTGAAGCAGATAGCTATGCTGGATATGCATTGAAAGTGAAGTATCATACTTTCTCCCCTGCCGTTGAACCGGAATCGATTCCGGGTTCGGGGACTATCGGGGAATTTGTTTCGTACGGTCTGATCGTTTTGGGTTTTTTTTATCGGCTGCGCCCGAGCCAATAAACAAAAAACCCACCCTGACCCTTTAAAACACATCCTTTAGCTCCCCCCCCCCCCCCCCCCCCCCCAAAAAAAACTTTTTTAAAGTACCTGGTGGTCCAGTGTGGGTCCCGGGAGCGATCTCCCGCTCTCGGGACCGTCGGCTGCCCCTAATCAAAATGGCACTGATGGCCCTTTGCCCTTACCTTGTAACAGGGTATCCGTGCCATTGGCTGGCCCCTGTCACATGGTAGGAGCACTGGATGGCCCGTGCCATTTTTAAAGATGTGCCGGCTGTCCATTACGCCTACCATGTGACAGGGGCCTGCCAATAGCAAGGATACCCTGTCACATGGTAAGGGCCATCGGCGCCATTTTGATTAGGGGCAGCTGATGGCCCAAGAGCGGGAGATCGCTCCTGGGACCCACACTGGACCCCTAGGTACTTTTAAAAAGTTTTGGGGGGGTTGGGGTGGGTTTAGGGGTTGTTTTTGTGTGCCATTTTTCCCCGCCCTTCCCCAAAACAATAAGAGAACCCCACGAACAATTTCATGGGGTTTTCCTATCAGTTTCGGGGAGCCCCCGATTTCTGACGAGTTTGAAAATATCGTACGATATTTTCAATCGTCAGAAAAACGATTCACATCCCTACAGTGGATATGCATTGAAAGTGAAGTATCAGGCTTATTTGGTTTGGAGTAGTATCCGCTGTAACAAGGAAGCTACTCCCTGCTTTTTTGTGAATGGAAATCTTTTTTTTTCTTCCCCACATTACCTCTTGCCATTGAAGCTTAGGGCAATGTTGGAGTCGCATTACATGTGTATGTTTATTGAATAAGGGTATTATCTCCGGTAGTAGCCGTCATTCCCGTGAGCCACCCATTCTTCATACACATCCTCTAGACTTTATGGATCCACAGAAATACTGTACAAAATCACAAAACTTTGAGATTATCTTTATTAATTTATGCAAGATTTAAATATAAAGAATCACAAGAAAAAATATTAGAAGAAAAATATTGATCACTCTGTAATGAAAATGCTTTGCCATCTGTACTTAAACTGATTATTCATATAAAGTCCTCATAAGAATCCTGTAGGAAATAAGGACCTGCTTCTAATACTTAGATTAGTTGCTTGATGAAAAGTTCAACGCAGTTCTTCTTTGTGTTGACAGCTCCTACAGGACTCTGTATGGGTGAAGATGTACTCCGCCGACCACAGGCTGCTCCAACAAAAGCATGTGTCGGTAAAGTTACTCACAGTTGAGTGCACAGCTGTGTGTGTGTGTGTGTACACATGAAGGGTATTCACCAACCAGCCACTCTGTCAACCACTACCTCAAAGCCCCCCAGTTTGTTTCTTTTCAAATTTCTGAAAGGAGTAAGCTTACACATACGCACACATGAATGTATGGGTACAGAGAGGCAGTCATGCTGTTCTGACAGATATTTCATACTCCAGTGCCACCCACCCATGCTGCCATAGAGAGGAACAGACAGCTAGGCAATCAGACTTACCGGTAGTTACCCCACAACTAGACAGAAACAGAGAGACAAAAATACCCTGACCCTAGACAAGCACAGACACGCCACACCCAGAGAAAGGCGTGGACACAACAAAATCAGGCAGACCACATCACGCACACGCACCAAAGCCCATTGGACAAACATACATATTCCATACTACACACTGGCCGCACAACACAATGGTAAGGGCTATAATATTTTTCAAAAAACATAGCCCCATCCTACCATGCCCCACTTTTGTTGTTTTTTTTTTTGGGGGGGGGGTTTGTTTTTTGCTATTTTCACTAAATGTTCTTAGTTTGCTCAGCCTTATTTTCTCATGTTTTTATGTATTTATTTATTTTTAAACAAACATGTTTTGCAATTTTTACCTTTATTCTCCCTTTCCCACCTTCTCTCTCTCCTCATTCTCTCTGGCCTCTTTGCCCATTCTCCCCCGCCCCCCAAATATCACCACTTATTTTCCCCACTGTGGGCAGCAGCTGTTATCCCTCTTCCTGGTTAGGGACCCGGCAGCAGCAGGAACGCCTCCTGCGCTGAGGTCCGAGAATGGCACATCTTCCAGTTTTGGCAAAAAGTAATCAACTCCCTGCCCGAGTCTGCCACCGCAGAAGCAGCTCCTCTCCCTGGCCCACTGAAGGAGATGCATGACCAATCCATGAAATGCTTACACATGTCATAGATTGGTCATGCATGTTCTGATAGCTCCCTCCTTCCTGAGCCTGTAATGCTTCCACGGCACCAACACTCTTTCTCGCTTGGGCAGCCAGCAGGGCACCCCCTCATTCAGCATTGTTCAAAGCTTCTTGGTTTGTTACACCCCTGCCTCTACTAACAAAGCTGCTGTTTATGGAGTAGGATCTTCAACTATAGTGACTGTTCTTTTGGGACTGATACCCCATCACCAATGCTTAAAATTTAATTTACATTTTGAATCTTATTAGTCCACTTTAAGGAAAATTATTGTGCCTCTGATTGGACAGACTGAACTGCCACCTAAGGGGCCGATGCAAAACAGTTTGCATTGTGGGCGTGTGTCCACAATCCCTTATGCTATAAGGGGATTAGTGCATCCAAAACGTGTGTCCAGCCCCTGCAAAACTAATAGTACTCATCACATGCAAATGCATGTTGATGAGAGTATTTATTCTTCCCAGCTCTTAAAAAAAAAAAAAGTGCACCCAACTCACACATTTTTATGCTCAAAAAATATCACCGGCCCAGATCAGGCATTAATTTCTGAGCAGCCCAAAAAATGTACAGAAAAGGAGAAAATGCTGCTTTTCATGCAGCCTCTGACTTAATAACCTTGCCCCCAAGCTCCCTCGGGCCTATCGGAGTCCAGGCGCAGTGGCGATGACGTCAATGTGAGACTGGCGAGCCCTTTAAAGCAAGGCCCTCTCCTGTGGCGCCACGCACACGAAGTGGCATGACCAAAGGGGCCTGCCCCTTGGTGCGCACCAGCGATAAACCTTCCATCAACAACAACTATCAAGCCTCCATACCAGCCAGCTTACCTCCTCTTGGATCTCAAACAACTCAGCCCAACCAAACTACATATGTTCCCTCTGAACCTCCCCCATACCTACCATACATCTACCGATCCTGTGAAGCTCCTCCACCCCCAAACCCTCGCTTGCTTACCCCCACCAACCCTCAGCATGCACACCTACTTGAACCCCCCCTCACCCAAAATGCAGCTGCACCCCACACAAAATACACAACCCACCAAAATGCCGAAGACACCTCACAACCATCCACACTACCCCAGACTCTCTCATAACAATTATGTCAATCCTAACCCTCCTCAAACGCCCAATCCATCACCAAAATGATCCCCATCTTACATGACCTCATCACTGACAACAACCCAGATCTCCTATGTGTCATCGAATCATGGCTTAAAAAATCTGACACACCCCTATTAAATCAACTCCCACACACAACCTACAAACATATTCTCCCTCCCTAGACCCCAAAAAAAAGGAGGCGGCCTACTCCTCCTAGCACTAAAAAAATTCAAACTCATACACCATCCCATCAACCTAGCACCCCCCCCTGGAAATAGGTCTTTTTAAGTCAAGAAACCTCCAAATACGGCTAATTATCTCCCCACCAACATGCCTTGATCTCAACCTATCTCACCTCATTGAAACCATCTCCACCCAAATCAACATGGACCTGCCGGCAATCATCCTAGGAGATTTCAACCTCCATATTCATGCCACTCTCCTCCCTCCCCTGTGCAACCTCCTCCTGAACACCATGACTGCAATGGGCTTCAATCAAATTATCAAGTCACCAACCCAGAAATCAGGTCACACCCTTGACCTCATTTTCATCAATGACAAAGCTACATCCATCAACAACCCACCTGCCACAACCAGCGTTCCCTGGTCGGACCACAAGCTAATCCAGACCACACTCCAAATAAAAACCAGCCACTCGGAAGCCACCCTCCCCAAAAAATACATCAAATTCCACAAACCATGTTCCAGCAACGAACTTATAGAAACCCTCCCAAATGCCTTGAACAACCTCGACCTCGATGCAAACACTGCCATTAACTGGTGGATCAACATTAACACCCAAATCGCCAAATCCACATGCCTAATAGTCTCCAAAGAAATCAACACAGACAACCCATACAAAACACCATGGTACAACCCAGACCTCAAAAACACCAAACGACTTCTCATGCAAGCAGAAAAAAGATGGAGAAAGCATCCCACCTCACTGCATCTAGACAGATACAGAACACTTCTCTACATATATAGGACAGACACTGACAAAGCAAAACGGGAATTCTATGCAAAGAAAATCCACCAACACCAGTACAACCCAAGAGCCCTATTCAACTTTGTCTCCAGCCTGCCTCAACCCACTGTCAAAGGAAGGATCATCGAAGACATGTGAAGATCTCACCCAATTCTTTACAGAAAAAAATCACAAAGCTATTTCCTACTCACCCCCAAGCATGCATGGACAAGCCTTTTCCCACACTTCAACATCCCCCACCTGGACCAACTTTGACCTCATCGCCTCAACAGAAGTTATCAAGATCATACAAAAAATCAACCCAGCCACCCACCCACCCCCTTGACCTCATCTCAGTAAAAACCCTCAAGCTTGTCCCTGAAATCATCACCAAACCAATAGCCAACATAATAAATATATCTAGAACAAGGCCTCTTTCCTGAAGCACTCAAATGCACCAAAATAAAACCAGTTTAAAAAAAACCCCCAACTGGATCCCTGCAACCCCGCTAACTACAAACCCATCTCAAACCTATCCTTCATATCAAAGATTATAGAAAAAATAGTCAACCACCAACTCACAGAACACCTGGAAACTCACAAAATCCTATACCCTACCCAGCACGGCTTCAGGAAATCACTCAGTACTGAAACTCTACTCCTGTCCCTCACAGACATCACCCTGAGAGGCCTTGATGCTGGACAATCCTACCTCCTCATTCTACTGGACATCTCCGCCGCATTCAATACCATCAACCACAACACCCTACTCGCACGCCTAATGGAAATTGGACTCAACCACAACACTATAAAATGGTTCAAATCCTACCTATCCAATAGATCCTACAAAGTACAACTAAACAACAGTAAATCAAAACCTTTCCCACTCCCCCATGGCGTTCCTCAAGGCTCATTACTCTCCTCCCCCCTATTTAACATCTACATGGTCCCCCTCTGCAAACTCTTCTCCAGCCTCAACCTCCACTACTTTGTATATGCAGACAATGTCCAGATATTACTCTCTATAAAAGAAAACCTTCCAGCACAACTAAGATCCGAACCCTCAACACAGCTCTTCAAAAAACACCTAAAAACCTGGCTTTTCTGGCTAGCCTTCCCCCAATGATCAAACTCCCTACCACTTTTCCTTTTTAGCCCTGTCCCGTTACTCATTTTTCCACCCCCTAGTCCCTGGTTGCATGCCGATCACATTCACCACATTTCATTTTTAAGACTTTCTAATCCCATTAAGATGCGTTAGAAGAGTTTCGTATCATCGATATTTATTTTTATATTTCTATATTTTCTTTATCTTGTCACCTTGTTAGATATATGCAAGAACTTCATTACGTTGCATTGTTAGAGATATGTTTCACTGTAAGAAATAAGTACCCCCCGCTTATTTCCTTTTCATTATCTGTAAACCGATGTGATATCATTGATCTAATGTTGGTATATAAATAAATAAATACAACATACAACGCACCCTTCAACTATGGGAATCCTACTCAGCTCAAATAAAAAAACCTTCTAAACCAGTTATCCCTCACACTCAATCACAAAAAAAACCGAAATCTTCTACATAACAAACAAACTTCCCACAAAAGACATCCTAGACTCCCCACCTCCACATCCCCTCAGCCATTGCATCACCAAAGTAAGAGACCTAGGTATCACACTGGACTCTGAACTCAATCTAAAAAAAAACTTATCAATGCCACTATAAAAGAGGGCTATTTCAAGCTACAAGCCCTTAAGAAACTCAAGCCCCTCCTCTTCAGGACAGTGCTCCAATCCCTCCTATTCTCGAAACTGGACCACTGCAACTCTCTCCACCATGGGCTCCCTTCATCCTCCCTCAAACCCCTCCAATTACTCCAAAACACAGCAGCCAGATCCCTAACGAACACCAGTCGATCCTCCCACATCACCCCGGTCCTCAAAAACCTCCATTGGCTCCCAATAACCCACAGAATACAATACAAAACCCTAACCCTCTTACACAAAACCATTCACAATAACAACACAGAATGGTTAAAAGACACCCTCCACCCCATCACACCCAAAAAAAACTCGGATTCAAAAACACCGGCCTGCTAAAAATACCCTCCACCAAACAGGCACACCTTACCACCACCAGAGAACGCGCCATACCAATAGCCATCCCCTCTTTATGGAACAAACTCCCTGCCCAACTCAAACTGGAACCCTCAATCCAGTCATTCAAAAAGAATCTAAAAACTTGGTTATTCCGCAATGCCTTCCAGCCCACACATTAAACCTCCCTCCCCCCTTCCCATCCTGATCCTGCAACACATCACAACTTAACCACCAATATGCTCCAGTGCATCTCAGTATCTCCCAAAACACATCTAAGTCCCAAGTTGTTCCCACTACCTTCACTAAATCCATAGAATAATCAACTGATCCGCCCACAAAGTGAACACTAAGTTAAATTAATAACCTAAGTTCCTTAGTTTTCCATTAACACACTGTAATTAAGTATAACATTACCTATAATTCAATTGTATGATCGCAAATGCTACACAATATCATTACCCACTCTCTTTAGTATTCTACTGTTACACTTTATTTCAAGTTTTTCTACTTCTACACTGTAATTTAAGTATAAGTCTAAGTATGTGTTTTAACTATAACCTAAGTTATAAGTTTAAGTATAACTTAATAACCTATTCTCCTTAATACTCTACTGTTACACTGTAATAAGTATAAGTTTAAGTACTACTTAATAAGAATAACTTTATAAGCTTAAGTATAATTTAATAACCTATTCTCCTTAGTTCGCTACTGATACACTGTTAACTTTAAGCATAAGTTTTGTCATCTTCTCGATTATTAGCTACTATGAGTTTCCATGCTGTTCAATGTAAAATAATAAGACGCCTTGTCCTTTTATACTTTTGTTTACATGTAAACCGATGTGATATACCCCATTGAATGTCGGGGTATAGAAAAAGCAAATAAATAATAGTGTGACACTGTTGGCGGAACAAAAAAGTTAAAAATAAATAAATAAATAAAAGTGATGGCAGTCGGGTTAGGAAAGCGGATACTCATAAAATTGAGCATCAGCGTTCCTAACCTGCTGACAGCCACCTCTCCTGCATTCCTGCTGCCAAGGAGGCGCTAGGGATGTGCATTTCTCCCTAGTGCCTCCTTGGCAGCGCAACCTCTCATTTAAATATTGAATCGCGCACCCACCCACGCACAGGTAGCTGGGCGTGCATTAGTAAAGCAGGGGCTCAACACTGAGTGCCCGGTTTCCGTGCTCTTTACTGCATCGGCCCCTAAGTGCTTTTCCACTGTATTTAAAAGCACTAAAACATTTTGAGTTAACAATGAATGTGCTATTTTATTGTCTAAGTTCTCTTCTTGTCAGGCTTAACTCATTCAAGTCAAAATCAAGGTATGCAGCTGTGTGCCATGCTTTTATTTATTTATTTATGCTATTTATAAAACAAAGCGTGTTAACAACTTTGTATGGAAATGAGAAGATAACGTACATAAGACAAAAGAAAAAGAATCAAAAGAGGCAAATAGCTAAATCCAAGTCCAGAGTTAGTTAATTAGTTATGAATTTTTCTATACCGGAATTTTTGGGTACATCATATCGGTTTACAGATAACTTAATGTATTACAGAGAACAAGGGTAGGGGAAACAAGGGAACAAAAGAGGAACCAAAGAACAAGGGGGGAGAGGAGGGGTAAAATGGAATAATAGGAGAAACTAATATGAATGTGGAAGCTAGAGGAAGGTAACACGGGGAAAAGGGTACTAAACTACGCAGGGGAAGAGGAGTCAGACAAAAAGTGGCGTAACTAATAAATAACAGCGAGATGGTACAGGGGTAACAAGGCATAGAAAATACTGAAAAACAGGGCAAAAATGTACTGAGATACAAGGCATAAGAAATACTGAAATACAAGACGTAAAATATACTGAAATATAGGGGGAATAAAGTACAGGACTAAAACTGGATAATATAAAATAAGGCGCATCTAGTACAAAAGGCAAAAGAAACAAATACATAAGAGAGAATTTATAGGATTAACACTGGATGATATAAGATGAATACAGTAAACTATATAAAATATGATGAATACAATTATATAAAATATGATGAATACAGTGAAATAATGGGGAAGAGGAATGGAAGTAAGGGGGGACCCGGGGGAAGGGGGAGAGGAAACAAGAAGAATAGAGGGAAGGAAGGGGGGGGGGGGAATATATTACAATCAAAATTACATATCATTGAAAATTGAGAATTATTTTACTGAAGAAAAAAATTAATAGAAAAGGGGAATGAAAATTATGGGGCAGATTTTAAAAGCCCTGCACGCCTATTTTGCATAGGCCGCCGGCGCGCACAGAGCCCCGGGACGCGTGTAAGTCCTGGGGTTTTTCAAAGGGGGCGTGTCGGGGTGGGCCCGGATGACGTGGCATTTTGGGGGCGGGGTGCGGCGTTTCGGAGGCTGGACCGGGGGCGTGGTGCTGGCCTGGGGGCGTGGTCCAGGCCTCCGGACCAGCCCCCGGGTTGGAAGACGGTGCGCCAGCAGTCCGCTGGCACGCGTAGATTTACATCTGCTTCTCGCAGGCATAAATCTAGGGACAAAGGTAAAGGGGGGGGGGTTTAGATAGGACCGGGGGGGTGGGTTAGGTAGAGGAAGGGAGGAGAAGGTGAGGGGAGGGCGAAAGAGAGGTCCCTCCGAGGCCGCTCCGATTTCGGAACGGCCTCGGAGGGAACGGAGGCAGGCTGCACGGCTCGGCGCGTGCAGGCTGCCCAAAATCGGCAGCCTTGCACGCGCCGATCCAGGATTTTAGAGGATACGCGCGGCTATGCGCGTATCTTATAAAATCCAGCGTACTTTTGTTTGTGCCTGCTGCGCAAACAAAAGTACGCGATCACGCTTTTTTAAAAATCTACCCCTTTGTAAAAGGGGCGGGGAGGGGGCATTCCCGAAACGATGCGGCATTTCGGGGGCGGGCCCTGGTGTTTCGGGGGCGGGCCTGGGGGGCGTGGTGCTGGCCCATGGGTGTGGTCGAGGCCTCCGGACCAGCCCCCGGGTCGAGTGACGGCGCGCCAGCAGCCCACTGGTGCGCGCAGATTTACGTCTGCTTTTAGCAGGCGTAAATCTGCCAACAAAGGTAGGGGGGGGGTTTAGATATGGCCGGGGGGGGGGGGGGGTTAGGTAGGGGAAGGGAGGGGAAGGTGGGGGGAGGGCGAAGGAAAGTTCCCTCCGAGGCCGCTCCGAAATCGGAGCGGCCTCGGAGGGAACAGGCAGCGCGCGCTGGGCTCGGCATGCGCCGGTTGCACAAATGTGCACTCCCTTGCATGCGCCGACCCCGGATTTTATAAGATACGCGTGGCTACGCGCGTATCTTATAAAGTACGCGATCGCGCAATTTTTAAAAATCTACCCCTAAGGGAGAAAAGAGAAGAAAATAAAAAGGATGGAAAAGGTAAAAGTAAAGGACTCTGAATAATCATTACGGCTGCTCCTGTTATAACACTATGGGCTGGTGGGGGCTGGAGAAGACGTAATTAACTTTCTAGCATTCAGAAAGGATTGTAACTGCTCGGGAACAAAGAAGACAAAAGTCTGGGAATGAAATTTCACCAAGCATTTAAAAGTATAGTGTAAAAAAAAAGTTGCACCTAACTCGAGTATCCTTCCTAAGAGCTAAGACGTCTTTAAGCTGTTGCTGAGTTGACCTCAAAATATCTGGGAAAATTCTAAGATTCTGCCCATGAAAAGGAGAATCCAGATTTAGGAAATATAAAGACCACTTTAGATTAATCTGTAACAGAAACAAAGAAAATTAACAAAGTGACTCTTTCTATAGTTTCTGGATCTGATGAATCCAAAATATCAGTGAGATTTGAAGGTGGAACCTGTATTCGAGAGTCACCATCAGATGTTTGAGAAGATGAAGATAAAGAAGTAATTTTACTAATCAAAGGAAATTCACCAGGGGCTATCCCAAGAACTTGCAAGAAGTAATGTTTTTTAAGGTAATCTTGGGGAGCTCATCCAAAATTTTAGGAAAATTAAGAACCCGAGGATTCAAATGGTGGAAAAGTTCTCCAATGATTCAAGCCTTCCAGAAAGTGCTCCACTGTCTTGTACAAGCAAAGATTGAACCCCCTGAATTGTATCAATATCCTGGTGAACAGCAGCTAGCTGTCTAACATGATCAATTAAAGAATTTTCAGGTTGTTCAACTAGAGGATTCAACTTTGAGACCACAGTATCCACTTTAGAAATGGAGAGGGACAAAATCTTAGAAAAATTTTCCGTAAGTTCCCACAGAGATTCCAGTGTTGTAATTGCCGGCTTCTTAGGCATCTGAAGGGACTTCAGTGAGAGGGGAGGTTCTGAGTTTAAAGTCCCCAACCCCCTCTTGCAATGTTCCTCCAGCAGGGGAGGGGGGAACTGCCACTCTCAGACCCTCAGATGCTGCCAAAGATGGAAGGAAGGACGCTTGACCCTCAGCGATTCCTGCCGCCAAGGATGCCGGAACCAACAATTTCGTTGGCGACCCCGCTACCGTACTATAGGGAGGATGCCTTTCTTTTTTTTTTTTTGCAAAATCTTTTTTATTGCAAAGACATGCATTTCCACAAGCACGAGGAAGTACAGTGATTATGCAAGTCTTCTTTTAAGTAACAGCATCCACCTCTGTAATCAAACGAAACCCCCAAACCGATCCCCACTCACATTCAAGCTACGCATACCAGTCACGCCTCACACGTCCCACCCATACAGCCACCTCATACAACAGACAAGCCTCACACACACACACACGAGCCCTGACCAGAAGTCCCATTTCCCATATACCTTAATAGGACCCTTAACAAACTTGCAAAACAAGGAGAAAAAAAGAAAAAAAAAAAGTATGCAGCATTGTCCACTCAGGGGTTACTTGCCCCAGGAGGATTGGAGAACCAAGTGACGCAGTAGCCTGCTGTACTCAATTGGCTTTGAAAATCTGGGGAGAGAAGAGAATAATAGCGAGCCCAGCACTCTGCATAGTGTTTTTCCATGGGCTTAGAAGATTTGGGAAAGTCCATTTGCTCCAGTAGAGCCATGTCCATCATGCGATGATGCTAGCCAAGGCTGCAAGTGACAGCGTAACCAAGGGGTCAGTCCAATCAGCAAGTATAGTACGGCAGGCTAGTAGAAAAGCAATCCTGCCAAAGCAATCCTGGGCCCCGGTACACTTCACAGAGAGCGCCCGCGGTCCAGCCAGCAGAAGAACAGCAGACAGCCGTAGAGCGAGCTGTATACATTTAGTGACACAGGCCATTGGCGGAGTCTGAGGACGCCTTTCCTGCGGCGGAGTGATTGGCTCTCAGGGGCAGAGAGAAACCTCATCGCTAGGAAGCCCCGACACTCCCTTGCCGGTGGCTCCAACAGCGAACTGGCTCCCGAGGGAAACGGAGCCCACAGGAGCAGCAAAGGTGGTGATCGTCTGCTGACCAGGTAACAACGGGGGTTTGGCAGGAAACACCCTCGTTTTCCCTTTCCTTTGCGATGCCATAGCAGTAGAGGAAAACAAGAGGGAGAAGGTATCTGAGTTCAGCAGTAAGTAGCTACTGACTAGCAGCATTCTTGCACTGTGTGCCATGTTTTAACTGCACCCTAGTTAGCCAATTTGGGATTTTATGGCCAATAAAGAATCCCATTAATAGCCACTTAAAGGTCCAATTCAAATATTTTATTAATAAATTCTTATAGTCCCCTATCCTGCAAGTTTGATTAGTGTGGATTACAGAATTACATTCACAATTAAAATAAGTTTTACCAACATTTTCAAAATACAAAAACAATGCAATAAAGCTCCATTTTATTCAAACACCTGCTTTAAAAAATGTCTCTCTAAATCTCAAATAATCAGACACCTCCCTTCATGTATGAGGTAGCCCATTCCATAATGTTAGACCTACAACAAAGCTCTAGAATTTGTTTCCGGTAAGGAAATCATGTAATTTTACATTTTGTTACCCATGGACCAATGTGTGAGGGATTATTTCCTTGCTTTCTATTAGTTACACGCTGTTTTCAACCAGCAAAAGGAAATATATTTTGAACTGCCCACACTCTCAGTCATAATCACTTATTCAAGACTAAACCTAACATCCACTCACAGTTAAAATGGGCAGAGATTACAAAGCAATATACACTAAAACTTTATCAACTTGCAGATTGTTATAGTTTGAACCATTCATTAGCATCAGCTAGCCCATCTCATGTTGCTCAACAGCCAAACAGATAAAGACATAATTAAAACATCTGATACTTTTAAGATACTCAGCGGGATGTGCTTCTGAGTCTTGCTCCTGGTTTCTTGGCATGGATTTTGTCTAAATATTCCTTAGCAAGATCATAATCATAGAAAGCTAGTTTTATTTTCAGAAATAATCCTATACTGGGCTAGATAAAGAATAACTATCTGCATCTTTACACTAGTAAAGATTTCTTTCAGTAATGCACTTTTTATTTTTTTCAGTCCTGTCAAATCATGAAAGATATGAAGTTCATACTATCAGTCTAATCAGTGCCCTACGAAGGGGGGGGAGGGCAGTCTGCCCCGGGTGACAAAAGGGGGACTAGTGCCATTGCCACCAGCCTATAGGAAGGTCCTGCAGCAGGGAGAAGTGATGTGTTGGTGGGGTTCCCACTCCCTGCCAGCAAAAGAGAGGTCCTGTGGCGGAAGAAGAGGCCCGGAGGTGCCTGCCGGCATTTCCTCCGAACTGGCAGCAGCTGAAGAGGCCCCTCCATCACTGCCAGTGTTTCCTCCAAGCTGGTGCCAGATGAAGAAGCCCTGCAGTGCTGCCGGCATTTCACTAGACCCATCACCAGAAGAAGTCTTCCTGCGCAACCAATGGCCTAAGAAAGAGGGGAAATGTGAGTGAGAGAGACGCACAGAGGCAGTGTGTATCTCTCCCACCCCCACCCATCCTGACTTTCTCTAAGCGGGTGGGGGGGGGGGGGGTGAAAGAGAGAAAGCCTATTGTGTGTATGCAGGCCTGTTCCAAATCTATAAGCATCTTAGGAGGACCGATGAGGAGTTCCGGAGCTTTTTAAAATCCTTATTAATTTTAATTATTGGGTGTTATTGGATGGCTGCTGTTTAGAAATATTTTAGGGATGGTTAGGAAATGTTTAAATTAGATGAGGGGGGGCGGGTGTGCCAAAGGAAGTATCTGCCCCCCATGCCAAATCCTTTAGGTATGCCCCTGTGTCTAATAAAATTGTCTTCGTATTTGAAGCTAACTAATTATTAGATTCAGTAAAGAAAGAAATCCAGCGTGATGTTCCACATTTTCATTTATAAACTTCCCCGATGCCAGATGAATCCAACTTGTTTAATAGCTTGGAGGACGCTTTGAGAGAATTTAGATTTATAAGAGTATCCTATTCTATACCTATAAGCTTTATAAACACACAAAGGTTCGATCATTCGGACAGAAAAAAAGAATGAATGCAATCGACCGGCAAGTTGAACTGATTACAGGTATCAAGCCAACAAAAAAAAAAAAAGAAGTCCTGGCGATTTGGCATTGAAATAGCTTCGGGGAAATCTCGCCCCCTAGCTTCGCCCGGGCGTAGTGCTCCTCTTTCCCGGCCGGCTCAGTGGCACAGGCAGGAGCGCCCTGGCCCCTCCCCCTGCTTGATGCTGCACCTTGGAGCGCCTGGGCCCGGTGGGGGAGGGGCACTTCCTCAACGTGTGAGTTCGCTAGCGGCTGGGAAGCAACTTTTGAGCCTGGTGGTATCCTCCCACCGAAAAGGGGACAGGTGAGATAAGGGCTGGGAGACCAGGTTCTGATTTAGCAAAACGGCGATCTTTTCTTTTGTGCGGCTGGCCGGCCGGCCGGCCAAGCTGTACAGTGGCGCAACACTGCCACTGTGGATACTACATTAAAAATGTGGATTGTTGGCTGATTGCACGTTTGTAACCGTGATCTGCTTTCCAAGATGTGTTTGCGCTTTTCTTCTGATCACATTGTGTATATTTACTGCTTAGTGAAACTAATCTAGTGGATCTGGAGCTTTGGATGTTAAAGTGAGGTTTAACTACTAAACCGATCAAATATGATCTGGAAACCGGAAACCAGCCACCCAGGTTATATTAAACAGGTTTTGTTTTCACAGGAGCTATTACAGTAGAAAACCTTTTCATATTTGCCAATTTTCTGACTTCATTAAAAGGAAAACATTTCTTTTTCGGCTAAGTCTTGTTTTTTTTTTTCTCATTTCTCTTCGCTATTACTACATAGCCCATGTACGCAGTGCTGTACAGAAACATATAGGAGACAGTTTCTGTTATGTGGAGTTTACAATTTAGTCAAGTCACACAGATAAGACTTAAGACAGTTCATGAATTTTATTTCTTTAGAAAACATGGTTAAACTCAACAAGGATATGATTACGGAGAGATTCAAGACTTAAAAGCAGCCTCACATAGATGGGGGGTGGGGGGGTATATATATATGGGTGAGTTTTTAAAAAAGTTTTCTACTATACTCTTTCCCAGCCAGTGTGCCCTCAGACTTGAACAGGAGAGCCTCACTGCCTGATGCCCAGAGCCAGACCAGCACCTGGGCTCTGCACTTAGCACTTATAGCAACAAGTGACCCTAGCAGTGATTTACATTTCTAGGGGCGCTTTTCTGACAACATGGGTAATCATGCATGCCTCCTCTTCCTAGCTACAGCATGAGCCCCAGAGTACAGTAATTAAACTAATCCTGAGCCGCCTCCTCTGTCCTATCCCCAGGCTCAGTGAGATGGGGAGAATGAGTTTTGGATGTGACTCACGCTGGGAGTAGCAGCTGTGAAGGCGCTCTCGCAGCCACAACAAAGGTAACTAACTTTGCCGGCTGCTCACACCACACCAACATCTCCCTTATCCTGCGCTTTTATATAGAAGGAGCGGGGGAGTCTGGTCCATCTTGTCTGGTTCATTATGTGTCTCCACCCACCTCTCCCTTTATTTAAAAAATTGGAAGAGATTTTGGTGTGGCTTTCAGTGCTTCCTTCGCTCATTTTTTTTGGCCGTATCTGCCCTCTCCATGCTGGGCTGCCTGTTCCATGGAGGTTGGTATGCCACACAACAATTTTGTGAATGTAGGCGTGCCTTGGACTTGAAAAGATTGAGAAACACTGATCTGTAATAGTCCCTCTGAAAGCAAGACCCTTCAATTATGTCTGCTGCCCAGATGGCTCAGTGTAATCTTGCTGGCCTAAGGGCTAGAGAGGCGCCACCTCAGTAGCGCTGTGGACCAGATGTATAAAGCAATGGCCCCGTGGACACAAAATGGGGAAAGCCCATTGGTACATGGGGCCCATTGGCCTGCAGGGGCTGTCACAGTAGCAACAGTTGTTTTCCCGCCCTCTCTTGGCCTTTGCACACCATGTCCATGGCAAGCGCAGGTCCCACAGATGAGGGATGCAAATTTGGATCCCCCAGGCTGCAGTGCCTCAGCTGGGCCATGGGGCCTGCTCCTTGCTTCATTATTCTTTGTGTTTGAAATTATTCTCCCTTACTGGTCTACTGTTGCATTGTCCCAAAGTGATGTCATAACACGGAACCTCTGACATCACCAGTTAGCTTATGATGTTGGCATCCTGTGAATATGTTTTTTGTTGCAGAAAAAGCTATGAGCCCTTACAAATGTTTGTAGTAACTGTCAATAATTGGGGCTTTTTTTGTCTTTATTGTTCCACATTTGCTTTAATATACAGATCTGTGTATTTTTTCATATATATTTTTTTAACTTTAAAGTGTGAGAAACCTTGATTATTATGATATTTATATCTTACTTTCTGGCTCTTTAGAGTGCAGATGTTAACTAAAAGTAAGAAAAATAAGGTTCTTTCTTTTTTTCTTAATTTTATGTGTTCTTTTGATTTTTAGATTTCAGATGTGCAGTTCCTTTTAATCTCTTTCTCCAGTTGTACTCATAAATATTATTTATAAATAAAAAAAAAAAAGTAAAAATAGATAAAATGGAAACTTAGTTCAACCTATATTTTTTTTCTCAAACATAAAACACCACTAGCCCTATCAAAATGCCCAAGTAAGGCTCTTATCACATCTCTTAATGGAAGTATAAGGTGACCATCATATATGGTGTCTCTTTGTGCAATGGCTTATAGGTGAAGCCTTTAAGGCACAAGGACTGATTTAATCATTGGTCACTTATACTCAGTGCCCAAAGACTTCAGGACCACATTAAAGACTGCCAGTCTTGGAGATAAGTGCACTTCATACTTTTGCTAATTGTGCATTACTCTGAGTTACTCACAGCTTCAGCCAGGAGAATATATGGACTCAGTATAAGTGACCGATGATTAAATCAGTCCTTGTGCCTTAAAGGCTTCACCTATAAGCCATCGTACAAAGACACCATATGATGGTCACCTTATACTTCCATTAAGAGATGTGATAGCCTTACTTTCTAGCAGAATATTTATTTTAGCGTTGAGTTCTTGATTTCTGCTTTTTTTGGGTCTCATTTCATTTGTTTTAAAATTTCCTGAGTATACCATTCTTCAAGTTGCACTGGAATTATCGGAAAAAGATTGTATTGCTTTCAGGATCCTTTAGATATTGTGGATCATGGAGATTACAGTGAGAGGTCTAGTGCCTCATCAGAATTGTCTAGCCTTTATCTTCTGGCACTATGCTCTTTCTGAAACATTGGAGAATCTTGGGTTTGTGACCTTGGAGATGAGGCGTGTCAAGTGAGTCAGTGTTCTGTGCTTCAATCCTTCCAATGTGCTAGGGTTCAGGTGTTCCAATGTGCCGTGCTTTGATGCTCTGTGCACCAGTAGCCTTGGTGCACCATGCAGTGAATGCTTCCAAGCCTTGTGCGCCACTCGCGATGGATCCTGCATAGTCTTCATCGATGCAATGGCCTTCCTCGAAGCCCCCTGTGGAGCATTCTGAGTCAATTCAATGCAGAGTCATTGGTTTCGGCTTCTTGGCCAGGATGGGTATGGAGTGCATGGAGTGAGACGAGGAATCCCTGTGCTTACTCTTAGCCAGCCTTTGCATCGAGTCCCCTGATTCTTGTTGAGCCAAATTTGCTTCGGAGGACTTACTGCAACTGCTATGAGAGGAAGATTAGGGCAGATGGTCTTCAAAGGTGGACTTGCTCAGTCCCTCAGCTCGGATGACAGCTATTTTAGTCACTCTGGATCTCTGTGCCCTTGGTGACATCCTTCCCCCTCCAAGAAATTTTGCTGGTCCTGATTTGGGCCTAAACAGAGGTATCTGTAGTTGTGGCCATCAGTAATGGGCATAATTTGTCCACAGGAACAATATTTAAACCTGCAGGTTTTCTTTACGGCCACTGTTTGAAATAGCACTGAGAAGTGCTGCTTTGGGGTCGCTGAAGCGAAAAAATTGAGAATATGTTTTTCTATGGAGAGACAAAAATAGCCATCCACGCAGAGTGTGGACAAAAACAGACTGAGGAGACTCAGGCAATGCCCATGCATGCCGAGTAGAGCTCAAAGCTCTACTAGCTTGGAGAGACACCGAGAGAGAGAGAGAGAGATGACAGTTTGTAGGAGATTACAGAAACTTTAAACATAATGGTGTCGATTTTAAAAGGAGCACAGGTGCGCACCGTTTTTATAACATGTGCATGCTGGTGCATGCACATGTTATAAAATCCGATGGCACCGCGCACGCATGTGCGGGCAGCCTGCAACTCGTGCGTACGGGGGGGGGGGGGGGGATTTTAAAAGGCCATGTGTGGCGATGGGAATAGGACTTCCCCAGTTCCCTCCCAGTCCGCTCCAATTAAGGAGCGGACTGGGAGGACTGGGAGAGAACTTCCCTATACCCCTACCTAACCTTCCTCCTCTCCTCTCCAACCCCTAACTCCTTCCTAGCTATTTACTTTTTTTTTTGTTCAATTATTTACCGCTCCTCTGGCGCAGAAGTAATCTCTGCACGCCGGTCAGCTGCTGGCGCAAGCTTCCCCAGGACAGCGTCAAATGGTGCTGTCCTGGCCCGCCCCCCCCCCCCCCCCCCCCCGGTCCAGACCACACCCCCCCGTCCATCCAGCACTTCGGCATATAAGAAGGTTTACGCGTGTGCCCAGGCCTCCGGCCATGCGCGTAACCACCTGTTTTCATGCGCATGGCCCGTTTAAAATCGGGCCGTATGTCTCCTCTGGAACACAATACAAATCAAATCAAATCTGGTACACAATACAAATCAGAATGAGGAATGGGAAATCCCCAGGGCTTTGTTTGACCTGGCACTCTCAATGCCCAAAATAGTTTTGACAGCATCACACAAATGTTCTAGTGGCAGGCACTACAGTTCATCCATCACCGCTTGAGATCTCACAGCATTTGCCTCTGTGAGAGGAGAGGGCTTGAGCATCACTGGGGAAGGGGCCTGGTTCTCTTATCCGAGCTCAAACAAGATTAAGCAAAGAGAAAATGGAGGAGCACAGGATTCAACAGAATAAATTAAAACTGGAAGAATAGGTCTGAAGGTCTATGATCACTTGAGAAAAAATGTACACAAGATTAACACTCAGAGTAAACCTGAAAGTCAGGTTTCTAATAGCACCCCTACATGTAAACATTATTGTATGCTCCTAGGAGTTTTGAAGCTATGCAGGACCAAAATGCATGATTGAGACAACCTTACACAGTAACTTAATGAACGATGGCTGCAAAGGACCAAAATGACCCATCCAGTCTGCTCAGCAAGATATTTAGGGTTGTATCTGCTGTTCCATGCCCTCTAGTTAAGTAGCAGAGTGCTTTTTATATGTATTTATTTTCCCATCCTACACATCCCCAACTTCTATAAACAGGGGAGGCCAACTCCAGTCTGCAAGAGCCACAAACTGGCCAGGTTTTCAAGATATCCACAAGGAATATGCACGAGATAGATCTGCGTACAGTGGAGGCAGTGCATGCAAATCTCTCTCATGCATATTCATTGTGGATATCCTGAAAACCAGGTCTTTTGTGGCTAATGAGGATCGGAGGTGACCACCCCTGAATCTTTCAGCCCCAAACGCCAGTGCTTGATTGCATTACCCACCAGTGCTACAGCAGCCAGACACCACAGTGATTTCCAATCCAGGTGGATTTATCAATAGGCAGAGTAGGCAAGTGCCTATGGGCAGCTGCCCTGCTGTTTGAGTACCTCAATTTACATCATCAGCTGTAGCACATCATCTTATGGGAGGCGGCTGTCCACATATCTAAGGGCAATCAGGAATATAAATCAACTGCTGCTTCCAATGGCAAATGAAAAAAGGACTTGGTACCTTTCTTAACTTATTCAAACAGGTGAGCAGCAAGTGTTACCATCAGAGAGCAGTGCTTTGCTCTGCCTTTATGCAGGGCCTATAAATGCTGTCTCTGCAACACTCCCCATTTCCCATGGATTTGGGAAATAGACGCTCATAAAACCAAGCATCTGTTTCCCAAACCCACTGACGGCCACCTCTCCTGGACCAAGAAGGTGCTAGGGGCACGCCGTGGCCCCTAGCACCTCCTTTTAGGATGACCCCTCATTTACATGTTGTATCGTGCGCCTAGGAGAGAGGGGGCTGGGTGCACATCCAACGAGCGAGCGCTGAAAATGGATGCGCCTTTTTTAGCGCGTGCGTTCTGTATCGGCCTGTGTATGTGCCATTTTTCCGTGATAAGTAAGGTAGTCCTTCAAACACACCCAAAATTCTTACCGAAAGCGGTGCCAACTTTTTACCTGAACCAATTGTTTGTGCTTCCCACTTTCTTCCCAAAGACTCGTGCACATGAGAGTGAAAAGCAGCTACAAACATTAGACTGCAAAAGAACGCTAGATTACTGAAAGTGGAGAATGCAGACTCACAGGAAAGCCTCACAACTATTTGTATTACACAAGCCCAACAGATTGGGCACACCGATTACCAAAAGAACAGTGTTGAATTGGATAACTAATTGTATACAACACTGCTATGCAGTATCTGCGCTCGCTCGATCTTATCAACCCAGTTAGAGCTCACCAGAACATAAGAAATTGCCATGCTGGTTCAGACCAAGGGTCCATCAAGCTCAACATCCTGTTTCCAACAGAGGCCAAACCAGGCCACAAGAATCAGGCAATTACCCAAACACTAAGAAGATCCCATGCTCTGATGCAATTAATAGCAGTGGCTATTCCCTAAGTAAACTTGATTATTAGCAGTTAATGGACTTCTCTTCCAAGAACTTATCCAAACCTTTTTTGAACCCAGCTACACTAATTGCACTAACCACATCCTCTGGCAACAAATTCCAGAGCTTAATTGTGCATTGAGTGAAAACGAATTTTCTCCGGGTACTAGCAACAGCTTCCTCATTGGATGTCTAAGAGAGATACATATTGAGGACATTTTTTAAAGCAGCTACCTGGTCATCGGTGCATACCTTTACATATCACTACTGCCTAGACGGCTTGGCGACAGACTTGGCATTTTTTAAGATAGCGCCAGCCGTCCATTGCTCCTACCATGTGACAGAGGCTGGCCAATGGCACCGATAGCCCCTGTCACACGGTAACGGCAAAGGGCCATTGACGCCATTTTGATTACTGGCAGCCGATGGCCCGAGAGCGGGAGATCGCTCCCGGGACCCCCACTGGACCACCAGGGACTTTCGGTAAGTCTTGGGAGGTCAGGAGGGTGGAGGGTTGCAATTAAATTTGAAGGGATGGGGTGGGTTTGGATTTTTGTGTTTGGTTTTTTTTTTTTAGAACCCCCTGTCTGCCCCCCCCCCCCCCCGAGTTTCGGGCTTCATTTCGGGGTGGGGGGGGGGCAGGCAAAATTAAAGTCATGGGAAAACAAAATTTCCTGTGGCGGGCCGATAACGAAGGCCAAACCTCTCTATTGCTTACTGTAAATAGTGTTTTCTGTAGATAGCAGGATGAATTGGACATGAGATGCCTGTCCTCCTCCCTGGACAGTAGACTGTCCTACTACTAGCTTTGATACAGACTGAGGAGACTCTGAGGCAGTGCCTGCATGAAAACTCCCCCCAAATGCTGAGAAGAGCTCAAAGCTCTAATAGCTGGGAGAGACACATCCATCCAGTGCCATAACATCTCCCTCAGATCTTGCCTAATTCATCTTTTATGGTAAGCAAACTTGCTTTATTGGACTAAATAAATTTCTTCAATATGAAGATGAGTTTTAGCTCCTGAAAGTTAGTCAAGAAATGTGTTAAGTTTGTCCAATGAAAAGGTTTCACCTAGTTATATATATATATACCCAGTAATTTTTGTCTTTAGTTGTTAACCTTTCTTTCTGTGTCCTCTCTAAATCAGGGCGCTGCTGCACCACCACGCCTCATAACCCCATGCAAGTATCTGCAGTGACATACCACGCATGAAAGCAGCACAAACAACTGAAGGCGATTCAGGCACAAAGGCATGAATGTGACAGAAAGGTACACGCCTTTTATTAAACAAAAGGTATGAAATAGATTTGAAAAAGAAGAGAACTAGGAAAAAGACCAAAATGAGAAAAACAGAGCCAGGAAATGGGCATGTTGATGTTTTGAATACTTCAGCCAGTCTTGCTGCTTATATATATTTGCATTCACAAGACTGTGCTCATTGGAGCTTGCATTAATCCTCCACAGGTCCTTGTACTATTGAAATAATAACAGTTAAAGCATGGTAAGGTAATGCATTTTAAGAATAGGTGTTATTGAGAGAGTATGGTGAGACCTCCTTCTCATGGCACATCGGTCACCCCCCAAGAATTTCTCACTTATTTATTTATTTTATCTCGCCTGTAATAACGTGTCATGCTTGTCCAGTTATTACCTGTTGACTGCTAGTATAATGCATTCAGGCTTATCCTCCTGGGCGCTAATCTTGTGAAATCACAAAAGTTATTCAGGGTCATGTTTTGGATGGGAGACCTCCAAGGAAGGCTAGTGAAGGTAGAAAAGGGGGAGGATTAGCACTTTATGTAAAATATAAATTAATAATAATAATGCAGGGGGAAAGATTGTAATAAAGATGCACTCTGGGCCATGTGGAAATGAGGGGACTGGCACTTCCATCTACACAGGAGTGAATGACAGATGTCTGCACCTGTGGAAGACCTGGATAGAGAGAGAATCGATGACATACATAAGCTTGACTGAGGAGTATTTTGTCATGGAAAGAGTGGTGGATGTATGGAACAGCTTTCTAGGACAGATGGTGAAGACAAAAACAATTAACAGGATTCTAGAAAGCCTAGGACAAGCACAGAGGGGGTCCATAGCTGCAAAAAAGTGAGGAGAAACGAGATCCACTGGGGCCCATGGCATTGCAGCAGGAATAATCTGGGAAGATTAGATGGGACCTTATGGTCCATTATCTGCTGTCATAATCTGTTTCTATGGAGCATGGATGCTGCAGAGAATGGATTCGCTGCCCTACTAGGAGGACCTGGTCCCTCTGCCCGAGCCAGTTAGAACCACTGTCCCAGTTAGGGAGCACAGTGCTAATTAGGGCACTGTTTTTTTCTGCTGGGTCATTAAGCATCCAGTGGCACATTTTGCAAGAGCAGAGATAGTAATCTCAATATACATTCCAGCACAAATTGTACACTAGAGCCTGCTGAAATTTCCCCTGGATAAAGATCCAAATTAGTCTTTGAAAATCTCTGCTCTATCGCTTTGAATATTTCTCTTGTTAATGTTACCGTACAGCACTTTGAATAAAAAGCTTTATAGAAATCAAATAAATAGTTGAGACTGTTTCACCTGTACTGGCACTTGAACATATTCATACCCCTGAGAACACTTTCAATACGAGTAGGCTCCAAAATAAAATGACTAGATTGGGTCTGCTTGTCCCCAGATTCAATTGGCAATACCAGTGGATCAAGTGGTTTAGATAGGAGAGAGAACCCTGATTATAGAATTGTAAGGTCTCCACATTCTGAGTCACTCTGACTGTATTTTGAATTATAGTAGTAGGACCCTGTGTTGTACCTACCCCCCTGTCCCATTCTGCATATGCTGACAAAATGTCACCAAGCCCTCCATACAGATTCTTTTGTCATGCTGTGTCTAAGCAAGGGCTGATGTACTGAGAGCAAAGTGGCTGCCTAGACACAAAAAAAAAAAAGTATTCAAGGAATGGTATATGAGAGTTTGTAATTTGCTGCCCAGTGTTACTGAGGAAACCAGTTAATCCACATTCAGGAGGGTGTGCTAAGCATTATCTGTTTGATCTGCATGTTTCATGCCTCATTCAGGCTGGGGATTTATGAGTGTGTTTAGAACAGATTTCCCAATAAATTGTCAGCTAAGGATCAGTATTATGCATAAGCAGTGGAATGGGGTAGGCCACTGGGCCATGGTCCCACCAACGTTTTGCCCCTCATTTTATCAGCAACTAGGGAATCTGGGGAGCAGAGGTGGAGATTGGGTTGTTTGCCCTCCCCCCAACCAAAAAGGTGTTCTGCTGGCCCTGGTATTACGAGACTGTTTACATTCTCTGAAAAACTTGATTATCATCTGTACTTACTAACTGGATAACACAATTTAATTTATTTAAAATATTTCTATTCTGCCTATCCACGATACTAAACAGATTACATAAAAACATACATAATAAAATATCATATCCAAACATCAAATAAAATTAAGATCAAAATGTAAAATATTCGCAAATAAAATCCATAATATAAAACATACTTTAAAACATAAATGAATTGCTTTTCTCTGACTCTAGCACCTGTGTATCTATTTGAGTAGCCTATTCTGCCAGAAGTGTTATCTATCTTCCTACTTTATTGATCATCAATTGATTTCTGGGCTTACCTCCTTCAAAGTTCTATAAAATCACTGTCAACTAGATACCTTCAAATGCTTGCTTAAAAAGATATGTTTTCAATTTCTTCCTGAACTCAAATAATGAATTTTCAAACTTAATTTCATGAGGTAGCTCATTCAAAAATGGGGGCCTACCACATAGAATATGCGCGTTCTAGATATCACGAGTCTGACTTGTCGCAGTGATGGTACAGATGTTAGAAACTGGGAAGATGATCTGAGAGTTATGTAGGCTGGTAGATTTTTTAAATTGAATTAAACCAACTAGGGGCTAACCCATAACATGGCTTAAACACAGTTGAAATAACTTTAAACCTAATCCAAAAGCGGACTGGTAACCAATGAAGGCATACAAGTGCTGGGGTAATATGCTAACGTATTCTTTGCCCTGTCACAAATCTGGCAGCTGCATTTTGTTTTATTTGTAGTGCTTTAAGTAACGAGTCAGGTAATCCTAAATATAGAGAATTCCAATAATCAATATTTGAAATTACTAGACTGTGGAGAACAGTTTATAGGTCACTTTCCAAAAGGGACGGCTTCAGTTGCCAGAGTATACAACGTTTATCAAAGTAGTTCCATACCATAGCTTTAATCTGTGGTTTAAACAATAAGGATGTGTCCATTATTACTCCAGTGTTTCGCACTTGCTCAGAAATCAGAATATTAACGCCTTCAATGGTTAAAAAAGCTGATAGTTTCCTAGTTAAGAATCTCAGTATCTCAGTTTTGTTAACATTTAAAATTAATCCATTTTCAGGTAACCAATTCTTGGCCACTATTAATGACTGTCACCTGTTTTAGCACATCCTCAACAGAGGATTCAATTGGGACATAACATTGTATGTTGACATATGAGAAATAACCCACATTTAAATTAGCAAGAATCTGGCACAGTGGGAATATGTACAAATATAGCAGATAGTGCCGACCCCTACGGCGCTCCAGATTCTAAAACTATTGGACTTGACCGTTCTCCTTTTATAACAACTTGCTGTGATCAATCACTCAAAAAAGACTGAAACCATTTAATCAGGTTAGAGTTCAAACCTATCTCACGTAATCTTTGCAACAGTAATCTATGATTCACCATGTGAAATGGTGGTTTGACATCCAACAGAATTGAGAAAAATTCCCTCCTACTGTCAAATCCTCAACTCATTGCATCAATAAGTAATAATAGTCTTTGTTTCATGCATTGGCCGAAAGCCAAATTGGCATTTATCCAACAATATATCCTCAATATATTCACTTTGTTGCCTTAACACTATACTCTCCAAAAGCTTGTCCAAAAATGGAAGTGTTGAAATGGGATGGTATTTTGCACAAATAGAAGGACGAACAGATGCCAGTTTTAACAATTTAGGTATATACCCTTCCTGCGAGGATAAGTTAACTAGCTTTGTAAGAGGTGGCATTAGGTCATCTCTCAGCAGTTTTAAAATGAGCAGCTTGAACATTTCAGAAAAGGACAAAAGGTTTCATTTAGTCCAGTAATAACTTCTATTACGTCAGTACCTGAAATTTCATGAACCTGATCCCATGTTTCAGTGACTATGCTAACAACATTGTCACTAGCAAAGTTAATATTATGCATCTTTGTACTCGGGGAGCACAGTCCGATAAGACATTAGATTACACTGGTAAACAAAGTTTTTGTTTCCTTCAGGCTTTTTGGTGTTCCAAATAGATTTTTTGATGCTGATCACAGATATTACTTCGAAATTTGTACATCATGTAAGGTTTTTGAGAAACGGCAAATTTCGTGTTACAATAATTGTGAAATTTTAAAACATAATCTCGTGTGTATATATATTTTCTTGCTGGACAGTAGTTTTTATGATTTTTAAAATTCATATTGTATTTTTGACAGCCATAAGCAACGTAACATGTAACAGAGACTAACTTTTTTTTTTAAAATACACCAAGAAACTCTGTCTGATCATGCCTGAACTTGCTCAGGCAAGCTCCAGCTCAGCTGCAAGATTCCAACTTGTTTCCATGACGATGCAGCCTTATATAAGCAGCAGCAGCAATGAGTAGACTCCTATGCAACATCTGTGTGAATGAGCGAATCGTACCACTAAAACTGTTGAGTTTAAAGCTTGATGATTTAATTTCATATACTTTATGAAATGTCGTGCCAAAGTAGTAATAGCCATGACACGCTTTGTTACATTTGTGGTGAGTTTACTCTGAAAGCACAGAAAAGGAGTATGACTGCACTCATTAAGAAGGCATATGAGTTGTACTTTGGGTGCAAAATTGGTGACCAGGACAGAGCATGGGCTCCTCATATATGTTGCACATCTTGCGCCAATAGTCTGCGAGCTTGGCTGAAAGGTGTGCGACCATCCATGCCGTTTGCCATCCCAATGATATGGAGGGAACAGAAAGATCATATAACTGACTGTTACTTCTGCATGACGAATGTGTCAGGATACTCATTAAAGAACAGGAAGTTTATTGAGTACCCTAACTTTGCATTAGCAATGAGACCAAAACTGTTCCAAAACTGTCAGAGGTGTGGACAATTGATGAGGATGAGGAGGTAGGCGATGATGGCGAGCCATCACAGATGGAAGCTGCAGCTGGTCCTGACTTTGTGCCATCAACATCTAGCGATCCTCATTTAATATCTCAGTCAGAGCTGAATGATCTGGTCAGAGATTTGGCTTTATTGAAGAGTCAGGCGGAGCTGCTTAGGTCAAGGCTGCAAGGATGGAATCTTTTGTCATCTGATTCGAAAATTTCAGTATTTTACAGCCGTCATGAAGATTTGACAAAATATTTCAACCAAGTAGACAGTCTGACTTTTTGCTGTGACATCGATGGATTGTTTGTGCTCTCGGATGTGACCATGACCCAACAGAATGGCAACTGTTTATTGATTCATCAATCTTAAGTTTGAAGGCTGTTTTGCTGCACAACGGCAATATCTACCTATCAATACCTGTCGGACATGCCGTTAATATGAAAGAAACGTATGAGAACATGTAGCTACTGCTGAACCATATTGAGTACTCTAGGTACAACTGGAATTTGTGTGGTGATCTCAAGGTAGTTGCAATTCTACTGGGTCTGCAGCTTGGTTACACCAAGTATTGTTGCTTCCTTTGTGAGTGGGACAGCCGAGCAAGAGATTTGCATTACATCAGAAAAGTCTGGCATCTCCGCAAGAAGTTGGTTCCAGGGCAGGAGAATGTTGCGCATGACCCATTGGTGGATCCAAGTAAGATATTTCTTCCACCATTGCACATCAAACTTGGGCTGGTGAAAAACTTTAAGGCAATGAACAAGCAAAGTAAAGCCTTTGATTATTTGTGGCAAATGTTTCCACGCATAAGTGATGCCAAGATAAAAGAAGGTGTTTTCGTTGGCCCACAAATCCAAGCTGTGATGAAGGACAGCCACTTTGATGGTCTTCTGCAAGGTACAGAACATATTGCATGTCCTTTGTAACTTTCTAGGCAACTATAAGGCAGCAGACTATGTCAAACAGATTGAAAATATGCTTCAGGCATACAAATTGATGAAGTGCAACATGTCATTGAAGATAACATTTTCTTCATTCCCGCTTGGACTTCTTCCCAGACAACCTTGGTGCTGTGAGTGATGAACATGGTGAAATGTTTCATCAAGACATTGTCAAAATGGAGAAACGGTATCAAGGCAAGTGGAACCCCTCCATGCTGGGTGACTATTGTTGGACTCTCATCCGCAAAGTGTTGGACAGTGATTACAAACAAAAATCTGCCGCAAAACATTTTTAGTTTTGTTTTCTGGTGCCAACATTACCATTATAGCTTATGCCGCTACAGACACGTAACAATGCTTAATGTATATCACACTTTTCTGGCAAACAGTACGTGATACAGACATAATAAATGCATATTTGTGATCAGCTTGTTAAAATCTACTTGTTTCACCAAAGGTTGTGGAGGAAACAAAATGTTCCCAGAAATGTGTTTACCAATGTGTCTCACAATGCCTCATATTTTGCTTTAGTGAGGTTAATTCATTATTAAACCATGCAGCACTGTGGTTTTGTTTAAACAGTTTACTTTGCAAATGGGCAATATCATCTAATACAGAGGAAAGTGAAGATTGACAGCCTTCAAAAACTTGATCCATCCTGTTCCAAGTCAGTTCTTTTAATTTTGGAAGACTGTGATCTCTCAAATCATTCAACTCAAACTTTTTTGTCTTTTTATAAATACCTTGAGAAGTGGAGCAGTGGAAGAGCTTTGATAATTAAAGGAAAGTTCTAAAGAAACCAAAAAATAATCTGACCAAGAAACATTTTCTCGCATGTGTAGCTAGCTTGAGTGTCAAGTGGCCATTCTTTTGTTCACAAACACAAGATCCAACATCTGCCCATATCCATGAGTGGGTTCATTAACTGAGACCATCTCAAGGCCACCATTTATTGCAGAGCTGGACCCTTGGCCCGAGATGGAGTTGGCGCTACCCGTGAGGAAACCTCGATGGGTCCCCACTGTCGGGAGGCGGAGCGGAATGGGAAGCGGAGGCCGACTGGAGCTTCACCAATACCAGCCCTCCAGTACCAGGATCAGGTACTGGAACAAGAACACGAACGAGCAGCAACTAAGCACACGACAGGAAGCATGGAGACCTGTTGCCAAGGCAAAGACTGAATAGCAAGGCTGAGAGATGTCGTCATCCGGGGCCACAGGAAGGTTTTCCGCCGTGGCCCCTTTAAAGTCAGTGAAGGTATGCGCGCACCTAATTTGGGCAGGCTGGAACTAGGAGATTGCGGCGTCTCCCCTCGACGCACGTGGGGAGACCCGACCGGGACTGGAAGAGGCCGTGGAGGATCCTGGGAGTGTAGCAGGAGTGCGAGCGCGTAGACGACTGCCTACTGCTGCCAAGGAGGAAGGAGCCAGGTCCGGAACCTGGGCGTTGGGGGTGAGTGGAGCCGGCCGCGGGCCTGCCACGGCCAGGAAACGCAACACCATTGGATTTAACACTAATTCACATGATTTGGACAAAGGTAGCTTGTCTGGCTGTAAATTAAAATCTCCTAATACAATAAAATGTTTTATGATCATTATTAAAGATGATCATCGTTTCACTTAATAAAATTGGAAAGTGATTCAAAATTTATGGAGGACTATAATCTAAACAAGCACTCCGTGATGGAGCTGTCACCACTAGAAACTAGAGACGTGAATCTTTTTTTGTGTTCGTGTCGTTCTTCATTTTTCGGCCGCTGTGGGAAATGTCGGGTTTTTTTGCAGTTCGGGTTTTGTTTTTTTTTTCACGAAAAATCGTTTTTTGGGTTAGCGCGCACTAACAAAAACCATTAGATTTTGTTACTTTTTATTACTTTTTGTTAGTGCGCGCGAACGGGAAATTTTCCAATTCAGCAAAAAACGAATGCACATCTCTACTAGAAACACAACATTAGGAACAGGCTCTATACTGTGTCTTTAATTCTAACTTCAACTTGGCAATTATAATCCCACCTCCTCCTCTTCCTGATATTGAGCAATTAAAGGTAGAGTAATGAGGCAGAGACAGTTGTTTAAGTGGCAGGACATCTGTGTCAGTTAGCCAGATTTCAGTAATACTAAATAGATCTGGAGCTAGCTTCCTTATTAAATCAGTAATAACCGGGATTTTCTTTTTTTTTTATAGCTTGTCCATTAATAAGCAACACAGTTAGAATTCATAATCATTAAATTCTGAATAATTTTTACAAAAGGTACAGTTATTAGTGCTTGCGTTCCTTGGAACGGTTGTCAAATATTTGCACCGAGGTAATCAACCTTCCCAGAATGATAGGGATATGCAGGCACATTGAAAACCACAAATGCGTCTTACCGCAAATAACTCAAGTACTGTAATTTTATGTAGTTGTGTTAACTTCCCAAAGAGCAACGAGCATGAATTATGCACAAAGGAGCGCACTGAAAATCATGCTCCTTAGTTGCACCCCTTCGGCACGCAACAAGAGCGTCTCACTCTGTGCCTCCGGCATCGGCCCTCAGATGATGCTGGGCAGGTGAATGATGTCAGCAGTGGGCAGAGCCAAGCCCAGTAGACCGGGCATTGCTGGAATGGAGCGCTGGAGGCAAGCAGATGCAGGCACAGGTGACAGAATGCCCCAGTGGAGAAATGCATAGAGCACATTGTAGTTTAAATGGGCATTGGAAGACTGATAATGGGAAAACTAGAATTTTACCAAAAGAATGATTTTGCTAGTTGGTGTTTTTAGCCTACTTTCTGAAGGGATTTGCTCCAATTTATTAATTTCTAAAGTGCCTTTTCCGTTTAAAATAAATAAATAAATAGAATCCTGCTTATGAAATCACCATATGTGTGTGTGTATCTTCCCTCCCCTCCCCTAATAATTTTGTGTTTGTTGTCCAATCCATGCCAAATCTTTAGTAAATTAAGGAGTCCAAGAGGGTCTTGACAGCATTTTTTTTGTTTGTTTTTTTGATGAGCCACCTATACTGCATGTACGGAAACATGTACGAGCATGTGCATCCCAGAAAGTAGCTGCATAAGGTTTTATACATTTTATATGTAATTCTTAATTTATACTTCAAGAAGCTTCTTGAGAGGAAAAAGGAAGAATCTAACAATTTGAATAGGAAAAGAAGGTTATATTAATTCTGTATGGATAAGTCTTGTGCTGTCAGCGATGTGCCACTATTGATTTTCTCTGCTGGTATTTTTAACTTGACTTGAGATGTAGGAGTTCAGCGGGATTGGTCAGTGCTGTTGCTTTAATTTGCATAGTTTTGCTGCTGCACGTGGTGAGAGGAGAACATTATAAAAACACATTTGCATAGGAGTGATCTGGACACTATAAAATCATCTTTGAATATCAAATAAAACTGAACTGTGTTTTTTTTGTTTGTTTTTTTTTAATGCAAAATTATGTTTCTGTGAATGTTCAAAGGAATAAAACTCAGTTAGTACACAGATATGCAGATTGAGACTCCAGTTCCTGATGAGTGGCAGTTGAGTGCATTTTTTTTTTTTTTTTTTTGCAGTTTTGCTGCTGTAATATGATTTTCAGGCTGGGGGGGTGGAGAGGCAATTTTTAAAAACAGTGGCAGTCAAGTTCATTTTCAAAGTGAAATTCTTTGTGGCCCTTTCCCTTTTGAAAACTGGGGGCCAGTGGGGACTGCAGGTATTTTTGTGACGGTGTGCTTTTTCTGTCCGCTTTGAAACGGAGGCAGAGTTCACACGAAAAGCATGCGCGCTTGGGGATTTCAAAATGAAACCAGCACCTGCTTTGCCTTCCCAGTCCCACTCGAAGAACCCTCCCCCTTTTTTTTTCTGTGCACAGAAAAAAATAGGTGCACTGTTTCCCGGCATGTGCGCTGTTATCCACCCTGAAGGAGGGCAGTGTGCAAGAGGCATTTTAGTACAGATAAACATGGGTTTACCTGCATAAAAACCTTTGGAAATTGGCTGTCCCCCCAATCCCCCCCCCCCCCGACTAAACACAGTATTCCATGTTGTCTTATATTAACATTTATTTTGGAGGATCAGTGATCAGTACCCCCTAAGACATCAACCATAATTACTGCAAATACCACCAACCTTAATATTTGTAAATAATGGGGGCCGATGTAATAAGACCCGCGTTGATTCTTCTGTGCGGATTTTTTTCGCACGCACAGCAAAAACCAGCAGACGTGCAGGATGTAAGGTAACGGCCATGTATGCTAATTAGATACGCACATAAAATCCGCACACACCAAACTTTCGCGCACTAATGGCCCTATGTAGTAAAACATGCAGACATTTGTGCAGATACCCACCAGCGTGTGAACGCCTGCGATTGATTCTCAGGCTTGAAAGCTGTTCTGTTTCCATAAAATGAATAAATCAGTGGTCCAGAAGTTGATGAGAAGGTGGGTAGAGCAATATCTAACCCCTTCATGATCGGACTCCGACCGCCAGCGAGAGTGTGAAATGCAGATCGGCGATTTTGCCTCATTGAGAAGCTGTTTTTCTCTCTACCCGTTCCGTCTGCTGCTTGGCTGACTTGCAAAAGCATAAAAAAAAACCGGTTTCCACACCGGCGCTTTCACTTAGTCCTGCTCTGATCCAGGTGCTATAAACCTGCATTAAAAAAACCTGCACTAACCCGATCTTCCTGCTAGCGTGGCTTCCTGCATTGTAGGGATGTGCAGCAGGGACGGATTTATCCCATTCGGTATTCGTATTTGTAGGGAGCCAAATCCGTTGCATCCGTTCTCGGGGGACCCCGATCCGTTCATTAGTTACGTATTTATTCGTTTCCCAAAAAAAACCCCCATCCCAACCCTTTAAATTTAATTAACTACACCCCCCCCCCCCCACACCCTCCTGACCCTCATGGGCAATGTAGTAGGGGTGTGCATTCGTTTTCGACGTATTGGCAATCCGCAACGTATATGTCCCTATTCGTTGTATTCGTGGGGTCACGAAACGTATGGCGAACCCCCACAAATACAACGTATCTAACAAATAAACTCCCCACCCTCCTGACCCCCCCCAAGACTTACCAAAAGTCCTTGGTGGTCCAGCAGGGGTCCCGGTGCGATCTCCTGCACTCGGGCTGCCAGTATTCAAAATGGCGCCGATAGCCTTTGCCCTAACTATGTCACAGGGGCTACCGGTGCCATTGGTCAGCCCCTGTCACATGGTAGGAGCACAAGATGGTGCCCGGCCGTTCATCGCTTTTGGTAAGTCTTGGTAAGTCTTGGGGGGGGTCAGGAGGGTGGGGGGTTTATTCGTTAGATACATTGTATTCGTAGGGGTTCGCCATATGTTTTGTGACCCCACGAATACAACGAATAGGGACATATACATTGCAGATTGCCAATACATCGAAAATGAATGCACACCCCTACTGCATTGCCCATGAATAGATAATCGCCTCCTTTGCATGCCATTAGCATGCATTCGTGCAGAAAAATCGTGGGTCTGTAAGCGAGCTTGTACGCATAGGCTTTGCTTGGGAAAACGCTCATACAAACGCGCGTATTTTTATTTATTTTTTTTTAATGCAATTTTTATATACCGTTGCACAGAACGAGTTCTATCTTCATGGTTTACAATACACAATTTTAAAACACAAAGAAAGGAAGAAAATAACACTACATCATAAAATTTCCAAAAATAAAATTCTATAAAAAACTATCTAAAATAAGGACCAAAATTAACATTAAAATTTAGATAAGAACAGACTAAAAATAGATCATGTAAAAAACCTGGCTTATGCTTCAGTGACCGTTTCAAATGCCTTTTTGTGTGCGTATAAGCGCACACAAACCCATGGCAGCTTCAGCACACATTATTACATCGGCCCAGTGTAACTAAAGATCACTATTGCTATTAATTTTATTATAGGGCAGTGGTTCCCAATCCTGTCCTGGAGGACCCCCATCCACTCAGGTTTTCAGGATATCACAATGAATATGCATGAGGTAAATTTGCATGCACTACCTCCATTGCATGCTCCTTTTATCTTCTGCCTATTCTTTGTGGATATCCTGAAAACCTGAGTGGCTGGGGGGTCCCCCAGGACAGGTTTGGGAATCTCTTTTTGTAGGTGATTCAGGGGACTTTATTGGTAAGCAATGATTAGCTAGCTGGTGTTCCAAACGACATGTAAATAATGTCTGTATCCAATCCAATAAGCAGAGCTGCTTTTCCTCCTGCCCATCTTAACTTTCCATTCAATGTGATTTCATGGAAATTAGTGTGTTGGGAGGCAGAATGGAAACTCCTGTGTTCAATGGTAGAACGGAGCTCAGAGCCTAATTAAATTGCAGAAAACTGTGATGGTTTGTGGCACATTCCATTTTGATGGCAAAATTCCAACAATACGATATAGTAAAGGTGCTAGAAAATGTGAAGGATAATATTACACACCAAACCTTCACTATCAAATTTTTAACCATCTAATGTGGCCATCATGATAGGTACTCCCGGTGTTGGACACCTATGTTTAATCATCAGCCAAAATGTCAATTTTTTTCTTTTTTTTATGCAAGTAAAAAACATATCTCCTAACAAATACAATTTTGAAGACATTCATGATGACTATGTATGAGAAAGATTTGCATGCATCTGGTCTGAGAATGAGGTTAATTTGCATATGTGATTACCTTGAGAACCAGATCCTTCAGGGGACCATAGAGATCAGACTTACTACTATAGCTGTCTATCTTTGGGAGAGAATTAAAAAAACAAATGTGTGAAAAATGGAATTGAAAGGATCACAAGATTAGCAAAGGAAACTCCTCAGTATGTGTAAATTGTTCCTGATGACTCTCGGGTTAAAGGTCCAAGTGAAATAATTTATTCTAAAATGAACCTTGCCTAACCTGAGAGTCTGTTTAGCCAGTGTGTCCCTACATAGACACAGTTTTCAGCCTGGGCCCTGGCCTGCATGGAAGGAGCCACCCTCTTTTCATACTAATTTAATGCTACAGGAGAACAGAAGTTGTTGTGGTCAGAAGCCACTGGTTGGTTAGTCGGGATTCGGTAAAGCAGATACTTTGCAGGGCCAGGACCAGGAAGAGGTGGTTAAAGCGAGCATCTGTATCTCAACTATTACTCGCTTCACGTTTTCTAGATTTCGCTCTCTCTTTTTTTTTTTTAATTTGATTTTACATCTCTCATACCAAATGTTTTTCTATTTTTCTTTTTTGTATTCATTGACTAGTGTCTTTCTTTTGGTCTAGCGTTTGTACCTTTTTTTTTTTCTTTGTTGTCTTGTATGTTTTTTTTCTTTTGCGCTCATCCCTTTTTTTCTTCTCTTCTCCTCCTTATGGTCCACTTCTCTTGTTTCCTTTCCTTCTTTCTTTCTTCACCACTCCTTTTTCCTCTTCAGCCCTGGCTTCTCTCTCCATTCCTCCCTCAGCTGACCAGTGGAATGGGGGTCGCCCTCATGACCTCTCCTTGCTTAACTTGTTCTACTTCCGTACAGCTGGAGTTTGCTGATAATCAGATCATTACACTCGGCAACTGAGTCACATTTGGCAACTTCCCAGGTGTGTCCCTGATGATGCACAGTTACCTCCTCCCTTGCCGTTCAGACTTTATTTCTGGCCTGCTCATTCATGGTTGACAGCACCTTTAAATGCACCTACAACTAGCATGAAGGGTGGCCAATTAGACTACAGCCTGATCAAGAAACATTTTCTGAGCAAAGCAAATTTCAGGAAAGAGTATTTAAACAGGAAGAATTTGACACACATCTGGTACAGAACGGTGAAAACTAAAAATAAAATACAAAGTTTTTAGGTGCAGTAGTCCAGTGTCCCAGCAGCTTGGCCAGCTGTAAATGGGTCACTGTTCCTTTGGTCGTCACCTCTTTAGGATCTTTTATGCCATCCAGCAGCAAGAACTGTGCTCTCATTCTGTCTACCCTGGATGCATCTGCATGGCATGTACGTCGCTGAAACAAGCTAAACAAGGGATCCTGTTTTATTGAGAGTTGTAGAAATCTGAATTATTTCATTGGCTTTGGAATTCTCAGGTTGTCATCATGCAAACTTCTTTTCTTTCATCTTTTTATTCTTCAGACCTGCTTTTTAGATTTGCTTCTCAATGAAAACCGAGCAAACTCCTCCCCTAGCATTGGAGACCCAAGGTTGCATAAGACTTAAGTGTTTATACAATGAAACAGGGTCGGCTTTGTCTGACTTCTATGCCCGTTTCAACATGTCAAACACTACAGAAACTTAAGGGATCTTGAGCAAAGTTCAGCAGCGTGAAAACAAACTTTAACCCTCAGAAATATGTTGCAGGCATCCACTAGCCCTGCATCGTTTTGTGCCCCACCTGAGGCTGTGTTCTCCTGAACTCTTGTTGTATCATGTATGCATAGTGATCCTCAGCCCGGTCCTAGAGGAGATCCCAGCCAATTTGGTTTCAGGATATCCATAATGAATATGCATATGAGAGAGATTTGCATCCACTGCCTCAATTATATGCACATCTATCTCATGCACAAATATTGTTGCTATCCTGACAACCATACTGGTTTGGGGACCACTGCTAGTACTGTTGGGCCATGCTGAAAGGTAAATGACCAACACTGTGTTGAGTGTAGGGGTCCCCTGTTTGTTCCTGTTGCAAAATCTTTACGGCTTGATGCAAAACTTAGCTTCCAGCATTGGTGTGCACATGGAAGGGTTTAGATGTTGAAAAAGCGGGATCACGTGATGTGCTGAGCCGTGAGGACGTGCTGCTCACCGGCTCCCAGGCCCACTCTACCTATCGCGGCCCATCTTAGCGCGTGTGACCGAATTATTAAATTTGGGCCATTCAATAAGACACACTGCATGTCCACTATTGGCACTTGGTGTCGAACCTCGCCCGGGATGACCACTAAGAGCGGGAGAAGAGAAAAAGACAAGCTGAGAGCGCCGGAGTCTAAGATGCTGGCCGCCACTGACAGTAAGTCACCCCCCTCCCCGGCCCCACTTACTATCGCAGATATCAAAGATGCGATTCGTGAAACTCTTGATAAAAAATGGGCCCAAATTAACACTCAGTTGGGGGGAAGTCTGGGACACGCTCTCCGCACTACACCCCCGCTTGGAACAGGCCGAGACCAGAATCTTGGCGCTGGAGGACGGCGTGATGACCCGCTCGGAAAACATGGCGGCCCATGAAAAACAAATCCTTGCTCTCCAAAATAAAGTGGACGATTTGGAGAACAGAGCCCGGAGGGATAACCTCCGTTTTATGGGCTTTCCTGAAGACATAGAGGAGAAATCCTTCTGTGCATTGTTGGTGGATTGGCTCCCAGAAGTGTTGAATCTCACTCAGCTCCGTGGGAAGCTGGTAATAGAACGGACCCACAGACTCTGGGCGAAAAACGCCAAATTGGACCAACCGCGCTTCATCATCGCCAAGATCTTAAATTCGGCCCATAAAACGGAAATCTGGCGCGCCACTTGGAGCAAATCCGCCCTAACCTACCAGGGACACCCTATCAGGGTATTTCAGGATTTTTCGGCCTCCATCTCTGAGGCCCGCAGGGGCTTTTCTCCGCTCTGCACCACTTTACATAATTGCGGAGTCAAGTTTTCACTGCTTTATCCAGCCCGTCTGCGCATTTGGACCGCCGACAAAACTTACCTTTTTGATAATCCGGCAAAGGCCCAAGCGTTTGTGGACAAGATGGATACCTGATGGCGTATTTGCCCACGTGCTTGGCTGGTTCTTTTTTTTTTATTCTTTGCCTGTTTTATTCTTTTCCAGGAACTGAGACTCACGGCGGTGAGCCTAGCCCTTTCGGGGCAGGGCGGCAAGACTGAGGGGTTTTTTGTTTTTTTTGTTGTCTTTTCTTGCTGTTAGTCCCAGTATTAGCAGTTAGGTGGACTCTTCACCCACCTCTCCGACACAGCCGAGGCTGCATCGTCAGCCCTTAACCCTCTGGAATGCACATTACAGGGGAGCTCCTCTTCCCGAACTGTGAACTGAGCTCTGGAATACTACCCTGTTGCGATTGTGGAGGGGAATCCCCTGGACGCTAGTGGCATATATATGCAGTTATGATTGTTTGTACCTGCATTGACTGTTTTTTACTTTCCTTTTTTCCATCTGGGACAGGAGTACCTTATAACTCCACTTCAGGGGATCATTGCTACCGCGAGTTAGGGAATGTGACTTATTCTGCGACCTTGGGGGCTTTATGCCCTTGTAACTCCCTAGCCAATCCAAGCTGCAGTCTCTTCTTCCCCCACTGTACCCCTTCGTTTGCAAGGTTGACAGTTTCTACTTGACATATATAACTTTTTAATTTTTACTACGTTGCAAGTCACTGTTTCACCCTTATTTGGAGTGTACCTGGTCACATCTATACGGGGATCTCTGTGCCCTCTTAGATGAGGGCGATGCTATGGGTTACTAGGAGAATGGAATTGGGTTCTCTGCAGAGGTTGGGAGGGAAGGGTAGGTAGGGGGGGGATGCTGGGGGGGGGGGGTATAGAATGGGGGGTTTGGGAGGGGCTCTCAGCGGGGGGAAAGGGGAGGAAGGGGAGGCTGACGGGTAAGGGGGTGGATAGATTTTCACAGTTGAATGAGATGGTTCTGAGTTCCTTTTTTCCAGGCTTGTGTGGGGCAGACCAGGAGGCGAGCTAATTATGTGGGGACCCCAGCTGGGAGGGTCACCACAGCCTATGTGAATGGCACTCCATGGCGACCTTTTCTTTCCTGGTGTGATGATTGGTGATACCCGCTTTGTTTCTTGGAATGTCTGCGGGCTGAATTCGCCTATTAAACGCGCCAAGGTGCTTACTCTGTTAAAGAGGAAAAACACATCCATAGCCTACCTGCAGGAAACACACCTTAACGAAGTGGAGCAGGCCAAACTGTGCCGCCAGTGGGTGGGTGAGGTGCGCTTTGCTTCCACCACCTCTCGATCAAGGGGGGTAGCTATTTTGATTAATAAGCAACTCCCCATCAAAATTACTCGCGAGATACGGGATCCCTTAGGCCGGTATCTCATCTTGGTTACTGAGCTTTTCCAGCAGATGGTGGTAATGTGTAATATCTATGCACCCAACACCTATGACGCGCGTTTTTTCAGAGGAATATATGCCCATTTGATCCCATATTTAACAGATATCCTGGTTGTCGGGGGGGGGACTTTAGTACTATCCGGGACCCCCAGATAGATGCTTCTCAGGGACGCAGCCGGGAACCGGGCCAAGGTAAGGGCCCTGCTATGCTGGAAAGCACTCTGCATTTGTTGGATGCTTGGCGAATCCTCCACCCAGCCGAGAGAGACTTTACACATGTCTCTCGGGCACATGCGACCCTCTCGCGTTTAGATTACTTTCTCATAAGTACGCATATCTTCTCTCGTATATGGGACGCTGGTATTGAGGACATTGTGATTTCTGACCACGCCCCGGTGTGGGTGGATTTTCGGTTTTTTGATTTGGGCCTTCGGCGCGATTTTGGCGATACCCCTATTTCTTGGCCCACGACGAGAAATTTTGGGAATTTGTGCGGGCCAAATGGTCCGATTATACTCTTTTCAATGGGGCTCATGAATCTCAACCTGTATTATTTTGGCATATTGCGAAAGCTGTATGGTGGAGAAATTATTTCCTATGTTGCACATCGTCGGAAGGTGCTCAGTCAACGAATCTTGGCCCTTAGTGCCCAACTGTGCAAAACTCGCCTTAGGTTAGCTATTTCCGGCACACAGGAGCTGCAAACCCAATACCTTTCCCAGCAATATGCATTAAACTCCTTAATTCATCAACGAGCGAAGAAAAGTGTTTTGTACTACCAATATCGGTTATATCAATATAGTAATAAAGCGGGGAAAATGATGTCGAACTTAATAAGATCCACGGGTGTTAGCCGATTTTATCCCAGCCTTATGTAGCTCTTTGGGACACGTGTTAAGGGATACTTCTGCTATTTTACAGTGTTTTCGGGATTTTTTTGCATGGTTATATGCCTCCGAAGGGTGGAATGCAGAAGCCTGTGACAGGTTTTTCGCCCAACTCTCTCTTCCCTGCTTAACCAGGGAACAGCGCGATGGCCTTAATGTACCTATTACAGAGGAGGAGGCTCGCCTCGCCATTCTCCGTTCCAAAGGTTTTAAGGCTCCGGGGCTAGATGGCTACACTGCAGAATTTTTCTAAACTTCTCAAGGGACTGGTATCCCGTCTGCTGGCCTCTGTCTTCACAGCCCTGATAGATCGGGGTTCCTTCCCTGATCACGCGAACCTAGTGCATATCACCCTAATCCCAAAAGCAGGCAAGGACTTACTTTCCCCTGAGTCCTACAGACCTATCTCCCTTCTTAATTATGATCAGAAATTGCTGGCCAAGATATTGGCGGACCGGCTGGCAGTCATTCTCCCCACTCTCATTGGAGACCATCAGATGGGATTCGTGCACAAGCGTTATGCATTGGCTAACATTCGCAGAGTGTTGACTGCAATGACCATTTGCCAGCAAACAGCTTCTCCATATTTGGTCATTAGTTTTGATGCCGAGAAGGCTTTTGATAGGGTGGAGTGGGAGTATCTTTTTTCTATATTGCAAAAGATGGGCTTTGAGGGTTTTTTTTTTCAAACGTCATTCGCCTGTTATATCGGGATCCGCAGACTCTGATTACTGCTAATGGTGCACAATCTGACAGGTTCTCTGTAACACGGGGTACGAGGCAGAGATGCCTTCTCTCTCTGTTACTGTTTATACTACAATTGGAACCCCTTCTGCTATTAGGGATGTGAATCGTTTTAGGACGATTAAAATTATCGTCCGATAATTTTAATATCGTCTTAAACCGTTATGGAACACAATACAATACAGATTCTAACGATTTATCGTTATAAATCGTTAGAATCGTGAGCCGGCACACTAAAACCCCCTAAAACCCACCCCCGACCCTTTAAATTAAATCCCCCACCCTCCCGAACCCCCCCCCAAATAACTTAAATAACCTGCGGGTCCAGCGGCGGTCCGGAACGGCAGCGGTCCGGAACGGGCTCCTGCTCTGAATCTTGTCGTCTTCAGCCGGCGCCATTTTCCAAAATGGCGGCGGCCATAGACGAAAAAGATTGGACGGCAGGAGGTCCTTCCGGACCCCCGCTGGACTTTTGGCAAGTCTCGTGGGGGTCAGGAGGCCCCCCACAAGCTGGCCAAAAGTTCCTGGAGGTCCAGCGGGGGTCAGGGAGCGATTTCCCGCCGCGAATCGTTTTCGTACGGAAAATGGCGCCGGCAGGAGATCGACTGCAGGAGGTCGTTCAGCGAGGGTTCCGGCGCCTCGCTGAACGACCTCCTGCAGTCGATCTCCTGCCGGCGCCATTTTCCGTACGAAAACGATTCGCGGCGGGAAATCGCTCCCTGACCCCCGCTGGACCTCCAGGAACTTTTGGCCAGCTTGTGGGGGGCCTCCTGACCCCCACGAGACTTGCCAAAAGTCCAGCGGGGGTCCGGAAGGACCTCCTGCCGTCCAATCTTTTTCGTCTATGGCCGCCGCCATTTTTCGGCGCCATTTTGGAAAATGGCGCCGGCTGAAGACGACAAGATTCAGGAGCAGGAGCCCGTTCCGGACCGCTGCCGTTCCGGACCGCCGCTGGACCCGCAGGTTATTTAAGTTATTTGGGGGGGGTTCGGGAGGGTGGGGGATTTAATTTAAAGGGTCGGGGGTGGGTTTTAGGGGGTTTTAATGTGCCGGTTTTTCGATTTTTTCGATTTTTAACGACCCGCAGGTTATTTAAGTTATTTGGGGGGGGTTCGGGAGGGTGGGGGATTTAATTTAAAGGGTCGGGGGTGGGTTTTAGGGGGTTTTAATGTGCCGGTTTTTCGATTTTTCGATTTTTAACGATTTTTCACGATATTTTACCCCCCCAAACGGCAACAATACGATTCCCTCCCCCTCCCAGCCGAAATTGATCGTTAAGACGATCGAGGACACGATTCACATCCCTATCTGCTATCTATACAAATTCAGAACGACATCCGTGGTGTCCGTGTAGGGCCTAACATTTTTAAATGTGTGGCTTTCGCAGATGATTTGTTGGTATTTATTACTAATCAGCACACCTCGTTACCACCCTTGCTGCGATTAATGGGGAGTTTTGGGACCTTTTCGGGGCTAAGACTCAATCCAAGTCGTCTGCCTTAGCATTTCCAGTAACCTTGAGGGCTCAATGGCCGGATGTGTTTCCTCTGAAATGGTCTGGCGATAATATTCGCTACCTGGGGGTATTTATCCCCGCTGACCCGGACCAGATTTACCAAGCGAATGTACCAGGGTTGCTTCGAGACACTCAAGCTTTATTAAAAACCTGGGGTACTTAAGATGACCATCTTACCAAAATGGCTTTATCTCCTGCAGAATGTACCTTTATGGTTGAAAAGGAGAGATCTGGCCACTTTAAATAGCGCTATCTGCCATTTTGTGTGGCGTGGGGGGAAGCCTAGGATTCCCCTTTCCTGGTTACAGGCACAAGGAAGAGAAGGGGGCCTAGGACTCCCTTACTTAGCTTTATATAATTTAGCATGTAATTTACGTCTAATTCAAGATTGGCTGCTGAACCAGTCGCACTTTGCCCCGCTGGTGTTAGATACTGCGGTAACCCACCCACGAGCTCTCCCATATGTCTTACAAGCTCAGTCCACGCAGCTCTCCCCTTTTTTTGTCTCAATCGGCCTTGCTTAAGCCCATCCGACAGACATGGGTGAGATTAACCAAAATATTGCAAACCTACATGCTATGTTCCCATTTTCTTCCTATCATGGGGAATGCAGAATTTCTTCCTGGGTCCCAATCGAGTTCCTTTCGGGTGTGGGAGTCTAAAGGTCTTACCTGTTTGGGACACCTCCTTTCTAGGGATGGGCAGATGTTATACTTTGCTGACTTCGGTCAGATGTATGGTTTGGGAGCCACTCATACTTTTCCATACCTACAGATCCGTCCTCATGTCCAGGCCTTGCCGGATGTCTCTAAGCAACCCGAGGTTTTTATGACACTGGATCGAGTGTTCCACTTTGAGTGTTCAAAAGTCCCCTCTTTGTCAGTTTATCATAAATTCCTCCGTCACAAGGTACGCCTAGATGTCTTTTCAATTTTGGTAACCCGTTGGAATCAGGATGGGGTCTTTATGGTGACACACAATATTTTACAGAGATGTTTCAGGCACGTAGCCAGGATCTCTACCAGTATGTACTATCGGGAGATACAGTTTAAATTTTTATGTCGTGCCTATGTGTCTCCTCAGGTGCCACGACAACTAACCATAACCCAATCAGCTGCTTGCCCCCGCTGTAATACCGTCATTGGTACTTTATCTCATGTTTTTTGGTCCTGCCCCCTGGTGCGCCGCTTTTGGCGTCGGGTGGCGGACTATACGGTGGATATACTTGATGTGGTATTCCCTGTGTCCCCTATGTGGTTGCTATTTGGCTGCATCTCCCCAATCCGGATTCAAGATCCTGGCTCCCGCATGCTACTGCAAAAAGCTGGTCTTGTTGGGAAAAAAGTGATTTTGTCTGTATGGCATTCCCCTGACCAACCGTCTTTTTGGGCTTGGAGAAACCAATTTCATGCCCTGATGACGATGGAACACCTGGCGTCTCAAGAATCCCCGCGTCACAAGCGCCGCTTCCTCATGGTCTGGAATTCCTACTTAGAGCACCTACCGCCACGTGCCCGCAGCTTGGTCGTGAATGACTGAACCGTGGTCAGCCTAGATGTCCTGGAGGCCTTACATTTGGACCCTATAGTAATGGACTCATCTCATTTCAAGGACAGTAGGGGATGGGGTGGGGTGGGGGTTTGGGGATCTCCAGGGGGTGGGATGGTATTTGGAGATTTCTGCTTTGTGACCTATAGGGATAGGTGATGTTCTATTGAGGTAAGGTCAGAACTCCACCTTCCTCACAGTTGGTTTTTGTATTTGCTGTAAGAACAAAACCAATAAAAATTGTTTAAACATAGATGTTGAAAAAGCTTAGGTCTGACCCAATGACTGAAAGGGCAAATGATGTGTACTGCCATATGGAAGGTCACCAGTTGATCCTTGAGTCGGATCTTCCTCTCCTCAAGCTGGATTTGGGGATTCTGCAGAGGCAGCATTCACAATCCCTGAGGGTTGGGTGGGGGTGGTAGGTGGTAGGTGGGAGAAAGCCATGGTCCTTGCTTAAGGGTGACACCTGGTAGCTGACTGCAGGCTGGATGATTGCAAGGTTTTGGAGGGAGCCTTAGTGCATGGCCCCTGGATCATTACCATCGCTCCGTTGACCAGTCTAAATATGTTGGGAAAGGGAGATAAAAAATTAAGGGAAAATTTCCCTAGGTAGTTGCAAATGAAGGCTTAGGTGCCAGATTCCACCCCTGCTTCCGATTGAGCTGGAATTACAATGGAGCAGCTGAGATGACAAAAAAAAATATATATATATACGTCCTGAACTGGACCATATGACATCAATATGGATAGCCAGGAAAAAAAGATTTAACCTGGGTCCTTGGAGAATATATTCCCAGTTTACTCCCATTGTAGGGTTACTAGATGGTTCTGTGTCCATGGATATTCAGGGCCACTGGTGAGCGCATCTCTAATGGACTTCCACTGTAGGATTAACAGATGTTCTGGATCATCAGGGACAGATTGAACTAGTCCTGCATTTATCCCGCTGCATCAGTGGATTCAAACTTCTGCTTTTCTTAAAGATATTGGAACAACAAGTACCTACATACAATGGGACACAATTATGACTTGCTCAACTAGCCCCTGATGGCCTCAAGCCATTCAGTAAATCTGCAGATAGATGGGAGTAATGTCATTGCTCGCTTGAACCCTTGGTCCAAGCCTGGTTGAGGAAATTGTTAATGTGTCCTTTCTTCGGGGATAGACAACGTCTAGTTCTAATGGACACTTATCCTTGAGATAGTTGTATGCAATTGAAGCAGTGTGCATGCCTACCCCTGTCTTTCTAGCAGAAGAAAATTCCTAAAGGTCTTAGATTTCAGATGTTTTTTGGGTCCAGATCTGACATTCTGTACCATTGTCCATAAAGCCTACAGAATAAACCTTGCTAAAAACACTGTTCCAGGGATAGGTGCTTTAATAGTAGAGACAGATTAAAGTCCTGTGTTTTGTGGTTTTGATTTTTTTACTAAAACATTTTTTTAGTTTGGTTTTTGCAAAAACTTGATGGGTTTGGATAAGATAGAAACTAAAGTAAATATGCAGAACTTGTCTCCTTAGGGGGTAATTTTCAAAAGGAGTTACACATGTAAATGTAACTACTATTGTAGCAATTTTCAAAAGCCATTTACTGGAGTAAAGTGCACTTACACAAGTAAATCCTATGGACAATTCAATGGCATATATTATAGCAATTTTCAAAAGCCCACTTACTCAAGTAAAGTGCATTTACTCGAGTAAAACCCTGTTTTACTCGAGTAAATGCTTTTTAAAATCAGGCCCTGATTGTCTAAAATAGCTTAAACATATCCTTTAAGACCTCTTTAGAATTATGAGCAGGCGGGACTTTGGAAACAAACATTGTGTAACAGATTTTTTTTGGTAGTACAGGCTGCATCTTAAAATGACTCCAGACGAGCATGAAAAACACTATATCCAGGCCTGGATTTGTCAATAGGCACGCTAGGTCTGTACCTAGAGCGGCAGAAATCTAGGGAGCAGCAGGCTGGCTGAAGATTTGCTGCCTTTCAGCCGTGCTGAATCTCACTTAGCAGAGAACAAGCCCCTGTGTTTCCTGATCCAGTCCCTCCCCTCCAGGCAGAGAACAGGAGAGCCTGTAGCAGACAGATCAAAGGGGGATCACTTTGGGGAGATTAGGAGGGACTGAGTAGAGATCACCGGATGTGGGAAGAAAGGCTGGAGGAGGATCAGGTGGGGGATATACGTCTGTGTGCGAGAGAGGGGAACAAGGGGGGGGGTGGGGAGGCAGTGTTTATATGTGTGAGATAGAATGGATTGGTGCCAAGTGTGTATGTGTATATCATTTGGTAGGATGTTAGAGAGGGGATACAAGGAGGCGCAGGACCAGAGCATGGTAGGGATACCTCCCTCTTCTCCCCACCCAATGCAATTCAAATCCTCCCTCCCTTGATCTTGGATTCTATCTACCAGATCCTGCAACCTCTTTTCCTTCCTTCCTACCTCTTCCTTCTCCACGGACCCTGGAACCCACTCCTCAGTCTTTCCTACTCCCTTCTCCTCTTCCCCATCCCGGATTCCAAATCTTTCCCATCCCTAGTCCTCTTCTCTCTCTCTCCTCCCCCTTTCTCCTCACTCCATTCCCGATCCTCCTCCCTTCCTCTCCCCATCTCTGAGGTCTCCTCCCTGTTCTGAGACTTGAGATCTGTTTTCTTGACCCAATAAAAATAAAATAAATTATACTAATAATTATGATGTAAGACTTTTTATAATTTAATGTAAAAGATGGAAATTTTTGCCACAGGATCTACTTCTGAGCTACCACAGAAAACTAGGGGAACTGTGCCTTGGACCTTCTGCTCTCTGTTATCCTGTTATCAGAGGATGGGAGAAGAGAAGGGGGGGGGGGGGTTTGATAGCACCACCAGAGCTTAGGGGCACCAAAATCCCAAATCCGTCATTCACTATACCAGGTTTCAAAAAATATGTTTACAATGTTTAATCATTTGAAATGTTCAAGTGTCATATAATCCAGACAGCACAAGTTTGGATTGTTGATCTAAGAGAGTCTGTGGGTGAGATATGGACAGAGTAAAGTTGCACATTGAAACCACACTCCCTTCCCCCTTGTGAAAAGTCATGCTAGAAATACTAATTGCTAAGTAAGTAAACAAAGGAGAAGAACAGTGCCCTATGTCACTTGATAAAAGAAATTAAAAATTAGAAACAGTATACAATTTAAAATGTTCAAAAGTCGCAGTATATTAAAATTAGACTTTTTCTACCTATTCCCTTGTTCCATCTCTACTGCCGCCTCCTGACTCCTTCTTTTGCCATTTCTCTCCAACTTTTTTCTCTTCTCTGCCTGTTACCAACTTTTCATTATTCTTCCTCCACTCCCAACTTTTACCATTCAGTCCTTCATCTCCCCTTCTCATTGTATTTTTCCAACCCTCCATATACTATCTACCTCTTATCTTCTATCTTGCATTCCTTTGACCCGCTTCCCAGTCCTCTATCATCTCTTTCTTCCTTGTGCTATTTGCTCTTTCTTCTTACTACATACATTCTTTTCCTGTCATATCTTTGCATTCTTCTTTTGCCCTTCTCTCCCTCCTTCCCAATCCCAACCACCTACCGTAGAAACAGTATGAACTGTGCAATTCACACTTCACATGCAAAATTACATGGTCGAGGAGAGCCAGAACATTTAAGATGTGCCACTGGCAGAGTAGCAGGAGCAGGGGATGAAGACATTGAGCAGCTGGGTGAGGAATGGAAGGCAGACAGATCAAGCTGATGAGGAGAGAGAAGGATCCTAAGGCGGGATGGGGGAGGAGAGATCAAGCTGTGAAGGTGTAGGGGTCAGAAGGAGCAAGGATCAAACTGGCAGGCATTCGGCAGAGGAAGGATCAAGCTGGCCTGGAGGACAGGGACTTCTATCTTTCACCCACCACTATTCACTCCTTGCAATTGTCGAAAGACCGATAACAAAAGGTCATCCTTCACACCAGACAGCCAGGGGTTAACATGCCCTGGCTATGTCACCTGACCCTGCATGGGAAGGGGTGGGACCATAAGGGTTACCTACATAGGATGTAACCTGTACTAGCGAGTCTTGAATCTCCATATGTCATACCAGCACAACCTATATTGTTCAGAATCATGTAACTGTATATAATTTTTTTTAACGTTGTTCTATCCAAGTAAAGCATTCTTGAATGTTGCCATTGGAGAGTACTGAGTTATTTTCTGCTCCACAGTAAGCGTTTGTTTTACCTTGAGTCACGTAAATCCCAGTTACACACACCTGGTTCTGACCCTGAACATTAGATTGGGCCAGACTGATACAAGAAGAAAAAAAAATCCCAAAGAGAAAATGGTTCTGAATTCAAATTGTGCTGATCCAGGGAAACACTGAAAGGTACAAGCCCAGAGAGCTGGTACAAACCTGAAGCAAGCTGCAGAGAAGTAGGCACCCTGAGCTTGACAACAAAGGAATTGTGATTAGAGCAATAAGAAAGCTGTTAACTCAGAGTGTGGCTTCCAGCATAGACTTCAGAGCAGCTATAACCAAATTCACTGCAAGCAATTATCAGATATTTATTTGTTTATTTTATTTGTAAAGTTTTTCTATACCGGTGTTTGGTCCAGAGACCGTCACATCGGTTTACAACATTGCAATTATAAAAAGCATAGAGATACATATATATAAAACATAATAATAAATTAAAAATTCAATGTGAATAAAGATAAAACTAATTCCCTGTACGTACCCGGATCAGTCCAGACCGTGGGTTGAGCCTCCTGTCCAGCAGATGGAGACAGACCAAAATTGAAAGGGTATTCTATATCAGAACAGAGCCTACCTTGCATCCCTTCAGTATTTGTCTGTCTCCAGGAGATGCAGGCAGCTCACCTTGAGGTTCCCTTATTTCATTTCTTTATCTTTGCCCTGTGGGGTTTTTCTCTCTATTTCTCAAGCTCAAGCAAGTATTATTCTTCTTTGTATTTAATTTAAAAAAAAAAAAGTTTGAAACCGTTTTTAAAGCAGCTCTGTCATTTAGGAGACAGCGCTGTCTCCTCGCTCTTGGGGGGCTTAGAGGGGCTTGCCCCTTGAGTTACTCAGTCTAGGCTCCCTTCCCGGTGACTCGTGTACTTGGGGCGATACTGGTGTCCATTCACTCCCCCTAAATAACTGCCTTGCCCCCCCGGGACGTTGTAATTCCCCGGCAGCACTTACAGGGAAGTTCATTCCCCTGTCTGAAAAAAAAAAAAAAAGGAAATAAACAAGATTTATTTATACTTAAGTTAAATGGAAGGCAGCTTACTTTCGTCTGCTTCAGCAGAGAAGGGAGCGGGCAGGGTTCGTTCGCCTGCACTCGCTCTTCTCCCCAGCACTGCTCAGCTGTTTCTCCTGCTCGTGACAATTTCCCCTGTCAGTCATGCCGCGATCTCACTTATGTTTAGCCTGCGGGGAGCCTGCCTTGCGGCTCTCCCGCGATGGGCTCTGTTCGGGGTGCCTGCCGGGTGGGGAGGGTCCCTCCGCGGCACCGACTCCACCAGTGACCCGGGGTCACATGGCCAGGCCGTTCCCGACTTGGCAAACCGCGGGAATGGTGGACATTTTAGGTATTAGTGCAGCTCCCGATTTGGGGCTGCAGGGGGGAGAGGAGCCAGATTTTCAAGTTTCTCCCCCCGATTTGAGCCCTGTGCCCCCCCCCCCCCCAGATGAGGATCTTCCCCCTCTGGGAAATCCAGGCCACGTCTTTCCTCAGAATTTGTGCTGTTGATGCACAAATCTTACCTGGCTAGCTTGCAAGAGGAGAAGGACCCCCCCCCCCCCCAGGTCCCCTGCCCTTCAAAATCCCACGGATGCCCACTCCACCCGCTCCTGCAGTGCCGGATATGCAAGGCTCCATCAGGATTAGACTGGTACCGGGGGTACTGCCCCCCCCCCCTGGATCCGCCTCAGCCACCCGCGACTCCGGATCAGGATCCGGATGCGGATCTGTCTTTGCCGGGTCCCCCTCTTGAAGGGGATGACCCCTGAGTGCTCCGTTTGTTTCAAAGGGAGGAGCTGGAGCCTCTCATTCCCTTCATCCTAAAGGAACTGGGGATTGAAATCCCTCCAGATGATACGGTTACGGCCGCAATGCCAGCCTACATGGACCCGGTCCTGGCAGGACTCAGGGCGCCTCCACGCTCTTTTCCGTTCCATCCCATGCATAAGCTGCTGCTCCTTCGGGAATGGGAAGCTCCCGAGACGGGGCTACGTGTGGGTAGAGCTATGGACAAGCTCTATCCTCTTCCCAAGGATTGCCTGGAAATGCTGAAAATTCCCAAGGTGGACTCTTCCGTCTCTGCGGTCACCAAGCACACCACCATTCCGGTGGTGAGAGCCACTGCTCTGAAGGATGTCCAGGACCGCAAACTTGAATTTTATCTCAAGCGTATCTTTGAAGTCTTGGCCTTAGGTGTCCGGGCGACAATCTGCAGCAGTCTCATGCAGCGGGCAAGTCTTAGATGGGTCCAACAATTGCTCAGCACCCAGGACCTCCTGTCTGCAGAGGCGGAGCAGGCTGAACGACTGGAGTGTGCAGTGGTGTATGGAGCAGATGCTCTCTACGATTTACTCTGTGTACAGGCCAAGGCAATGGTCTCAGCAGTGTCCTCTGGCTGCGCAACTGGTCGGCGGACTCTTCTAAATCTTGCCCTATATCTGTCACGGCCAAGCGGTCCCAGACGGCCTTAAGGCTCATTCATTACATTCTCAGTCTACGTCGTGGGCTTCGAGTCAGTTGGTCTCTCCCCAGGAGATATGCAGGGCAGCTACATGGAAATCCATGCATACTTTTGCTCGTCATTACCGTTTGGATGTTAGGGCGCCAATGTTTGGGTCCTTCGGACAGCAGGTTCTTTGAGAGGGAATGTCTCGGTCCCACCCTATTTAGGGAAGCTTTGGTACATCCCACGGTCTGGACTGATCCGGGTATGTATAGGGAAAGGAAAATTTGGTTCTTACCTGCTAATTTTCGTTCCTGTAGTACCACGGATCAGTCCAGTCGCCCTCCTGTGCTTTCTTGGTCCGTCCGCTCGAAGTTTCTTTTTGTCCTTACAGGTATTTCTGGATGTCTTTTTCTTGGATTCTCATTGAAGGCACCGGATGCATCTCTTAAGATGACCATGGGTATTTTTACAAGAGCGATTATTTACAGAGTCCGTTCAATTGTTCTATTGTTCAATTGTTTAACAGATTTATTAGTTATCTTGTTACTTGCTTAACCTTATACTCGTTGTCTTTATACTTTTCTGCTTTGACAATGGTTATACTGAAAGGATGCAGGGTAGGCTCTGTCCTGATATAGGATACCCTTTCAGTTTTGGTCTGTCTCCAACTGCTGGACAGGAGACTCAACCCATGGTCTGGACTGATCCGTGGTACTACAGGAACGAAAATTAGCAGGTAAGAACCAATTTTCCTTTTCAATTCATATTACAAATTAAGATAAGAAGTAAAACATCTAAAATAAACCAACTAAGTAAAATATCTAGGAATAAACCAACAGAAAAGTAAAAATTGAAATAGAGCTTTGCAGTTTAATTGTGTCTGGAGAGTATGAAACATGTAATGTCAAGTTTGCTTAGCCTGTGCTTTCCTTAAATGCTTGGTTAAAGAGCCACATTTTAAGCATTTTTTCTGAATTCTTTAAGTTTAGTTTCAAGTCTTATTTCTTCCGGAAGCGAAGATATAGAAGCTAAAGATAGAAATGCTGCTGAATAAAGATAATTATGGGATGTGATATGCAGCAGAGCTCTGGGATGACAGAAATATGCAAGCAAAAAGTATAATTTTTCTTCTCATTGAGGATAATCAATTAATATGCATCTGTGGATGTAACACCATAAAATAAATGTGGGAAAGCATGAAGAGATTGCATGAGAAATGTAATTTTAACAGCAAACTGTTTCTGTTTTGCAAATTATACAGTATAAGACTAACAGAGTCCCAGGAAATTCTGGAACATACGTCGTGGGCTTAGAAATCACAGAGAGACTGAGATGCATGGGAGAGGATTTGAAAGATGATCATGTATCTGCAATATTACTGTACAGTTTGACAGCAGAAACTACATCAGAATGTGAATTACATTGGTCTATATGAAAGGAAGACCTATGGATCAATCTGTCAACAGAAATGAGGGAGTAAAGGTGATAAGAAAGTAACCACGAGGCAGTTGTATATGGGGGAGGGAAAGAAAACAATGAAAGATTTTCAAACTGCCTTTACTTCAGGGGAAGGGGCTGATAGATGAAAACAGTCCAGAAGAGCTTAAATTCCTCACACACCAGAAGGTGAAGCTTATGGGCAGGTGCAACCCAGGAAAGGCAAAGATACCTTAACAGAAGGGGTGCAACTGCTGGGTGGTTACAACCAAGCTGTTTTCATTGCAAAGAAGAGGGGCATTTAAAAAGAAGATGCCTAGCATGAAAATCTGAGAACCAGAGAGTCATAGAGGCAAAGGACATTATCAAGACTGTGAATAGCAATTTTGAAGCTGAAAGAAAGACTGGGTTGCTTTGGAGCTGCAGTTTTAAACTCCCTGACTGGTGTATTTATTCAGGAGCAACAAGCCACATGATAAGTATTAAAGATTTTTTCACAGATATTGATTTCAGTGTAAAAGATAAAGGGGTCAATATTCAGAAACTAGCCAGTTATTTGTTAGCTGGATAGACCTACCTTAGATGAACAAGTCTTTTCCTTCTTAGACCTGATTTATCCAACTATCTAGCAGCCACTGAATATAACCGGATATTCAGTGGCTGCTCGATAACCAGATAAGTTCTACGTATCTGACTATGTGGCATCTGAATATAGACCTCAGAGTATATGTAGCAGATGGGAAATGCATTTCTGTGATGGGGAAAGGAGGATAGCTTAGATGTGCCACCACTACTGGATGCAGGCACAGAATTTTCGTGAAAGATTTTCTGTATGTGCCAGACCTGAAGCGAGGCCTATTATCAGTGAAGTTCCTAACAAGCAAAGGCATTACTGTTTTCTTTCACAAGGATATATGTATGATTAAGAAGGGGACAGGCACAGTGGTACAAAGGGTTGTCGGTGACAACTTGCATATAATCACCTGCACAAATGAAGAAGCCAAAACAAGTGCCCAACCCACATACCAGAACTGCATACACACATGGCAGAGATGCCCAGTTGCAATAAATGACTTGCTAAACAAACATGATGGCAGATTTAAAGATATCCCCATGTACATAGACATAGACATGCATGAACTTTCTGAAAGGCAAAGTGATACGTACACCACTGCCAGAGGCAAGCCACTGCAGAGTAAGACATCCACTGGACTAATCCACAGTGATCTATGTGGACCAGTGAAGACAGTGATTCCTTCTGGAAACAGATACTTCCTGACCTTCATCGATGTTTACTCCAGGACACAAAGAGTTACCACTTAAGACATAAAAGTGAAAATTGGAGAGATTCAAGGAATACATGGCAGTGATGAAAAACAAGTGTCAAGCATAAATCTGGAGCCATTCATACGGGTCAACAGAGGACAGTACATGCATAGAGCAACTCAAACATACATCTAGTGGCAGGAGATCAAGTATCAGAACAGAGTGCCCTGTGCTCCCAATCATAACAGTATAGCAGAGAGGAAGAACCACACACTGGTGATGGTAAGGAACGTGCTGCTGGATGTCAACCTTCCTCACAAGTTCTGAAGAGAGACACTGATGACAGCAAATTATCTGCAGAACCTGCTGCCAACAAGGGCAAACAAGGTGACACCACATGAAAGGTGGCACAGCAGAAAACATCAGATGAGCCTCCTGAGGGTATTCAGCTGAAGGCCTACCTACATGTCCCAAATGGAAAATGCTCCAAGATGGCAGACAGAGCCAAAGAGGGCACATAGGGTCGGATTTCCCATAAGGCCAACCTAGGCCATAGCCTAGGGCGCAGCAGTCAGGGGGGCATATATACAGCAGAAATAACAATCAAACATTTATAAATTTTTCAGTATTATTTTGAAAAAGCCATATAAAATGCTGTTTTTTTAAAAAATTTACATCCATATACTTTAAATAAATTGAGCGGTACATTTACGTTGCCCATCTCTACAGTTTGCGCTGTCTTGCTCAGTCACAGGCAAAAAAGCATTTGCTATTTCTCCCTCACACACTCAGCGTAAACCAAGTGTTAAAGGAAAATTCCAGATTTGGCGTTACAATAGTGATTCCAAGTGATTCATCACACTCATATCACTTGTCTTCTAATATCTACTGATAATAGATATGTAAAATATATCGTTACTACTTTTATATACTGTTTTGTTAACTCAGGGCTGAAAGCCGTAAGCAGAAAAAGTTGACGGGGGTGCTCGCCAAATTATAAGGGGGCTGCGATTTTTATTACAAAACATGAAACATATACAACTTATGGCTTGTTTATGCAGCATCATTTAATGTGGTGTAATGTAAGTTTGACACAAAATGCAAAACATTTCAGTAAAATTCTATAATGTCAGATAAGAATCGATGTAAATCTTCTGCATTTTATGTCCATTTTATTTGCTGTTTTTTGTATCGAATACGCCATCCTGGTGAATAATTTGAACTAACCAAAGAAGTAATCGTCGTACCTCGTCTGGGTTAGATAGGCAGACGTCTGCATATTGCGGGCTGGCCCGCCTCAAACCCACGGGTCGGGTTGGGTTCAAAATATTTCAGCGCGGGTCGGGTCGGACAAAAGAACTTCCGCGGGGCGATGCAGGTCCCGCGGGCTGAAAATTTTTTTTTTTACTGGTTTTGGTCTGTTTTATTTTGCTTCTGGGTTCACGCATCGCAAGTTTAAATACGTTTCGAATAACTGGCAGGGAATAGTTACAGGAAACTGCAACATTGGGAATAAAAACCCCTTAGCACTTTGCAAGTGGCTTCGAGAAAAAGGACTACAAACAGTTTATCCAAATGTTTACATTTTATTAAGAATGTTTGCACGCCAGCGACGAATTCCTCGGCTGAAAGGTCTTTTTCTTCTCTGAAAAGAATCAAGGATCATTTAAGATCTGCGATGCAGCAAAATAAGCTGAATCCCCTTGCACTTCTTTGCATTGAAGCAGATTTAACAAGATCTGTCGACTTCAATGAAACAATTGAAGCCTTTTCATGGACAAAAGCACGAAGGAAGAAATTCTAGTAGATATTTAAGACGACTTGAAGAAATTTGATGGAAAGATTTTTTTTTTCTTTGTATGTGTTAATGTTATGCAATTTCATAAGTCGTGTAGTTTTGAATTAAAAATATATGGTTCAAAGATTATAAAGATTGTATTAAGTGCTTACATGTTTCAAAAATAAACTATTACATATTAAATTGAAAATTATAAATCAACTTTTGAGGGGGAGGGGAGCGCAGAATTGTGCTTTGGCCTAGGGCTTAGAAATGTGTAAATCCGGCCCTGAGGGCACACTATTTAGATACAACAAGCAAGGCTAGGGATACAGAATCCTACTCTCCAGTACAGACCAAGTGACGTAATCCAGAGTGTGCACTTTAACGAGGCACTCTCATTGAACATCGTGACTCCAGTGAGCCCTAAGCAGATGATTCCCACAAGCTTCATCACTGATATGGGTCAAGGTGAAGTCATGAAAAAATTAGACATTGCCACCGGTGCAAACTAAGGCAGAATTGCAGAACTACTGGATGTCACTGCAAATGCAGACTAGACTGTGGAGCAACCAGTATTATGGCCGCTGGCCGCGGCAGCCTGCGGCCAGGACCAGGTACTCACCTGCGGCGTCGGTTGGGCCCGGAGGCTCCTGCAGGAGCAGGGAGCCTCCTCTGGCGTTCTTCCCGCGGCCTTGACCGCTGCTTAGGCCAGCTGCGGATCCCAGTGGGGCTGAGCTGAGTCCTCTCCTTTCTTGGCTGCCTTAGAGCCGTGCACGCGGCTGAAGATAAGATTTAAAGGGGCCACGACAGGAAATGGTCATGGCTCCCTCCTGAGACTCTTCCCTCATTCTAGGTATTTAAGGCAAGGTCTGCTCCTCAGACCTTGCCTTGGTATTGAGGCTTCTGGTTCAGGATTCCGTGCTGGTGTTCCGGATCTCCATTCCTGGGCTTTGTCCCGCTTCTGCTCTCCTTCTTTGTTGGACTGATTCTTGGCTTCCGACCCTTGGACTGGCTGTCATTCTTCACTTGGCTTGACCTTGGACTGGCTGTGGACCCTTTTCCTGGCTTGCTTCTGGACTGGCTGCGGACCCTTCTCCTGGCTTCGACCCTCGGAACGGCTTTCGACCACGCTTCGGCTTCTACTCCTGGACTGACTCGACCTGCTGGAGGCGCCAACCGTCTGGAATCGAACGACCTGCAGGAGGCGCCTGCATCCAGACCAATCTTCAGTCTTGAGGGAGTCTCCTAAGTCCCAGCGGCCGGGTTCCTACAGGCTCCTCCTGGGGGAACCGCGAGCTTCCAGGGCGAAGTCTTTACTCAATGGGCGAACCTTCAAGCCTTGCCCTCCGACGGAAGGGACTAGAGAGGGTTGACTCCCTCTTTGGCGGCGCTAACCTTACCTCTGAACTGGGGTCCACTTCCGGATTCGTAACAATCAGCTGAGACAAAGAAGGAGGATTAGACTGTAGAGCAACCAGATGACACTGAATGGGTAGAGCCCAAAGAGGAACCAGTACTTTGAAGGTCTACCTGGACAACAAAGGGTATACCAGCTTGCAGACTCTCATACAGAATGCAGGATCAAGAAGTGCTGGAGTCCTCAGCCTTGGAGGATGTTGAAACATTGCCCCGGTGTGAGACTGAGGAGAGCAGCAGGAAAGATGAGATTTTCTCCATGAGGACACAGCAGGGACAGTCATGTGATTTCCACTAGAAATCACTACAGGGACATCCTAGGGAAGATGGGTCTTGAGGGTTGACCATTCAGCAAGGGAGAACCAATAGCAAAAGATCTCCTTCAGACCAGACAGCCAGAGGTTAACATTCCCTTGCTGTGACCTGACCCTTCATGGGAAGAGATGGGACTGTAAGGGTTACCTAGATAGGCTGTAACCTACACTAGTGACTGAGTCTGTATCTCTATGTTCCTCCTTGCTTTTTGTGTCCGGTCATATAGAACGATGTAACTGTGTATGTAATGTTTATTGGTTTGTCTGTCCCAGTTTCTCAAGAAGAATATCCTTGAATGTTGGAACTGAAGAATACTGAGTTATTTCTACTATATAGTAAGTGTTTGTTCTGGAAGTATGGCAGTCGCAGCAGCATGTGCCCAGTTCTGATTCTGAACAACTAGATTGGGCCAGACTGGAACCAGAAGAAAGAAAAACCCCACAGTAGTGACGCAGACAATGATTTGGGGGAGAGGGAGCAGCAGGAGTCCAAAGCCTGCCCACAGCAGTGACATAGGATGGGATCTTGTGGATAGAAAGGAGAAGGAGCTCCTACCCCAGTCTCCAGGCTTAGCAGTTACGAGATGGAGGATCCCTTGTCTGCTGTAGCACTGACTGGCAAGAATCCTTTTTGGAGGTAGGGAGAGAAGAAGAGGCTCTAAGCCAAGGTAAACTACTGTTGTGGTTTGGGTTTGGTAAAATATGAGCCTCCTCCCTCTCATGTGTGTGGAGGGGAGTGCTGTAATTTTACCATCTGGTTTTGCTCCAACTCTAAGAGGTTAATTTATCACTTCTGGAAGATCTGGCTGGATTCCAGTCTGGTGGCCATTACCCTTCTATGTTCCTGTTTCTTTATTTTTTCGCTGCAGTTTGCCTCGATAATGAAATACTTTGCTTTTTAGCCACATTTGCATGTCCCGTTCTCTCTGGCTTTCCCTCATTCCCTCATTCTCTTAGTGCTGCTGCCACACCCTAAACTAACCCACAGTGAACTATGCTTGACAGAAATGCCTATAATTCCTACCAGATTTCTCATTAACCAAAGCCTTCCCTTACTAACTGTGCTTTAAATGAAGAATGATGGCTTCCGGCATATACAGAACTGCAGGCTGAGATAGTCCATGAATCCTCAGCAACCTAAGGAGAGCTATTCCAGGATCAGCGGGAAAGCAGAAGAAGGAATTCTAGAATCTGCAGCAAGCAGGGGGCTTGCAGTGTGAGGGATTACTGGATCTGCAGCAAGCAGGGGCTTGCAGTGTAAAAGAAGACTGGGCCCAGAGCTTACAGTGTGAGGGATTGCAGGATCTGCTGCTTTGCACGTAGGGAGCTCCAGATTCTTCATGATTTCAGTCTGGGTGGGAGGGGGGTTTACAGAATCCTTTGCAATGCAATTGGCAACTCTACAGGGTGAAAGATTTATGGGCGCTGCTATAATTCATTGTATGTGATGCCAAGACCTGCATTGCTGCGGAGCAAAAGGATTACAGAATGCGATGCAGCACGACAGGACCCTCAGGGTTATGCGAGGCGTTCTGGTATGTACAGAATTCCAGGATTTGCAGCGGTGCTAGGAGTCCAGGGATTTTGTTTGCTGTTATGAAGTCATCTTCATCTTCAGGCTACCTTTTAATGCACTTGTATATTCTCTGTCTTTTTATTCATGAGGAGAGACCTGGATAAAATTAGCACCAGGATCCCAGAGTATCTTAATCTGACCTGGTTTGTGTCTCTGTTGACCAAAATGTATAAATGTTATATGCAAACTGAATCTACAAAAGAATGTGCCTATAGCAGGCTCTGATATCCTTTACTGGGTTTGTTCAGGACATTTACCCCATGCTGATACTGCTCAGGTTTGGGCCCAGTTTGATCTCCTTATTCATTTGGTGATAGCCTGACAATCAGACTTCTTGAGACCCTGGAGGACTAGCGGTCGATGCTCCAATCCTAGATCCTACAAAGCAGAGCTGCAGAAAGAAAGCTGGTGCTTGGTAGAGTTGTGGGGGTAGGGAGGGAAGCCGCCATCAGGTCTGGTATTCAGAAGAAGAGAAGTGAATGCAAATATAGCTCATATTCATGGTATATATCCTCAAAAGGAGACCTGGGTTTACAGCCTTTGGGAAGCAGAGTTGTGCATCCCGGTTTGAAAATAATTAGACCTAGACAGCAGCGTATCCATTTCGGCTGATTATAGTTATAGATGGTATAAGAGGACTGGAGCAGCCTTGTGGTCCTTGCCTGCCCTGATTTTTCTCTGTTTCCATGACGAGAGCTCACCAGCCTTTAGTAATCTGAGGCTCTGGGTGTCTGCAGTGTCCCAGTGCCTGGTCTGGGAGGGGCACCCTGATGTCATCTCTAAAAGCGTCTTGGGGCCCAGCTGTAGTTTCACTGTACAGTTCTGACACACCTTCACGGCAAATAAGTTGCAAAAATCATTTGAAAAGGGTGGAGAAGGCAACTGGACGACTTCCCCTTCGCTCAGCCAACTTGTCATATTATTATTATTTATTTTTTTTTCGCATCTGTTTCTTTGCTGTAGGAATTCATGAGGCAGTTCTTAAAAAGTGCGATTTGGGCAAAGAGTGTGCATCAGACTACTTGGCAGAAAGAGGAAAGAGGGCGTGAGCCAGAAAATGTGTCTAACAAAATTCTCTCTGCAGCAGGGAGGGGTCCACCCCCGGCTGTCTTGCAAAGCTCTCTTTTCAGAACAGGTTTTTCAAGCTGATTTTTTTTTTTTCTTTTTTTTCCCCCCAGCCTGGTGCCATCCCTTCATTTCTGATCACCTGTAGCTTTGGGAGGAGCCACCCTGAAACTGCCCTTTCCTACATAACACCGAAGCTCCCGAAGTGAGAGCCTGTCATCATTTCATCTCAACCGAAAGGAGCGGAGGCCACCCGCAGATACCGAGGGCTTTACCCGGGGACCCAGGAGGTGAAAAAAAACCCACAAGACACCTGGCAAGATGTTCAAGGGGTCGAGCAAATCCCCGCTCAAGTCCCCGACTAAATCCCAGGCCAAGCAGGGCAAGTAAGTCTGCCTCACTTCTAGTGCATTTCTTTCTGTGTTTTATTCTCTTGAGAAGCTCCTGCACTTGGAGAAGCTTCTAACTCTTTTGCCTCGCAGCATCAAGGAAGGACGGTTTCTCATTCTAACGTTGTCCAAACACTGCATCCAAGACAGGGTCTAGGAATGGGGGTTTGTTTTTGGGGGGTTTTTTTTTGCTGTTAAGCCTTGAGCTTTTGGCTCAGTCAGAATCTGCCCCGGCCCTGCTCATTGCTTTGCAGAGCAAAGGGGAGTGAGGTCTTGGGAGCAAACCGGGCTGAAGTGCAGCGGGCGGTCATTGAGAGCCGCTTTGTAGCTGCCATGTATTCTTGGGGCCCCCTTCCAGGTTTTGCATGGCGGCAAGTCCCACTTGTCACCGGACTAGAGGCGCAGATCTCATTGGAGCCCAGTACAAATGCACTTCCAGCCGACCAATAGATGCCACTGCCGAGTGCCGCCTGGGTCTCCCTCCCACCTGTGGGCGCCTCCTCCACCCAAAGAGCAGGAGTCCACCTGGCACAGAGGGAAAAAAAAAAACAACCAACCCCCAGCTCTTCCGAGGGAAGGATTGCCCAAGGATTATGCAAAGACTGAATACATCGTTCTTCCCAAAATTGATTGAACTTTTGTTGGCATCATACGCTATGCTTTATGGGGCCAATTTTCAAATTTGCCTGAGGGTAGTTGCAAAGTCTGTGCATACTTTTCCCCATGGACTTTATGCCAGCCCTCAAAGGGAAAGTAAGCATTTACTTTTCCCCTCTGAAAATTACAGCGAGGAAGAAAGAGCCAGCAGAGAGCTGCACCTGCTTCTTCTGCAGGTCAAAACAATGTGCGTGGTTTTCCAAAATGCACAGCTGGGCACGCTGTCGCATTCCCCGCCCTATCCCCATCTCCCCCCCAAGAATGCCTCCACTCAGTGAAGGTAATAGAACATGCGTTGTGCCACCACGGGTCCTTTTACCCATGGCAGGGAGTCTGGCCGGTTTTCTGAAAGTCCTTTTACCTGTGTAAATAACTTTTGAAATGGACCCTCCGGAGGATGCCTTGGCCCCCTCTGGTAGCTTGTTGCGCACCTGCAGTTTGCACGCAGGTTGTGGAAAATTCATCTCCCCTGAATTTTGATGGAACTGAAGAGGGTGAACCATGGTTGGGGGCATCAGAAGCTCAGTATTGGTTGGTGGCTGGTGGGGGGGGGGGGGAGGACTGATGCATTATGACAAAGGAAAGCGTGCAATATTGCTAAAGTTTCAGTCTTTCAAAGATAGGTCGGGGATGTCCCCAGAGGTTGGTGACCAGTGCTGCTGAAGCAGAGACCGGGGCAGGCTCGGAGTAATTTAATATTTTTGACCATTTTGGGGGCCCAAATCAGCTCTTGGCAGCTGTGTTGACAGCAATTGGTGTAAGATATATAAGAGAAAGGTGAAGCTAGTCATCTCTTTTTTATTTTATCAGTTATTTCCAAGTGTATTTGGGTATCTTCAATCTTGCTTGTCGTCTTAAAAAAAAGAGAAGCTACATCCCTAGAATGAAGTGGCATGGGGGGCTTGGGGGAGAGTAAGAGGAAAGTGCAGTTGGTTCAACCTGCCCCTAATGAATGGAGTCGAAGGTAAGCCCAGGTTACTAGCAATAATAGTTTGGAGTTTTAAGTTCTCTAGCTTTTCAGAATCCTTCCTAAAGTGCAGTTTCCTAACCTTTGCAATTTGCATATGTCACTTTTGTCTTTTCAAGCTTTGATAGATTACAGTTCGGGTTGCCACCACAACCCAGGCCAACTGAGCACCTTGATCCAGGCCTGGTTTTTTTGTTTTTAATTTTTCCCTTACTTCTTGCATCAGTTTGTAGTTCTGATTTTCTTATTGATTCCCCTAAGAAAATCAGAGCTGCAAATCTGTGCATGCAGTGGAGCAAAACCAGAAGTGAAGCAGCCTTTGTTGGTTGGGGTGGTGTGGCAACCCTAGCTGCAGTTAAAAGTTGCATCTTGAGAGCTGGTGAGCAAGAGGTCTGAAATTGGTCTGGTAAAAGTCATGAAGACTCAGTGTTGGTTACATTAAAGACTGAGTACCTTCATTTATGAGGTGTGTGACAGTCCCGTTGGCAGACCCCCATGAAACATAGAGGCTGGTTTCAGGGGGCATTTCCATATTTCTGCCTCTAACTTGCTTTTAAATCTAATTATTCTCCAAAGGAAAAACAGAGTGAAAAAAAAATGAAGTTTGTGTCTTATTAAATAAGTTTAAACAATACCAGTGGAAGACTTTGCAAGGTTCTTATTCAAACAGCAGTTTCATGTCAATATTTAGAAAGCTTAGTTACTCCATCTACAAACACTTTAAACCTGCTGTGGAGTGCATTGGGAAGGTCTCTAGGACCCCGTAACACCAGGTTAATTATCGGAGTGAAAGGCAATAAAAAAAAAAGAGGGAGAGAAGGAGGTGGAATAGAAGGGAGAGTACTCTTTTTTTCCCCCAGATGGAATCCATGAAGAGACAGTTAACCCAGTAGAGAATTTAAGGGAATCTCCTGCACAGCCCAGTCATATAATCTGACAGCTCATCTTTCATCATCACATACACAAGACTACATTGTATGTCCTACAGGACAATACAGCCAAAAGGCACCTGAACATAAGAATTTGCTTACTGAGTCAGACTGAGGGTCCATCAAGCCCAGTATCCCGTTTCCAAAGGTGGCCAATCCAGGTCCCAAGTACCTAGTAAGATACCAAACAGTAAATAGATCCCATGCTGTTATCGCACAGTGTAGTGGTTATTCCCTAAATCTATTTAGTTAATAACAGTTTAAGGACTTCTTCACTAGGAGCTTATCCAAACCTTTAAATCTAGCTACACTAGCTGCCTTTCCCACATCCTCCAGCAATGAATTCCAGAGCTTAATTGTCATTGAGTGAAAAAGAATTTTCTCCAATTTGTTTTGAATGTGCTACTTACTAACTTCAAGGCGTGTCCCCTAGTCTTTGTATTTTTTTTTGAATGCGTAGCCAATTTACATTTACCCATTCTATTCCACTCGTGATTTTGTAGACTTCCATTATATTCTCCCTCAGCTGCCTCTTCTCCAAGCTGAACAGCTCTAACCTCTTTAGCCTTTCCTCATAGGGGAGCTGTTCCAGCCCCTTTATCATTTTGATCCTGTAGAGGCAGTTTGTCACTTGTCCAGATCAAACTTTCAGCAATGTTTTATTTCAGGGGTATTTATCTTAGTACTATTGAAAGAGATTCATTTTTATAATATATGCAGAATAAAGTAATCTGTTGTGACAGATGTTATGACTCCTATAAGACTGTAATTCCAAATCAGTTGAGTTTCTCATTTTAATAAATTGCTCCCATCTTCTCTTGGATGGTTGCTGGGTGAGGAAGATACTGAATATTTCTGACTTGTCATTGACTAAGATTTATATAATGAGTTTCAGTGTTAAGAAGAGTGTGGGGAAAAAGAGAGGGCTTTTGACCCCCAGTGGTTCCTGGATTTGTGATTACCACAGATTTTATGTAATCCCCTCTTCGGGTGACTCTTGTTAATAGATGGGCACACAACAATCCCCAGGGCCGCTATCTCTCTCCCATATCTCCTTTTCCCCTCGATAACACAGCAGATCCACGGGAGCCCACTGGGTTGCAGGGGTTCTTCTGGTGGGGAGGAGAATTGACCTCTGGGGCCCTAGGCTCATGGGGGTGGGAACCTTCCACAGTCTCTCTAGTTAGTACTCACAATTGAGGTATCCCCAGCTGGATGGCAACTTTTCTTTTGCAATGAAACAGCTTGACGCTGACAGTTGGAGTTCTAAAAAAAAACAACCCATTTATGGTAACCAAGTAAACCTTCAGAGTCCATTTCACCAAAAAATAAAAGTTCAGAAATCTCTATACAAAAAAAGGGATAGGTCCATAGTGCCTTTATACAAAATAGTGTTCTCTGACACTTGCTGGTGACACCTGGGGAAACCCACACTCCTAGAGGGGCCCCTAGCAGATGGACAAACGTCAGTCGCTCAGGTGCTGGATTTAAGGTGGCAAAGTCCACACCCTTCCAAAATACAAAACTCTTCTTCCTTCAGTTGATAGGAATTTGGTGGCAAAAGGCTTCCTCTCAATCAGGCCGATACAGTAAAATGCGCGGGAGAGCCAGCGCTCCGAGGCCTTTGGGCAGGCGTTAATTTCTGAGAGTAAATTGTGCGGCTTGGCTGCACATTTTACTTTCTGTATGGTGCGGGAATAACTAATAGGCTCATCAACATGCATTTGCATGTTGCGGGCGCTATTAGTCTCGGGGGGGGGTTGGACGCGCGTTTTCGACGCGCTATTATTACCCCTTATACAGTAAGGGGTAGTAATAGCACAAGGAAAACGCGCGTCCAGACGGGGGCTAACGGTGAGCTCGGCCGAGCGCACCGTTCTGTACTGGCCTGAATAAAATTTAGAAACACAAAATTCTTCTCACTCCTTTCTTCTGGGCAACTGCATCCCCCTTCTAGATTGGTAGCAGGGTGCAGCAGCGCCCTATCCTATTCCCCTCCGGCAGGGGCGACGTCCCTCCTGAGCTGGAGCAGGTCAAGCAAAACAAAGCTCTCTTCAAAAAGGCAAAAAAAAACCCTCCAAAAAACCTCTCTTCTTCCCTCCAAGGAGAAGGTTTGCATTCACTGCCTCCATTGTATGCAAATCTATCTCATGCATATTCATTGTGGATATCCTGAAAACCTGGCCTGTTTGTGACACTTGAGGACCGGCGTTTGCCATCCCTGTTCTAGACCATCCTTGGCAGGAAAGGGGCGGGGGGGGACGGGGACGGGACAGATAGTGCAACAGCTCCCTTTTTCTTTACCACCGCACACAAACTTTCATTCACCTCACAAAGGTGCTTACACGTTCACACCCTTCTCTTCCCAAACCGGTGACAGCCCTGGCTAAACCGGAATCACTTCTAGCACAAACTAAAGGTGGCTTTTTAATTAGAATGGTATTTGTTGGAAACACCCCTTCCTCTGCCTCTTGACACCCTGAATGCTTTCTGGCTTGCCAGGCCTGATACTGCCTGATGGCTTTGAAATATAACCAAAAGTTCTGTGGGTTTGCATTGTTGGGGGGTGCCTTAGAGGAGTGCTTGGGCCGCTGCTGGAATAGTGATGTTGAATCAAAGCACTGGAAAAGGAGGGGAAGAATTAAATAATTAACAGGAAGCATGTCTTGGGGAGGGGCTATTCCTACTCAATAGCAGGCAGATCGATTTGTGAATTGCAGGGACCAAGTGCCAGCCTGCTTACTGTTCAGCTCCTGTCCACAAGGCTCCCGGCTGCAAAAGCTAAGTGTGTGCTATTACTGCCTGATATCTTTGAAAAATAAACAAAGGTTCTGTGGGTTTGCATTGTGGAAGCAGGTAATGTGGAGCAGTGATATTGAATCTTAGCAGTGCTAAAAGAGAAGATATAAAAAAAAAAAATCCCCCCAAAAAAGACAAAAAAATTATATATATATATTTACCTCACTTTAAGTAAACAGAGGATCCTACAAAATCCCTATAGCTCCATGTAAGCTAAAATTATAGTAGCTGATACCAACTGGAATACATAATTGGTAACAAGAAAATTTGCTAATTTGGTAATTCTTAAGGTGTTCTCTATCAAATCAAATGAGCAAAACGAGGACCATCCAATGTAACAGTTGTGGAGCTTTTATCTTGAGGCAGATCATTTGGAAACTTAAGGCTTGCCCCATTTGTTCAGAACTCTCTACCCTGAAAAATGAATTGGCTCACCTTAAAGCTGAATTAGCTGCAATAAAGAAAGTATCAGAAACCACCAAGAAATCCTCACCCACTTTACAGAATTCAGGAATCGTTTCCCCCTTACCACAGAAAATTCAAAAGCCCAGAAAAAAGTGTTTTTCAGTGGGCTCAGGTAGAATAAGACCTGTGACACAAAGACACCCATTCTTCACAATTGTTCAGGCCACGTCCCCGTCCCCCCCCCCCCCCCCAAACACTTAGAGCATACAGGAATCCAAGCACAAATGGATTACAGTGGGCTCTGGTAGAATAAGACTTGTGATGCGGAGAAACACACTCTCAAGTGACAAAAGTACAAAATGCCTTCTCTCTTAAATAATGAAGAAGCTGTAGCGATGGAGATTGACGTGATAACTGAAAGCAAAGAAGAAACCTAATGCACACAGAAATTCAATTATACAACCAATAAACATAAGAAAAAGCTCATTGTGCTGGGTGACTCAGTCATCAGAGACACTAATATGGGAACTCTTTTCAAGGGAAACACTACAGTTAAAAGCCTTCCAGGATGATCAGCTGGTAGAAATGCTAATCAGATAGTCAATGCAATCCAAGAAGAAAGTAAAGACTCTGAAGCTGATATTATCATCCATCTGGGAACCAATGATCTTGCTAGAAACAACATCTAAGTGGTACAGAGAGATTTCCAGTCTCTGGTGAAGCAGATTAGTCACATGGCAAAGACTATTGCTTTTTCAGAAGTGTTACCTGTTCATGGATAGGGGAAAGAGAGGCTAAGCCATATAGATAACGTCAATGCATGGCTCAAAACTTGGTGTAAAGAACAAAGTTTTGGATATATTGAAGGCTGGGGCTGTGTATGGAACAGTAAATGGCTCTATGTCAAAGATGGCTTACATCTACTGTGGCATAAAAAAGGATCCTAAGTGATAAATTCAAATCCTATGTCATAAGGCATTTAAACTAGACAACGGGGGTGGCGGAAGGAAATTGGAATGTCACCCCCAAATCTCAAGGAAATGGGTGAAGGGGATTACAAAAGTCAGCTGAATAAGGCACAAAAGAAGTCCAAGAAGAGCAATAACCTGAAGAAGGGAAACTGGAAAGCTATGAGCACAAATGCTCGTAGTCTGGGCAATAAAATCCCAGACCTGCAAGCCCTAATGGTGGAACAGACTTGGACATTGCTGCTGTTACGGAAACATGATTCATGGATTCTCATGATTGGGATACGGCCATACCAGGCTATAACTTGTTAAGAAAGGACTGAGAGGGCAGAACAGGGGGAGGAGTAGCTCTTTATGTCAAAAAATAATATCCAAGTGCAAAAAATAATATCCAAGCAACTGAACTGCAAGGAATGTGGGGTAGAGAAGAAGCATTATGGGTGGTCGAAAAAAAAAGATGACAGTGCATCCATTTTTACTGGAGTGGTTTTACAGGCCTCCAACTCAAACGGAAGAACTAGACAGAGATCTCGTTGAAGACATCCAAAAGGTTGGGAAAGAAGGGAGAAATGTAGATTGTTGGTGATTTTTAATCTGCTGGATGTAGACTGGAGAGTCCCTTCTGCGGAATCTAACAGAAGTAGAGAGATAGTGGATGCCTTGCAAGGGGATCTGTTCAAACAAATAGTAATGGAACCCATGAGGGAGGGAGTTTACACTTGATTTAGTGCTCACTAAAGGGGATGATGTCTCTAATGTCTAGGTGGGTGCCCACCTCAGCACCAGAAATTATCAATCAGTATAGTTTGATATCACAAATAGGATACAGAGAAGGCACACCAAGACCCAAGTTTTGAATTTCAAAAATACAGACTTGGTTGAATTGGGGAAGTACCTGGAGGAAAAACTAGAAGACTGGGAGAAAATGAGAGAGGTGGAGCAACAGTGGACCAAACTAAAAGGAGCAATTACAAAGGCAACAAACCTATATGTTAGAAAAGTAAACAAAAGCAAGAGAAATAAGAAACCTATTTGGTTCTTAAAGGAGATGGCTGAAAAATTAAAAGCAAAAAGAACCGCATTCAAGAAATAAAAAGGATCCCAAAAAGAGGAACACAAGGAAGAATATCTGGTGAAACTGAGGGAGATGAAGAAAGTAATCAAGAAAGCAAAAAGTCAGGCGGAAGAAAGGATTGCCAAAGAGGTAAAGCAAGGTGACAAAACATTTTTCAGATACATCAGAGAAAGGAGAAAGGTCCAAAGTGGAATAGCGAAATTGAAAGATGAAAAGGATCAATGTGTGGAGAGAGACAAAGAAATGATGGAAATATTAAACAAATACTTAAGTTCGGTGTTCACTAAAGAAGACCCTGGAGAAGGACTGTCACTAGTTAAATCTGTGGATGAGGGTGGAGTAGACGAAACTCCATTTATAGAAGAGAATGTATGGGAAGAACTAGGAAAACTGAAAGTGGACAAAGCCATGGGGCCTAATGAGGTTCATCCCAGGATACTGAGGGGGCTCAGAGATGTGTTGGCTAGTCCGCTGAAGGACCTCTTCAATAGATCCTTGGAAATGGGAGTGGTGCCACAAGATTGGAGAAGAGTGATGGTGGTCCCGCTTCACAAGAGTGGGAGCAGTGAGGAGGCTCAAAATTACAGGCCGGTTAGCCTCACCTCGGTGGTGGGAAAAGTAACGGAGACTCTGCTGAAGGAAAGAACAGTGAGCTATCTACAGTTAGGAGATTGCTGGACCCGAGGCAGCATGGATTCACCAGGGGAAGGTCCTGTCATACAAATCTGATTGATTTTTTTGATTGGGTGACTAAAGAATTGGATTGAGGAAGAGCGCTCAATGTGATCTACTTGGATTTCAGCAAAGCTTTTGATACAGTCCCGCTTAGGAGGCTTGTGAATAAAATGAGAAGCTTGGGAGTGTGCGCCAAGATGGTGGTATGGATTACAAACTGGTTGACAGATAGAAGACAACATGTAATGGTAAATGGAGCCTACTCTGAAGAGAGAACGGTGTTAAGCGGAGTGCCTCAAGGATCAGTGTTGGGACCGATCCTTTTCAATATCTTTGTGAGCGACATTGCAGAAGGGATAGAAGGTAAAGTTTTTCTTTTTGCAGATGGTACTAAGATCTGCAACAGAGTGGTCACGCCAGAAGAAGTAGAGAGAATGAGACGTGATTTAAGGAAGCTTGAATGGTGGTCGAAGATATGACAGCTGGGATTCAATGCCAAGAAGTGCAGAGTCATGCATCTGGGGTGTGGTAATCCAAAAGATCTGTATGTGATGGGGATGAAAGGCTGTTGTGCACAGAGCAAGAGAGGGACCTTGGGGTGATAGTGTCTAGTGATCTAAAGACAGCGAAGCAATGTGAAAAGGCAATAGCTAAAGCCAGAAGAATGCTGGCTGCATAGAGAGAGGAATAACAAGTAAGAAAAATGAGCTGATGATCCCTTGTATAGGTCCTTGGTGAGGCCTCACCTGGAGTATTGTGTTCAGTTCTGGAGACCACATCTCAAGAGGGACAGAGACAGGATGGAGGCGGTTCAGAGAAGGGCAACCAAATTGGTGGGGGTTCTCCATCAAATGACTTATGAGGAGAGGTTGAAGGACCTAAATATGTACACCCTGAAGGAGAGGAGGTGCAGGGGAGATATGATACAGACCTTCAGATACCTGAAAGGTTTTAATGATGCACAATCAACAAACCTCCGTTGGAATAAAATCAGTAGAACTTAGGGGGTCACAAAATGAAACTCCAGGGAGGACGACTCAGAATCACTGTGGATCCCTAAAGGCTAGAGGATGGAAATTAGGAAAAGAGTGCTTGGGGTAACTTGCAGGGGTGGTGGTTACTACCCTTAACCAATAAGCCTTTATACTGTTGATGCAACTCCATTATTGCTCTCTGCTTTAACGGCAAGGGGAAAAGGAGAATTAGTTTGATAGCAACCAACAAGATATTGAATCTTACAGCCTGGGAAAACAAATAAGCATGGGGGTAACTTGCTGATGTGGCTGTTACTACCCTTATACTTGTGACGCAACTCCAACATTGCTCTCTCTTTCAACTGCAAGAAGTAACAGGGAATTGGACTCAGGCAGCAAGCAACAAGGGCCCTGATTTTGACAGTTTGGGAAACTAAGTAAGGGGGTGACTTGTATGGCACAGCAGATGCTACCATAAGCTTTCTGGGCAGACCGGATGGATCATTTGGTTCTTTTCTGCCGTCGTTTCTATGTAAGTAGTTCACTCATTTGCATGTAAAGAAACAAGTTTGTTATCTGCCCCATAAAGCTAATAAGATTTTGGACTGGTATTCTGTCTATGGCATGATTTTCCTTCTCTGCTCCAGGCAGGCGTTAATATCTGAGCGATAAATGTGCGTCTGAGACACACATTTATCTTTTTGCATTTGGAGTGAATGAGTAATAGCCTCATTCACATGCATTTGCATGTGATGAGCGCTAACTCATTCACTCCACGTCGGACGCACGTTAAATAGGCGCTAATCCCCCTATTGCATTAGGGGGTGGATTAGCGCCTATTTAACCCGCGTCCGACAGCGGGTTAAACAGTGCGCTCCGCACTGTATTGCATCGGCCCCAGAGTTTGCTGTCTGCTTTCAGAGCCTGGTGGCTTTGGTTCACTTTTCTCTACCACCTTTCTCTACTACCTTTCTCATTTTCTCAATGCTGAAGGCCATGGAAGAGAAGGATGACAGTAAGCCACAAGGGGTTTTCTCATAAAAGAATTAAGAAAAGGGCTTGTATAGGAAACCGTCAATAAAAACATTTACCTAGGAGGAAATGTAAAAGAAGGACAAAAATCGTATGAAAAGGCCGAGATCAATTCAGTGACATAGCAAAATTATCTGGGGAAAGTTACATACACAACTTTCCCCAGATAATTACACACACAACTTTCCCCAGATAATTTTGCTATGTCACTGAATTGATCTCGGCCTTTTCATACAATTTTTTTTCCTCCTTTTACATTTCCTCCTAGGTAAATGTTTTTATTGACGGTTTCCTATACAAGCCCTTTTCTTCATTCTTTTATGAGAAACCCTCTTGTGGCTTACTGTCATCCTTCTCTTCCAGTTCCGGATATTCAGCAGGACGTGGGTGCGCAAGTCTCCCATTGAATATTCTCAAAGTTACGTGCATTACATTTTATTGGGTAAAGTTGGGACTGCTGATTTTTCCAAGCAGGCATATGGGCATAATTTTATCCGGCCAGTGTGTGCACACTGAGTGAAATTAAGCCCCTCGTTCTGAATACCTCCATTGACACCCACTTTTGGTCCGGTCAAATTTTGTGCACGCAACGTTTTGTGCACTTTTCGGCAGGGGGAAGTAGTCAAAACTCTTTTTTTTTTTTTTTTTTTGTGTGTGTGTGCATAATTCCAAAGTTCCATGCACAAATGCAGGAAATATTTTCGGTCCGCGCAGGTAGCAGACTAGATAGATAATGGTAGATAAAAGACCAGTTTAGCCCATCCAGTCTGCTCAGTTATTCTGGTCTAAAGATTCAAAGAGAATTTCGTCAGCTTGCGAATCTGCTTCAGGTCTTTCCAGAAGTATGATGCAAACGTTTCAAGTTCATTTCAGATTTCTTGAAATGCTTTCTACATTTCCCCATATCCACTGCAAAAAACAACAAAAAAAAATCAGATGGGACATGCAAGAATTCCATTAAGCTTGAATCTGGCTGTACTGCAGGGGAAACAGTCAAGCAGACAGAAAGAGCTGAACTTTCCAGCAGGATAAACATTGTCATAGAGTGGTAGTCTTGATACTTATTTAACTGCAGCCTAGAAGGCAAAGAACTGGGGTTTCCATTACTAAATGAATGAAGTAGAAAAACAGTGCCAGGTGGATTTATGACTCTTTCTTTCTTCCCTCCACTGGCTCTGGAGTAACGAGTAGAAAAGCACATCCAAAAGCCTTGAATGTAGGCATGAATGTTCTAGCACGTTAGGGTGGCAATGACTAATCGCTCCCTCTCCCACAATGTGAGCAATGGCAGCAGGAATGTTGGGCGGGTGGTGCTTGAGCTGTTTACCCATGACAGATTCCTTCCTAGTTCAAGGTCGAGGAGTGGGATAGGGGTGTGACTCAACAGCCAAATTCTTATGAAATCAACCTAGAACAAAACTGCACAGCTGAGAGAGAGGGATTTTGATGTAGGTGTAGTAAGGGTAGGGCCAGATTTACGATTTGAGTGCCCATAGGCAGGACTGGAATGTGAGAGACCATGGAGATAAGATAGTGGGTGAAGTCCCTCTATCCTCTTTCCCACCCAGAATCCCAGAGTGTTTTTTGTTGTTTTTTTTTTTAAGTGGACAGCAGGAGCAGGTGCCTCCTTGGCTCTCCTCTTATGCCCGAGTATTTGGCACCTTCAGAATTTGGTGCCCTAAGCCCTTGCCTGTGTTGCCTATTCCTAAATCCGGGCCTAAGAAGGGGAAAGAGATCTGACCTCTTACGGGCATGTGGAGGGCAGGATGGGGGATGGGATCTGGGCTTTCACATGTGTGTGTGAAGGCAGCCCACATTTTTTTCCCGTCACTGTCTAACATTCCCACAGACCATCAGGAGATATCTACATGCACTCACATCTTGAGAACTGCGGGATTTTATCGCTGCTCGTGCATTAAAAATAGTATTCAGAGCAACTGTTTAGTGGGTCCTTACTGACAAGGGCTACATTGCCCTCTCCATGATCATCACCATTATGTTTTCTTTCCCCGAACAGTATGAGCTGTGTACATAATGGGGGGGGGAGCAATATTTCAAACAGCCTGTGTAGTTCTTTTGGTGTGTGTACCTTCTGCAAAAATTCTAAGAGAAACAGCACAGCTAGTATCTGGATCGGAATTAGCATAAGGCACGCCCCTTAAAAGTGGCTGTGCGTTTTGGCCCTGCTCTTTTGTGCAGGCAGCTGAGAGGAGGAACGTAGCGCGCATGCTTGTGAAAAGGTCATGTATGCCCGCAGGTTTCCTCCCTGGCCTAAACGCGCCTTTTTGTTAACGCCTCCTTGCCTCTGGTAGAAGAGTAAGCGTGCCATGGAAGCCCATTGCATACTTTTAGCTGGGCAGAAGAGGGCAAGTCATTATGCCTGGGTAAATGGTGCTGAAAACAATAATGGGAATGACCTAGATTTATGAGAGATAAAGTCACCCTGCCCGTCAAGATAATGCAATGTTATACAGTGTCTTTTCATATGGAAGGATCTCAAAGTGCTTAGCACAATGGCACAAATCAATGTAAAATTATCAAACAGTTCAGAGATGAGAACCTTGATCTGAGCAACTGAAGAATTAATAGAGGAGGAAAGGAAGTGTCAAACAGTGCAAAAACGTGGAAAGGAAAAAAATGACATAAAACACTGATCCATGCGGTCTGGAGAATGAGGTTCAAATCCCATCTCCACCACTCACCATATGATCTGTAGTAAATTATGTCATCTCCATGTGCCCAAAGCTAAGACTATAAGCAGGGCTTCCATTTTCCCGTGGTTCAGTGGCCATGGCAATGGCTGCAGAGTCATTGGAATCAGGTCAGTCGACTGCCTCCTACTTTTCTGCAGCCCATGCAGGACCAGTACCCTCAGTATTACCCCCATTCGTTTCGTGTGTGAACTGAAAATGTGTTCCCACACCTCTCTCTGTCTGCCTTTTGTTATGGACAGCTCAGACTCTCGGAGGTCTGATCAGATCTTGTCCTGGAAGCCCATCAGGGCTTGCATTGCACAGTGAGAGACAGAGCAGACTTCTCCTCCATTCTTTTCAGGGCTCTATGAGATGAACCTGCCTTCTCTGTTTGGAGACACACTAGTGCCCACGGAAGAACCTGCATATTGTATCTGTTTCTGCCCCGTTCTAGGATTTTATTTTTTTGCTTGGAGTTTCTGGCCACCTGCACCTCAGCTGTCACATAGAAACTTAGCATATGATGGCCACGAGGCCCATCCAGTCTGCCTAAATTTATATCCTGGGCCATTGCCACAGACTCCAGTTGCTCTTTGGCTTTCTCTTCATTCATTTTTTTGTTTTACTGGAATCTATTATTGTTGGGTTTATTTTTTTTGTGGCATGTTTGTGCCTGGAGCAACTGAGGAGCATGACTGCTGCATCCTGGGAAGGTACGACAGGGGATGGACCACTCTGCTCGTGGCTTGTTTCTTATACATGTCCTCTAAGCAGAGACGAGATGCAGGAATAGACTAAACTTTTGTTCTGACCCAGTCTGATACTGCTTGTGGGGTTCTGTCAGAAAATAAGCATAAAAATGAAGATTCGGGGAGAACTTTATGTATGGAATGCCACAATGAGAGGTACATATGTCAAAAATGTACATAAAATTAGTTATGGATAAAAAAAAAAAAATAGGAGAAAAGGGGCTGAGAGAAGAACGGCGTCAAGGAGCGGAAGAGAAATATATAATATTTTTGTTGATTTCGAAACCACCCTTTTCTGATTTGGTTATTCATGGTGGAAGAGCTGTCTTAAGAGAAAATGCAGACAATAAAAAAAATTTAAAAAGTCCTGGTCTGTCTGAGCTGCCAGGGTCAGTTCTGGAGATCTCCCTCAATGAAAATAGCAAAACCAGCACTCTGCGGCTCCAAAGACACCAACATAACCCAGGCCCTATACTTTTTTTTTCCTGCTTTTGCCCTCGCTCCCTTCCCTACCCTTGGCTGTTGCTCGAGGGGGGTGTTGCACAAGAGGAGCCGTTCCAAGAAAGGCACTGAAGGCACCAGAAAAGGGGGGAGAGAGAGGTGGTGAGACAACGAAGTGGGGGGATCCCAGGCAAGAAGCCACTTGGCAGAATGAACCTGGAGCCGGTCAATAGCTGCAGCTTAATGTGGGTGAAGGTCTTCAGCTCCCCCCTCCAGCATTTTCGGCACCAGCAGCTCTTCTCTTCCACTGCCTCTCTCTGCCCGTGCTGGTATGTGAGACTCGCAGGATGCTGTGCCTGTGTGTGTGTGGGTCCCAGGCGAACTCTTGGATATCCAAGCAGAACACTTTAGGCTGACTGTATAGGTGAGACGAAGGCAGTTTATTCCACCATCAAGAGCTTAAACAGCAGACGCTTGCCCCCTTTACTATATATATATATATATATATATATATAATTACCCCCCCAAAAACAAAATATTTTGGAGAAAAGGAAAAAGCACTTTGACTTTCAGACAGATGCCGTACATCAACACTTTTTCTTATATATATAAAAACAATGTATTTATTTCAAATCTGTTAAAACAATTGATTTCTTATTCATTTCAATTCTTTTTTTTAAAAAAAAACATTAACATATACTATTTCTCTCTAAAGGTGCTGTAATTTTCAAAGTTCTCAAAATGTATCCAAAAACATGTACACATCAATTATAGCCCTTAGCACTGTTCTACCAGTAAACTGAATCGCTCCCTAAAATATAAAGCATTTACAATTAAGTCATGTGATACTAATCACCGTTAATCACTGCTGGAAACATTACAATCTCACGTGGCTATTGAATTGCTTATACATTCATCAACATGGCAGTGCCATTATTTCCATTTAAACAATTCATGTAATGTTTTAACCATCATTTGTCATCTGCACTGCACATTGTGGATGTCCAAAATATACCACATTAAAACGCCCTCATTTGTAGTGTTTCCTGGTGAAATTATTTTCTTTTGAAATTATTTTGAAACAAAATTAAAACCAAAAATTGAACCCTTACGGGATTTTCCCTCATATACAGGGACCTTCTTTCTCGGTTGTTTTAATTTTTCCTGGCCAAAATCAGTGGCAATAAATGCCTCATCACTTTTCCAGATAAATATCATTGTTGTTTTTGTAACACTTATTAAATTCTCAGGGAAAATAATATAAAATTGAAAACAAAGGCCCCCTACTTATATAACAGCCTCACTAAACTGTATGTGAGGCTGAGGCAGCTAAGCTGCTTTTGACCAGCACATTTTCAGTTCAGGTGGCACAAGCCATACTGGAGCTCTTTCTTCAGGGTGAAGCGGCCTGAGGCTTCTTATTCGGCAGCCCCATGGCGCATGAGCTCTCACTCCCCCCCCCCCTCTTCAGCTTGATCAGAAACGGGAGCTGCTTTTAAACTGCTCTCCAGCAGGTTACAGATGCTACTAACTAGAGTGCGCCTGCAGTCAGCACAGACTCGTGGATAACGGTCTCTGGTAGTCTGCAGCTGGCACATTTCCCCAAGATTATACTGATGCATCTCTCTGTCACTAAAATATATCTGTTATTGAGTACCACAGTCACTTGTAAAGAGCCTTCAAACCATTGAATATATTGAAAAGAGCATTGCAATATAATGTAACCCTTTAAGAAACCTTTATTTATTTATTTTATTTATTTATTTTGTGTTTTTCTATACCGGCATTCGTATTATTGAATCCTTGCATTTTAAGTTTTTTGGTTTTTTTTTAAATGTGCATCTGGTCTAAAGATGAGCAGACCTGAGTGGTATTAAATTTATCCACACTGGGAAAGAGGAGGTTCAGATAACTGAAATTTAGCTGGGACAAGCTGCAGATTGATTTGGACCTGCTAAATCTGCATTTGGCCAGCTCCTCAGCATGTGGCTACCGTGTCCTGAACCTTGGTCTGATGGTTTCTCTTTTCTGTCCTTCAGGTCAACATCCAATGAGCTTGCATTGTTGATCTCTCGTATGCAGAAGAATGCTGACCATGTGGAGAAGAATGTACTTGAAACGCAGAAGAAGCTTTCACAGGTAGATCTGAGAAAGAAGAGAATAGGTTCCTGCTGGTTTGAGCTCCGTTCTCAATGAGTACGAGGGCAGCTATCACTAAGCCACCTACTAGCAAGGTGCCTTTGTACCCATCTAATTGTCGGGGAATTTTCAAAGAGAAACTACCCAAGTAGTTGATTTATAATAAACAAGCCGTTAAGCCTGTTAAAACGGGCTACATTAAAATTTTTTTCAGTCCATTTTCGAACACAGCACCCTTCTACACTTTTTCTCCCTCACTCTCCTTTCCCCTCGTTCACTCACCCTCTTCCCTCCACTCAGTCTTACTCACCCTCTGTCTCCCTCCCCTCACTCTCTCCTCCCTCCCCTTCCCTCAGTCACTCCCCACCCTCTCTCAATCCCATCCCCTCTCCCTCAGCCCTCCTCTGCTCCACAACTTCTTACCCTTCCACTTACTCACATCCCTCTGTCTCTCACCTCCCCCTCATTCTCCCTCTCCATTCTCCCTCTCCCCTCCCTCCCACCACTGTCCTCCCTCTCACCCACCCATCCACTCTCTCCTCCCTCTCACTCACTCCCACTCATTCTCTCCTCCCTCTCTCTCCTCGCTACTGGCCGTCGCTCCTCGTCGCCGCTGCCGCTCGCCAATGCCGTGTTGATATCCAGCTGACGCTCACGGAGACCGACGTGCTTGCCCGCACATGCGCAGTAGAGCTGCTCTCTACATGCATTTGCGGCACGTCGGTCAAGCTTCGTTTATTAGGTTGATGATTGCGAGTTAGGGAGCTTTTTACCGTGATACTTTTTTAAACTGACAGCTCATGATGCAACAGTTTAAATGCTATTCAGTTGCTGGCACAGATACTGCATGTAATTTTAGAGGCAAGGGTTGGCCAAATGTCTCCTGGTGTTTTGTAATGTGCAAAAAGTTGCATTAATGCCAGGAAAGGGTAATCACACTCTGCCAACTCACACCCTTCTTTGTGTGTTTATCTGATAAAAGGATGCTGATAACTACCGGCTGAAAAAGAACTTCCAGTACCAGGAGGAAAATGCAAAATGTCTGAAGGAGTCTGAGATCTTGCTCAAAGACCTGTTCCTGGATGCAGACAAGGCAAAGCAAATGAAGCACCCTCAGGCTTCTGAAATCAACAAAGAGTGAGTGCAAGAAATGTATATTCATTAACAGCATAAGAGGCAGCAGGAGAGCACTCAGGAATGTCTCAAAGGTATTGTTGAGCTAGCTAATGCCAGAATTGAAGCAGCCTAAAGTCCTGTTCCTGTTGATAGAGTACATTTGGATGAGGTACTTGTGGTTGATCAACCTGACAGGATCATTTGCAGTTTGTGATGCTGTCTACTTGACCAACAGAAGATTTAATCCAGAGATGAGGATGTGTGTGAGCTTTTGAGACCACACAGCTCCCGTCTTCTTAGAAACATAGAACATGATGGCAGATAAAGACCATAGGGCCCAGCCAGTCTGTCCATCCACATCTCCTGCTCAGCTTTGTAGAAATCCCATCTACTATCCCCTTTTTTTTTTTTTTTTTTTAATAATTCTTACACTGGTCCAATGAAAAGTATCACAACAAGCAAAGAATCCAGTTTTCTTCAGGACCCATATGGTTGCTAAAGATCAATCAAAGCTGTTTATGGCATTCGATTCATGCCTTCTGGATCTTAGACTTCAAGTTATCTGAGCTGTTGCACTCACGCAATGGAATTCCTGTTCTGAATTGGTTTTATTGTGTATACGTGTGTGAGACGGAGACAGAATGAAACCAAGAGAGCAGGTGCTTCTTGATTCAAAAAGGAAGATGAAGAATTCTTTCTAATCTGAATTTCTTGAGTGACTAAAACAGCTTATAAAAAGGTATCTTCTTAGGCAGTGTGTTTAAGGATCATTACAGTAATAAAGATCAGTTTAAAACATTTGACTTTTAAGTATCTGCTTTGAGTTCCAAGTCATACTTGTGACGTTTGCCACAACCACTGACTGGAGATGGTGACTCTCTCTTAAAGGTGTGCGCTTCTTTCAGCTCATGACAATTAGAGAATGGTCTGTCTGATATCACAAGTGTGGAGAACACTTGTTAGTACAGAGATCCCTTTGTCTTGGAAGTCGCAGATGCAACACAAAGGTTTAATACCTCTAAAGAAAATTCCAAGGGGACAGTTTTATTAATATACATATGGTGTCCGAGCCCTTCTTATCTATCCAGATATGAAAATGGTGCCATTCCTGAGCTCCTTAGAGAGGAAGGATGGTGGTGGAGGTGGGGAGGGGGGGGTTGGGGGGTGGAAGGGAAGAGCTCTGCATGGCATCTCCTTCTGCAGGCAGTAGGACTGAATCTGCAAGATGCCTACCTGCAGGGCTAGTGGAACATCACCTTGGATGGGGGGGGGGGGGAGGGGAGCTAAGCTAAGAAAGCTCTGCCCTCTCCCCACCCCTCTTCTCTGCGGTGTTTCTCCCCCAGCATCTCCTTCTCTCTCTTCCTTTCTTTCTCCACCCCTTCCTCCCCCAGCACTGCACAATGGCAGGAAGAGGAGAGTGGGGATGCCTTGAGCCACATCCTCCTCCTCCTCCTCTGCGGCTTTGAACCCTGCAGCTGTACAGTGTTCTCACGTGGTTCACAGCAGCAGTCTGGCCCAGCGCTGCAGAGGTGGAGCAGGCAGCTGACACACCACGCTCTTCTGTTCCTGCTGCCAAAATAACTGCTTCCTGCCTGACCAGGCCCTAGATGTCCCACAGTGATTCTTTGGGAAGAGTCAAGTTTTGGTCAGACCATGGCCTCTGAGGTCCAGCCCATTCCAGTCCCTATATCTGCCTGTTCCCAGCTTGTGGCAATATGATTACATTTAACTATGTGTTTATTTTTCACTTACTGTTTATTGAAAATTGCACACAAGCAGCAGCATAATATGCCATGCACTTTACAGAGTCATCATGATAACACAGGCCAGAATATAATTCTTAAGCTATTTTGTCCTGCTTTTTCTTCCTCCTCCTAACTTTATTGTATTACAAATTCTTTGTGCACCAGGAATTTCTGCATAGTAAATCTGGAAAAAATTATAAGTAGTAACTAATTATGATCATGGTTTGGATTTTTTTTTTCCATCAAGGTTGGCACAGTCCATTAGTATTTACCACCTGGGTTCTCACAATGCCTGCAGGGGAGAGAACCGGTGGCAACGAGGAAGATGGATGGAGACCTAGTGAAGTCCCGTTCAGAGTTGTGCAGAGTAACATCCCATTTCTTCTTCATTCCTTTGTTTGCAGCATCCAGCAACTGCACGAGCGTATAAGCCAGGAGTGTGCCGAGTACCGCGAAATATATGAAAAATTTAACATTCCAGCCATTGGGCCAAAGGTGGATTGGCCACAGGTTCTGAACCAGAAGCAGGTATGCTTGTAGCAGACAGACAAAATGAACTTCTCTTATGCTGGAATTACAGGAGTGGAGGAGAAACCTAGTGGTTAGAGCAGTGGACTATGACCCAGGGAAACCAGGGTTCAAATCCCACTGTTGCTCCTTGTGACCTTGTCACTTTACCCTCTGTCGCCTCAGGTACAAAATTAGATTGTAAGCCCTGTGAGGATAGGGAAATACCTATAGTATCCACTTTGATGTACAATTTGAAGTGCCAAAAAGCAGAATATAAACATCTAAATAAATAATATAAATGCAAAGACTACAGATTTATAATGAAAGGAAAATGTAACCTTTTTAGGGATGAAAATGTGAGGAATAAACAGATGACCATTGTAAAAATTTCACCTGTCCTCCAAAGATTTTTGTTTTCTTTGCTTGGCTGTTCTCAGTTCTTTGCTGTTTCCACACTCTGGAGATATCCAGGGATTGAAATGAAACAGCCGGGAGTTCACTGCTGGTATTTTTGTTTCTTTGTGTTCAGGCACAGGTAGAGAGGGGGCTGTATGGACCAGGTCTGCCAGAGGTGGAGAAGCAAATCGCTGAGCACAACATCTTGCAGAAAGAGATTGACGAATATGGTCCTCAGGTCCAGAGCCTCTCCACACCGGTGAGATCCTCAGGCTCTTCACAGGCCCTCTGCCACCCCTTCTGCTCTGCTGCTTCTCTTCCGATTCCAGGTGTATGTCAGCCTGGCAGGTGATCCAGAGCCTCGCAGCACCCTCGACCCTGCTTTTGTGTGTTTCTCTGTTATTTCTTGCCTTCTTTCAACTTAGATTAGTGCCACCCATTGGAGTCTGTGTGGGAATAGCTTCCTGCTGCGTCCTGTGCCACTCCTAAGCTGCCCGGGTCGTGCTTGACGCGCTCAGATTTGATCCTGGCGCGTTCCATGCTTTGAACTGTTCCTTTGTAAAACCGGCAGGCTTCACATCTAATGTGTTTTTTTTTTTATTTCTTTTAATTCTGTCTGGGACTCTGCTGATGAGCAGGACTCTGCAGCTGTGAAGAATCAGTACAGGGACCTGAAGGTAAGTTCCACCGTCTGAATTATGTACATGATCCCTGTACCAGCCTTATGTCGAAAGAAGCACTCTGGTTGGTGAATGCTTCCAAAAGGATGGGCTATTTGATAGTAAACTCGGCTACGTTTCCTTACTCCCCTCCCCCTTTGGTTCTAGAAGTAATGATTGAGACATATCTTGAGTTACAAAACTTAACGTCCTCCTTTTGTTCAGACTGGATTTGGTGACTTTGCTTCTTTCTGGATGGACTGATACTGACTAGTTCTACATCTGAGATAACTGCACATCTGTGCACGAATTAAGTTTATCTGTGGGAAAATAATTGCCTTGATGTAGCCACAGGGCCACCCATGTTTGTAGAGGGTAATATTTCAAAGCGGTTTACATGAGTTTATCCCTATAAAATGGGCTTTTGAGAACTGACCACTCTTCTTGTGCGTGCAGGTTCCCGCGCTGGATAGTGGCGAGCGTACCCTTACACGTAGGGAAAAAGGCGTGCTGCTGGGAGGGGTTAGAAGTTGAGGGATGTGCGCAGACACTTGATTTTTTAAAATCTGTACGCAAACATTTCTCCGTGCACTTGAGCTGCACAAATAACAGGTGCGAATTCCTTAGGTACAAGTTACAGATAAGATTTTCAAGGGCAGTTTCCCCTTTTTGGAAATGAGCTTGAAAGGCAAAATGGTAGAAACTAATCATAAAGAACAAAACTGCTGAACGTACAGATAGGAATAGTTTAATAGGACAAAGCCAACATGGATTTAGCCAAGGGAAGTCTTGCCTCACCAATCTGCTACGTTTTTGTTTTGAGGGTGCAAATAAGCATGTGGATAAAGGTGAGCCAGTTGATACAATGTATCTGGAGTTCCAGAAAGCATTTGACAAAGTCCCTCATGAGAGGCTTCTTTGGAAATTAAAAAGTCATGGGATAGATTGCAGTGACCTATTGCAGATTGCAAACTTGTTAAAAGATAGACAACAGAGAGTAGGGCTAAATGGTAAATTTTCCCAGTGGAGAAAGGTGAATAGTGGAGTTCCCCCAGGGATCTTTTTTGGGACCACTGTTTTTTAATACATTTATAAATGACCTGGAAATTGGAACAAGTGAGATGATCAGATTTGCAAATGACACAACATTATTCAAAGTTTTTAAATCACAAGAGAAGTTTTTAAATCACAAGAGAAGTTGCAAGAGGACCTTGCAAAACTGGGAGACTGGGCATAGAAATGGAAAACAAAATTTTATGTGGTCAAGTGTAAAGTGATGCACTTAAGAAAGGGTAACCCAAATTCTAGCTACACAATGCAAGGTTCTACATTAGGAATCACCATTCAGGAAAGGGATCTAGGCGTCATCACTGATAATACTTTAAAATCTTCTACTTAGTGAGCAACAACAGCCAAGAAAGCAAATAGAATGCTAGGAATTAATAGGAAAGGATTGGAGAATATCTCAATGCCTCTGTATCACACCATTATGTGACTTCATCTTGAATATTGTGTGCAGTTGCGATCATCACATCTTAAAAAATATGGAGCCGAATTAGAAAAGGCACAGAGAATGGCAAACAAAATGATAAAGAGGATAGATTGATTCCCCTATAAAGAAAGGCTAAAGAGGTTAGGATTCTTCAGCTTGGCGAAGAGACAACTGAGGGGAGATATGATAGAAGTCTATAAAATCATGAGTGGAGTGGCATAAGTAAACATTAATTGGTTGTTTACTCTTTCAAAGAGTACAAAAACTAGGGGGCGCAATGAAGTTACTAGTGATACATTTAAAATTTCTAAGAGAAAATATGTTTTTACTCCATGCATAATTAAGCACTGAAATTCGTTGCCAGAGGATGTGGTGAAAGCTATTCGTGTAGCTGTATTTAAAAAAGGTTGGACAAGTTAAGGGAGGAAAAATCCATAAGCAATTAAGGTGGTCTTGGGAAAATCCACTGCTTATCCCTGGGATAAGCAGCCTGAAATCTTTCTACTCTCTGAGATCCTGCCAGATACTTGTGACCTGTATTAGCCACTGATGGAAACAGGATACTGGGCTTGATGGACCTGACTCAGTATGGCAAGCCTTGTGTTCTTAAGGGAATAAAGGGCGCATGGGCCTGCAAGCTCTGCAGGGAATCCAAAAATTGTCCCCTTTGTGTACAGTTGTCCTTGCCTTGATCCCAAGGTTTGGCAGGATTCGCCATGACTTCAGTGTATGGTTCTCTAGGCTCATCTTTTATGAGCATGCACTGAAAGTTTATAAGAAGATGATTCACTCTGATACACAAGAAATTGTCTTCCCTTTCTGTCTCCTTTTAGCTTCAGAGGCAGCACCTTTTGTTTTTTCCTTCTTTCAGACTATAAAAGTGCTCAGATATTACTTTAATGGCCCGGCAGAGAGTAATGGACCTTTTCCAAGAGGAATGTAAGGATATGATCAGAGTGTTCCCTAAGCACGAGATCAGCACTGGGTTAGAAAAGAGCATTCTCTACTTGATAGTGTGTATGTGAGCAAAGAGGAAGGTACGAAAAGGATTCAGCAAGTCCGCTGAAAGATTTGCTCTTTGTCTGTTCTTGCATAGGAAGCTTCCACATGGAGATCACGGAATTTGGGCAGCCTCTACAACCACCTGCATGGCTGCACCAAGGAATTACTCTATCTCAGTGACCAGCAGAACAAGATTCTGAAACGGGACTGGAGCGACAAGATGGCGGATTCTGTCGATGTACGCCGGCAGTATGAGGTGGGTTAGACTGCGATGCTCGCTCCCTTGGTTTCAAGAGTAGGAGGATGGGCTCCTTCCCTTATTCCATGTTAATGCAGCTATAGTAACCAGGCCGAAACTATATATACTCCTTGCGTTCCCCCTCCCCCCCCCCCCCCAAAAAAAAAAAAGAAAACAAAGCAAAGCAATTAGCCCAAAGACAACACGACAAGTATTTATATTAATCTGGAGGTGGAAATTCTTTTCAGTCCAGATAGTAACGTGCTATACTGTGGATGCAGTATATGAGTGAATAGCAATCTGAAGGAATTGCAGGTGATTAAAACATCTTTTGCTACATGTCACATGAAAGGAGAGAGGGACTGGAAATAATTTGGCTCGCCCTTTCCTCAGCATGCCCCCTTATTCGCAGTACAACCCCATCCAGTATCATTCCCTGACCTTCAGCGGCTGCTGAGAAGCATTTCTCCCTGTTTGCTCTGTTGCTTGCAGGGCAGCTTACTGCTGGAAATAGAGATTTTCTTTACATTTCTTCAGCGCAGTTAGCAGGATTGCACAGAATGGGGCTAAGCCTCTCAGGAAGGGTCTGAGAAGAGCAATAGAAGAAGATGAAATAAACGTGCAGTCATTAGCTCCGCTGCAGCAGCTGTTCCTTTGTCAGTAGTGGAGTTCCTGGTTTGGGAGCCAGAGGGCTGATGGCACAGGACCAAGGAATGTGGAACCCGCCGCACGAAGATTTCTGCTGCAAGGCTTTACTGTCATCAGAGACAGTTGGGTATCTGAGGATACAAGTATTCAACCAGAGAAAGAAACTTTATGACCTATGAAATGACAATACAAGGTTAAAAAAAGAGAAATAAATAGCTCTCAGTGGGCTAAATAAATTAAAACCGGAAAATAAAATCTGATACTCTGTATGGCATGAAAGCTTGGATGGCTTTCAAGTTTGTAATACCCTGGGCCAGGGGTATGCAGTTCTGGTTCTCAAGGACTGCAAACAGACTGGTTTTCAGCATAATCAAAAGACACAGATTTGTGTTTCTTAGACCTGTACGCGTGCAGATATATCTCATGAATATTCATTGTGGATGTCCCAGAAACCAGGGGTGTTTGCGGCCCCTGAGAAACCAGAGTTGCACACCCTTTCCCTTGGTCATGTGATAGTTTGATCAGTAGCATTTTTGTAAAATCCGAGTGTAGTTGTCCAGTGTCCATGTGATCGCTACCTTTCTGTCTGCAGAACTTCAAGTCTAATGACCTTCTGGCCCAGGAGGAGTTTGTGAACAATTTACAGGATGATGGAGACAGGATGGTTGAGCTGAAGCACCCAGCTGTTGAAAGTATTCAGGTACGGTCTCCTACATCCCTGTCCTCCTGTCTTCAACCTCTATGCCCCACCTTTCCGGTAAAGACCCATGACCTTGAGATCGGCCATTATGAAGAAACATGCAAGGTCAACCCAAGAAGGTTGCACAATAACGTGACTGCACTTTAGTGGATTTGCTAGGCCAAACAACACTTGAGAAAAAAATTAAAATTACATTATGTCTGACAATCGGTCAAAGGGAGCATTGCCTAAAATTGCCAGGCGATCCATGTTAATACATCTCTAAATATTTCAAATCATGGAACACTTTGCTATTTTATTTATGTTGGATATGAAGAAAGAGAGGGCTGCAGAACGTGTTTCATTTGTTTATTTTATTTGTTATATTTGATTGCACGCCCAACTTATCAGCCCAATATGAGTTAAGAAGAAAGTACATCTTTATCACATGGCAAACTTAAAATCAGCTCTCCTAACCCACTTGCGTTTTCAGTGCAATTAATTGCTGATATTTTAATTTTTCTTGTAGTTTATCATAAAGTAATTATTTATGTGAAATTTCTTACATCTCTTGCCCTGCAAGTCATCTCATTCTCTATTTCACAGTCAAGTCCTCTTGCCCAAGCTTAAAACAATGATTCTTATTTAGGAAACATGTTTCATGCATGCAACTTTTTGGATTGTACCCATTGTGCATATGCCAGAAAACAAAATAGAGCATAGACGCCTTTTGCTAAATTTGTTAAAGTATGGGTCATAAGTCAATGAGGAGTGCTTGTGTCTCCATAGACGCACCAGGACGCTATCAAGAGTGAGTGGCAAAACTTCTTGAACTTGTGTATCTGCCAGGAGAGCCACTTGAAGAATGCAGAAAACTATGCAAAGGTAAAATGCTCAAATATAGGGGGGTGACTGTGCTCGACAACTACCAAAGAAAGGGTCAGTTTTTCAAATGCTGGCCAACCAGTAAGCATAAAAAGAAGAACAGACAAATTGGGTTTGCAATTGGGAGTGGTTGCCAACCCGCCTGGTCCAACCAGTAATACTAGTTTGGAGCGTTGAACCTACTTTGGGCGTCAGGTTCAAAAGTGCTCGGTATTTACCATTTAGAAGACAAATAAAAGTAGAGGAAGGGAAGGTGTGTGAAGTTGACCTACCCAGTCTTCTAAATCTCTTCTCCTTTGCAAGGAAGGCAGAAGCTGGGAAGTGCCTCCATACTCGCTATTACATTTCTCATAAACCAGCAGAATGCCTCTTTAATTCCAGCCACAGTGCTTTATGATTTCTTCTGATTATGACTGCATGTACTACGTGGTCCTGCTCCTCCTCCCTGCTGCACTGAACTTTATATTTGTCACTGTTTCCCACTGAATCTAGAACCCAGTGCTTAAATCATGTGTCGCATTTCTGAACAAAGCAAAGGCACGGATCAACACCCAGTGAGGTCTGATAGCTTACTTACCACGTTGGGTAGGGCAAAGGGGAATTAATATTAATTGGTTGGATATGGCACTAGTCATTGTTACTTGCAGTGGGTTACTTCCAGAAGTAGATGTACCCCATGGCTACAGACCATGGGGTATTCATAGAGAAAAGTAATGGTTGGTTAGACCTGGGTCACCTTTATTCTTAAGATTAGTTCTTTCATTCTGTTCTTTTATTTTTTAAAGACGATAAAACATTTAACTCACCTTTTCTGGATATTTTTTAAATTCTGTTTTTAGCCTGAAGGGAAAGAAAGCTTGTGAGGTCTGTGTGTGTGTGTGTGTGTGTGTGGTCATGTTCCCTGAATATGTTTTGTGTTTGACATCCTATCCATAACAGATTTTCAGGATATAAAGATTCTTAACCCCGATGTTTTTTTTTTTTTAGATCTATACATATCCGTGGATTGTGGATATATGCATCCCAGAAATCAGGCTCCTTTTAATTCTGGGTGGAACTTCTTGATCTTTCATGCCCCATTTTTATATTATCATCAACCTTTGTGGTTCTGCTTTGGCAGAGAATAAAATATAAATCTATAAATGAAACTGGTTGTGGATAGTTAAGGCTTGTAGAAAGAAGTTGGCAATATTTTTCCTTTTAGGTCAGACTGTATATCTGACTTAAGTATTTATCTTCATTTACTAAGTTCCAAGAGGATGCAGATGCTGTGAGCCAGTCGCTAAAAAAGGTGAACTCTGACCTGGATACAAACTATAACAAGAATGTCCCAGCAGTAGCTTCTGACTTCCTTCGCCAGATAGAGGTGAGGACTGTTAGGGACTTGGTGGACATGGGCAGAGGTCTAAATTAATAATATAATACACCACTCTTGTTTTCTAGTGTGGCACATGTGAAAAGTGAAAACGTTTCTTAGATTGTGGTGCGGCACCAATTGCCATGAGGTCCCTATACGTAGGCATTTAGCTAGATAACTTAGAAGTCATCCAGCTAAAACTAATATTTGGGCACTTTTCCCGCTATATTTCAGCAGAATATGTTATCTGGCTAAAACTTAGCCAGATAACTTTTCCCGCTATATTTCAGCAGAATATGTTATCTGGCTAAAACTTAGCCAGATAACTTAGAGCATTTCGAGGAGTTTACATTAGCTGGATAAGTTATCTGTCTAAGTTGGATCACGCCAAAGAGCTGTCCTAAAGTTAGCCGAATAAACTTATGTGGCTAACTTTCAGATCACCAGCTATATTCAGTAATGTGGCTGCACAATTTAATATACCTCCAAAGTTAAACTTATCTGGTTATCTAGCTAACTATGCTTTCTGGACAGTGACTGAATATGGACCTTTTTGAATTGCCATATGCATAATGGAGGTAATTTTCAAAGGAGTTATGTGCACAAAAGTAGCATATATAGCAGCAATTTTCAAAAGTCCATTTATGCGTGTAAAACCTTTTGAAAATTACCTCCAGTGCTTATTGGAGCAGGGAAAATACTTGCCCTGGTGAGTTTCTTTGACTCTTTCGATCCGAGATATACTGTAAGGTCAAGCTCTTCCACCTGCATAACTGTGATGAAAATAAAGAACCAAACATCAGCTGGAATGTAGTACATCTGATTCACTGCACAAATCCAGCATATTGTGGAGTGGTTCTGACTACCCAATTTCTTGCAAGATTCACATAGAAAAAAAAACAACCCAACAAGGTCAGCACAAGCCACAAAATCCATAATCTTGCAGAAGTGAAATGGGGGCTGCATCCAGCTAAGGTTAGAAGCTCTGCAAGTTTGCTGTTTGTTATGGACAACTCATGAGCATTGAAATATGCTTGTTGGTGGAAAGAAATAGGACCTTGATGGATAGACATGAGAAGAAGATAAAAAATGGACACTAAGAGCAATAAAAAAAAAATTGCTATTGGCATCTTCATCAGTGGAAATAAATCACAAGCTATGATTTGCTACAAATTGTCAACAAGAAGAGCAATTGTATTTGCCTTTCCACTGAGTGTTAACCAGCAGCACAAGGGCTATCATCTGGGGCAAAAGAAGCAAGTCAAAGATTTATGAAGAAGAATATGTGCACCTGTAGAGGGTCCTTTTCATTTTCCTCTTCCTTTGGTTTTCCTTTGAAAGTTTTTTTTGCCCAGCGAGGACCACAGGTATATAAGTACCTGCAGAGTTTGTGAGTGCAAACTCCACAGGGAGGAGTTAAACTCTTTGTGTGTACTGTGTTGGGACGGCCCTGGCTCCACCTCTGCCCCTGTTCCCATGCACTGGATGGAGGTGGGGGAGAGGAGGGAGAACATTTCCTGAAAGTGTATTTCTGCAGGTAAGAACTAGGGGGCACTCCATGAAGTTAGCAAGTAGCACATTTAAAACTAATCGGAGAAAATTCTTTTTCACTCAATGCACAATAAAGCTCTGGAATTTGTTGCCAGAGGATGTGGTTAGTGCAGTTAGTGTAGCTGGGTTCAAAAAAGGTTTGGATAAGTTCTTGGAGGAGAAGTCCATTAACGGCTATTAATCAAGTTTACTTGGGGAATAGCCACTGCTATTAATTGCATCAGTAGCATGGGATCTTCTTAGTGTTTGGGTAATTGCCAGGTTCTTGTGGCCTGGTTTGGCCTCTGTTGGAAACAGGATGCTGGGCTTGATGGACCCTTGGTCTGACCCAGCATGGCAATTTCTTATGTTCTTAATACTGCCCCCATATTGGGTGTACAGTAACTGACAAAAAAATGGGTTTGAACCAGCATGAATGAGAAACTTGTGGTAATTAAGCTCCTTTTTTTGTGTCTGAGATTTATGACGAATCCTCTGTGCCTTTTTCACTTAGTGAAAATATCCTTAAAACTCTTCACGAGGGAGATTTCCGCATTAAGCCAAATTACATCAGCTGCAGCAACACGCTGGGCAGATTAGCATACAAAACTTTCAGAGCCTTGGAAAGCTCATCAAAATTCAACACTCACATTGTATTATTAATGGAAGTGTAATAGCACTTTTATGGAGAGAGAAAATATGAGAGACGAACATAGCAAGTAAAGTAGGCAAGAGTATTTTCTGAGCCTAATTATGTGTTGTTAGGTACTTAGGCTATGAGATCTGGTCTGCCTATCTTAGAACCGTCAAAGGTATATAATACACATAAGAACATAAATTACCGTGTTTTCTTATGTTTTTATCACAATATCCCCTCACACATTAATAATACAATACCCAGAGAATATTTTAAACAATACCAAATAATGTGCAAACTTTATTGAATCATATCACAATCCTCACGCTATCTAGACAATAAAAACTCTCTGTTCCACACATCCGTACACATTCACACCATACTAAAAACATTTAAAACATATATCTGATGAACATAGTGACCCCTAATACATTTCACCATCAATTTTATATCATTTCACAATGAACATGAAATCACATGAATAAAACAATGAATTATTGATTCAATTATTCAGATCTCTCATTATTATTTCCTTAATACAGTGGATAACCACCACTGCTTGCCTCAATTTGATCGTAACCCACTGTCCATTTATTTCTCAGATGTTTTTGAAATTTGCTGGTTATTTCCTCAATACTGCGGGCACAAACTCTTGCTCACCGCAGTGTGCTCACACTCAACCGTCCAACAAAAGATCTTTGTTTCTCCCTTCAATCGGGGCTTCTTGAGGGACTCATTCAAGAGAGACAATTCATCAATCCGTAATCTGCTATTCTTCACAAATTTCTAAAAAATCAAAAAAGCAACCATAAACACTTCCAACCTATCTTAGAACCGTGACATGACATCGAGGTTACCATCGTTGGACTTGTAAAATGTAACATGAAATCTTTAATATGCAGACAGCATTTTGCCCCCAACACCTTGCTGGGACCTTGATGGAAGAATTCACCTTTAGTGGGCAATCAGCATATTTTCTTGCCACAATTATCCGTTTCTTGAAGGTCTTTCATCTAAGTACTTCTCATGCCTAACTCTGTTTACCTTCTGAAATATCTCAGGGTCAAAACCCGTGGTGATACAGCTGCAGGCTTATGTCATATAGCCATCAGAGGCCTCCATTTTCTGGGTTTCTCACCCTAGGAATATGTAGGAGACTCCTTTTCTGTAGTCTTTTATGGGCAGACAAGATAGGCCGTATGGTCTTTTTTCTGGAGCCACGTTTCTATGTAACCTGTTTTATCATCACGTTCTCTCCATTCAGAAAAACGAGAAGATCTTAAACCAGGCCGAGAAGGATATCGCAGGCTTGAAGAAGAGGAGCATGGAGATCCCACCTTTGAAACTACGGAGGACCCGTCCCTCGCAGCCCGTTACTGTGGACACCATCTGTGACTGGGACTCAGGAGAGGTAAGGAAACCTTATTACCATTAAAAGTAAGGGGGAAAGTGCACACACAGTTTATCAGACCTCCTTCACTATACACTCTGTCCTGGAGGTCAGACATTTCAGTTCATCTTTAGCAAAGATCCCTTTTTATCAGTAATTCAAACTTACCAGTAATAAGATCTGAGAGAAAGTGTAAAAGAAAAATAAAACTGACTTGGCACAAGCTTGTCAAAGAGCACTATAAAGGAACAGGGTACTGAAGAAGCTACAGGTTGATTCTGTTGGAGGTCAATATTCATCGGGTTTGTCCAAGTAACTTTGGGAGTTAACCAGCCGGACTGACTTGAGGTTTGAATATTTGCCCCCAGTCGCCGACTAAGTTGTATCCAAATAACTCCTTACCCTCACAAAATTTACCTGGCTGCAGAGAGGTGGCCCTGGGAAGTGTGTGTGTGGGGGGGTGTTTCCAAGGAGCTATTTTGGTTTGTCAGCATCACTCAGATAAAGCTAGCCAGGTGAGTTATCCAGATAACTGCATCCAGCAGAACACTCAGCCATTTATGTTAATTGAATATCTGGTTCTTAATTTTACTTTATTTTAAACACAGTTATAATCCGCTATTCCCACGAAAATCCTATCCAAAGTGGAGACTTATCCAGGTAACCTTACCCGGATAATTTTTCAGCTCACTCAATATGGACCTTTCGGTGTGTTGAACACACTTGTAAATAGATAGGGCTCATATGCCGTTGGTGATAGTAATTTAGAAGGGCACCGTCCCACCAGAAGGTTCTCTAACTGCCAAATAAAGGTTCCCTGACAAATTCAAAAACATTTTTCATACTATAACTTTCCCATATTTAAATGGGTGCTCTTCAACCATGGTTTTTCTATTGAAGGAACATAGAAACAGAGAATACGATAGCCTGGCCCCTCTGGTCTGCCTGTTTTTCCCCTACCTACCTATAATACCACTGACCTTACTTAATTTCCAGCTTTATCCCTGCTTCCCCACCACGGAGGATTCTCTCTGCTCATGCCAGGCCTTCTTGAATCCTGATACTGTACGAGACCCCCACTGCCTCTACTGCAAAGCTATTTCATGCATCTACCCCACCCTCTTTTCTGCAGAGACACGGCTAAGGAGATACGGAGGGGTGGGGTGGAGGGGAGGGTAATCTCTGAGAAGCCGATAGGTTGGATGTCTGAGCAAGAACTTGTTTCTGCTTCTCTCTTCCCAGGTGCAGCTCAGCAGGGGGGAAAAGTACACCCTGAAAGACAACAGTAACCCGGAGAACTGGGTGGTGCAGAGCAAAAGCGGAGACACCAAGACTGCCCCCTCTGCCTGCTTCATCGTTCCACCCCCGGACCCTGATTGCAGTGACCGTGTTAAGAGGTGGGGGACACAACCCCTAGGGGCTGTGGTAGGGAGCAAGAGTTCTCTCGGCCGACATCACCGGTACCCACCGCGCTTGGACGTGACTCGCCTTGAGCTACCAGTGCACAGGCGTGATCTACATCTAAAATAAATACATAAGTAAATCATTTAGAGGGGGCAATTTCCAAAGCGATTTGTGTCAGATGTGCCAACGATATGAAGTGCGATGGAGTGGGTCAGGAGCGCAGTGTTCTGGCTTCCTAGATTTTTGTTGGCTCTAGGAGGCCGATGACGTATTTTTGACATGCTTATTTTATGATCTCAAAAGCTGAAATGTTTTGGTTGTGTAGCAAGGGGTGTTTGGGAGGGTTGGGGGCTTTCAGATTTAATGTTGACTAAATAGCGTTATTGGGGAAAATATATATTTTATTTATAATAATCTATTTTTGTAAATCTCTGCAAGTCGTAGCAGGCATTTGCTAAATGTAAAGAGAGCATTTATCCACTAGAATTGGCCACTTGGAAATGGCTATCCCTCAATGCATCTATAAGCTCACGTGCTGATCCACAACGAGCATACTTTTAGCCACGTCCCCAGGGAAAGGGGGTATGGGGCAGAGCTTTTTGTCCACGGGGAAAAATAAGATGCACGGATTACATGTTCAGCCCCGCGCTTGTTATTTTCAGGGAAAAAGCAGGCGCAAACATCCGCAGGTACTCTGTACACCCGGAGGCCTTCAGAATGAAAGTGTGCGTGTGCCCTTGCTTTCGTGATTGGTGCGAGGGCTGTGAGAAACACGCACAGTCTGAAGATTGCCCCCTTTTCATGCCGCAGCCCTGCTGTTAATGCAGAGCGTTAAGGAAGTCAGTGGGCAGCTGGAGAAAACGTTCTCCTTTTCTAATTTTATTCCCGAGCTGAATAAAATGCTTCCAGTTCTTGGAAGTTCCTCCAGCAAGCCCGGCTGTCTGTAAGCTGGGGGCTGCCCAGCTGATCTTTATCAAACTCTTGTATTAGCATCTCCTAGAGGCAAGCAAAGATGCTAAAATTATAAGAAGTAAAATAAGGCGCAAATAAGAATAATCCAAGAATGAAGAGCTAAAAGAGACATATTTCATTAATAGTTTGAGGACTGTAGGCACTGGTGCTGCACTAGCAACTTTGCTGTTTCCTTACTGATAATTCTTGGAAGGCGTGGGGTGGGAGAGGGTGAGCGGATTGTGAAAAGAGCTCTGGACTGGGCTGTGAAGAGGAATTAGAGACTTGTACAAAGTGATCTAGAAGGCAGGTTAGACTTTAGAGAGGGTCACAGGGAGACTTATTTCAGAAAATCTGCTGATTTTTTTTTTTTCAGGCTCGAAAGTGACATGAACGAGGTGAAAAGGAAACAAGCAGCAGTGCAGAATACCTTGAAATCCAACAACAGAGAGCCACTCAGACCTATCCAGCTAAGTATGTTGGGATATGAAAATAATTAGGTGCTTAAAAAAAACCAAAACTGCAGAATAGATAGTGCTGGTTTACTTTAAAATCTGAAGGATCACCTGGCTCGTGGCGTTTGGCCTTAGAACACGTTGCGGTGTGGGCACATTATGGAGGTGAAATGCTTGGGCTCCAGTTCAGAAGGAAGATACCTGGCATTGCAAGGGCAACTTCTGCTGACCACAGAGCAGTACTTCAGGGGTTCAGTCTCAGGAGACCTCCCTCGTAGCCTTTATACAGTCAGGGGAACCAGATCTCATAGGTAGTCATACTGAGGAAGAGGAAAAGGAGAAAAAAGACAAGAGTTAACAAACATAGAACATGATGGTAGATAAAGACCATATAGCCCATCCAGTCTGCCCATCCACAACTCCTGTTCAGCTTTATAGCCCTTCCTAGCCTTTGGAGATCTTCTGTGCTTGTCCCATGTTTTCTTGAATTCTGATTCTGTCGATGTCTCTACCACCTCTACTGGGAGGCTGTTCCATATGTTCTCCAACCTGTCGTTAAAGAAATATTTCCTTGGATTATTTCTGAGCTTGCCCCCTTTCACCCTCATCTCATGACCCCCCTTCTTCCAAAGCCTCCTTTCCGTTGGAAGAGGCCCGCCTCCTATTAATTTATTCCTTGGAGGTATTTAAATGTCTTTATCATATCTCTCCTTTCCCTTTTTTCCTCTAGCGTATACATATTGGGGTAGATTTTAAAAGAAGTGCGATCAGCCTACTTTTGCTTGCGCATCAGACTCAAGCAAAAGTACGCTGGATTTTAGTAGATACGCGCGGAGCCGCGCGTATCCACTAAAATCCTGGATCGGCGCGCGCAAGGCTATCGATTTTGTATAGCCTGCGCGCGCCGAGCCGCGCTGCCTCCCCCCGTTCCCTCCAAGGCCGCTCCGAAATCGGAGCGGCCTCGGAGGGAACTTTCCTTTGCCCTCCCCTCACCTTACCCTCCCTTCCCCTACCGAACCCACCCACCCGGCCCTGTCTACACCCCCCCCTTACCTTTGTCGGGGGATTTACGCCTCCCGGAGGGAGACGTAAATCCCCGCGCGCCAGCGGGCCTGCTGCGCGCCGGGCCGCGACCTGGGGGCGGGTACGGAGGGCGCGGCCACGCCCCCGGGCCGTAGCCACGCCCCCGTACCCGCCCCCAAAACGCTGCCGACACGCCCCCGCAACGCCGCACGCTCCGGCCCCGCCCCCGACACGCCCCCCTCCGAGAACCCCGGGACGTACGCGAGTCCCGGGGCTCTGCGCGCGCCGGGAGGCCTATGTAAAATAGGCTTCCCGGCGCGCAGGGCCCTGCTCGCGTAAATCCGCCCGGTTTTGGGCGGATTTACGCGAGCAGGGCTCTGAAAATCCGCCCCATTTAGTGTTAGGGAATGCTAGGAGAGCAGTCCCATTTGAAGGAAATGTGTGTCCTTGGGCCACGGCACAACCCCAGAGGGCTCCAAAGCAGTACCGAGGCAGGCGAGACGTGTCCAAGCATGGGTGGAAACTGAAGGTTCGAACTCTCCACCGGACATGCACGCTTTCAGGAAGACCAACAATGCAATGGTGGTCTTTGAATGGTCCTCCGACCATTCCAAGCCCTTTCGGACCTGCCGCTGGATAACGGCAATAAGCGGTAGGCCGGATGGAGGCCATGGACAGACGAAGACCTTGGAACATAGAAGGCTCAGATGAGGAACTTGGAACATGGAGACTCAGACTAGGAACTTGGAACTCTGAGCGCTAGGGAGACTCAGACGAGGACTCGAAATGAGGAAGTTCAGGATCAAGGTTTAGGATTGAGGACTAGGTTGAGGCTACGACACAGCGCACCCTACACAGCCCACCACAGGGCGGACCAACAGGGCTGGTTGCAGACCACGCTTGATGCGAGGCAGACTCCAGATGAATGAATACGTGGAATTTGAAGCTGGAACATGGCGAAGATTCAGAAGAAGCCTGCACCGAGACGTGCCCTACACAGCTGCCTGTGGCTGGTCACGGACCATGCTGGAGTGGAGCAGGTTCAAACAGAGTCATAGGCATGGACGGAGCAGCCACAAGGGAATCCGAGGGCTGGAACGAGATTCAGGACGGAGGACCAAGACGAGACTTGGCTTCAGGCAGGGTGACCCTCTGGAGACTTGTGCTGCGGACGAGAAGGTGGCCTGTGCCACGACATGGCACGCCAGGAAAGGTGGCGACGAGGAACCAAGGGCTCAGGACATCAAGACAGGATCATCACTGAACATCAGGACTGGATCACGGAACAACAGGAACATAAGACTGGATCACGGACATCAGGACAAGCAATGAAACTCAGGAATCAAAACAGGGCATGGAGCTCCAATGAAGACACGAAGACCTGATGGAGCGCTGGAAGACGAGACTTGCAGGAGCAAAGAACTCCGATGCAAGGCAAAGCAGGAGTGAAAGTGAAGCCCTTTTATAGGGCTGGAACTGGAGACGCCCAGAATGACATCATCAGGTGGGACCCAGGGCATATCCGGCCACGGGCCCTTTTAAATCTAGTAAGGAGGCGCGGCCACGCGCCTAGAGGCAGGTAGAAGGAAGAACAGAGTGCTGGCGGCAATCTTGCCATGAAGGTAGGCTCAAGGGTGGCCCCAGGCCGCTAGGCAGGCTACAGCGGCTCTCTGCTAGGAAGGTAGACTGGCTCGCGGCTTCCTGCCGCGAGAGATGGTCCTAAGTGCCCTTCATCATAAAGCAAATGAGGACAGACCTAAAGATATAAATGTTGTGATTCTGCTTGCGGGGCCAACTGCAAGCAGTTTCTCACCTTTTCCTTCCTATTGTGTTGCTGCTCCCCGACACAGCCAGGAGACTGCTGCTGCCGCCACACCTGCGTGACCCGGACCGCTGCGCTGCTGACCAGCCATGCGGCCAGGAGGCTGCCACTGCTGTCTGTCCTCATTTGCTTTATGATGAAGGGCATTGACCATTTTAGTAGCTGCCCTCTGAACTGACTCTATTCAACTTATATCTTTTTGAGGTTGTGGTCTCTAGAATTGTACAAGTTAATTGTCAAGTGTAAAACATTAATAAGACAGGCGAAGAGAGAATTTGAAATGAAGTTAGCCATAGAGGCAAAAACTCATAATAAAAATTTTTTAAAATATATCCGAAGCAAGAAACCTGTGAGAGAGTCGGTCGGACCATTAGATGACCGAGGGGTTAAAGGGAATCTTAGAGAAGATAAGGCCATTGCAGGAAGACTAAATTCATTCTTTGCTTCCGTGTTTACTAATGAGGATGTTGGGGAGATACCAGTTCTGGAGATGGTTTTCAAGGGTGATGAGTCAGATAAACTGAACCAAATCACTGTGAACCTGGAAGATGCAGTAGGCCAGATTGACAAACTAAAGAGTAGCAAATCACCTGGACCGGATGGTATGCATCCTAGAGTACTGAAGGAACTCAAATGGTTAATAAAACAGAAAATGTCATAATGCCTCTTTATCGTTCCATGGTGAGACCACACCTTAAATACTGTGTACAATTCTGATCGCCATATCTCAAAAAAGATATAGTTGCGATGGAGAAGGTACAGAGAAGGGCAACCAAAATGATAAAGAGGATGGAACAGCTCTCCAGTGAGAAAAGGCTGAAGAGGTTAGGGTTGTTCAGCTTGAAGAAGAGACGGCTGAGAAGGGATATGATAGAGGTCTTTAAAATCATGAGAGATCTTGAACGAGTAGATGTGAATCGGTTATTTATACTTTCGGATAATAGAAGGACTAGGAGGCACTCCATGAAGTTAGCAAGTAGCACATTTAAGACTAATTGGAGAAAATTCATTTTCATTCAATGCACAATTAAGCTCTGTAATTTGTTGCCAGAGGACGTATTTAGTGCAGTTAGTGTAGCTGGGTTTAAAAAAGGTTTAGATAAGTTCTCGGAGGAGAAGTCCATTAACTGCTATTAATCAAGTTGACTTAGGGATGGGATCCTCTTGGTGTTTGGGTACTTGCCAGGTTCTTGTGGCCTGCTTTTGCCTCTGTTGGAAACAGGATGCTGGGCTTGATTGACCCTTGGACTGATCCAGCATGGCAATTTCTTATGTTCTTACTCCAAATGAGGTCCCTCCAGAGGCTTTTATAAAGGCATTATCACCTACTTTTCTCAGCTGGGTATTTCCTTCCCTATGCACCCAATCATTCTTCTGGCTGTTGCCATCACCTTAGCTACCTGTTTGGCCTATTCTAGGGTGGTCAACTACAGTCTTCAAGAGCCTCAAACAGGTCTGGTTTTCAGGATATCCACAAATAATATGCATGAGAGAATTTCCATGTACTGCCTCCTTTGCATGAACATATCTCATGCATATTCATAATGGATATACTGAAAACCATGCCTATATGTGGCTGTTGAAGACCGCAGCTGGCATCCCCTGCCCTACACTATACTGCTCCCTAATCCAAATGCATAGCCCTGCATTTTTTAGTATTAAATTATAGCTGCCAAACTTTAGACCATTCCTCAAGCTTCACTATGTCCCCTCTTCATTTTCCTCACTTTCCAGGGTATCTCCCTGTTGCAGATTTTAGTATTATCCACAAAAGACAAGCCTTTCCACAATAATTGCTGACAAACATTTTGAAGAAAACCAAACCTCGCACCGATCCCTGTGGCACACCACTGGTAACTCCTCCCCCTCCCCTTTCCTCTGAGTAAAAACTCTGTTTTACTATACTCTCTGCCACCCTCCATTGAACCAGTTTCTCACCCAGTTGGTCACTTTAGAGCTCATATCAAGGATGCTTCAACTTTGCTTTGGTGAAACTCTTTTAGTATCAGGTAAATCTCTAAGAGATGGGCAAAATAGTCACTATTTATGAATGCCTGCTCCCATCCATTTTTTGAATTGATGGCCTTGGTGCAACTCTCTGCTTCTTTCACACTCCCTTCTTTTTCCCTATTGTATTATTCCTCTTTACTCCATTTCTCCTTGATTACAATCCTGTAGAGGAGCTGGGACATTCTTGTCCCCTTTGGAAATAAATGAATCCTTCCTCTCTGAAAACTACTGGTCTAGGTAATGTGTCTGGCAAATAATCCACGTTAGTGAGTGCTCCGCATGATACCCAAAATCTGGAATGAGATGCTTCTTTTCCTTCACCTTGAACTGTCCTACCTCACTTTCCAGAAAAAGGCAGAGGCATAGTTGTTCAAGCAGGCCTTCCCTCAGACTGTTCATTAACAAAGAAGAAATATCCATTAATCTTGAAACTGATTCTATGATAGCTACGCACTACCCTTGAACATATGCTACCATTCATGTACCTGTTCTCTATCTTTATTGTTTGTACCTGTAAACCATCCTTATTGATGGAGGCCATTTTGGAAAAAGGTAGAAAATCAAATGTTCAGAAATAAATAAAAGTACTCATTAACTATTCTTTGCAGCCTTTGGTGTACCTTGAATGAGGATTCACAGTAACAGAGGAATCACTGACAGGGTTCCACCAGTGAATATTTTAGAGAAATATTATCAAACCTATGGTAGAGAGGGATTTGAATCTAAGGTTTGGAGGCCATACCACTAAGACAGCGTGAGCGCTAGAGTCTTGTAATAGGAAAGGAAGGATACCACAAATGTAGAGATTCACCAGCTTGTTCTCTGCTGTCGTTCCAGCCCCAGTCAGTAGTGGCACAGTCGGTACCAGCAGTGGGAAAGCTGATGACCCTGAGGCTGGCAATCTCCTCGGCAGGCTCAACAGGATTAATGGGGACCTGGGGCAAATGGAACAGGAGATTCTGAGCCGGGTGAGATCTCCAGTGAACCACAACGCCCCTTCCGATGACATCATCAATAGGCTGAAGGAGCAAGAAGTAAGTGTATCGCAGTCATGGCTAATCGGTAACTGTTTGATAGGGGAGAAGAGTTTGAAGCCCTCCAAGTAAACTCTTTTGGAGGCAGTTTTCCAGTAGCCCTTGTAGTAGATAACACAGGCGCTTCTCATGCCTGTACTTTACGCTGCCACTCAAAGAGAGACTACCTGTGTTCTCTTTGAAAATAAATGTAAAGTATGAATGCTAAGAGCGGTCGTGTATTGTGCAGCTGCATTTTTGTGCAGGTAGTCAGTTTAGGGGGGGGGGGGGGTGGAAACAGCAGTGAGTGTACTTGTGAAAAGGTCATAAACATGCTATTTTTCTCTCCTGGGGAAACAAACATGGGGGTAACTTGCTGGTGCAGCGGTTACTACCCTTAACCAATAAGCCTTATATACTGTTTACTCCATCATCGCTCTCTGCTTCAGTGGCAAGGAGTTACAAGGAATTGGATTCAGGCAGTAACCAACGGAGGGCCCTGACTTTTTACGGTTTGGGAAACTGATAAGCATGGGGGAATCCTGCATGGGCGGCAGATCCTACCGGAAGCTTGCTGGGCAGATTGGATGGACCATTTGGTCCTTTTCTGCCGTTGTTTCTGTGTTTAAACACACTTCTGGTTACACCTCCTCTTAACCTGGCTAGTAGTCAGTGGACTATGGAAGCCTGCGCATACATTTAGCCATATTTGAGGAAGGCAATTTTTAGACCATTTTAACCAGCTAAGATGCTTTGAAAAGTTGGCCTCTCCATGTGTTTTTAACTTAATTAGGGCTCTCAGCAACACAAGTGAGCATAGTAATGCAATACATGGGCAGTACTGGAGTTTCCCGAACATACCCAGATCAGTCCAGACCAGTGGGTTGTTGCTTGGGATGGGGAGGGCAGAATCATTTATGGCACTACTAAACTGGAGCAATGCCAGGCATTTTAAAATAAAGGTGGATTAAGCAAGTTACCAAAGATAAAACCATGCAAGAGAATATATGTCACAACCTGGGAAGCAGGAAAATCCTTAAGTAGATGCCACTTAAATAAAAATACTATGGACCAAAAGGCATGGCGTAAAAATGATTCAGGATAAATTTACTTTAAAATCAAGGGAAACATATTTTTACAGTTCAAGTGATGAGATCTGTGGCAGCTTATGCCACCAAAGCCTTGACTGAAACATCTAACACTGAGGTACTTTACAAAGAAACTGGACATAACGCTTAGCTGCCAGTGTTATAAATAGGCTGACTGGTTTATGATTCGCAGAATCGACAGTTGGACCAACAAGTTTATTCTACCCGAAAACTAGGATTCGCCCAAAATCGTTTTGGCCTGTGGAAGATGAATATTGTAAAAAGAAAAAAAAAAACCAAACCTATTATAAAAGCAGATATTTGAGTGATATTCAGCCAAAAAACAAAACTATTATATAGCAATGCAACATTAACAGGCATGAATCACTCACACTGACTCCTTTTAATACTTCTATGTATAATCTGTTCTGTAACCTACACTTATACAACAGTCACCCTTCTTTTACAGGACTTCAAATTACAGTTCACTGTGGGATAGATTTTAAAAGGCCTGCGCGTGCATGTTATAAAATTGAGGGTCAGCACGCGCAAAGGGGGTGCACAATTGTTCACCTTGTGCGTGCCGAGCCGCACTGCCTTCCCCGTTCCCTCCCCCTAGCCTGACCTTCCCACCCCTTCCCCTAACCATTCCCCCCCCCCCAGCCCTACTCTACCCCCCCCCCTGACCTTTGTCTTACCTTTTGCGCCTGCCGGCAGCCTGCCAGCACACAATCCTCCAACACAGCGGCAATTGGCCCCGCCCCGCCCTGGACCGCCCCTTTTTGCAAGCCCCAGGACTGACACGCATCCTGGGGCTTTACGCGCGTCGCCGGGCCTTTTTAAAATAGGCCCGGCACGCACAGGGCTTTTAAAATCCGGCCCTGTGTATAACAGAAAAGATATACAACACTTTTCTATACATAATACTTAAGAACAAAAGTCTTGACTTTGGCTGGCTCCAGCACTTACCTACTGGTATAGCTTGTGAGATACTTTTCCAATGATTTGAGTATCTGCTTTCCACAAGGGTTTCCCTTTTAAAGTAGCTTCTCTTTCTTACAGGCTAGTCAGCAGTAGTTTTGAGTGTTTGATTAATCGCCTTTCTGCAGTGAAATCAAAGTGATATATAATAAAAAAAAAATAGTATTATGCATAATCAAGAATAAAAAAAGAGAGAGAAATACTTCACTGGGGTACTATTTTGTTATTTGCACTAGGAAAACAAAATCATAAATCTCAGTTCCAAACCGGTACACCTTCAGGATATGTGTTCATTTTCATTTGTTTCAGTAGTTTATGCATATAAATCTTTTAGAGACATACAATTTGATTACAGTTTATGCAGATAAAATCAAATTTTATCCAAGTAAAATGAAGCATTATGCACAGAAACCACCGAAACAAAAAAAAAAAAGCACCGAAAAGAGATCTTTGATGCCATTATTCACGAGTCCAAATATTAACAGTAAGAGCAAAAATCACAAGTCATCTAGGTCTTGGAATGTCACAGGGCACAAACCTCCTGATCTTGCCAGCTAAGGTTATGGTTTGAGTTCTGATCTCCCAAACCTGAAACATAATTCATAGAGAGTGCAGTCTGGGAAAAAGAGAATACAGTAGTAAGGGAGAATGCAAGGCTAGTACAGAAGTCCTCTTTGCCAATGATACATGATTCTCGTTTAGTAAGCAGTGGCTGCATGTTTTGGGGGTAATGTGAGACTTTTTCTGAAAGAGAGAAAGATGCTCTTTCCTGTGTCAGATTCCTTCTTACCAGGCCCAGATTTAGGCATAGGCAACATAAGCAACTGCCTAGGGTGCCAAATATCCAGGCCAAAAAGGAGCCTGCTTCTGCTTTTTTTAGGACCATGTGCCAGCACAGCTTCAAAGCGCTCTGCTTAGGGGCGTCAGATTCTTAAATCTGGCCCTGCTTCTTACCTTGTTGAAACCATGAATACCTATCCCAGTGTTATGAAAAATTAATTGTTTAAATGATTAAACAGTAAGTCTTTAAATGTTGATGCCTGCCGCTGTCAGCCAGCAACTCACTCAATTCGGTCCACAGCTGACTTCTGGGTTCCCTTTTCCCAGTGTGCTATGTGGCTCCCCACCGTCGGAGCAGCTAGGCTGTGGTTGGCCAGCCTGGGGAGAGTGTGGGCCCCTCAGGGAAAGTGTGGATCATACGGGTGTATTGGGGGGTGGGTGGGAGCCTTAATACCTGGCTATGTCGGGGGTGGCTGCATCCTGCCCTGCCTCACTGCAGCTGCAGGCTGCTCTTATCATTTAAACTGTTAACCATTTAGATTTTAACTCATTTTAAATGCTTAATTTTTCAAAGGATATTTACATCCTTAACCTAGCCGCTCTTTTGGAGCTTGGTGTTCATTTAGTAAAACAGGGCTTTAAAACTTGGAACAAGTGCATGAAGCGGTCCCTCTGTATCTTTCCTGTTCTGCTTGCTCTGGTACTGCTTGAATTAACATTGTTTTTGGAGTCGGAACCCTGAGCTAATCCACTGTAGAGAAGGAAAACAAAATGTTTTGTGTCTTTTTTTTTTTTCTTCCACACATTGATATGCAAATAAAATCAAGTCCTCTCAGTGGGAGACAAAAAAGTCGAAAAAATGAACTCTGCTTATGTAGCAGTTTCCACTAGATTAGCTCTGCAGTAATCAAAGCAGTTAAAACTTTGGGTGCTGAACTGAGCAAGCACGACATAAGCCAAGGAGGAGATGTTTGTGGTACCATAATCTAGTTTTGTACAAAGTGATTTTTTTTCACTGAATGGACGAATGAGGGTTCCTCCCAGCTCTGGAAACACAACACTGACTGAGCAAAAACAAAAAAAAAATAAATTATTTTATTATTTTTTTTTTTTAGAGAAAGGCACCTCACCTTACGCCTACTCTTTTTTTTGTTTTGAACCCTTTCATTAGGAGAGGTGCAGCTGATTACCTCCACCCTGATTCTTTATCATAAGTGGAACTGAATCAGCTCCTCATCTATCAGGTGGATCTCTTCGCTTTTAGCCCCACTGCAAAGATAATAAGCAAGTAAATAGAAAACCCAGCCCTTCTGGATTCTCATTTCAGTGACGGGAGGAGGCAGTAGGGACTTCCTTTCAGTCAGGGCGTAGCAAAGGCAAGCTAGCATTACAATGCACGAGCCCCCAAACCCAGTCAAAGGGAATAATGACCTGAATTAATGCATAGAATTCCTCCCCCTACCTCCCCTCCCGGTTCATTGCTGATGTCAGAGGAACTAGTAATCCCAACATGCATGTAAAAGTTTAGAAAGTCAGATGCCGTATCACAGGATTATATTAGAACTGCTTCTCTGTGGGTTGCATTGTGTGACCTACCATTAGTGATAGGTGGAAGATGGACACTGTTAAAAGAAATTGAAAAAAGAAGATTGGTGCTAGTGATGCCAGCACTAAGCTCATGAATGTCGTAAAATGCAAGCTTTCACAAATTACAAGCCCTAATGCAAGGTATCAAAACCTATATGCAAAACGTATCTTGTTCTTCCTTAGGGTAAGGAACATCTGCTTCATTCTACTCGTATAACTAATCATTTTTAAAATGCTACTAGACGTATGTGTCGCTGAATGGATGTGCATACAACACTGTTAAGGTCCAAGGAGCTAAGAAGTTAGTCAAGACGTACTTGAGAAACGAGAGTCTACAGGCAATGTATTTATTATAACAAAATAGTTAAGATTTAAGAGCAGCTTCAAACAATTGGCATTTTAGACTGGATTTGAGTATGACCAGAAAAGGGAGCATGATGCACCAGCTTGGGAAGTCTATTCCAGACAAGATGGAAAGTACAGAGTCGGGAGTTTGCAGCGGAGAAGAAGGGCACAGATATAAGCAACTTGCCCAATGAATGGAGGAAAGGAGGGAGGGAGAAGAAAAGATGGAAAATGAGGAACTGCAGAGTGAATGCATTTGTAGATGATTGATAGAAGCTTGAACTGTGAGGTACAGCGGCTGGGGAGCCAATGGAGTGACTTGTGGTGGTTGCAGAAGTTGGCATCTTAGAGTGTACCATGTTAGTCTTGCAAATTAATTAGCTTTTCCCCAGCCTTTGTGGGGTTTTTTTAAGCAAGCTTTATGGTTGATGGTAATAAAGCAAGACCATTAAGCAACACTGCAGTCCCTGCTAAGAAGAGAAGGCTGGGAACTTCAGCTCTTGATAGAAAGGAGTTTCTTATTGGGTCTGAGGTGTTGTGACTGAATAATGACTTTAACAGTGCATGATGCATCTTTCCATTAGGGCACAGCCAGGCGGTTGCAGAATATTGGAGCCGAGAAGGATGCAGCCCAGCGGGAGTGTGAGGTTTTCCTGTCCAAGAAACCATCTGGTCCCTCAGCAACTCAGCTCCCAACTACACTGAACAATGTCAAGAACAAGTATAATGATGTGAAGGCACTGTCCAATCTGTACGATGACGAGTAAGAATTCCTGTTCGGTGCTAGCATAGTAAAAGGAAATGCTTTTAAGGAGGCACTCTAGGATGTATATATTTTTTTGTTCATTTATATTTGAACATTTATAGTCTGTTGCTCCAAAATAGCTTGCTTGCAGCAAATTACAACAAAAAAAATAAAGTATATTACCAGTATTGCAAGGATAAAAACAATAACAATACAAAACAAACAACAATAAATATATACAGAAAACTGCAATAATCCAGAAAAGAGGGTGACATCAACCCTCAAAGGCCTGCTAAAAGATTTTAGAATTTTTCTAAAACACAGGAGGTCCGTTTCCAGATGAATCACATTCCATAATATGGGGCTCAGATAAGAAATAGATCTGTTACAGGACTACCAAGCCTCACATCACCTGCAGGTCTAACTGAATGCACAGACCTGCATTCCATCAGAGCTGACTTTAAATACCCATGGATCCCTCAACAGCCTTAAAGATGAGCAAGAAAGTGTTACATTTTACTCCCCATGTCACAGGGAGCCAACGGTAGTTACTCAGTACCTGGATAACTGGTAAAACCTGTCTCTATCTATTCAGGAATCAAGGCTATCCCAGATAACTACCAACAATGGTGTGTTAATAATTGAAAAAATAAATGCCCTACCTCCTATCCTAGCCGAAAGATAAAAAGCTGTAATGCACACCCCTAGTAATCCCTCTTCTCTCTGAAAGAACTCCAATTACTACTATCCTTTGTCACCTCCCACTCAAACAGTTTCTAACTGGTTCAGTTAGTTTAGGGTCCATAACAAGGGCTCTCAATTTGTTTATATGTCGCTTATATGGAACTGTGTCAAAGGCTATGCTGAAGTCCAAGTATATCTAGCACTCTCCCCTGATCTAACTCTCTGGTCACCCAGTCAAAGAAATTGATCAGGTTCGTCTGACAAGAACCATCTCTGGTAAAACTATGCTGCCTCTGATCCCGCAATCCATTGGATTCCAGAAACTGCACTATCCTCTGTTTAATAGCAGTTCCAATAATTTACTCACCGCCGAGGTCAGACTAACTGGCTTCTTTACTTCTGATTTTGTGAAGTGAAACCTCACTTGCTTGTCTCCTCGCTCTAAAGAAATGTTGAAAAGGTCAGACTTCAGAACTTCCCTAAGTTCCCTTAATACCCCGGATGTATCTCATCTGGCCCCCATCACTTTATCAACTTTGTTTTGCTAGCTCCTCATGATCCCAGTCTTCTGAAAATTGATCGAGGGCTTCCTCGCTTCCATTCCTTTTTGTGGCCATTTTCTGCGGTCCAGCTCAGTGCCATTCCTCAGTGAACCCCAAACAGAAATATTTGTCCAGCAGTTCCGAATTCTCATCGGCTTCTACATAATCCCCCTTCAGCTTTTGAGTCTTACAGTCCCATTTTTACTTCTCCTCCTTATGTCGGTGAGTCGGTGCTGCGCATTGTGGGAGCACTGCTTTTTCTGTCATGATGATGATCGCATCTCAGAAGTGGCATTCACCGCTCCCCCCGGGGGAAGGGAGAGAAACCTGGCCTCCAGACTGGGCGCGCTGGAAGAGCTGTTTCCTGAAGGAGAGGCACTCGGTAGCTCCTGGCTGAAGACAGTATAATGAATGGGTTAGAATGGAAGGAAGTGTTTATTAAAAGGGGGACACCGTCTGGCTAGCTGGGGATCAAAGATGATAATCTCATAGCCCGGCAGAGGAGAGTTCTGGCTGAGCTGGAAACCCAAAGGAGCAGGTGGAAACTATAGGCCGAAAATGTTTTTGAAGACATGGGGGGACAATGCTGGTTTGAGGCAAGCTAAAGAGAAGAAGGAACTAGCTAACAAAACCACCAGTTCAAAAGGGGAACGTGGAACCAGAGACCCGTGGATTAAATCTACAGTCTAAAAGCTATTTAGGATAACTGCAATCATTTTTAGCATTTTATGCTTTTGTCTATTAATAAATTTCATTGCTGCCAGTTTAATTTAGGATGTTTGTTCACCAGATTTTAATCCCCATCTACTTTTCCCCTGCAGCGTGTGTGGCTGGGGATTTCAGAGGAAAACTACCTACGCTGTACTGCACACCCCCCTAGTAATCCCTCTTCCCTCTGAGAGAACGCCATTTACTACTATCCTTTGTCACCTCCCACCCAGCCAGTTTCTAACCCATTCAATTAGTTTAGGGTCCAAAGCAAGGGCACTCAGTTTGTTTATATGTCGCTTATATGGAACTGTGTCAAAGGCTATGCTGAAATCCAAGTACATCTAGCGCTCTCGGTAGCTCCTGGCCTAAGACAGTATAATGGATGGGTTAGAATGGAAGGAAATTTCCCCGACCTAACTGTGCCTCGGGTGAGCCTACATCAAAAGCAGATAAGCGTAGCCGCCAAGTGAAACTTGTCAGCTGCAATGGGCTGCTTAGTGAGGGGGCAGTTTCAGACAAGGGAAGTAGCCAGTTAGTGCCTTGCTTAGCCAGCCCAGACCACTTTGAAAACTGTCCTGCAAGTCGTAACCACAGAGCCTCAGCTGTGAGAGAGCTGTTGACGCCCTCTGCAAGACTTCATTTTAACCCTTAATGTCTCCTCTATTCCCAGAGCTAAGGCTGCTCTCAACCTGGAGAACCAGATGAAGAAGACAGATCAGGTCATCAGTGGTTTTGAAGGTAAACTGGTACAGGACAGTTTTATCCCAGTATCGCCTACAGCCCTGCAGGATAGGGCTGGTGAGATTCAGGTGAGCACGTCACTGACTTCATATAAAATTGAAAGATCAGAATCCACCTAGTTGCCTGAATATCATGGCTATAATTCTCCCATGTTGAGAAATAGTTGGGTAATTTTCAGTGGAGATCAGAAGTCTCTTCATGGGCTTCTTGTCCTCTCTAATTTCACTTTCTAGGTTTAACCGCTGAAAGCGGAGGAGTCCTGTCTGAATGTGTAAACCCTATAGTTGTTGGGCAAATAAAGTTGCTTCACGGCATAGTCTGTGAAACTAGTTTTGCTGTCACTTTTGTCAACACCAAGTGTCATGAAGGAGACACTGAGAGCTCTTTGGGTACATTTAGTTTAGTTTAATTACTTTTCCAATACAAATCAAAACATTTTACTTTTAAAATTATTCAACCATTCATATTGTCAGCTTCTTCAACTCTTGTAGAAACAGAAGCCAACAAATAAGTTGTAGGTTATTCTGTTTTATTAGTAAAACTTACTACATCTGTGATTAACTCCCTTCAGGTCAGTGCAGAATGATCAAAGGATGATTTTCCCAAATATGCAAATAAAATCACTGGTTGCATTACATGGCGGGGCTTTGTTTTCGGAGTTTCAAAGTAAAAGGGTTAGGAGGTGGTGGAGACGAGGACATTATCTAAATTCAAGACAGCATGGGATGCGCATAGGGGATCTGAGGGAGTGATAGGGATTGTTGAGCTGAGCAGTTGATGTGGCTGGGCAGGCAAGATAGGCTACATGGTCTTTTTCTGCCGTCATGTTTCTCTGTTTGCAGAGGAACGAGAAAACTATTGTAATGCAACTTGTGATTCGTTTGTATAGTTTGATAACATCATTTTGTACTGACCTGATGAAGGGTGCACAGCTTTCAAAAGCTATTCGCAAATATATTAAATTAGTCCAGTAAGAAGGTCTCATCTGTAACTTATTTGTTGACCTTCGTTTCTGTGCATTTAAAAGGATGAATGTGGCAACTGCACTGCTTTATTCAGCAACTGGAGTGTTGTACCGTTAGGCCGGCACAGCATGGTTTGACATTTTGTTGGTGTTATGACTGAACTAAGGATGCCTTTGCTTCCTTTTTTGGTACAATAGCCAATGTTGTAGATGTCTTTTATTTACTATTGATGCACTGTTTTTATTGACAACAGGGACCAATCCGAGTTTAGGCTTAGATTAGCTCCAAAAGGGTTCCTCCCATTCTGTACCTAGAGTATGTGCAGCGGTAACCGTCTGTATCCAAAATCATGTTCCCTGTCAGGCTAACTTTTAAAACAAGCGCGCACGCGGCCACACACTTGAGTTTTAAATCGTGCGCGCAAGTATGCTCCTAATTTTAAGAGGTTACTCGAGCAAACCTTCTTTGTGTATCTCTCACAGGACTTTGCCGGCTTTAATGCGCATACGTCAGCGGATTCTAAAACATGCTCGCGTGAGGGACATTCCCAGTTTTTCCAGTTAGTCCTCTGGTTAGCCCATGCAGACCCTCTAGTTATTCATCCTGCACGTTCCCCCCCCCCCCCCCCCAGGCTGACCCGGACCCTTCACCCTGTTGTGTAAACCCAAAAATGCGAGATCTGCAGACTTGCTCTTCATCAGGAACATAAGAAATAAGAACATGCCATGCTGGGTCAGACCAAGGGACCATCAAGCCCAGCATTCTGTTTCCAACAGTGGCCAATCCAGGCCATAAGAACCTGGCAAGTACCCAAAAATTAAGTCTATTCCGTGTTACCTTGCTAGTAATAGCAGTGGCTATTTTCTAAGTCAACTTAATAGCAGGTAATGGACTTCTCCTCCAAGAACTTATCCAATCCTTTTTTAAACACAGCTATACTAACTGCACTAACCACATCCTCTGGCAACAAGTTCCAGAGTTTAATTGTGCGTTGAGTAAAAAAGAACGTTCTCCGATTAGTTTTAAATGTGCCATATGCTAACTTCATGGAGTGCCCCCTAGTCTTTCTATTATCTGAAAGAGTAAATAACCGATTCACATTAGCAGCAGCAGTAAAGTTTACATGGCTAACAAGCTGCTGCGTGCCGCAGGCTCCGGTTTTAAAATATGGAGTTATGCACATAACATTTGGCCTCGTCCCGTTTCGCCCCCTTATTTTTTTGCTTGCACCCGCACATATACTTGCATGGATCACAGCTTTTAAAATCTGTGTCGCTCGTGCGCAGCCCAGAATACAGATCTGGATACATGAAGAAAGAAACTAAGATTTTGTAAAAAAAAAAAAATCAAGGCTGTTCTTTTTGCAATGGCTTAAGTGAGTCTTCAGTAAGATTGTGAAAGTGCTTTGTCTTTTTATTATTTTATTTTTGTGTGGCATACATTTTGGGATTTTTTTATTATTTATTCGTCTATTAATGGTATTGTTTGTAAAATTATGTATGCAATGGTGCGGCCCGCCTTGAATGTATAAAAATGGCAGAATATAAGATGGAATAAAATAAATAAATACATATATGGGCTTTTTTAGCATGGGCAACGCTTGTAAAATCGACCCTTGTGTGCTAAAACCTTAAAAAAAAAATTCCTGAAAGCTTATTGTTGGGAATTATTAGAAAGGGAATGGTGAATAAAACAGAAAATGTCATAATGCCTCTGTATCGCTCCATGGTGAGACCGCATCTTGAATACTGTGTACAATTCTGTTCGCCGCATCTCAAAAAAGATATCATTGCGATGGAGAAGGTACAGAGAAGGGCGACCAAAATGATAAGGTGAATGGAACAGCTCCCCTATGAGGAAAGACTAAAGAGGTTAGGACTTTTCAGCTTGGAGAAGAGACGGCTGAGGGGGGATATGATAGAGGTGTTTAAAATCATGAGAGGTCTAGAACGGGTAGATGTGAATCGGTTATTTACTCTTTCGGATAATAGAAAGACTAGGGGGCACTCCATGAAGTTAGCATGTGGCACATTTAAAACTAATCGGAGAAAGTTCTTTTTTACTCAACGCACAATTAAACTCTGGAATTTATTGCCACAGGATGTGGTTAATGCAGTTAGTATAGCTGTGTTTAAAAAAGGATTGGATAAGTTCTTGGAGGAGAAGTCCATTACCTGCTATTAATTAAGTTGACTTAGTAAATAGCCACTGCTATTACTAGCAACGGTAACATGGAATAGACTTAGTTTTTGGGTACTTGCCAGGTTCTTATGGCCTGGATTGGCCACTGTTGGAAACAGGGTGCTGGGCTTGATGGACCCTTGGTCTGACCCAGTATGGCATTGTCTTATGTTCTTATTCTGGTTATCCTTTGACTCTTGAAGTTGGTTACATTCTGGTGCTATTGGCTCTGTAATTATTACCTTTTTTGTCTTTTATTTTGTAAAGTTTGCATTTTTTAAATATATTCTATGTATGTATGCTTGTAAATGGCTTTGAATTAAGCTTAAGCAGTATATACATTTTTTTAAATAAATAAATATTCTGTTTTGCAGCTTTCTGAATAAAGTGTCTTATTTTTTTCTCTTTGCCCTTTTTCTTTTCACCTCATATAGAAAATGAAGCGCGATTTAGTTGATAAACAGGACTACCTCCTGAAGATGAACCGCAGCTTGAAAGATACAGAACTGGCCAGTAGCACCATGCAGACCAACTTTCAGGAGTACGCCCCTGACCTTCCCAGGCAGAAGGCCGAAGTCCAGCGTCTGAATGACCGCTATCATGCTGTAGCTGACCAGCTTGATCAAAGGTGAGTTGCTGCTGGGATGACTGGATTTAGCCAACAGTTTGGCAATATAACATCTGCCAAAAATGGCACACATTTTGATTCCTGTTACTCTGTTTGAGGATTTGTAATTAATTTGGTACAGAACCGGTACAAGAGTATTTGGCACCCTAAGCAAACCTTCAGTCATGCACCTCCCCCTTCCTCAGAGTACCTGTTGGCAGCAGCTCCATCACAATCCTCCCTCCTACCTGTGGTGGTGGCTGTAGCACAGCATTGCTTTGGCCTTGTGCTGGTGGCATTTTACTGCCCCCAAGAATTTTTGGCACTCTAGGCAATCGCCTAGTTTGCCTAATGGAAGCACCAGCCCTGATTTGGTTGAAGGGGTGATTACAAATAAAACTGCAGTATAGGCATATTGATTTTAAAGAAAACCTGTGGTTTGAGTTTCCAATCTTAGCAGGGTCAACCATGGAAGCCTTGCTTGGGTACTTTCTTAGGACTCCTAAGGCAACGTGCATGCTTGCCATTATTCTTAATGGTTGACAGTATGTTTTGTAAATTATCCATATGCTTATTTAGTGAAGTATTCTTATCTGATCCCAACCATGGTCATAAAGAAAGGTGACCTTCCCAGATGTTAGACTGCAAAGCTGTGAAACCCCCAGACGTGTGTTCATAGTTAGCTTCTTTGGAATAGTGATCGTAAATGACCTTGCTCCGTGCTGTGTACTTTGTGGAAGTGTCATAATTATACATATTGGGGTAAATTTTCAAAGGGGTACGCACGTACCCCCCGAAAACCTACCCCAAACCCCCCTGCGCGCGCTGAGCCTATTTTGCATAGGCTCGGCGGCGCGCGCAAGCCCCGGGGCTTGCATGGAGGGGCGTGTCAGGGGGCGGGCCGCGAGTGACGCGGCGTTTCGGGGGCGGGCCCGGGGGCGTGGTCGAGGCCTCCGGACCAGCCCCCGGGTCGGGTGATGGCGCGCCAGCAGCCCGCTGGCACACGCAGATTTACGCCTGCTTTCCGCAGGCGTAAATCTGCCAACAAAGGTTGGGGGGGGGTTAGATAGGGCCGGGGGGTTGGGTTAGGTAGGGGAAGGGAGGGGAAGGTGAGGGGAGGTGGAAGGAAAGTTCCCTCCGAGGCCGCTCCGATTTCGGAGCGGCCTCGGAGGGAACAGGCAGCGCGCGCTGGGCTCGGTACGCACAGGTTGCACAAATGTGCACCCCCTTGCGTGCGCCGACCCCAGATTTTATAAGATACACGCAGCTACGCGCGTATCTTATAAAATCCAGCGTACTTTTGTTCGCGCCTGGTGCACGAACAAAAGTACGCCCGCGCGTACATTTATAAAATCTACCCCATTATTATGAAGAACTACCTGTCATAAAGCCCCTTCCCTTTGTTCCTTCAGAGAGAAGCTGCTGAGAGACACCAACCTCACCTACCAGCAGTTCAGGGCCTCCAATGAAAACATGACTTCCTGGCTGAATAACCTGCCCAGAAATCAGGTGAAGTCCACAGATGGACCTAGCCAGATCAACTATAAACTGCAGTCTCAGAAGGTGAGCAGAAGTACCAGGATAGCTGGGTTAGAAATAATAAATAGGAAGGGGGCAAGACTGGCGAGAGGTAGATACTACAGAAAGGCAATAGCACTACTATGACTAGTTTGTCTGTAAATCATCTTTAACTACCTAAAGAGAGAGCTTCTCGAGACATACTGTTTTTATGTCCCTTTCATCCCTTCCCTTTCTGTCTTTCTTAGTTTTGTTACTCTAGTTCTTTCTTGCTGCTTGCTGGAGAAATACATGTCCAGGAGACGTATTTTGTGTGTGTATTCATCTTATAACTGTAAACTTATTTGCACTGGCACGCTTTCTACAAAACTAAAGCGTATCCAATTATCCACTAAGTGCAGTTATGTAATACAGTATTTACATGGGTTGGAATAATAATAACATAGTCAATGTCAGCAGGAAAAAAAAACCCAAGTGGTCCATCTAGTCTGTCCAGGAAGTTTGTATATATATATATATATATATTTTTTTTTTTTTTTAAGGGTACTAACTGCCACTCCATGCAGGTTCCCCTTCATCATGCCTTTCGCTACAGGTACTAACTGCTGTTCACCCCTTTTCTTAATTTCCATCTTTTAGTAGCAGGAGATCAAGCAAACACCTCACTCACGCCCAGTTCACAGTGCCAGCTGACCTGCTATCCGCGCCTTTCCTCCTCATCACAGTCTTGCTGGTCACTGCTTCAGCTTCTTCTTTTTTTTTTTTTTGTTACTTTATAGCACAGGAACAAACACAACAATCCTGTTCCTACTTCTTATTTTGTAGCAGGCAGGAAGAGGAGGGAGGAGAAAGATGGGGGGGAGAGATGGAAAGAAAATACAAAGACTTATTGTAGCCTCCTGGCCCAGACTTGCCTGCCAGCCACTCTCCACCAGCCTAATCATACCTCAGTCCACAGCATGGGTTGCTTGCCTGCCATCTGCTGGAGACAGAGAGTAATAGCAGGCTAAGGTCAGCATGGATGCATGGAAAGGGTGACCTCGGCAAACCCGTTCATCTCTGTCTTCTGGTCAGTGGGCATAACCTATTTGTCTGGACTGGTCTGACTGAATGATGAGGAAACGTATTTGCACTGATATGCTCTTTACAGAAGTAAAGTGTCTCCAGTCATCCACTAAGTGCAGTTATGCAATACAGTATTTACACAGGTTGGAATAATAGTAACATAGTAAATGTTGGCAGTAAAAGAATCCATCCAGTCTGACCAGCAAGCTTTTTTTTTTTTTTTTTTTTTTTAATAAGGTTACTAACTTCCACATCAATCAGGTTATCCCTTTTCTTCATTTCCATCCTTTAGCCACAAGGGATACTCTGTGCTTATGCCGTGCTCTTTTGAGATGGAGAGAGTGCTCCTTTTATACCTGCCAATTTTAAGTGCATTTTTGCTATCTTTTCAGAATGGATTCCTGGAGTAAGCCTTTCTACCCTACAGACTGCTGGATGTCCCATTCTTGATGTTTTGTTTTTTTCTTTGGCAGAGGTTGGTGGATGAAATCCAAAACAAGGAAGCTGACAAAAACTCAGTTGTTAAGATGTCACAAGATGTTCAGTCTGCTCTGAACGTACGTCTTTTCTCCATTTTCCATTTTGTTTAGGAAGTTTTTTTTTTCAAATGTATCTTATGGTATCCTTGATCCAATTATCACATCTGCTTTTTTTTTTTTCCTAACAGGACTATGAATCTCAGGCTGACAGATACCGCTTAACCCTGGACCCTTCCCTCAGTGCTTCCTCAGCCAAGAGGCCACGCATCACCCCCCTGCAGCAGAACATTGAAGCCCAGGTGAGATCTTGAAAGCAGACCAACAGGTTCAAAATCACTAATACTTGACATCCAATGGTCATCTTTCCATCTGTAGCCCAGAGAGAGGGAAATTTTCAAAAGGCATTTACGCAGGTAAAATAGCCTGAATGAAAACCACTCTCCTCCAGTGTGGCTAAAAGCATGCACGGGTTTTATGGCGCACAACTCTAGCCACTTCTCGCCAATAAATACACTTCTCATTGACCCTTGTTTGTTGTGCATATTTGTCTTGACTAGTCTGAAAGCTCCATGGAGCAGGGACTGTCTTATGTGTAGCTGTACAGCGCTGCATGTCTAGTAGCGCTTTTATAAATTATAAATAGGAGTAGCGAGCTGAGGGAAGAAAATAGCATGTGTACACTTTGATTTCCATACGTACCACGAGCCATTCTGTGTCCCCGTCCTCTACCCACACCCAGTGCAAAGTACCACAGCAGCTTCTAACGCGTGCACCTTGCACTTTTCAGAGAGAAACTATTTGGGCATCTTCTCTTTGAAAATTTGCATGATATACACGCGTTAGCTGCTGACTTTGAAGACTGTCTTTTAAATGTTCTGAAGTACTTGGTTAATGATGGATTCAGGGTAGTATATACACTAACCGAGAAGAGTCTCTTGTTCTGTTTCATTAATGAGGAAATTTCTAACTAAAGCAGTTTAGGGTTTTTGGGGGTTTTTTTACTACAGTAGAGTTTCCACTGCCTTAAACCTTCCAAAAATAAAAAATAGGAAGTAAATGTCTTTTTCCTTTAAAAAAAAAAAAAAAAAAAAAGGTTTTCCTATTTTGAGTTTAAGAATACCTGAATTGCTCTTGCTTTATGCACGTCAGACTTTTTACTTTCAGAAAGAAAAGTGCAATGGAAATCTTTAGGGTTGTAATCTCATTTTGTGCAATGCTAGGGCTTTCATAAACTGTGGCAAGAGCAGGGAATTTTGTTCCTTAGAGGCTAGCTAAGACACTTAAAAAAAAAAAAAAAAAAATTGACACCACAGACTTTGTTCCCTATTTCAAATTTTATTTATTAAATTCTGTGGGTACAAAGCAAAATGTCGTATGGGGCTATAGCATATCAAGCACAACTCTCTCTGTGGAGAGGGCCTTGGCTCTTGCACTTCAGTCAGATATAAAATTGAGAACCACGCAGTGCTCTCAGAATGTATGTGAGTCGTGAACTACTACAATTATCCTGTTACCACCACCTGCGGGTTTTTTTTTTCCATTTAGGAGAAAGACCTGGTGAAACGTTACACTGAAACTGCAGTGGAAAACCAGCAGCACCTAAATCAGTTGCAGTTTGCCAAGAACGTTTTGGACAAGGTACATGATTTAGAAGCAAATATGAGAATATTTCCTGCAGACACAGAGCTGGGAAATTGCCAACATGTGGTCAGGATAAAGGGGGAAAGAAAGTGCTGAACTAATAACTGGTGTTCTCAAGCCTGTAGCGGTGCTGCAGAGTAACACGTAGCCACTTTAAAGAAGAGCTGACTGTTTGTTTATGTAAATATTTGTGGCTCTTCTTTTGTGTAATCATGCAAAATTATCTCGGATTTGTTCTTTCCACAACAGACGCCAAGATCAAAAACAAGTTTCTCACTGTTTAAAAGTAGCACTGGAACTTAAGAACAGCTTCAGAATCTAAAACTGTGTTTGTTAAATTCTTATATGCTTATATTTTCTGTAATTCTGGCAGCCGCGACTGTAGTGTCATCCCATCCGCATCCCTCCCATTCCCAATCACCTCTGAATATCCTGTGACCCTACCTGTATACATAGTTTAATATAACAGAATAACCACAAAGACAGATATTGGAGGAAAAGGCCACAGCTTTATTAACAGTTTTCCTAGTGTGTAGCCAGATGGACTCAGGACCAATGGGTATTGTGCTCTTCTGCTAGCAGATGGGAGACGGAGTCAGATTTCAAAGCTGACGTCACTCTAGATATACCCCTGCAGTAACCTCAGCTCTTCAGTATCTCTCAGTCTCCTAGCAGATGCGGACACTATCCCACACACTAGATTAGTGTTAAGAATTACAGCAAAGAAGAAGCAAATTTACCTCAAGGAATATCAAGCCCTGCTCTCCTGTGGTGATACCTAAGGGTCCCTCCCCCAGTCGAGAATTCCTGAGGTGATCTCCGATATCCCTCAGAGGTGTGCCTTGGTCCGGTAGCCGGTTCCCGGCGTCGACTTAGGCCCCAGTGAGGCTGAAAGGCAGCGGGTGCAGAAACAAGCGATGCGGTGAAGGTAATTCCCTCTCCCCCCGCAGCTGGAGACCGTCTGGCACACAATCGGTAAGCGCCGAGACCAGGTAAGGGAAAAATCTTTAAATTCAGGTCTCCAGAGCTCGGATTACCATGCCGAATCCATCCCCAGTGAGGTTAGAAGGGAGCACCGATCGGGTTGAGCAGCCTTGCTTGGGCTAGGCCCCGATCCGGTGCAAGGGTCCACACACGTGAAGACCCTCGGGGGGTGCCATCTTATGTGCGGGGGTCGTCAGCGCCATCTTCCCTTCTCGGCCGGCAGTACATGCAGGGCAGGCTGGGCGGCTGAGGCGCCTAACTTGTGCACGTTCAATATAGACGCGCGCATAGCTGCGCGCACAGCTACACACACAGCGGCGTGCACAACTGAGACGTACACAACTGAGTGCACCCGGCGCGCACAACTGAGCACTCCCGTGCGCACAACTACACGCACAGCCACATTTACAACTGCACGCGCGCAATTACATAGAGACAATGACACCAGCACCCAAGAAGGCCAGAAGGCACTCTCTTTGCACAGCCTGCCACATAAGAGCCACGCAGCCTGAGTTGGAGTCTTGCCTGTGTCAACATTGCGAAGAATCCCAGGGGAAACCAAAGCCTGGTCCCTTACTGTCGGGAGATGGTTCCGGAACTACTGAAGATAACTCCCCGGAACTTTGCATCTCCGAGATGGCTTCCCCACAGGAGGGCACTTCTGGGGCCCCTACTCCAACTCCCCCTGTGATTAACAAGGACCCAGGGACCTTCTCCTGGTTGGAATTTTTCCAAGGATTGCAAGCCTTCGTCCAGGAGCAATCAGCTCCAGCTGCGCCCCAGGCTCAACCAGTGCCAGAAGCACAAGATCCTCCTGGCCCGGCTCGGATGCCTCAAGACATGCCTCGCCTAACCAAGAACTAGGGATGTGAATCGTTTTTTGACGATTTAAAATATCGTCCGATATATTTTAAATCGTCAAAAATCGTTAGGGCCACGATACAATACCAATTCCCCCGATTTATCGTCAAAAAATCGTAAATCGGGGGGAGGGCAGGAAAACCGGCACACTAAAACCCCCTAAAACCCACCCCCGACCCTTTAAATTAAATCCCCCACCCTCCCGAACCCCCCCCCAAATGCATTAAATTACCTGGGAGTCCTCCATAGCGGCGGTCCGTGGCTAAATCGGGGAAGGGGGAGAGCACGAAAACCGGCACACTAGATCGTGAGGTCTTCAGCCGGCGCCATTTTTCAAAATGGCCGCCGCAAAATGGCGGCGGCCATAGACGAAAACGATTCGACGCAAGAGGTCGTTCCGGACCCCCGCTGGACTTTTGGCAAGTCTTGTGGGGGTCAGGAGGCCCCCCCAAGCTGGCCAAAAGTTCCTGGGGGTCCAGCGGGGGTCAAGGAGCGATTTCCTGCCGCGAATCGTTTTCCGTACGGAAAATGGCGCCGGCCATACGCGTATGGCCGGCGCCATTGTCTGTACGGAAAATGGCGCCGGCAGGAGATCGACTGCAGGAGGTCGTTCAGCGAGGTCCGGAAATCTCGCGAGGGTTCCGGACCTCGCTGAACGACCTCCTGCAGTCGATCTCCTGCCGGCGCCATTTTCCGTATGGAAAACGATTCGCGGCAGGAAATCGCTCCTTGACCCCCGCTGGACCCCCAGGAACTTTTGGCCAGCTTGGGGGGGCCTCCTGACCCCCACAAGACTTGCCAAAAGTCCGCGGGGGTCCGGAACGACCTCTTGCGTCGAATCGTTTTCGTCTATGGCCGCCGCCATTTTGCGGCGGCCATTTTGAAAAATGGCGCCGGCTGAAGACCTCACGATCTAGTGTGCCGGTTTTCGTGCTCTCCCCCTTCCCCCGATTTAGCCACGGACCGCCGCTATGGAGGACTCCCAGGTAATTTAATGCATTTGGGGGGGGGGTTCGGGAGGGTGGGGGATTTAATTTAAAGGGTCGGGGGTGGGTTTTATGGGGTTTTAGTGTGCCGCTGGACCACCAGGTAATTTAAGGCATTTGGGGGGGGGATTTAATTTAAAGGGTCGGGGGTGGGTTTTAGGGAGTTTTAGTGTGCCGGCTCACGATTTTAACGATTATGACGATACTTTACACACACAAACGGCAACAATACGATTCCCTCCCCCTCCCAGCCGAAATCGATCGTTAAGACGATCGAGGACATGATTCACATCTCTACCAAGAACTTCCCTAACAGGGACCCAGACACCTCAGATGATGAGTGATTCCCTGGAAGAAGGAGAAATCCCTCCAGGAATGGAACCATACCGAACCATGCTTCGCTTCTTCCACAAGGACGAATTACCAGCCCTTGTTTCCCAGACTCTGAAGATGCTGGGTATTCCTGGCATGGACCCTATGGCAGAACCAAAGAAGAACCCATCTTGGTGTCCCTTTGTAAGGCCTCATGCTACTTTCCAATGATGGAAGCCATCCAGAAACTGATTGACCTGGAATGGGATGCCCCGAAGGCCAGCTTCAAAGGGGGGGTCAGGACTTGGAAGCCCTATACCCTCTAGAAACAGCGACCAAGGAATGCCTGCGTTTCCTGAAAGTGGACGCTATGGTCTGTGCCATCTCAAAGTGAACAACGATTCCTGTTGAGGGAGGGGCTGCATTGAAGGACACTCAGGACAGACGATTGGAATCCATCCTTAAGCAGACCTTCAACACAACAGCAATGACACTGCAGATTGCTTCCTGCTGCACACTGGTGTCATGTTCCTGCTTGCTCCTTCTCTCGAGAGAGGCTGTTCAGTTCGGAGTTAACAGTATGCTTGGAGATAGCAATCTGTTGTTATTTAGGAGAGTTGTGGGTGGATCCTTGGACCGGTGGCAGATGACTATGCCCCCGGGGGAAGATCCCGAGAGGGACCACCGGTCAGGCTCAGAGTATGGAGACAGACACACACTAGTTCTTTTATTAGACAGTATACTGAACCACCAGAGGTGGCAGTAGTGAGCTGGAATGTCCGGCTGGGCTGTAGTCCCTCAGATACTGGAACAGTGATCCCTGGAGGCTGAGCCATAGAGAAACTGAAATATAGTGAGTAGGCAGGGTATGCAGAGTTCATGTACTGAACCAGATGGTAACACTCACACAATGTCTCATAGAAGCCCAGGAGCTGGAATGTATAGGCCCTCAAGGAGCGAGTACCTGGTTCCAGGGAAAGCTCTGAGAGAGTTGGCAGTGATGTCTTCCAGGCAGAAGAGAGTACCGAGCAAGTCTGGGAACGAGGGCCCTTGAGGAGCGAGTACCGGTTCCAGACTGTCACCTGAAAACAAAGGAGAGAGCGAGGCCCCCGAGGAGCGGGTACCCCTAGTAAGTCCGAGGAGGCAGAATAGCTTAGGTAGTGTAACCCTTGCTAACTCCAAGAAGGCAGAGTAGCTTGGAAAGTCGAAGCGAGTCTGTAGTCATTCCTTGCTAACTCAATCTGTTAGCAAATTCTAAGACCTTATATATCCGTCGCGGGTGACGTCATCTTCGGGGGACGCCCCCGAGGTTCGCGCCATCGCCGGTACTCAGTCGGGGCCGCGTATGCGCCCCTAGGCCTCCAGGAAACATGGTGGTTTGCAGCGTCCAGCTGGTCCGGGGACACCGGAGAATTTTGGCAGAAGAACGCCGCGGCAGCCAATCTTCCCGCGGACGAAGAGGGAGGCGCCAAAGAAGTAAGGAGGGCAGAGAGAGGGCGTCGGGAACCGATAGACAGAACAGAGGCAAATAACTCCGGAACCTATACCTGTGAGATGATAGAACCTGCAGCAGCCTTCCTCACGGACACAAGCTCAGACCTGGTGCGCACCTCAGCCAGGGGCCATAAGAACATAAGAAAATGCCATACTGGGTCAGACCAAGGGTCCATCAAGCCCAGCATCCTGTTTCCAACAGTGGCCAATCCAGGCCATAAGAACCTGGGAAGTACCCAAAAACTAAGTCTATTCCATGTAACCATTGCTAATGGCAGTGGCTATTCTCTAAGTGAACTTAATAGCAGGTAATGGACTTCTCCTCCAAGAACTTATCCAATCCTTTTTTAAACATAGCTATACTAACTGCACTAACCACATTCTCTGGCAACAAATTCCAGAGTTGCCTCAGTAGTGGCAGCCAGAAGACAACTATGGCTACGGAATTGGTCTGCGGACGCAACATTTAAAGCAAATCTCACAAGAATGCATTTTAAAGGATCTCTCGTGTTCGGAAGCGAATTGGAAAAGTTAGCCAGCAAATGGGGCGAATCCCCAGTGCCTCGGCTACCGGAAGATAGGAATAAAAGATCTCAACATCCTTCGACTTGCCCTCTTCTACCAAAGATGGGTTGAGAGAACGTTGGACAAATGGGTTCTAAACATTATTCTTCTACCAAAGATGGGTTGAGAGAACGTCAGACAAATGGGTTCTAAACATTATTCGAGAAGGTTACTCTCTGGAGTTCCACAGCATCCCTCGAGACAAATTTATGATGTCACCCTGCCACTCCCACTCCAAGAGACTGGCAGTAGAAACCACTCTAACAAGACTACTCAGTCTGAAGGTAATAACTCCGGTTCCCACACCCCAACAAAATACAGGGCGCTATTCCATTTATTTTATCGTTCCCAAAAAGGAAGGATCATTCCAGCCCATCTTGGACCTCAAGAACGTCAACTATCATCTGCGGGTTCTATACTTCCGCATGGAAACTCTTTGCTCCGTAATAATGGCAGTACAACCGGGAGAGTTTCTAATCTCCCTGGACCTTTCCGAAGCCTACCTTAATATCCCAGTCCATCAGGATCACCAGCGATTCCTGCGCTTTGCGATACTGGGTCACCATTACCAGTTCTGAGCGCTACCCTTCAGCCTAGCAACCGCCCTCAGAACTTTCACCAAAATCATGGTGGTCGTGGCGGCAACACTGAGGAAGGAAGGGATCTTGGTACATCCTTACCTGGACGATTGGCTAATCAGGGCAAAGTCTTCGGAAGAGAGCTGGCAGGTGAACCAGCAGAGTCAAGAGCCTACTGCAGGAACTCGGCTGGGTCATGTACACGGGCAAGAGCAGTCTGCAGCCCTCTCAGTTGCTAAAGTACCTGGGGGCCCGTTTCGACACCAAACAGAACAAAGTCTTCCTCCCTTCTCCAAGGAGAAGGAAACTGATGGAACAATTACAACGGTTGATGACCAATGCACGCCCCAAAGTATGGGACTATCTTCAAGTCCTCGGCCTCATGGCATCAACCCTGGAGGTCATCCTGTGGGCAAGGGCCCATATGCGACCATTCCAGCGCACATTACTGTCACAATGGAACCCACTGTCTAACAACTACTCAATTCGCCTCCAACTACCTGCAGAGGTATGTTCTCAGCTCCAGGGGTGGCTACAGGAAGACTACCTAAGCAGAGGAGTAAGCCTATCCTCTCCTGAAGAAGCGCAGCTACTCTAAGGCCGTGATTGACACCCTGCTCCGAGCACGCAAGTTCTCCACATCCCTGTCGTACATACGGATCTGGAGAGTATTCGAAGCCTGGTGTGAGGACTGTGGGATTCTCCCTTGGACAGCCAAGATTCCCCTGATTCTGGAGTTTCTACAGGACAATATAAAGAAGGGTTGTCTCTCAACTCCCTCAAGGTCCAAGTAGCCACATTGGCCTGCTTCAGAGCAGAAGTGGACAGTATCCAGCTATCAACCCATCCAGATTTGTCCCGCTTCCTGAAAGGGGTTAAACTCCAACCACTCTTAAAGTGGTCAGTGCCTTTGTGGAATCTCAATCTAGTGTTAGACTTCCTAGCTGGGGCTTCCTTCAGACCAAAATGCGGTCTGTCACTACGCCTCAACATTGAAGACGGCATTCCTGGTAGCAATATGTTCAGCTCATTGCATCTCCGAACTATAGGTACTATCCTGTCGGGAACCGTTCCTTAGGTTCATGCCTGGAACCATACAACTGTGCACTGTCCCCTCCTTCCTACCAAAAGTGCTTTCAGAGTTTCACTTGAACCAAACCGTATCGCTACCATCTCTGGATGAACATAAGGACTTGGAAGACTCATGCCTTCTTCGCCATCTAAATGTCGGTAGGCTCCTGATGTGATACCTGGAAAGATCAGAACCAGTGCGCAAAATGATCACTTGTTCGTTCTTCACAGCGGGAAGAAACAAGGAGAAGCGGCCTCGCGGGCAACCATAGCCCGCTGGATCAAAGAAGTAATCAAGGCAACCTACATAGAGGCAGGAAAGCTCTTAACTCTACAGGTTAAGGCTTATTCTACAAGGGCCCAGGCAGTCTCTTGGGCAGAAACCAAGTTGCTGTCGCCCACCAAGATCTGTCGGGCAGTGACGTGGTCCTCCATACACACCTTCTCCAGGTTCTACCGCCTGGATTTTCAGGCAAGAGAAGACACAGCTTTCCAAAGGGCAGTATTAAGTGGCCACGGGCAGCATCCCGCCCTGTCTGGGAGAAGCTTTTGTATATCCCATTGGTCCTGAGTCCATCTGGCTACACGCCAGGAAATGGAGAAATTTCTTATCTGATAATTTTGTTTTCCTTAATATGGACAGATGGACTCAGCATCCCGCCCACGGCTGCCCCGGAAAAGGAGAACCTCTGATAACAAATCTCGAGACTAAGCAAATATGGGTAACCCGCGGCCTACCTCTAGTTCAAGACACCCACAGTTTGTCCTGTGTCGGCGTTAATTGGTTGAGTGCACTGGTAGGTCTCCAGTTTGGAAATTAGTTGAACCAGTTTAAGTTTTACTCATGTTTAATCAAATTATTTATGCAAAGATATATCCACAATGGCTTTTCGAAGAAAATACTGAAGAGCTGAGGTTACCACAGGGATATATCTAGAGTGACATCAGCTTTGAAATCTGACTCCATCTCCCATCTGCTAGCAGAGGAGCACAACACCCATTAGTCCAGAGTCCATCTGTCTACACTAAGGAAATCGAAATTATCAGGTAAGTAATTTCTCCAATATACATATATATAATCCTCTATGAATTGGTACCCGAGCCAGTAAGTCAGTTGCCTGAAGACCAGGCTACATGCCCACCTCTGCTATCCGCCACAATAACAAAGCAAGGCAACCACCTCACCACTGCCTGCCGCAATAACTAGCAGGGCAACATCGCACCGGGCCCCTGCCTCGTCCCCAAGCAAGGGCCCCCCCCCTGGTGTAGGAACACCGGTCCCTACGCCACCCAAGGCGCAAGTCTGACCTGGACCGTGACTCCCACCAGCACCACATCCAAAATGCCCCTACCTGCCCAGGCAACCCACCACAAGCATGAGGTAGGGTGTGCCCTTGCCTCATGACCCCCAAACAAAAAACTAGCTGCGGCCACCGACAATTCCAACAACCATCCCCTGGAACTTATGTCTCCTAGTCCACGGCCTGCATTGTCAACTTTGTACGAGGAATAGCGGGGGTGGGGGGGATTATCTCAGATCCATTAACCTGATGTGGTGCCGTATGTACCAGATGATCGTGAAGTCATTCCTTATGGTCCAGGATCAGGTGCCTGGGCATGGTTCCCAGATTGTTGCCGCAACGATATCATGTGGTGCATCTGGAGGGGCAAATCTCGCCATTCACCGCCCTGGCAGGGTAACAGGCTGGTCCCTAGGCATGTCACCACAAAGCGGCCATCGCACTATGCCATTGCTCGGCGCAGCGCTCAGCTGGCGCATGCCTGCCACCTCCGGCCTGGAACCCACCACATCAAGGCTAGGACCTGCCCTCCGGGAGGTAACCATCTCCAGGACTTCCCGATCACTCACTTCATTCAAGCCAGGTGACTGTCCAGTCGCCAAATGGGGAGTCCAGTCTTTTGCCGAACGGGGCCAACAAGTCCTGGTGACACAGTCCCCGCCGATGGTATTCTTTGTTGCTCGCTGCTCAGCCCTGAACCCAACATTTGTTCTGTGGCTCATATAGCACGGCATCTCTTGAAGACTGCCGAAACTGGCACCTGCCTGATAAGGGACCCACAAGGTGAAACGTGAACCAGCCACCCCTTTTTGCACGAGAGGTCGAGCACAGAGACCTGAAGGGGGAACCCGGAGTCGTGGCTACAGCTGGATAGCTGCCACCAGACAGCTAACAGCTGTCCAGCCGATGACCTGAAAACAGCCTCTAGTTCAGTCCTGGACCGACAAGATCTGTGAAGCGCTCCATGATGGCACTGCCAGCCGCCAATGCGTAATGCTCCAAGGAATGCAAGCATAAATGGGAACTTGGAAGGGTGTGAACTCTGTCGACAGCCAGTACACAAAGGAACAGTGTGACATTGTGTATCTTCAAACTCAGCATATTGTGCAGAGGCCAGGGACTCACCGGCATCGCCCAGCATCATCATCCCCCCCCCCCCCCCCCCCGGCAGCAAAATAATTTCCTGGGCAGCCTGCTTCTAGTCTGGAGAAGGACACTGCCTCGGCTAGCTACGAATGAGCCAGGCTCCCAGACATTCCCGCTGCCCGGCGTGCATTATGCAATTAGATCCACATGCGACACTAGCTCCCTGCGATGGGACCGCCCGCAGGAAAAGGGCGGGTTCACCATCTCACAGTGTGCTCCGAGAAAAACATGTCCCTCCCGTGCCATAATGCCCCTGAGCAAGTTACGCTGTCAGACAACTGATCTATCACTGAACCATCACCCTACAAACTGCCCTTCGACGTCTACATGTCCTGCCCAGTGTGCACAGCGACTATAAAGATAGAACAGCACAGAGAATACTGCCTTGTGGTCTGACCAACATACAGTGCAGCAGGATCCCACAAACAAAACACCACTGCAAAAGTCTCTCGATACGACAGCGGAAGCATACCGTTGAAGGCCACTGCTGGAGACCGTTCCATGAAGCCATGCCAAAGCCCACCAAAATTCCTTGAGGGGCCAGACCACAAGCCAGCCCCGGTGGCCTGGGCCATCCACCGGCGGAGGTGGTAGCAAACCCAACCCACATGGAGAGGGTTACACAGGGCAGGAGATTCCCGCCCCTGAAAAGAAACCCCTGATGAAGGCCGGCTGCTCTTGAGGGGCCCATGTGCCCTGGACCAAACTGGCCAGTCACGTCAACCCATAGCTCAGGGGTCCAGGCTCGCCTGAGTGGGAACAAACTCGATCCCCCAGAGACAAGGGCGGCTACTGCGCGCCAGACTTGTCCACTGGCAAGAGGCGCTGAACCTGTAGGTTATCTCGCAAAAAATGTATAAATGAGAGCCTTTGGTGCACCCTTTCCTCCCTTAAGCATGATGTCGTCAGGATGCAAGGTGCAATGCCTCACTGGTCCTCGCGTAGGAAGGCGCTGAATGCTCCTAAGCATGGGCATAAAATTGAACATTGCATTGTCATACACCCATCGCCATAGAAGGTGCCTTTGAAATGGAAAAATTGAGTGTTTGAAGGCTGCTTGAGTATGGCAGCAACAACCGCAACGCTGGCTCAACTGTCCATCCTTGCTGTGCGGGCGCCATGGTTACAGGATCAAGGAGGCAAACAGTAACAAGTGGGATTCCGAGGGGATCTGATCGTTCACTCGGCCTTGGGCCGGATTGCGAGGCATCGTCCGACCAAATACACTGACCATTTTTGGAATGACCGCATCCTGCCAATTATGTCAGAATCTTTCTTACCCTACCCCCCCGTCTCGTTCCTCTGTTTCTCCTTCTTGTCGATTCTCCTCCCCCTGCCCTCAGTATCCAGCATATGTCAAGGCCTGATCTCTTTTGTTTCTTCTCAGTGACTTAAGTGGACTCTCCCACGGCTGGGATAAATTAGAATGGACCAAAGGGGCTCTGCTTGGCTCCGGAGGATCCCAGCGGACCGTGTCAGACTACGTCGGGGGGGGGGGGGGGGGGGAGGGAACTTGTGTCTAAAATATCCTATGCGGTTCCCACGCTAGAAACCCAATCCACCCTTTCTCTCTCCCCCTCTTCCTAACTTCTTCTGCTGACCCCTGGAAAGAAGCCTGTGGTACACTCGCATGCTGCCAACCAACCCATCCCCGAGGCAACTAGCTTCACGCCTCTGCATCCAGCAACTGCCCCATATCACGTGCCAATGTCTGAGCTGCAGACCGCCGAGCTGAGCAGGCACTAAACAACCCCCCCCCCACCAGTGAAGAACATATGGGGGAATAGCCAGGGGCAAACATATCGTGATCCACACACCACCCCATTGCCCCGACGGTGCGGGGGATGGAGACCTCCCGCTCAGTCACCGAGACCGCCACAAATCAACAGGGAATGCACCGCACCACCGGCTGCAGTCGGCCATCACCATCCCACATGCCCCATGAAGCGCCAAACTGCTCCTCCGCCACTAGACCCGTGATCGCAATCCCCACAAAACTGGCCAAGGACCCTGGGTGCAAACCCCACACAAGCCCAACGCAGCCAACGACAACCCCACCGCCACCCAGGGCAACTACCTGCATGACCAAACAACACGGGAGGCACATGGAGACCAAAAGGGCAGCTGGGCACCCCACCCCCCAGACCGAGCGCACCCCCCCGTCCTGGGAACTCATCCACACACCGCCTCTCCTCTGCATGGAAAATCCACACGCGAAACTAAAACCACTCATGGACCCGCCAAAAAGCCGTGCAAGGGAGCCAGACGGGGCCAAAATGCAGCTGGGCTTGACACTCCCCCCCCTAAAACCGCCTATGCCAAGATGACATCTCCCCAAGTAACCCGCCAGGGGCACAAGGAGCACCAGCAAGAGGTGAACCTCCAATTCTCCAGCCCTGCAGCCCGCCGCTCCAATCCCAAGGATGACACCACCCCACCAGGCCAAGAACATATCTCCCAACCCAGACCACTGTGAGCCACTACAGTGCCGGAGGGGTAGTGGCCTGGCCAAGTCACGGCCCCTCCTCCCAACACTGGTTGGTATAAACAAAACTTCCTTCTTTTTTTTTTTTAAACTTACATCTGTGCAGAAAGAGAAGAGGGGAACAAATGGGGGGGGGGGGGGGGGGCAGGGGAACAGAGAGAGAAAAAAGCGGGGGTCCCTCCGCTGAGCTGCTGACAGCCCCGGAGTCCCACCTGAAAGAAGCTCCCCACCCCCAGCCTCCTCTCAACACACCAAACCTCAAGAGCACCCCTGAAACAGGAGTTGGGGGGGGCAGCCCCCCAACGCCTCGGGTCTAAAGCCCAGCCCAACCCAAACAACTGGGATCATCCTGACCCGCAACCCCAGGTACCAGTCCACTCCCAACCAGAGGAGCCACCCCCAACCACCATTGACTCCAAACTAAGGCCCCCAGAGCCTAGAAGACAAAGGCCCCTTTGCCACTCTCCCTCTCCCCAAACCCACTCTGTTCCGGGCCGGCCAATCTGCTACAAAAAAAGGTCCTGATTCTCCCCGTCAGGACAATGAAAACCCTCCACAGCTGGGCCGACCACCAATGGCCCCCCTTCTCGCCCCCAAAGGAGCGACAAGGGCTCCCCTAGAGCAGGCCGTCTACTCCCCTGCCCCACCCATTCGCTCGACACACCCACCATGTGAAAGAAATGCTGGCCGCGAAGAAGAGGCCAGATTGCTCCCATGTTAGAGATATTCACAAAGGTACTCTGAATTTCCCCCCAACCAAAGCCACACGCCTCTCCTCGACCAAAGACCGAGCTTTTTCAATAGCAGGACCATCTATTTGGAATAACATCCCTTCAAGCCTCAGATTAGAACCCTGCCTCATAACGTTCAGGAAAAAACTCAAGACGTGGCTCTTTCACCAAGCCTTCGATGATCCTCCAGACAATCACTAGTCGTCATTATTCTCACCTGGACGTATGGTCTTCTATCCTCTCGAACGATGGACTCTGGCACTTCCAGGTTAAAGCACCTTAAGCTTTAACCCATATTCTTTATTGTATTATGTTATAATTACCTCCTGCCTTTACCTTTCTTCCAGCTATTTAAGCTTCCAAGTTTTTACTCCTTGTTCAATGTAACTTTGCCTTATTCACCTCTATTGTTAATTACTTTATTTATTGCTTCAGTTATACCCCTTGTTCTATGTAAACCGATCCGATATGGTTATTACTATGAAGGTCGGTATAAAAAAGTGTTAAATAAATAAATAAATGTTGCAGCCCTTTAAACAGGCTGCAACGTCATCATGCTGCGACTGCTCATCCCCCGCCCGGCCATGTCGCCGCTGCATGCATCGGGCCGCCGTGAGGGGGCGGAAGGTGAGCTGCCTTGTGGCGCGGCTTGCCACCGGAGGCCACCCCCACCGGAGATTGCAGCCGGGAATAGGCACCAGATTATGTGATGGGCTTCGCACATGGGGGCGTGGGCCCGCTCATTTTTTTTTTAAATTTCTACCCAGAAAAAAAACTATGCTTAAGTAATATTACCCAATTTTCAAGGAACTATGAAGCAGTAGTAATAGCTTTTTTTATTTGTGTAGTAATGTATTTGCGTGACAGAATGGAGTGACTGCCTCCAATTACTTTAAGGAGCAGTTGTCATCAGCATGGTTTCTGTCTTATCTAGCTGTAAAAGTTTCTAAACTTTTCATTTTGTTTTCTTTCATAGAGCACAGAGCTTCTGAAGTTCCTTTTTTTTTTTTTTTTTTTTTTAAATATACAGTAACTGGCACCATTTAAGGCGAGGCCTTCCAGTGAGTCCCAGACCCTGTGCACCACTTCTTGTGTTTGAGTGCTTGGGGTTTCCCTCACTGGTCAGGAGAATGAGACAGCTCTTTAATTCTGGCCATCCTGTAGTAGAAGTTAAGAAATCTCAGGATCATAGAATTATAGAAATAAAATTACCTTCCTTCCTTTTATCGGACACTTTTTTTTTTTATTGCTGTTTTAATTTTGCAGACAGACGTCGTCGATGGTGTGCAGATGGCTACGCAGCAGAACCTCAGGTCTGAAAATGATGTGAGGTCCATGAGAAACACTGAGGCACTGCAGTCTCAGCTGAAGGAAGAACAAGATAAAGTTGCAGAGGTTCAGCAGGCGTTGGAAGAGCACCGGAAACAGCTTCTGTTTCTGAAGACTAAAAGGCCCATTGAAAGGGTGGAGGAAAAGGAGGTGGTACAGTACTACAGGGATCCAAACCTTGAGAGCAACGTGTCCACGCTGAAACGTCAAGTTGAGAATGAGTTCAGGCAGAGGGAAAATACGCAGTCAGAAATAGTAGCTGTGAATAATAAGGTTATCCAACTAGAGAACCAGAGGAAAACCCTCAAGCCTCAGCTTCTCACAAAAGAGGTTACGCAGATTGAAAGAGATCCAGAGCTTGACAGCTTAGCTGCCAGTTTAAGCAGGGAAATCAAGCTACTCAGGGAAGAGAACTCATCTCTATCCAACGAGCTTGAACGCCTCAAAAGAGAAGTGTTAATTTTAGAGCAAAAGCAGCCAAATATTAAACAGAGGGTGGTGGTGAAAGAAGTAGTGAAGTTGGAAAGGGACCCAGAAATGGTAAAAGCTTCCAGGACTCTTCAGATGCAAATTGATGATGAGACATTCAAAAGAAAATCTGTAGAGGAAAATATAATTAAACTGCGAAACAGAACAGATGAGCTAGAAAGGTTGATTGAATCAGTAGAGCCTAAAGTTATTGTGAAAGAAGTGAAGAAAGTGGAACAGGATCCAGAGATTCTGAAAGAGTCTGCTAAACTTAAAACACTGATTGAAGAAGAAAGGAAAAAGAGCATGACATTAATTAGGGAGCTGACCGAATTGCAAACCAAATATACTGTTGTGGAGAAACAAAAACCAAAAGTAGAAATTAAAGAAAGAGTCAATGAGACTTTCCAAGTAGATCCAGAAACAGAAAAGGAGATAGCTCGTCTCAAGAGAGAGCTCCAAAATGTTTCTAGCAAGAGAACAAACTATGAAAGGGAAATAAATGTGTCCATGACTGAACTGAACATACTTAGGTCTGAGAAACCAACTGTGGAGTATAAGGAGGTTGTCCAGGAAGTTGTGAAGCTTGAGAAGAGTCCAGAAATTCTAAGAGAAATTGAAAGACTGAAGCAGCAGCGGAATGAACTAGTGACTACAAGTAATAGGTACCAAGAACAACTTCCTAAACTTCGTATTGACCGGGATGAATGGAAGAGAGAACGGTCCAAAGTTGAGACCAAATTGGTCAATAAGGAAGTTGTTAAGTATGAAAATGACCCACTCTTAGAAAAGGAAGCAGACCGCTTGCGCCAAGAAGTGCGTAATGAATCTCAAAGGAGAAGAGAGGTTGAGGATGTTGTCTATGATTTGCAGAATAAGTACATGCTGTTGGAAAGGAGAAAGCCTGAAGAGAAGGTGGTGCTTCAGGAAGTTGTTCTGTTACAGAAGGATCCAAAACTGAGAGAGGAGCATAGCAGATTACAGATAAGTTTGGATGAAGAAACTGGTAACAGACGTCGACTAGAGCGTGACGTACAACAACTACGAGCTCTAGTGGAAGAGAGAGAGAGAATGCTTAACTTCCAGGAAGAAAGAGATAAGAAACTTGCTGCAGAAAAAGAACTGAGGCAAATAACATTGAGAATCAAAGAAATTGAAGAAAGCCCTCCCCCTGTGCAAGAGAAAATTGTAATGGAAGAAGTAGTCAAGATAGAAAAAGATCCAGTTCTTGAGAAATCTGCTAGTACCATGCGTTTGGATCTGGACAATGAGAGAAGTCAATTTTTGAACCTACAGAGGGAATGCAAAAACGTTCAGGGTAGAATTGATATGTTACAGAGAGAAAAATCCCTGGAGAAGACCATTTACAAAGAGGTCATCAGAGTAGAGAAGGACAAAATATTAGAAAATGAGCGCATACGTGTACGAGAACTCTACAATAAAGAACGAAATTCCAGACAAGATGCTGAGGAAGAAATAAGGCGGCTCAAGGACAAGATTGAAAGAGCAGAAGGTATGAAGAGAAATTGGTCTCGAGAGGAAAGTGAACTCCAAAGAGGCAGAAACTTGGCACTCCAGGAGAAATCTTCTTTGGAAAATGATCTTAGGGAGCTGGGTAGAAAGAAGCAACAGAATACAGTGTTCCTTAGCAAAGAATCAGAGCTACTTACACAAAGAACAGAGTCTGACAGACTAAAAAGGATGCAGCTAGGACAGGAGCTATCATCTCTAGAAGGAGATATCCTTAAGGAGAAAGATCAGATTTATGAAAAGGAAAGGACCATCAGGGATCTCCAATCAAAGGTCAACCGAGAGGAAATTAATCAGGAAACCCAAATGAGAGAGACAAATGTATCCACTAAAATTTCTATTTTAGATCCAGATACAGGACTGGATATGTCTCCTTATGAAGCATACAGGAGAGGCATTATAGATAGAAATCAATATATTCAACTGCAAGAACTGGAATGTGACTGGGAGGAAATCTCAACCATGGGGTCTAGTGGTGAAATTTCAGTTCTTCTAGATAAGAAAAGTGGAAAGCAATATTCAATTGAAGATGCTTTAAGATCAAAAAAGATCACCAGAGAAGAATTTCAGCGTTACAAGGATGGCAGGCTCCCAATATCTGAGTTTGCTTTGTTAGTAGCAGGTGAATCCAAGCCTTCATCTTTATCTATTGGGTCCATCATTGGCTCTAGGTCACCACTTTCTTCACCAACTAGTCCACAGGCCAATAGTTTCTTCTCACAAAGTTCTCCAAAGAACTTCTATGATGACACTTTTCCCATAGCTGGTGTGTATGACAACACAACAGACACAAAGTACACCATTAGAAGTGCAGTGGCAAAGAATATGCTGGATCCAATCACAGCTCAGAAGTTACTTGAGGCTCAGGCTGCAACTGGAGGCATAGTAGATATAATAACAAAAGATCGATATTCTGTCTACAAAGCTATTGATAGAGGACTTATTGATAACACCAATACACAAAGGCTACTGAATGCACAGAAAGCTTTTACAGGGGTTGAAGACCCTGTGACAAAGAAGAGACTGTCTGTGGGTGAAGCAGTGCAGAAAGGATGGATGACCAAAGAAACTGCATTTCCCTATTTGGAAGTCCAGCACCTAACTGGAGGACTGATAGATCCCAAAAAGACAGGTCGAATCCCAGTATCTGATGCAGTTGAGACAAACATACTCAATAATGATATGGCCAAGAAGCTCCAAGATGAGTCAGAGTATGAGAGAGATCTCACTGATCCCATCACCCAAGAAAAGATGAATTACAAAGAAGCCATGGTTCGCTGCCGAAGAGATCCTTCGAGTAGCCTCTTGCTTCTCCCTGTTGCTTCTCAGGGTTTTCAGCCTACTCTTTATCGTCCAGTGAATGTCTCATCATCATTACATAATCTTCGGTACTAAGCAGCTAGAGCTGAATCAAGTTGTTACTACTATAGTCCTTTTACAAGCTAATCCACCAACAGGTTGCTTTCTCATGCCATTAACTCATTTGCTAGGATTTTAAGTTGCTGTATTATTATGTTTTACTTAAATATCTTTTTGACACAATAGCCCTGCCATCTTGACTATTTTAAAATATTATGTTCACCTTGGTAAAAAGATGCTGCTGAAGTTTTTTCTGATGTTTTGATGGGAATAGGGGAATGTATACCAGTATTTAAAAATATGCCCATATTGTCTTAACTTTTCTGGGTTTTGTACTAGCCTGAAATGATGTTTGTTACAGGTTATTTGTCTTTTCTTTCCTATACAATAAATAAATGCAGACGTTGCATCTTAATTTCTGCATTGTCATCTTTACAGCAGATTTGAGATCCTGTGCAATTACTTATGCAGATTTAAAGAGAATTACAAACATAAAATAGGACATTTAAATTCAAAAGGTTGGGAGTGAAATCCAGCCTCAATTCCAGATGAAATGTAGATGTATCAATCTTGCTTGTAGTAGGTGAATATCTGTAGAACCGAATCTTCATCACATAATTTGGTATCATTAGGTGATACTGCTCCTAACAAACCCAGGGCTAGCAGAATAAGCTCCTAGGCAAGACCAAAATACACAGAGTCATCTGGATGATGTTCACATGGTATCTAGTCTCACTTTAAAATTTTTTCCATGAACAAGCAAGTCAAAAACAGCGAAACAAGTGGGTGACATCTTCCAATGGCACAAGCTTGAACATGTTCTCTCTCTAAGATCAGAAAGAAATCTGAACATGCACAGGTCTTACCATACTCCAATGCCATGTGAGCCTCCTCAGTCTTTCTTCTGCTGCAGTGGTAGAACATCTTTCTCTTTCTCCATGGCCTGCGGTATTTTTTGCTTCTTTATTTTAGCATTATAACTTGTTTCCATGTACGTACCCAGATCAGTCCAGACAGTGGGTTGAGCCTCCTTTCCAGCAGATGGAGACAGAGAAAAACTCAAAGGTATCCTATATCAGGACAGTGCTCCCCCTGCGTCCCTTCAGTATTTCTCTGTCTCCAGCAGATGCAGATAGCAGAACTTGTGGTTCCCTTTCTTTGTAGCAGTTTTTGGTTTGTGGAAGTTCTTCTTCCTCCTTCTCTAGTTATAAAGGATCAAGCAAGTATTGGTTTAATTCCCAGTGTTTAAAAAGTTAAAAAGAAAACGAAGTCTAGTCATCAGGAGCAGTTTTGTTCTGACTCTTCACTCTTGCTTCGGTCTAGGGGGGTCCTGGCCCCTTGATTTATTCTGCCTAGGACCCTTTTCCCGGTGGCCTCTTGCCTGGTTCTGGAGTGATACTGGTGGTCCAGTCCTTCCCCTGTTAAGACCCCTGAGAAGTTTCATGCCTCTGGTCTCTTGTTGTCCGTGAAGTAAAATTCCTCTGGCACTTTAAGCTGTCTGAAAAAAAAAAGAGGAAAGGTTTTTACTTTTTATTAATCAGTACCCTGGACAAGGACCGGCAGCTTAGGGGGAAGGAGCAGAGAGCAGTTTTCTCTCTCTCCCGCTTGCAGCAGCCAGGCACAGAAGGACTTTGCCATTCCCATGGCAACTCCTCACCCCCCCCCTCCCGATGCCTCAATCGCCATTTTGTATCAACATGTGGAGTGCCAGCCTGCTGCTCATATCGAGCCTGTTTCTTTGCCGGACGGGGGAAGGGATTCTATAGTTCATCAATCCTCTCCGGATTTAAGCCCCGTGGACTCTCTGGATTTGATCCTGGACCCTCAGGACGATATCTCCCTTCCAATTCCAGGGAAAGCCCCTTCTCATTTTACTACTGATTTTGTACTTTTATTACACAGAGCTTATGTCGCTAGCTTGCTGCAGCAGGAGGATCCCCCCAAAGACCCCCCACTGGTGAAGGTTCCTATAGGCCCTCCGCCTGCAAAGGTGCTTAGGGTATCTACAGTCCAGGGACCCAATCTCCCAGATTCCCAGGGGACTAATCAGGTTCGGACCATACCAGGGGCACAAAACCTGCTGGATTCTCCTACCCCACGGATGCAGATCCTTTAACTCAGAATCCACCGGTCAAAGGGGACGACCCGCGGGTCTTATGCTTGTTCCAATGGGAGGAGCTGGACCCGCTCATCCCTTTTTGTTCTAGCCGAGTTAGGCATAGATGCCCCTCCAGCGGAAGCCGCTAGTACCCCAGTTTCCAGTAACGTGGACCATGGCCTGGCAGGACTGAGAGCCCCTCCACGTACCTTCCCTTTTCATCCTATGCTAATGCAGTTACTTCTCCAGGAATGGGAAGCTCCGGAATCCGGCTTATGAGTGGGCAGAGCAATAGACAAGCTCTATCCCCTCCCAGACCACTGCCTATATATGCTCAAGGTCCCTAAGGTGGATGCTTCGGTTTCCATTGTCACAAAGAGACCACCATCCCGGTGGTTGGAGCGATGGCTTTGAAGGACCTTCAGGATCGGAAGTTGGAGATACCTCTCAAAAGGATCTTTGAAGTTCTAGCGCTCTGTGTTCGGGCAACAGTCTGTAGCAGTTTCATGCAGCGGGCAAGTCTCAGGTGGGTTCAGCAACTACTCAGCACCCAGGACCTCCCGTCTGCAGAGGCGGAACAGGTGGAGCGGCTGGAGGCTGCAGTTGCGTATGGGGCTGATGCCCTCTATGATCTCCTCAGGGTGCAGGCCAGAGCCATGGTTTCAGCGGTGTCGGCCAGAAGCCTCCTCTGGCTGCGAAATTGGGCAGCTGACTCCTATTCTACATTGCAGTTGGGCACTCTCCCATTCAAGGGTAAGTTGCTTTTTGGGGAGGACCTGGAACAGCTTATCAAATCTTTAGGCGACAAGAAGATTCATAAGCTGCCTGAGGACTGCCCTAAACAGTCCGAGTCCTTTTTTTCCTTCGCGCTCTCATTTCAGGGGGCAGCGCAGGTACAGCAAGACGTGGGGGGCTTCTCAAAGAAGTCCCTCCACTAGATCTCAATCATGGTCTCATTCCTTTCGTGGACGACGGCCATTCTGGGAGGATAACCCTCAAGGATCCGCCCCAAAGTCCTCGCAATGAGATGAAGCCAGCCCATTCCTCCGTTCCTGATTTAGGTGGTCGTCTATCCCTATATTATGAGGAATGGGTCAAAATTACTTCGGATTGGTGGGTCCTCAAAGTAATCGAATGAGGCTACACTTTAGAATTTGCTTGGGATCTTCCGGACCTCTATTTAATTGCTCCCTGCGGACTTCGGAAGCGTCCAGCTGTGCGCCAGACTCTCGACAGGCTTCAATAGCTCGGAGCCATAGTCCCTGTCCCCCTGGAGGAAAAGGGGTCAAGCCAGTATTCGTAGTTCCCAAAAAGGACAGCTCTTTTCGACCAATCCTGGACCTCAAGAGAGTCAACAAGGCGCTCAAGGTCCCCCATTTTCGGATGGAGACCCTGAGAGCGGTCATCGCGGCGGTTCGCACAGGCAAATTCCTTGCTTTTCTTGATTTGATGGAGACCTTCCTTCATATCCCAATCCACCAAGAACATCAGAAGTATCTCTGTTTCAACATCCTGGGACGGCATTACCAGTTTCAAGTGCTCCCGTTTGGTCTCGCCACTGCTCCACGCACATTTACCAAGGTCATGGTGGTAGTTGCGGCCTTCCTCTGCCAAGAGGGTATACTGGTCCAAGCTTACCTGAATGACTGGCTCATTCGGGCAAAATCGGAGAAACTCTGCGCGATTGCAGTCAACAGAGTCTTGTCGTTTCTCACCTCCCTCGGTTGGATAGTCAATTTCCCCAAGAGCAACCTCAAGCCCTCTCAAGTCCTGGAATTTTTAGGGGCACGCTTTGACACACACGTGGGCAAAGTCTTGCTTCCTGAGGCCCGGGCGCTCAAGCTCATGAATAAAGTACGACATCTTTTATCTCTCTCTGTGCTCACAGCCTGGGACTATCTCCAGGTCCTGGGCTCTATGGCTTCAACTATAGATTTGGTTCCATGGGCCTTCACACATATGCAGCCTTTACAGAAAGCTTTGCTGTTCCGCTGGAAGCCGGTCTTGGAGGAGTTTCAGACACCTCTACCACTCTCCGACTTTACCATCACCAGCATGCAGTGGTGGCTCTCACTCGCTCAGCTGTTGATGGGGATGCACTTGGAAATACCTCAGTGGATCATTTTTACGACGGATGCCAGCCTCTCTGGGCAAAGGGCAATGGTCCCCAGTCCAATCTCAATGGCACATCAATCATCTGGAGGCCTGAGTGGTTCGCCTGGCGCTCAAGATGTTCCTGCCCTTGCTCCGTCGCAAAGCGGTGCGAGTTCTCTCCGACAATGCCACCACAATAGCCTACATCAATCGCCAGGGTGGTAGCCCTGGAAGCCAGCAAGTTGTTCTCCTGGGTGGAGCACCATCTGGCTCGACTGGCAGCCTCCCACATTGTGGGGAAGGAGAATATTCAGGCCGACTTCCTAAGTCATCAACACCTAGACCCCGGAGAGTGGGAGTTGTCCGAAGAGGCGATGGATCTTGTCGTGCGCAAATGGGGAGCCCCCCACTTAGACCTGATGGCCACTCTGAAAAATGCGAAGACTCCCAGATTCTTCAGCCGCAGACGGGAGCACTGGTCGGAAGGGGTGGATGCCCTGGTCCTACCCTGGCCTCACGACATCCTCCTCTACGTGTTCCCACCCTGGCCTCTGGTGGGAAATGTACTCAGAAGAATAGAGCTTCACATTGGGCCGGTCATTCTCGTAGTGCCAGAATGGCCCCGGAGACCATGGTTCGCAGATCTGGTGAACCTCGCGATGGATGGTCCTCTTCGCCTCGGTCACTTCCCAAACCTAGTGCGGCAGGGTCCCGTATTTTTCGATCAGGCGGATCGCTTTTGTCTAGCGGCCTGGCTTTTGAGAGGCGCAGACTGAGGAAGAAGGGTTATAAGGAGGAGGTTATTTCCACCTTGTTGCATGCACGTAAGACTTCAATCTCTCTCGCTTATGTTTGGGTATGGAGAGTGTTTGAGACGATGTGTGCTGACTCAGGAGTACTGGCGCGCAAGGCCCCGGTGTCCCAGGTCCTATCTTTCCTACAGAATGGCCTCTCCAAGGGTTTGTCTTTCAGTTCCCTGCGGGTTCAAGTTTTGGCTCTCGGTTCCCTCTTAGGGCGGGTCGATGGTTAAGTGGTGGCGGCCCACCCGGATGTCATGCAGTTCCTCAAGGGGGCTAAGCATTTGAACCCGCCTGTCCAGGCTACTTGTTCGTCATGGAGCCTTAATCTGGTACTTCGAGTTCTCTGCGGGGCACCTTTCGAACCCTTCAGGCGGGCCACGCTCAAAGACCTGACACTTAAGACAGAATTTCTGGTCTCTATCTGCTCAGCGAAGAGAGTGTCCGAGCTCCAAGCTTTGTCTTGTAGGGAACCATTTCTTCGTTTTTCTGATTCAGGTGTTTCCCTCAAGACAGTACCATCCTTTTTACCAAAGGTCATGTCATCTTTTCACTTAAATCAGTCAGTGGGGCTACCTGCCTTTTCTCCAGATGACATTGCGAGCATACCTGGCGGAGACCTAAGGCACCTTGATGTGAAAAGAGTGCTTCTGCAATACTTAGAAGTCACAAATGAGTTTCGGGTCTCTGATCATCTCTTTGTCTTATGGAGCAGACCCAATAAGGGGAACAAGGCTTCTAAGGCTACCATCACTTGCTAGCTAAAGGAGGCGATTGCATCGGCATATATCTGTCAGGACCGGCTGGTTCCAGAGGGCTTAAAGGCCCATTCGATGCATTCACAGGCTACCCCTTGGGCAGAGAGCCAGTTGGTCTCCCCGCAAGAAATATGCAGAGCAGCTACTTGAAAATCTCTTCATACCTTTGCTCGTCATTATCGCCTCGATGTACAGGCGCCAGTTTTTGGTTCCTTCGGCAGACAGGTGCTTCGAGCGGGACTATCTCAGTCTCACCCTACTTAGGGAAGCTTTGGTACATCCCACTGTCTGGACTGATCCTGGTACGTACAGGGAAAGGAAAATTGATTCTTACCTGATAATTTTCATTCCTGTAGTACCACAGATCAGTCCAGACGCCCGCCCTTCTTGCATTCTGACTTTTCTTGGAAATGACCGCTTGAAGTTTCTTTCATTTACAGATTTTGGGAGTATCTCCTAAGTTTATCAGAGCAACGCATATCTGAGCTATAAGGCACCGGAAGTATCAGACCATTATATATGAGCGCTTTTTTGCATTGTTTCAAATTTCCAGTTCCAATTTGGAGGTTACAGGTTTTACTTGCTTGATTTTTCTCTGGTTAAGATTATAGTTTACAATTTTTTTCCTGCTTTGATAACGATTATACTGAAGTGACACAGGGGGAGCACTGCCCTGATATAGGATACCTTTTGAGTTTTTCTCTGTCTCCATCTGCTGGAAAGGAGGCTCAACCCACTGTCTGGACTGATCCGTGGTACTACAGGAACGAAAATTAGCAGGTAAGAACCAATTTTCCATTCTTTATTTTTGTTTTTAGTTTGGCTATTCTTTTATTTCTCAAGTCTCCTCCAAAATAAATAAAGAGAGGGGAAATTTAAAAAATTGTCAGTCATGTCAGAAAACCCAACAGTTTAAATTGTTTAGGAAATACAGCTCCAAGATGACTACAGCAGACCTTCACAAAGTCTGCCTTAGGTGCCTGGGGCCCCTCTCATTTATTTATTTATTTATTTGAAGCTTTTATATACCGGCATTAGTATGCAAACATCAAACCGGTTCACATTGCAACTAATAGGCTGAAAGTACAATCAACAGGGAGGGGAAACGGGAGAGAGTAAATACATAGTGCAGAGAGTATTGAAAATTACAAGCATTAGATTTAAACGGTAACGGGCTATTTACAAGAGTCTATAAGTAAAGTCTTAAATGGTAACAGGCTAATTACAAATCTATATACAATTTAGGTGTCATCCTCTCATGACACCACTAACTGTGAGGTTTGTGCCAGGATGTCTTCAGGAGCAATCCAATACAGACAATTGAAACTCATTCAGAGCCATCCTCGCCTGAAGGCAAAGGAACTTTTTTGGTGGGTGCACCAGTACCTCATAAAAGAAAGAGATCAAATCACTGAAGAGCCATAGTAAGAGCTCCTTGTCCTCATCCACTTCTCAGAAAATAAATGCTTCCCCTTTGGGGCACAGCTCTAGATGCCAGACTTTGGCACCAAAGAAAATGAAGACTTTTGGCACTGACAAAAGAAGATAAAATCTCTGTCAGTGCCATCATATATACAACCATCTACATCTGTGAAGAAAATGTCAGACAGAGCTTCAGATTCTAAGAATAAGTGTTCACCATCCATCCTGATGCCAGAGTCTTAACAAATCTTCATATGCATTTCCACCAGATGTAAACAACCAAGCCTTCATCCAGAAAATGTGGCATGACTTTGTCAAATAATCTATGAAGAGAAGGAAATGCCATTGCCACAGGAACAGCCTTTACAAATTTTGGAAATATTGTTTAAAAATTGGAATCTTTGGGTAGATTTTAAAAGAAGCACGTGGGCTTACATGTGCGCACGCTACCCAGCTCGTACACATGGACACCTGATTTTATAACATGCACAAGCAGGTACGCGCATGTTATAAAATCGAGGGGGTGCACAATTCCCTCCCAGGCCGCTCCGATTTCGGAGCGGCCTGGGAGGGAACTTCCTAACCACCTAATCTAACCTTCCCACCCCGTCCCCTTTCCTACCCCCCCAACTTTTGTTTTACCTTCTGCGCCTGCCTCCGGGCAAGCACAGGTTGTGCTCGCTGGCAGCCTGACTGCACGTGATTACCCAGCACAGCGGCAAATGGCCGCTGTGCCGGGAGCCTCTTACCTCGCCCTGCCCCCCCAGACAGCCCCGCCCCCTCCCCGCCCCTTTCTCGAAGCCCGGGACTTAGGGCTTTATATGCATTGCCAGGCCTCTATAAAATAGGCCCAGCACGTGTAACCCCCCCTACGCACGTAAGGCTTTGAAAATCCAGCTCTTAGTCTCCAGTACTGCCTTATCAAACACCTGTAGAAGAAAGGGATATGCCCCCTTCCTCACTGCACAAAATCAAACTCTCTAATTCATATATTACACTCAGATGCAGATTCTTATGACTCAATTTCAGATGATTCTGTACCTGAATCTACAGGATTACCACCTGAGCGTTGCCCGGAAATGGAAAGGAGTAACAATACTTGGCCGGAAGACCTTCATATGCAGCTCTTATACAGAAGTTGGCAGAGTCAATCCCATTCTTGTTGTAGGAAGAGCTGGAAACATCAGAAGAATTCAGGGGTCCTATAACATATCAAGGCTCCAAAACAACCCTCAGCTGTTCTGGTGCATAAGGCCTTGAAGGACCTTCAGTCAAAATTATGGGCTACACCTCTTTCTGCGATGCCTGTAGCAAGGGAGGTTGATCGCAAGCATAGGGTTAAGGACCACCTGGGCCATCAGAGGGTGCAGCTTCCTCATGACTTAGTAGTTGACTTTTGGCATGCCACATGGCAAAAAATTCCAAAATCCACTCGCAGTTGTCCTGGCAAAGAGTATGGGCTCCTGAATAATATGGGCAAAAAGTTCTTTCAAGCAACTATGCTGCAAAATAGAATATCTATCCACTACTTTCAGATGGCCCAATATCTCTATAATATTCTACAGACAATAACTAATTAAGAACATAAGAAATTGCCATGCTGGGTCAGACCAAGGGTCCATCAAGCCCAGCATCCTGTTTCCAACAGAGGCCAAACCAGGCCACAAGAACCTGGCAATTACCCAAACACTAAGAAGATCCCATGCCACTGACGCAATTAATAGCAGTGGCTATTCCCTAAGTAAATTTTATTAATAGCCGTTCATGGACTTCTCCTCCAAGAACTTATCCAAACCTTTTTTGAACCCAGCTACACTAACTGCACTAACCACATCCTCTGGCAACAAATTCCAGAGCTTTATTGTGCGTTGAGTGAAAAAGAATTTTCTCCGATTAGTCTTAACTCCTCTTCCTACCAAACTTCAAGGGAAGTTCCAATCATACTTCCAGAAAGCAGATGAATGTTCAAAACATCTCAAGTGAGTAAAAACAAATTGCTCAATGCAATCAAACATCACCATCCATATGAAAAAACAAAGAACACTTTTATTGTGAAATGGATCAGCCACAACTGGCTTAATGAACTATGGCTCTTGGATGTCTAGCTGTAAGGTCAACGCAAAGGCTAGATATCAAATCATTGTGATCCATTTTTTATATTGATGGTGATGTCTGATTTCATTGAGCAATTTTTTTACATCATTCAGTTTTGCTCATGTGTGGTTATTTTGTATAAGTAACAAAACATCTCAAGTCCATTTATGACAATTCTGACTCATCCTCCAGAGCTTCAGTAGTCACTATTGCAGCTAGAAAATTAGCATGGCTCAAAGCCTTTGGCTTAAGGGAGGATGTTCATTAGAAGCTCTTTGGAGATAAGCTTAAGGAGACTGTGAACATACTAAGACATCAGTGTACCACAGCTACTTCTGATCCTTCAGCCTCTCTATTGATTTTCCAACCATACAAGAGACAATATTATGCTCCTTAATCTTAACAGAGGCAGTGATACTAGCCACAACAGCAGCTGCAGCAGTTGCAGGCTAGAGAACATGCAAGGATCGGGAATCAGCCCAGCAGTCAGTAAAAAAAAAAAAAAAAAAAGCAGCCACAGGATTTTTGACTGCAAGTTATCTTCCAGTGATGGGACGGCTTCAATCTTTTATTACGAAATGTCCCTTAAAACCACAAATGAGTGGGTTCTCATCATCATCCAAAAGGGTTAACGGTTAAACTTTGAAACTCTTCCACTAATAATTCTACATCAGTCTCATCACATTCCAAAGGATCAATTCTCCTTCATCTTCCCTGTCTTCCCAGAAATAGAACCAGTTCCTTTGACAGAGAAGGGCAAGGGATTTTACTCAAAATATTTCCTTAATCTCAAGAAGCCTGAGGCTTCTGTCCCATCCTAGATTTGTTAGCATGGAACATATTCCTCAAATGGGGAAAATTCAAAATGAACTCATTGGCAGCCATCCTTCCTCTGCTATAACTGAATGACTGGTTAACCATGTAGGATCTTAAGGCTGCTTATATTTGCATTCCCATCCAGACCATTGAAAATACCTCATTTAACAGAGCAAATCATTACTATCAATACAAGGTCCTTCCTTTTGAGCTTTTTGCAGCCCCAAGAGTATTCATGAAATGTCTTGTCTAGCAATGTGGTTGCAGCTCATCTGAGAAAGAAATATCTCTCGGTGTTTTCATGCTGGTTAATATCGAGTACATCCTTCAAAGAAGCCAAAATTCCCACAGATCTTGCAGTTCCAACTCTATTTGCTCTAGAATTTATCCTCAACTATGACAAATCCCAGCTGAATCCTTCTCAGCATTTGGAGTTCCTAGAAGGACATCTTGATACACAGGCTTGCAAAACCTTCCTGCCGGGCCAGAGAATGACCACTCTGCTATTGTTGATATGCTCAATTCTCACTCAGAACACGATATTGGCAAGGTGGTTTATGGAGTTACTAGGCCATATTGCAGTTACCGTTCATGTAACCCCGTTCACACATTTTACATCAGAATACCACAGTGGCATCTGAAGTGTTTCTGGAACCAATATACTCAGTGACTGGCTCACAGTGTACTGACACTTCCCCTCTGTGATTTGCTATATTGGTGGAATAATCACCTTACTCTTTTTGGCAGGGACAACCTTTTCACTCTCCACAATTTTGACTGACCTTAGCTATTAATGGATCCAATCTGGCCTGGGACCAATTATGTGCTCGGGAAATGTGGACCAGAGAGGAATAAGGTCTTCACATAAACAGTTTGGAAATGAAGGCTATATTTATAGTCCTTGTAGCTTAAATATTGGTAAAGGTCATTTGGATTCAAACAATCCCCGGTGGAATAAATACTTTGGGTATAAAGCTAGAAAGTGGGCTAACTATGTCTGTCCATGTTTCAGCGATAGATTGTTTTTCTGTCTATATTATATGAGAAGATTGAGGCCATTTTTAAAGAAGCATGATCTTCAAACCATAATTCATGTTCTCATACTTTTAATAGCCTAGATTATTGGGATGGTCTATCAGTAGGGTCTATGAGAAGGTTACAAATTATTCAGAACACAGCAGCCAGATTTATATTTGGTTTAAAGAAAGTTACAATCATGTAATGCCTTGTTTAAAAGCATTTTATGGGTTTCCTGTTTCTTATTGAGTTCACTTTAAATTACTATTTGGCCTTAAACAGATGAAGTCCATCTTACCTTTTTGATATTTTAGTACCCTATTCCCCATATGGGTCCTTCATTCATCAAAGCAGCATTTATTAGAAGTCCCAGGCCCCAATAAGAATAGAGTGTACTTACTAAATAGTTTTTAGCTACCAAGGTCCTTTTTTATTGAATGCCTTAAACCTTGAGATTTGTAAGAAGCTGAATTATCTCAGGTTTCAAAAAGCAGTTAAGACTTGGCTATTTTTTAATCTCTTTTTATTGAAGTCACCAGGCAACCAATACAGTGGTAAGCAAAACAAAGATAAAATTCCTAATATATCCAAGAAGGTTGAACAGAAAAGATTAGGTCTAGCAGTGTGGTACTAAGCCACAGTGACTTAATTTTTATAAATGTTATAAAAATATCCCTCCCCTAATTCCCCCCCCCCCCCCCACACACACACTCCCAGCTATACCGTACAGATTTGCATAAACCATGCATCTTAAAATAATGGAAACATATTAATTATACACATATAGTAGTTCAGAAACCAATTTCCATAACAAAAGTATCCTGTTTGAGTCACCTTAGTCTTAACAGTTACTGCACTGCTTCAGCTTCTTAAGTGCTCAAGTTGCAGATTTTGTAACATAGATCCTCTCCAGCCTCTGAATGAGGGGAGTTCGTCATCTTTCCAACACATCAGAATCTCCTTTTTTGGCCAATAGAATCACTATAGCAATAAATTTATTGCCTCCCCCCCCCATGGTAAATTTTACTTCATGTCAGTAAAATTAAAATATACTATAGGGCCTGACCAGGAGATGTTAATTCCCAAGATATGATCCATGGAAAGATCCCAATTTGTGGCAGCCCATGAGCACGTGACGCAAAGTGCCCTCTCGTATTTTACACTTTAGACATAAGGTCAAGTTCCACAGCCCCACGCGGTATCTCAAAGATCTAGTCAAACTCTATGGAGCAGTTTAAATTGAATCTCCCTCATATTGGCAACCATGAAATGTTTGTATATGTATGCAAATATTTGTAAGAAAATATGTCAGTAATTTCTCCCAAATCTTTACCCCATTGTGTTCCCAATTTAGTTAAATGTGGAGAAGGCATCAAAGACTTTAGAGAGGCAGACCAAAAGGCAATTTTATTAAATTTTGGAACTGACTCCAGAATCCTTTCTTCTTGTTCTGTATCAACAATCTTACCCAGATCTCCCTTACACACTTGAGTGCAATAATGGCACCCCTGTAGGTTGGTAAAGAAATGAGATGTTGGAATATCCCATGTTTCCCTTAGATCCTCAAAAGAATAGGAACATAAAGAGTCTTCATCTACCCACTTACCTACAGCATCCAAACTCTTCTGGGCCCAGTTTTGAAACAACAACCTTCCCATGCCAGGCAAAAATTCACTATTAGCAGATAACATCAGAAAAGGAGATACCCTGGGGTCCCTTCCAGGTAGCTTCCACTAGCTGATCCAGGCCTTATGGACAGCATGAAACCAAAATCTAGGGCCCCCAATAGAAAGCAGCTTACTTGTGAGTAAATGAAGGAGATTACTTGGTCCATATGGGTATGTCCATACTGCCATCAGCCCCTTAACATCAGATTAAATTTTTTTTTTAAACCCAATCCTGAATAAAGCAAAGAAGATAGGAAATATACAGGCAAAGATCAGGCAGTGACACTCTCCCTTGACGATGTTCCAGATTTAAAGTGTCAAAACATATCTTAAGCCTTTTCATCCCAGATAAAATCTGCCACCATGGCATGAAAAGATAGAATAACCTTATTTTTTACCCATATTGGTAGCATTTGTAAACAATACAGGAATCTGGGCAGAACTACCATTTTTATCAAAGTAATCGGCTCAGATGGAGGAAGTGACGTCATCTTAATAAGATGGCTGCCTGAATCTTTCCTCCGACACTCTCCAAAGCAGCAAAGTTAAAATCTCCCGATCGAGGCGCAATAGAGGCTTCATATTTTCTCCTCTGTGTAGCTTAGTTGACCAGGAATATGGCAAGCCGCAAAAAGACCGTGGATTTACAACAATTCTCCTTTGATGCTGGAGGATCCAGATTTGCGGCCCTGAGTGGGACCACGGGGGACGCTGAAGCAATTGACCCAGAAGGTAACCGCGGCCCAGCCGTATTGAGTACGGATAGTGGCGACGGGACAATTAATAAAGCAGATCTCCAAAACTGGTTTAAAGACCTGAAAAATGATATTAAAAAATTCTCGGATGAGTTTCGGGAGGCGATTGCTACTATCCGTACTGATATTTGCGATTTGGGTCATCGGGTAGAGGAAAGTGAGACGCAGCTTGATGCACATAACACCCGGATGACTGCTCTAACAACGGAGGTTGCGGGCATACATACCGCACAAGAGGATTTAGAGTTGAAACTTGAAGATTTAGAAAATCGCACGCGTCGTAACAATATACGAATTAGAGGGCTACCGGAAGAGGCAGAGTATTCTGACTGCAAAGAGACCGCCCGGCGGATTTGTAGAGCGCTGTTTACCGCAGCAGAGGCAAACATAAAAGTAATCAGCCCAGGAGCAACAAAGGTAAAGACCTCCAATGCATCAACAAAAATTTTATATTGTCCAAAATTGCCATAAAATTGCACTCATATATCTCAGCCTCATGCAAGCTAATTGTATCCCCAGGTACCGGATATGATCTGCGGCCTGTACGAAGGGAAAAGAACCTTCCCAGCTCTTAGGAAGGGTCACATCAATGGATAAAGCGATAGACTTGCTATAATTAATTTTAAATCCCGAGAAAGCTCCAAAAACCTCTGCGCGTACATGTCCCACAAAGAAACCTAAGATCTGCTAATAAGGCTCTACTAACTGTTCCCTCTGTCAAAACAGCACGCCTCACGCAAGTTAGGGAGAGAGCACTATCACTGGCTGACCCCATGCTATGGAACACCATGCCACTCGAAATAAGGCTGCAGAGAAACTTCAAAATATTCAAATCCAATCTGAAAACCTGGCTATTTAAACAAGCTTTTTATAAAGATAAAGAGAAGGAAAAAAACAGTTGATTAATTAGGATGCACCAAACTAGAAATTGTTATTTGTAACCTACAAATGCACATTAAGGTTAAATTCTTTCCGCCTAATATGCTCCCTACAGACAAACTTAATGTACACACATAGTTTATTGAAGTGAATTGTTACCGCACTATGATGGCACATGATTAATTGTAATCTATACCACTTACTCTATTCATTATCGTGCCTTGCTGTAAACCATTGTGATGGTTATCTAACTTAACGACGGTATAGAAGAGCTTTTAAATAAATAAATAAATAAAAATAAATATTAGTGGGGTGGCAATCTACTCACATAAGAGCTTGTAAAATTCAGGACCAAAACTATCTGGCCCTGGAGTTTTTGCCAATTGTAAATACTTAATAGCCTTTCTCATCTCTAACTCAGTGAGTGGGGGGTGGGTTAGGTAGGGGAAGGGAGGGGAAAGTGCGGGGGTGGGGGGGGGGTGGAAGGAAAGCTCCCTCCGAGGCCGCTCCGAAATCGGAGCGGCCTCGGAGGGAACGGAGGCAGGCGGCGCGGCTCGGCAGCCTTGCGCGCGCCGACCCTGAATTTAAAGGATACGCGCGGCTACGCATGTTACCATTTCCTCTAGCAGGCCGATACAGCACAGTGCGCTCCAGTAGAGCGCACTGTTAACCGGCATTTGGATGCGCATTTTCAACGCGTCGAAATCGCACGTCCAACCCCCCCCCCCCGAGACTAATAGCGCCCGCAACATGCAGCCAAGCTGCACATTTTACTTTAAGAAATTAGCGCCTACCCAAAGGTACAGAGGGTACATAGAAAAGCAGTAAAAACTGCTTTTCTATGCACCCTCTGACTTAATATCATGGCAATATCATGGCGATATTAAGTCGGAGGTCCCAAAAGTTAAAAAAAAAAGTTAAAAAAAAGAAAATTAAAATGGGCCCGTGGCTCGCAGTTGAAAACCAGACGCTCAATTTTGCCGGCGTCCGGTTTCCGAACCCATGGCTGTCAGCGGGTTTGAGAACCGATGCCGGCAAAATTGAGTGTCGACTGTCAAACTTGCTGACAGTCGCCGCTCCTGTCCAAAAAGAGGCGCTAGGGACGCGTGCATGTTATAAAATTGGGCGTACATTTGTGCGCACCGGGTAGCGCACACAAATGTAGGCCGTGCGCGTAGGTTTAAAAATCCTGCCCTAAGGGATTATCTATAATGTTAAAATCTCTCCCCATAATTACTGAATATCCTTCTCAATAAAAATGTTTTTCCAGAATAGTGTTGAAAAACCCATGTAAGTAAGAATTTGGAGCATAGTTGTTGACCAGCATCACTCACTCCTTGTTACAGACCCATAATAATGACATACCTCCTATTTGGTTCCATCAGGGTTCGCTCTTTATTGAAGTACACATTTTTATTAATCAAAATAGCTACACTTCTCTGTCTGGAATTAAATGAGTAAAAACAATGTCCCACCCATTCTCTTTGCACTGCAGTTTCTGGTATTCGTGGTCTTCCAACTGAGTTTTCTCCAAGAATGCCACATGTATACTATGCTTGTGCAAAGCTGTAAGCATTCTTTTCCTTTTGAAAGGAGAATGTAAACCATCGATGTTCAACATACTAAAGATAATACTAGTTGGTCATGAAACATCAAAATACCAGATTGAATCACAAAGGTTGACTCTTAGATTTGGAAGTGGTAGAATCCCCCAGCTCAGATCACCCCCCCCCCCCCGCCAAATATTATAACCAATTTCAAAGCATAATTTCCTCAACAGTTCAGGTATATGCAGGTTGACATTTTCATACAAACACTCACACAAATCTCAATCACACACATTATAAATTCTTCAAAACCCTCTCAACCAAAGAAACTTAAATCCCACGGAAGATCAGTCCAGGTCTTTCGGCTTTTCTTCTTCTGGTGTTGCCATCTTATACACCACGAGCAAACCCTGAGGCTCTAGGAGTTGACAAATTTTGACAAAATTCATCAAGAACCAACATGCAGGAATCCACTGGATATGATATAAGTACAGACCTAAGACAACCAATAGTGCAGATAAATCAACAATCCCCCTTATCCAGCAGAGCAGAGCTAATCATGCCTTGATCTGCAGAAATCCGCACGAATCCACTTCAATATGTCATGGCTAAGGATGGAATAATCAGTCCAATTAAGAGCGGATTATTAATCACATCTTGTTGGGGGTGGTTTATGTTTTTCCTCCTTTTCTTCTAAAATATATTGAGAAATTACTACTTACCTGATAATTTCACTTTCCTTAATATAGACAGATGGGTTCAAGACAAGTGTGTTATACACCTCTAGCAGCAGATGGAGACAAAGCAAACTGGCGTCACATTATATATACTCCTGAAGTGACATCAGCCTGCCAGTATCCTTTTCAAAAGCAATTGAGGACAGACTAGCAAAAACTTGATTAAAAATAGATAACCATTTCAATACACAGCCAATACTTTAACAATAGTCTAGGGACTAGAATAACACTTACCAGTAATCCCTGGAACACATAGTCACCCAAGAGGCCTCTAACATAAACATACGGCAGCCAAGGTGGGAAGCTGAACCCATCTGTCTATATTAAGGAAAGTGAAATTATCAGGTAAGTAGTAATTTCTCATTTCCTAGCACATAGACAGATATACCAAAGCTACCCCCAGTAGGGTGAAAGGCTGCCCATGCTCTAGTCAAAACTGCCAGTGCAAAGGCTGCGTCCTCCCTGGCCTGTACATCCAGACAATAATACCTGGAAAAGGTGTGTAAGGAGGACCACATCGCAGCTCAGCAAATGTCGTCACAAGACCAATCTAACCTCTGCCAATAACACTGCCGGAACCCTTTTGGAATGAGCCCTAACCTGAGTAGGCAACGGCTTTTCAGTAGCCACATATGCGGTCGTGATTGTCTCCTTAATCCAACAAGCTATTGTAGCCCGCAAAGCCGGCTCATCTTGTTTATCTCCACCATGAAGGACAAACAGGCGATCCGTCTTTCAAAAAGGCTTAGAAACCTCCAGATACCTCAGGATGTGTCTTTTGACATCCAAGGGATGCAACAGGTGATATTCCTTTGCATCACTTTTCTTATCCAGAGATGGCAAGGAAATGAACTGATTCCACTTTTAGGCAAGAAAGAAAGAACAGTATGCAGTTGAACCACTCCTGGAGTCACCCGAAGGAACTGACGACAAGGCCTTCAGCTCAGAAATTCTACACTCAGAACATATTGCCACCAGAAACACTGTTTTCAAGGGAAGGGAGCACAGTGGTTGAAACATAGGACCTGCCAAAAAGTCCAAAACCAGATTAAGACTCCACAAGGGTAGCGGTAACTGCAAGGGAGGATGAAGATATATCACTCCCTCAAGGAATGGGTCGCATCAAGATGAGATAAGGATTCACCATTCACCTGACCTCTGAAACAGACAAGAAATTAAGAGCCAACCTTTTATTCAACCCATCTTTCAAAAATTCCAAAATGAGCAGGATCCTAACTGAACGAGGAAACACACCTCGATCCTCACACCAAGATTCCCAATGCTTGCCAAGCCCGTACATAGGCTAAGAAATTGGAGAACTTTCATGCTTTTAGCAAGGTGGCAATCACCACAGCAGAATATCCATGTTTCAATAAGCGAGTCTTCTCAAAGACCATACCATAAGACAAAAAAGACTCGGATCATCGAGAAGGACAGGTCCCCTGCTGCAACAGATTCCTGTGTGCCGGCAGACAAAGAGGGGAGTCCTCCAGGAATCTTTGCAGATCTGCATACCATGGTCTCCTGGGCCAAACTGGTGCCACCAAAAGCATCATCCCCCTGTGGCCTTCGACCCTCCAAACCATTCTGTCCAACATGGGCCAAGGAGAAAGGCATACAGAAGGTTGTCCTCCAGCCAAATCTGCACAAGAGCATCGATAACCCAAGGCCTTTGGATCTCTCCTGCGACTGAATAATCGAGGAACCTTCACATTGCAAGAAGTTGCCAGCAGTGCTAGGAACATAAGGCCCCAGTGCTCCACTATCAGCTGAAACGCCTCATCTGACAATACCCATTCTCCTGGGTTCAGACTGTCTCGGCTGAGAAAGTCTGCTCCTAGTTTGTCTTTTCCTGTAATGTGTGAGGGCAAAATCTCCTGAAGTTGCACTTCTGCCCATTCCATAAGCTGGTCTATTTCCTGGGAGACTTGCTGGCTCTTTGTTCCTCCCTGCCAATTGATGTAAGCTGCAGCCGTCGTTGTGTTGTCTGACATTACCCAGACCGCCTGACCCTGCAATCTGCCACTGAACTGCAAACACACCAACTGGACCGTCCGGGCTTCCAGAGAGACTCCTCTGAATCCCAGCGCCCTTGCACCGATAGTTCCTAACAGTGAGCTCCTCCAACCCTGGAGGCTCGCATCTGTCAAGCATACCAACCAGTCTGATGATGTCAGGGAAACTCCCTTTCTCAGATGATCTGCTTGCAACCACCACTGGAGGTGAGAGCAGACTTCCATCGGCAGGTGGAGCCATATTGAGTAGTCCTGAGACTGCGGGTTCCATGAAACAGTAGGGAGCACTGAAGAGGATGCAGGTGCACCCTCACCCACGGCACCACTTTCAGGGTTGCCGCCATAAAAATGAGTACCTGTAGATAGGCCCACGCTGACGGGCATATAAGGTTCACCAAGATACGCCCCAGTGTCTAACTTCTGAATATGAGCTTCTGGCAAGAAAACTTTACCCTGCCTCGTGTCGAACCGAACACCCAGATACTCCAATGACTGAGATGGCTGAAGAATGCTCTTGCCTAGGTTCACCACCAAACTGAGCTCTTGCAACAGGGAGAACACCTTGTGGGTTACCAGGCGGCTTTTTTCCAGAGATTTGGCCCAAATCAGACAGTCATTCAAATATGGATGAACTAGAATCCCATCCTATCTCAATTCTGCCGCCACCATCACCACAATCTTGGAAAAGTTCTGGGTGTGGTGGCCAGATCCAAAAGACAGCACTCGAAACTGATAATGGCACTCCAACATCACAAAATGCAAAAAACTACATTATTCCACTCAGATGAGAATGTGTAGGTACACCTCAGACAGACCCAAGGAGGTCAGAAATTCCCCCGACTGCACAGCCATTATCACTGAACGCAAAGATTCCATGTGAAAATGAATCACCCTCAATGACAGTTGACCCCTTTGAGATCCAGGATGAAATGAAGGAGCCTTCCTGCTCGGGCACAATGAAATAAATGGAATATCGCTCTGTATTTTCTTGAGACATGGATACTGGAACCACAGCCCTCAGACTGAGGAGCCTTGACAGAGTAGACACCACTGCCTGCTTCTCGACTCGCCTCTGATAAAAGAGAGACAGGCATTTCCCTTCGCCTGTTCCCAGGGGTGTGTCGGCAAACTGTATAGGGAGGCTCAGGAGATTCCAGTACCTGAGTCTGCGCCTGTCTGAACTATCAGGGATGAAAGGACTAATACCTACCAAAAGGATGAGTCCTCTGGAAGATCGCTCCTCTGTAGGGTCGAAAACGCTTGGATCCCTGAGCATGACCTCTCATTGTAAAGGAGCAGGGCATCTGCTTCTTATCTTCCGGTAACCGGGAAACCAAGGATTTACCCCCACACTGGCCAGTTTCTCCAACTTGCTCCCAAAGAAGAGCGAGTCTTCAAAGGGCAACGTCTTAAGTTTAGCGTTAGAGGTTGCATCGGTCGACCAATTTGGAACATAAGAACATAAGAAAATGCCATAATGGGTCAGACCAAGGGTCCATCAAGCCCAGCATCCTGTTTCCAACAGTGGCCAATCCAGGCCATAAGAACCTGGCAAGTACCCAAAAACTAAGTCTATTCCATGTTACCGTTGCTAGTAATAGCGGTGGTTATTATCTAAGTCAACTTAATTAATAGCAGGTAATGGACTTCTCCTCCAAGAACTTATCCAATCCTTTTTTAAACACAGCTATACTAACTGCACTAACCACATCCTCTGGCAACAAATTCCAGAGTTTAACTGTGCGTTGAGTAAAAAAGAACTTTCTCCGATTAGTTTTAAATGTGCCCCATGCTAACTTCATGGAGTGCCCCCTAGTCTTTCTACTATCTGAAAGAGTAAATAACCGATTCACATCTACCCATTCTAGACCTCTCATGATTTTAAACACCTCTATCATATCCCCCCTCAGTCGTCTCTTCTCCAAGCTGAAAAGTCCTAACCTCTTTAGCCTTTCCTCATAGGGGAGTTGTTCCATTCCCCTTATCATTTTGGTTGCCCTTCTCTGTACCTTCTCCATCGCAATGATATCTTTTTTGAGATGCGGCGATGTTGGGTTGATGGATCCTTGGTCTGACTCAATATAGCAGTTTCTTATGTTCTTATGACATAATTGATGCCGGGCTGCTATTATTGAAGCCACCCCTCTGGCCAAAGTGTGGACTAAAAGCCGCCCACATCTATCAAAAAGGTGGCTGCTGGATCCATAATTGCCCTGAAATTTACTCCAGAGCCTCAACCTCCTAAGAGAGAGGTAAACAAGAGCGAGCCACCAGGGAAGGACAAGAAGCTATTTGCAATGTCATTGCCACTGCTTCAGATGCTTGTTTTAAGGATGGTCTCAACCCTCCTATCATGAACATCTTCCAAGGTTGTTTCTCCCTCTATGGGGATAGATGCCCGTCTGGAGGTTGCACAAACAAGCACATTCACCTTCGGAAAACATAAACACTCTCTCACCACTGGATCCAAGGGGTATAGACCTTCCAAGGAAACCAAAATGGATTTTTTTTTACTTAGAATCTGAATCCATCCCAGGCACTCCCAGGTTTTGCAAGAGCTGGAAAATCAGAGCCAGCAGCCCATCTCTATGAAAGAACTACAACATAGTCGTTTACAGTTTCAGCCCCGGAGGAATATCCCATCCTCCAGGGAATCAGGATCAGCCTTGTCATCCGTTTCCCTATCAGGAACTCCTACTCTGCTGATCTAGGTGTAATCCAGTGCTTAACAGCAGTAACAGGCTGCGGCTCTGCCCTGGCAAGATTGTGCTGAGCTGAAGACTGTGCCTGAAGAAAGGATTGCAACCCTTCAAAACTTCTACCCAAGCAAAGGCAGATGGATCCAAACCAGGAGACACCTTTGCTGTGCCTACTGAACTACCTTCTCCCACTGAATAACCAGTTCAGGGAGTGCCAAGGTCCGGCATTCCTCCTGACATGTCTTTAGCCAGGCCCTCATCAGGCTGGGAAGAACCAGGCATAGTAAAATCAGAGGAAGATAAATCTCCCTGTGCCTGCAAATAGCGCTGATACAAGTTAGAGGGCATGCCAGGCTGAGAGGCCAGAACATGAGAGGCAGCACACAGGGAAAGGTGCTTAGATTTTTTTTTTTAATTATGCGTCCAAAACTTAGGCATCCAAACTTTTAGGCATCCAAAACCTAGACATCCCAAAGATAACTGCACATTCAACACGCCCAAGCTAAGCGCTTGGCTTAAGTACACGTCCAGCCCGGATACCACTTAACCTGGATGCCCAAACCTATACCCACCCACCTAAGCATCCAAAAACTGGACGCACAAACAGATGCACTGCTTGAACTAATGCTCCTGAAGAGGGCAGCTGAGTGCACAGGCAAAGTGCATGAAACAATGCAGTGGCCTACTACGCGGCACACAGGAGAAAAGCCTAAGAGTGGGGCCTAGCCGATAGAGGCTGCTCAACCCACCAGGTTGCCCATATCCTTTAAACCTCCCTAGGATCAGGACGAACGTCAGAACGGCCCGCCTAGCACAGAGACCGGGTAAGGAGGAAGCCCTAAACAAAAACCCTCCTTATGCGTCACTATATATATATATATATATATATATATATATTTTTTTTTTTTTTTTAATCTTATCTGAGCTCAGCCTTTCCCAGCTGAGTACAGAGCCAATCTCTGGCTGTGGGGGAAAGGTTATATGCTGTCACCGCCACACTCGGCTTCCTGCACCCACTGCCTTTCAGCTGTCCAAGCAGCTAAGTCCACGCCGGCTGAAAAACCAGCTACCGGACCAAGGCACACAGCTGAGGGACCATGGAAATCACCTCAGGAATTCTCGATTGGGGGAGGGACCATTTGATATCAACACAGGAGAGCAGGACAAATTAATTTTCCTTTTATTTCTCCTTCCAAAATCTAAAGCAAGCGCCATTAATGAGAGGCTATAAGGTAAAAATTAAAAACATGGAATCACCTCATACTAATGCTCCTTTTGGCGTCCCCCAGGGCTCCTCCCTATCACCCACCCTGTTTAATATCTACATTCTCCCCCTCTGCCACCTACTTTCAAACCTCAAACTCAAATTTTATATTTACGCAGATGACCTTCAAATTTTAATCCCTATATCCAAATCATTGGACTCAACACTCAGGTTATGGAACTCTCATCTACAAACTATAAACCACTACTTATCCAGCCTCAACCTTGTGCTCAACACTTCTAAAACCGAACTCTTGCTAATTACTCCAGAAGGTAGTCCCATACTTCTCCAATCACAAAATATTCCACATATATCACACGCCAGAGATCTTGGAGTCTTAATCGACAGTCACCTGAACCTAAAGCATTTTATAAAACACACTACTAAGGAGTGCTTTTACAAGTTACAAGTACTCAAAAAACTCAAACCGCTCCTATTCCACTACGATTTCAGATCCGTCCTCCAAGCCATTCTGTTCTCCAAGATCGACTATTGTAACTCCATTCTGCATGGTCTTCCAGCCTCTACTATTAAACCGCTCCAGCTGCTACAAAATGCAGCGGCAAGGATTTTGACAAATACCAATCGGAGAGAGCATATTTCTCCTATTCTAAAAGATCTCCACTGGCTCCCAGTAAATTTCCGGATCCTCCATAAATCTCTCACAATCATTCATAAAAATATCCACCATCAAACCCCACTTGACCTGTCTCATCCTCTCAGACTGCACTCGACAGCCAGGCCTTTAAGGGATGCTTACAAGGGATCTTTACACGTTCCTACAATCAAATTAGTGCACCACGCAAACCTCAGAGACCGGTCTTTTTCTACCGCAGGCCCTTCCATGTGGAACGCCATGCCTCCGGACCTCAGACTGGAGACTTGTCTAACAACTTTTAAAAAGAAATTAAAGACATGGCTGTTCAGCCAAGCCTTCCCCACTACAAACTCCATTGCCTGATCTAGAATTGTACACCACACATCTCTGTAAACAAAATCTCTCCAAATTTTTCATGCATAATATCCATTAAAGAGAGGTTGGCCCCTTGACCCCTCTTCTGTATATAGTATTTATTCTATTTTATTTCACTTTATTTATATATTTATTGCTCCGTTCACCCCTTCTTTATTTTCCTACTCCAAGTTAAGGCTTCCTTGTTATAATGTAACTGTATGCTCCGTATCTCTTGTTGATTGGTTAATTGTATATTCTGCTTAGTTCATTGTAAACCGAATTGATTTGATTTGTATCAAGAAAGTCGGTATATAAAAGCCTTAGGGGGTCATTTTCAAAGGAGTTACGCATGTAAATGTGACATACTATCGTAGCAATTTTCAAAAGCTATTTACTCGAGTAAAGTGCACTTACTTGAGTAAATCCTATGGACAATTCAATGGCATATATTGTAGCAATTTTGAAAAGCCCACTTACTTGAGTAAAGTGTATTTACTCAAGCAAAAACCAGTTTTGCTCGAGTAAATGCTTTTTAAAATCTACCCCACAATAAATAAAATAAAATAAATAAATGCATGTCCACCATCTGCTGGGGACAGAGAATACTGGCAGGCTGATGTCACTGCAGGAGTATATATACTGTGACGTCAGTTTGCTCTGTCTCCTTCTGGTGGTAGAGGTGCATAACCCACTGGTCCTGAACCCATCTGTCCATGTGCTAGGAAAAGTTCCTTATTACAGATGGAGAGCCATCTCCAGTGTGGCATGGAAATCAATAAAGCTGTAAAGCCACATAAATATCAGATGTACAACATCCTAGCACAGTTCCACAAATTGCTTTGCCTCTTCCTTGTTGCTGAGTACCCTGATTTCCCCTTTATAAAAAACTTTCACGCAAACAGGATATTGCAGTGAAAATTTCACCCCCTTCTTAAACAATTGGGAGTAATAGGGCATCTTGTCTCTTCGAGCTGCCGTCACTTTTGCAGAAAAATCAGGGAACAACAGTATCTTGCTGTTTTTATAGAGAAGCACCTTCTTCAGAAAGGCTTCAAGGTTTTTCATGTTGTCAATGAAGTTTAAATATTTCACTAACACTTGTCGTGGTTTAGCATGCCTGGGAACTCTCCGGATTTGGCCCGGAGACTCCGGGCCAATACTGGAAATCTCCGGGTCCTATAGCAAAACCAATCTGCATGGACCCGGAAAGAAGAAAGAAAAGAAATAGATGCCTGTAGTCTTAAAACAATCCTTTATTGCAGTGGAGACACAAGGGTAGCCCGACTCTGGCCGAGTTTTGCCGTTTCAAAACGGCTGCCTCAGGGGCTTACAATAATCTTCTTGAATTCATTAGTTATATATCGACTAAGAATATAGTGTGATCATATAAAGAGCTGTATGATCTCTTATGTTGCGTCTTGAAGCATTCGCGATAGCAGAACTCCACTAGCAAAGGCAAACATGACATGGACCCGGAAAGAAGAAAGGAACGTCATTGGTCTTGAGCAGCTGAAAAAAGAGGAACTTGACAATGATTTCTACCATCTCCGGACCTTTTTAACTCTTAACTTCGCTTCCTCGTGACACCACCTGCTCCTGCACAGCCTGTTTCCTGTATCCAGCCACTTGCCCGCCCCATCCTGTTTGCCTTGGCCAATCGACACTGCAATTTCCTGCCCGTGCATCAAACGAGGAGTAAGAAACAGGCAGCGTCCACTTCCTCAGCACAGGAGGAGAAGGAAGAGGCTGCTGCTGCTCCAGGAGCCCAAGTTAGAGGCTGCTGTTGCTAGGGTGTTTTGAAAGGGGGGGGAGAGAGAATGAATGAGCATGTGAGAGCGAGTGAGTGTGCATTTGTGGAGGAAGAAGAGATCAGAGTGTATGTAGGTGAGTAGGAGAGAGCTGAGTGCACGTGAGCATGGGTGTAAAAGTGAGTGGGCATGTGTGTATGGAAGAGGGAGAGACGTGAGTGAGTGTATGTGTTGGTGGGAGAATGGCAGAAGTAAAGGTGTAAATGGACATGTGAGAATGTGAGAGAATGAGCAGTGAAAGTAAGTGTGAACATGTAAGAGTGTTTATGAGAGCAAATTTGTGAGCATCCGGTCCCACTGTGCAGTTGCCCCTCCCCCCCCTGCTAATCCATGATAATCTCAGGGTGACTGGAAGTCAAAGGTTCCCAGGTATGGTGGTTTAGGTGCTGCGGTAGTAACAGGCCCAATGCGATGCACATGCTCAACCAGTAGCAACTGCTCCCTATTCACCACACCAAGGGCCTCATGTGGCCACTTTTCACTCCAGTGCAGCAAAGCAACCCCTTGAATCGACTCTGCCACTTCTAAGATATGTACATTGTTCTGATGACTGTGATTTTCTAGGTAATCTATTTTAGACTCCAGGTCCTAGGCCAGTTTTCTAAGCTGTGTCACCTCTGCATCAACAGTGGTCAAGTGTTTCTCGTGCTGAGAAACTTTTGAATCTATAGCAGTTATAGCACTGATTATTCTCAAATTTGTCATGCAGTTCATCCAAAGAAGGTTGCAATTTCTGCAATTGATCTTTTAATGCAGCAGAAACTGGTTAACGCCAGCACAAGTGCCTCTGACACATCTTCAGACTGCGATGATTTTCAGGTGCCATTTTCTCATCTTGTGGACCTGGTTTTTTCTCGTGAGTTTCTTTTGCCTGATGGTCATCTCCGCCAATTTTTTAACAATGAAATTGTCCATGGATTTAAAGAAACGCTCCCACAATGATTTTAGATATCATCTTACTTTAGTGAAGAAAGATGGCAGTTGATATTTGCCGACTCCTTAGGAGTTCCAAGCCACGACCTCTGCTCAGCCCTGCATCATCACCAGAAGTCCAAAACTTGGCTTTTTAATAAGGCTTTTTTAGAATGAGTCTCACCAAGGACTGATTTATTTTAATTGTATGATGATAATGCATTGTTTTATAGGGATGTGCAATCGTTTTTTGAAGATTAGGAAATTCATACGATATTTCCTAAATCGTCATGGATCGGGAAACCGATAAAACGAGTGCACTTCCCCAAATTTTCGTAAAAAATCGTTTTTCGGCTTAGTGCGCACTAACAAAAAAACATTACTTTTTGTTAGTTTACGCTAATAGGAGTTAACGCGCACTAAGCCAAAAAACGATTTTTCACGAAAAAAAAAAGCCAATCCGCGGGAATACGAGATTTTCCTGTGGCCACACAAACCCGAAAGCGGAAACGATCGGGCACCCGATGCACATCTCTATTGTTTTATATTAACTGTAATCATGTATGTTATAAGGTATTGTAAACCACAGTTTCTAAACAGCGGTGTAACAAATTAATAAGCTAAACACTATTGTAGGTAAGTACTACATAAACAAGGAGGAATGGGCTCTTATTAACTATGTCATGAGGCTCTCACTATATGGACTCAGGCAATAAAAAGATTAATCTGTACACAATGCACATTCCACAGACAACCAATGTACAGGCCCTCGCATAAAGCCTCACAAATGGTCACTACAGAATGACACACCTCTAAGCATTTCTCAGGAATGGGGAGTTCCCCAACTAGGACCACTTTGCAGCTTATTTTCCTTACAAACTCACACTCTACTATTAAAAAAAGACCAGATTACAGAGCCATGGCCTCAGCTGCCTAGATAATCTCTTGGTCAGGGGGCCTAATCTATGCTTCCTGCCTCCCCCCCAATAACTTTAAATTAAGACAAAGCAAAGATGAAACTAATAGCCCCTTTCTAGTCATACCAACCATGATTTCCTTGACTTCAAAGGCTGTCCACTGCTCAACCAATTCATCTTCCATTCTTTTGACCCAGTACAGTGAATTTCTTCTTCACCCCAATCTATGCTCTCTAGCACTAACAAATATAACATAAGAATTGCATGCTAGGTCAGACTGAGTGTACATCAATGCAGTATCCAATGCAGGCACGATCCCAAGCAGTGATAAGTGGTGGTTAATCCTTAAGTATGTTTGGTTAAGAACAGTTTATGGACTTCTCCATGAACTTGTGCAAACCTTTTTTTAAACCCCGTTATGCTAACTGCCTTCACCACAGCCGCTTGCAATGAATTCCAAAACTTAACTGTACATTCCCGCCTCTTCTACTAAACCTTTACAGATGCTGCAAAACGCAGCAGCCAGGATCCTTACAAACACACGTCGTAAGGACCACATCACACCTATTCTAAAAATCCTACATTGGCTTCCCATCCAATATAGAATACTATTCAAGACTCTCACCATCATACACAAATCCGTATACCAGCAATCCACACTCCAACTCTCCATCCCTCTCGAACTACATGCGTCCGTAAGGCCGATCAGATCCGTCTACAAAGGTTCTCTCAAGGCCCCCCCTAACAAATCCTCGGTCCACAACTCCATTCATAAGCGAGCACTTTTGACTGTGGGTCCGCTCCATTGGAATTCGCTTCCCCCAGATATACGCCAGGAACAATGCCATCTCTCCTTCAGAAAGAAACTGAAAACCTGGCTGCTCACACAAGCTTACCGTTGAAGGAACCTTTATCAACCACATTGACTCTCACCCTCTGACCTCTTCCCTTACTCCCCCCCCTTAGTCCCTGTCTTAGTCTTAGCCCCTCCCCCTGTCTTAGTCCCTGCCCCGCCACCACCCCCCTTGCTTACCTCCCCATGTTTCCTCCGTCCACAAGATATGTAAATAATTGCCAAAGATAAACCTACAGACGAACTCAATCTAGCTGATTATGTCTCGCTACTCTATTGTTTTTCATTGACTATTTTATCACTCTCCAGTTGTTATCGTTTATAAAATCTTTCCTGTCCTCCAGCTCCCATGTTTTCGCTCCCTGTTTGATGTAACTTTTTACCTTCTATATAGTTGTTAATTGGTTTCCCCCCTGTTCTATTGTAAACTGGTACGATAAGACCGCGTCTTGAGTATCGGTATAGTAAAAGAATTTAAATAAATAAATAAAATACATTGAGTGAAAAATAATTTTCTCCAATTTGTTTTGAATGTGCTATTTACTAATTTCTTGGAGTTCTACCTGGTCTAGTTTTTTTTTTTAAAAGAGTAATTAACCATTCTATTTCACTCATGATTTTATAGACCTCTATCATATCTCCCCCCCCCCCAGCTGTATTTTCTCCAAGCTAAACAGCCCTAACCTTTTTAGCTTTTCCTCATAGGAGAACCCATTTCACCCCTTTATCATTTTGGTTGCCCTTTTTGAATGCAACTGTATCTTTTTTTTTTTGAGATGTGGCAACCAGAACTGCACACAGTACTCCAGCTGTGGCTCTGTGGCTTCTCTATGGAGCAAGACAGAAGCATTATGACTTTCATTGTTTTATCCTCTGTTCCTTTCCTAATAATTCCTATTATTATGTTTTGCTTTTTTTAACTGCTGAAGCACACTGAGCTGAGGATTTCAAAATATTGTCTACTCTGACACCGTTCCTTTTCCGGAGAGGTAACTCCTAACATGAAACCCAACATTGTACTTGTCCACATTAAATTTCATCTACCATTTGAATGCCTATTCTTCCAGTCTCCCAAGGACGTCCTGCAATATTTCACAATCTGCTTGTGCGTTAACAACTTGGAATAATTTCATGTCATCTGCAAATTTGATCACCTCACGACATACATATTGAGAGCCAAATCCTAAGCCTTTTTCTTCAGAAATTAAAACAGTACTTCTGGCGGCTAGGAATCTGTCCACTAGATATTCTTACAGATTCAGATGGAAAATGTCTGCCATCTGCTGTATCAAATAGGGCAAAGATTCTTTTAAAATTTTGAAACTTTCACATCACTATAGTACTTTAGTCCTCTAAGTTAGGTTTTAAAAGCAAACTTGATTATAGTGCACTTGAGTGCTAGCGCCACATATCATCATCACTTGGAGAGTTTGACTATATCCTGACTTCTGCTAATAGATCCATTAAAAGGTCTTTTCCATCTTCATCCACTCATAAGGGATCCAACAGTGTAGTGGGATCTTAACATAGTCTTATCAGGATTGATGAATCCACTGTTTGAACCCATAACAAGAAATTAACTCAAATATGTTTCTTGGAAAATGCTATTTGTCATAGTGGTTACTTCAGCTAGAAAAGTAAGTGAATTCCAAGCGTTAGTTGTTGACCCTCCCTATATGAAGATATTCAAGAACAATAGTACTCAGAACTCACCTGAAATTTAAACCAAAAATCATTTCTCAAGTCCATTTGAAATATCTATAGTACTCCCTACTTATTTCCCAAGGCCACCTTCCAATAAAGCAGAAGAAAGACTGCACACTCTGTAGAAAAGCCATTCTCTTCTATTTAGAAAAGACAAGGTCTCTCATGAAGACTTCCCAATTATTCATTGTTTTTGATACAAACAGACAAGGCTATCTTTTAGGGACGCAGACATTTCTTGGCTGTTTGACTGCATCTAATTTACTATAAAAATATTCAAACGAACCCATCTAAAACAGTAAAGGTTTATAGTGGAGTAGCTACAGTGACTTTTCATCATTCCACTTCCATACCGGACATTGGCAAAGCAGCAATCTGGTCCTCTATTCACAATTTTTACAAAACATTATTGTTTAGACAGCGGTCTTGCACTGTTAGTAGGTTTTTAACTTTATTTAATAATTTTAACAATACAAAAACCAATTTTGACACATGAGTAAAGAAACAATGACAACCCCTTCTCCCCATGGAGCAAAATTAATGCCACAATCTAAGCGTATCAGACACAGTGTGTAGCTATAACAGAAACTGCAAGACAATACATGACATTTGTCAGTGACAGCAATGTCTCCTTTGTCACACAGGCAAAGTCCTATAATCCCAATAGGGTGACCATATTTTGTCATATAACAGCATATTTCATTTAAGGGTAGAGGCAAGCTTTTCTACAAGAGCAATTTCATGCACCTGACTCAACCATCTTTCCAATGAAGGAGGCAATTTCCACAGGAGGGTGATTGTGAATCGTCCAGCATGTATTAAATGATCTGCTAATTTCTTTTGTGAAGTAGTGAGAGTATGATTCCTCCATAGACCCAGCAAGCATAATACAGGTGACAGGGCTATTTCCTTTCCTAGAGTAAGGCGGCATACCCTCAGTACTGATTTCCAGAATGTCCCAATACATTTACAAGTCCACCAACCGTGAACGTAGGAGCCCGAGAGGCCACAACCATGCCAACATAGACACAGCAATTACTAGCACAGAAAAAACTCAAACGTGTAGAAATAAATTATTTTAATTACAGAAAATAACATCTAGGAAAAAGTAAATAATCCAAAAAAATAAAAACCTATACAAATTTTGATTGGATGGAAATGACCAAAGGTGTACATGCTCTTATATATCTATAAATCTTTTTTTGCAATTATTCATGAGTCCAAATATTATCAGAACAAAAAAAAAAATCACAGGTATTCTGGGTCTTGGAATATCACAGTTCACAAACCTCTAATATTACTAGTACAAACAGAAGTCCTGATCTTTGCCAGCGAAGATTATGATTTGAGTTCAGATCTTCCAAACCTGAAATATTTCATAGGATATGCAGTCTTGTTACAAAAAGATATTGTAATAAACGAGAATGTAAGGCCAGTACAAAAGTTCTCTTTAGCAATGAGACATGGTTCACGTTTTGGAGGAGCTGCTCTCTGCCTGCAGTTCTCTGCCCTGAAAGTGCTTCCTCTGTTCTTGAACAGCAAACTCCAACAAGGAGAGGTTGATCCCATCCACACATGTCAGTATGCGAGCTTGTAACATTGGAATGGCCCCTGCAAATATAAAACAAAGATGTGGGTTACAGTCAGATCTCTAGCTCATGTCATGATTGAACCTGACATTTCTCCTTGTAATAGTACGGCAATGTCATGGCAACATTGGCTTGCATTTTTAAACATTCTTGTCAAATTTAATGCGGGGAACCATCCACAGTTAAGGTATCTTCTTGGATGTTGATTGGCCGAGTACTGGAGAGAACAGAAGAATCTCTTTCCCACCATTCCGCTTGTGAACTTGAGCAATTCTTCTATTATCAATCAGCTATCCCTGCAATGCTGGGATAAAAAAGCTGTACCTGCACATAAAAGCTAATTCCTTATTATTTATTTATCATATTAACATCAAAGACATACATAGATAAAGCTTACCTTCGGCATGCTCAATCTCCCCGAGAGCCATGTACATAGATCCAACCTGCGCCTGGAATGGTTCCACGAATTTTGTGCTGATGCAGATCTGATGTTGTGCTGAACCCTGCGGGGCAGTTAATACAGCCTCTGAACGAGACACGTCATAATGGCTCAACCTGAAATGTACAGAATTTAGTAGAGATGGGAGCCACTGGTTCACTGCGTAACAGGGAGTAGCTCTGGTACCCGGGAGCTACTATCAAAATGTCCAAACCACAGGGTCTCTGGAAATGAGGGTGTAGAATGGCCTATTCTTCATTACCTGAAATGTCAATCAACGGTAGGTATGTAAACAAAATGGGGCAGATTTTCAAAGGGTTATGCGCGTAACTTACGCGTGTAACCCCAAAAACCTGTCCCTGCGCGCGCCGAGCCTATTTTGCATAGGCTCAGCGACGCGCGCAAGCCCCGGGACGCGCGTATGTCCCGGGGCTTTGAAAAAGGGGCGGGAAGGGGGCAGGACCGAGGCCTCCGGCACAGTGGCCATGCTGTTGGTTCATGCACCTGCACTTGGCCGGCAGGCATAAATCACAAAATAAAGGTATGTGTGTGTGGGGGGGGGGGGAACGGGGAAAGCCATCGGGGCTCCCCTAGGGCTCGGAGCGAGCAAAGTGCACAAGTGTGCACCCCCTTGCGTGCGCCGACCCCGGATTTTATAACATGCGCGCGGCTGCAGCGCATGTTATAAAATCTACACCCGCGCGCATGTTATAAAATCTGGCCCTATATGTATTTTATCAAAGTATCTTTTTTATAATGCAATTTTACAACTAATTTTTAACAAACAGAGCCTAAATATATTTCTTGGTTTAAGGCAGCCTAACACAGCTGAATTCAGCATTTGCCCTTTCTACATAACCTGCACAAGTTATGTAAGAACATATGCCACATCACACCAATGGTCTATTGAGCCCCGCATCCTGTCTCTGTCACTAAGAAGGAGATCACATCCCTGTTGATTACTCACAATAAGGTGCAATGATCCCCAAGTCTACCTGGCTAATAATTAATGGACTTTTCCTCCAGAAATTTCTCCAAAAACTTTGTTTTAAACTCAGCTTTGCTAGATGCCTCGACCATATCCTCTGGCAACAGATTCCATAGCTCAATTATGCAATGGCTGAAAGTATACTTTCTTAAATTCATTTTAAATTTGCTATCAGTTAGCCGTTCCATGTCCTTTATCATTTTTCTTGCCCATCCGAGTACCCTTTTTAGCTTATGGTGTTTTAAACTCTTTGAAGAGAAATAACTGTCACTTGGCCCTCCATATTTCAAGGCCTCTCATGGGCACTGAACTGCCAGCTGCACTCTGACCTCCTGCAGGGTTCTAGAGAACATAAGATGTGCCATGCTGGGTAACACCAAAGGTCTATTCAGCCCATCATCTTGTTTCTAACAGTGGCCAGTGTGGGTCACTAAGATGTACACAGCACATCCCAAGGCACAGAGCCATTCCTTATTGCTTGCTCCCAGGGGTAAGCGATGGCTTTCCCATGCCTACCTGGCTAATAACAATTTATGGGTTTTTCCTCCAGGAACTTGTCCAAATCCCTTTTAAACCCTATGTTAGGCAGCTTGCCCACATCCTCTTTCAACACACGTGACAGCTTGATTGTGCACAGAGTGAAAAAATTACTTTCTCCGATGTGTTTTAAAGTTGTAGCAAATTTAAAACACATTGGAGAAAGTGTTATGGAGTGCCCTCTATTCTGAACACTATTAGAAAAGGTAAATAACCATTCCCTATTTACTTGTTTCATCACACTCATTTTATTAAACCTCTGTCATCTCTTCTCCAAGCCGAAAAGCATTAATTTGCTCAATCTTTCTTCATAAGGGAGTTGTTTCATCTTTTTATCATTTTTGTTACTTTTCGATACCTTTACTAGTGACACCATATCTTTTTTTTCAGATGGGTGTGGGGAGGGGGTGGCAAAACTGCACACAACACTCGAGGTGTGACTCCTAATACGGAACTCAGGATTGTGAACCTATAATTAGAATTATTTCTCCCTATAATCTAAATGTTTATGCTCCACCTTTCTGGCCCATCAAATGCCCATCCAGTGTGGTTTATCCTATAAGCATCACTTTGTATTTGTATACAGTAAATTTCATCTGCCTTTTAGATGCCCAGTTCTCAAGTCTGGGAGGGTCCTTCTACAGTTCTTCACATCCACTCATGCAACTTTGAATAATTGTGCCACCTGAAAATGTGATCACCTCACTCATGGCTCCCTTTTCTAGATCATTTATGTAAACTATTCCCAATATAGATCAGTAGGTCACTCCACTATTCATTTCTCTCCATTGGGAAAATTGACCAGCTCTCTGTTTCCTATCTTTTAACCAATTGTAGTGGATAGAAGGATGAAGGTTTTTGCCTTGCAATCTGGATCTCACAAGCACACTAAGAAAATAATGACATTGGTCTATGCCTTACGTGAAAATATGGAAAGTGATATTTGTGTGTATAATAAATGCACAAACAGATTCTTATAATAAACAGGTTATATATCAACAAATGAACAAGGGTAAAAAATCTCCCCCCAGCTTACAGGGAAATATATATATACGAAAGGCTAACAAAAAAATGTTGCCATTTTCCTGGATGCGCACCCTCTATCTTGCTAGTCAGTGACTGCAAGTGTTACTTCTTTTGAAGGCTGAAACAGGGCCGAGAACTCCGGGTCTTTGCAGAGTTTGCCATGCTAACTTCTTAGTTCAGTTCTCTCCTCCCATTGTGTGTTAAGGTTTTATGTCTTCAGGATGGCATATGCACCAAACAGGTTTCTTTGTCTAATAGCCCTCCTTGAAATACTGCCAAACTGATAAGAAAAAACTACTGCATGTGTCAGGATAACTCTGAAATGGTGGATTATTTTTTTACTGATTGAAATCACCATGTTGCCCAAGCATTCTCTCTCAGATGTGGGACCATCTAAATCTAAACACATTTTGCTCCTATAAACAAAAGCAATCATATAATAATTCAGATAGAAACACTACTGTAAAACCAATATAAAAGGATCTGTAAATACTGTGTGCAGTTTATATTGTATCTATAATCCATTTCTTAAAAAAGAAGTTTTACCATAAACTAAACCTGGGCAGATGCCAGATGTTTTCAGCTCTCAGCAATAGTAGAGCTACTTGATTCTACTTTTCACTAAATACCAAGGACAAAATTTAACTCCCTAACTACCAGCTGGATCTAAGCGATATTCTTATTCTTTAATTAGGTCTTGTCTCCATCTTGTATCTCTCTGCTTGTGACCTTGGAAGCTTCCAGGCTACTTCTATTAGAGGGGGAGAAGGGAAGGCTGCGGGCTGTAGAGAGAGAGCTGTGGAGGGAGGGCTATCTAACTACTCAGAATCCTGTTATCTTTTCTGGCAGAATATTCAGTACTTTCTAAGTTATATGCTGACCTTTTACTATAATAATGGAGTAAATTTTACAGCAAATTCAAGCCAGCACAAAGCTACATCCTATAATAACTATTTCTCTCTCATAAGGAGCTAAATTAACCTTTCCCATGATACATCAAAGTAACTTCCACAAGACTGTCCCTCTACCGCTAATACACCAATTACCAACCCACAGTAGAACATAGCTTCCTATCCCATGGCCTTTTAATTTTCCGAGGAATCTTTCATGAGAGGCTTTGTCAAATATCTTCTGAAAATCCAGATGCGCTATAAATCCACTAGCTCGCCCTTATCTACATGCTTATTTACACGTTCAAAAATGTTTATAGATCAGTAAAGCATGATGTTCCTTTGCTAAATCCATGTTGGCTCGTCCCTGTTGTCATTTATATCTATACACCCAGTAACTTTGTTTTTAAGAATAACTTCTACTATTTTGCTCAGCACTAATATCGGGCTCACTGGTCTATAGTTTCCCTGATCACACTTGGTGCCCTTTTTAAAAACTGGATTTACACTGGCCATCCTTCAGGCTTCAGACACACTGGCTGATTTTAATAATAAATTACAGATTGCTAGTTGTAGGTCTGCAATTTCATATTTGAGGTATTTTAGAACTCTGGGGTGAATACCATCTGGTCCTGGTAATTTGTCATGTGTTTATCAGATTGCTCTATTACATCTTCCAGTTTCAGTTCCTCCAAATCACTATCTACAAAAATCAGTAGTAGGAGGCAGCTCCACAATGTGGACTCTTTGAAAGCTCCAGCCTTAAAAAAATTGGTAAGGCTATAAGGTGCCACCTGCTTCTTTGTCATTTTTAAGAAGCTTTTTTTCTGCAAAGGATGTGCAGCACTATGAGGCAACACTTCAATTGTCAGCTTTTGAGCTGGCTACACTGCAATGCAGCTTTACAAACATGTTCAATATGTAGCTTATAATTAGTTCCTCACATAAATGCTACAACTAATTCATAAAATAAAATCTCAATGTCCTAATACCAGTTATCCTGTGCCTTTTTCATTGCTTTCAAAGTTAAATTTCACGCTGCCAGAACTAAAATTCAGAATGGTCACATTGTCACCACTGTCTACTATCAGTGCTGCTTATTCTATATACCCATAAAAATAATAAATATAAAAACAGCTTTCAGACCCCACAAATGGAAAATTATCCTTTTTCTCACCAATTTATTAATTCATATGGCAGCAGAGACTATGGCCAGTTGATGCTGATCTTCTCAACAGTCCTGACTTCCAAATGATGTCAGATTTGTGGATGTCCTCCTCTTCCTCCTTGTTCTCTTTCTTGCCTTCTCTACTTGGAAGCCATGTTTTCTTCCATTTTGACATCACATTCACTACCTCTTATGACTGGCCATTTTCTGATTGTTATACACATCATTGGTATATATGATACTGTCTTAAGTTTACCTGTGATTATATTTTACGGTCCTAAATTAGTTGAAGGGTAATACATTCTGCTAAATTAGAAACCTCACAGAAGTGGGTTTTTTTGTTTTTAGTTGGCAGCCTTGGTTAGTTACCATCAAGCCTCATTTTTTTTTATATATAGTTACAAATCTCTTAGAATGTTATGTAAAAGCATGACTATTTGAAACAGCCGTTACATAAGTATTTGTTCAGTTACCATTGGCTGCTTAGCAATTACTGTTTTGATTTCATCTTTAGGATGTTTTGTTTTCTGGTCGTTTCTTTGTTCAATGATTATTTTTTCCTGTATTTTTGTTTTTTATATTTACTTCTGTGTTTGGTTATTGATATTATGTTCACCACCCTTGGGGAGGGGTGTCCGTTTTTCAAACTGATATGAAGCATTCCAGTTGCACCCTTCTGACAGAATACTTGTTAGAGTTCATCAGCCACTAGCTCCTATTTATTTTTGTGTTCAAGATTAGCTTAGAAATGGGAGATGGTATGATTTTATTGTTTGTATGTATTTTTAATGACTACATTATGATAGTATATTATGTAAGGTGCCCCTGGCTTCCTGTGGCAGATTTTCAAGATTCTGCAGCAATTAAGTGACATATTTGCATATTGAAATATAATGTATTTTCTGACCTTATAAAAACCAACAGTCTTTTTTTTTCTGTGCCCAGTTAATTTATTTCATTTTTAGAGGAAAAGGGAGCTTAGTGATTGCTGCTTGGGAGGAAGCAGGGGAAGAGATCTAGGGATGGGGAGAGAGGGGATCTCAGAGGAGGGAAATGAAGAAGAGATGAGACACAAGTGATGGAGGAGGATAAAGCAACAGAGGAAGAAGATGGGAGGAGAAGGAAAGAGGATGGGGGGGGGGGGAATTGAGGAAGAATGATCTATTTACACTACTCCCCATGATATCAATCCTCTCTCTCACTCCTACTCAATAATCCCCTCACTCACACCCACTCTGATTCTCTATGTATTCACACTGCCTAGCCCTCCAATTATTTATTTAGTTATTCAATCTTATATTTTGCTACTTCCAAAGTATTGTTCAGGGAAGATTACATATGACCATTCATAAAAAACATAAATAATCAAAAACATAATGAAACAGACATAAGAACAATAAACAGACATAAAACCACAAGCAAATTACCTCACTCACACTTCACAGCACTTCTGATCCCCCCCACTCCTCCCCTCTCTTGTATCTCCTCCAATCCTTTCACTTGATCCCCCAACATGCTCTCCAGTCCCCCAAATCCACTTTTATCTCCCTCCTGCAATTCCCTTATCTGCAACCCTCAGATCCCCTCTCATTCTTGCCCCCCTGCACTCCCTCAGATCCCCTCACTCACTCGTCTACCCCCTTGCACTTCATTCCCTGTTCCTGCAACCCCTCATGTCCCCTCACTTACTCATGGATCCTTTGCGCTTCTCACTCACTCTTCCAAAAGCCCTCCCCAGCCCACCTCTCACTGACCCTCTCAAACCTCCTCACTCTTGCCCCAATCCCTTCATTCACTCTTCCTTCAGCAGAAATACCCAGGCAGTGCAGCACCTCAAATCGTGTTTGTTATCCTCTTTGGCTGGTGTTAGGTGCTCTGTGTGGCTCAAAGCACAAGTGCTGCAAGTTCAAAAATGACACTTGCAGCCTTGTCAACTATCAGAGAAGACACAGCTTTTGGCACTGAATTGCTGCAGACAAGCCAGGATCATTTCAGGGTGATACATAAGGCTTCTAACTGACAGTGTTGTTCCTGTTGATGCTCTGGCCTTTGGTCTCCAGAAAACACCCATATTTTAAATAAATAACATTTTTGTGCCCTTTCCTGTGGCTGTGGAATAGCAGGAGACCGGAAACCCTTATTATGGGTTTACTATGTTTATTGTATTATTTTCAGCAGTTAATCGCTTTGGGTTGAGCTTTGTTTGAGGAAAAAATAGTCTATAAATATATCCACAACAAAAAAGGAAGCAAAACTCCAAGCCTAAACTAATCCATATACATTAAAAAAAAAAAAGGGTTGTAAACAAAACTAATTTCACAAAAACTGAAATTTCAGACTGTTATGCAAGTTTATAGTTTTTTCATGCTCACTTATAAGTGTTTGAAATAATTTTTTAATGTTTTTCACCTTGTTTTTTTATCTGTGTGCAGTATGAATGGTGTGGTTGTATATTTCATCTTTTTAAATTTTTAATCTGATTAATTTAGATTCTAATAAAGTGAAGTTTTCAATAGATTTAAATATATATTCAGAGAATTGTTTATTGTATTATTTCTTATTTTTTGGATTAAATACATTTTTGTGAAATTGTTTGTTTACAACTCTATTTTTTGTATATATAAATGTAATATAACAAAAACAGTCCTTTCAGACTGTCTCAGGATTTTCTTGCAGCCGTTAGAAACCCTGGCTTGCTCTTGCTTTTTGCAGAGGTTTCTAGAAATGCACAAAGCTACACTCGCATGTCAGGTTGGTTTGGAATTAAAGAAAAGTGGCTGCAAGAGACAAGGTGATCTGCACTGTGTTCTTCTAAACTCTCATTCCATTGCAGAAGCTCTTCCATGTTCTACTCTGATACATTCAACTTTAAGAGACGTGGCAGGCAGTGGCTTAACCACCCTACAATGAATGCCAGATTTCAAAGGCTTAAAGAACCACTAACTATAGCCCCAGCTGTCATCTGATACTATGGCTTGATGCCCAATATAAAGGATTTGGCTCTTTAGACATTAAAATTGCAAAGCAGGAAAATGGACTGCAAGAGAGTGATGGCAAATTGTAATTTTGCAGCCTTGCAACATAACTGCATGAAAGAAAGCTGGTAAGATTCTCACCTGCCAAATGTCCTCACTGATTCCTCCTCCTGAATCAATCTGCAGCTGATTTCCCAAAGAAAGCGATGGACCCCGGCTGCAGGCAGCATTCCTGCAGGACAACTGCTGGAGGATCTACAAATGAAAAGCACTGTGTGTGGGTCAGCAAGTTCTTCCTAGAGCAGCTCCTTTCTTTACTCTACCTCTTAAGTGCAAAAATGTGAAATGATGAATATAGTCTGGGTGGGCATCCCCAACTCCCACCAGCAGGCAGCTGTAAGATGCTGACCATTTTAAGAATTTTAGAATAAAAAGTAATTCTATTCTTAATTCCACAGGGGTTACGTGCAGGCATCCATTTGTTTTCACACATTTATTATTTTCCATGCAGTGAAATTTTTCCTCACTGCCAATTTAAATGTATTCTCTTCATGGTTGTCAGACTGGAGTGAACCAACCAGGGCCTGGCCGATTCATGTTTCAGGCCTGCTGTTTTGGAAGGCTCCTTTAGGCTGTAGGCACCGCACAGCTCCCTGCAAGTTTGAGCGACGTGAGTGCCTGTATCCTCGCACTGTCTTGTGAGAACAAATCTTCAGAAAACTCTGCAGCGCACGCAGAAGGTTGCAAATGGAGTAGCTTATTGTGAGTACAGAGAGAGGCTGGCTGGGGGGCATTGGAGGTATGAGATAGGTTGGGGGAAGTCAAGGCTGAGTGGGGAGGCAGATTAAGGGGAGAGAGTTTGAAAGGGGTTGAGGCTGACTGGCTGCCTGAGGGGGGATGGGGAGGCTGAAGGAGGTTGAGACTGGCTGTGCGGGTGCGGATGAGATTGAAAAGGGGGTCAAGGCTGGCTGAGGGGGATGGGGATGGGGAGATTGATGGAGGTGAAGGCTGGCTCTCTAGGGGACCAGGGTGGGGGCAGGTGCGGGAAGAAGAAAAGGTCCAGCCGCAGTTGCCAGCCTCCACTAACACTGCTGCCGTTCCCATCCAGGCTTGAATGTGCTGATAGCCTGGGCGGCAACGGCAGCAGTGGAAGATAGCCTGCCTCTCGCTCGGTGAAGGAAGAGGGGGGAAGAGCAGCGGGAGACCAGTAGAAAGCAACACATCTGCCGCTGCTTTGCGACACACCGGTTGAGAAGCGCTGTGTTAGAAGGCCAAACGCTACATAAAAAGATGAGGAGCTGACCGAGATGCTCACATGATTACTGTGGCAAAACTCCATCCATGGGAGTAAGGATACCCAGTTGTCCTGGGGTTAATTTGCATACACTTTTAGGAAAGCTCTGAGAGACTGATTTGTATGCTCGGTTTGCCCATTGCTCTGTGGGCAATAGGCCAACGTGAAGTCCAAGCTAATCTCAAATTTCTTACACAGGATTTTCCAGAAACAGGCCGTAAACTGTACTCTCTGATCTAAGAGAATGTGGAGAGGAAGGCCATGCAGCTGGAAGATATGCTGGACAAGACTGGCCAATTCCGGGGCAGGTGGAAGACCAGGGAGAAATATGAAATAGGCCATCTTTGAAAAATGATCCACCACCACTGCGGTGGCAAATCTGGAAGTTCCAGGGTAACTGTCCAAGCAAAGTGTACAACAGGTGATACCTTAGCAAGTCACTGATCATTTTATTAGTTTATTGGGGGATTTTTTGTATACAGACATTCATGTGTAGATATCACATCGGTTCACAGTAATGGACAAATGCCAATTAAAACATTTGCAATTCAAAATTTAAAAGGAAATTATAAAAACAATATCAAAGTATTATAAAATTAGCTAAAATTAAATATTAAAACTTAAATTAAAATTATTAAGACAGAAAGACTAAAAGAAATCAGAATGAGTTATTGGAAGGCTTGATAAAACAGCCATGTTTTTACTCCTTTCTTAAAAACTTTAATGTTAGATTCCATCCTAAGGTCTTGCGGCAGGGAGTTCCACAATCGGGGCCCAGCTATCGATAGTGCTCTTTCACTTACTGTATTTAGATGCGCAGCTTTTACTGATGGAATTGGAAGCAGCCCAGTATTGGTTGTTCTTGAGGGGATATGGAAATGAAATGATGCTGTAAACAATTCAACTTTGTCGTTATAAAGTGATTTATGAATTAAAGAAAGAGCCTTGTGTTGAATTCTGTAACCAATGGGTAACCAGTGAAGATCTTTCAAGATGGGTTAATATGATCAGCTTTTTTTTGGGGTTACTCAAGAGTCTAGCGGCAGAGTTTTGAAGTAGTTGAAGAGGTCTTATAGAATAAGCAAGTAGGCCTAAAAGGAGAGCGTTACAATAGTCAAACTTGGAAAAGACAAGGGCTTGTAAAACAGTTCTAAAATCATTCAGGTGTAATAGAGGTTTTAGCCTCTTTAAGACATCTTTGATTATACTATTTACCCATATTTTGAGATTCACTTCACAGTCCAGGATGATTATAAGAACTGAAGAGGGGGGAGCTTGATTTAGATTTGTTAAATATGCAAATTAGATTACATTACATTAAGGTCTAGTAGAAGGTGGTTATTCATAAAACACTTTTCACAGTGGGGTGTCTATTTATTTTTTATTTTATTTATTTAACATTTTTATATACCGACCTTCATGAAAGAAATTCATATCAGATCGGTTTACAAATAACATGTGGGGAATAACAAAGTCAACCATATAACAAGAAATGAAAGTTACATATAACAAGGGGTATTAACCTGGAGGGCTAGGATAGCTGGAGCGATAGAAGGCATAACTGAACAAATTAGATAATACAATAATATGATGAGAAGAGGCATAAGTGTATGGGCTACACTTGTCAGAGAGTTTAGGTAGGAGTCAGTGTCTGAATTAGTGAGGAATTGCTGGAACTGTAGGTTAAGTGAAGGCCTGGATGAAGAGCCATGTCTTAAGTTTTTTGCGGAAGGTAAACGGGCATGGTTCTAATCTGAGTTCTGTGGGCATCTTGTTCCAGATGGCTGGGCCAGCTGTAGAGAAGGTTCGTTCTTTGGTAGATGATAGGCGGGTAGATTTCGTTGTAGGGGGTTGCAGGGTGCCTTTATATGCTTCTCGAATCGGTCTGTCTGATGAGTATAATTTGAGGGGAATCTGGAGGTCTAGTTGTTGTTGGTTGTGAATGACTTTGTGGATTATAGTGAGAGCCTTGTGTAATATTCTATATTTGATTGGCAGCCAGTGCACGTTCTGTAGTATGGGGGTGATGTGTGTTCCTCTGTTGGTATTAGTCAGGATTCTTGCCGCAGCATTTTGGAGCATCTGTAATGGTTTGATAGATGAAGTAGGGAGCCCGAGGAGAAGAGAGTTACAGTAATCTGTTTTGGAAAAGAGTGTGACTTGAAGCACTGTCCTGAAATCTTGGAAGTGGAGGAGGGGTTTGAGCCTTTTCATGACTTGTAATTTATAAAAGCAGTCCTTGGTAGTGTTATTGATGGCTTTCTTAAGATTCAGACGGTTATCAATGATTACTCCAAGGTCCCTTACTTGCGTGATCTGGGTGTTGCCTGCTGGTGGATTGATTAAGGCCGAGTGGTCCGAGGAGATGATTAGGAGTTCAGTCTTATTTGCATTCAGAACTAGATTCAAGTTGGTGAGCAGACTGTTTATAGATTTGAGGCAGATTTCCCAAAAGGCGAGAGATTTAGGGAGAGATTCTGTAATGGGAATCAGAATCTGTACGTCATCTGCATAGAGATAGAATTTTAATTTTAGGTCCGTAAGCAGTTGACAGAGGGGCAGGAGGTATATATTGAATAGTGTGGGTGACAAGGAAGAGCCTTGTGGTACTCCTAATGTTGATTTGTCATCTGGGGATTCGTTGTTATTGATTTTTACTTTGAAGCTTCTGTTACTTAGAAAGGAGTTAAACCAGCTGTGTGCAGATCCTGTTAATCCGATTTCTGCTAGGCGATTTAGTAGGATGGAGTGGTTCACGGTGTCAAATGCGGATGAAATGTCCAGAAGGAAAATACTGTTATATAAAAGTCATAGGGTCTTTTTCAATAACAGACTAGAAAGATAAACTAACTTTTTACTTAAGGTTTTAATATTTTTTTTTTTTTTTTTTATTTGTAATTTATGCATGTAAACAAATAGCAAGTGCATACATCTCGAAACAAACATGTATAGTCAACGTAACAGAGAGATAAGCTATAAGAAATATTGAATAATAAAATGTTGAATAATAAAGCAACATGCAGTTTTGAATACCAACTCGTGTGTAATGCGTTTGTTTTGTGAATTTCTCCCCCCCCCACCCCCCCTCTCCCTTCCCCTTCCTCCCCCCCCCCCTGCCGATTACCGTTATCAAGAGACAACACCCAGCAAACACATATAAGGTAGTACCAGATACGACTTCGGAGCTCAGTGCTACCATACAGAAAGGTGAAGAGTACCGGATACACCAAGCGCAACATGTAGACTTGGCGCTCACAGTGGGGTGATCCAGCCTGATACTAGGCAAAACATATATACAGATTCACGTGCCTCAGAATGCTACCCCTCTGCCCCCGGCTGCCCCGCCTGTTTCCGCTTCCACAGTTCAAAACAGTTCCACTGGGATTTGTGTTTTTTCAAAGTCTTCTGTTTGATAGCTGTCAGTTGGCTTAAATACCACACTTTGGTCAGACGCTGGAGTACCCGTGCCCGCGACGGTATCTCCGTCTGGCGCCATAGCAAAGCCAGTTCTGCCCTGCCTGCCTGAGTAATCTGCTGTATTAAATAAGTGTCCTCAGTAGCACATTCCTGCGGAAAGATGTTCAGCAAAAATAATTTAGGTTGAACAGAAAGGGACACATGTAATATCTCAAATATTAGCTCAATGATCATTGCCCAATAACCCTTGATGCGGCCACACTCCCACCAAATATGAATAAAGGTACCCTGACTCCCACACTCCCTCCAGCATTGATCTGAAACAGCTGGGTAGAACTTATGGAGTTTCATCGGGGTCAGGTACCATCTATATAACATTTTATAATTATGCTCTATAATAGAGGCTGACACTGAGCCCTTCTTCGCCGCCCTATAGCAAGCAGACCATTCAGACTCCGACAGTTTTTCTCCCAGATCTGTTTCCCAGTTAATAATATGTGCTGAGGGCACTGTCAGACCCTTATTAAGTAGGGTGTAGATCCTAGATAAAGCCTTGTGAAGTTTATTAGCATTATCACAATAACCCTCAAAGAGCGATTTTCCTTTACGTAAATCAGTCAGGACTGAGCGTTGTGACATATAGTGCCTGATTGAAGGTAAAATATTGATCCGTTCTTGATAAAGGAAAATCTGTAGAGAATTCAGAAAATTCCTTAATCGCCCCCCTGGCCCACACCTGCTCCAGTGATGTACACCCAAAGGACCTCCATCTGGAGGCAACAGCCCCGGAAACTCCAGGGGGAAAAGCTTTATTTTTGAAAATAGGGGTTTTAAAGAATATCGTGCGGTCTCCCACCAACTCCCTTCGCCACTGTTCCCAAATAGAAAACGTATGTACAATGGACGGAGCGATCTCCTTCGGCAGTATACGTGCCGACTGTGGCAGCCAAACCATCATTTTTGGAGGTAAATCCCCCATAAGTGCCCCCTCGAGGGCCACCCATCTTTTTTGACTCCCCTCAACATGCCAGTCAATGATATATCGAAGCTGGGCCGCAGCATAATAGTACTGTAAACACGGCACACTCAACCCCCCCCCATCCTTAGGCAATTGTAAGACCTTACTGCTAACCCTAGGAGGTCGCCTCTTCCACAAAAAGCGATAGAGGTGCCTCTGCCACAAACGCAAAGCTGAGGATGGGACAGGAATCGGTAAAACCTGGAATAAATATAAAAGCCGGGGTAAGACATTCATCTTGATAGTGGATATCCTCCCCCACCAGGACAACTCCAATCTTTCCCATTTTTGCAGATCCTCCTTGATAGCGTTCCAGAGGGGCTCATAATTCAAAGAGTACAAATCCCCGTGGTCGGCTCCTATTCTGACTCCCAAATATTTTAAGGATTTTTTAACCAGTTTAAACGGAAACTTATGTTGTATCTCTCGCACTTCCGCTGAATTGAGAGTTATATTAAGTAGCTCAGACTTGTCCATATTTAACTTATATCCAGAAACCCCACTGAATGTATGTAAAGCGTTAACCAAGTGTGGGAGGGAGCTGGAGGGATTCACCACAGTGAAAAGCACATCGTCCGCAAAAAGTGAAAGTTTATAATCCTGGTCTTCTATTCTAATCCCCTGTATCTCCCCTGAACACCTGATATATTCGGCTAAGGGCTCTAAATATAAAGCAAATAGAAGGGGGGACAACGGGCAACCTTGTCTAGTTCCCCGTTCAATTGGGAATACTTTTGAATAGCCCCCATTTACCTTAATGCACGCATTGGGAGTAGTATATAACTTCCTAATCCAGGTGAGAAAATTACCACCCATCCCCATCTTGTGAAGGACTGAAAAGAGATAATCCCAGTGCACAAGGTCAAAAGCCTTTTCCGCATCAACTGTAAATAGAACCATGGGGTATTGTTTGACCTTAGCATACCAAATGAGATCGACGACCCTCCTCACATTATCGCCAGCTAATCTTCCTGGTACAAAGCCCGTTTGATCGGTGTGTATGATGGATGGAGCCACATGACCCAGTCTAGTAGCCAGTATTTTAGCCAGAATTTTGAGATCTAAATTTATTAATGAAATGGGTCGATAGGAGCCACAAAGAGTAACATCCCTGCCCGGTTTGGCCAGAATAGTGATCCCCGCTTTATTGGCATCTTTAGCTATTTCCCCATTCTGCAAAAGATTATTAAAGGCGTCCACCAGTAATGGAGTGATCACCTCCCGTAGAGATTTATAGAAACTGCCAGTATAGCCGTCGACACCCGGCGACTTGCCAGACTTCAACCCTGTTATAGCCGTGGACACCTCGGCAGCCGTGATAGGTTTATTTTAATATCTTTGTTGTACCTCCTCTACCTGTGGCAGATTCACCCCCTCTAAGTAGATATCTATCTCCTGCTGCCGAATCTCCGTTTGCTGTGAGTACAATTTTTGGTAGAACTGAATAAATCTCTCCCGGATATCTTCGGTGTCAGTTAGTACCTCTCCTGATTCAGACTTAATTTTTAGAATCTGATTCTGGGCCGCCCTCACCTTTAGTCGGCGGGCCAGTAATCTCCCGGCTTTATTGCCCCCTTCGAAAAACTCTTGTTTAGCTCTATCCATTTGAAAGGCTATTTCTCCCAGGGAGAGGGTCTTTAATTCGTCTCTCAGTGTCACAAGTTGCCTGGCTAGATCCGCCCCCCCCTCCCGCTTATGCCGTAATTCTAATTTCCCCAATAAATGTAGGATTTCAGTTCTCCTCTTAAGTCTCTGTTTTAGTAAATGCGAAGCTCTAGCTATTAACTTACCCCTTGCTACAGCCTTAAAACAGTCCCACAGCATGTTGGCAGATATCCCCTCCGCTGTATTTTCTGCTAGAAATGTCTCCATTTCTGCCTTGAGTTGTGTGGCATATTCAGCATCCGCTAGCAAACTCTCATTGAGGCGCCAGAAACGGTCGCCAGAGTGGATGCCTAGTTTGTGTAATGTGAGGGTAATAGCCGCATGATCCGACCATGTGATGGGGCATATGTCTGAGTCACAAACTTTGTTTGCTAAATCCCTGTCCACCAGAAAGTAATCTATTCTGGTATACGTTTTGTGTACTGAGGAAAAATAGGAATAGTTCCTTTCCGTAGGATGGTGGAGTCTCCAAATATCCAGGAGCTGCCAGTCGCTCATTAAACGTTTTAATCCCTTCCTGTGTCGCCGTGAGTGACTGCCGCCCCCGCCATTAGAGTCAAGAAAAGGATATCTGGTCAGGTTAAAATCCCCCCCAATTATTAATGAGCCCTCCACCCACTGTTTTAAGGTTTCCGATAGCTTTTCAAAGAAGGGTCCCTGCCCTGTATTTGGCGCATATAGGTTGACCACGGTATACATAAGACTGCCCAGCTTAAATTTCACTATAATATATCTACCTTCGACGTCTCTTACAACAGATCCTGCGTCTACTGTCAGATCTTTAGAAAATAATATCCCCACACCCCCATACTTGTGACCCACACTAGCTGCTGCATAAAACTGTACAGGGTAATGGTGTGATATCATAAGTTTCTCATATTTCTTGCGCAGATGCGTCTCCTGACACAGAAGTATGTGTACCTTATCCCTAACCGCATCCTGTAATAATTGCTTCCTTTTGTGACAAGTATTAAGGCCTTTTACATTCCAGGACATAACCTTTATTTCACCCATGGTCGGTATAGTCTGGACTATGCCTGGGGTTCTCAAGCCCCTCAATCGCAGACAAACTTCCCCTCTGCCTCACTGGTGACAATATTAGCTGGGTTGCCCCTATTAACTTATCTGCCCACGCAGCTCGCTGTACCCTTCCCACCCTTTCCCTCCCACCCTCCCCCCTTCCCCTCCCCAAAGTCTCAATCCTCGTCCCCTGTGTGTGAAGGACTGACGCCACTCAGAGATTAGCTTACATCCCATGAGCCCCCCACCCCTCTCCCCTGTTGCCGATCTATGCATAACCATATAACCATCCGAACATAACCGTTGTATACTAACAATGCACACTTAAACTCATAAACCATATTAAGCAAACTTTCTCATCATTAGTTTCTCCCCGACCTAGGGGAACCAGCATCTGTGTCATCTGTCCACCTGCTTTTGGACCGTGAAACCCAGTAGAGAGTATCCTTTATGCTGATCTGGTTAGTTCAAGTCTCTGTGTCTTGCGCCTCCCGCTGGTCGCTGATATTCCTGCGTAGCCTTTTTCCTCCATAAGGAACTCTCTGCCAGCGCTGTGATGTTGTTGCTGAAGGCCTTTTCTCCTCCAGGGGCTTAGCAGCCTGACTGGATGTCATAAGGCCAGCTGCCTGCAGGATTTTTGCCGCCTCCTCCATAGTGGACACTCTGGATGGAACTCCCTGGATTGTAAACTGTAAGCCAAAGGGGAACAGCCATTTATATCTATGATTTCCTGCTCGCAAGACTTGAAGCACCTCACGAAAGTCCCTTCTTTTTTTAATAGTAAGAGGGGACAGGTCTTGAAAAGTCTCAATTTTCACCCCGTGCCATTGAAAGTCTTCCAGTTTCCTTGCCTTCTGTAAGATTTTCTCCTTGAATGAGAAACTGTGGAAGCAAACCACTATGTCTCTGGGGAAATTCCCCCGGGGTTTGGTGAGGGCTCTATGTGCTCTATCGAGCAGTATCTCGGGGAGAGTCTCCTCTGTCTGTGAGGCTTGCCAAATTTGAGTGCAGATATCCGTTATAACTTTGGAACAGTCGCGATACTTTTCTTCCTCCGGGACCCCCCGAAAGCGCAGGTTGCCCCTCCTGGAGCGATTCTCCAGATCCTCCAACCAACAGGCCTGATCCCTCTGCCCTTGTTTCAGGGTCCCCATTTCTTTTTCCAGAGACGTTACTGCAATAAATTGTTCTTCATGCTGGGTTTCCAGGGTATCAATGCGCTCCCCTAAGCCTGCAAAATCTCTACGGAGATCAGCAGCAATTTGCTGGATCTCGCTTTTCAAGTGCCCCAGCCCTTCCTTCATCTCACCAAACCACCGCTGGAAGTCTTCCCGGGTCACGGCGTGCGCACCCTCTGCCCCTGCTGATTCCACCTCCTCCTGGGGTGATTTGCGTTCTGTGCTCGCTGCCTCAGCCACGTGGTCGGCCATGTTATCTGGCTGCGCTCCAACCGCCACCGAGAAAGCAAACTGCTGTAGGTCCGGGAGTTTTTTTCGAAGAGCCATCCGTGCTCTCCCGAGCTCAGCTGGTAAGATTATTTGATTTTTCGCCGCATGTGCTGCGCTATAGGAGCGGATGATCGCCGATTTCGCCGCGGTGGAGAGCGGAGCTCGGGTATCAGGCAGCCATCCCTTTCGGTGACGTCACTTCCTCCAAGGTTTTAATATTTTAAATATCCACTACTGCTATAAGTGACTCCTGTGCTTTATAAATTTGTTGCTAGGGCTGTTCTCAAATAATGTCAGTGGGAGCGCCACTTGGTAAGCTGAAGAGCACCCTAATCGATGTGGGGCTGATTGCAGCATGAACCAGAGAGAGCCAAAGATGACAATTGACTGCTTTGGGCAAGACGTATAAACTGATTGGTTTTCATAACATATACATAGAAACATAGACGTGATGGCAGAAAAGGACATTATGGCCCATCCAGTCTGCCGAGCAAGCTCCCATACTTATCAGTTCCTCAGACCGCTAAGGTCAGGGCTCTTGTTGGTTACTGTTTGAGTCCAATTTTCCTTCCCTCCCCTCCCCCCCCACCCGCCGTAGAAGCAGAGAGCAATGTAGGAGTTGCATCAGTATCAGGCTTTTTGGTTATGGGTAGCAACCACATCAAGCACGTTACCCCCATGCTTATTTGTTTTCCCAGATTGTACAGTTCAGTGTCCTTGTTGGTTGTTTGAATCAAATTCCTCTTTTTCCCTTGCTGTTGAAGCAGCGAGTGATGGAGTTGCATCACGGTATGAAAGTTGCCTGACTGCATAGTGAGTGGAACAGTGGCTCTAGTAACACATCCTGACAAGGGTTCTCCATGAACAGACAAGATAATGAGTGGAGTGTCCAAGGGAACTGTCGGGATCCCATAGTTCTGGATCAGGGACTCAAATGAAGCTGCCTCCAGCGCCAGTGTCAAGGAAGCTTCAGAATCAACAAAGGTGTCCTCAAATGAGAGATATATTGGTACCAGAATTTGTGGAGAGTGCAAGGTTGACCTAGGATGGCCTCTCCCTCCAGTCCAAGGTCCTGGAGTTTCCTGGCTTGGCAAGGACTAGTGAAGTACCCAGATATGGCACAATACAGGCATAAACGGAGGCAACTCTGCCAGTTTCTCCTCTGTGGACAATTTGAGATGATCTATTTGCATGGGCTCCTCTTGGATTGACCAAGACTCAAGAGGCGACCTAGAAACCACTTGATGGTGGAAACTGGGAGCAAGGTGAATGGGGCATCAAGCTAGACCCTTCTCTTGAGCCTTTTCTTGAAATCTAAGGTCCAAGCATATGGCCCAATTGATTAGTCTCTCCAATGTATCAGCCAGATCTCAGCCAGCTAGCTCATCCTTGATTGTGCTCTAACAGCCCTTGCCTGAAGATGGCTATCAAACTATCATGGCCCCATTGCAGTTCAGATGCCAGTGTATGAAAATTAACTGCATATTCCGACAGAGCGAGTGCCTTGTCTGATCTGGAGTAGCTCTATGGCCATGGATGATGTGCAACCAGGTACATCAAATATCATGCAAAATTCTCGCAGGAAGTTGTTCAAATCCCCTAGGAGTGGGTCTTCTCTTTTCTAGGAGGGGCGAAACCCAGGCTAGGTGGAACTGCCCAACAATGCCAAGATGAAGGTAATCTTGACTCACTTTGATGGAAAGAGGAATTCCTGCAATTCAAATTGCATCTGACATTGATTTAAGAAGCCTCTACTTTTAGTGGGATCTCTGTCATGCTTTGGAGGCAGAGGCAGGTGAAGCATGGGAGTAGCAGGCCATTACAGAGTTGCCAGAGCAGGAACAGAAAGTGCTGGAAGGGTGGCCATGCCCTGAAGGTTTCCAGCTATGGTATTCAATTGGTCTTATTGCTGTTTCATTTGGTTGGCTAGCTTGGCAATGGTGGAGGCCTGGAACGAGTCTGCTGAGCTCATGGCCTCAACAAGCTCTAATGATTGGTGTGGAAGTGAGCCCTTTGTGCTGCAGCATAATTGACGCAGCTTGTAAATGAACCTATGAGGCCTATGCCAGCAGCTGGCAAACATGCCCTGTAACAGGACAGACTGGAGCTTCACCTATTCCAGCCATCTCCCCCACAGACTGAGCCTTTGGGTTCTGGCGGCCGGCAGGACTTAGGCAGGTGCCTAGAGCAGTAGAGAAAGCTAAAATCCAAGGCATGCTGGGGTCAGGACAGGCAAGTTAAGAGATATGGAGACATGCCAATGGTCGAGGCAGGTAGCAAGCAGATGTGGTCAGATCCAGATGGCAAGCAAAGCGTGATCAGGATCAAGTAAGAGGTCAGGTCTAGGTGGCAGGCAAAATGTCAGGTCCAAGCAAGAGGTCAATATTAGGAAGTCAAGCTGAGAACACAAGAAGACACACACACAAAACACTGGAAGAGACGGGCTGGACAAGGCAAGTCAGGAAAGGGCAAGGCTGATGAGACAGGAACCAGGAAAACACGAAATGCAGGAGCAACACACACTACTGGAAACGAGACCCATTGCTGAAGCAAGGCTTCTGTGCGTGACTGGGCCTTATATACCCAGCTGCATGTCGTCATCATCAACAGGTGCCAGTAGCCGCAGTTCCCACCATGGGCCCTTTAACTGGTGGCATGTTGCACGTGTGCGTGCTAAGGGGGCATTGCACTGGCAGCAACCTGCTGTGATGGGAGAACATGCTGGTTTCCAGGTCGCACCAAAAGCCAAGGCACTGCAGAGATGAGGGTTGCCAGTTGCAGACGGAATCCACAACCGACAAATGTAACACCATTCACTTGTATTAAGCAGACTAGACTACTCTAACTCTCTATTTCAAGGTTTCCCACAACCCAAATTAGAAGACTACAGGTTATACAAAATATGGCAGCCTAACCTATTTTTGGTATTATATATATATAAAAATAAAACCACCCCTCCTTCAAGAATTACATTGGCTACCAATTAACTTCAAACGTTGCTGCCATAACTTCAAAGTCTTCAGATAGGGCGTCCATCATACATCCCTGTATATTCACTCCATTCTTTCCAGCATGAACTTTTGATACTTCCATTGCCAACAGAAATAGGATTAGAATGCTCTCCAGTAGAAATTGTTAACTTATCTTTTTTTTCTAACAGCCCAGTTCCACACTCCCTGTTGTAATGTAACTTTCGCTTTCAATGTTAACTGGTTTACTTCTAGTTTATTGTAAACCGGTACGATAAGACCTGGTCTTGAGCATCGGTATATTAAAAGAATTTAAATAAATAAATAATAAATAAATAGAAATTATTAGAGAATCAAGCTTTTCCAACCTTGCTCCAGATATATGGAATTCTCTATCTTTGTTTGGCTCTATGACTCGAAATGGACTACCAAAAATTTAGGAAACCTTTAAAAAGCCATCTTTTCTTGCAAATCTATCAAATTAATGCAAAGTGTAGTCAAATTTGGATATTTTGTGTAGCATCTGTTAAAGTTTATAAATTTCTTGTTTTTTCTTTGTTACATGTTTTACTTGATTTTTGTTCATTATTTTAATTTCAGCTATTGTTTACAGTTACCATTTTGTACATCACTTTGTTTTATCAGTGTAAAGAAAAGTGATCAAACAAAAAAAAACTAAACCAAGCTAGTAGCTGATTGGCAGGAGTATGCTTGGCCCTCCATTATTAACATGACAAATGTATGCGTATGTTTTCTGTTTCAGTCTTATAAGCAGCAAAACTTGTAAATGAACTGACTTGTAAATGAACTGACTAGTCATTTTAGCATCTAATAATAAATGAGCCCTAGAAGCAGCTGACCTTAAAAGTACATGATTTCCTTATTGTCTCTTATTAAAACAGCAGGAAATATATTTTCCCTGCAGCAGTTTTAAAGATTGTAATTACAAATGATGGTTAGTTTAATTCATTCGTTTAATCTGGGTTAGGGTTGTTTTGCAAATATTTGTACTAAGGACGGCTATTATTTATAGCAATGACATGAATAAACATTTTATACACAAATAGGTTGTTTGATTCTTTGGGTTGAGTAAAGCTGGTAGATGTCTTGCTATATGAGAACAATATGTAGAGCATCCAAAGAACCAGGCAAATGCAGTTTCTATTATTGCTCAACTATCAAGTCAATGAATACTGGGTCTTTCTACAGTGAGTTGATTATTACCTTAAATTCTCCTTTTGGGATCTGGCTGCCAATGACTGTAATTTTTAGATGGTGTTCATTATTATATCAGTAACTGAAAAATCCTAAATGAAGTTGGACTTAATTGCTGTTACTGGAAGAGGAGAGAGACAAAGGACGGAGGAGAAAAATGACTTGATAAGCAAATAAAAGATGTTACAATCATATGGGCTGATGCACTAAAGTGCGCTAAGGCTGAGCGTACTGTTAGCCCCCTTTTGGCCGCGTGTTTTCGACGCGCTGTTTTTACCCCTTATACAGGGGTAAACGCGCGTGGAAAACGTGGAAGTGTGGAAAACGCGCGTTCAACCCCCCTGAAACTAACAGCGCCCGCAGCATGCAAATGCATGTTGATGGGCCTATTAGTCATTCCCAAGCGATACAGAAAGTAAAATGTGCAGCGAAGCCGCACATTTTACTTTCAGAAATTAACGCCTGCCAAAGGCAGGCGTTAATTTCGGACGGCACCGGGAAAGTGTACAGAAAAGCAGAAAAAACTGCTTTTCTGTAATCCTCCAACTTAATATCATAGCAATATTAAGTTGGAGGCCCCAAAATTAAAAAAAAAAAAAAAATTAAAAATCTACCCACGACCCAGAAGACGGACGCTTAATTTTGCCAGCGTCCGTTTTCCGAACCCCTGCCTGTCAGCGGGTTCAAGAACAAACGCCGGTAAAATTGAGCATTGGCTGTCAAACCTGCTGACAGCCGCCGCTTCTGTCAAAAAGGAGGTGCTAGGGATACGCTAGTGTGTAGAATGTAGCGATGCCACGGCAGGACCAGAGCATCCACACCTTCCATCCCGTGTTCCCTCCTGCAACTGAAGAAACGAGCCGCCTTCGCATTTCTCTGAGTCACCATCAAGTCCAGGCGAGGAACCCCCCACTGTCGGCTCAGGAGATGCATCGCCTCCTCGGAGAATTCCCACTGTCTGGGATCTAGATGCTGGCAACTGAGAAAATCCGCCTGAACATTGTCGACCCCGGCTACGTGAAAGGCTGCCAAGCAGACCAGATGGCGCTCCGCCCAGACCATTAGTTGGTCGGCCTCCAATGTCACTGGACGACTCCTTGTTCCCCCTTGACGATTGATGTAAGCCACCGTTGTTGCGTTCTCGGACAACACTCTGACTGATCGACGGTTCACCAGGGGGAGGAAACTGCGCATCACCAGTTGTAGTGCCCTGGTTTCCAAGCGGTTTGTGGACCATTTCGACTGCTGACCCGTCCATTGTCCCTGTGCTGCCCGCGATTGACAAACCGCCCCCCAGCCAGAGAGGCTGGCGTCTGTTGTCACAATCATCCAGAGGCTTCTCCAGGTCCATGCCGTGCTATATGTGGGCCGGAATCAACCACCAATAGAGGCTGGACCTGGCGGATTCCAAGAGCGGCAGTCGGATCTGGAACTCTTCCGACTTCGGGTCCCAACGAGAAAGTAACGCCCTCTGCAAGGGTCTCATATGAGCAAAGGCCCAAGGTACTAACTCCAGAGTAGATGCCATAGAACCAAGCACCTGCAAGTAATCCCAAACCCGGGGAAGCGGTAGAGACAACAGCCACCGGATCTGCACCGTTAACTTGTTGATTCGCTCCTGCATGAAAAAGACTTTGCCGACCGATGTGTCGAACCGAGCGCCTAAGACGTTCAGCACCTGGGACGGGACTAACTGGCTCTTGGCAAAGTTGACGACCCAACCGAGGGATCGGAGTTGGTCCAGTACTGACTGAACCGCTATCTTGCAAAGCTCCACCGACTTTGCGCAGATGAGCCAATCGTCCAGGTAGGGATGAACTAAATTCCCCTCCCGCCTGAGAGCTGCTGCTACCACCACCATTACCTTGGTGAAGACGTGGGGAGCTGTCGTCAATCCGAACAGGAGCGCTTGAAACTGATAATGCTCGCACAAAATCATGAACCTGAGAAACTGCTGATACTGCTCGCGGATCCCTATGTGGAGATACGCTTCCGTCAGGTCTAAAGAGGTCAAATATTCGCCAGAGTGGACGGCCGCAATGACTGAGCGGAGAGTTTCCATGTGAAAGCGGGGGACCCGAAGCGCCCTGTTCACTTTCTTGAGATCCAGGATCAGGTGGAAGGAGCCTTCCTTCTTGGTAACCACGAAACATAGAGAGTATCTGCCGGTCCTGTACTCCTCCAGCAGGGGCGGGACCGGGTCAATGGCTCCCAGGGCTTTCAACCGGTCCAGGGTTTGAGTTACTGCTGCCCGTTTCGCGTGGGACCCGCATGGCGACAGTTCCCACAACAGGCGTGCAAAATCCAAAGCATAGCCATGTTCGATGATGCTTAAAACCCATTGGTCCGATGTAATCTTGACCCACTCCTCGAAGTGGGTCCTCTGGAATCTGTTGCCAGAGGATGTGGTTAGTGCAGTTAGCATAGCTGTGATTAGAAAGGGATTGGATGGGTTCTTGGAGGAGAAGTCCATTGCCTGCTGTTGAGTTCACTTGGAGAGTGGCCACTGCCATTAGCAGTGGTTGCATGGAATGGACTTGGTTTTTGGGTGCTTGCCAGGTTCTTGTGGCCTGGATTGGCCACTGTTGGAAGCGGGATGCTGGGCTTGATGGACCCTTGGTCTGACCCAGTATGGCATTTTATGTTCTTATAGGTGGCTGCCTATCACCGGGACAGAGGGATGGGCCAGGACACCTTCATTGGGAGGACATGCCCCCGGAAGACCCCTGAGAAACCCCGTCGTGGAGAGGCCTGCGGCCGTGAAAGGAATTATTCCAAGCCTGAGAACTCATCAACGGCTGACATGGAGTAAAGGTCGGAGCCCTGCCCTGCCGAAACCTGCGCTGGCCCCGGAACAGAGGGAGAGCTGAAGCAAAAGCCCTGGAGATTCTAGGCTTATCCTCCAGCAACTTGTACACCTTATTTTCTCCTACAGATTTGATAAGAGCTTCCAGATCATCCCCAAACAAGAACTTCCCTTTGAAGGGAAGATTGCCCAACTGGGCTTTGGAGGAAACGTCAGCTGACAAGGTGCGGAGCCACAGAAGTCTTCGAGCCGAGACCGCCAAAGCCAATGTGTGCAAGGAGGTCCGGAGAAAATCATATAAGGCATCCGCAGTGCAAGCAACAGCCACCTCCACTCGATCTGCCTGCTCCGCTTCCGCTGGAGGCAACTCTTGCATGGTGAGCAACTGTTGCACTCAACGAAGGGTCGTGCTTTGCTGTGTTGGGGCACCATTATCAGTTTTGGGCGCTGCCCTTTGGTCTAGCTACCGCTTCCAGAACATTTTCCAAGGTTATGATGGTAGTAGCAGCGGCCTTGCGAAAAGAAGGCATCCTGGTACACCCGTAGTTGGATGACTGGCTGATTCAAGCCAAGTCTCCGGCAGAAAGCCGCCTGGTGACACACAAGGTAATCCCCTTCTTGCAGGAACTCTGTTGGGTGGTGAACCTGACCAAGAGCAATCCTCAGCTATCCCAGTCTTTGGAATATCTGGGGGTCTGGTTCGAAACAGGACAGGACAGAGTTTTCCTATCAGAAGTTCAGATCCAGAAATTGATTTCTCATGTGTGTCGGTAGATGAACACCATATGACAGACGGTGTGGTCCTACCTACAGATGCTCGGCTTGATGGCTGCTACTCTGGAAGTGGTGCCATGGAGAATGGCGCATATGCGTCGTCAGTGCTCTCTGCTGTTTTGTTGGAACCCGCAGTCTCAGGTAGGGGCTGCCTCGTGGCTTACTGGCCCCATGTTGATTTTAAGTTTTTCTATTGCTGCTGTAAGTGTAGAAAGATCTACAGCATTGCAGCCCAAGGAACAGAGGAGGAAGGAGAGTCAGAAAGAGGGAGAAGGAAGGGGGCTGCCACTTGGCAGGAGTAAAGAGAGGAGCTAAAGAATGGACTGCTACTTTGCAATAGATTGGGAAGAGGGCAAAAAGAGAGCAGGGGCTGCTGTTGGGCAGGGGATAGGTAAGGTTGTAAATGGGCTGCAAGACAAGTAGTGTGGGGGGGGGGGGGTTGCAGGGTAAGGAGTTCGGGAGAAATAAGAGGATTCAGGGCACAGAATGGAAGGAAGGGGATATAGAGGAAGGGAGGGGAAGAGAAAGGGATGGCTGAGCATGGGGTGGGGAAGAGAAGGAGGATGCTAGGTAGGAGGAGGAGAGAGAGCAAGGGAGGGAAGTGCATGCTGAAGCTGCTATCACTACAAGCAGCAGTGCCTTTGCTGCTAAAGGAGAAAGCACTGCATCAGAGCAGACACTGGAAAGTGAAAGGGGGTGGGGGCATAATTATGTATATCTACCCCAGGTGCAGAAAAAGCTGGTCCCAGTTCTGATCGGGAGACTGATCAGGTTTGCATGCAGGAAAGGTTCTGGCACCTTAACTCAGGAAACTTTACTCCACCTCTGACCAGGAGTAAAATTTATAGTGCATCTCTGCATTGGAAGGAAATAGCTGATGTCCTCATTAGCATGGAATTTCCATGCTGCATCAGCAGTAAAGCGTATGCTCAAAAAATGGGCACACCACCACAGGCATACACTCTGCTGAATGCGCTTTATTATATTGGCCTACCACTTGGGTCTTAGTTGAGTGCAGAGTTGGGGAGAAGGAAGGAGAAATTCCAAAGCACAAGGCAAGGAATTAAGTCATTTATTGGGGGGGGGGGGGGGGGGGTAGAGAGGGAAGAGTGCTGGGGTCAAACCTGGGAGGGGAAATGGGGGAAAAGAGAAAAAGTGTGACAATACGTATTAGCAGAGAAAGTGAAGGATGGAAGAGAGAAAGTTGATAAACAACCTACCACCAATCCACTGCAATCTCAACCTGACCACAACACAAAAGTTACCAGATATACTAATCTCATCTCCAGTACCAGTAGAGAGCTTGAAGATGGTAATTCAGAATGCACCGTGCCCCACGCCTCCCCTGGCAGCAACGGAAAAAAGCACAGTGAGCAGGCACACGCTCACAGACCCTGCAGAGGTCCTGCTTCTGGCATGGGTTTTCCAAATAGAAACTCATGCCGAAGAGGGTGGAAGGGCTGTCACAAGCCCTGTGCTAACTTAACTTCTTTTTATTGCTGCCACTAAAGAGGACTGAGAAGGGGTGGGCAAATGAGGATGACCCGGGAGGGAGACCTCCATCTCCCATCACTTTCCGAGATTACCTAAAGGTACCAAATCTAGCCCTGAGTGTGCACTGGGTGAACTAGTAAAACAGGGAAAGTGAATTTGACCTAGTGGAAGATGAATTCTTTAGTCAATAAGCTGGATTTACAATGCTGGGAATTGACACGTGCATTCTAGGAATATGAATTCAATAGAATCGCTAATTCAACTAGTTCCTGGAGGAAGGCTTTTAGCCATTTTTATATTTGTTTTTAACATAAATGAGCGTATGGGGGCATTAGTTCCGCTTTTTTTCGTTCAAAATCAGCACAATATCAATGAAACTAGGTAATTGGCCAGTTCTAGTTTAACGTGCTAAGGTTTCTTCTCTTCGCATCTATAAGAAAAATGTTTGACACATGGGGCCCCCAAAGCCTAAACTTGGACTCCTAGAGCGGTGTTCAACCCTTCTTTGCTTTGTTTCTGGAGTCGCCCCGCTGCTCCAGGAAGAAAAGCTCCCCCAACTTTCACAGCAAACCGTGTCACGTGAGAACGGATTTTCTCCCCCAAACCCCAGAAGATATAACAATAGCGACTTTTCTCGCATTATAAACCTTTTCCTTCCACCCGGCCACTCATTCTTTCCACCTGACCTGGTCGACAAAAGCAATTTTGGGCTTTGCGAAGGCCCCGGGATTACGTCGCCATTCCGTCTCCACCTTTGTCAGGGTCACGTGACAAAGAACAGTCGCGCCGCCCCTCGTTTTGGCCACGCTTCGTGCTCATGTAACAGACACCAGTGTGGTCACGTGATGGGGTTTTCCGAGGGTACGAAGGTTGGCTTGTTGCTAGTAGTGTCCTACTTCCTGGTGACGGGTTGGCTGTCTCTCTCTGTTTCCGGTCGCTCTTTAGTTCTGCCTTGGCAGTGTTGCTGTTACTCCACAATCTCTCCGGACGCTGTTTCGCTGTCCTACTGCCGCCTTCTCGGATTCTGAGTAGCCATGAACCCGGACCTGCGCAGGGAGCGAGAGAATGCTTCGTTCAACCCCGAGCATGTCACTCATATTCTGGACAGAGGCGCAGAGCGGACCCGGCGCCGCAGGGAGATTGGTAAGAAACTGAGGAGGCCATGGTGGGGGCTCTTGGCTGCATGGAACCTGCAAGGCACCAGCCTGGGAAATAAGGCATTGGGGTGGATTTTTGAATTCGCAAAATTATTTTTAAATTTTACCTTTTTGGGTTTCTCCCGTGAAATATTCAGCACAGTCTGAGCCGAATATAAAGTAAACCTTTTTCATTGGGCGTTTTTGACGAGAGAGTAAGGATTGTAGATTCGAGTGCGTTGTGGTCATTGAGCGTTTTGAATTTGCTGAAATGGTTACTTTATTCGTGTTCAGACTAAATCCAATAGCGTAATGATATGTAACTATCAATTTTTTGGGGGTGGGGGGAGGCGGAGATGGGGAATATCATGATTTCCCTATAATTAACTAAAATCTTACTTTACTGTATGAATAAGAGGAAATAAGTAATTTGTCTATGCCCATAATTGAGCTATGTAACGAGGAGGGCTGTAATTTTTGGATTGTATCAAGGGGGTGGTGGTACATACATTGTTAAGAAACCGTGCTTAACACTTTTGTAATCTACAGTAATTTGACAGTACATGTCATTTGAAAGAACATAAAGGATCTGAACCTGTCTATAGTTATCTAACATAGTACATGTTAACATAATAATGACAGAAAAGGACCAAATAAATGGTCCATCCAGTCTGCCCAGAAAGCTTCTTATGGTAGTATCTGCAGTGCCGTGCAGGTTACCCCCAGTGTTGCCAGGTTTTCATGAAAGATCAAGCACTCTTTTCCAAAAAAACAAGCCCAAAAAAAGCCCAAAACACCTGAGATTGAAACATTTTATTTTTTTATAGCAGTTAATGCCCTCACATACTCATACCCCTCTCCCCACCCCCCTACAAGCAAATCTCTGGCCCCCACACTCTCATTCCCCCCTCCGTAACCCCTCTGAGCACATCTCTGGCCCCTCACACACATTCCCACCTCCCTAACCCCTCCGAGCACATTTCTGGCCCTGCACACACTCATTCCCCCCTCCCTAACCCCTCCGAGCCCATCTCTGGCCCCCACACTCATTCCCATCTCTGGCCCCCACACTCATTCCCATCTCTGGCCCCCACACTCATTCCCATCTCTGGCCCCCACACTCATTCCCATCTCTCTAACCCCTCCGAGCACATCTCTGACCCCCCACATGCTGATTCCCCCCTCCCAGCACATCTCTGGCCCCCACATACTCAGTCCCCTCTCCCCAGCCCCCTCCAAGCAAATCTCTGGCCCCCCACACTCATTCCCACTTCCCTAACCCTCTCAGAGCACATTTCTGGCCCCGCACACACTCATTCCCCCCCTCCCTAACCCCTCCGAGCACATCTCTGGCCCCCCACACACTCATTCCCCCCCCTCCCAGCACATCTCTGGCCCCCCACACACTCATTCCCCCCCATCCAAGTACATCTCTGGCCCCCCACACGCTCCTTCCCCCCCCCTCCAAGTACATCTCTGGCCCCCCCACACGCTCCTTCCCCCCCCCTCCAAGTACATCTCTGGCCCCCCACACGCTCCTTCCCCCCCCCCCCTCCAAGTACATCTCTGGCCCCCCACACGCTCCTTCCCCCCCCCCCTCCAAGTACATCTCTGGCCCCCCACACGCTCCTTCCCCCCCCCCCTCCAAGTACATCTCTGGCCCCCCCACACACTCATCCCCCCCCCCTCCAAGTACATCTCTGGCCCCCACATTCTCATTCCCCCTCCCAACATACTAATTCCTCCCCTCCTGATACCTGGCTGTAGCTGCACACTCTGGATTCCTTTGCTGTTGCGCTCCAATGCCGTTCTGCTGGTCTTCCCGTTCCGGCCACGAGCGATGCTGTACAGTGCTGGCTAGGTCTGCCCACAAAATGTGCTCCTGACGTGTGCATCAACAAGGCTTGCAGCTCCTGCTCTGATTGGCTTACTGCTGCAATATAGGGATAGGGTGCGCCTGCTATGGACAGGCTTCATCGCAGCAGCCAATCACTGTAACATGATTCAGAGCACAAGTCCCGCCCAACAAGCCCAAAAAAACGCGACTGGCAGAAATAATAGCCCAATTAAAAGCAACCCGCGAATCGGGAAAAAAAACCCGCGAATGATTACAAAAAGAAGCCCAATCTCGCGGTAAATAAGCGAGGTTGGCAACACTGGTTACCCCTATGTTTCTCTTAAGGGTAGCAACTGCTGCTTCCTGCTCCAGGAAGAAAAGCTCCCCCAACTTTCACAGCAAACCGTGTCACGTGAGAACGGATTCTCTCCCAAAACCCCAGAATAACCCTGCGGTTATTCGATGAGCCTTTTTGAAAATTCAGACAGTGCTGATGTGTTTGGCTTGTGGATTTGGCCTTTGAAGCAGTCCTGTACTTTTTCAAGTTATGTCTGCATATCAGGGGCCATGTTGATATTCATCTGAATCAAATTCCTCTTATCCCCTGCCCCCCCCCCCCCTCACTGCTAGCAAAGCAGAGAGTGATGTAGTTGCATCAAAGCTTATTGGTTGAGTATTAGTCCCTTGCCTTCTGTTAAGGGTAGTAATTGCTGCTCCGTGCAGGTTATCCCCATGCTTATCAGTTCCCCATACTGTAAATGTCAGAGCCCTTGTTGGTGGTTGTCTGAATCCAACTCCCCTTTTTTCCCTGCTGTTGAAACAGAGAGCCATGTTGCAGTTGTATCAACCGTATCAAGGCATATTTGTTAAGAGTAGTAACTGCCGCATCAGCAAGTTACCCCCATGCACTCTTTTCTTCATTTCCATCCTCTAGCTAGTGTTTATCCAATGCCACTTTGAATTCTTTGACTGTTTTGTCTTCACCTTCTCTGAAATGACATTCTAGGCATCCACCATCCTTGCCGTGAAGAGATATTTTCTGGTGTTCTGAGTCCCCCATAGAGTTTCATTTCATGACCTCTAGTTCTTCTGATTTCTTTCCAATGGAAAACGTTGGAATTCATGCATCTTGTGAAGCTGGAAAATTGGGCATCAAAATGGCAGATGAAATTTAATGTGGACAAGTGCAAGGTGATGCATATAGAGAAAAATAACCCATGGTATAGTTACACAATGTTAGGTTCCATATTAGGTGCTACTACCCAAGAAAGAGATCTAGGCATCATAGTGGATAACACATTGAAATCGTCGGTTCAGTGTGCTGCGACAGTCAAAAAAGCAAACAGAATGTTGGGAATTATTAGAAAGGGAAGGTGAATAAAACGGAAAATGTCATAATGCCTCTGTATCGCTCCATGGTGAGACCACACCTTGAATACTGTGTACAATTCTGGTCGCCGCATCTCAAAAAAGATATAATTGTGATGGAGAAGGTACAGAGGAGGGCTACCAAAATGATAAAGGGAATGGAACAACTCCCCTATGAGGAAAGACTAAAGAGGTTAGGACTTTTCAGCTTGGAGAAGAGACGGCTGAGGGGGATATGGTAGAGGTGTTTAAAATCATGAGAGGACTAGAACGGGTAGATGTGAATCGGATAATAGAAAAACTAGGGGGCACTCCATGAAGTTAGCATGTGGCACATTTAAAACTAATCGGAGAAAGTTCTTTTTCACTCAACGAACAATTAAACTCTGGAATTTGTTGCCAGAGGATGTGGTTAGTGCAGTTAGTATAGCTGTGTTTATAAAAGGATTGGATAAGTTCTTGGAGGAGAAGTCCATTACCTGCTATGTTCTTATGCTATTAATTAAGTTGACTTAGATAACAACCACCGCTATTACTAGCAACAGTAACATGGAATAGACTTAGTTTTTGGGTACTTGCCAGGTTCTTATGGCCTGGATTGGCCACTGTTGGAAACAGGATGCTGGGCTTGATGGACCCTTGGTCTGACCCAGTATGGCATGTTCTTATGTTCTTATTAAAACCTTTCAGGTATCTGAAGGTCTGTATCATATTTCATTTTTTTTCATTTTTATTAAAATTTATTAATTGCCTTTCACAAAAGGTCAAGGCGATTTACAATAAGAACATACATAAAATGATTATAGAATTTACAACATAAAAAAGCATACCATGAATTTCATGTAAACAATAATTGAGAACATACATATTTAGATCCTTTTGCCTCTCCTTATAGGTCTTCCAATACTGACTCCGCACCGTTTTGGTTGCGCTTCTCTGTACCTTCTCCATCCCTTGTCTATCCTTTTTAAAAGATACGGGCTCCAGAACTGAACACAGTACTCCAGGTGAGGCCTCACCAAGGACCTGTACATGGGCATTTTCACTTCCTTTTTCGTACTGGTTATTCCTCTCTCTTTGCAGCCCAGCATTTTTCTGGCATTAGCTATCACTTTGTCACATTAATTTGCTGCCTTCAGATAGCCAGACACTATCACCCCAAGATTCCTCTCTTGGTTCGTGCACATCAGTCCTTTACCCCTTATCGTATACAGCTCTTTTTGATTACCCCATCCCAGTTGCACGACTCTGCACTTCTTGGCATCAAATCCCAATTACTAAATCTTCGACCACTTTTCAAGCTGTCTTAAATCACTTTTCATTCCTCTGTACTCCTCAGGCAGGCCAATTCACACATGAGGGTTATGCACTTTTCCCAGCAGATGGAGATGGCGTAAACATGACTCACTGACTTCAGACATATAACCCCCATAGTCACCAGTGTTCTCTGTCTTCAGCAGGTGGTGGACATGCATCTCCCTACTGGGGATTGCTTGTAAAAAAAAAAAAAGGAAAAGAGAGATTTCAGAGCACTCCTTGAGTTCCTGAGGTGACCCCACATTTTGGTCTCTCCTTCAGTTCAACAATTTAAGTCTGGGAGCTGGATAGGTGTAGCCTTAAAAAACAAACAAACAAAAAAAACCACAAAACAACCCCCCCCCCCCAAAAAAAAAAAACAAACCAAAAACCAAACAACAAACAAACCAAAAACAGTTTGTGGACAAAGGAGTACTTGGTGGTGAAGGCCAGTGACCCAATTGTGCTTTCAGCCAGGGAGGGCTGAGCTCAGACTAAAAAAAAAAAAGTAGGGAAATTTCAGTTCCTTTCTTTTTCCTTACTAGGTTTCCTTCCCTCGATGTTGGTGGCTCTGCATCCTTACCCCCTTTCTCTCTTACTTCTCTGGGAAGTAAGTGTATAGTAAAAGCGGCTTGGGTTCGAAGGGTTGCGTAGCTTTTAGCTAGTCCCTGCTCCTCAGGCTTGATCCTGTTAGCCACGTGGTAGGCCTTGGTAGCAATTTTCCCGTGTGCAGTCGTGTGTGCAATCTTGTCACCCAGCGGTGTTCTGATGTAAGTGTGTGTGTGTGTGTGTGCATAAGGCCACGGTCTATATTTGTGCGGGTATTTGCGTGCAGGGATATTTTGTGCACGTACGACTACGGCCTACTTTTGGGCGCGTAGTTGAGCGTGGGGGTACTTGAACACGTATGACCGCAGCCTACTTCTTGGGTGCGTATTTGTGCCTGTACTCCTGGACACTGGTGATGGGCACTCATGAGGCTGCCTAGAGTCCAGTGCAGAAAGAATATGGCGCCAGGAATGAAACAGGAACAAATGCTTGGCTATTTGTGAAGCTTGCCATATAAGGGCAATCCAACCATCACTGTCTCTCTTTACCTGTGTCGGCGCTGCTTGCTTGCTCAAAGTGATTTGGCCACTGGATTTTGCTGATGTTGGGCCATCTCCTTGGGAGGGGAGTGGGGTGAAGGGAGACGCAGCAGATGGGTTCCTCTCCTTGTTCCCATTAACAGAGACATCTCCGGCAGAAGGGTCGGAGAGTGTCTGGTTTGGCCTATGGGCCCCAATTTGGCTCCTCCCTCCTTTTCATGGATTGAATTTTTCTAGTATCTGAAGACTTTTCTGCAGGAGTGTCAAACGGAGGCAATGCAACCTACTAAGAAGGGTTTGTGTGCTCGGGGCTCCCATTTGTCAGCCACTGCGAGCAAGCATGGCAGGGAGGCTAACCCTAGTGATGATCTGGGGGATGTGGTTCATGATACCTCAGATGACTCTGATAGGGACTTGGGTTTCTTCCCTTTGGAAGAGGGAGAAATTCCACCTGATTTTGAACCGCACTGGACTCTGCTCCGTTTTTTTCACAAAGATGAGTTGCCAAGTCTATTGATGTAGACTCTCAAGATGCTCAGTGTGGATAGGGATGATGCTGCGGGCTTGCAAAAGTAAGATCCTGTGTTAGTCACCTTACGCAAGGCGTCCTGTTTCTTTCTGTTCCTGGATCCAATTCAAGAGTTGATTGACCTTGAATGGAGTGCTCCGGAGGCAAATTTTAAAGTGGGGGCACGCTTTAGTGGGTTTGTACCCATTGGATCTGAAGGCAAGGGATCAGTTGCGATTCCCGAAGGTGGATGTCTTGGTATGTGCTGTTACAAGCCAACCATCATTCCAGTGGAAGGGAGGGGCAGCTCTAAAAATGTTCAGGATAGGAGGATTGAAGGTATCTTTAAGCAAGGCTATGGCAATGAATTTGCAGATTGCTTCTTGGTGTTGCCTGGTGGCTTAGGCTGGTTTGCGTCTCTCTCAGGAGACTCAAGACGTGGGGTCTGATGGCAGATTGGTGATGGAACTGGGTGCTGCATTCTTAGCTGATATGGGCTATGATTTGGTGTGGACAGCTGCTAGATATGCGGCTTCTGTGATAGTGGCTAGACGCCAGTTGTGGCTGCAAAATTGGACTTGGGAATAGTGTCTGCCGACCATATCTCACAAGGTTACCCTTTGAGTTCCCCTTTGTTTGGCAGTGAGTTAGAAAAAATGGCAAATAGCTGGGGTGAATCCAAAGTTCTTCGTTTATTGGAGGACAAGAAGGCGGCATCGCTTCCTTTTGGGGTGAAGGGCCGCTCCAGGGATTCCTGTCTGTTCATCACTTTGCTGCTCTGGGATGTCGTTATCAATTTCAGGACTATGCCTAGGACCTTCTCCAAGGTCATGGTGGTGGTAGCAGCAGCACTGCACAAGGAGGGCATTCTAGTTCATTCGTATCTGGACAGCTGGTTGATTTGGGCCAAAAGTGCAGAAGGTGATTTCCTTGCTTCAGAAACTAGGCTGGCTGGTAAACTTGACCAAGAGCAGTTTTCAGCCGGCTCAAATGCTAGAGTATCTCAGTGCGTGATTCTATATGGAGCATGGCAGAATGTTTCTGCCAGAGGGTTGCATTCAGAAATTAATTTCTCAGGTTCAGGCCCTGAGAAGGATGTTTCACCTGATGGTGTGATCTTAACTGCAAGTTTTAGGGTCGATGGCAGCCACATTGGACGTTGTCACCTGGGCGATGGGGTACATGCAGCCCCTTTAGCGCATTTTGGTCTCCTGGTGGAATTCACAGTCACAGGAGTACACGGTGAGACTCCAGTTGCAGTGGTGGTTATAAGTGGATCATCTCCGGAAGGGGGTTTCCTTGGAGATACTGGATTAGTTGATGCTTACTACAGATGGGGGCTCACCCTCAAGAGTTGATGACGCAAGGCTGCTGGAGTGCTGAGAAGCGACAGTGGAGCATAAATGGGTTAGAGGTGTGTGCAGTTCGTCTGGCAGGCTTGCGAATTGCTGAGTGACTGGAAACTCGAGTGGTGAGGATAACTGTTTTTTTTGTCTTATGATTTGGCCCTTGAGAGGACTCAGTTGCTGAAGCGTGGTTATTCTTCTGCAGTGATTTCCAGTTTGCTCCAGGCCAGGAAATTTTGTACATCTCTAGCTTATGTTAGAGTTTGGAGAGTGTTCAATAGCTGGGGTGAGGAGTGAGATTCCCATCCTCTCAAAGTTGAAATTCTTCTGATTCTGGAATTTTTGCAGGAAGACTTGCTTAAAGGCTTGGCCCTTAACGCTGTAAAGGTGCAGGTAGCAACTCTCGCTTGTTATAGGGGGTGAGTCAATGGGAGAGCACTGCCTTTCCATCCAGATGTGTCTAGGTTTTTGAAGGGAGTTAAACATCTGCATCCTCCCTTACGGCTACTGGTGCCTCTTTGGGACTTTAATCTGGTTTTGAGATTTTTGGTGGGTTCCAATTTTCACCCACTGCGTGGTCTCTCTTTCTTTCTGGCTACTCACTTTGAAAACAGTTTTTCTCATAGCAGCCTGTTCAGCTTAGAACCGTATCTTCCTTTTTGCTGACAGTGGTTTCGGAGTTTTATTTGAATTGGCCTGTTTCCCTGCCTTTGCAGGACAGGGATAGAGATGAGCTATGAACATGATTATCGTCTGTGGCATCTGATGCGGTACTTGAAGATTACTACATCTTTCAGGAAACATGATTGTCTATTTGTGCTCCATGATGGAGGTAAACAGGGTGAACCGACAATTTGGGCAACTGTTGCCCATTGGGTAAAAGAAATCACAGCCGCCAATGTGGATGCCGATGTCCCATTACCTAGACAGGTTAGGGCGCATTCCACTAGGGCTCAGGCAATATCGTGGGCGAAGCTTTGGTGGCTGTCTCCTGTCGAGATTTGCTGAGCAGTGATGTGGTCCTCCTTACACACTTTCTTCAAGCATTACCACTTGGACGTGCGGGCCTAGGAGGATGCGGTCTTCGCGTGTGTGGCGTCAAGGGGACCACAGGCAGCCTTCCGCACTTCTGAGTAGCTTTGGAATATCCTCCTTGTATGGATTGGCCTGCCTGAGTGCAGAGGTAGGAGAAATTAGTACTTACTTGATAATTTCCTTTCCTCTAAGGAAGGTAGGCCAATCCACAACCCGTCCTGGGCTGCCTACTTGCTTTTAGTTCATCCCTTAGGTCAGATGCTGGACTATTAAGTGCCATCACCAGCTTCTATGGTTAGTACATGTTAATTCTTTTAACTGAGCCCAGTGTTCCTATTTGGTTGGAATCATGAATGGTTGTCTGTTAATAGTTATGTTCAAGAATAATCAGTTTGTCCACAGTTTGGCTTTTCCAGAGAATACTGGCGGGCTGATGTTGGAGCAGGGCTATATGTCCGTGACATCAGCGAGTCAGTTTTACTCCATCTCCATTTGCTGTAGAAGTGTATAACTCACTTGTATGGATTAGCCTGCCCTCCTTAGATGAAAGGAAATTCAGTAAGTAATAATTTATCCTTCTCTCTACTCCTTCAGGTGTGTCCACTCTATTGCAGATCTTAGTATCATCCGCAAATAGACAAACTTTACCTTCTATCCCTTCTGCAATGTTGCTCACAAAAATATTGAACGGAGCTGGACCCAATATCGATCCTTGTGGCACCCCACTTAACACCATTTTCTCTTGAGAGTAGGTTCAATTTAGCATTACCCACTTCCATTTAGCATTAACCAACAAGGACTGAATTGCACAGGCTGGGTAAACAAATAAGCGTGGGAGTAGCTTGCTTATTGCGGCGGTTACTGCCCCTAACCAATTAAGCTAGATACTTCACTTTAGAAGCAGTTCCAGCACTGCTGTCTACATTAATGGTGGGGGTGGAAGGGAAATAGAACTAAAAGGTTACTAAAGGCCAAGATTAACAGATAAGTATGAGAGAGAGAGAGAAAAAAAAAGTGTGGAAGCTTGCTGGGCAGACTGGATGGGCCATTTGGTCTTCTGCCGTCATTTCTATGTTTCTATGTCTCTTGTCAACTAGTTTGCAATCCATTCCACCACCTTGGTGCCAACTCCCAAGTCTCCTATGCGGGACCGTATCAAAAGCTTTGCTGAAATCCAAGTAAATCACATTGAGCACTCTTCCTCAATCCAGTTCTCTAGTCGCCCAGTCAAAAAAAATCAATCAGATTTGTCTTGCAGGACTTTCTCCTGGTGAATCCATGCAACTTACTGGATTGTAGATACTTTACTTTTTTTTTTTTTTTTATTACAGAAGAGTCTCCATTAATTTTCCCTCTATTGAAGTAGGGCTAAAAGGCCTGTAGTTTCCAGCCTCCTCTCTGCTACCACTTTTGTGAAGCAGGATCACAACCACTGTTCTCTAATCTTGGGACACCACTCCCGTTTTGAGGGATCTATTGTCCTGGCAGTCTACCAAAATACCTGTTCATCTCTGAGTCCCGTAGTATCCTGGGATGTATCTCATCCGGCCCATGGCCTTGTCCACTTTCAGTTTTACTAGCTCTTCCCATACTTTCTCTTCTGTAAAAGGAGTTGTCTACCCCATTCCCCATTTACAGTCTTGTCAACCAGCAATGGTCCTTCTCCAGAGTTTTCTTTAGAGAACACAGAACTGAAGTATTTGTTTAATATTTCATCTGTCTCTACACCTTGCTCCTTGTCACCTTTCAATTTCCCTATACCACTTCAGGCCTTCTTTCTCTGATATATCTGAAAAATGTTTTGTTAATTCTCTTTACCTCTTTGTCAATCCTTTCTTCCGCTTGACCTGATTTCTTTTTGTCCCTCAGTTTCACCAGGTGTTCTTCCCTGTGTTCCTCTTTTTGGGATACTTTATACTTCCTGAATACTGTTCTTTTTGCCTATATTTTTTTTCAGCCTCCTGGTATGGCACAAGGCTTCAGCCCTGATTGGGATACAAATATTGTGAATGTGTAATGTTATAATCTCTAATCAGCATGTTATATAGTTAGAAGGAGGAGTAAGTGTAAATGTGGGAGAGCTTGAGTAAGCTACCATGCTTAGTCATTTTCCCATTGGTCAGATTCTTACATATTTTTTTCCATACATTCTGCTGAATTTGCCATACAGTTCTTGTTTGGATACACTGACAGTAAGGAAATATACTGTTGGTGTATCTTATAATATTAAAGTGTCACCCTGCTAATGTTTGCTGTGAGGGTCATGAATGCAAAGCAAGTGGAGACATTCTATAACCAGAAATAGTCATCAATCATTACAGAGTATTAACTTATTATAAAGCATGTGTATGTTTTGCAAAGTGGAAAAGGAGAATTCATGCCTAAAATTCAAGACAACTTATTGTGCAGCCAGGTGAAAGTATCAGTCTGAATTGATAATGACCTCTAGACCTGGCCTCACATTAGAGAGAGCTCTGTAGCTTGAAGTTTTTTGTGTTGATAATTGCTGTGATGTAGACATGTCCTTTACTTTCCACAGGCTCATTTGTGCTCCAGGGAGCAGTTTGCACTAGTTATGTCTCCAGATCTTTGCTCCGTTGGATTCAGCAATTATCTGAGGTGGAAAGTACTGCAAAATTAGTCATCAATGGCCTATTTATCTGGCTCTCTGTATGTCATAATTAGAATTTCAGCTAGGTTTTTAGCTCTCTCGGTAGGAGCTAGATGTCTTCTGTGGTTAAGAAATTGGTCTGCAGACTCATGGTGAAAAGTCTAGACTGTCTCATTTACCCTTTAAAAGTAAATACCTTTTTGATGAGGAGCTGAACCATCTGATAAAAAATCTGGGGGATTCAAAAGTTCAGGATTAACCAAGGATAAAGCCAGATCCAGTTTTCGGCCATACTGGAGTTGTGGTCAGTTCTTGGAAGCTAAGAGATATAGACCTTGCCAGCAAGGGAATCCTCCAATTTATGAGAGATAAAAGTAGGTCTCTTTCCTTTCAAGGAGCAAGACCAAGGGGTGATTCTTTCTAGTCCTCCAGTTCTTTACAGAGTACACAATGAAGCCCAGAGGATTCATTCTCTGGGGAGCCTATGGGGGCAGGTTGCAGGATTTTCTCAGAGAATGTATCCACATTACTTCAGATCACTGGTTTTTTTGATGTAATCCAACATGGATATGCTCCAGAATTAAGAAGGTTGGTAAGAGATCATTGTTATCTCACCTGCCCATACCCCAGACAAGATTGTCACAATTCATTGAACAGGTTAATTGAATTGCAAGCAATTCGTCCAGTTCCTATCAAGGAATATCAAAAGGGGTAGCATTCAGTATACTTTGTGATTCCAAAGAAGGATGGTTCTTTCAGACCCATTTTAGATCTAAAAGGAGCGAATCAGAATATATATATCCCTCTATTTCACATGGAATCTATTTGCACGGTGATTGCTTCAGTTCGCAAAGGTGAGTTTATCAACCCTCGATCTAAAGGAGGATTATTTTTCATATTCTAATAAAACCAGATTTGCAAAAATTCCTTTGTTTTTCGTCTAATTGACCAACATTATCAATTCATTGCCCTGCCTTTTTGGCTGGTGACAGTCCCAACTATCTTTATAGAAGTTGTTTGTAGTAGCTGCCTTTTTTAAAAGGAAGGGCTTCTTGGTTCATCCTTATTTGGACGATTGGTTAATAAGGGTTAAATTGTTTTCCGAGGGAGTAGCATCGGAAGTGGAGGTCTCTTTTTACTCCATGGTTAGGTTGGGTAATCAATTTTGCAAGATTTAATTGCAGCCCCCTCAGACTATAGAACATCTAGGGTGTTATTTGATATCGACTGGTATGATATACCTACCACAAAAGAGAATTTAAAAAAATTTTGTTCCCAGGTGAAGTGTTCTAGATCAAGCAGCAACTGCTTGGCATTATCTTCAGCTTCTAAGTACAATGGCATTGAATCTGGATATAGTACCTGGCGCAAGGGCTCATATGAGACCTCTTCAGATTTCACTTCTTTGCAAATGGAAGCCACAACTTCAGGGTTATGGAGTACACCTTTCGTTATTCAACGAGGTTTGATTGTCTCTAATTTTGGTGGCTTCATCTTATGAATTTGTGAAAAGGAAATGCCCTTGGAAAACCCAGACTGGGTTCTTCTGACAACAGATGCCAGTGTAACAGGTTGGGGAGCACATTACAAGAATCATTATGCTCCGAGCCTTTGGAGCCAGAGCAAGACTCAGTGGTCAATAAATTGGCTAGAAACCAGAGGTATCAGATTGGCTCTTTTACATTTTCAGAATTGTCTTCAAGGGAAGACAGGGAGAGTCTTATGTGACAATGCAACAGCAGTCGCATATATAAACAAGCAGGGTGGAACACAGTCAAGGCATTTCGGAAGAGACATCTTTTGTTTGCATGAGCCGAGAATTACCTGATTCAGTTGTCGGCTCAACACATAGCAGGTCAGATGAATGTTCAGGCAGATTATCTGTCGGGATGTAATAGATCCCGACAGATAATCCCGAGTGGGAATTAAGTCAGGAGACTACTTTCAAATAGTGCAAAGGTGGGGGTCCACATCAGATAGATCTGGTGGCTTCCAGGCAGAACAGGAAAGTAAAAACATTTTACAGTCTGCGCAGAGAAGTAGGCAGCGAAGCGATAAATGCTTTTCCACAAAGTTGGAAGGGATGCAAACTTCTGTATCTTCCCCCCCCCCCCCCCCCCAGTGGTTGCTAATAGCTCACATGTTAAAGAAAATAGGAATGGAAGCAGTATCTGTATTGCTGGTAGTTCCCAATTGGCCGCAAAGGCCATGGTATGCAGACCTAAGAAGGTTATTAATAGACCAGCCTCTGCGTCTGCCACAGGTCAAGGGTCTTCTGCATCAGGGACCTGTAGTGATGGAGGATCCAATTCCATTCTTGCTTTCGGCCTGGCTATTGAAAGAGCAAGGTTAGCAAAGAGAGGTTATTCTCCCTCTATAATTACCACGATGTTGCAGTCTAGAAAGAGATCCACTTCTTTACCTTTAATATAGGAGTGTTGTGCATTTTTGAGGATTTTTGCAGGAATAGAAATTTATCTCCTTGGGTTGCACAAATACAGTATATTCTAACCTTTTACAATGTGGATTGGATAAAGATTTAGCTTTAAATTCTTTACAGTTAGCTGACATTTCTAGTTTTCGTGATCAAATAAGGGGTAGTTTATTTCTCATTGTCTCGAATGAAGCATATATGTCTACCAATCACATCTTGTTTCCCTGATTGGAATTTAAATCTGGTCTTGCATGCTTTAGCTAAACCTACTTTTGAGGTTTTAAGTCAATCAACAATAAAGGATTTAACTTTAAAGACAGCCTTTTTAGCAGCTATTATTTCGGCCAGACAAATTTCTGAATTGCAGGCTTTGTCATGGCAGTCTCCTTTTTTTTGAGGTTCACGAAGAATTCTGTTATGAGACCAGTTCTTTCTTTTCTGCTTAAGGTAGTCTCTTCTTTTCATATAAATCAGCAGGTTATTATTCCTGCCTTTAACAAAATTGAATGCAAGGCAGATTTAGAATTATTAAAGTGTTGATGTTGGAGAGATTACACTGATAAGACTAAGGATTTCCATAGGTCCAAAAGGTTGGTTGTTCTTTTCTGTGAACTATGTAAAGGAGAATCAGCTTCAAAGACTTCAGTTGCAAAATGGTAAAAAAAATTCTATTGCATTGACTTTCTTGATTCAAGATAGGAATGTGTCAGAAATGATTTGGGCTCATTCAACGCAAGCACAGCTTCCTGGGCTGACAGATGCATAGTAAGTCCAGTGAAGATTTGTAAGGCAGCCACATGGACATATTTTAGGCCATTTGTAAGACACTACAGGTTTGATCTTCTCACTAGACAAGATACAATTTTTGGTTCTTCAGTTTTAAAAGTGGGATTTTCATCCACCCACCCTTAGAATGGGCTTTGGTACTTCCCATAGGTTTGGGACTAGTGGAGCATAGAAACGACTGCAGAAAAGGACCAAATGATCCACCCAGTCTGCCCAGCAAGTTTATGCCAGTATCTGCTGCACTGTGCAGGTTATCCTCATGTTTATCAGTTTTCCGGACCATAAAAGTCAGGGTCCTTGGATGCTGTTTGAATCTAGTTTTCCTTAAACCTTGCCGTGGAAGCAAAGAGCTATGATGGAATTGTGTTAACAGTATCGAGGCTTATTTGTTAAGGGTAACAACTGCTACACCAGCAAATTATCCCCAGTTACCCCATGCACTCTTTTCTTTATTTCCATCCTCTAGCCTTTAGGGATCCATAGTGTTTATCCCATGCTCCTTTGAATTCCTTCACTGTCTTCATCTTCACCATCTCCTGAAGGGCATTCCAGGCATTCACCATGCTCTCCGTGAAGAAATATTTTCTGGCATTGGTTCTGAGTCGTCCTCCCTGGAGTTTCATTTCATGACCCCTAGTTCTATTGATTTTTTTTCTAATGGAAAAGGTTTGACAATTGCAAAGTTTTAATGATGCACAGGCTGTCTGAAGGTCTATATCATATCGACCCTGCAGAAGGAAGAGGAAGGAGAAATTATGTCTCTCTTGTTAATTTACTTTCCTTTACTTCAGCTATACCAGTCCAGAACCCATCCCTTTCGTATTTACTGTTTTTGCAAACAGAGATTGAGCTTCCTTCAATTTTTTAGTGATGATATAGAAGGCTGTGACAATGCAAGATGAAGATTTGCATAGATAATTTTTATTTTTATCCTTTTTATTAGGACTGTTAATTTTCTTGTAATGCCGTTTATTATTAGTTTAAGTTTTTTTTGGTTTTTTTTTGTTTTAGCTTTGATGATAGTAAACTGGCTGACTATGTTCTAAATATGACTATGTTCTAAATATGACATTTATGCATGTGATGTCATATATTTAAAAAAAAAAAAAAAACCCAACCCCACCCCTCTGTCTCCATGTGCTGGATGAGAGGATATAACCCATAGCAGAAGTAAAGGAAAAAATTTAATAGGTAAGACACAATTTCTCCTTGCTTCATATCTTAACCATCTGAGGTGGTTATGGATGGCTTTAATTTTTGTAATCTGCTTAGATTGGTAGTTAGTAAAATAGTAAACATTTTTATTCCACCTAATACCTAGTAGTTGCCCAGAGTTCCATGTGATTCATGTCTGTTTACTACGACTACTTCTACTTCTTCTTGCTATTTCTGTAGTGGTACAGGACATTCACAGCGCTGTTTCCTGGTGGCTGATGCTTTGGTTATGCTAATAGGGGCCTAGTGGACCAGTCCCCTCCAACTGATGTCCTCACAGGCTGACTTTAAATCAAGGCCCATGGTGGGGGATGGGTGACTTTGGGAGGTTTGGGCATACTATGAGTGTTTTGATGAGTATGAAGGAAAGCAGACTCTATTGCAGTCATTGCATTGGACACTATTTGCATATGAGTCTAATGGGTACTTTTGATAATTTCCCTAATAGCTGAGACAATAAGAGATCCTTCCTTCCAAAAGATGCAGAGAGGCTAATCAGTGGATCCTATTATATAAATCTTTTCAGGAAAGTTTTTTTTTTTTTTTTTTAATAAATGCATTTTTAGAGCGTAATTGTTTACTGTATATTTTCTAGGAGAGTTGATGTATTCCAGAATGTCATTTTGAATGCCATTTTGCAGGATAAATCCTAGGTAGAATGATCATTTGCTTCCATAAAACTATGTGTGGCAGCTACTTGACCAGCTTAGCATGCATGTTTAAGGCTTTGTCAGTATAATAAGTAAATCCAAAGACAGTTATTTGTAAAAAAAAAAAAAAAAAAAAATGAATAAAAAGGATTTTTCTACAGTGGCAAGTAACAATGTGTTCCCTCCCAACAGCATCGCAGGCTATTGTAATGATGATCTGGGCAATTATGGAAACACTTGAGAGAGAGAGAGAACAATTTGGTTTCCCCATAATAGTCCAGACCGCCTGCCCTGAATTATGTATAAAATTTATTCATGGAGGGATCTTACATTTTATAGGAATGCCCGATTATTTTACTCTATGTAATGAATATTATTAACCAAACAACACTCAGTAAATTTTGCGGCTGAGAGAGATTTTATAAGCAGGAGGCAACTGTATAATCATGTAGCCAGAATTTGCATGAATTTGTTGCCATCTGCTGGAAGGGAGGATATGTCTCATGGCCAGGGCTATTATGGTGGGACTTCGAGAAACCTAAATAGCAGGTAAGGAAATTCTCCTTTCTTCCTACTGTTTTAATAGTTTAGTCTGATACACTCTTGTTTTCTCTTGTCCCCATAGAAAACTTGGTTTTGAATGATCCTGATTTTCAGCATGAAGATGCAAATTTCCTCTCGCGTAGTGAGCGCTATGAGGTCGCTGTCAAGAAGAGCTCACAAATGGTGATGAAAATAAGAGAGCATGGCATTTCAGACCCAGAAGAGATATACTGGTTTAAAAGGTACCTGATGCATGCTACTATTGGTTAATCTCAAAACGCTGGATTTTGGTTTCAGAAGAAATGTATTACCAGAGTTGGCATTTTGGGTGTGTAGTCACATAAGGCGCAAAGTATGAGGAGGTGCCACTCTGCAGACACCCTATCTCCATACTCTCTTACATGCAGGAGGAAAGAGCGAGGGTTGGGGATGGAAAGATAATGGTGGTGTGTGTGTGTGTGTGTGTGGGGGGGGGGGGGTTAGAGAGAGGGAGATACCGAGCAAGAATAAAATATAGAGGAGAATACTGTGCTGGAGCTACTGTCACTACTAAAAGAGGAAGTCCTGTACTGGAGCTGCCACCGCCAAAGGGGAATAGGGGTGCCAACATTTTTTTGCACAGTGTGCTAGTTAGCCTAGAGCTGGCCCTGTATGTAACTGTTTGACCTATAGAGGGTTGCATTTTTTTAAATTAGATTCTTATTTTAATGCAGTCTTAGATAGGAAAAGACAATTTCAAAGTCAGCCTGGTCAATGGATCTGCAGAAACAATATTCTGGTTCAGAAGATCAAACGGTAAGGAGGAAAGAGTTTTGTGGTTAAGACTGTGGTTCAGAATTGTGGGTCCTTGGGCCTTCCAGGGGCTTGTTGAGACATTGGACACTTTTTTTCACACTGTTTTCATGGTGGACATCCAGCTCTCTTCTATGTACTTGGAGCTACGTCAGCCATTTCTTGGTTTGAAACGTATGTTATCCCAGGACAAGCAGGATGCTAGTCCTCACATATGGGTGACATCAATAATGGAGCCCTATGTACGGAAAACTTCTCTCAAAGTTTCTATGAAACTTTTGAATGGCACCGGAGTGCCTACTGAGCATGCCCAGCATGCTATGATATTCCCTGCCACAGGGGTCTCTCCTCAGTCTTCTTTTTTCCGCGAAGCGGTTAGCCTCGCGGTTTGATTGGAGTCTGAGGTGAAATTTCATCTCCACAAAAAATCGGAAAATTTCAAATAAATTTTTATCCATCGAAGGGTTTTTCCCATTTGTTACCGGCTGGTAACTTTTTTTCTCTTTCGATTCCCGGCTGGGAACGATAAAATTCGGGTTCGCCGTCGACGGCTGTCCGGCGCCATGGCCTCCGGGTTCAAAAAATGCCCGAATTGTAATAGAACAATGTCTATTACTGATCCGCATGGTGAGTGTGTTCTTTGCCTCGGCAAGGATCACAACATCCAAGCGTGTTCATCCTGTGCTGAAATGACCATGAAAGGTCGACGACTGAGGGCCGAAAGGATGGAGCAGCTCTTTTCAGTCCAGCTGCTGCCAAGACCGTCGACGTTGGCCCAGTCTTCGCCATCGGCCTCGGTTCGGCAGTTACTATTAAAAAAGAAACTTCCGGCTGCGGGGGACGCTTCCACTCCAACCCCGTCGATTTCATCGAAGGCATCCACTTCAGGAAGCGACAAACAGCCTGAGAAGCATCGCCATCGACATCGACGACGGCGGGAGTCGGTGTCCGGAGACACTAACACAGGTACGGCCTCCCCTGCTAAGAAAACCCGGACGGAAGCAGAGGCTCCAAGGCCTACTGATGGGCGATCCCCACCGATATCGGTGCCGGGTTCCGAACCTCCTCAGGGCCCTGAGGAGGAATCTGCATCGCCAACACCGCCTCCCTCCACAGCTGCTCTGTTTTCACCAGCTGTGCGTGTGGAACTTGACATACTCATTCGTCAAGCGGTGCAACAGGCTCTTCGAGACGCAAGACCGCCATCGATGCCGATTCCACATCCATCGATGCCCATCTCTGCACTAACGATTCCGGGGTCATCGACGATGCCGCGGGAACCGACATCGATTCCAACCCCGGTGGATTCACCGTTACCTGATTCCGTCCTCGGTGCCGATGCCCATGCCGGTGCCCTCACCAGGAAGGCCGATGCCAACACCGGTTCCTCGGGAGGATGTTCCCATTTCGCACCCAGTTTTCAACAAACTGGACACACTACTGGGAATCCTGACAAGGCAACCACCGCAAGATCCACTTCCAGGCCCTTCAGGGGTGCCAAGGCCCCCTAGGCCACATTCACCTGTAGGACCATCAGCACCTTATCCTAAGCCTCAGCAGGAATCGGATGATTCCCATTCAGAATACTCTTCGGAGGAAGATTTATTCTCGGAGCCATCTCCAACTGAGGATCACAGGAAGTCTCCACCAGAGGATCTTTCCTTCACGAACTTTGTTAGGGAAATGGCTGATACCATCCCATTCCCTATACAAACAGAGGTGGATCAAAGACAGAAGACTTTGGAAGTCTTACAGTTCGTAGACCCACCGAAGGAGATGTTAGCAATCCCAGTGCATGAAGTCTTACAGGAACTTCAACAAAGAATCTGGGAGCATCCAAGTTCGGTCTCCCCGATCAATAAGAGAGCTGAGGCCACTTATTTAGTGCAGCCAACTCCGGGATTCCAAAGGCCACAACTGCCCCACCAGTCAGTGGTGGTAGAGTCCGCCCAAAAGAAGGCGAAGAGACAGAAATCCCATGCTTCAGTGCCGCCGGGAAAGGATAGTAGGTTGTTGGACAACCTCGGCAGGAAAGTTTTCCAGGGTTCCATGCTGGTATCGAAGATTACAGCTTACCAGCTGTACATGAACCAATACCAAAGAAACCTTTGGAAGCAAGTACAGGAACTTTCTCTGGCCTTACCGGATCAATACCAAGAGGCATTTCAAGCGTTAGTACATAAAGGCCTTGACTCGGGGAAACACGAAGTCAGGGCCACTTACGACTGTTTTGAGACAGCAGCAAGGTTGTCCGCATCAGCTATAGCTGCACGACGATGGGCATGGCTAAAAGCATCGGATCTTCGCCCAGAAGTCCAGGATCATCTCTCTGATCTACCATGCTTGGGGGATAATCTCTTCGGAGACAAAATAAAGGAAGCGGTAGCGACACTTAAGGATCATTCAGAGACTTTGAAGCAATTGTCGTCTCAGCCTCAGGAGTCGCAGGCCTCTTCCAGAAAATTTCCGAGAAGAGACACTCGAAGGCCTTATTATCACCAACGAAGATACTACCCCCCAGCAGGTAGACAGAGGCCTAGCCGTCCAACACAGCGCCAGCAGCCTAGGCAAAGGCAGCAGAGGCCTCAGCCGCCTCCACAAACAACAGCCACGTCTGGTTTCTGAACAACCCCAGAGAGCAGCAGCATAAATCCGTTCCCCGAAACACCTGTAGGAGGCCACATTCAACATTTTCTCAGCAATTGGGCCTCCATCACCACCGACCAGTGGGTGTTATCCATCACGACCCACGGTTACAGGTTGGATTTCTCAACTACCCCTATGGAGAATCCACCACTTCACTCTCATTCAATAAATCAACACTCCATAATTCTTCAAACAGAATTATCCACCCTTCTGAGAATCAGGGCCATAGAACCAGTTCCTGGTCCTCAGAAGGGCAGAGGATTCTACTCCCGATATTTCCTCATTCCAAAGAAAACAGGAGGCCTTCGTCCTATCCTAGACCTCAGGAATCTCAACAAATTTCTCAAGAAAGAAAAATTCAGAATGGTATCCCTAGGCTCCATTCTGCCTCTTCTTCAAAGGGGAGATTGGCTCTGCTCTCTGGATCTTCAAGATGCCTACGCTCACATCCCCATCTACCCTCCGCATCGCCAGTACCTGCGGTTTCAAGTACCAGATCAGCATTTTCAATACAGGGTGCTGCCATTCGGACTAGCATCAGCACCCAGAGTGTTCACAAAATGCATGGCTGCAGCAGTGGCACACCTACACAAACAAAAGGTGCACGTGTTTCCTTATCTAGACGATTGGCTCATCAAAAGTCATTCAAAAGAAGGTGCCGTCGCGTCCCTCAAGCTCACCATCCAAGTCCTTCATTCCTTGGGATTTCTCATCAATTACCAGAAATCCCATCTGTCACCAACTCATCTACTACAGTTTATAGGTGCAGAGCTAAACACTACGCTAGCGACCGCTTTTCTACCAAAAGACCGTGCTCAGACACTTGTCCTCTTAACTCACCAGCTCCGCAACCGATTCAAGGTGACGGCTCACCAGTGCCTCATTCTTCTAGGGCACATGGCTTCCACGGTTCATGTAACTCCCATGGCCAGACTGACCATGCGACTTCTACAATGGACACTCAAAACACAGTGGATACAAGCCACTCAACCAATGTCCACTCCTGTTTACATCACACCAGAGCTCAAAGCCGCACTTCTCTGGTGGACGCTAATGCCCAACCTGCTCAAAGGTCTACCTTTTCAGCAGCCAGTGCCACAAGTGACGTTGACTACAGATGCATCCACCTTAGGCTGGGGAGCACATATTGGTCATCTAAAGACACAGGGCAAGTGGACACGACTCGAAGCTACTTTTCAGATAAACTTCCTAGAGCTTCGAGCTATACGTTATGCGCTGCATGCATTCAGACTGCCTATCACACAAGACTGTCTTAATCCAGACGGACAACACAGTTGCAATGTGGTACATCAACAAACAAGGAGGGACAGGATCGTACCTCCTTTGTCAAGAAGCAGCACAGATCTGGGACTGGGCCCTGACACATGCAATTCTTTTACGGGCCACCTACCTAGCGGGCATCCACAACACAGTGGCGGATCGCCTCAGTCGTCAGTTCCAACCGCACGAGTGGTCCTTGGATCCAACAATAGCATCCAAAATCTTCCAGCGCTGGGGCCAACCGATGATAGATCTCTTTGCATCCCAGCTCAACTACAAAGTGAACAATTACTGCTCTCTACTCCGACAGCAGAACAGCCTGCCAAAGGACGCATTTGCTCGCCATTGGAGCTCAGGCCTGTTATACGCGTATCCTCCGATACCGCTCCTAACCAAAACACTAGTGAAGCTAAAACAGGACAAGGGGACTATGATACTCATAGCCCCATATTGGCCTCGACAAGTATGGTTCCCCACACTACTGGATCTTTCAGTCAGGGATCCAATTCGCCTGGGAGTAGCTCCCAATCTCATAACTCAGGAACAGGGTCAGTTGCGCCATCCCAACCTTCAATCCCTGTCCCTGACAGCATGGATGTTGAAAGCTTAATATTACAGCAATTCAACCTTCCATCCGCTATATCTCAAGTACTTATAGCTGCACGTAAACCTTCCACTAGAAAGAATTATTCCTACAAATGGAAACGGTTTACGCTGTGGTGCACTCAGCAGGATTTAAATCCTTTCACTTGCCCCACTACATCACTACTAGATTACCTTTACCATCTTTCAGACTCTGGTCTTAAGACATCATCGGTACGGGTACACTTAAGTGCAATCTCAGCTTACCATAATAAGCTGGACGACGCTCCTATCTCTACACAGCCTCTCGTCACTAAATTCATGAGAGGCCTAGCTCACATTAAACCTCCAGTTCATTCCCTGAGTATACAATGGGATCTGAACGTAGTACTCACTAGACTTATGCGTTCTCCCTTTGAGCCCATAAGTACCTGTGACCTTAAATACCTTACATGGAAAACGGTATTTCTTATAGCCATCACTTCGGCCAGAAGGGTCAGTGAATTGCAAGCACTAGTCACATACGAGCCTTTTACGAAGTTCTTACATGACAGGGTAGTCCTCCGGACACATCCAAAGTTCCTTCCTAAGGTTGTTACAGAATTTCACTTAAATCAATCAATAGTTTTACCTACATTCTTTCCTAGGCCTCATTCCCATCAAGGTGAAAGAGCCCTACATACCTTGGACTGTAAGCGTGCGCTCTCCTTCTATTTAAACCGCACTACAGCCCAAAGAAAATCCAGTCAACTGTTTGTATCCTATGATCCAAACAAGCCAGGTAAAGCAGTGGGTAAGCATACTCTGTCAAACTGGCTAGCAGATTGCATACAATTTTGTTATGAAAAAGCAGGCCTTACTCTTCAAGGGCGAGTAAAAGCACACTCAGTCAGAGCGATGTCAACTTCAGTAGCACACCTTCGCTCTGTACCTATTCTGGACATTTGTAAAGCAGCAACATGGAGTTCTCTTCATACCTTTGCAGCTCACTACTGCTTAGACAAAGAGGGAAGACAAGATTCAGCCTATGGACAATCCGTCTTAAAGAACTTGTTTCCAGTGTAATCCCAACTCCTTCTACATCCAACCTGCTGTGATTTCGACTGATTCATTTCAATAACAATACCTTACGGTCATTTCAGCACAAAATGAATCAGCCTCTAGCTTGCTAATCACCCATATGTGAGGACTAGCATCCTGCTTGTCCTGGGATAAAGCAAAATTGCTTACCTTGTAATAGGTGTTATCCCAGGACAGCAGGATGTAGTCCTCACGAAACCCACCCGCCACCCCGCGGAGTTGGGCCTCATACGTTTATTATTTTATTTTTGGCTAACGCTCATTGCTACAATACAAGACTGAGGAGAGACCCCTGTGGCAGGGAATATCATAGCATGCTGGGCATGCTCAGTAGGCACTCCGGTGCCATTCAAAAGTTTCATAGAAACTTTGAGAGAAGTTTTCCGTACATAGGGCTCCATTATTGATGTCACCCATATGTGAGGACTACATCCTGCTGTCCTGGGATAACACCTATTACAAGGTAAGCAATTTTGCTGTCTGGCTGGTCCCGAACAGTTCAAACAGGTGAGATGGCTGGAGCAGAGTTTGGCAGGTAGGAGACATTGGCAGTTCCCTGCATAGGTTAGTGGGTATATTGTTGAACAAGTCCATTTTACAGCTTTGTGTCTCATTTTACTCAACTGTAAGTGACTAATATCTGTCTTATTATTCTTTTCCATTCTTCAGAAACTATTGTATATGTTGATCACCAGCTGATGTATATAGCTATTCTCCTAGGACAAGCAGGGATGGTAATCCTCACATGTGGGTGATATCATCCAATGGAGTCTGGCACGGAAAACTTGTCAAAGTTTCTAGAAGCTTTGACTAGCACATTGAGCATGCCACTATCCGCACATCCTCGCAAGGTCCCCCTTCAGTCTCTCTTTATCCACGGTGCAGTTGCCTCGCAGTTTGTGGAGCTCTGCTTCATTTTTGCCTTTTCTGTTTAAAAAGTGATTTTTTTTTTTTTCTCTGTTCCATCATCTGGTCCCCCTTCGCAGTCTGTGCCTCCTTGGTGCAGTAGGTTAACCCTTTCTTCTTGCTTCTCCGCGGTCGATTCCTTGCGTCCTGTTACTCGGTGGCTGCTGGTCATCAACCACACGTCGGGTATTTTTGCATGGCATCGTCCGCCTTTCGTTGGTGCCCCCAGTGCCTGCGGACTATGACCATCACGGATCTGCATGAGGTTTGCATCCTCTGCCTGGGGGCTTTGCACAACGTCCGAGGGTGTCAGCCATGTGACCAGATGACCCCCAAAGGCCGTCAAGCGCGCCTCGACAAGATGGAGAAATTTTTCAGTTCCAAAAATTTGGCTCCATCAATGCCAGGAGGCGAGGGGAGCCCCTCGATATGCTCCCTTTCACTGCTACTCCTTTTGTGTCTTTGAAGGATTGAGGGAACAGTGAACAGTCATCTTTGATCTCACCAGTTTCCAGGACATCGGGATCCTCCACTTCCTCGGCACCGGGGAAGGACCGGGCCGAGCACAGAGGGAGATCCCGCAAGCAGTGACACCGGTCATTGTCGGCACATGGCTCCAGTTCTGGTGCTGCCGTACCACCACCGAAGTGATCCTGTGCCTTGGAGGCCCCATCCTCTGACATACCTGGGAGTTCCAGGCATTTCCCACCGATATTGGTGCCAGGCACCATGCCTCCTTGGAGAACCTAGGAAGAGCCGGTGACGCCGCGTCCTCACCTCACCGGACTTTCAGAAGGAGTTGGACCGCAGGGTGCAGACTGCGGTGCTCAGAGCTCTACGGAGCATCGAGCAGCTTGTCTACTGGTCCCCATGCTGGTGCCAGAGCCTCAGCTGCCTATTCTGGCACCTCTGCTTGAGCATCTGGACATCTTGTTAGGCACCCTATCGACGCAACTGGTGCCCGAGAGACTTTCGGTTCCCCAGCGGCCACTGATGCCCCTCTCGGGAGTGATCTCTATAATTGGATCCTCCTCAGAGGAAGACGCGGCTGGTGTCGCGTTCCCGAGGACTCTGTTCTCCCAATGCCGGGGGAACTGTCGATTCCCTCGTTGCCGCCGAAGCCCTCGGAGCCCAGGGCTAGACTCCCCCACAGGCCTTGCCTGCGCCGTGATGACGGTAGGAGGAAGGCCCTTATAACCCATGGGGGTACGATTCCTCGGAGTCTTCGTCCGAATATTTGGGTGACTCCCTCTCCGAACCTTCCCCACAAGAGGAACAGTGTCAGTCTCCCCCATAGGATCTTTCCTTTGCAGGGTTCGTCAGGGCCATAGTCGATGGTTATCCTCTTCCAACTGCTTACAGAGGAGGATGCGCGACATTAGATGCTGGAAGTGCTGCAGTTTGTCGAAGCCCCTAAGGAGTTTGTGGCAGTTCCCATCCATGACATCTTTAAGGATCTCCTCCTTCGGATGTGGGAGCACCCGATCTCCATTTCTATTGTCAATAGGAAGGCGGATGCCACCTATTTGGTACGGCAGGCCATGGGATTCGAGAGACGGCACCTCCCTCACCAGTCAGTGGTAGTGGAGTCCGCCCTTAAAAAGGCCAGGTGCTCCCATACCCACACCTCTGCCCCTGTGGAGCAAGAGCATAGGGAGCTCAATGCTCTGGGCAGAAAGGTCTTTTAGGGTACTATGCTCATCGCCCGTATTGCCGCCTACCAGTTGTATATGACCCAGTACAACCGGAACCTGTGGAAATTGAGTCCAGGATCTCGCAGAGAGCCTGCCGTAGCAGCAACAGAATTTGCTTTCATGGGGTTTGTCCACCCAGCTGATCATATTCAGACAGAACTCTCTACCCTTCTCTCGGCAGGAGCAGTAGAGCCTGTTCCTCTCCCTCAGCAGGGCTGAGGGTTCTATTCAAGGTATTTCCTCATTCCGAAGAGAAACTGTGGTCCGTACCCCATTCTCGACCTCAGGGCGTTGAACAAGTTTCTCCAGAAGAGAGAAGTTCAAGATGATCTCTCTGGGCACGCTGATACCCCTCCTCAAAAGAGGACACTGGCTCTGCTCCCTCAATCTCAAAGAGGTTTACGCTCATATAGCCATCTTCCCTGGCCACAGAAAATACCTCCGCTTTGTGGTGGGGAAGGCTGGTTACCAGTACAAGGTACTGTCTTTTGGGTTGGCCTCAGCCCCTCATGTATTCACCAAATGCCTAGTGGTGGTGGCTATGTGCCTCCATCATGCGGTGCATGTCCTCCCACACCTAAACAACTGGTTAATCGAGAGTGATTCCTGCAAAGGGGCGCTAATCAGGACAGTTCGAACTCTGCAACCCTTGGGGTTCGTGATCAACTACCTGAAGTCTCATCTCTGCACATCTCCTCAGCTGGAATTTATAGGAGCCAGGCTGGACACTGCAAGCAAAAGTTATTTTTGCCCTGAGATCGGGCTCTCGCCATCACCTCATTGGCAGGTTTTGTGAGCAGCAGCCAGCATGTCACTGCCCGCCTTCTGCTTGGTTTGTTGGGCCACATGGTGGCCTTGGTCCACATTACCCCTCTCGCCCGCTTGTGCGTGCGAAGGGCTCAATGGATCTTGGGGGCACAGTGGCAGCAAGCCTCCTAGGATCTTGAGATTCCTCTCTGTCATGGAGCCTCTGGGGGCAATTCTGTCCTGGTGGGAGAACCTTTCCAACCTGGAGCAGGGAATTCCCTTCCAGGTTGTTCCGCCTTAAGTGGTCTTCACCACCGATACCTCCCCTCAGTGCTGGGGAGCCCATGTGGACAGCCTCCACATGCAGGGTCTCTGGACCGCTCATAAAGCGCATTGCCAAATAAACCTTTTGGAGCTTCGAGCAATCCGCTACACCCTATGGGTATTCAGGGACCGGTTGTCCCACAAGAAAATCCTGATCAGGACGGCCAACCAGGTTGCAGTGTGGTATATCAACAAACAGGAAGGCACGGCCTTGTTCCTTCTCTGTCGCGAGACAGTGCAGGTATGGTCCTGGGCCCCCTCTCAGGGGATGTTACTACGAGTGACGTACCTACCTGGGGCTTTGAACGTGCTGGCAGACCAGCTGTGCTGCTCCTTTCAGCTACAAGAGCGGTCCCTGAATCCGGAGGTAGTGGCCAGACTTTTTTGTCGGTGGGGTACCCCGGATGTCGACCTCTTCGCCTCCTGATACAGTCACAAGGTGGGTAATTTCTGCTCCTTGTTGCCGGGGAGCGGTCCTCTGGCCTGCGATACCTTCTCCCTTCACTGGGGGAGGGGTCTGCTATATGTATATCCTCCTCTCCTTCTCCTCTTGAAGACCCTCCTGAAGCTTCAACAGGACAGAGGGACCATGATTCTCGTGGTGCCTTATTGGCCCATATAGGTCTGGTTCCCTCTTCTTCAGGAGCTGTTGATCACGGCCCCCATTCGGCTGGGGACAGTACCCGATCTGATAACTCAGAACAAGGGCATCCTGCGCCATCCAAACCTTTGGGCGTTGGCCCTTATGGGTGAGGATGTTGAGTGCCTAATTGTTCAGGGTCTGGAGCTTTTGGACTCTGTCTCCCAGGAAGTCTTATGGTTTGAAATGGAGACTCTTCTCCACCTGGTGTGCGGGGCATGGCTTGGATCCATTCACATGCCCCCTACCCAAAATGTTGGACTAATTGTGGCACCTTTCCGAGTCTGGGCTTCAAACCAGCTTAGTCAGGGTCCATCTTAGCTCTGTTAGTACGTACCATCGAGGTGTCTCTGGCACACTCATATCAGTCCAGCCTTCAGTGGATCACTTCATGAAGGGCCTGCTTCAATTGAAGCCCCCTCTTCAACCTCCTGTTGCGTCCTGGGTCCTCAACATTGTCCTGGCGCGGCGCATGCAGCCTCCCTTCGAGCTGTTGCGTTCCTGCGATCTGAAGTTCCTCACCTGGAAAGTTATGTTCCTAGTGGCGGTTACTTCGGCTCGTAGAGTCAGTAGGCTTCAGGCCCTGGTTAGGTACCCGCCGAACACGAGGTTTTTTCACGATTGTGTGGTCTTGCGTATGCACCCAAAGTTCCTTCCTAAGGTGGTGATTGATTTCCACATCAACCAGTCCATCGTTTTACCCACCATCTTTCCCAGGCCTCATTCCCACCCGGAGGAGCAGGCCCTTTATACACTGGACTGCAAGAGAGCCTTGGCTTTCTATTTAGATTGCACAGCAGTCACAGACAGTCCACTCAGTTCTTTGTGTCTTTTGACACCAATAGACTGGGAATGATGGTGGTTAAACAGACCGTATCCAACTGGCTGGCGGACTATATCACCTTCTGCTATGCGCAAGCGGGCCTTCAGCTGACAGGCTGCATCAAATTTCACTCTGTGCAGGCCATAGCGACATCGGTGGCTCATCTGTGAGCTGTCCCCATGGTCAAAATTTGCCATGCCACAACTTGGAATTCTCTTTACATGTTTGCGGCTCACTTCTGCTTGGGCAAAGATGGGTGACAGGACAGTGCCTTTGGTTAGTTCGTCCTGTGCAATCTTTTTCAGGCTTGAGCCCAACTCTCCTTGCAGGGTACCCCTGGTTTAAGCCAGACAGTCTCCTACCAAACAGCGGCGCTGCAGTTGTGTTGTGCCTGTTGGCACTTTGTTCGGCACCTGTTGGTCTCACCTGTTAATGGAGACAGTCTAGAGCTTGGTATTCACCCACATATGAGGACTACCATCCTGCTTGTCCTAGGACAAAGCACAGTTGTTTACCTGTAACAGGTGTTCTTCTAGGACAGCAGGATGGTAGTCCTCAGGAGTCCCACCCACCACCCCGTGGAGTCGAATTCTCCTTCAGGTTTGTTGTGGGTTTTTTTTTGTTTTTGTTTTTTGCTCGTATTTTTATCTATGTTATGAGACTGAAGGGGGACCTCCGCATGCTCAGTGTGCAAGTCAAAGCTTCTAGAAACTTTGACAAACGTTTTCTGTGCTGGGCTCCATCGGATGATGTCTCCCACATGTGAGGACTAACATCCTGCTAAGAGAACACCTGTTACAGGTAAGCAACTGTGCTTTCCAGCAGCAGTAGAATCTTTATTTTTTTTATGCAAACTATTTAATAAATGTCAGATCACAGAATACACAGATATAGCATTTAATATTTTGACAGTAGATATATATTTTTTTTGATTATAAAGTGTTTCAAGATTCTTTTGTTCTGGATACATGTAAAGTGTTTACATTTCTAACATGATCAGCTCTGTGCTAAGTATCTTATGTGAAAAATATTTCTGAAGAATTGTGCATATAGGGTTGTCAAATTCTGTATTTTTATAACATGACATAAACTGAGATTCCAGGTCATTACAATTCTAAGAGAAAAGGTGAGATACTGGCAAATGAACCTTGTATCATAGACTTTGCTTCTTGGCTAGAGAACTTGCATGCTAATAATTAAACATCGAGAGCAAATGATCAAGTCATTTCTAGCAGGACCTCTGAGTTTTTCCATGCAGTGTCATTAAATTGGCCAGTTAGAAGGAATATGCAGTGAAAATCTCTTTGCTTTGCAATAGGTTATACCAGTTTTCAAATTAGACTCCCTTCCCAGTTTTTCTCCCTCCCCTATCTGTTTTTTTGGTTGTTGGATGTGGGGGAGGGAGGGGGGGTGGGTTTTTATAATGATGATTTGACAGTTTTGGACTGTTGATGAAACTAAGATCTTGAGAAAAATGTTTTCAGGATGAAATGTCCTTAAAAGGTTACACTACAAAATGCTATTTTCTGTGCACCCCATCGCTGACACTTTAACCTTGTGCATAACCACATAACTTTTGGGACTTTTTTTTTTTTTAGTGGACAGCTGTTAAAGCTGGACATTAAAAGATTACCAGTGAATATTGTGAGGAGATTTTCATGCCTTCTCATTTCCTTCTCCCCTTCTTCCTCCCCAAGAAAACTTTAAAAATGTTCTTTCCCTCCACACCCTCCCCCCCAATGGATTTTGATTGAATAGTTTAACTTCGTAATAGCGTAGGAATCTTTCTGTACAACGTGTGCAGATCATCAATCCTTTTCTGTAATCCTTCCATAGGATATACAAAAAGAGAAGAGATTGTAACAGTAGGGGTGTCGCAACATTCCCTTGGTTTATCTCATCACCTTTTACACACATACACAAGCATGCACAGTACTTTACCCCTTGCTCTGGAGATTATGAAACAGGCTGGGTAGGAATGGCATATGGTTTTTATTGTACTTGGTTGAAAGTTGAAGTGAGTGCATGTCTTTTGACCAAGTGAGCATTGACCTACCCTCCCCTTCCTTCATCCTGCCTACTTTTGGAGCCTCCTTCCTGCTCAGAGCAGCTTTGGTGAAATGAAACCTAGAGGCAAGTTGAGATCAACCCCCCCCCCCCCCTAATTTCCTTATGTCTTCCTTAACATGGTAATTTTAGAGGCAGGCAAATAACCCCATTTGTGAATCTGTAAGTATGAAAAAGATCATTTATTACAGCATTCATAGTTTAAAGCTTTTTAAGTAAATGTTGGTTATTCTTGATATTATGGATTAGTGTTTTTCTAACTGAAGGAGGAGGTTTTTATTTTTTTATTACATATTTATATAGTTTTCAGATTAATTCCAAGTAGAAAAAAGGCATACATGATCAGAAAATATTACACAAAAGAAATGGAAAAGAGAATGAGAAGGAATACAGATCTTCCCATTTCAAAGTCTTAACAAGCAGAAGGAGCCAAAGGAAGATTTACGTAATTTGCAAGGAACAACTTTATCCTTCTATTTAGAAGGATGCAGATTAAGTTTTTTTTCTTAGAATTTGCCAAGTGCATATGCCTCAGCTGTCATCAAGTTCATAGGCTGTATAATCTGTAAATATTACAAGTTTTCAACCTAGTTAATTACTCACAAAAAATGTTTCCAAAACTGGTTTCCTTTGCAATCCCTACCAGGTTTTCTCTTCTGTCTTTTTGCTGTGTCCATAGCTGTCTTCTTTTAAAGCTAGCAAATTGTAAACTTTGGATATAAATATTTATCACTCTGACTAGTGGTGTGGTCCAGTTGGAGAGTCTGCTCTTCTTAAGCTACGCTTAACTTGAACTGTGGGATGGCCAGGGGGACATCAAGTTGGGAGATATTTGTATCCTGGAATGCAGCAGATATTATGAAAGACAGGGTGCCAGGCACTTTCTGCAGGTATGAGTTTCCCTCTCTCTTGGCATGTCTTTTTTGCTTTGGGACTAAAATGTTGCTCAGTTGTTGAGGGGGGGGGGGTGTTTCTCTTAAGATCTGGATAGAAATTTGGAGGCTCAAGGAGGAGAGATGCAAGAGGCATGAAAGGTGGCAATGCTTACGTATACGTTAGACCTTCCTCCCTTTTTTGTTTCTTTTTGATAGAACATGTCTGGGGTCTTTGGTTGACCCTTTTTCCCTGCACCTTGGCATGTTTCGCATCACCCTGGAGAACCAGTCTGCTGATAACCAGCGAGACAAATGGCTGACCCTGTCCAGGAGGTTCCAGATAATTGGCACTTACGCCCAGACTGAAATGGGGCACGGTTGGTCCACTTCCTGGAATCACTTATGTACAATGGGCGCTGTGCATGATGAATGGCACCAAAATCTGGTATTAGGAGCTGTAGCAACCCATCTAGATTTAAATCACCACCATAATCATCTTCCAGTGGAGCTAAATTCTGTTGTTGCATTAATCAAGGAGTGCAAATGACGACAATTTTAATTTTAATTTAAATAAGTTACAAATAGCTTTTTGAGGTACAATTAAAACTAACATGAAAAAATCTCTAAAGCAATGCCTGAATATGATTCTGGATGAGATATAGAAGAATTTCCTTTTTGTGCTAATGAAATGGCAAGGGGGTTCTGCTCACTTTTTATGTGCATTGTCAGTTTACAAAGTCACCACCTCTTCACCTAGGGAGCTTTATAAAGTATGTTTGGGCAGGAACAAATTGATAACCTGTACCTTCTAACCTGAGGAGCTGCCTCTTGCTCCTGTTTTTCACAGATTTCCCTGGACAAGAAACAATAAGACTGGAAACCAAAAGTGAAATGATTTTTTTATGTTCAAGATTAGAAGTATGCAGGGTGCTCTGCTTTCAGATTTTATGACACAAGCATTAGGGCTACATCATGGTCAAACAAATTATAGAAAAGAACTGTATTTTGAAGCTATTCCCTCCTTAGAAGCAGTTTTTCTTCTGAACGGTTAGCTTTCTGCTCTAGGAGGGGGAGGGCATAGGGGTACAGTAATTTGAACTGTCTGCATATGGTCTTCTCTAAATGGTAAAGTTTAAGGATCTAAATGAGTAGGGGTTCAATTTAAAATAGAATGTAAAGCAATTTAGTTGGACTATTCCATAATTTAATTGGTAAGAGTTTTTTGATACTTTTTTTTTTTTTGTCAAGGGATGGTCTTAATCTTCTCTAGTCTCCTCGCTGACCATAAACTCAATGATGAGATGGCAAGCATATACCAAAAGAATCTAGGTGTATAGATAGTGTGGAATTATACCCTTTGGCAGGGGTGGCTAACTCCCAGTCCTCGAGCTACAAATGGACCAGGTTTCCCCCAATGAATATGCATGAGAGCGATCTGCATGCACTGCCACCATTGTATGCACCTCTATCTCTTGCATATTCATTGTAGATATCCTGAAAACCTGTCCTGTTTGTGGCTGGAGCACCGGAGTTAGCCACTCTTGCCCTATGGGAGGGAGGGGGACACTTCCCTCCTGCTTCAGATGAGCAATGCTGTCATTTATAGATTTTTTGGGGGTGGAGGGGGCAGTAAAGTGCATAACATTAATATCCATAATTTGGGGAGTGGGGAAGAAATTTAGGGCTAGCTATGCTTCTGCTGCCCACAAGGTGAGCTTGTCGGGGGGGGGGGGGGGGGTTTTAAAGCTATCTTTGGTACACCATAATTCTTTGAATGTCACCACTTAAGTTAGTTATTCAGGTACATGTACCTAGATAACTTTGTCTAACTGGTAGATTTCAAAGATAGCCACTTGGGTCTAAAGTTAGCCAGTTAACTTTATTCAGGGATATTCAGTGGGGTATTTATCTTGCTAAATATCCTAGAATAGTTATCTATTTTTAGTAGTTTTAAAAATTGGCCTTGTGGGGTTTCAGCATCAATATTTGGCTATGACAGGCCGATACAGTAAGGACGCATAAGAAAGAGTGCGGCAGTGCTGGGCGCACCCTCGTTTGCCGCGCACACAATTTGGTTCACATACCGCTCGATACAGTATTCAAATGAGACGCAAATGCAAGGTGTTCAAAGCGCGTCCATGAAGCAGTAGGCGTGCGCAATCCATTTTACTGTATAGAGCGGTAGACAGCGCCTATACAGTATCCTGGCCTGCCGCAGGCCAGTCCACGCTCCAGCCTGTGCGGTCAGTCCCTAGAACTGGAGAAGGAGCTGGTGCTGCACATGAAGAAAGAGTATTTTGGTGAGTAACTAGTGTGTGGTACTTGCTTCAGTGCCGACAGACGTTCATGGGCCTTCCCCCTGCCTTGAGCGCCCAGGCTGGAAGTCCAAGCTGCGTCCGGCTTAGACATCCAGCCTGGGCGCAGGCCCATGAACGTCTGTCTGCATTGAAGCAAGTACCACACACTAGTTACTCACCAAAATACTCTTTCTTCATGTGCAGCACCAGCTCCTTCTCCAGTTCTAGGGACTGACCGCACAGGCTGGAGCGTGGACTGGCCTGCGGCGGGCCAGCGCAGTCAGCCTCAGGGTCGCCCGGGGCCCCGTAGCGCGAGTCCGAGTAGCTGGAGCGAGGGCCGACGTGCCGCTGGTCGAAGCCCATGCGATGCCGCTGTACCGCTTGCTGCCGCAGCCGGTCAGGGCGCGGCGAGTATTCATGCATCTTCCCGCTGCCTTGAGCGCCCGCCTGGACGTCCAAGTTGGGCGTTCAAGGCAGCGGGAAGGTGCATGAACGCACACTGTGACCTCGGACGTCCAGCCGGGCGCTCAGGTCGCACTGAGCCCAGCATCGAATAAGTACATGCGAGCTACTGAAAGCAGCAGCAGCAGAAACGAGCGGGAGAGGGAGAGACGCCAAAGCCAGGGGGGTGTGGAGGGGCCGTGGATGCCTGGGAGGAGCTCTTTGTGAGACGGGGACAGGAGCAGGTCTGTGTCCGGGCCGGGGTTCTCTCTCCCCTCCTCCTTACCATGGGTTGTTGCACGGGACGCTGCACGCTGATCTTCCTCTGCACTTTGCAGTTGGTGAGTAGTGGCTCCCCTTGGGCACTCTTGCGCCCTTCGCCTGCTGCAATGGGATTGATCTATTAGGGCCTGGGTTGCATGGGGCCGTTTATTGCTGGAGTGCCTCTGGGGTTTTACCTCGATCGGTACATGCCCCTGAAAGATCAGGGGCTCGAGTTTGTGTGTGTGTGTGCATGCCTGGCATAGGCTGATCTGCTGTGCCTGTGGCTACTACTAGTGCATCAGTTGTACGAGCTGCAGATGGTTTTTCTGGGGCAGGGCTAGCGGTGTCGGAGCGTCTGAAAGAACGGCGAAGTTGTGTGTTTCCACTGGGCGAGCACAAATGAGCAGATTGCGAGGCTCGGTGGGGCAGGTCGCCGGTGATTTGTGCTTACCTATTCACTTTTTCGGTGTCTGGGCCGAAGTGGAGTTAATGCCATTGTAGGATGAACTTTGCAAAGACTGCGTGGTTTTCTTTTTTTTTTGTAAAATTACACTTTAGAAAAAGAGAAGCTGCCGCTTTCCTAGAAAGTTGGGCGACCTGAGCGCCCAACTTGGACGTCCAGCCGGGCGCTCAGGTCGCGGCGTGCGTTCCTGCACCCTCCCGCTGCCTTGAGCGCCCGCCTGGACGTCCAAGTTGGGCGCTCAAGGCAGGGGGAGGGTGCAGGAACGCACGCCGTGACCTGAGTGCCCGGCTGGACGTCAGAGGTCACGGTGTAGGGTGTGTAGGGATAGGGCCTGATACAGGAGCTCGTGCCCGCTGCAAGTCAGCGGCGACAAGGAGCCCAGACCCATGAGAAGGCCAGAGGAGCCCCCAGAAACGGTGTCCGTTCTTCCCTACGGAACCGAAGTACTCTGAGGTTAAGCGCGGTGGTGCCAGGTTGGGTTACTTTTTTCCCCTTGCGTGACAATTTTTTTTCTGTGGATTGGGTTAGTTTGGGACTGGGCGGCTAAGTTCACCACACTAACACCAGGGTCAGGGTAGGTGGTAAATTTGCAGGTTAAAGACGCGCCAAAATAGTTGGTTAAAAAGGTGATAATCTGGGCGCATGTTACTGGATCGGAGGGAATAGCTAATCCGATCATTAACATAACATACATGCGGCGGGCGGAAAGGGATACGTGTCTATTTCAGTAAGCGGTAAGGACTCGTAAAACTAGATACTGAATCGTGGGTTAGACATACACATCCAAAATGTGCGTACAAAGCGGGTTAAAAACAGGGTGGCCGCGCTTTACTGTATCAGCCTGTAAGTGATATGCTACTGCCAGTATTGAGCAAAATACTAGACAAGCCAAAAGTGATACCAAGATCCATGGATTGGTGTTTGGCTTTTTTTTTTTTTTCTACTGTTTTTTGCTCCTGTAAGAAGAAAGTATAAATATACAAGACATGCTTTTCAGTGGAAAAGATGCTATAAAAAAGTGGTTCCCAAACCTGTCCGGAGGGATCTCTGGCCAGCCACAGCATATCTGCCATGAATTTGCATGCGATGGAAGCAGTGCATGCAAATTTATCTCATGCATATTCATGGCAGTTATCCCAAAAATGTGAAAGACTGGGGGTCCCCCAGGATAGGTTTGGGAACTACTGGTTCTAGGAGAAAGGGGGTCATGTTATGAGGCTGAAAAGGGGCTGATGCAGAAGTAGTGGAAAGAAATATTTCTTCACAGAAAAAGGGTAATAGACTTGCTGTGGTGGTGGTGGAGGCAAACCAGTATCAGATTTCAAGAAAACAGGATAAGCACAGCAGATCCTTTAGATGCAGATAAATGAATCTAAATTTGGAGATCAAAGTAGAATGTGCTATTGTGACAAGGTCACCAGATTAAATTGGCTTTGTGATCTTTATCTGCTGTCATATTCTGTTCTACATGTAAAAGTATATATAAACTAATTAAACAATTTGTGGGACACATCAGGTCCTTTCCCCTATTACTGTAGTTGCCACACCCATTGATTCATTTAGCTCTCCATGAACTGATCAAAATCAGTATTAAGAATTTTGAGATGGTAAAAGCTCATATTTTATCTAGTTCTTTCAGATACGCCACTCTTTCTTTTGCAATTAGCCAGCTTTATTGCTAGCAGCCAGCTCAGTTAACCTTTTAAAAATACAGAGCAGCCATGATTAGGTTTTCTATGCCTTTGTGAATGATTGATAGTTTTTAAAAGGTACTTTTTGTTTGTTTCCTTCCCTTCCTAGCTGCTTTTTGTTCTAGCAAATTCGCTGTATGTAGTGGAGATGGTATGATCTGATGGTTTAAATGCAAGCCTGGGAAAACACTTGGTATTTTGAGTTCTAATGCAGGCTCTGTGAACATTTTATACAAGCTGTGGCACATTGCTTTTACTCCCTTCTGCCCAATGTAATTGGATTATACTATAACATTAGTTTCATGCAGTGCTTTTCAATGATAACTTTTGCTTCTAAAGCATGTTCGAGCCTTGCCAATATGAAAGGTGATGTTTAAATACTAATTATGTTTTCTAAAATAGTTTCTTTAAGGTTCCAAAAACTAGTTCTTTCATGCTTCATAATGTTTGTTTTTTCTCTGAGTACCTGACTTTTTAGAATTTCTGATGGGATAGAAAAATCAGACATGCTGAGGAGTGAGGGGGGCCCAGACTGGCACTCGGGTTTCATAGCACAGTTGTGGGAAGAGCTGGGGATGCAATCACTCACTCTATAATTAATGAATGAAGAAGCACTTGGGTTGAAGAGCACTATTCTTTTTTTGATTGACAAATTTTCAATAGAAAAGTAGTAGTGATAGAAGCTTAAGGTAACCGAGCCTCACTTTAGGGAATCCTTGGTTAGTCACTGAGCCATTCCCTGAGGGTTACTGTTTTTCTGCTGTAAGAATCCTGGCAGTCCACTTTTGATTTATCTTGTACTCTCTCTCTCTACTGGATATACTACTGATAGGAATATGAACAGCAAAAATGAACAAAGGATGCTGCTTCTAACTTCAATAGAAGAATGTTCTGCAGTATAGTTCAGGAGCAAGATACTAACAGGGACATTTGAAAATCTGGCCAGTTATTTTGGAAATGTGACTGTTCACCAGCTTCATGGCCTTACTGCCGTGTCTGTAAATGAGTGGTGGTGGTAGTAATTCAATTTATTTATTTATTTATCTATATTTATTTATTTATTACTAGTTTAGAGGCCGTCATTCAAGTTTGCAAAGAGTCATTGTATATTATCCACCAGAACGGTTGCTGCATGTTTGTTTCTGAGTTGCTATGACTAGAAAGTGCTTTGAGATGTTTTATTGAAAAGTGCTTATGAATTTTCCATCCTTCCTATAACCCACTTTATAAACAGTGAATATTAGCACTGTAATAAAAATATTTGCTGCCCATCCAAAACCATGGAGGCCCTGGAGGAAATCCACCAGGGAGATGAAAGGTTTGCACATGAGAGGCTGCTACAGAGATCTGTCTAGTATTGCAGAGATCAGTGGTCCTCTGAGCACCAGCATATCTGTGACTGGGATAGTTGGCATGCCTTTCTCCTCACCAGTAAGCAAATCATCTTTTGAGACACTGAGAACAGATGCAGAAAAGGCATGGTTATTTGTCAGAGCTACACAAAGGGAAAAAAAGATAGTGCTCTTCTCCTCTGCATGCTGTATTTCTAATTAAGCTACTTTTTATTTTACTATTGTTTTACTTTCTCTCCTCTCCCCTACACTTCCCTTTTTCAATCTCTTCACCTTTCTTGATTTTTTTTTTCCTATATCTTTCCACCTCATGATGATCCTATAATATCCCCTTCTCCTACTCCTTCGGCATTTCTTTACAGTTATGTGCACCGTGGACGGCCTGAACCTCTGGACCTCCATCTGGGCATGTTCCTGCCCACCCTCCTGAGTCAGGCAACCCCTGAGCAGCAGGACCACTTCTTCATGTCTGCCTGGAACCTGGAGATCATTGGCACATATGCCCAGACTGAGATGGGTCATGGTACAGTACAACTCCCTTTACTTGCAAGAGTTACAAGGGGGAAGGAAGCTTTCGGTTTGTCCTGATGTTGCTGTGTCTCCAAGCAAAGATTTCTGTGTGTATCTGTATGCATGAGCAGCAGTATCCCTTTTTACTTTACTTTTTGTCACTCAAAGCCTGGCTTGTCTCCATCATAAAGCCTCTTGCATGGACTTTGTTTATGGTCCCATGAATCACCACCTTTTTTTTTTTTTTTTTTTAATCTGAACTGGGTCTTTTCATAGGTCAGTGCAGGGCTCTTGTACAACTATTGCTTATGGCTTCCCAGCTATATACCATTTATCACTTTCCTCCTGTACTACAGAGGATGGATGCCCAGTGTCCATGCAAGCTGATTATAGTTTCCTGAAGGATAAGTTAGCAGAAATTCACACTGGACGCACATTTCTTCTCTACTCTGCAACCAGGAACTGTTCACGCCTCCTCTGTAATCCTAGTCCCCCCATCAACTTCTGTAATAGGAACCTATGCCACACAGAGTTCTGGCCAGTGAACCATGAGCACTTTTTTTGCATGCCTGTTTCTTTTAGCAACGTTTTGGTTTGCATTACGAATGCCGGTAAGTCATTCAAAACTGAGGATTTATTCCTCTTTTTGTGGTAGAGCAACATGATTTGCACCTCAGACTGGTTCAAAATTGGCCGCTACGAGGCAATAGAGAATCATCCAAAAATCCACACTATAATCTCAAAAAAGAAAAACAGTGGGTAACAAAATACCTATTCATCTTACATACAGTTCTGACTTTATAATTGAAAGTGAATTATGTTGTCATCTTTGTTGGTATTGGATCCATATGTACAGCCAAGCTCTTTAACTACAATGTTGTAGCACTAGGTATAATCATTTACCAGAACAAGTGATTCATGTGTTCTTTTAGAAACTTGGGCTGGATGGAATACAGAGAGCTATTATTCAGCCTGTACTGAACACATGTTTTAACTAGTCATATGTATATTTTAACTCACAATGTATTAGCATAGCATTAGCTTACTGCATTGGGAGTTAAAAAAAATGTAATCTGTGCATTAAACTGTGTGGGCTGATTTCAATGTACAGTTAATGCACAGATCATTGCATCGGTCTGATGGTCTTTTTGTGGTATATTCTAGATATTTGAAGAACTAGATTTATAGAGTTGCCTTGTCATCTAATAATCCACATAGCTTCAGATTTGCTGGGATTCACTTTAAGCTTACATGAAAATAACCAGTTGTAATTGAACAGGATCACTTAATGCATTATCACTAGGCAGATTCTTCAAAGTATCAGCTAACCCATTTCTCAGCTCATCCTCTTGTTCTTTAAGTCCCCTCTAATTTTTTTTTAACTTTATTTTTAGTAAGCATAATGAAGCACAAACACTGCATGGTAACATGAATGGAAAATAAAAAGTATATAAGTGCAGAAATTGACAACAAAACATCTAATTATGTTGTGCCTGTTCGTACCCCAGATCAGTCCAGACAAGTGGGTTTTGCATCCCTACCAGCAGATGGAGGCAGAGAACTTAAAAGCTTTGAGGCACTGCTACATAACTGAGTGTGCCACCTGCAGTCCCTCAGTATTTTTTTGTCTCCAGCAGATGGTAGAGATGCAAACCTGCAGTTAAGAAAAAAAAAAAAGGGACTAAAGAAGAGAAGTTAGAAGACGCTTCCTGAAGTGTTAGGTACTATCGTCGGCGCTGCGATCACCCGATTTCTGTTCCTCTGCAGCAGGCCCGGCCGCATGGAGACAAGATGGCTCCAACAGCGATTTCCCAGTGTGGGGAAAGCTTCGGGCTGCTCAGGAAGCCAGAGGCTGCATTTGGGCCCTGTTCTCCTCCTCTCCCACACACCACGATCACATGGCTTCTGTGCCTCTGCAGCAGGCCCAGCCACATGGAGTCAAGATGGCTCAAACAGCGATTTCCCAGCGTGGGAAAGCTTTGGGCTGTGTGGGGAGCCGAAGGCTGCATTGGGCAGTGTTCCCCTCCTCTCTCACATGCCGTGATCACATGGCTTCTGTTCCTCTGCAGCAGACCTGGCTGTGTGGAGACAAGATGGCACAGACGGTGGTTTCCCAGTGCGGGAAAGGTTGTTGCGCTGGTGGCCTGGCTTGGGGGTAGCTGAATACAGTAGCGCTATGTGGTAATCCATTTCTGGGGGGGAATGACCCCCCCCCCCCCTCCTTCTGCTGAACGAGCCTGGCAGAAGAGCCACAGATTCCCAAGGCCGTGTCAGGATCAATACTGGGAGCCTAAACAGCCTGTCAGGCAGGAGAAGGGCTACAGCTGTGGAAGGTGACAGACTCCTAGAGGAGTCCAAGGAGTCCCCTCCCATGTTGTCTCTGACAATCCCTTCAGGGTTCGGGGGTGGGAGAAGATGGCAAGCTCTGGGCCGGACAGGGGAGAGGATGCCATGGAATTTTCCTCTCAATTTGTCTTGCTTATACATAAGGTCTTTTTAACCAGGAAAAGCATTGGCTATAAAAGGGCATTTCTGTCAGCCATCTCGTCCTGCTGCAAAGAAGCCAAGGGACGTTTTGGTCAGAGGACCTCCTTCGTCTGCTGGGCTTGGACCATCCTGAGGGGCCTGGCAGCTCGGATGATTCAGACCCAGATGACCTGGAAGATGGTCTTGGGATTTGGTCTGAGGGATCTCATGGCGGATGTCGATCAGGGCAATGCTAAGGACATGGCTGATCCGGAAGAGGTCCCAATAATGGAGGGAGATGATCCATGAGTGGTTCATCTGTTCCGTAAGGAAGAGTTGAGGCCCCTTATTTCCCATGTTCGGAAGGAACTGGGTATTAAGGTGGCCCAGGAGGAGTTGGACAATGAAGGAGTGGATCCGGTGTTGGTTGGACTTTGGGGCCCACCAAAACCCTTTCCTATCCCAAAAAGGATCAAAAATCTAATGAACCAGGAGTGGGACTTCCCGGAGGCAAGCCCCAAGAAGGCTAGAGCCGTAGCAAAGTTGTATCCCCTCACGGAGGATGTCCTGCTGCTGCTGGTAACATAAATGCCATACTGGTTCAGACTAAGGGTCCATCAAGCCCAGTATCCTGTTTCCAACAGTGGCCAATCCAAGTCACAAGTACCTGGCAAGTACCCAAACATTAGATAGATCACAAGCTACTATTACTTATTAATTATTTAATAGCAGTTTATGGATTTAACCTCTAGGAACTTATCCAAACCTTTTTAAACCCAGTAACACTAACTGCTGAAACCATATCCCCTGGCAATGAATTCCAGAGTTTAACTATGCACTGAGTGAAAAAAAAAGTTCTTCAATTTGTTTTAAATAAACTACTTGCTAACTTCAATTGAACACAGAATTAAATACAAAATCCTATGTGCCATCCATAAACTAATTCATGACGAGAAATCAGACTGGCTAAACACAGCATTACAGGTACACGTCCCACACAGAAACCTTGATCAGCAAATAAAGCACTCCTAACCATTCCTTCAGTAAAAACAACAAGATTAACCCAAGTGAGGGAAAGGGCCTTATTAGCAGGACCCACAATATGGAACACAATGCCTCAAGAGATCAGATTACAAAGTGATCTTAAGGCATTTAAGAAAAGTTTAAAAACATGGCTTTTTAAACAAGCATTTTACAAAGAGACGGGAGAATAGGATTTATTCAGGAATAGGCAGATGAGCACCGACACACAGTACTTAGGACTGTACAGTAGAGTAGTCTATGAACTCTACATCACAATAAGCATAATGATAACACTATGTATGATAAATTTACCCCTGAAAGTACCTTCGGTACACTCTGTCATGACCTACTTCCCTAAAATTATTGTCTAATGATATATTGTAACCGAACCTTTGACAGCACCTGTTAGCATGTACTATAGTACACTTTTACCTACATTAAATATATGCCTATATGTAAACCGTTGCGATGGTATATAACTTAGCGACGGTATAGAAAAGATTTTAAATAAATAAACATAGAGTGCCCCCTGGTCCTTCTATTATCAGAGAGTAAATAACCGATTTACATTAACTTGTTCAAGTCCTTTCATGATTTTGTAGAGTTCCATCATATCCCCCCTCAGTTGTCTATTCTCCAAACCAAGCAGCCCTAGCTGCTTTAGCCTTTCCTCATAGGGCAGCTGTTCCATGCCCCATATCATTTTGGTCGCCCTTCTCTGCACTTTCTCCAGTGCAGCTATATCCTTTCTGAGATGTGGTGACCAGAATTGCAAACCGTATTCAAGGTGCAGTCTCACTATAGAGCGATACAGAGGCATTATGACATCCTCTGTTTTATTTTCCATTCCCTTCCTAATAATTCCTAACATTCTGTTTGTTTTTGATTGCTACAGCACACTGGGCTGACTATATTTCGATGTATTATCCATTATGACGCCTAGATCTCTTTTCTGGATGGTATCTCCTAAGATAGTACCTAACATTGTGTAACTACAGCAAGGGTTATTTTTCCCTATATGCATCACTTTACACTTGTCCATGTTAAATTTCATCTGCCATTTGGAAGCCCAATCTTCCAGTCTTATGAGGTCCTCCTGCAATTCATCACAATCCACTTGAGATTTAACTACTCTGCATAATTTTGTGTCGTCAGCAAATCTGATCACCTGTCTCTGCCTGCTGGAGGGGAGGTAAAACCCAGGAGTCTGGGCTGATCTGTGGTACTCTAGGAACGAAAATCAGCAGGTAAGAACCAATTTTCCTTTGGCCTCACATCAAAATGTTGAGGTTTTTGAAGGGGGGCAAGCATGTGCCGCCACTGGTGCATAGATTGGGTCCAGCGTGCAGTTTAAAATTGGTCTTGTGGGTGCTTTGTGGGCTTCTGTTTTGAGCTGTTGAGGAAGGTGTCGTTAAAGGACCTTGCGCTGAAAGTGGTATTTTTGGTGGCGATTTGTTTGTTCAGAAGGATCTTGCAGCTGCAGACTTTGTACTGTAGAGAACCATTTCTGAAGATTTCGCATTAGGGGGTGTCTTTGTGCAGGGTACCCTTGTTCTTATCTAAGGTGGTATCTTCGTTTCACCTGAATCAGACTGTGGAGCTCCTACCTTCCCGAATTGGTTTGTTGAGTCACTGGAGGCAAAAGTCACAAACAGTTTTCGGCGGTCGGATCATTTGTTTGTATTGTTTGAAGGTGCCAGAAATGGATGCAAGGCCTCCAAAAGCACGATAATGCATTGACTGAAGGAAGCTGTTATTTCAGCCTACCTTTGTAAGGGGAGAATAATTCCAGAGGGGTGGCATGCACACTCTGCTAGAGTGCAGGCAAAGTTGTGGGCCGAGTGTCAGTGCCGCCGTAGATTTGTAGAGCAGTGACATAAATGCAGGGTGATGCCAGTGTGGGGACAGATAGGGATATGAGCATAAGTATCCTTTAGATTCAGAGTACACATTCACTCCCACTTTTGAATGTGTAGGAGGAATTTATTTTGGATTTCTCCCAGAATATGTACTTGTTCGGGCTTCTTAAATCCAGTATAAATCTCACTCACCCAGGTTTCTTGGGGTTAAGGAAGTAGTGGGAATAGAGCACTTGGCCATGGGGATGGGTTTGGTCTGATTCTAATTCCTGCAGTTCAAGGAGTGACTTTGCCTCCAGGTGGTGTTGCATCAAGTGAGACTGATCTGGATTGAAGGCTGAGCGATGAGGCAGTGCAGGAAGCTGGGAGAAATGCAAACTGTATCCAGACTCCACGATCTTGATTTAATTTTTTAATTTATTACTTGCCATTCTGAATTCAGTCGAGGCAGGTAAACATAGAGTAAAATACACAGAGATGGGTGACTAGGGCTAGCTTCATGACAGACAAGAATCATTGGATTAACATAATCCATAAGGTCAATTTTCTTGTCAAATACAGTAAAACTAGTACTCCTTTATAAAAATACATGGGAAAGCCATGATCACAAAATATAGTCTTGAGATCCCAGCAATCTTTGGTGATCTTATGCTATTCCAGGCAGTATTGGATTCTCCCCCTATCAGAGAGGATGGCTGCTGGGTTTGAAAGGTGGTCAAAAACTTGGCCCAGACTTCGGCTGGTCTTGTTGCATTATTTTTGGATGACAGCTTTCAAGCTGTTGAATATGAGTTGGAAGTTGATGTTGTGGAAGTAGAGGCAACATCTGGTATTGTTGGAATTGCCAGAAGGGGTGCTTCTAGAAAAACAGTCTTAAAAATGTAGTAAGCATGCCTTGAAGAAGATTGTTCTGGTTCCATAGAGAAGGACTGGACTTCCATATGCTGTTTCATTATTTGAGCAACTAAATTCTGAGTTTTTCTCTACAAAAGTGATCACCCAAGAAGGGGAGGTCTGCCATCTTGTCATAGACATCATTGCGTAGGCTACTGGCTCTCAACCAAGCCATACAGTCTGTTCTAATGGATGCTGTCAAGGTGCATGCCGTGGTATTGAAAGCCTTGTAAATAGATCAAATAAAAGAGCTTACACACTTCTGCATCCAAGAATGGCTGAAGGTATGCAATTTTGCCTTCACCGGGTGGAAGAAAGTTTTCGTTTCTATATACAGTCATATAAGTATTGAACCATGTAGCTTTGGTATGCAGAGATGCATGCATTAAGCATGTAATATCTTTTTAGTGAAATTGTCTAAGAACCTCAGGTCCTTCCTTGGTGGAGTATTCAAGTATATTGTTTTCTTTGCTCTTTTAAGAGCCAATTCTTCCACAACTGTCTGAAGGTGTAATTGCACTATCCCTTAACCTGGGGCTTTTGTACTTTTATTTGCAGTCTAGTTTTCTTGTAACTGGGGCACAGGAAATTGGATTTTCCTCAATTCTTGAAGGATCTCATGGATTGAGATAGCTGCTGGCACCACTGGTGTCAAGAATTTGGAGGAGACCAAAGACCGTAGTGTAGGAATCTTTGTCCCTTGCACATTAACTCCAAGAGCTTTTCCTAACTTGTCTGGAAACCTGGAGTAGGAAAAATCTTCCAATGGGGACGAGTGGTCTGGAGGCTCTGGAAGAGGGTTGAAGGAGATCCACCCCCCCTCCCCCAGAATTACCTCCTTCAGAGCCTGGGGGTGAGGGAAAACTAATCCAGAACCCCAGTGATGAAGAAGATGACTGAGGAGGGGTCCTTGGTTGCCTCAGAGGGGTATACTTTTGGTGCATCTCTTCTGAATGGCTGGATGCTGCAAGGGAACGACATGGGCTAGAACTATCTGTATGAAATAGAGATACTGGAATGAATTCTCATGGAAGTGAATCTGATATTCGGGAAAAGAGAAGTTGGAAGGTACCCGCCTTATCCTTAGCCACTAAAGAGGTAAAGAAATCCTTCACCAACTCTGCTACTTGGTTGAGGGGCTGATATGCTCTCTGTTCTGGTTTGGATAGTGGAACATCCTCTTCTGATACTAGTATGGAATTTGTACTACATCTGGGCTCTGCAAAATTTGGGTTAGAGGCTGAATACATGTGAGGGGTACCAGAGAGCAACTGGGATCTAGGGTCTCCAGACGAAGTCCTTGTTCCATTAATTTTATTGTTGTGAATGCCTGTTAATTGGTGGGTATAGGGGTATCATATCTCCTCCTGTCCTTGTTAGCACTTTCGCCTAGGTTGGTATACAGCTATGTGGGAAGCTCTGCAGCACGATGCATCTAATGGAAGTACTTTAATGGCCAAAGGTGTTGAGGATCAATATTCTGGGGCTCTGCTTCAGAGGCGTGTCGCAACAGTGTTGGTGCACCCGAGACTTGGTGCTTCTTCGGTGTACAATGGCACCTTTTTCCTTCGCATGCCATTTCTGTTTACTTGACCCCAAAAACTTGGCCTGTTCTGCTGATGGGTGAGATTTTTGAGGAGCTGCTGCTCAACTCCATTCCCAAGGAGGCAGACAATGCTGCGATTTTGAGAAGAGGACTAACTGCAGCTTCTGAGAGAGTTATGCAGTTTTTCCCTTTTCCAGTCCCCCCAATTCTTGGGTATACGGGGACATCCGTTCACATTTAAAACAGTTAGGCTGGTTGTGGTCCAGTCCTAGGCATTGCTAGCATAAGCCATGTCCATCAGTAATAGATATTCTCCTACTGCAAATACAGTCCTTGAAACCATTCAGTGTTGATTTTTTTCCTCACAATTTCTGATTTAAAAAAAGCATTTTTTTAAAGGTAACCTTGAAAAAGTGCTATTTGGGGGCTGCTAAGGCAGAGAGAGACTACTTCAAAGAAAAAAAAATTCACAGAAAAATGAGAGATACATCTGTTCTGGTGTTTGGATGAAAAAGAACCAAGGGGGCTCCCAAGATAATGTTCGAGCAGGAAATCCTGCACATGTTCAGTAGAGCAAAAGCTCTACTAGCTAAGAGAGAGAAGTTTGTTTGGTGTTGCCTTATAATGTCACCCATATCTCATGGCTAATTCAGCTCTGCTTGTCAACTGAGAAAACTAAGGACCTCTTAGCCATTTGAGCATGGTTGACTGGTATCATAGTAAAATCTAGCACAAGTCTAACTCGTTTGCAATGGGAATCTTAAGTATCCCCAGGCTAGTACTGCTGCTTTATATGGATTTCAGCCCAGACTATGACCATGAACAGAGCCTTTAACAGAAAGGAAGGTGGCTGCATGATGGCCTGAATTTGTCCCATGCGGCACCTACCTAGCCTACTATAAGTCTATTCCTCTGAGTTCTGTGTCCTATTTTATGGTGATGATAATAGATTTCTCTTTCTGTGAGCTTTGTGTGTGTTTTTATAGCTGTGATGCTAGCATTGACCTCTGGTACAGGTTATGAAAACATTGACCTGTGACGTTGCAAAACACTTTCTCTACCAATATAGCACTAAGAATAAGCCAATGTTGCTGATAACGTATTGGTGGAAGAATCAGCTTCCCTCTCAATTTACTCAGTCCCTCTTAGATACCCACTGGTATTTAAAAAAAAAACAAACCCCAAAAAGGTAGAATTGCTTGACTTGTTTATGCAGAAGTTGAAATGGCCTGTCAGGGCAGACTCTGATTTGCTAGAAGCAACCAGGCATCTCTTGCAGTCTAAAATTCACCTGCCCTGCTCCACCCTTATTTTATTTATTTAAAAAAAAATGTGTATCCTCCTCTGTCCAAAGTCCCTTGTGTCTGTCTTTACACCAACAGGACTCTTTATATTTTTATAACACAATTGTGGGGCTTGTGCACAGATTTGGTAAATTAAAATTTTCAAAGAAAAGGCTTTCTGTAACCAGTTTTGAAAGATGATGGTAGGGAGAAATTCAAAAGAATTGACCAGATTCTCTTGCATAATCAAGTACAGAACACTTGACTGACACCTCTGTTGAGCATTATGTGATATTACTGCCACATATACAAGCACAATAATATCACTGCTGAATGGGAGGAGTGAGAGATGGATAGCAAAAATGTTTTTAATAATACTTATGAATAAAGGAACAAGTCTGAAGATTTATTTATGTAGGAAATTTGTATTCCACTGATTTCCAGTAATCAGGAGCAAAGAGAGAACATGTTGTTTGGCAAATCTGTATAATTAATCCAGCATAACTCCAAGTGTGCTGGACACATCTAAAAAATGTGTAGATCACAAATGTATAGTATAGCTTGAAGGATACTAAGAAATGTGAAATGCTCAGAGCTGATAAACATACCCTGCAAGATTTGAATGTAAAACATTTGGAGGTGACTTTGTCAGCTGACTTTTTTTTCTCTAGAGGCAGTGTTGCTATACTTTGCATGTTAAAGAAAGCTGTGCTACTTGCTATTTTATTTTTGGCTTTCCTGAAGATCCTCCAACAGTTTTTTCCAGCTAGGATTGTACAAACTTCAATCTGCTAATGCCTACAGGAACTCATCTGCGAGGTCTGGAGACCACTGCCACTTACGACTCATCCTCACAAGAGTTCATCCTCAACAGTCCCACGGTGACTTCCATCAAGTGGTGGCCAGGTGGACGTAAGTGAAGCCTTCTATGGTATTACATTTACAGGTAGCTAGGGTATGTATCCCTGCTATTTCAGCCTACCAGGTGATATATTCTAATGAAAGACAAGGTCATGCTGTGCCTGGCTTATTGCAGTCACTGTGCAGGTATGCCCCACTGGAATTGAATGGAGTGTTTCAGATCTGAGTTTGGGTACTACAGTACGAAGTACAGGGTTGGATATTGGGACCTGCCTCCTTTGTATAAGGGTGAAAGAACAACTCTATGTTCTTTGGAGGCGATTAACTTTCTGGATGCTGGACAGTGTTTAGGGGCCATCTTCCTCAGTGTCTCTTTGGTCTTATTTAACATTGCTGATCAAGGAGTGATTTTGCACAAATCAGAATAGCAAACATTCCTGAATTGTCTACCCAGCAGTGAACTAAATGAGATTTTATTTGTTAGTTGGACCTAGCATATTTGGATTTGAAGCAGTTTAATACACTTTCCACATGACATTTGAATAATTTATTTTATATCTGTTGAGAATTGAAGCCATTTGTAACATCTAGCATTAGATTTTGTTCTAAAACCCACTTCATTTTCATCCTCCTTAGCCAGTTTTTTTTTGTTTTTTAATAAACTGCACTTATTAATGTACTTAATTTTCTTTCTCATCTGTATTGGATATATTTTATTGAGCTGCTCATAAAGTAATTTAGAAAGACCACATGGCCCTGTTTAAAGTGTGTGCTGAGGCATTGAGTGTCCAGACTAGACAGACACACAGTTGGAACGTGATCTGTCTCTGGTGGGAGGGGGGAGGGAGTATTACTAGTGCTCTTGCAACTTTCCAGCTTGTTTCTGCGAACTGTATTATGCCATGAGATGGACAATATAAAGTGTACATCTTAAGCTTACTGTGTTTTCCCTTTCCTTCTTTTCTGCCTCCTGCTGTTGGCTGCTTCAGTTGGCAAGACAGCAAATCATGCTGTGGTACTGGCCCAACTCTATACCCAGGGACAGTGCAAAGGGCTGCATGCCTTCATTGTGCCCATACGCCATTTGGGCACCCATGAGCCTCTGCCAGGTAAGAGTCTGGACGGTAGCCTAAGGCTCCCCTGGGGTCTTTGGTAATGTTTTTTAATAGTATTGACATTTGTATGAAACACATTGGCAAGTGCCTGCTAGAAGCATGGCACAGAAGTGTGTTTCCTGTTTCTGCCATCACTTCCTCTTCTCCTACTGGCTCACTTCTGTGCTTACAGAACCAGCACAGATGAGAAGCTCTTGCTCTCCTCTCAAATTTTTCAAGGCCTTCCATGCAGAGTGTGTGGCCACACATCCACACCTTACACCGAAAGGTGCCTCCAAGAAGCAGATGCATGGATAGAAATACCACCTTTCCAACAAGCACATTCGCTCTAGTGAAATGCACCTAAGAAAGGGACTATGTGCTTTTGAAACTTATGTACTACCAGCAACGTGTTAGAGGAATAGTAACTGGAGCATTCTGGGACAATATCAGCTATCAGTCCTTTGGTATGATGGACTGGTGCTGAAGAGGAAGAGGGTTACCTGGATTTCTTCTGGACATGTTCATTGAGCTGAGTGGAAACCCCCGCTAATTTTAAACTCCTGCCTCTTTGTGTGCTGTTTGAGCACTGGAGGTGGCAGAATTATGTAGAGAATTCAATTGCTAGACCTAAGGAAAGTGCAAGGGGCAGGAGCTGCAAACTGGGATAGTGAAACATTGGTATGATTTATAAGAACATAAGATATGCCATGCTGGGTCAGACCAAATATCCACGGAGCCCAGCATCATGTCTCCAATCTGTCTCATTAGAATTGGATCTGCTGGATACTTCATTTCTTGCTCACTCCTAGAGATAAGCAGTGGGTTTCCCTTGGTCCACCTGGGTAACAATTGTTTATGGCCTTTTCCTCTGGAACTTGTCCATGTATCTTTTAAGCCCCATCTACACTATGTGCTTTGACTGCAACCTCTAGTAATAAATTTCACAATTTTGCTTGTGTGTTGAGAGAAAAAAAATAATTTCTCAAATTTTGTTTTAAATTTGCTGCCTGCTAGTTTCATGCTGTGTTTTCCTCATCTGTGCTAGGTGTTATTGTGGGAGACATTGGGCCAAAGTTTGGTTTTGATGAGATAGACAATGGCTTCTTGAAATTGGACAATATTCGCATTCCTCGGGAGAACATGCTGATGAAATATGCCAAGGTAAGGCATGTCTTCAGATTGGGGGGGATCTCACTCTATGGTCACGATGCCCAGGGAGTGAGAAAAGGCTGGCAAACGGGTGACAAGTTGAATCCCGCTGTTGGGGAAACTAGCATGGCATGCAGGATGCTCACTTGACAGGAGTTGAAGGGAGTTTTCTTCCTAGCTGACTGAAGGGGAAAGCTCCAGTACAGCATGAATTAGTTTGGTTTTGGTTTTTGCCTATTTTTACATTTCACTGATAGAGGGTTTCTGAATAATGTTTTACATAGGTGGTATGAATGAGAATGCATTTCCTCTGCTGCCAAAAAAATGCTGCATTCTGGTTTAGCAGTCCATGATCTACCACCAATCATTAAAATATCAATTGCAGTGAAATATAGTATCTGAATTATCTGTGTGGCACAAGCAGAAGACTTTCTATAGGAAAATTGTTTCTTACCTGCTAATTTTCATTCCTGGAATACCACAGATCAATCCAGATGCATGGGTTTTGCCTCCTTACCAGGAGACGGAGAAGAAAAGCTTCACTGACACTACTACTTAATCTAGAGTGCTACCTGCAAACTTGTACCCAAGCCAAGATGAAATTAACTGTAAATACTAAATTCAACTTCCAAACCCACCTCTTAAACCAAGCAGGAGGAAGGTGAATTCCATGAAACTTGGAGCTTGCCTCTGACCAGGCTGGGTGAGAGAATGTCTTACCCAGCAACCAACCAGTTCTATAATATCTACATATTGAAAACAAGAACGGGCTCAGAATGGGTGGGGCTCTGGACTGATCTGTGGTATTCCAGGAATGAAATTTAGCAGGTAAGAACCAATTTTCCTTTCCTGTTCATACCCCAGATCAGTCCAGATGCATGGGATGTACCCAAGCTCCCCTTAACTAGGTGGGAATATGACAGCTCTGCTCGTGGTACACTTGCACCAGAATCAACTGAGTTTGGCGACCGGACATCCAGCTGGTGATATCAGGTGAAAGTGTGTATGAAACCCTAGTAGCTGCCCGACAGAACTTCTGTGGGGAAACTAGTGGACACACAAGCCACGAGGTGGTCTGTGCTCCAGAAGAATGGGCCCCTCAGTCCCTCAGGAACCGTACAACCCCCTGCAAATATATGATATTCCAAACGCGTCCTTCTGCTACCTCGCAGTAGTAGCCTTGGAAGCAAGACTTTCCCTTCTTTGGACCAATTCCATAGCACGAATAGGCAATCCAGTCTTTGAAAGCTGATGATAACCTTTAACAATGCTCAACCATTGTCTAACTGATTAAGCTCTCTGAGATGAAATGCAGAGTCTACCGTTGGCAGGAAGAATAGCACTGTATGCCTTAACACACCAGCCTCTGAAATCTGTAGGAAAAAGGTCCCTACAAAATAAGGCCTACAGCTCCGAAATAATTCCAACAGAGAAAATAGCCACCAAAAAGACTATCTTTAAGGTGAGATCTTGTAGAGATTCCCTTTTCAATGGCTCAAACAGATTTCCATGGAGCACTCGCAATATCAAAATAAGGTTCCATGAGGAACCCATCTCTTTCACTGGAGGATGCAAATGCTTCACCCCCACCAAAGAAAAATGAGCCACATCCGAAAAAGAAGCTATAGCCACTCCCTGCACCCTTACTCTGAAAACAACCTAAGGCCACCACCTGCACGCGAAGGGAATGAAAGGCTAGTCCACTTACCAGACCTCTTTGCATAAAAAGACAAACTATGCGAAACTGAAGTTGAGTAGCTCAACACTATCCCCCAAGATATCACGTTTTGAACACTTTCCACCCCCTCATATAAGCCAAGGGAAATGGAAGGTCATCTACCCTGTAGCAAGGTGGTAATGACCTCTCTGGAGTTATCCCTTCCTTCTCAAATGAATCTTTTCAAAATACAGGATATGAGACAGAAGCGATCCACCTGATCCAAGACCCCTAAGCCCTGCCGAATCAACATGTGAAGATGTACAAACCTTAGTGGTCTGTCTACCGCCAAATTTACTAGGTCTGCCAACCATGGCCACTGTGACCATTCCAGACCCACAAGTATCACTTTTTTCCTGGGTGCCTCTCTATCTGACACTATGGTGGAGATACTTTCTGTTGTGCAAAATCTTTTTAATGGCAGAATTGAAAAAAGCACAATATTCGAAGTTTAATCTTGCCAGAAACCTATCTAGTGATTAAAAAAAAGATTAGAATTTGCATCTAGCAAAATTGATTCATACTGATTTTTTTTTTTTTTTTAAAGTACAACATTTTCTAAAAAAAACAAGCCCCTGACACAGCCGCTGTGCGAAACATGGCCAGAGTTGGGCTCTGTTTAAATATATGTGCCAATAAATATCTTCAAGCTAATGCGACTGGTCTGTCTTGCTTCTGTTTGCCTTCTGGTTTCGACAGATCATCTTTCAGTCTGCTTTGTGGGTTAATGCCATCAGATCCATCTGGGAGAAAGCTCAGTTAAGATCTGGACCAGATATCCGTCCACCAATTCCTCAGCCACAAGAAACTTCTGGCCGATGCTCTAGGATTATGATTTTGTCATGTCCTAATCAAGCCATAGAATGTCTGCCATGTAGGCCACTGCTGCCTCCAAATGTCCCACTAGCCTGGCAGGAGTCTAAGAAAACTTGCTTGCTCTTGGTGCTTGTCACATCCAGTGCAAACATGCTCTTCACATAAAGCTACTGCATACCGCCGTCCACCTTCTGGTCCTGCATGTCCCTCAGAGCAGCAGAGCCTGCCACCACATTGGTGGTTTCCTGGATCACTGCTGATGCTGAAGTCTTCACCTTTGGCAGCATCCAGAGCTCCAAGGCCTTCTCAGCTTGTGGGTACAGCTTCATCATTACTCTTCCCACATTAGACTAGTCTCTGAAGTATTCCACTCCTGGACCACCAACCTTTCTACTGACCTATAGAAAGGGAAAAACCCTAGCCAGTCCTCATGAGACTTCCATGACGGGGTCCACCCCTTCATGATCGGATCCTTCTTGTAGCTGCCTAATCTGTAACTACTTCAATCCATTTGGAATTAACGGCCACTTTCTGAAAAGGCAGACCACCTTAGGATCATCCCCTCCTCAGGAACAGCAAGATCCTGCACTGATTTTCCTACCAGAGACTCTGCCGCCGGAGCATCTGCTCCCTCGGATTCCTCCAAGTCCCCCACCTCCTTGAATTGCTTTGCTGACTTCGCCGATCAAGTAGTTGCAAGATATTCCTAGACTCCTTCTTAGGGACCAACATTGGTATTTTTTTTTTTTAACTGCTTAGGGTAACTCTGGGAGTGAGCATGCCTCCCCCTGTCACCTTCCTAGCCAGGAAGGACTTATGCCGAAGCAGGACCAACTCTGAAGCAAAGTCTTGTGAATATGCAGAATCATCCTTGAGGGGGGTCCTCAGTGTCCTCTAAGATATCCCGCATCCTCGAGTGCCTGCGCCCAGCCAGGAATATAGGAGGAGGGGATTCTCCCCCCCCCCCCCCCCCAGCTCATTCTTTTCCTCTGCACAGGTGGACAGAATGGCCGTCATTCCCATGCTTCCCGAATTAGCTGCAGTGCCTGCTTCTGACGATCTGGGTATACTCCTCACCGGCGTGGTGCTGGTTCCTCCGGATATGCAGCAGCAGCCACCAAGGCCTGCCAATGTCAGGCTCGTATGTAGCTCACCATATCACCAATAGCTTCTGCCGCAAACCTTTGGCAGAGCCATCAAAGCCTTAGGGGGGTGTGCACTGAGGTCTGCATGCAGTATACATTTTCCTCCTTAGCGGCCCTTCACAGATGGAACACTGTCTGCCTCATGTTCAGTCCCTGAGCACCAGCCAAGTCAGTCACTGCCATATCTGTAGAGACTGCTGTGCCAGACTCTTCTGTCTCTCACGCTGCTGTCCCATGTGCCCCCAAGTACACTGCACAGCTTCCTGTCGATTAGTGAGGCAGTCACGTAGTGCACCTTAGCCGATCCCCAGTTGTTTTCACCGCTGGCCTGTCAACTTTAATCTCTCTGATCTGGGCCACCCCCTCCCCACCGAACCACATAAATCCCACTCCTGGGCACCCAAAATTTACCTTTAGTCACACTGGCAACCCATTTTTTTCTTCTTTTTTTTTTAATTACACCCAGCAAGCAAAACTAAAAAGAAAGAAAGGCAGTACTTTTACTTTGCTGATCACTAGCCCAGGAAGGAGAGAAGGCCACGTGGAAGACAAGGAGGGAGCCAGATCACTGGTTATCCATGAGAGAAGGTATCTTTGTGCTGAGACAAGACAGGGTCACCAATCCCTTGCTCAGCCACTCAACCTGGGGGATAGCCTAACATCCCAGGGAGTAGGGATTTAAGTACTTTTCCTTGTGTTATTTCTGTTTTGGGTTTTTTTTTTGTTTTTTTTTTTAACATCTCAACCATCTGCTGGAGACAGAAATACTGAAGGACTGCAGGTGGCACTCTGTTATGAAGCAGTGTCAGTGAAGCTGCTCTTCTGTCTCCATCTGCTGGAAGGGAGGCAAAACCCATTCATCTGGCCTCAGTTATTGGCCTTTACAGGCAAGCCCTTGTGTTCCCAGTATGTGACACTTGTGGGAGCCTGGCCCAGTGAAAGTATCTCTCTGACTGGATGTTGATTTGTAAGATGAAATATTTTAATACTATGGCTTCATCAGAGCCAGGTGCTATGAGATTACTCTGTGCATTCCTTTAGTTTTCCGAAAGCAGCTTGTCCCCACCCCCCACCCAATCTTCAGTTGAATGTGGGAAGAGCTGAAGTGATTGACTGCTCTGAGAAAACATGTATTTCCTAAAGCAGGCTGACAGACAGAAGGTGCTTGTGTTTTCATTTTACTAGGAGAACTTTTTCTGAAGGAAATTGTGAAGTCTGGCTGAATGGCTTTAAGACTTCACACTATTACTATAAAAGTATGATTTCAATTTACTGTACCACTGAACCAAACATCAAACAGGAATACGTTTGAGAGCTCAGCTTCTCCTGGCCATACAGATGTTATTTTGAAGCTCCTAAGCAATGTGTAGATGTAGAACTGTTAACCTACTAGCAGGCTTCCTCTGTTCACTACATTGCAGATGTAATGGCTATTGATTGATACTCAATTAATTCAAACTGCATGTGTGATATTTTTTCCGACATGAGAGCCAGTGTGGCCTAGTCGGAGCCAGTATGTGCATGAAGCATTCAGCGACACTGTTCTAAACCATGGCGGCCCCCAGCTGTTGAGGGAGAAATTGTAGCTTGATGGCTTCCAGAATTTCAAAACTCTTACTTTGAATCCTGTTTGCCAAATGCACTTCTGAAAATACTGTTTTTAAATATTTTTTACTCTATATATTCTGCAGTACACAGCTTTCTATAGGGACACTGCCATCTCCATTTTTGTAGCTTGTGCAATGATTTTCTTCTGTTGCTGCTGTGTTTAGTAGATGCCAGGTGATTAAAGGAAAATTTGGTTCTTACCTGCTAATTTTCATTCCTGTAGTACCACAGATCAGTCCAGACTCCAGAGTTTTGTACCCCTGCCAGCAGAAGGAGACACCATTTTTATTGAAACTGCTATATAACCTAGTGTACCACTTACAGACCCTCAGTATGGACCTGTATCCAAACCAAGATGCAAACAAAGCAAATTTACCAGCCCACCCTATCCCCAATGACGAGGAGGAAAGTGACACTGTTTCATTGTGGGAAAGAAACTCTGCCACCGAGTAAACTAAAACAGCATAGTGTCCAGCTAACAACTCTGCAAAAATTACAAACCATCAAACAAATGGAGCAGATGACTCTTCTTCTTCATACCATGGGTGGGTCTCTGGACTTATCTGTGGTACTACAGGAACAACAATTAGCAGGTAAGAACCAATTTTCCTTTACAGTATTACCCAGATCAGTCCAGACTCCTGGGATGTACCTAAGCTCACTAAACTGGGTGGCACCTGGAGAGTCCCGCTCGCAGAACACTCACCAAAACCAGTTGCAGTTCGAGCCCTGACATCCAACCGATAAGGTCTGGCGAAAGTGTGCAGCGACTCCCCAAGTCGCTGCCCTGCAAATCTCCTGCAGCGACACCTACTGGGCCTTGGTCCAAGAGGCTACCTGCGAACATGTCGAATGAGCTATCAAACCTTCAGGCACCAGCTGACTCTTGGAGATATATACCAACCCTATAGTCTGCTTGAGGCAACATGCAATTGTAGCTATAGAAGCTTGACACTCCTTCCTTGGACCATTCCAGAGAGAGAAAAGGTGATCCGAAGCATGAAAATCATTAGTGACTTTCAGATATCTTAATGCCTGCCGGATGTTCAAAAGCCTCTGCTCTCTTGCATGAGGAGCTGAGGGATCCAGGTCTGGAAAGGCTGGTAGTCCCACTGTCTGATTAACATGGAACCCCAACACTACCTTCAGCAGAAAGGAGGGCACCATGCGCAACGACACCCCTGCCTCCGAAAACTGCAAAAATGGATCCTGGCATGACAAAGCCTTTAGCTCTGATTCTTCTCACTGAACAAATGGCCACCAGAAAAACCACCTTCATAGTTAAATCCTTTAAAGTTGCTCTCCTTAGTGGTTCAAACTGAACCACACACAAAGCTGTAAGCGCTAGATTTAGATTCCAAGACTGACTTGACTTCCTCATCGGCGGCTGCAAGTTCTTTGCCCCATAAAGAAAAAGTATGAGAAGCAAATTCACCGACAGGGAATAATTCTGTACTTTGCCACGAAGAAAGCTGAGGGCCACTTCCTGCACCCTCAAAGCTAAAGGCCAAACCTTTGACCAAACTCTCCTGAGGGAAAGTCAAAATATGCAACACTATAGCTTGCAATGAACTTGAAGACATTCCAAACTTGCACATAAGATAAAGACATGGAAGTCCACCTGGCCTGCAGCAAGGTAGTAAAAACTGCTTCGGGATAACCCTGCCGTCTTAACCGCCGCCTCTCAAAAGGCAGGCCACTAGTCAGAATTGAGTTGCCTGGACCGAAAATATGGGGCCCTAATGAAGATTATCTGTATGATTGAACCTTAGGGGCCCATCTATGACCATGCTGACCAGATCCACAAACCAAGGATGTCATGGCCATTCCGGAGCCAACAGAATCACATCTATTGGATGCCTCTCTAGCCACCGTATCACCTGGCTCGCCTGTTGCCGAGGGAGGAAGATATACAGGAGCACTTTGAGAGGCCACGGCAGAACCAGAGCATCGATGCCCTCCATATCGTGCTCTCTTCTTCAGCTGAAAAACTGAGGCATTTCATGTTTTCCTTTTTTGCCATAAGGTCCATGTGAGGCAAGCCCCATGTCCTGCCTTTGACAGCTCCCATTCTCTAGGGTTCAATGCCTCGCAACTCAGGAAGTCCGCTTGCACGTTGTCCACCACGGCAATGTGTGACGTGGCTAATTTCTCCAAATTCTCTTCCACCCAGAGAATCAACTCTTGCGCTTCTTAGCCACTGCCCAACTTCTGGTTCCACCCTGTCAGGTGACATAAGCCATTGTTGCATTGTCTGAAAGAAACCTCACCGGATGACCTTATAATCGAGGAAGAAAGGCAAGCAAAGTGAATTATACTCTCTTGTGTCTAACCTATTGATAGACCAAGAAGCCTCTTTCTTCTACCACTGGCCCTGTGGCGTCTGATTCTGACAACACAGTTCCCTAGCCTTTCGGACTGGCATCTGTTGTGATAACCACCCAGTCCGAAACTTCCAGTGGCACCCCATGTGCCAGATTGGCCCAAAGTAGCCATCAGGAAAGACTGTCCCTGCCTTCCCCCTTGAGTGAGAGAGGAATATGAAATTCCACCGGGAAAGAAGAGCCCTGTGAAGAGGTTGCATAAGCACAAATGTCCAAAGGACCAATTCCAAGGTCGATGCCATGGAACCCGGGACCTGCAAATAGTTCCAAACCCTGGGCACCAAAAGCATCAGCACTCAACGATCCTGCCCCTGAAGCTTCAAAATCACCTCTTCTGTGAGGAAAACTCCCCCCCCCCCCCCCTCCCGTGTGTAGAACCGCACCCCCAAGTACTCCAGGGACTGAGAAGCAGCAAGCAGGCTCATCGGAACATTCACCATCCAACCTAGTGACTGCAAGTGGCCCAACATCTTTTGCGCAGACTGCCGACAGAGATCCTCTGACTCTGCCCTGATGAGCCAATCTTCCAAGTACAAATGCACTAGCACTTCTTCCCTTCTTATTGCCGCCAGCACCACCATTATCTTGGTAAACATATACGAAGCTGTTACTAGGCCAAATGAAAGGGCTCAAAACTGAAGATGTTCCCCGAGAATCATGAACCACAGAAACCTCTGGTGTTCCTGTCGGATGGCTATGTGTAAATAAGCCTTTATCAGGTCTAGAGATGCCAACCGCTGCAATGACGGATCTTAAATTCTCCATGCGAAACCATGGAACCCTGAGGGCTTCATTCACTCTTTAAATCCAGAATGGGCCGAAAGGACTCTTCCTTTTTTGGCACCATGAAATAGATGGAATACCTTCCTAATTACTGTTCCTTCGAGGAGTGGACAGGATCGCCAACAGGCTACAATGCTGTCTCGTACAGGCTGAGGGATCTGAACCACCAGATGTCTGCCTCACTATACTCCTGACAGAGCTAAAAGAAGGGTCAACAACCCCCTGCCCATCTGCCTTGACCAGGGAGGATAGCCCCATCAGGAACTCGCAACTCCCTGGGAGGTTCCACTTGAAGTCTATCTCTTCTCGTTCCCTCTTTTTTTTTTTTTTTTTTCCTTTTCTTTTTCAGATTGCAGGTTTTGCACCATCTGCTGGAAACAGAAAAATACCGAGGGACTGCAGGTGGCACACTAGGGTTATATAGCAGTTTCAATAAAGCTTTATCTGTCTCTATCTACTGGCAGGGGTACAAAATCCAGGAGTCTGGACTGATCTGGGTACATACTGGAACATTAGAATTTATTTACAAAATTTATAGTCCACTGATGTTTACATTTTAACTTTTACATTTTTCACCCCAACACCTAAAATACGCTGTAACTTTTTTTTTTTTTTTTCCGAGAGCACCTTACCAACAGCAATATAACAAAAACTAGGCAGAAGCCTTCCCTAATCTTAAAGAAGCTGGAGGAAAACCTGCATCCACAGAAATAGTTATAGGCATTCCAGAAAATGGTGACTTTTTTCATTTTTTGGGGGAGAGAAGGAGGGGAGCAGTTTGGCTATGAAAACAGGTATAAGCACAGACACATGCAAGCATTTTGTGTCCTTTTTTTAATCCTTCAGAGGTCACAATTATGACATTGGAACCTGTGTGGGGGATGCTATAATTGTGCCTAAATAGCCACATGGAAACAGGGAGATATGTCACTTGATTCTTAAAGGGGGCTCAGCACATACTTGAAATTTTTTCTTTTAAAGAATGACTGCAAATGAGCATTGCGATAGCCATATGAGGCTGTGAATTTGGAAATGGTATCTCTTTATAAAGCATTCCATCTTTTTTGAAATTTTGAATGCACTACCCTTGTAGCGGGAACCTGATTTCTGATGTCATTGGAGGCATGAAACGCTTGCTGTGACTTTCATACAGCAACACAAATAGGTGGGTTCTCACAGTGTCACAAATTAAACATATGTATATATACGTTTGTACATGTGTAAATAGAAAGGATGACTTTTAAATATGTTGTTTTTTCAAAATGACAGCATCCTTTAAGACTTGTAGAAGGTAAGCCTTCTGCTGGCTGGCAGAGAGGACTCCAGTGTGTATGGCCACAGAGGAAAATTGTGTGTGCTGGGGAAAGCTCTGTCTTGAGTGACCATAACTTCTTTCTTAGGTTGAAACTGATGGCACTTATGTGAAGCCAGTGAGCGACAAGCTGACGTATGGGACCATGGTATTTATCCGTTCTCACATCGTGGGAGAAACTGCACGTTTTCTTTCCAAGGCATGCACCATTGCCATCCGCTACAGTGCAGTGAGACACCAATCTGAAATGAAACCTGGGTAAGAGTGGAACACACTGTAGATGCAGATATAGCAGACACTGCTAGATACATATTGGCATTCCGAGCCAGGGAATTGTTTTGGAAGGAGACAGGTGTATATTGATGTAACAGTTGTAGAATTGAGAAGATGAGCTACAGATTTTATTTTAAATAAAATAAATGTACCACACAATTTTTAGGTCATTTCAAGTAATTTATTTTGAGATCCTGCACAGGTCTCGTGCCATCAATCACAGCCTTAGTTTCCAGGATTCTTGTCCACCATTATTGTCTTTGCTTTAGTTGGAAATCCATTGGGTTGAGGACCTAAATCCTTCTATGTTTGAGGTTTTTGGTTTGTACATCTCATTTATATTCTATAAACTGTAAGTTTTTTTTTTCTGCAATTTCCCAAACTTCTACCTTGCTGTGTTGATTGGTGATAACTAACTACCTCATTGATTTTATAACTACGATATAACTGCCATAGGTTTATTTGAGCCTGGTATGCCTCCCACAGTGGCAAGAAGTGGGTATAACACACATTATTTAGCTCTTGTGAGCTTCGGCACAATACCTATGCAAATCTAGTTATAGTCCTTAAGCAAAGTACTCAAGTAGCATTGTCTGAATTTTCAAGAAGGCTCACCGCCCAGTTAAAACATTGCTAGCAATAAATTTCTTTATGGGTTGTCATATGGCTTGGGTATAACTGCATGGAGCAGCAGTTGCTACCTTTTAAGAGATGCATGCGGGGTAACCTGCAGAGCGCAGCAGATACTACCATAAGAAGTTTGCTGGGCAGACTGAATGGCCCATTTGGTCCTTTTCTGTTCTCATTACTATGTTACTAATTAGTTGAGCTGTGTAATTGTGTAAGTCAGCTTATTACTCTTGTTCGTGTAGCAAAATAACATCTGCATGTTTTAACAGGTGTTAAGTTTCTTGAATAATGGCTGTCTGTAGTATAGTTGAGTGATTTTATTTATTCATTTGTGCAATAAATTTCTCATGTTAATGTGACCATTAACACTTGCTGTTTACCTCCAGACTCATTTGCATCTGGTTTTTAAATGAGGCTTAATTTATAGGCCTCTTAAGCTTCATTTTGTATATCACTCATGGAAGCTCAGATGTAAATGCCAAGATAAAAAGGTCCTGGGAAACTGACAGTTTCTTAAAATGGCAAATAATGCATGCATTATTTGCCATTTTAGCACATGTTAACATATTTGTGACGTTCGGCACTAATTACACTTTGAAGTGCCAAAAAGCGGAATATAAAAATCTAAATAAAATAGTATATCAGTGTGTTTCTCTGAGACTATTACTGGAATGGGGGCTTGCTGAAACAGCCCCATTGATATCCATTCCCTCTCTCACTCTTCCCCCTAGTGAACCTGAGCCACAGATCCTGGACTATCAGACCCAGCAGTACAAACTGTTTCCTCTCTTGGCCACCGCTTATGCTTACCAGTTTGTAGGGGCTTACATGACGGAGACGTACCACCGAATCACTGGGGATATCAATGAGGGGAATCTTAGCGAGCTGCCAGAGGTAATAAGCCTGTCTAGAAATGGTGCAGATAGGAGTGGAAGTAGAGGCGATTATTTCCAAGGGGAAGTTGGTGAGCTATGCTTTCACTAATCTCAACCTAAATGTGAGGGAGCATATAATACTCCTGGGGGAATTCTGCGCACAAAAACTTAAAATTCTGCAAACTTTATATTGGTCAAAATAACAATTTACATGACAGTTTAAATAAATGACAGTCTAATTACATTTTAAATTAATACAGAAAAAAGTTATTACTTAAAGATGCAGAATTTTAAATATTTTGAGCAGAATTTCCCTAGAAATTCACTGTAAGAGTGTCCCTTCTACTCGCTCTCCCTACTCCCCTGGTCACTCTGCCCTCTCAGACCCCAACTCCTCCACCTGCCAGTATCTCTCCCCTCCATCTCTAGGCTCAACCCCTTCCACTCTAACACCAGTTCCAGAGTTTGACTCCATTCTCAGTACTGCCCCTCACACAGACTCCCTCTCTCTAATGCACATACACATCCCTTCATACAGGGTCCCTCTCTCTTGCATGCACACCCACACAAGCTCCCTTTCTCTCTCACACATACACCCTCACACAGGCTACCTATGTTTCTCTCTCATGCACCCGCATCCGTTCACACAGGCTCTCTCTCACACATACACAATCCCTTCACACAGGCTAGCACCTTCTCATACACACGATGCCTTTTTCATACACATACTCCTTCACAATATCCTCATATAGGCTCCCTCTCTCTCTGGCACACACACACACTTAAGCACCCCGCCCCTGCTCTCTCACCGCCCCCCCCCCCCCCCCCCCCCGCTTACCTTTCCTGGTCTCCCTCACCCCCCCCCCCCCCCCCCCCCCCCCCCCGCTCTCCCAATCTCCCTTGCTCTCTCTCACATCCTCCTGCTCACCTCCCCCTGCTGTCTTTCTTTCCGCCTCCTGCACGCACACATCCCTTCCCCCCCCCCCCACACACACTCGCACACACCTTTCACACTGCCCTGCCCCTGCTCTCACACCTCTCCCACCCCCCTCACCATCCTCACACTCACACTGCCCTGCCCCTGCTCACACACCTCTTCCACCGCCCCTCCCCCTCCTCATGCAGCTTTCACACCCAGTCCCCCTATACACTCACACTCTCTCTCACTCTCTCGCACACTCATCCGGGCTTTCATTTTCACCGCGAGGGGAGCGCAACCAGAGGCATGCAGGAGCCTTCATCTTTGCCGCAAACGGCATGTTCTCCATACGCAGCATGCCAGGGCCTCCTCTGCCATTTTTTTGCGTAGGCGGTAATTCTGCGCAGGGGAGAATTCTGCACAAATTCTGCGCTCCGCAGTAGCACAGAATTCTCCCAGGGCTAACATAAGAAACTCCCTCAGAACACCTTAAAGGACTGGCTACAGCTAAATGTACTAGTCCTCCTTAACTCCCAACCCAGCAAGGGATTCTGGAATATGGTGGATCACTGCAAGCCAGGGGTAAGAGGATGAGGGAGGCCTTAGAGAGATGGAAGCCTTGAGATAATGAACTGTAAATTACAATTGTTTTCTTGAACTGCACAAACCAGCTAAGTTGTTTTTGTTTATTATTGTTGACCAATAAATAAGCTTATAAAGATTTTTTTTTATCAGAGTCCAGCCTGGAGTCTGTTCTCTGGCTAGTTCTGATTGCTCAGCATCACATATCCTATCAGGAGTGGGATCTCTTGCCTAAGCAAGGCACACTGGTAGAAACCCGCAGCAGAGGAGGAGGAGAAGAGAAAAAAACATACATTTGTTTTCTTTTCTCCTGGGACCTCCCAATTCTACTCACCCAACTGAAGCTACAACTGACCTGTGCAGTCAGTAGGTCAAGCAGTGAGTCAGGGCCGGACCTGCCAGCAGTCCCCCCCCCCCCCCCCCCCCCCTTCTCTCGAGAAGCACCTAGTTTGGAGATGGCGCAGAAAGCAAGGAAGATATGGAGCAAGTGAACCAGGTCCTTGCTACAGAGAAGCAGCAATTGCAGAACGCCATACAAGCTCAAACTGACCAGTAGCAGGGCAAGCAAGAACAACTTACACAGCAAAACACAACTAACTCAGGTAGCACAGGCCGTGCAGATTGCTGTGACCAGTATACCCCAGGCGAATCCTTTACCTCACATCCTGTTTAAAATGAAGTTATGTGAGGACCCGCAGGTTTTCCTGAAATATCTTTGAGGACCGCCACCTGTCGGCTTGGCTCAAAGCCAGTTTGACTACATACTTGGTTAATTTGCTCATGGGTAGGGGTGAAGTGGCCTTTTCAGGCAGCCAGCCTGATGGGAGGGCTAGCTATGTGGAAGTCCAGGCCACTATCCTGGAGAAAGCTAGGTAAACCTCAGAAACAAACTGGTGCAATTCTGGTAGATGTTCCTGTAGCCTGGAGAGAGCCCCCAAAACTTGCTTCACTGGAAGGATGCTGGCTGGAAGTTAGTCGCAAAGACTGGTCTCGAAGTAGCCCAGCAGAATCTTCTGGAACAATTCTTAGACTGGCTTGAGCAGGCCATGCGGAATTGGGTCTGCCGACACACAGGGCTTATGTTGGAAAGAGCTCTAGAAGTGATGGATGCTTTCCACCAGGCACAATTTGTTGCGCTCAGGGGTGGACCCTTGTCCTGAGGCAGTGGAGAACCACCTCCTGGTAGGGACCAGGAGGCAACTGCCCCCAGGGGGCAGAGCACTGGAGGAGACAGAGTCTAGAAAGAGCTTCGCCACTGGAAGCCCGAGGTTCCCCCTGGGAGGAGCCCGTAGGGACCTGGGCCGTTTGGACTTAGGTGGGCTTCGCAGGGTCTCCTGGGAGAGTGGAATTCCGGCGTGCCCACAGACAGAGGGGGAGCGCGGTCAGGTTCGAGACCTGACCGCGCTCCCCCTCTGTCTGTGGAGATTGGAGGTCAGGTAGAACAAGGAGGACCAGAATAGTGTAGGTGATGACAAGGCTAGGAACAGAGCCAGAATCTAGAGACAAGGTCAAGCAGGCAGAGGTCAAAGTCCGGGAGTCAGTCTGAGGAATGGTCAACAAAGCAGAGGTCAGATACCGGAGTTCAGACAAGGTTACAGGCAGGCAGGTCGAGGAGCAGGCGGCAGGCAGGCAGGTTGAGGAGCAGGCTGGAGTCGGAAGGCAGGCAGCAGGCAGGTTGAGGAGCAGGCTGGAGTCAGAAGGCAGGCAGGCAGGTTGAGGAGCAAACCAAGATCAGTACCAGAGAGTCAGTCTGGAGGTACTACCTGGGAAGATGGACAGACTAACAGGAACAGGAGGACGTTGGAACTAGGAAGCAGGAACAGAGCTGGAACAGAAGGATCCTGGAACGAGACTTGGAACAAGATTAGGACAAGATTCAAATGCAGTGACAATCTAGCAGAACACCGACCCAATTGCCAAGGCAATGAAGTACAAGCAGGGACTTCCTTATAACAAGGAATCAATCAGGGCACGCCACGGAGCTAAGACCCGCTTTTGGCCCTACAGGAAGCCGGGCGGTCCACGCATGCACATAGGGGCATGGCCAACACAGCCGAGGATGCCAAGCTCCGGCGTGAGGCCTGGTGCGCAGTGGAAGGCCCAGCAACTGCTGCCGTAGGACGCCGAGGCCTGGAAGTGCTAGCAGCTGCTGCTAGGGAGCCCGACCCGGGACCTGCTGTGGAACCATGAAGGTGAGCAGGCCCGTACGCGGGACAGGCGCGGACGTGTAACAGTACCCTTGCTAGGTCTCTTTCCCCCCCCCCCCCCCAGCGCAGCTGTGGTTTGTCAGGATGAGTTCTATGAAAGGCTTTCAGGAGTTCCCACAAATTCTCCTTGGCCCCATAACCTTCCCATGCTAGGAGGTATTCCCATTTTCCTCGATGCCGCCGAAAGTCAAGGACTTCTCTTACCTGGAGGTAAGAGTCAGGTTCAGCAGAGACTCGTGGAGGAGAGGGAACTCTGCGTGAGGACCAACGGCTTTAACAAGGACACTTGGAACGTGTTATGGATACCCATGGCACGAGGTAACTGGAGTTAATATGATACAGCTCCCACTCTTCGGATTACAGGGAATGGTCCTATGTATTTTGGAGCCAAGCGATGAGAGGGAAGTCTCAGTTGTATGTGCCGAGCGCTGAACATACTTGCTGGTCAGGACAGAAGAGTGGAGCAGGACATCTATGGATGTCAGAGTTACGCTTGGAGCGTTCAGCGGCTTGAGAAAGATGCTCTTTTACTTTGTTCCATACTTGACGAATGGTGTGAGCCATGGATTGTGCCGTGGGAGAAGGAACTGTCAGAGGAACAGGAAGAGGGCTGCCGTCTGAATACCACAGAAAATGGGGATACATCGGTGGCTGCAGCAACATGAGTATTGTGCGACAGCTCAGCCCAAGGAAGAAGATCAGACCAGTTATCCTGCTGATCATTTACATAGGAACAGAGGAATGTCTTCAGAGTCCGATTGGTCCTTTCAGCTTGGCCATTGGCCTGTGGATGATAGGCCGAAGTATAGCTTAAGGAAATGTTGAACTTCTTACATAAGGAACGCCAATACTTGGCAGCGAACTGTGGTCCCCGATCGGAAATAATCTCCTTGGGGAGTCCATGAAGGCGAAAGATGTTCTTCAGAAACAGCTTCGCCAATTCCAGAGCCGAAGGGAGGCCCGGCAGGGGAATGAAGTGACCCATTTTCAAAAAACAGTCGATGACCCAAATCACAGTGTTGTTCTGGGAAGGAGGCAGGTCCGTGATAAAGTCCGTCGAGATACTAGACCATGGCTCGGTAGGTGCTGGGAGTGGTTGAAGTAAGCCCTAAGGCTTTCCAGTAGGCGGTTTCTGTTGGGCACAGATAGGACACGAGTCCACATAGTTTTGGGAGTCTTGCACCATATTGGGCCACCAATAGTGTCTTCACAACAGTTCTAAGGTCCTGGCACGACTCAGGACCTACCGTGGAACCATGAAGATGAGCAGGCCTGTGCACGGGACAGGTGCGGATGAGACGCATAACAGAATTAATGGCTGATGTGGTAAGGAGGCTAGAAAGACACCCTGCACAAACTCCCTGGTGAAGAACAGAGAGTAGAGATCCCCAGCAGTGTCCCTCTGAAGTGGATAGCTCGTCTTCTGTACCTAGAACTTAGCCCAGTCTCTTCCATGTGGTTTAACTGTGATTAGAGAAGCCATTTGGGCAGGGACTGCCAACTTGAGGGACCTGAAGTTATGGATGTCAGCTCAGTGACCAAGCTAACACTAGAATGTAAAGTCTCTGGGGATAAAGGAAAAGCTCCAAAGGAAGAAAAATCCTCACCCTGGAAGAAATAATGTACCTCAAGTAATTCAACTCAGCCCAGGAATGAAACTGTGGACAATTTTTCCGTCTGTGCCTCTGTGCAGAGAATGGTCATTAGGAAGCCCGCTGCCCATTTGGAAAGGCCAAAAATAAAGAGCCCTCGAATGCAACGACTAAAGGCAAAGGCGAACCCACCCAGTGGGCATGCACTTTTTGTAAGGCGGTGGACCATAACATTGAAGTGTGTCCATAGTTAAATGACATGGAATGCGAATGCAAGCTGGATGAAAGCTGTATGAAAGAGCAGAGATGGCAAAAGCAGAACCCCAGAATGAGAACAAAAAGTGGGAACAGGAGTGGAAGAACATGTTTGCAAAACTGCAAAATTGTAGCTTGGTGGATGTTCCTCATCAGCGTTGTATGGAGTTCGATTCAGGTGGAACTGGACAAAGAGCCCACCCAAGCTTTGGTGGATTCAGGGTCTGGCAAGACTCTTGTTTGAGGATCTCCTCCTCCAAAAAGAGTGCATCATTTACAAGAGAAAAGAGACACCTGGGTATCTGGGGACAAACAGGAATACCCAACCAGGTTAGGCCATTTTGGAAGCGGGAGTCCTTCCTGAGATCCCGTACCCAGTTATTCTGGGATACTATCGTCCCCAGTTTACGGCCCTGTAGAGCCAGCTCACAGGGACTCAGGGCAGCCCACCCAGTCACCAGTGAGGAAGAGCTGGGAAGTAGTCAAGGCATGGCTGGATGCCCGGCTTCACAAAGCTGAGCTGAGTGAGGAGGGTATGTGAGGGAGCATATAAGAAACTCCTTCAGAACACCTTAAAAGGACTGGCTACAGCTATCTGTACCGGCCCTCCTTAACTCCCAACCCAGCAAGGGATTCTGGGCTAGGGTGGATCACTGCAAGCAGGGATAAGAGGCTAGGGCCCAAGGGATGAGGGAGGCCACATAAGAGAGATGGAAGCCTTGAGATAATGAACTGTAAGTTAGAATTGTTTTATTGAACTGCACAAACCAGCTAAGTTGTTTTTGTTTATTGTTCACCAATAAAGAAGCTTATAAAGACTTTTGCCAGAGTCCAACCTGGAGTCTGTTCTCTGGTTAGTTCTGACTGCTCATCAGCATCACACTAAACAAAGCTTCAAGTGACACAAGGGAAAGCATGAAATGGAGTGGAAACTCCAGATGTAGGTAAAATGTTAAACCTTAGAATTAGGGTGACTATTTAGCTTCATGTCAGCAAGGCCGAGCTGACCCAGTTCTGGTTTTATCCCATTTCATGCAAGGAGATGTAGCTCCCCTTTTTGTTAGGAAAATCATAACTACATCTCCCTTCATGCAGTAGAGTGAAACCAGGGCTGGGCTCAGCCTGTCCTTTCTGACATGCTGTTAAATAGTCAATCCCACCTGAGAACAAGCATTCGTGATGCAATTGTCTTTGAACCTCCTCTTTCTACTTCCCTCTCTGTTTTGCCAGAATACGACTTAGGCTTCGTTTGTAAAGAAAAAAATAATAATTTTTTAATTTTTTGTGAGAAGTGCATAAAAAAATTGATTTTTTTTCATGTGTAGCTGGAATAGCACTTTTTTTTTTAACCTTTTGATCTCTTTGGGTTGCCTGCATGTAGCATGATGGAGTGTAAGCTATGGGTGGTGGGGAGGCTACAAGAAAACCCATTCTTGGTTATTGCCCCTGGTTTTTGTTCTTTCCTTCCCTCTTTAGCTCCATGCACTGTCTGCAGGACTCAAAGCTTTCACCACCTGGGTGGCTAGTGCTGGCATTGAGGAATGCAGGATGGCATGCGGTGGGCATGGCTACTCTCACTGCAGTGGCATCCCTAATCTGTATGTCACCTTCACCCCGACCTGCACCTATGAGGGTGAAAACACAGTCATGATGCTCCAGACTGCCAGGTGAGCAACAGTATCACTGAAGAATTTCTGTGGGTTTCTCTCATCTTGCCCTTATTTCCTTTCTCCTATTTGATCCTCCGTTCCCTTTTCCTCTTATCTGTTGCCCTTTGTGTTTTCCTAATTCTTTCCTTTGGTTATATGAGTTGTCAGTTTGTGTCAAAGATTGGCTTAAGGTAGAGAGGAACCAGTTTCCTATTTGTATGTGATAAGAATGTTATATTTTATCTGCAGGTTCCTAGTGAAAAGTTACACCCAGGTCAGTTCTGGTAAACCAGTTGGTGGCATGGTCTCCTATTTGAATGACCTTCCACGGCAGCGGATCCAGCCTCAGGCTGTGGCTGCTCGGCCCACAGTAAAGGATATCAATGACCTTACTGGCCTAGTGGAGGCATATAAACTTCGAGCTGCTTGGTAAGTATGTGTTTCAGATCATCTTAATTTATAGGTAAGAAAAAAAAATGTTTTTTAAATCAGTGTGCACCTTCTGTGAGGAGGTAGAGGATTGTATGATAAAGAGGGGCCAGGTGGAACCAGTTTGTCCCTTTGCCTGGTTTATATAACTCCTCATTCATGACCCCCCCTTCAATTTCTTTTGGGGAGCAGGCTTGTGGTAACTGCAGCTAAAAACGTACAAGCTGAACTAAACCGCAGGAAGGACAAACATGATGCCTGGAACAGAAGTTCTGTCGACTTGGTGCGAGCATCTGAGGTCAGTTATTTCCCACAAATAAAAAAAAATAATCATTTTTCAGAAGTGCAAGATTTGTGTTGGGACTGGAAGGAGTGGCTGCAGGGTGCTCTAGCACACTATACTAACTGTGTATAATAAGTAGCATCTGTCTTAGACCGTAAGCCTTAGTTACAATCTTACAGCTTCCAGATAACCATTGTACAGCGGAAGATCAAAGTAGATCAATCTCTCTGAAACTCTTTACCCAAGGAATTATGGGCTATGGATGATTTAGTCTTCCATTAATCCTGTAAAACCTGAGGGCCGGATTTTAAAAGCTCTACGCACATAAATCGGCTTACGCGTGCCAGGCCTATTTTATAAAGGCCTAGTTCACCCGTAAAGCCCCGGGATGTGTCTAAGTCCCGAGGCTTTACTAAAAGGGCGGGGAAGGGGTGGGGCAGGGCCAGATGCCTCCGGCACAGGGGCCATTTGCTGCTGTATTGGAGGATCGCTTGCTGGCAGGCTGCCGGCGCGCGCAACCTGCGCCTGCCTCCAGGCAGGGGCAAGAGGTATATTAAGAATTTGGGGGGGGGGGGTTAGAGTAGGGCTAGGGGGGGGGAAAGGTTAGGGGAAGGGGTGGGAAGGTTAACTTAGGGGGAAGGAAACGGGGCAAGCCCACGGGTGTTGGTGCGCGCAAGGTGCACTACTGTGCACCCCCTTGCAAGCGCTGACCCCCGATTTGCATGTTATAAAATCGGGGGTACATGTATGTGCACCGGGTAGCCCGCACACATGTACACCCGCACATACTTTTGAAAATCTACCCCTGACTGTTGGCCTCTGTTTTTGGATGGGTTAAATGATAGGTATAACCATGTAGTTTTGCTAAATCCTGATATATTTATATTTTGATTTAAGTTGATTTAGTTTAAAACTTTAATTCTATTTTTATGGTTGCTATTTATGCAGTATGTTTTGTCTTTTTTGGGTATTTGTTTTATATGCCTTTTTATAATTTGATGTTCCATGTTATGATCTCTCCCAGAGCCCTGGTTGGAGGGGTAGTTTTATAAATCGGATGATAAATAAATTAAGGAACAGATCTAAAATGGAACACTGAATAATGAAGAACAAAATTCTGATTGGAATTTCTCATTCCTTTCTCTCTCCATCCTGCCTTGCTCACCTAAAAGATTATTCCATTCACAATTTTGTTTGGAAATGAGGATCGCTATTCAAGGAGTATTCAGTTTGGATGAGCTAGGAAGTCTATGAATTCTCCTTGCATCTGTTTCAACTTAGTGCTGAACTCGGATAATGTGTGGGGTTTTTTTTTTTTCTTCTTCTTCAGGCACACTGTCACTATGTTGTACTGAAAATATTTGCAGCAAAGCTCTCGGAGATAAGTGATGTTGCTATCCACAATGTACTCGGCCATCTGTGTCTTTTGTATGCACTCCATGGAATCACCAAGAACACAGGGGATTTCCTACAGGTCTGTCATGCAGCATCCTCACGCCACTCCCTACTTCTCTCAAGGCACACTGTCCTAAGTAATGTCTCCTGTGTGTTTTGTGAACTCAACAAGAACAAAAGGATAGTGTCCGGACAGTCATGAGATGCCATTTTTCTCATTTCCCTGCCACCCAATCAAGGTGCGCTTGGTAGTTAGTTGGCTTTAAATACACTATAGGAATTGTTAAAAGCATGGGGGCTTCCAGGAGGTTAGATACAAACTGCTCCACAACATACACCTCCTAGAACATAAGACATGCCATACTGGGTCAGACCAAGGGTCCATCAAGCTCAGCATCCTGTGTCCAACGGTGGCCAATCCAAGTCGCAAGTACACAAACATTAAATAGATCCCAAGCTATTAATGCTGGTAACAAGCAGTGGCTATTCCTTATTGATTATTTAAATGTTTTATATGCCGTCATTCCATGTGAGAATCACTAGTTCATAACTGTTTACAGGTAAAACATAATTAAAATGAGTGTTACAAGGTGTACAAACATTCATAATAAATGGAAGTATTACAATGGTAGACAAACATGAAAACAAAGCTAGATTATAGGGATTTGAGAAGGGTGGGTTATTGTTCAAGACTTATTTTGGTTATCTGAGTCATGGGGAACTGGGAGTTTGTCAAGTAGAAGGCATTTTTGAATAGCCAAGTTTCTAAGTTGCTCTTGAATTTCTTTTTGTCTGTTAATGTTCAAAGTTCCTCTGGCATGGAGTTCCATAGTTTTGGGCCAGCAACTGATATCACTCTATCTCTTGTTTGCATTAGTTGAGAATTTCTTAAGTTCGGGATATCTATGAGGCCTTTGTTCTGAGATCTGAGAGTTTACAAGGGGTTGTGTGGTTTAAATGTTATTCTCAGCAGATCATTGTTGTTCAGGTTAATGTTTAATATTATTGTTAGAACTTTATAATGCATTCTTGACTGTACAGGAAGCCAATGCAGAACCATCAGTGTTGGGGTGAAGTGGTCACATTTCCTTGCTCCAGACAATAGTCTAACTGTGGCATTTTGCAGTAGTTGCAAAGGTTTTAAGTGACTTGCCAGAGGACTTAGGATTAAGGAATTACAGTAATCCAGGTTTGAGAATATGAGATATTGTAATACTTTTATGAAATCTGTTGTGCTTAGTAGAGGTTTCAATCTGCTAAGAATGTGCAGCTTGTGGAAACCAGATCTAATCAGTTTGCTTATGTGGGCGTTCATTGTTAAATTTTCATCAATTTGGACCCCTAGATCTCTCACTTGGGTTGCTGGGATTAATTGGCAACTTCTGAGATCTATCCTTGGGGGTATAGATTTTGGTAGGTTGCGGCTCAACCAAATTATTTCAGTTTTTGGGGGGTTCATCAAGAGTTTCTTCTCCTCTAGGAATTTATCCAAATCTTTTTTTAAACCCAGTTACACTAACTGCTGAAACCACATCCTCTGGCACTGAATTCCAGAGCTTAATTATGTGTTGAATGAAAGAATTTTCTCCAATTTGTTTTAAATGTGCTACTTGCTAACTTCATGAAGTGCCCCCTAGTCCTTCTATTATTTGAGAGAGTAAATAACCGATTCATGTTTACCCCTTCAAGTCCTTTCATGATTTTTGTAGACCTCTATCATATCCCCCTCAGCCATCTCTTCTCCAAGCTGGATAGCCTAACCTCTTTAGCCTTTCCTCATAGAGGAGACGTTCCATGCTCTTTATCATTTTGGTCGCCCTTCTGTGTACCTTCACCAGGGCAATTATATCTTTTTTGAGATGCAGCGACCAGAACTGTACACAGTATTCAAACTGCAGTCTCATCATGGAGCTGTACAGAGGCATTATGACAGGCACCATTTTATTCTCCATTCCCCCCTTAATAATTCCTAACATTGTTTGTTTACTTTTTTGGATCCCTATAGCAATTTTAGGTTCCATATTAGGAGTTTTCACCCAGGAAAGAGATCTAGATATATATATCACCTTGGACTTGTCCACATTAAATTTCATCTGCCATTTGGATGTCAAATCTTCCAGCCTCAAAAGGTCCTTCTGCAGTTTATCACAATCCGCTTGAGATATAACTATTCTGCATAATTTTGTGTCATCCGCAAATTTAATCACCTCACTCATTGTAGTCCTTTCCAGATCATTTATTATTAATATATTAAAAAGCGCCAGTCCAAGTACAGATCCCTGAGGCACTCCACTATTTACCTTTTTCCACTGTGAAAATAGACCATTTAAACTTACCGTTTCCTGTCTTTTAACCAGTGTGCAATCCACAAAAGGACTTCACCTCCTATCCCATTATTTTTAGTTTTCTTTGAAGTCTCTCATGAGAGACTTTGTCGAATGCCTTTTGAAAATCCAAAATACACCACATCTACCGGTTCACCTTTGTCTACATGTTTGTTCACCTCTTCAAAAAATGTAGATTTGTGAGGCATGACTTCCCTTGGGTAAACCCATGCAGGCTGTGTCCCATTAAACCATGTCTATCTAAATGTTCTGTCATTTTATCCTTTATAACAGTTGCCATGATTTTTCCCAGCACTGAAGTCAAGTTCACTGGTCTGTAGTTTCCTGGATCACCCCTGGAGCCCTTTTAAAATATCGAGGTTACATTGGCCACCTTCCAATCTTCAGGTACCATGGATGACTTTAATGATTAGATTACAAATTAATTGTAATAGGTGTGAAATTTCATTTTTTGAGTTCTTTCAGAACCCTGGGTGTGTATATCATCCAGTCCAGGTGATTTACTGCTCTTCAGTTTGTCAATCTGGCCTACTACATCTTCCAGGTTCACCATGATTTGGTTCAGTTCATCTGAATCATCACCCTTGAAAATCATCTCCAGAACGGATATCTCCCCAACATCCTCTTCAGTAAACATTGAAGCAAAGGATTCTTTTAGCCTTTCCGTGATGGCCTTAGGAAACTTAAGTGCCCCTTTAACCTCTCAATTATTTAACAGTCCAGCTGACTCCCTCACAGGCTTTCTGCTTCGTATATATTTTTAAAAAATTCTTATGAGTGTTTGCCTCTACAGCCAGCTTCTTTTCAAATTCTCTGTTTAGCCAGTCTTATCAGTCTCTTGCATTTAACTTGCCAATGCTTATGCTTCTGATGGATCCTTCTTCCAATTTTTGAATGAAGATCTTTTGGCTAAAATAGGCACTTTCACCTCAGTTGTTAACCGTGCTGGCAATCATTTGGCCTTCTTTCCACCTTTCTTAATGTGTGGAATACATCTGGACTGTGCTTCTAAGATGGTATGTCCATGCTTGTTGCACACTCTTAACCTTTATTTTATTATTATTATTATTTATTTTTTTTAACTACGCCACCCTTCTCCTCCCCTCTCTCAAGACCCTAGCCCTCCCTCCTCCCTCCCCATCCCCTCCACCTCTCCATTGTCTAACCCTATACCTTCTCTCACCCAGCCATTCTATACCCTCCGTTTATCCTCATCCAATGTTTTTATCTAACCACTTCCAATGTCACTCTTTATTAACCAATTTTCCCACTGTTACCCTGAAATTACAATGTTAATCTCTGTTATTGTTCTTCTGATTTAACTGTAGATCGTTGCTGCAAAAGTTATCTTGAAGTTACCATTGCTATTTATTGTTATTATTGTTCATCTGATTCAAATGTAGTACGTTGTTGTAAATGTAAACCGGAGTGAAGGCCAACACCAATACTTCGGTATATAAAAAACTTAAAAATAAATAAAATAAAAATAAAAATTTTATCAAAGTTTTCCCTTTTGAAAATTTAGAGCTAGGGCCATGGATTTACTTACTTTCCCACTTCCAGTCATTAATTCAAATTTGATCATGTTATCACTATTGCCAAGCAGCCCTATCACCATTACCTCTCACCAATCCTGTGCTCCACTGAGAATTAGATCTAAAATTACTCCCTTGCTTGCCTGTTCCTGAACCAGTTGCTACATAAAACTGTCATTTAATCTATCCAGGAACTTTATCTCTCTAGCATGTCCTGATGTTACATTTATTCAGTCAATATTTGGATAATTGAAATCTTCCATTATTATTGCACTATCAATTTGGTTAGCTTCCCTTATTTATTTAAAGTCTTTTCTATACTGTCGTTAAGCTAGTTGCTGTTACAACGGTTCACAATAAGGCACATAAATTAAAGTTACTAAATGTATTAACTTATATCAACTTAAACAGGTGCCATCAAGGTACGGTAGCATAGTTTCGTAATAAATACTAATTGTTAGGTGTGATAAAACATGTCCATTTCTATCTTTATCAACTATGAAATGAATTAATGGTTAAATCTTATCTTTTGGTGTTGATACAAGAATATAAATAAAATAAAATACACACATTGATTACGGTGATGTGTGTGGTTGTCTTACTGACCGCATTCTACACTTTCCTGGATTCTACTCTCTATGCTCTTTGTGATACACTTGCTTAAATAGCCATGTTTTTAAACTTTTCTTGAATGTTTTGATGTGTCTTTGTGGTCTGATTTCTAATGGCATGGTGTTCCATATTGTAGGTCCTACTAAGGATAGAGCCCTTTCCCTTACTTGCGTTAGTTTTGCTGTTTTGACTGAAGGAATTGTGAGCAGTGCTATGATTACTGATCTCAGGTTCCTGTGAGGGACGTGTACGCGAAGGGCTGTGTTCAGCCATTCTGCTTTTTCGTTATGTATTAATTTATGTATGGTACATAGTGTTTTGTATTGCATTCTTTGCTCAGTGGGTAGCCAATGTAACTCAGCTAGGGCTTCGGTGATATGGTCTCCTTTACTTTTACCAGTCAGAATTCTAGCAGCCGTGTTTTGTAGTATCTGGAGTGGTCTTATGGTGTAAGGCAGGGGTCGGGAACCTATGGCTCGCGAGCCAGATGTGGCTCTTTTGATGGCTGCATCTGGCTCGCAGATAAATCTTTAATAAAAAAGTAAAAATCTTAACAAAACCCCCCACCCTCCTGACACCCCCCCAAGACCTCCAAATTAATTTATTACAACCCCCACCCTCCTGACCCCCCTAAGACCTGCCAAAAGTCCCTGGAGGTCCAGGAGCGGTCTGGGAGCGATTTCCTGGACTTGGGCTGTCGGCTGCCAGTAGTCAAAATGGCGTCGACGGCCCTTTGCCCTCACTATGTCACTGGGGTCGACCAATGGCGGCGGTAGCCCCTGTGACATAGTAAGGGCAAAGGGCTGTCGGCTGCCAGTAATCAAAATGGTGTCGACGGCCCTTTGCCCTCACTATGTCACAGGGGCTACCGCCGCCATTGGTCAACCCCAGTGACATAGTGAGGGCAAAGGGCCGTCGGCGCCATTTTGACTACTGGCAGCCGACAGCCCAAATCCAGGAGATCGCTCCCGGACCGCTCCTGGACCCCTGCTGGACCACCAGGGATTTTTGGCAGGTCTTCGGGGGGTCAGGAGGGTGGGGGGTTTTGTTAGATTTTTACTTTTTTATTAAAGATTTGTCTGCGAGCCCTGGACCCCGCTGGACCACCAGGGACTTTTGGCAGGTCTTGGGGGGGGGGGGGGTCAGGAGGGTGGGGGGTTGTAGTAAATTAATTTGGCAGGTCTTGGGGGGGCGTCAGGAGAGAAGGGGGTTGTAGAAATTAATTTGGTAGGTCTTGTATGGCTCTCACGGAATTGCATTTTAAAATATATGGTGTTCATGGCTCTCTCAGCCAAAAACGTTCCCGACCCCTGGTGTAAGGTAAACCCAGTAGAAGGGCATTACAGTAGTCGGTGCTTGCAAAAATTAAAGCTTGTAACACTGATTGGAAGTTTGTTGGCGTTAGCAGTGGTTTTAGTCTTCTAAGAGTCATAAGTTTGGCGTATCCTTCCCTTACTTTTAGAGATATGTGTTATTTCATACTTAGTTCTGTATCAATTATCACTCCAAGGTTTCGTACTTTTTCAGCTAATTCTATTTTTTGGTTTATTTTTGAGTGTGATTGGGTTTTGAATGATCTGTTTTTACGTTCTAAATGTAGGAATTCTGTTTTCTCTATATTAATTACTAATTCCATTTGGTTTAGTAGTTGTTTGATATCTAGATACATGTTGGCTATGTTTAATGTTTTTTCAATTGTGTCATCGATGGGAAGTATTAATTGGATATCATCAGCATATATGTAATATGAGATACCCAGACCAGCTAGCAGGTGACATGGCAGCATGTATATGTTGAAAAGCGTGGCGGATAGGGCTGATCCCTGTGGCACTCCCGTTTTGAAGGTTTATTTTTTCTGCTATTAAGTCTTTGATCTGTACTTGGAAGTATCTGTTTAGGTATGATCTGAACCAATCGATTGTTTTGTTGCTTAATCCTATTTCTTCTAATCTATCTAATAGGATGTCATGATTTACTGTATCAAATGCCGCTGACAGGTCAAGCATCACTAAAATGTAGTGTTTACCACTGTCGAAACCTCTCATGATGTTGTCCGTTAGTGTGAGCAGTAGTGTTTCAGTGCTGTAGTTTTTGTGAAAGCCATGTTGCGATGGGTACAGGATATTATTGTTCTCTGTGTTCTGCCAATTGATTTTGTATGGTTTTTTACTATTAGTTTGGCAATTAGTGGTAGGTTTGACACTGGCCTATAATTCCTCAGGATGAGTGGATCGCTATTTTTTTTTTCTTTAAAATTGGTTTTACGATTGCCCCTTTTAGTGTTTCTGGCATGGTTCCTTCTTTTAATGATAAATTGATGATATTTGTTGGCTAATTTTTTTATTTCTATGGTTGGTATTATGTCAAGTGCATGTGGGGCAGGGTTTATCTTTTTTAGCATAGATTCAACTTCTAGTTCTGATATTTCATTGAATGTTGTCCATTGTTAACGTCTCTTTTTTGCATTATAATTTTTTGTTTAGTTATCTTTGGGATCTTTGCTTTTAGGTTCTTAATTTTGTCGTTGAAAAATGTAGCTGTTTCATTACATCCATTTACTGGAAGGTTTTGGGGAGGGTCAGATTTGTCGTTTGTGAGATTTTTTACTATGGTAAACAATGTTCTTGGGTTATTTGCAAATTTTTCTATTTTAGTGCTGTAATATTGTTTCTTTGCGCTGAGAATTACTTGTTTATAGTAGGCTAGGTGTTTTCTGTATTTAGTTAGGTTTTCATTTGTCTTATTTTTTTTCCATTCTTTTTCTTTTTTCCATAGATTTCTTTTGACTTCCTTTATCTTTTCATTATGCCAGGTTTGTTTCCTTGGGTTCCTTGATGCAAATACATTTTATTGGGTTTATCTCATTAGCTAAATTTTTGGTTGTTTGCATCCATGCTGATGTAGCAGATGAGCAGTCAGTGTAATCTATTTCTGTTAGCTTTTCTTCTAATTTGTCTTTCAGGGTTTCTATGTTATAAGGTGGGCGATATTTAAATTCAATGGGTTCTATTTTTTTGTGTCACTTGTTCGGTATATTTGATAGAGGATTGTATGAGGAAATGATCTGACCAAGGTATCTGTGTGTAGTCAGTTTTAATGTGCTCTAGGTGTCTGTGGATGATAAATCAAGAGTGTCCTGCTTTGTGAGTGGGCTTGTCAGTAGTTAGAGTGAATCCGAGTGCCGTCATGATATCCATTAGTGTTTGGCAGGTGTTAGATAAGGGGTGTGCATCCATATGTAAGTTGAAATCACCTAATACAATGGTGGGTTTTGAGGTATTTAAGTGTGTGGTTAGGAATTCAATTAGAGGTGAGATGTTTAATTCTAGAAGGCTTGGGGGGCAGTATATAAGTCAAATTTGTAAGTTATTGGTTTCGAGAATAGCGATTTCGTGGTTTCTAGGGGGTGTTGCTGGGATTAGTTTACATTTAAAATGTTTTTCAATTATTAGGAGAGGTCCACCCCCTCTTTTATTCTGGGGATTGAAAAGACATCATAGTTTTTGTGTGCTATATGATTTTTTAATACGGTGTCTGATATTTTTGTAACCATGATTCTGTGACTACAGTGAAGCTTGGTTTTGTGTCGTATAATAGGTCCGTAATTATAGGGAATTTCTTAGTGATTGATCGTGCATTTACTAGTAGGAAGGTTATCATTTAGTAAATTATTTGTAATTGCGTTGTTTTTGATTGTGGTCTTTCTTATTTGTATGAAGTTACTAGATTGTGTTTTCTTGGTTTTGTTTGCTGTGTATCTGTTTCTGTGTTTATATGAGTAGTCATTTCCATATTTACCTTTGTTTAGGCAAGTTTTGATAGATTGAGTTCCTGGTTCATCCCTTTCGTTGTCCATGATCAGTGCTGTCTGTTCTGGATTTATAGTCAGTTCTTCTTTTGTTGTAGGATCTCTTAGGGGTGTACGAAGGGGCATGCCCTTTTGTTGCGCCCCTTCAGTGTGCGACGCCGGCACACGGCGCCTCCGGGTCTGGCTCCGCTTTAAATCCCCCCGCTTGGCGCACTTTTGCCGACGTCATCATCGGCCAAGGGGGAGGGGCGCGGGTCGCACTTCCGGGGTCGCGGGACTCGGCGCCTGTGAAGAGAGAGAGAAGGGGGGGGGGGAAAGAAAAACCAGGTTAGTGGGTGCCTTGGTGTAGCAGTTAGGCAGGGCGGTGTTCGCACAATTTCTCTTATTTCACTGTCCATCTCATTAATTTGGCTAGGTGAATGATAGTATAGTCCTATTACTATACTCGTTTCCAACCCACAAGGAATTTCTACCCACAAAGATTCAATTGTGCGTTTAGTCTCTTGCAGGATCTTTATTCTGTTGGACTCTATGCCACCCCGCCACCAAATTGCTCCTCTCTATCATTGCGATATAATTTGTACCCCGGTATAGCACTGTCCCATTTATTTATTTAATAATTTTTATATACTGGTTTTTCATGCGAACATATCAAATCAGTTTACAGTAGCTAACAAATATTCATTTAAAAATATTTGCATTTCGAAAAGAAAAAGGAAGGAAATACATATTTATCCTCCTTCCACCATGTCTCTGAGATACCAATTAAGTCTGTCATTTACTGTTATACGCTCTCTCTCCCATCTTATTTCTTAAACTTCTGGCTTTAGCATACAGTATGTTTTTTGTTTGAATTGACATTCTGCTTTGCAGTTGACAGGGATAATTGGAATCTTTTAGCTCAGGTGATTCTTTACTATAGGCACATGGTCTACTTTTCTTATTATTGGAACTCCTCTGTTGGGATGCCCTGATTCTAATGCTTCATTAGTATCCTTCGAAGATACCTCCCTCCGACCCAAGCACTGCTGGGCAACTGTCTGCTTTCCCCTTTGTTCTAGTTTAAAAGCTGCTCTATCTCCTTTTTAAAGGTTAGTGCCAGCAGCCTGATACTACCCTGGTTAAGGTGGACCCATCCCTTCGGAAAAGACTCCCCCCTTCCCCAAAAGGTTCCTCAGTTCCTTACTAAATCCCTCTTTCTTGCATTATCGTCCCATCCAGGCATTGGGACTCTAGAGCTCTGCCTGCCTCTGGGGCCCTGTGCACGGAACAGGAAGCATTTCAGAGAATTCTACCCTGGTGGTTCATGATTTCAGCTTTCTACCTACGAGCCTAAATTTGGTTTCCAGAACTTCCTGCTCACATTTTCCTATGTTGTTGGTGCCCACATGTACCACGACAACCGCTGCTCCTCAGCACTGTCTAAAATCCTAGCTAAGTGATGCATGAGGTCTAACACCTTTGCACCAGGTAGGCATGTTACCAGGCGATCCTCACGCCCACTAGCCACCCAGCTATCTACGTTCCTAATAATCGAATCACCAGCTATGATGGCCAACATAATACTTTCCTCCTGGGCAGTATCCCTGGGAGAGACATCCTCTGTGCAAGAGGACAATATATCACCTGGAGAGCAGGTCCTTGCTACAGGATCATTTCCTGCTGCAGTAGGTTGATGCTGTCCGATTAGGAGATCTTCCTCCTCCAAGGCAGTACCAGGGTTGCCAGCCTGAAGTTGGGACTTGGCTACTATATTCCTGAAGGTCTTATCTATAATACTCTGTCTGCCTCAGCGCCTCCAGAGATTGAACTCGTTCAACAGTCACTGGGTTACTCACTATTCCCACCAGCAAAAAAATTCTCAAAACAGCTACTATGAACCGGGCCCCTTCTATAATTGGTCCTAATCTATGGAACTCCCTACCATCGCCACTAAGGACCGACCCTTCCACACCTACCTTTAGAAAAAACCTCAAAACATGGTTTTTTATCAAAGCTTTCCCCCAACATATACAATAGATTACATCCCCTTATCTATGGTTTTTTCCTTTTATTTTCATGAGATACTGAAATTTGTGTGACAATGATAGGTTATTGCTTTATATCTATTTTTAATCTATAGGCTTTTTTTTTTATAATCTGGTGTTTCTTAGTTCCATATGTTATGTTTTTCAACTGTTTTACTGTATTATGTCCTCAATAGTATTTGATGACAATTTGTTTCAATGTAAACCGATGTGATATTTTGAATTGAATGTCTGTATAAAAAAGCAAATAAATAAATACATAAATAAACTTGTTCTGAGAGATATACAACCTTTCACCGGTGAGTAAAAAATCATACATGTGACACTTGATGCAAAAGACTGGAAGGCCCCCCCCTCTTACTGCTGGCTGCTGCCTTCATTTTAATTTTGTTCAGTTCCTAGTTAAGTTCAGGTTGTTATGGGAGTAGATTAGAGTCCTTTAAATGTATTAGTGTAGTCACTATTTATCTGGTAGTGACTTAAAAGGGAATGATTAAACTCTTGATAAACTAAGGATTGCCCCAGGCCTTAAATTAAAAGGCTGACTAATTTTTATTTTTTTTAATTGAAAGTGTCTCCTGCCTATAAATCAAAGAATGAGCAAGGGATGGGTGGGAGGGAAATACAAACATAAAACTCCTTGCTTTTGTCTGTTCTGACTAGCTATTTAATACAGATACACAAACACACACATTTTCTCATTCAAAACTCACTTTTTTTTCCTCTGCATTGTTCTTCTGAAAGCCAGAGACACATAATCCTCCTCCCAACCCTTGTCTTTGTAAAAGTTTATGCAGAGTTGAGAACATAAACCAGGAACTTGGATTGTCTGCATTTTCTTTCAGCCTTAGGTAAACTTTTCCCCTCATCACCTGTACCTTTTGGGTAAAGAGGAAGCAGAAAGACACCTTAATGGGTGACTACATTCCTTCTCTCCAGCATGAAATTTCCAGTAACCAACACACAGGTCGATCCAGTAAGGCTGCGGTAAAAACAGTGAGGTGTAGTGTCAGGCGCACCCTTCCTCCCCGCACGCACAGTTCTCTTCACTAACTCCCCGATACTCTCCTCTAATCGCATGCAAATGCATGCCGCGGCTGTGAAGCGTTAGGGAAGGGTTATGCCCGCGCAACCCATTTTACTGTATAGGCGCTGTAACAGCGCCTATACAGTAATCTGGGTGCGCTGGTACCTGTCATTTCAAATGACATTTGAAATGACAGGCACCAGGAAGTGTAAAAAAGTTTAAAAAGTGTAAAAAACAAAAAACCTGTGTGTTATATAAAAAAATAAAACAATTTTAAATACCTGTCGGAGGGCCGTGGGTCCAGGCGGCCGGTGGGCGGCGGGCAGCCATCAGCGGCATCCGGTAGTCCCTTCTCCCTTCCTCCCTCCCTCCCCTGCCTGGATGAGCGCCAAAATCGCACGGGCGGGTCGGCAGCGGGGGGGGGGGGGGCGGCAGCGGGGGGGCGGCAGCAGGATCCGGGAGCGGCGGGTAGGCAGCAGCGGGGTCCGGGGGGGCAGCGGGGTCCGGGGGTGGCAGCGAGATCCGGGGAGCCAGCAGCGGCAGCATGTTCGATCGGGCAGGCAGGTAGGTGGCAAAGTAAAGATGGCCGCCTGCACGGGAAAATCGTGCAATTGGCCGCTGAAGACGTGACGTCACACCCCGTGACGCCAAACGTCGTGACGTCACGTCTTCAGCGGCCAATTGCACGATTTTCCCGTGCAGGCGGCCATCTTTACTTTGCCACCTACCTGCCTGCCCGATCGAACATGCTGCCGCTGCTGGCTCCCCGGATCTCGCTGCCACCCCCGGACCCCGCTGCTGCTGCCCCCCCGGACCCCGCTGCTGCCTACCCGCCGCTCCCGGATCCTGCTGCCGCCCCGCCCATGCGATTTTGGCGCTCATCCAGGCAGGGGAGGGAGGGAGGAAGGGAGAAGGGACTACCGGATGCCGCTGATGGCTGCCCGCCGCCCACCGGCCGCCTGGACCCACGGCCCTCCGACAGGTATTTAAAATTGTTTTATTTTTTTATATAACACACAGGTTTTTTGTTTTTTACACTTTTTACACTTACCATAGCAGGCCCGAGCCTTGCTACTTTTTCGTTTGTTTTTTTTTGCCCTGGTCCCGTCCGGTCTCCTGCAGCCCCGTCCGGTCCGGACAGGGCTGCAGGAGACCGGACGGGACCAGGGCGGGTAAGCAATGTTTTTACCCTACACTACACTACACTACACTACACTAACTCCTACTAGGGGGAGGCGGTAAACTAGCAGGTTAAGGCCGCGGCAGAACAGCGGGTTACGGAGGAGATAATATCAGCGCCCGTTACAGTATCGCAGGGGAATAGCTAATTCCTTCATTATACAGCTTTTTCGTTCATTTACATGCCGGGTGCGGAAAGGGTTATGCGTCTGTTTTCAGAAGCGATACGGACGCGTGAAACTGGAGACTGTATCGCCGAATTGCCTTGCGCGCCCGAATTGTGCGCTACGAGCACGTTACAGACGGGCAATCCTCGAGCGGACGATACTGGATCGACCTGACAGTTTCTTTTATTCTTTCTCAGGCAGGTCTTCTAACATCTCCTCAGATCAGCCAAATGCAACAGCGTGTGAAGGAGCTGCTTGCCATAATCCGCCCCAATGCTGTTACCCTGGTTGATGCCTTTGATTACAGCGATGCCCAGCTTGGTTCAGTGCTTGGACGCTATGATGGCAATGTCTATGAAAGCATGTTTGAGTGGGCAAAGAAATCCCCTCTCAACAAAACCCAGGTAAGACCTGTAGCCCTCTTCCTGGGGATGAAGCAGCTGCTCTTTATCTGTCTAGCCAGTGAAAAAAGCTGTTAAGATTTGTTCTCTGGGATGTGCTGCATAGCTTTTCTTATTTGTTAAGAAGAGAATTTGTTCTTTGAAAAATCATAGCTGGGAAGACCTCAGTTGAAGGAATTCTCTCTTCACATTGTCAAAATGAAACATCTTTTCTCATAGATGATGACTAAATAATGATGCAATAAAACAATAATGTAATAATGATGCAATAAAACGTGTGGGAGAGCTGGGGCTCCGAGGCGAGCGCCTGCTCTCCCGACACATTCACGGGTTTTGGAATTTCTGGGGGCATGTTTCAAAACCAAGGTGGGGAAGGGTTTTCTTACCGAAGAGCAGATTTCCAAGTTATAAGCTCAAGTTCGCAGATTGTTGGAGAAGCAGGTGCCCAAGGTTTGGGATTACTTGCAGTTTCTCTCATCTATGGCTTCCACTTTGGAGTTGGTTCCATGGGCATTTGCCCATATGAGGCTTCTACATTCAGCTTTACTATCCCGCTGGGACCTGTTGTTGGAGCAGTTTCACCTGCCACTTTCTCTTTCGGAGTTTGCCAGGTCCAATCTTTCATGGTGGCTCATTCCAGACAAGTTGAAATGAGATGTGGGCCTGGAGGTCCTGGTGTGGACGATCATTTTCACGATGCCAGTCTTTCCGGATGAGGAGCGGGGTTAGGACGAATCCGTACAGGGACAGTGGTCAATGGAGGAAGCCTTGTGGTCCATCAATCGCTTAGAGACTAGAGCGGTGCATTTGGCACTACAGGCGTTCTGCCCCGTTGAGGGGGAAGTTGGTGAGAATCTTGTTAGACAACGCGACGACGGTAGCTTACATCAACTGACAAGGAGGCACCATGCGTCGAGCAGTGGCTCAGGAAGCCCAGGAATTAATCAGGTGAGCGGAGCAGCATCTACCGCTGTTAGCGACCTCTCACACAGCCGGCACAGACAACGTGCAGGCGTATTTTCTGAGATGAATAAAAGAAGGGGATAGCCGAAAGTCCTTCAGAAAGTCTTTATTGGTTGCCCGACTTAGGCCTGAGTTTCGCCCAACAGAGGGCTGCTTCAGGGGCTACATAAAAAATAATAAATAATAAACAATAAATAATTAAAAATATAATCAGTTACTTATAAGATTATAAAAACAAAACTATGGTGTAAATAATATTAATTGAAAAAATTAATATTAATTAAGAATAGACGCAAAAGTACATCTAATAAAACATTCAGGTTGCGTAATCATAAAAAATTCAGTGTGCATAATGATAAAACAAATTATATGGAACAAAACAGAGGAAGACAAAAGATAAAATTACAGCAACAGAAGCCTCAATACTATCAACCTAGAATGTAAATTAGCTGACATGTACTATAAAACCCTTCATACGGTGGTGCAACTTATAAAACAATCATACCTGAATGAAATCTAAATCGGTGTATTCATAGGTGTGCTCAATCCATTGGACTCCACCAAAGACTTAACTGGAAAATATCATTAATATAAAAATGTTGTTGGTATTTTCTGAGATGGCAACAGCTGGACCCCGGAGAGTGGGAACTGTCAGAGGAAGCGATACGCCTCATCAGTCGCAGATGGGGTAGGTCTTATGTGGATCTGGCAACTTTCCGCAATGCCAAGGCCCCGCGGTTCTCCAGTTGAAAAAGAGAGAATGATGAGCACAAGGTGTCATTGCCCTAGTTCTGTCTTGGCCGAAAGACATCCTGCAGTATGTGATTCCGCCTTGGCTGCTAGTGGGCAAAGTCTTGCAACGAACAGAGAGGTCCATCCAGGTGATGTGATCCTTGTAGCACCAGAGTGGCTGAGGCATCCTTGGTTTGCAGACTTGATTAACCTAGCAGTGGATGGTCCGTTGAGGCCAGCTCATCTGCCGAATCTTCTATGTCAAGGCCCCATATTTTCAGATCAGGCAGCTCACTTTTGTCTAGCGGCTTGGCTTTTGAGACGGAGTAATTAAGAAATAAGGGTTATTCTGTGGGGGTATTGCTACTCTTTTGCAGTCTAGGAAGACTTTCACCTCTGCCTGTGTGAGGGAATGGAGAGTTTTTGATGCCTGGTATAAGAAGCAAGGTGTTGATCTTATGCGGGCCTCAGTGGCACATATTCTGGCTTTGCTGCAAAATGGTCTGGTAAAGGGTTTATCCTTTAATTCCCTCAGAATTCAGGTGGCGGCTTTAGGCTGCCTTCGAGGGAAAGTTTGAGGAGTGACTCTAGCTGCACATCCAGATGTCATGCGTTTTCTCTGGGAAGCAAAGCATTTGCGTCTTCTGGTTTGGAAACCTTGTCCTTCTTGAAGCCATAGTCCTTAAAGCATGTGTACAGCTCCCTTTTGAACCTTTGAAATGGACTACTATGAAAGATTTCACTTTGAAGATGGCTTTCTTGGTGACAATTTGTTCAGCTCATCGGATTTCAGAGCTTCAGGCCTTGTCATGCAGAGAACCTTTTTAAAGGTTTTCGGATTCCAGGATCTCCTTGAGGACGGTTCCTTGTATTCTGCCGAAAGGTCAGTTAGTGGAGCTCCAGTCCTTCCTCAGTTTGGATCCTACTACACCTCAGGCCAAAGAGTTGTAGCATTTGGATGTGAAGCGTGCATTGTTGCAGTACCTTGCAGTCACTAACAACTTCCGCTTGTCAAATCATCTTTTTCTGCTATGGAATGGTACAAAAAAGGGTCATAAGGTGTCAAAAGCCACAATGGCGTGGTGGTTGAAACAGGCTATTGGCTCCATATACATCTGTCAGGGTCGCCCTGTCCCGGAGGGGTTAAGGGTTCATTCTACCCATTCTCAGGTGGCCGCCTGGGCCGAGTGTCAGCAAGTTTCGCCGCAAGAAATCTGTAGGATGGCTACTTGGAAATCTTTTCACACTTTCGCCAGGCATTACCATTTGGATGTCTAGTCTCCTGAGGCCATGGGTTTTGGTGAGAGTGTGCTTCGAGCAGGACTCTCGCGGTCCCACCCCATTTAGGGAAACTTTGTTACATCACAGGAGTCTGGACTGATCTGGGTATGTTCAGAGAAAGGAAAATTGGTTCTTACCTGCTAATTTTCATTCCTGTAGTACCACAGATCAGGCCAGAGTCCCGCTCACTGGAGGAAAGGGAAATTTTGGAGAGTCTGCTCGATCTGTTGTTGTGATTAGTCTGAAGAATGGCACAGGTTTTGTTAGTCCTACACAGGTTTTTTGTGAGGGCGCAGTTATCTGTTCCAGGTTTTCCACTTTCCATTGCTCGTTCAGGGGATGTTAGTTACATGTTGTATTAGTATTTGTTCTATTTTTGGCTTGAGTACAGATCAATACTGAGGAACTGCAAGTGGCACCTTGTGTTATGTGGCAGTGTCAGTAAAACTTTCTCTATTTCCATCTGCTGGAGGGGAGGCAAAACCCTGGAGTCTGGACTGATCTGTGGTACCTCAGGAATGAAAATTAGCAGGTTAAGAACCAATTTTCCTATATTCTGCCTTAACTAAGCTGACCTAAAGTTGCATTACCAAAAAAGTTATAGAATTCTTGTGTTTTTTGTTTTTATACTAAGCATAAAATGAAGGAAAATTTCAGGATGGCTTTATAAGAAAGATTGAGGTTGGAGGACTGAAGTGGTTAACTAAAGGAGTAACAGTGAGGATATAGTAGGGGCTACTAGTTGCCTTAGACAGCAGGGTGACACAAGATAGAAGAGATGGGTGCAGGGGTAGTACAGTTAATGAGGAGGGTCAAGTGGCTAGAAAATACAGTTAAGTGGTCAAGTGATAAAGGGGAGTGTCTGTTATAATATAGCCACAGTTGTCAGTCTTTGAAGTGAGTTTAAGTAAAGGCTTGGATGAAAAGCCAAGCCTTGTTTTTGTGTTTTGTTTTTTTCCCCCTGAAGGTAATAAGACTCAAGATGGAGAGATACTGGCATCTAATTCAAAAGTTTTGGAGCAAAGCAACAGAATGAATGGCATCTGGTGCGAGTTAATATTATAGAAGCTAGGGTGGAGAAAGAAAGTTCTGTTGAGGGGAGTGTTTGATAGTAGAAGTTGAGTGAGATAATCCAGGGCTGAGTTTTTTACACATTTGAAGACAAAGCAGAGTTTTGAATTCTGAAACTATCTTAAGATTGACGTAATTGACGAAACTGTCTTAAGATTGACGGTCACTTGCTTTGGCTCCTACAAAAGTTCTTGCAACTATTTTGTGAGAGTTGCTTTGGAAAAGGGAGTTACGGTAGTCTGTGCAGTTGGTTATTAGTACATGGATAGCAATAGCACAATTATGTTGAAGTAGTTGTGAAATTGTCACTATTTATTTATTTTTGTGTTCTGCTATCTCCTTAATATTATTTGAAGCGGATTCCAATATTTACGTATATAATAGAATTCTGACACATCTGGCGCAGATGCATAAAGGAGACCCTTACTATTTTTATGATGTAAGGTTGCAATCGAGGTGAACTCTCAAACTTTGTACTGAGTCTTTAGGCTGTAAAGAGTTCCTGAAAGAGGAAAGAATAGTATGGGGTGCAAGAGAGCTCAGATTTGGAGATGTTGAGTTTGGGGTTATGGAGCCATTGTGCTACTTTTGTAAGATAGTAGTTAAAGTTGGCGATGGAGGAGGTTTGGTCTGATTTCTATTTTGATACAGAGTTGGATGTTGCCAGCAAAAAAGTGGCATTCAAAGTTGAACTAAAAAAGATCACAAATCAAACGCATGTAAATGTTGAAAAGGAATATGTGAAAGCACTGAACCTTGGGGCACTCTACAGGTGACATCTTTGAATGAGGGTGACTTGTTCACCAAGGATATGGTCTGAGTCCCATTGGTGAGGAAAGACTGAAATCATTTGAGGATTGTGTCTTCAATGCTGATATCACTTAAGTCATTCCAGTAGGAGTTTGTGATCGGTGTCAAAGGTGGCGGAGAAATCCATTAGGATGAGGAGGGAGTGACCACTTTGGTTGGCATTCATGTGGCTGCTCTCTGTTACAGCTAATAGGACAGACTTTGTTCCATGGTGTTTTCAAAATCCTGAAGGGGAAAGGATGTAAGATTTTGCACTCTTCTAGAAGTTGGAAGTAGACCACTTTTCCACTATTTTGTATAGGAAGAAGAGGCTAGAATCAATTTTTGATGACTCTGGGGCAGATGCAATAAAGGTGCGTAGAAAGCGGGCGCTGAACAATCAGCGCCCGCTCTCTTAACACGCGCATGGTGCCCCATGCTTGCGCTACCTTAGCGCCTCCTTCCTAGCGCAACCTGCCGTGGCTGCCTGTCTGCCAGTAATGAAAACAGCCCCCGAGTTTATCGGCAGCCGTTTTCATTACTGGCAGATGGCCGGTTATGAAAACAGATGCCGGTAAACTCTGCCTCTGTTTTCATAACCTGCCAGTCTTCAGTATGTTTCATCCTCTCTGGATCTGCCTTTAACTCCATCCATGTTTCCCTGCGGAGCTACTTGTCTGTCATTGCTCCCGCCTATAGAACTTACTACTTCACCCAGCAGGTAAGGGCCTCGCTGGTCCCAGCGGGACCGATCCAAAGCAGAAGTGTGTGCCGAGTTATTTATTTATTTATTTTTTACTTTAAAAAAGAAGTACAAAGCAGTTTTTTCTGCTTTTCTGTACTTCTTTTCAATGCGCTCAGCTATTAACGCCTGCTCCAGGCAGGCGTTAATATCTGAGCGATAAATGTGTGTCTGAGACTCACATTTATCTTTTTGCATTGGGAGTGAATGAGTAATAGGCTCATTCACGTGCATTTGCATGTGATGAGCGCTATCTCATTCCCTCCGCGTTAAGACGCGTGTTAAATAGGCGCTAATCTCCATATTGCATTAGGGAATTGATTAGCGCCTATTTTTTCCACATCTAACTGCACGTTAACAGTGCGCTTGGCTGAGCGCACTGTATTGCATCGGCCCCTATATTTGGGTCAGAGCTTTTTTTTTTTTTTTTCCTTGGATTGGTTTGATTATGTGTTTTTTAATGGGGAAGGCAGGAAGCCTTTGATTAGCATGGCATTCATTATGTTAGCAAACTAAGGGCTAACTTTTTTGTTAAGTCGCATGTATACTTGGGCAGTATTGGGTCTGATGGGGAAGTGGAACCACTAATTCTTTGGAGTACCCTAGTGTAACCCAGTGCTTAATAGTTGAAAATGTACAAGTATTTTCAGTTTCCTGAACAGTGAACTGCATGTTTTGAAAATACTCTCTCATTGACCCTGATCTCTGTTTTGTATCTTTAAAGGTCCATGACTCCTTCTACAAATACCTGAAGCCATTACAAGCTAAGCTGTGAAAGGTCAGGCCCACTGTGAGCATATCATGAGACTCCTGGATTCCAGTGTTCGCCTTTCGCTTTGACCCACCATTGGTCATCAGACTCTCTGCCTCTTTAGAATCTGAATAATGAACAAGCAAGAAAAAATAAGGATTTTTTTTTCCTGCAGATCTAAAACTTCTTATAAATGAAATACAATGTGAAACTGGATAAAAGCTCAGTTAATCTTAGGTTTGGAAAGAAAAGACCTTTTAATAATTTAGGGTCCTTAAGTCAAAAGACTTGCATCTACATTCATCAAGTTGCACATCCACGTGGTCAAATCTCACAATCCAACAAGTAAGAAATCAGGATAAAACTCTCATAGGATAAACTTTTAAAATTTGTAGAAAAAAAGAACTGCCACTGAAAATTGCTACAGAAATTACCAGGGCCAGCTCTTGCTGGCTGCACGTGAACAGATTAATAGAAGCTATAAATATATATATATTGGTGAGGAAAAACTGATGCTATAAAGGCACTTCCTGAGACCACTTTTCTCTATTCCTGAAAGTCAGGATCTCATTTCACAATCACATTTGCTTTGTTTTTGGATTGCTTGTTCTCACACTTCTGCACAATTCTAGTTTGCTGTTGGTCCCTTAGCCTGTTTATAGCAGGTTCTAATGAACAAAGCAAATGTATTTGTGCATAAAGAAGGGCTAAATCTTAGATTATCACATGAAAAGCTGTATTGAACAATTTCCTTGGCCAGATTGGTGGAATGAGCTTTTTCATTTAATAATGGAAGAGAAAAAAGCATGAGCATCAAAAGATGTGATTTGTTAAACATTATGGGACAATTGTGAGTTTGCTTGTGGAGTACTTATACCAACGGGTCTGCATGTTTATTTACACAAGTATCCCCCCACGGTTTGAAGATGCATACTCGGCGCACACGGGCAGTTTGAATTAAGCTCCTAGTTTGTATTTTTCTGGGATGGCCCTTTTCCCTATCGGTGGGGCGAGGGGACAATTTTCAGAAAAGCATGTTTCTGATGGGTAAACACTTGTGCACCACCATATAACTACCCTCTGCAGAATGGATTCTCACAAGGTGGGGGGAGGGAAGCAGTTATTTCATTACGCAATAGAAGTTTAATCAGAAGGCCAGTACTAGCTCTGTTAAAGTTTGCTTGCAATTTGAGACTGTTCACTACATCAAAGGACATGTGTTTGGGCATTTGTGTCTTGGAACAGTTGGGACCAAGCTGCATGGTTATTGTTCAGGAGTTTCCCCCATTTTTTTAAATGTGTGGTTAGTCTTGATGTGAGTTCCTCAGATGAGATTTATACTATATAACTGGGAAACGTATCCGTTTGTGAAGCTCAGAAGCAGTCTCTGGCTTTGAGGATGTGTTGGTTTTTTTTTTGGGGGGGGGGGGTTCAGAATTTGAGAAGTGATTTGATTACAGTTACCTAAATCCAAGCATAATTACTGTTTAGTTAAAATTTGGAAAAGTGATAAAGGACATTTAGGCTTGCTTGCGAGACCTAGAAGTTTGAGGGCCGATTGCTTCAGGCCTGCTGTGAATGGAGTGCCATCTACTTTTACAGGACTGCTGTCATGAATTCTGTTTGAGAAAACAACACGGAAGTTGGTCAATTAAAGCCAGAGGGCAAACAAACGATGAAATTGACCAAATATTTAAAATACTTTATTCAATTGTCTAACAAGTTAAAACAGAATTGCAAAAATGACCGAGATTGTATCAAACAAAGGCGCCCAACTCTGGCCGAGTTTCCCGTCTGAAGGGGCTGTAATATATTAAACAATTCCTTATTAAAAAATAAATACTATCAATATGAACAAATGCACAATCCATACTTACATTCATTATAAATTTGTGTAAAGAATACATTTGTAAACCTTTTAAAATGACACATTGCAAAACTAGCTATATCTTATGATGAAATAATGAATAGTTAAATAATAATTGCCATTTGGATTGCTATCAAATGCATGCCTTTATATTATCCACATTTTTTATTATTAGATGAACTATTTTTACCTTGTCGCTGTGGTCAAAACAATATTTTTTTCGATCTTCTTGGGTAGTGGAATACTTCAATTGTGAACATTTATTTTTCATGATATCCGGAATCAGGACGCTACCTTACTTGTGAACACACGACTTTTCTTATAAATTAATATTATTTATCTTGTTGAACTAAATTAAGTATCCTTGGTGCTTGGCTGTGCTTATATTTTATTTTCAGGCTTACAATATGATTAAATTTAAATGGAAAGAACATTTTTAAATCGCACAGAGTGAAGTGACAAATTTCAAATAATCCGATGTCGCTAATAACATTTAAACGCCACCCATTGTGCTCTGAAAACGCCGTTCTAAAATTAACTTTGTTTAAACGCTGAAATAGAGTTATTTTTACAAACTGTGTCCTCTATCTTTTAATTGCTTGTATAGTTCCAATCTTAATGCAATACATACAATGAATGTCTCCCGCGTTTATGCTCGTCGGCTGTGATTCTTTCATCCAGTGCTAAAAATATTCTTTCGAAAGAAATTCTAGACAAAATGTTCTATAAATAATTTAAAAACATTGCCTTCATTATAAAGACCTCAAAAGTACAAAAAATCAGTACCAGTGGTTTACCTTAATGTATTCGCGATCTTGTTCATCAATACTGTGTACAATTCTGGTTGCCGTATCTCAAAAAAGATATAGTTGCGATGGAGAAGGTATAGAGAAGGCCGACCAAATTGATAAAGGGGTTGGAACAGCTCCCCTATGAGGAAAGACTAAAGAAGTTAAGACTGTTCAGCTTGGAGAAGAGATAGCTAAGGAGGGATATGGTAGAGGTGTTTAAAATCATGAGAGTCTGGAATAGGTAAATGTGAATCGGTTATTTACTCTTTCGGATAATAGAAGGACTGGGGGGCACTCCATGAAGTTAGTATGTGGCACATTTAAAACTAATCTGAGAAAGTTCTTTTTCACTCAGTGCACAATTAAACTCTGGAATTTGTTGCCAGGCGATGTAGTTAGTGTAGCTGGATTTAAAAAAGGATTGGATAAGTTCTTGGAGGAGAAGTTAATTACCTGCTGTTAATTAAGTTGACTTAGAAAATAGCCACTGCTATTACTAGCATCAGTTCTTTAACAACTGTTGGTCAAGGGAATCCCCTGATGCACGATTTTGTGCGGTCGCTACCTCTAGGGCAACCACTCTGTGGTTGTCCCACTTAATAGCTCCCATATTTTATTCTTTATTTGCTTAAATCAATTTATTATTTTTTGTTTTCTGATTTTTGCTTTTTTTGTGCTGTATTTTTACTCCCCGGCTGTTTGTCCGACCCGCCTGGGACTTTCCCACTTCACTAAACGGGTATTCATTAGTTGCTCATATTGTCATTTAATTATTACCGCTCCTGTGAGGTCTGACCCGCCTGCCCGACATCGGCCGTGTTTCGGCAGAGTACTGCCAGCTTCAGGGATCTTGGGAGTATCCGCTCTTGTGTCTGTTATGCAGGTACACTCTTCAACAAGCACGTTTGTTTTTTTTTATTTGTTGTACAAGCCGCCTTATGTGAGCGACGCCTTCATCTTTGAAACCGTGCATCAGGGGATTCCCTTGACCAACGGTTGTTAAAGATCTTTTATACAAGGGAATGAGGTTGGTAGTTGTGTAGTGATTACTAGCATCAGTAGCATGGGATAGACTTAGTTTTTGGGTACTCGCCAGGTTCTTATGGCCTGGCTTGGCCACTGTTGGAAACAGGATGCCGGGCTTGATGGACCCTAGGTCTGACCCAGTATGGCATGTTCTTATGTTCCTAGGTAAACAAAAGAATGCTGGCATTATTTTTTTTTTTTAAAGGTCTAAAATGGCACCAAAATTCTCAGTCATTTCCTGCCATGTTCCTGTCACATTAGTGATTGACAAGTCATTCCCGGGTATTTTTCACACCAGTGCTCGAATAAACGTACGGAGAAGCAAAACAACAACATCCTTATTTGTCTTTTCCACCTTAACTAAGGCTATAACCAAACACAAACACTTTTAAACTTTCTTAAACATTCCTCTTAAACCTCCACTAAATAATTAACTAGCCACAATTATATTTAATCCTATCATACCCCTTTTGTGATCTTTGTTCAAAAAGATTTTTAATTAAAACAAAGGTTAAAATAAACAATAATATTGTTTTTTATAAATTGTAAATAAATTGCGACTAAAAACATTAATTAAAAATTCATAATAAAACTGAAAAACCACATAAGCACCACAAAGAGAAAATAGTTATAAATAACTATATGATAAAATGGATGCGCCAAAATAAAAAATGTAAAATCCAATTGAAATGGTAAAAATGGAATATACGTCCATTCTCAATAAAATTAAAAAGCCCAATGAAATAAATTTACAAAGTAAAAATGTATCAAAATGGAATATACGTCCTTTCCCAAGAAAGATTTATATAAAAATAATACACCATGGAAGGACATCCTCAGTTTTGAAGATATACATATTAAGGACACTATTATGAAATTTTAATGTTTTTAGTCTCGATCTATTTACAGTTTATAAGAAACTCAATATTACCGTGTTTTTATTTATTTTAACTTTTGTTTTAATTAATCTTTTTGAGCAAAGATCACAAAAGGTTTATGATAGGATTAAAAATAATTGTGGCTAGTTAATTATTTAGTGGAGGTTTAAGAGGAATGTTTAAGAAAGTTTAAAAGTGTTTTGTGTTCAGTTATAGCCTTAGTTAATGTGGAAAAGACAAATAAGGATAATGTTGTTTTGCTTCTCTGTACGTTTGTTCGAGTGCTGGTGTGAATGGTACCTGGGAATGACATGTCAATCACTAATGACGCTGTGAGAATTTTGGCGCCATTTCAGACCCTTAAAAAAAAATGCCGGCATTCCTCTGTTTATCTTTTAATATTGATGAACAAGATTGCGAATACTGTAAGGTAACCACTGGTACTGATTTTTTTTTTTTTGTACTTTTGAGGTCTTTATAATGAAGGCAATGTTTTTAAATTATTTTATTTATAGAACATTTTATATAGGATTTCTTTCGAAAGAATATTTTTAGTGCTGGATGAAAGAATCACAGCCAAGCATAAACGTGGGAGAAATTCAATGTATGTATCGCATTAAGATTGGAACTAGACATTTGTTATTATAGCAGAAGTGTACAAAGTGAAAATATAAAATCCTTTTCATATATGTTATGGTGATTGCACCTATCATAAATATCTAGCTGGATTTTTGTTACAAACTGTTTACATATGTAGTCATTCGTGCTATTGTACGTTTCACTGTACCATCATTTCTATTCAATAAACAAACTAAGATTGGAACTATACAAGCAATTAAAAGATTGAGGACAGTTTGTAAAAATAATTCTCTCCGTTTCGGTGTTTACACAAAGTTAATTTTAGAATGGCGTTTTTCAGAGCACAATGGGCAGCGTTTAAATGTTATTAGGGATGTCGGGTTATTTTAAATTTGTCACTTCACTCCGTGCAATTATTTAAAAATGTTTTCCATTTAAATCTAATCATACTGTAAGCCTGAACATAATATACGCACAGCCAAGCACCACAGTGATTTAATTTTATTTTTATCTTTAGTTCGACAAGATAATTTATAAGAAAAGTCTTGTATTCACAATTAAAGTAATGTCCTGGTTCACGATGTCATGAAAAATATTGTTCACAATTGAAATATTCCACTACCCAAGAAGATCAATAAAAATATTGTTTTGATCGCAGTGACAAGGTAAAGATAGTTCATCTAATAATAAATGTGGATAATATAAGTGTGCATTTGATAATCCAAATTGCAATTATTATTTAACTATTAGCTATATCTTATGATGATGAAATTATTTTTGCAATATGAAATTTTAAAATGTTTACAAATTTATTATTATTTACACAAATGTATAATGAATGTAAGAGTATGGATTGTGCATTTGTAGTATTTACTTTTTAATAAGGAATTGTTTGTTTAATTCTGTACATGTAGCTTATGGAAAGCAATATTAGTATAAATCAGTCAAGCTAAAAAAAAAATATATATATTTTCAAGGTTTTATGTAATACAAGAGATAGTGAGCTTGGCACGTTTACTTTCTGTATGTGCTCATGTTACAGGCAAATACAATATTAAACAAAAAAAATTATAAAATAGGATTTCTTTTTAGACAAAATGATCATGATTTAAGATTGCAAATCCTAAACCCCAGTCATCTGGATAATTAAAATCAAGCAATATTTAAAGGGTCAAAGATCATCTGGGATAAATGGAATAAAAATATTGTAGTCCCGGACAGTGAAGAGCTGATGGCATGTTTAGGATTGTGTGTGAGACCTAAGTCAACACTTAAGGCCAGGTATCTGAAAACTTGTTTCCTAATCATTTGTTGGCAGTACTCAAAGGGCCTTTCTGCATTGAAAGCTTAATAGTGTGTACAACTGACTAGTAACATGGAAAAGTGATGGCAGAAAAAGACCATACAGCCTATCTAAGTCTGCTTATCCACACAACTGCTCAGCTCTACAAGTTCTGCCACTCCCTCGGAGAAACCGTGTACTTGTCCCATGTTTTAATGAATTCAGATATTGTACTTGTCTCCACCACCTCCACTGGGAGGCTGTTCTATGCATTCATCACCCTTTCTGTAAAGAAAAATCTCTTTAGATTACTCCTCAGTAAGACTCCTGGGTTTTGTATCCCTGCCAGCAGATAGAGACAGAAAGTTTCACTGACACTGCTACAAAACCCAGTGTACTACCTGCTGTCCCTCAGTATTGACCTGTACCCAAGCCAAGATGATAACATTAAGAATCTTAAATGTAAACTCCTACAATGAGCAGAAAGAATGTGAAGCTATAACCAAAAGGAAACTTTGTCCCAGAAATTGAAGTCAAGGCACAGCATGGAAAATGCCAACAATTCTGCATTATGTACAAATCATCAGTATGAGCAGCAGCCTCTTCCCCCCCAATGGGTGGGTCTCTGGCCTGATCTATGGTATCATAGGAATGAAAATTAGCAGTAAGAACCAATTTTCCTTTTTGTTCATACCCCAGATCAGTGATTCAAATTGAGCCTCGCACATTCCTGTAAGCATCAGATTAAGATTCCAAGACGGACAGATCTTTCTCACCGGAGGACGAGGGCATCCGGATGTGTGGACAGAGGATATTCCCTGTACCTTACACCGGAGACAACCCAAAGCTGCTATCTGTACTCGCAGAGAATTAAAGGCCAGACCCCTCACCAAACCCTCTTGTAGAAAAGTCATAACGTGATACAGTAGCCTGAATAGGCTGCACCCCGTTAACTGTAAGCCAGGACTCAAATATCCTCCAAATCCTCACGTACACTAAGGATGTGGAAGGTCGTCTGCCCTGCAATAAGTTGGTAATAACCATTTCAGAATACTCCTGGCATCTTAGCCAACTCCTTTCAAAAGCCAGGCCATGAGAGAGAAATGAGCTGCCTGATCCGAAAATATTGGGCCCCGGCGGAGAAGATTAGACAGATGACTGAACCTCAGCAGCCCACCTATGGCCAAGTTGACTAGCTGTGCGAACTATGGATGATGTGGCCACTCCAGAGCCACCAGAATTATGCTGCCCAGATGCTTCTCTATCCACCGTATCACCTTGCCCACCAGTAGCTATGGAGGAAAGACATAATGTCTTAAGGCCATGGTAGGATCAGAGCATCAATGCCTTCTGCCCCATGTTCTCTTTGACAACTGTAAAAATGAGATGCCTTGTCATTCTCTCTAGTTGCTGTTAAATCCATATGAGGATAGCTCCATCTCTGGTGAATGAGATGATCGCTGCCTCCAAAGGCTCAGGCTCCCACTCCCAGGGATCTAGCTTCTATCAACTGAGAAAATCCGCCTGTACATTGTCCAACCTGGCGATGTGAGAGGCTGCTATCTGCTCCAGGTACTGCTCTGCCCTGAGAATTAACTCCTGTGCCTCCTGAGCCACCACTTGAATTTTGATTACTCCCTTTTGGTTGATATAGACCACTGTTCAGTTGTCTAATTGGACCCTCACCAGACAGTCGCGTATCCATGGCAGAAAGGTAAGCAAACATAATGCACCGCTGTCATCTCTAACTGGTTGATAGAACATGAAGCCTCTCTTCGAGCACTGGCCCTGCACTGACTGATCCTAACACACTGCTCCCCAGCCCGAAAAGTTGGCATCGGTGGCCAGTATCACCCAATCTGGAACTTCTAATTCCACACAATGCTCCAGATTGACCTGAATAAGCCACCATGAAAGACTGTTCCTGCCTTCACCCTCGAGCAGAAGGGGAAGATGAAACTCCTCCAACAACGGATTCCATTGGGAGAGAAGAGCCCTCTGAAGAGGCCACATTTTGTGCGAATGCCCAAGGCACCAATTCCAGTGTCTAGGCCATAAAGCACAGAACTTGCAAACGGTCCCAGATCTTGGGCACTGAAAACTCCAACAAGTGTCTAATCTGACTCTGCAACCTCAGCATCTGCTCTTTCATGAGAAACACTCTTCCCCACCCTGCGTGTCAAACCTAGGTAGGGATTCCCCTGCCTCTCCTGCCAATCCAGCCCAAGAATCAAACATGCCGATGGGGGAAGCAACATGGCAGACCAGCACCGTGCGGGGCTCGAATAGACTTGACAGCAGTGGCTGACCTTTGACCCGACTTTGCAGAGGTGGCAGGCTCACCCAATGTGCGTTCCCTGCCAGAAATGCAGCCTGCATTCAATCCTGTCTGACTGAGCTGCGATTTGTGACCACACAGGAGAGGCATGCAGTACTGTGCGCCATTGCCCACTTAGCTCGGACCGTGTGCTGCCATACACTCACACTGCACTACCTCCAACTGCTCTGCAACCCTCACTGCTGCCGAGAAGAGATGCTGCAAAAATAGAGAACTATAAGCCAGGAACTAACTTCTTGCTACATGTACATTTTTTCTTTTTTTTTTTTTTAATAATTTTAATATCCCTGGCAACCCATAAAATGAAAGGGATACTTCCCTGGACAACCAGGCTTGTATCTGCAGAGCTGTCAGCGTGTTCCAAGCTGCTTTGTGAAGGGTGAAAAATCTGGACGACCAGATGTGCATCCCACAGAACTCTTGATTGAACTAAACCAAAGGGTCACCAACACTCTGCCCATCCACTTCAGACTAGGGGGGATGGCCCCACCAGAACCTAACAACCCCAGGGAGGTCCAGAAAATCTTATCTTCTCTCTTACGGTTTTTTTTTGTTTTGGTTTTGGTTTTTGGTTTTTTTTTAACATACTCCAGACTGCAGGTTTTATGCCATCCAGAAATACTGAGGGACTGCAGGTGGCACATTAGGTTATGTAGCATTGTCAGTAAAACTTTCTCTGTTTCCATCTACTGGCAGGAATACAAAACCCAGGAGTCTGGCCCTCATCCCATGACTTCTCATTCCATAGACTTCATTCCTTTGAAAGAGACCCACCTCCTGTGCACTGACATCTCCTAAAGTATTTAAATGTCTCTATCATATCTCTTCTTTCCTCTAGGGTATATGTGTTTAGAGTTTGTTCCAGGATGCTTTGTCAATTGCTGACCATTTTAGTAGCCAACCTATGGCCTCACTTCATCCTGTTTGTCTTTTGGAAGGTGCATTTTCCAGAAACTGTATGCAGTATTCTAAAAGAGATCTTATCAAGGAATACACAGAAGCAATATCTCCTCCTGGTTTTGGGGTTGTGGTTTGTTTTGTTTTTTTTTGCTGACCCTTCCTTTCCACATGCAACCAAGCATTATTTTGGCTTTTGCTGTCACCTTATCCACCTCTTTAGCCATCTTGAGACCATCAGAAACAATCACACCCATATCCTGCTCTTCTTTCATGCATAGAATTTTCCCCCTAGCCTGTACTGCTCCCTCGGATTTTTGCTGCCCAAACGCATGACTGCATGTTTTAGAAGCCAGACTCTAGACCAGAGGTTCCCAAACCTGTCCTGGAGGACCCCCATCCAGTTGGGTTTTTGGAATATCCACAATGAATATGTATATGAGAGAATTTGCACTTGTAAGGTTCCCAAACCTGTCCTGGAGGATCCTCAACTGGATGGGGGTCCTCCAGGGCAGGTTTGGGAACCACTGCTCTAGATCATTCCTCAAGCTTTTCTAGATTCCTCCATGTTTTCCATACTGTCCTGGGTGTCTACCCTCTTACAAATTTTGATGGTATCTGCAAAAAGACAAACCTTTCCAGATAGCCCTTCCACAATATCACTTATGAAAATATTGAAAAGAACAGGTCCAAGGACCGTTCCCTGTGACACACCACCAGTAATGCCCCTCAGAGTGAGCACCATTTATCACTATCCTTTGTTGCCTCCTTTTCAACCAGATTCTAACCCAATCAGTCACTTTAGGACCCATGCCAAGCAAGGGTGCTCAGCTTATTTTAAGTTGCCTCTGTAGAACCATGGTAAAAGCCTTACTGAAATGCAAGTACATTACAGTGAATGCTCTCCCCTGATCCAACTCTGTGGTCACCCAGCAAAGAAATGGATTAGATGCATCTGACAAGACCATGCTGCCTCAAATCTTGTAATCTGTTGGATTCCTGAAACTGCACTATCCTCTGTTTTAGCAGAAATTCCATTAATTTATTCAATACAGAGATCAGACTATAACTGGTCCTTAGTTCCCAGCCACTTCATGTTCACTTTTGTGAGCATCCACCTGTCTCCAATCTTACAGAACTCTAAAAAAGCATTGAAAAGGCCAGCCAGCAGAACTGCTAGAACTTCTCCTAAAACCCTCCGTATTTCCCTTGACCTGCCCAGTTACCTCTGTTACTACAGATCCTACTAAGTTGTCCTCACCCTCTTCAACTGTCTAAAGCATATCTGAATTGTCACTTTTTTGGGTACCACTTCTGCTCACAGGCTGTTCCAGGCATCTTCTACCCTGTGAGTTTGTAAGTTGATAATATATTCATGCCCCTAAAAACATAAAGGCCTCTGTTTTGATATCTTTCATGTATCCTAGTACCCCAGTCCTATTACTGGGAACCTTTATTGCCCAACAAACTAATAGGACTTGCTGTCATCTAAATGGTTAGCAGCATATGGGAGCAAATTCTCCAACCTAGCTGGATGAAGTCATGCAACTGAAAGCTTTGCTGCTGGATCAGTACAACCCTAAATACGTTGCTGGGCAAGCTGAATGGACCTTTTTGGTCTTTATCTGCTATTAATTATTATGTGAAGATTCTTTACCTACAGCAGAAAGAATTCAGTAGTAGATCTTTTGTTTCATTATCTACTCAGAGGGTGTAGACCTAGGCTGCCTAAATCTGTCCTGGTGACCCTACAGCCAGTTGACCTTACAGGATATCCACAATGAATATGCCTGAGATAAATTTGCATATAATAGGTCTGTGATGCATGCAAATATGTCATGTATATACATTTTGCATATCCTTAAAACCTGACTAGCTGTGGGGTTGCCAGGACAGGTTTGGGAAACTCTGCTGCTGCTGCTGTCACAAGCATTAATACAAGGATTGTAATTTGGGAAATGGGGAAGGGTGGTTGATCAGATGGTTAAAATATTTTAATTTTATTCATAAAAACATGGAGTCTATCCAGTTTCATTTCTGTTACAATATCATAGGTACAGCCTCCAGAACTGGACAGTATTCTAGATAAGGTCTTGCTGATGCCCTGCACCAAGACATTATTCCCTTTTTTTTTTTTTTTTTTACTGGTTATACCTCTTCCTATGCACCTTAGTAATCCTCTGGTTCTGGCTACTGCCTTGTCAAACTGTTTCACTACCTTGCGATCAGAATATTTTAGTAAATACTGTCTGATTTATTTTTCCATGGATAAAATTAAAAATACATATGTATTCTGACAGTATCCCAGTAATGCCATCCCTTGTATACAGAAGAGTGTGAAATTTGGGTTTCCCAAAGCAAGCAGTAATGAATAAGAAAATCGCACTTAATTTACACTGTTACAGGTACCCCCTCCAACATAGTAAGATATGACACCTAAACTATTTAACATGATTTTTTAAGTTAATTTCTATTTAGGAAAGCTAACCAATTTAAGATACTGATGAAGAGTTGTATTATGTTAACTAGAGCCAGCCTCTAAAAGAATTGAATGCTGATAACCGAATACCATCAAGTGTTGTGAAATTTTGTAACCTGTAGTTAAATGAGGAAAAAAATCTGCAATGTTAGAAAATTTTCATTTCTTGTATTTTAAATTGTACCCTTAATACTTCACAATAAAGCTAACTGGCAACTAATCTATCAGCATTTTCTTAAATACACTTTGACTAACCCTGAATTGAAAATAAACAATGCATACTCTTCATTTGGTGAAAGGGCTGGAGCTGAACCCTGATTTCTGTATGTGGTTGGGTGTAGGCCAAAAAAGCTGGAATCCAGACTATGGATTGCTGGATCCAGACTATGGAACACCATGCCATCAGAATTACGACAGGAATATTGCTACAAAAAATTTAAACAAAACTTAAAAACCTGGCTTTTCAAAAAAGCCTACTATTATTGAACTGAGTCCTTGCTTTGCGTTCTAGTTTAATCCCACAGACACTCATACTCTGATATTTATTCCTATTATACAAAGTTTTTTTTTACATGGATTTGTATTCTGTCAGTTTTAATGTAAAGCAATATGCTGAATTAATGTTTGAATGTAAACCGAGGTGATGTTTCTTACGTGCCCCGGTATATAAAAAATCCATAAATAAATAATAAATAAAACAAGATCAGTGAGGTGCTAAGCTCCAGGGCTATCGCAATCAGGCCAATTTTGTAAAGTGCGCTCAGCTGAGTGCACTGTTTTATCTGCGGTTGGACATGTGTTTTGAAGGTGTGTCCACTACTCCTTATACAGTAAGGGGCTTAGTGCATCAAATGGGTGTCCAACACCCCCCCCCCCCCCCCAAAAAAAAAACCTAATAGTGCCCATCACATGCAAATGCATGTTTGAGACTATTAGTTATGCAACCAGGATACTGAAAAAAAAAAAAAATGTGCAGCCAAGTCGCACATTTTATGCTCAGAAATTAATGCCTGCCCTTCTGAGCAGCTGAAAAAGTGTACAGAAAAGCAGAAAATACTGCTTTTCCATACACTCTCTCAGACTTAATATCCTAGCAATATTAAGTCAGAGGAGCCAAAAATGTAATAAATAAATAAAAAATATGCTGACCAGTCAGGTTAGGAAAACGGATGCTCAGTTTTACCGGCGTCCATTTTCCTAACCCATGGCTGTCAGCAGTTTCAGAAAACCGGCGCTCATAAAATTGAGCATCTATTTCCTGAACCTGCTGACAGCAACCTCTCCTGGGTTTCCGCTGCTAAGGAGGTGCTAGGGCCATGCTATTGTCCCTAGCACCTCCTTTTTAGCGCGACCCCTCATTTCAATACAGGATCGCACGCCCAGGAGAGGTGGCTGAGCATGCTTTGGTGAGCGGGCGCTCGACACTGAACACCCATTTTCTCTGCACTCTTACTGTATCGGCCTGAATGAGCTGTGAAAAGTTTGCTGGTGCCTGCATCGGCTGTTGCTTCATGCTGTGGCTCTTCACTGTCTCAAGTTTATTGTAAAGCAGCCCATGGAAATGAAGTTAATAATGCCAGTGTTTAAAAAAAAAAAAAAAAAAAAAAAGTGATTTTTGAATATAAGACCTATGGTGACAGGGCCAATCTCTTATATGTATCTAATCTAAAAGTTTATATACTGCCTTTTTGAGTTATCAAAGGACCACCTAATTTGCATACAATAATACAAAATACATAAATATGCTGTCTATATTAAGAAAATATTAGCTTATATCTAATAAAATCCTCCTGTCCTACTCTTTCTGCTTCCCCATCTGGAGTCCAGAACTCTTCCTCAGCCTAACCCCCAGCACACACTAACCCTTCTACACACACACTTTCTTTCCCTCTCCCCCCCCCCCACCCCCTCCTCCTCTCCAACCAATATTGCAATTTCTCCCACAACCCATTGATCTGGTTCTGCAGCTTTTGTTTCTAGGCTGCCTATCCTGCTGTGCTCTGGCTTCCTGTGGCCCTGCCAACAGCCACTCTGTCCATTATGCATGTAGAATCTTCAGGCATAGATGGGGTGCCTGCTGCTTCTGCAGTGGAGCATATGTCTGTAATACTTAAATGCTTATGGACATAAAGAAGGAGAGATAGCCTAGTGGTTAGAGCAGTGGACTATGAACCAGGAGACCAGGGTTCAAGTCCTGCTGTTGCTCCTTGTGACCTTGGGCAAGTCACTTTACCCTCCATTGCCTCAGGTACAAACTTACATTGTAAGCCCTCTGGGGATAGAGAAATACCTACAGTACCTGAATGTAAACCGGTGTGATATCTTGATTGAGATCGAATGTTGGTATATAAAAATAATAAATAAATAAAGAAGCTGATGCAATATTGGCATGCGGAAAACAGGCGCTCATGAGTGAGCTCACACTCTCCTAACACAAGCCGATCAACCTCTCCAGGGCACCCAATCCAACCTACAACTAGGCTGCTGCAGTAAAAAGGAGGCGCTAGGCAAATTGTGTGCCCCTTAGTGCCTCCTCAGTAGTGGATGCCAGGGAGAGGATGCTGTCAGTGGGTTAGGAAAATAGAAATTTGTTAATTGAGTGTCCCTTTTCCTAATTTCACTGCCAGAACATTATTTATTTATCTAATTTACCTAACTCCTTTTTTAAGTTCCTCCAACTTAATTGGAGGAACTACAGAAAGCAGTATTTTCTGCTTTTCTGTCAACTTTCGGGGCTTCTCAAACCTTAAGGCCAGCTCCAGGAGAGGAAATTTCTGAGGGTAAAAATGTGTGGGTCAGGTCCCCCCCCCCCCCCTCTTTTTTTTTGCATTGGGAGGTCATAGCCTCACTACCATGAGTTTACATGTGATGATCGCTATTAGCTTTGCAGGTTGTTGGATAGCTGCATGCACTGTATTTCATTGGCCCGAAAGTACGTTTGTACAGTACTTCAGGCCGATGCCGAAAGACGCATTCAGTTGAATGTCCCTTTCTGCCTGCACTTGAATGTACATTTTCTGTATACAAAATTGACTGCTAATGCAGTAAAGAATTTTGGGTGCAGAAAATGTGCATCCCTAAACAGGAATATTGCTTAGCACCCTCACCTGGAAATCCCATGCAACTAAGGGATATTAAGCAGTACTCCCTGATGCAAACACCCTGCATTTGGCCAGCACTGGAAACTTAACCCCAGGGGCAGAGGTGGAATTAAATTTGGAGGGGGAAGAAAAGTAAAATAAAATGGAAAAAAAAGTCCAGCACATTATACACACCAGTAGCAGCAGCTGTGCCACTGCCTCCACTTACTGCATAAATGCTGACTTATGGGCTGCAGTGAGTTGCTGCCAGATAGCTGGATAAATCAGTAATCCAGCTACCTGGCACAGTTCACCTCCAGTTAGCTGGTGCTGAAACACCTCAGGGACAGAGACGAATCACTCTGTACTTATCCAGGTATTTTATTGAGCGGAGTGTACAGTCTATTTTTTCAGGCATTTCAAAGCAGATTCCATTCAGGTACTGTAGGTATTTCCCTATCCCTAGAAGGCTCACAATCTAAATCTGTACCCGAGGCAATGGAGGGTAAAGTGACTTGCCCAAGATCACAGTGCCAGTGGCCTGTCAGGGATTCAGCGATTACCCCCCCCCCCCCCCCCCCCGAGTTAAAATACATTTTACCATCGATCGTGCTTATTTATTTATTTAAACTCCTGTGAAAACTAGCGCACAGTTTCTTAAAGCCCAGAGTGCAGCGGCCTCTGTGTAGGTCTAGTGGCTTTACACAAATATAGTAATAGTAAACACCTCCCCCCCCAAACAAAACACCTCCCCCCCCAAACATTGCTCTCGTCTGTCCTCCCCTATGTCTTGCCCATAAACATACCTTGCAACTTTTCAGGTCCGGTCACCCTGATTGATTGCTGTGAATTAGCGAGGGAGGCATCCACCTATTCTGCCGGTTTCTCTGTCGATGAACTGAGCAGCATTCCTGCGCTGCAGTGAATCTCTCTTGCTTCCCCCCCCCCTGGTCACCGCCTTGCTTCCTTTCGTCTAAGGCTAGCGGCGCCTCTCAAATCTCGCTCCAGTAAGAGGAAACTACATTTCCCGCTGGGCCTAAGCCGGAAGGGCTTCTCTGCAGAAGCCCGCGGGGATGAAGTTCAGAGAGAAACTCGGTGTGGAAGACGAGAAATGATCCCGAACGGATCGGCGGAGAAGGTGAGATAGGAAAAAAATCCCAACGTTGCAGAGCGGAGGGAGGGAGGGAGGCGGGCTCGGCAGACACTCAGTTGCTGTCATGGCAACCTAGAATGCTGTGCTGCCACCAGGGTCTGGCCTATGTGTGTATCCTGGAAACGGAGATCGAGGTGCAGTCAAGTAATTTCTCTGGCCCAGTCCGGTCACCTTCCGTAAGGAAATGCGTAGGCTGGAGAAAAGTTAGCTTGGGGGGGGTCTAAGAGAAATTTAGGGGATAGACATCTTCCTGTGTTATCATCCCCTGACTCTTACTGGTAAGTGGCAAGACTTTAGAAGGACTGGTTTGGGCAATCCGTGCTCCCTAGCATATAAACTTCATAAATTAATGGCTGTTTTTAGACCATAAAGGGAACGATTTGCTAAGGCTTTTCTCATTCTGTGTCTATGGGAGGGGGAGGAGGAGATGCTTAATAAATCAAGCAGGATCGGCTGCCTGAGACGGATTAAATTATGGCCCCACCCCCTGAAGGTGTGGTGCAGGTGAACACACCAAAAGGGCTGGGGTGGGGGTGGTCCCCCTTGGAGTCTGACCCTTATAATGCTGGGGAAGGGGACAAGGTTCCCAAAGGAGTGATGGGAGTGTCTGATAATATTTTCAGGAAGCTTGCACCCCTGCCACACTCCTGGGAACCCTATCACCTGTCTCCCACCTTTCCCTAGCATCTGCCCCCCTGCGAAGATGGGAGACTAGTGAATGGTGAGAGTCTGGCACACTCTTAGGACCGATGCAACAGTTTTAAATGTCCTAGGTGAACCTTACAGCCTTCCATTCCCCCTTTCCCTCCCCTTCCCATACAATTAAAAATTATGCATTTTTTTCTCAATATTTTTCCTATTTTAAAATTAAATAACCACTTCCTCAGCCTAAAAAAGGAGATTTTATATGGAAAAAGGACATTCAAAGTACAATCTTCTGAGGTAAAAAATCACTTCACAACAATGTGTATATTATATTTAGATGCACTGCAAAAACACTTGAATCCCATATGGTATTAAGCTTATTGTAAATTGAGCGTCCGTTTTCCTAACCGGCTCACAGCCACCTCTCCTGGGTGCTCAATGACAAGGACGCGATAAGGGCACACAATTGATCCCTCGTGCGACCTTTTTGGCGCCGCACTTCATTAACATTGCGCGCCCAAGAAGGTTGATGGGCGCGCAGGCACTCGTATAGCATTGGCCCCTCAGACAGTCTCTCTCTCTCACACACACACACACACACACACGCAGTTCCTTTCTCACACACAGAGGGTACTCTCTCTCACATATATTCTCTCATACACATACTTGCACACTCTGGACCTCTCATGCTTCTTTGGCCGCCGGCTGCGAGGGAAGTTTCTTCTGCCATGGGGGCTGCAATTCTGGAGGCTCACATGAGCCATGAGCACCACCATTCTGGGGCCGGTGGCAGCAGGAAAGGCCAGCTGATCTTCCTGCTTTGGGGGGAGGAAGCAGAAGCTGTGCACGTGCTTGAATGTGTATGTGTGGATGAGAATGGGAGTCTGGGTGTGTGTGGGTGAGAATGGAAGCTTGAATATGTGGGTGAATGGGAGCTTGAATGTGTGTATGTGTGGGTGAGAATGGGAGCCTGGGTTTGTGTATGGGTGAGAATGGGAGCTTGAATGTGTGTATATATGGGTGAGAATGGGAGCCTGGGTTTGTGTGTGGGTGAGAATGGGAGTCTGGGTTTGTGTGGGTGGGTGAGAATGGGACCTTAAATGTGTGTATGTATGGGTGAGAATGGGACCTTAAATGTGTGTATGTGTGGGTGAGACTGGGAGCATGGGTTTGTGGGTGAGAATGGGAGTCTGGGTTTATGTCTGTGGGTGAGAATGGGTGCCTGGATGTGCATCTGTGTGCATAAGAATATAAGCCTGGGGAGGGGTGAGAAAGTGAGAGCTTGAATGTGTGTCTGCAGAGAATGTGAGCTTGTGTGTGTGTGGGGGGGGAGAGCATATGAGAGTGAGAGCGTGAGTGTGTGAGGGGGAGTCTGTGAGAGAAAGCGTGTGTGTGTGTGTGTAAGGGAAGAAGACAGTAATAGAAGAAAGACACTGAAAAGGAATTAGGAAATAAGTGACAAGGGAAAAAATGGAACCAACTGATTAGAAAAATACAAAGATCAGACAACAAAGATAAAAAAAAAATTATTTTGAGATGTTAGCAATTTCAATATAAGCAACACAACCGCTCTCTCAAAATTTATGGACAGGTAGTAGCCATGTATAAAATCGTAATAATAAGAAGTGTTATCGAACCCGCTGACAGTCACGGGTTCAGAAAACGGACGCCAGCAAAATTGAGGGTCCGTTTTCCAACCCGCGGGCCACGGGCAGATTTTTTTGGCCTGTTAATTTGTTACAGAAAAACTGGCAAGCTGGTGTCAGCATGGATACATATATGGAGTGACATCAGCACGCATGTTGATCTCTCTCTCCATCTGCTGGTTTGTGTGCATGACCATTTAATCTGGACTGGTCTGACTGTATCAAGGAAAGGAAAGCATAATTTCACCATCTCCTTTTTTCAAAGGAGGGAAATGAATTAGATGGTACAAGAACATGCAGGCTAGTGTTTTTGGATTTGATATTTTTTTTTTTTTACTTCCACTGCCACCACTGTGTGGTGATGTGCATGAAAACAATGTCCCTATATTATGTCATATGGTGGAATTTTCCACATAATTAATTAAAAGGGTGCTTCAGTTAAGAAAGCAAAATATATTATTGTATATAAAATACAGAATATCTGGTCAGTCAAAAATGTTTATAATGCAGTCGTCATAATGTGGTTTTCCTCTTTTGATTTCTACTGTAAGAAAGCTGTTTTAAGAAATGGATCCTAATTGTGCCAATGGGAAAAAAAATTCCTAGGGCATAAAGGATATTGAGGTCCTTCTAAAGAATATGGCTCCCAATAAAATATTTTAAGGAGATTACTTGATGGGACTTTTGAAATTTCTTTTTCTTATAAAGTATATGCTGTCCTGTACAACTATCATATCTCTGTTAATTTTGCAGTATTAACTTCTATTTCTGTTCAGTGTTATAATTAAATGAACTGTTTCCTAAAACTCATACCCTGAATAGTTAAACACACAGACATATAAAGCCTCCCCTGAGTCTATTCCCAAACCACATGTTAGTGGTGGCTGAAGAGAAGAGTGCTTTTCCCCTATTTCTTGCTTCAGCTTTCAAAACACCTGATCTGGGGTATACCCATAAGCCTTTCCTGAATCCTGTGACAAGCTTACCGTTTTGTCTGGTGTTACTAAATTCTGGTTTGCTGTGCTCTGTCATACAATACTGCCATGAAGACAACTTTCTATGTTTTGTTATAGTTTACATAATAGCTAATTTAACTCAAATGAAAGACATACCATCTGCCTGTCAGTTAAGTCTGCTTTTGAACTGGCTTTCAGAGAGCAGCCTGTCCATTCATTAGATGAGAATTAAAGCAAAGAAAGACCAGAGGTCATCCACCAGATCTGAGAAGAAAGGCTACTGTAGACCAGGAGATGGTAAGGAAATTACTCGAACTGGCATTCACAAGATACGGACATAGTCGCATTGATTAATTCAGTCACAGGGAAATTTAGCATGAAGTTAATAGAAAAGTGCAGGGCCTTATGCACTTGTAATCTTTAACTCCATTGGAAGTGCTTGGCCGGGAGGTCAATATTCAAAAGATTTCTCCAGGTTACTTTGGAAGTTACTCAAACAAATCTTTTTTTTTTTTTTTTTTATTCTCCTCCCCCCCCCCCCCCCCCATTCAGTGGGTAAATTTTGTCTGGGCAAATCATTGAACTGGGGGGGGGGGTTGCGGGATTTTAAAAAAACAAAAGAAGCGGGTTTGGAGGCATTCCGGAGATGCGGTCAAGCTTTAGTGGACAGTGCTGATATTTAGCACTGTCTGCCTGAAGATATCCAGACAAGTCTGATTGGGATGAAAGCAGGTCTAAAGTTAACCAGATACATTTATCCGGGTATATTTACTGGCGCTGCCACTGAATATCTGGGTAAAGTTAAGCTCTTAAAGTTACCTGGTTAACTTTACCACTTGCCATATCGCTGAATACTGGGCTCTTCATTTTATTTATTTAGTTTTTTATTTAAAACATTTATAAACTGCTGCATCCAGGGTTCTGCACAGAGTACAGAATAAAACAATCAATCATAAAAATAAATATTAAATGTGATTGAGCACAAATCCTGCTGCTATATGCCTATTCCCTGTACATACCCAGATCAGTCCAGACTTTGGGTTTTGCCTCCCTGCCAGCAAATGGAGACAGAGAAAATTTCACTGACACTGTACAGAGCCCAGTGTGCCACCTGCAGACCCTCAGAATTTCTCTGTCTCCAGCAGATGGTAGACAGTGTAAAACCTGCAGTCTGGAGAGAAAGGAAAAAAAAAAAAGATCAAAAGACAACATTTCTGGATCCTCCCAGGGGGTTGTAAGGTCCTGGTGGGGCTATCCCCCCTGATTTGAGGTGGACGAGCAGGGGGTTGTTGACCCTTCTAATAGCTCAGTTTGGAGGTCTGTAGAGATGGGCATCTGGTAGTCCAGATCCCTCATCCCCCTTGAGTCAGCAGTGGAACCTGCTGGCAGTTCTGCACTGCAAGCCCAGTGGAGCAGGTATGTATCCCTTTTATATGGTTTGTCCTGGGCTGGGTCGCTAAAGTTTGGCAAAAGGAGACAGATATAGCCAGTGGACTGGCTCTTGTCTGATTTACCGTGCAGCCTGCACTCCTGGAACCGGAAACTCTGCACCAAAGGAAAGTATTGGTTTCTATGTATCTTTATTTCTTCTCAGAGAGTTAAAAAAAAAAAGAGAGAGAGAGAGAGAGAACAAGGGACTAGTTAGAGGAATCTGTGCAACTTCGGGGGTTCCAGTTGGGGAGCTACCTTAGCAGCTTGGGAAGTTCAGCAATGGGGTTTTTCAGCAGCTTCTCTGCCTGCAGAGGAGACTGGGTGTTGGCTTCATGGCGCTCAAGGACTGTTCCCCTGCTTGCTGTTGAGGTGCTGGTGGTGCCATGGGTGCAGGGAGGAACAGCGTGCGCATGTGGCAAAAACGGCATGGCGTTCAGGGGTCTGCATTGAGCATAGCCACACCGGTAGAACGAGCCTCATGTGTGATGAGGTCTAGCACAGAGGCTTTCCCCATCAGTGCGGAAACGGCGGCCTTTATCAATTCCCTAGCGGCATTGGCAGGAGAGGCAGGGGAATCCCCTCCTCAACTATCCCTGACAGTTCCCTGACCTGCAGATGTGCAGAGAGGCACTTGCACTGTGGAGGAGTCTCTGATTCTGGTAGAGGTCTTCTGCCGGTTTTAATTTGCTTATGTGCAAAGCTTATTTAGCGAAACAAGCAGTGGGGGATACTGGCTCTTGGCCCCAGTCTCCATGGATTCTCAGCTGGTCAAGAGACCTGAGCTATTGAGAAGCTCTTCAGGCCTTCAATGATTTTCGGTGCCAAATATTGATTGAATCCAGGCCTAAATGCACTGAAGGTACAGGTAGTCTTTGCTTAGCATGTGGTAGGCCCTGTCAGTGGTTCTTTTCCCGCGTGTGTAAGTGAGTGCGCGCATTCTCGCCACGTGAGGTTTGCATGCGCAGGGATCTGTGCACATAAGGCAGCAGCCTAGATTTGAGCGTGAATGTCTGTGACCTACACTTGAGCATGTCCGTCTGCGACCTACACTTGAGCGTGTATTTGCGCGGCTACTTGTGCGTGACCTAGACTGGAGCACATATTTACATCAATATTATACATCAAATTATTATTATATTATATTATGTAATATTATTACATCAAAATATGGAGCACATATTTATATCAATGTTATCCCCCTGTTATATGTAAACCGATCTGATGTGAATTTTTTCATGAAGGTCGGTATATAAAAGTGTATATAAATAAATATTTGCGCAGGTACTTGTGCATGTACAACCATGGCCTATATGAGCAAAGTTGACCCAAGTTAGAGAGAGAGCACTATCTTTGGCAGGACCATTATTATGGAACACATTACCACTTGAACTAAGACTAATGAAAGAATTAAAACTCTTCAAGAAAAGCCTAAAAACTTGGCTTTTCAAAAAAGCATTTCACATTGAGAGCGTTGAATAACAACAAATAAATCCAGCTGAAAGTCACCTATATATAAAAAGTAGAATTATTTTATTATTTTAATCATAATTAAATATTAAATGAAAACAGTATACACATATATGATTATCCTGACAATCATATAAATGATCCTCATCCCACTTCTCATTTAGAGTATATTATTGATCTATGTAACCGTAAATATTGGCACACTATGGATAACCTAGAAAACATATTTCGTGCCTAAATGTAAACCGTTGTGATGGAACTAAAGAAATCTGAAATCCTAAATCAAATTATACTATATTTCCCACATTTTAAACTACCCCAAATCTAAAATCCTAATACCCAAATGTTGAAGAAACATATACTTAGCCACTTAATCTGATATGGCCCAAGTAAGTGGCTAAGTATATGTTTCTTCAACATTTGGGTATTAGGATTTTAGATTTGGGGTAGTTTAAAATGTGGGAAATATAGTATAATTTGATTTAGGATTTCAGATTTCTTTAGTGGTGTATTATCACAGTTCTTTAAATTATAAATTAAAAGAATAAAAAATGTTTCTTCATATAGAAATAAAGCAATGACTTTGCAGCATGATGACAATAAATGATTACAAGTAACAAACTGCTTCAGTGACCGATTACGGCTTGCGGCCCATTGAGTGGCGAGAGGCAGCAGAGTGAGATCTTGAGGCAATCATTGATGATATTGTCATCTGCTAGCATATAAGTTGTTTATTGTAATATTTTTGGTTTCATTATTTAGTATATGGGATTTGCATCCTTTTTCTTCTCTTTTTGCTTTATTGATAATTAATTGGAGAGGGGTTTTCGCTTCTTTGTTGTTGATTACTTATCAACCGTTGTGATGGTACATTACTAAACGACGGTATAGAAAAGTTTTTAAATAAAAAAATAAATATTTACGCATGTACTGATGTGTGTACACCGCGACCTAGTCTTTTTTCATTTATTTTTTTATTTTATTTTTATTAATTTTCGAAAATCCAAACAAAGCATCCACTTTGTACAGTAATACGGCATTTACCTAACAAAAGAAAAAGCTAGGAAATATCTATCTTTAGAATATCACACATCATTTACCCATTAGACCACAATAAATGAGGGAGAGGAGAAATATATGAGGAGATCAAAAAGAAAATACTCTAAAAGAAATGGCATAGCTTGAACTGACTTGCTTATCTATCATAGGATGAGATAACCTAGATATTACTACTTCACAGTAGTACCCTCTTAGAATCTACAAAACTCTTCAGCTGTTCCGGAAGAAAAAAGACATAATTATCTCGATTGTATTTAATTATACATTTGCATGGAAACCTTAGGAAAAAGGTTGCACCTATAGCTAGAGTTTCTTGCCGCAAAGCCAGAAAGCCTTTTCTTCTTTCTTGTGTAGATTTAGTCAGATCAGGAAAAATCCAGATTTTTTGACCCATAAACAGGGTATTAGATTTTTTAAAGTAACTTTTCATTACCATACTTGGGTCTTTTTCAGTAATAAAAAGATATCATAGGCAGAAAATTCTAGCATTGCTGTTAAATTTCCCAAATCAACAGAAATAGCTTGAGGTTGCATATTTGAGCTAGTAGGCAGAAAATTTACTTTATCCAAGGGGGGAGCAGATTCATTTGTAAAGTCAAGGACTTCTAAGAAATATCTTGTGAGGGTAACTCGTGAAATTTCTCCCACCACCCTTAAAAAGTTTAAAACTTGCAGGTTTAAATGACTTAAAGCATTCTCAATATAGTCCACTTTTCTTTTCATGGCCCCACAGTCTTGGATAATAACCGACTGGACTTCTTTCTCATGGTGTAAATCCGTTTCCATAGCCTTAAACTTTTCTAAAGTTTCTTGTTGATGTACTTAATTATTCTTTGAGATAATTTCCATTTGCTGAGTTATCGCATTTATTTTCATTGAACAATCAGAAAACATTTTTACCATAGAGGATGTAAGATCCCATAGGGAGTCTAGGGTGACTACTGCTGGTTTCTGGACCATAGTTGACAACTCTTGGCTCAGCGGGGTTTCAGCAGTAGGCCTCTCTCCAACCAACACCAAGCCAGCCGCTCCAGGTTGTTCCAAGCCTCCATCAGCTTCCTCACTGGCTCCTGATGAGCCGAACACGGGTGAATCACATGGCACTACTTCCTCGACCTCCTTTCGAGGGCATCGGAAATTCTAAAAATAGAAATATTTAAGAGAAACCTTCCAGCGGGGCAGCTCAGTGCTCCAGTCAAGCCGCCATCTTGGCTCCTCACCGCGACCTAGTCATGAGCGTGTATTTGTGTGCATCCTGGAGGGGTGTGCATATACGCCCGGGTGACATTGGTATGTGCTCAGGAGGCCTCCTAGATTTGAAGTTTAGGAGAGCTAGGCACCAGGGACAAACTGTCCAAGTGCCTTGCTATCTGTGAGGCTTGCTGTCTGATAGCAATTCAGTCCTCACTCTGTCTCCACCATTTGTGTCAGCGCTATTTAGGTGCTCAAAGTGATTTCACTACTACTGCTTTTGCCTATGTTGGGACATCCCCTTGGCCTATTGTGTCTTGGAGGGGAGTGGAGTGGGAGATGAAGGTCAGTTCTCCTCCTCCATTGTTCCTGAGGGCAGAAGCTTTCCCAAGAGAGAGATTGGAGAGAGCAAGGTTGCGACTATGGGCTCTGGTATAGATCCATCCTCCTCCTGGGTGGAATGTTTCCAGGGCATGCAGACCTTTCTGCAGGGGTGCCTAGTAGGGGTCGCGTATTCAAGCCTCCTATTTGTCAGACTTGGCGGGCAACCGCTGCAGGGAGGCTGACCCTGGTAATGTTCAAGGGGATGTGGATCATGAGACATCAGAGGATTCCGAAGGGGAATTGGCTTTCTCACCTCTAGAAGAGTGAGAAATTGCATATGACTGAGAACCACTTCAGATTCTGCTCATATTTTTTTATTTTTTTTTAAACTCTTTATTTAAACCATTTTTGGCATATCATATAATTAAAGGATACAGTGTTATCCAAAATATCAAGACTGACAGACTTATATAGTCTCATAACCACCAGACATCTGAGTAATACAGTAATAGTTTCGAGGAAATAACCAGTTATTGCTTACGATATTTCTGGTAGGGACCCCATATTTGTTCAAATTTAAAATGGTCATTTTTTTTGGTCAAAGTACAAATGCTCAATATCAGCAACTTCCTGTAACTGAGAATGCCAGTAGTCCAGGTTTGGATTAGTTTTCCAAAACTTGGCAATTGTAAAGCAAGCAGCTAACAATAGTTGACTGACCAACGGCCTGTGCTTAACTGCAATTGAAGAACCAGTCCAAGGCCAGGTCCTATGAAAACAGAATATCCCAAAATATCCACCACAGTTTGAGTGACCTTAGACCAGAAAGAGCTCCGTATTTATTCAGGAGATTTAAAAGAATCTGTCCTGACACAGAAGGAACTGACAGATAAATCAAAACATCATCTGAATAAAGCAAAATTTTCTGCTCCCTGCCACCCAACTTAATACCACAAATTCTGGCATGCTGCCTTATGGCTGCTGCCAGAGGGTCAATTGCTAAATCGAAAAGCGGGGGGGGGGGGACGAGGGACAACCCTGACGTGTACCTCTAGCAATACTAATAGAAAAAGTCAAAGATGTGTTAATCAAAATTCACACCTTGGAACAATGATACATGGCCTGGACCCGTGCAAGAAACTGATCTGGCAACCCTTCATTTGAGAGGATCCTAAATATATTTTTCTTTTTTCACAGAGATGTCTTGCTGAGTTTGTTGGCTCAGACCCTGAACATGCTTAGTGTGGCTGGAGGTCAATTTTAAGTTAAGCATCCTGTTTCTTTCCCTTCTGTATCCAATTCAAGAGGTATTGGCTTTAAAGAAGGTAAATGTGGTTCTCAAGGTTCCCCATTTCTGCATGAAAACTCTGAGATTCAACTCTGAGGTCCGTCATAGCGGTGGTACGCAAGGGAGAGTTCTTAGCTTCTCTCACCTGCCTAGAGGCATATCTGGCCTAGGCATTAGGCTGGAGCACTAGAGATTCCTGAGGTTTATGGTCCTAAGGGAACATTTTCAGTTTCAAGCCCTTCTCTTCGGCTGGTGATGGTTCCATATACCTTAACCAAGATGATGGTGGTGGGAGTGGCCGCATTGCAAAAGGAGGGTGTTTTGGTGCATCCATGTCTGGATGACTGGCTCATTTGTGTGAAATAGGGGACCTCTGTTGGCAATCAGTAAAAAAAAAAAAAAAAAAAGGTACCGATGTGCTTGAAGTCTCTAGGATGGGTGGTGAACCTATCAATGAGCCAGTTAATCCTCTTTCAAACTCTGGAGTATCTGGGAGCTCAGTTCGATCCACTGGTGGAGAGAATGTTTCTCACAGAGAGAGATTGCTGAAATTGCTGAGTCAGATTTGGCATCTGCTAGAGCTTTTGGTGCCCAGGGTCTTGGACTATTTACAGGTCCTGGGTTGTATAGCATCAACATTGGAATTAATGCATTGGGTGTTTGCACATATGCAGTCTCTGCTAGGGGATCTTCTCTCCTGCTGGAATCTGTTGTTGGAAGAATTTCCTCTTCCATTAGAGGGGGAAGCCAAAGACAATCTTTCCTAGTGGCTTTCTTGCACCAATCTCAAGGATGGTGCGGAGCTGGAGGTTCTGAATTGGGTTTGGCCTCTGTTGGAAACAGGATGCTGGGCTTGATGGACCCTTGGTCTGACCCAGCAGGGCAATTTCTTATGTTCTTATGATAGTAGTTACCGATGCAAGTCTTGCTGGATGGAGGGCAGTATGGCAAGATCAATCTGCGCAGGGCTAGTGGTCGCAACGGGAGTCCTCATGGTCTATCAATCGGTTAGAGATGAGAGCGGTGCATTTTGCATTGCTTGCCTGTCTGCCAAAGTTGTGCAGTCATCCAGGAGGGATCCTATCAGAGGATGCAATGATGGTGGCCTACATCAACCGTCAAGATGGAACCAAGAATCAGACACTGGCTTGAGAGACCCAGGAGTTGAGTCTCTGGGCAGAGCAGTATTTGGCGTGGCTGGCAGTGTCTCACATCGCCGGAGTAAACAACTTACAGGTGGATTTTCTCTGTCGGAAAAAGTTAGATCCCGGGGAATGAGAGCTGTTGGTTGCAGCAATATCTCATTCATGGAATGATAGGGGTAGCCTGACAAAAGAGAACACCAAGGCATAGTGGTTTTACAGCCACTGAACAGAACACAGTACAGAAAGAATCAGAGCTCTGGTACTGCCGTGGACTCAAGGGATTCTTCTTTGTCTTCCCTCCGTGGCCTCTGGTGACCAAGGGATTATGGCAGATAGAGACACATCTGGGCAACGTGATCCTGGTAGCTCCAGAGTGTCCACATCATCCATGCTTCCCAGATCTGATCAACATGGCCTTAGACGGGCCCCTGAGGTTTGGACATCGGTCAACTCTTTTCCACCAGGGCCCAATATTTCTGGGTCTGGTGACTCATTTCTGTTTCGCAGCTTTGCTTCTGAGAGGAGACGATTGAGATGGAGGGGATATTCCGAAGTGGTTATTCCGAAGTGGTTATTTCCACCTTATTGCAGGCTAGGCAACCTTCTATATCCTTGATGTAAGTGCGGATTTGGAGGATCTTCAAGTCCTGGTCTGCTGTTAACAAAGTGCAGCCTCAGCCTGTTCAGGCTATGATGTAGCATATATTGGCTTTTATACTGAAAGGTTCTGGTCAAGGGACTGACCTTTCTCTGTCTGAGAGTCCGGGTAGTGACATTGGGTTGTTTCTGGGGTAAGGTGCAAGGGTGTCCTCTGTTTGCATATCTGGATGTTCTACAGTTCCTTTGGAGAGCTAAGAACTTGCATCTTCAGGAATGGAACATTTGTCCATCTTGGAATCTGAATCTGCTCCTTAGAGGATTATGTGACGCTCGGTTTGAATCACTAAAAAGAGCCACGGTTAAAGACTTGAATCTTGAAGTGGTTTTCTTAGTGGCTATTTGTTCAGCCAGGAGAATTTCGGAGCTCCAGGTGCTGTCTTGTCTGGATCCCTTCCTCCAGATGTCGAATTTGAGGTTATCTTTATGCATGGTGCCTTCTTTTTTGCTAGTTTTTATAATATAGAGGATAATTTTATAACAACCTGTGCAAGTTATGCATTGCTTATGCACATACGTTCTGCCAATTTTCAAAGCAAACATATCCATAAGTTTGCTTTGAAAATTATTCCTTTGAATATGCACAAACTGACCCAGACAGTTATACCTGCTCTTTGCAGGGTAACTTGCGTGTGTTAATGTTCGCCTATACTTTTTTAAAATCAAAAGTGTGTACATACATTTTTTTAATATTCTGCCTTTCAACCACTTCAAATCGAATTACATTCAGGTAATGAGGTATTTCTCTGTCCACAGTTGGCTCACAATCTAAGGCCTAGATTTATCAAAATGCGATAATTTTTGCATGAATAACACCCGTGATAAGGAAAAGGGGTGTGGCTATGATAGTTACCGCACAGTATGCTATCTTAGCAGTAGTTTATTGCAACACAAGTTAAAGGTTTTCTAGCAGTCAACTATTTAAATCATTATAGGAGGGCCAGCTACTAACTCGAGGTGAGGATTTGGTGGTGGTGTAGGGTTTTGGGGCCAGTTTTACATGCAGATGTACGAACAGCACAGTAGCCCTCGGTGAAGATTTGATGTAAGGAAAGTCACACAAAGATGAGATTATTCAGTGTTCTCTCGCCCTAGCTTGATAGTACCCTGATAGAGAGTCCATCAAGCTAGAGTGAGAGAACTTTGTACAAATCTCATCTTTGTGTGACTTTCCTCACTCAAAATCACGTCAAATCTTCCCCAAAGGCTACTGTGCTGTTCATACATTTCATTCTGCATGTAAAACTGGCCCCAAAACCATACACCACCACCAAATCCTCACCTCAAGTTACTAGCTGACTCTTCTATAGCAGTATAAATAGTTGACTATGTGTGCCCCTCATTTTCATTGGTTCCACCCCTTTGAATAAATTTGTAAAATATGCATTCACACCGTGCATTGTGATAACTATTGCGTGCGTTAATGCCATAACGCATTTTGATAAATGACCCTGTTAGTTTGTACCTGAGCAAATGGAGGGTAAAGTAACTTGCCCAAGATCACAAGGAGTGGCAGTGAGATTGGAACCCTGGCTTCCCTGGTTCGTAGCCCACTGCTCTAACTACTAGGTACTTCTGCATTCCAATTCCACCCCAACTTTGCCCTTCTGGAATAGTAGTAATCCAATTTTGTTCATACTTTATGTGCAAAAAACTTTGGGCAATTTTATGAGCCATTTACATGCAGAAACCCATGTTTTTGAAAATTATCCCCATAGGTAAAAGATTTTACCTTGGTAACTAAACAGTTACCTGGGTACAATCAGAGGCTGAAAACAGCTCCTCCCCCCCCCCCCCCCCCCCCACAAAGGGATGGGGTAAGGTGGAACCAGCAGACAGTGCATGGGGATTTCTTTTTTAAATCCCCATGCGTGATATACAGGTAGGGAGGGAAACTCTATCGAGAGCTTTCCACTGAAAATTCCCTGGCAGGCCAACACATAAATTTGTTTGGAAGGTCCACATATGTTTTAAAATTGCCCCCACAATGCTGAGTAGTTTCTCTTGTGAATTAGAGGGCACATCACTTGTGAAGGCTAAGTGATAGGCTTGTGAAGTGTGCTAGTTGAAGGCAACTAAACTTTAGGAAGGGCTGCCAGCTGTCTTCCACCTAGGCTGCAAAGATATTGCTTTTAAACAATATTTTTCTTAGTTTGGTGTTCATTGAGAACTTTCAGGTCTTTGTAAACTGTCTTGCTGAGAAGGTGTGATTGTGGGATGAAAGTATGTAGGTCAAAGGAGCAACCACATTTTCTGTCAAATGGGGATAATTATAGACCAGTTTTACTGCTTTATGTTTAACAGTACTTTTTATTTTTTTTTTATCTCCCCAGGCACCAAAAATTAAGAAGGGACTAAAAGGTAGAGTATATTGAGCTTCTTAGTATGTTTTCTTTCTTTTTTCAAGTCAAAGTTTTTATTATTAAATCACAGAAAGCAAATAATCCAATCATAAGTGTTATATGATAATACATTTAAGAACTCATCCATCCATCCCCCCATCCCTCCATCGTAACTACTTGCCACATTTAGACAGGGAAACAGACTCTGACAATCAAGGGCAGATTGCAGGAAAATATCAACTATGGGGATTTTTTTCAAAACCAGCTCGAGGAGTATCTGACTCACTCATACGCTTACTTCACCTCGGTCTGATACAGGCTGAATACAGACAGACCCTTATCAAATACAGAATAAAGACACCATAAAACAGAAATATGCAGACAAAAATTGAACTGGAAAATGCAACAAGCTAGACTGTATGCAGTGCAGTAACCATTCCGCATAAAACATCAAACAATAAGATCAAGTAATCTAAAATATAATAGTAAAATCATACTAAATATATAAATATTTCAAAACAGCTGATGAATAGAACATCCAATAAATAAAAACTTATTGGGGAAATGTTTAAAATATTTCTCAAACACCAATAAAATATTTCAAAACAGCATACACATCTAATAACTAATAAAAAAAAAAAAAATTCACCACTTTCGATACCTGAGAATGTTTTATTCTAGTCACTATAAAATATAAATAAATGCGAAGACAAAAACTGAGCTGGAAACCGCAATAAGCCAGACACTGTATATGAAAACCAAAAACATTATTATTTCTCATAAATCATCAAACAATAAAACTAAGAAATATAAAATATAATAGTAAAACTATACTAAAAAAAATGAACAAATATTTCAAAATGGCTGACAAATAGAAGATCCAATAATTAAAAACTTTTTTTCTTAAATTTACTATTTTGAAATATGTTTTTGGTGTTTGGAAGACACATCAAATAACATCTGATAACTAAAAATAATAAGGATAAAAAAATCTTGTGCTCCTGCTATAAAGGAAGATATGGAACAGAGTTTAGGAGTTGTGTGTCCAGGTCCATGCCTGGAAATGGCCAGGAATCTGATTGTGTGGTCCTACTTCCAGACTTTCTAATCCATGGCAGCAGCCTTGGATCTCATGCCATGGGCATGGGTGCATGTGTCCTCTTCTAAGGGCCTTGCTTTCCCAGTGGTCTCCCCAGTCCCAAGGCTATTCTGGGACATTGCTCTTGCTGCCATTGACAAGACAAAGCTTGCAGTGATAATAAAACTTTCAAGCATTGGAATGGGGACTGAATTTGGTGACCCAAGTCTGGATCATGGTGAAGTCAGATGCTAGTCTATCAAGCTGGTGGGTGCACTGACAGAGGCATTTTGCTCAGGAACAATAGACGCCCAAGGAAGCAAACTGGTCCATCAGCTGCTTGTAAGTCGTAGCGATTTGTCTGGCTGTCCTCAAGTTTGCACCTCGGATAGTGGGACAGGCAGTCAGAGTATTGTCCAACAACGCCTCAGCAGTAGTGTACATAAATCATCAAGAGGGACCCCGATATCCTCAGGTGTCGTTAGAGATAAAACTTGTTTCTTCCTTGAGCCAAAATGAAATGGCAGGTCTTGTCGGCATCTCACGTGGCAAGCATGGACAATGTTAATGTGGATTATTTTGGCCACTGAATCACTGACCAAAAGAATTGGTTCTTCTCACCAATAAAAATCCATGCCCTCTCTCGACCACTTACATCATCTAACCTAATGCTACTAGATGCCCCACCTCCAAAACTCACCCACCTTGAGGAAACCAGAAAATGAGCATTCTTCTCCGCAGGACCACTACTATGGAACAGTCTACCTAGGGGGAAGTAAGATGTATCCGAGAAAAGACTTTCTTTAAAAAAGCCCTAAAAACATTTCTCTTCAAGAAAGTGTTCCCAATCCTAAATGATAATGGAATACCCCCAATGTGTCCCTTCTCGGATGATACTACATAGATTACTGCCATCACCTCTGGTCACGATCTCAATAATGTACCCACTAATTAATTATTTGTCTCTCTCCCATCCTGAAGAATCAGGTTTTTCCCCTTCTTTGTACGATTGATGCATTGTCTTGTTCTAGCCATTCAGTTGACTGTGTATGTTCTTATTGTACCCCGCTCTGAACTTAAGAAGGGCGGGTAATAAATGTTTTTAAACAAAATAAATAAATAAGAAGCCAGATGGCGAAGACATGCAGATTTTTCAGCCTACATGTTCATTCTTTCGGGATCAATACTCTAGTTCAGGATTTCCCGATTGAGAGGATTATATATGTGTTTTCTCTTTGATCCATGATAGGCAGAATGCTTTAGAAGATTGCAGGTCTTTCAGGATTAGTGCTACTGAAAACATTCAAAATCCCCAACTGTTTAACACCCAGTCTTTTCAGTCCCATCATCTCAACAAATCCCTCCCTCCTTCCCCTCTGATCCCACCCCATCCCTCCAAATCAGGCCCACATCCACACTCAGGCAGAGCAACTCCTCCTCGAAGAATGATGTCATCACACCGAACCCACCCCAGTCCATAAGAACTAACTAAAAATATATATATGTTACAAATCCTCAACCATACAATATAAACTTTGGAAAGCAATGTTTGCACATGATAGTCTCACAAGCCCGCCAAAAAAAACCTTTCATGGAAAGAAAAACAACAATGAAGTTCCGTAGTTCTGCTCATGCTGCAGTTTCTCTAGGCAATGTGGATCCTCCAGAATGTCATCTTGGTCATCGACCTTTTATTACATGTTGCCATTTCAGGTGATCATCCTTTGAAATGGAAGTAGAAGCTGTAACTTCCTAGATTCTGCCGCACGCACAATTTTTTGCTGCTTCTGCACAGCTTTTAACCCCAGACGAAACTCCACTGATTGTGAATGATAAGCCAAAAGGAAACAACCATTTGTACCTTATGTTTTCCTTGCGAAGGATCAAAATAACATCTCTTAGTTCACTCCTCTTGTGAACAGTAATAGGAGAGAGATCATTGTAAATTTCCACCCTATATCCTTGCCAACTTAAAATCCTCATCTTCCAGCATTGGAGCAGCACTCTTTCCTTGATATCATAATTATGAAAACAGGAAATGATATCCTGCAGAAACGTCAAAGATCTATGGGCTCTGTCAATATCACATCCTCTTTTGGGTCCTCACCAGCAGCCATTATTGTTTTACAAATATCAATGACTACCTCGTGACAATTCACAAAATCAGGGCCCTCCGGAATTTTATTTATTTATTTTCTGCACTTCAAAGCAGATTATATTCAGGTACTGTAGTTATTTCTCTGTCCCCTGAGGGCTCACAATCTGTTTGTACCTGGGGTCACAGAGGATAAAAGTGTCTTGCCCAAGGTCACAAGGAGTGACAGTGGGATTTGAACCCTGGTTCAAAGTCTGTTGCTCTAACCACTAGGCTACTCCTCCACTCAGATTGCAGTGCCTAAATCTATTTTCAAGATCTTCCAGTTTATCTTGTAAATCCAAATTTACTTTCACAGGCCCATCAATGAATTTTTGCAGTTGAGTTGCAGTAGTGGCCTGTTCAAATGCATTTCCACATCCTTCACATGTCCTTCACACATCCTTCACAAGACCTCTACCAGGTCGCAACCCAGATCAGACACAGTTTCAAGAATTCCTTCTTTATAGAGGTCATACCTATTTTAGCTCTTGAAACAGGTCTGGAAATCTGCTCAGGTAAATGATTTTTTTGAAAATAAGCGTGTCATTATTGTTGCTTCGGCCTACTTCAGGCAAACCACAGCCATGTTCCTCATTGGCATCGGGTGGTTCCTCCAAAACTGCATTACCTCTGTCAAAAGAAAACTTTTAAATCAATGGATTTTTTTCTTGCAGCCATAGGTACTGAACTGAGTGTCACTTCTCACCAAAATATACCAACAAAAAGTGAGGAATTAGAAGAATCGGGCAAGGAACTCCTGAATTAGGCTGCCATTAGGTGTGATGACATCACTTCCTCCAGTAGTTTTCCTTTCTCCCTTTTATTTCCTCTTTTGACTTAAATCCAGGTTCTTATATACCCTTGTTTCTGCTTCCTCATAGCCCCCCATAAAGAACGATATAGACCAGGAAGAGGAGAACATTTTTCTTTTGTATTACATTTATTAGTATTTCTGTTGGTTTGAGTTATTGGATTGATTTGAATTCTATATTTTTTTTTTGAAAGTTTGTTCTTTTTGTGCATCTTTATCTTCTTTTAGGCTCCATAGATGATGTGCTGGGTGACCTTCTGGAAGCAGACGGTAAAATATCTTTATTGGATTCTGAAGGATGATATTGATATAATGAGTTATTCTGATGTTTGGGATAGCTGATGCACATTTTGTCTGTATTGACAGATAGACCTATCAAAACTGCATGAGCCCCAGATTCTTTATCTATACTTTTTTTTTTTTTTTTTTACAGGAAACCATGGGAGCAATTTTCAAACTGCCTGCATTTGGAGAAAGATCATGTTTATTTTTTAACTCACAGGCTTTGCTCCAGGTTTTAAAATGAAAGCATGTGTGTGCTTTTGTTTTGAAATGTACCCCAGGTCCCAAGTAAGTGCCATCATGCCTGCTGGAAAAGTACTTGGGAACATTTGAAAATGCTGTAGAGGTGTGGACTTCCTTGCCGACCTAAGCGTGTCCCCAGGAATGTCTCCTCTCAGCGACGCTAAAAGTCCACATGCTGTGGAACAATGTAGTGCAGAAGGGGAATTTTGAGCCAATTAATGCCACTTTGAAAATTGTTCTCCATAGGATATTTTGTTTTCAGCCTATCTGTGTGGAATAAATCAATTATACTTCCTATGACAGTCCTGCATACAAAATGATAGGTGCACTGTATATGTATTTCCTGTTAATACCTCATTTCAGTCCAGACGCATTGGTTTTTCAACCCTACTAGCAGATGGAGTCAGAGAAGAAAAGCTTTAACGACACAGTGCTACTTAAGATAGTGTGCTACCTGCAGTCCCTCAGTAGGACTTATATTTCTTTTGTCTCCAGCAGATGGTAGAGGTGCAAAACCTGCTGTTGACTTCAGCCAGGAGAGACAGGGAACAATAATACAAGACAATGCAGAGCTCTGTCTCAGCCTTATATACCCTTTATCATCGGCTGTTTGGCTTAGTAACTGTGCTATGGGATACCATTCCCCATGGCTGGTCTGAAACATGTTCTAATCTCACAGTGCAATATCTCCACACCCACTCTGCAAAAGACAGGTCTCAATATCTTCTTCGTGATGCCAAATGTCAGATAGTGGCAGCAAGCGGTGGGGTTATGAGTGAGAAGAGTTGGAGGACCACAACAAGACCAACCCAAATCCCCCAAAGGAAAATGAGACCTATCACTTAGTGTGATATATAAGTATGCAGCTTTATTATTTGTAACAGTATAATATAACAAACCAGTCACTTACGAGAATGACTATAAGCCACCAGCAAGTTATACAAGCAATCTAGCAGAGTAAATCATTTTCTTCCATTAAAAGGAATGTGTATGTACAAATGGCCTAGCAATAAGCAGTCAATTTCCTGTAAGAGTGCCCTCTTTCTCTCCAGACAGTGAGGGCAAGTGGTTTCTCGGTTGAAAACTGGACGGTATTGGGAAATTCCTGGTTGTTGCAGAGTTGGTCATGCTGACCTTGTCAGGTTCAGGACTCTGCAGAAATTCTGCCCATTCTCTTATGTATTTTTTCAGCTCTTAGCCTTGCACATATATACCAGGCTACCTAGTATCCTGTCTTTGAAGCTTTAGCCTAGTTTCTTGCCTTTGAAGTTCTCAGCATTGAACCTGCATCTAAATGTCAACTATGTGCTTGTCATGTAGCCCAGCAGTGGCATCTACATTGTTTTTCTTTCACTGACATCCTGTTCCACCATCTTATTGCCACTGACTTCTGATCATGCTTTCAAACAAATGGAGTCTATCTGTTCCTCACATGTACACTGAAAAAAAATTATGTCCACTCTCTTTTAATCTTATATGTCCCATCAGGGAGAAGCATCAGGAATTCCTTCACTTCATGAATCTGGGTGAATGTTTTCCTTTTTTTACTCTCCCTTTTGGGTTAGCGCCAGCACCTTGGACGTTCACCAGGGGGTTGGTGGTCATGGCTGCAGCGCTATGAAAGGAAGGCATTTTAATTTATCCTTATCTGGATGACTGGCTAATTTGGGCAAAGTCAAAGGACCTATGTCAGTAGGTGGTTTGACTCGTCATGCAGATATTACATTCCCTGGGTTGGGTTGGGTGGTGAATCTGGCAAAGAGAAACTTGGTTCTGGCTCAGTCACTGGAGTACCTAGGAGCCCGCTTTACCAGGCTAGGCAAAGTGTTTTTCACGGAGGTCGGTTCCACCAGCTATTGCAGTTTTCAGTACCCAGAGTCTGTGATTATTTGCTGGTCCTGGGTTCTATGGTGTCTATGCTAGATCAAGTTCTCTGGGCATTCACGAATATGAGGCCTCAGTCAAAGGAGTTCCAATTACAACTACCACGGCAGGGGGAATCCAGTTCCAGTTTCTCCGCGTGGCTTTCTCGGGCCAATTTGGAACTGGGCGTCAAATTGGAGCTCCTGGATTGAGTGGTAATGACCACTAATGCTAGTCTGAAAGGCTGGGGAGCCATTTGCCAGAGTGAAGCAGCACGAGGACAGTGGTTGGCGGAGGAGGCATTGTGATCTTTCAGTCATTGGGAGTCGAGGGGGTAGTTTGCAATGCATTTTTGTCTTTTTTTTTTTCCACGGTTGAGTGGTCATGTGGTGAGAGTCCCATCGGACAGTGCAGCGATGGAAGCTTATAATGATTCCCAGGGGCGGACTGGAAGGCCTAGGAACTCTTCTGCTGGGCAGAACAACATATAGTGGTGCTGGCGGCGTCTCTTGGCACTGAAGTGGACAACATTCAGGCCATTTGTTCGGCCAAGAGGATTTTGGAGCTGGAAGTGTTGTATTATAGGGATCTTTTTCTTCAGTTTTCGGAGGATGGGGTGTCTTTGTGCACAGTGCCTTCCTTTTCACCGAAGGTAGTCTCTGACATCCACCTTAGTCAGATAATGGAACTTCCCTCATTTTGGAATTTGGACTCTTCTGTTCCACGTGTGAGGGAGCTTCACTTGTTGATGTCCATCAGGTACTGTTTTGCTACTTGAAGGTCACCAATAGTTTTTGGAAGTCCGATCATCTTTTCATTCAGTTTGGGGGAACAAATAAAGAGAGTAATACTTCAAAAGCCACATTTGCTCGATGGCAGTGGGAGGCCAGGTTTGCAAGGGGCGTTGATTCCCGAAGGACTTCCAGCTCATTCTACTAGCGCACAGATGGCGTCGTGGGTGGAGTGCAAGGTGGTGTACCCACAGAAGATCTGTCAGGCGGTGATCTGGTCTTCTCTACACACAAAGCAATGCTGACTGGAGGTTCGGGTGCTGAAAGTGGCTGGTTTTGGAGCGTGTACTGCGAGCGGGTCTTTCAGGTCCTGTCCAGTTTAAGGGAGCTTGGGTACATCCCATGCGTCTGATCTGATCTGTGATATGAACCGGAAAAGAAAATTCGTTCTTATCTGCTAATTTTTGTTCCCGGAATACCACAGATCAGTCTAGAGCTCAGCCCTCTCTGGAAAGACTGCTCTATTTTTTGTGTGTAGATAGTAAAGAAATTGTTTTGGTTTGGGAATTTTCAGTCTCCTTTGAGGACAAAAGGGCTGCAGTTTGGGAAGCTTGACCCTTCACCTGCTCAGTTTAAGCTGGTTTATGGTTTCATCTCAAACTTACAAGTGAAAAAATGACTGGGTAGGTGTTCAGGGTGAAATGGGGGACTTCAGGCTGAAGCTGCAGATGGACTGGGTGAACTGGTAGATTAATTGGTAAAACTGATAATTTCATTGCTGCGTTCATGTTATAAAATCCACTGACTTATGTATGTAAAAGCTGATTTATGGGGTAAATGCATCTAAGTTCCACAAGGGGAGGGATCTTCGATGGAGGGATCCACAAATCCACGAATCATGTGATTGTATATTATCTTAAGAACCCCTTTTATACCACATTAGTAATAGTCCATATGCTTGCATATTTTTTACTCTTTTAGACACTATAGTTCATGTTACGCATTAGCAGCATATATTCGGTTGTATTATATGTTATATGTTTTATGTTATTAGATGCTATGTTTTTATGTTTCAATGTAACGCCCTGTTGCGATTGTTCTGTTGTATTGTAAACCGATATGATTTGTATATTATGCAAGAATGTCGGTATATAAGAATCCAAAAATAAAAATAAATCTAAATCTTGGCTTGGGTAACAGGTCATACTGAGGGACTGCAGGTGGCACACTATCTTAAGTAGCACAGTTTCCGTTTGCTGGTAAAGACGAAAATCCCATGCATCTAGACTGATCTGTGGTATTTGAGGAGTTAAAATTTTCAAGTAAGAACCAATTTTTCTAGGTTTCTATATAAGTTGCTATTCAAATATTCATACAAATTGCAATAAAAAATGAAATAAAATCTAAAATTATTTACCTAATGGAGAACAAGAAATTCAACATGATTTTGGCAAACAGAATCTTGCCTCACTCATTGTTTAGATATTTTTGAAGGTGAGCTGCTTGACGTAGTGGATTTGGATTTTTAGAAGGCATTTTACAAAGTCCCCCATGAGATACTCCTTTGGAAATTAAAAAGTCATAGGATAGGAACAATGTTCCCTCTAAGGATTAGATTGCTGTGTACACAAATTTTTGCTCATGAGCAAAAAATGTTTGGTTTCATTTCCTTGTAAGCACTACTTTCTTTGATGCAAAAAGCCTATCAATTTTATGCTCACAGCAACCCATTCTTAGAGGGAACATTGGAGCAGCATGCACACAAACTTTCTCACATACGCACACCAACAAACTTGCCTATTCACTATCATATTCTTTCACACACATACATGCTCACTCTCATTCACTTCTCAGACTCTCAAGCACATGCATGCTCACTCATTTCTCCTCCTCTTCTACACACAGTCATCTTAGTAGCTGCAAATCCTTCACTACCACTTGAGAAATAACACAGAACCCTCAGGACTCAAAACAGCAGCAGCCTTATGTATGACTTGGAAGCAATGTAAATTTTATACCATGCCCTAGAGCACTAATAAACCACCTACTGGGGTTAACAGAACAAAGCCCTACAGAAAAACTACATGCCAGAAGAAATACTGCACCTCAGTTATACATGCAGAACACAGACAGACCCTTACCTCATTCAGAATAAGGGTCCACAAATTAGAAACAGAAACATGCAGAAAAAAATAAAATGGAAAGCCTGAGAAACCGAGCTCTGAACAGTGGAATATAGAAGAAAGAACAAAAAAAAAAGATGTAATGCACAATTCCTGAATATACCCAGATCAGTCCAGACCAGTAGGTTTATGTATCCCTTCCAGCAGATGGAGTCAGAGAACAAAACTTTGAGGCACTGCTACTTAACAGAGAGTGCCACCTACAGTCCCTCAGTATTTTTCTGACTCCAGCAGATGGTAGAATTGCACACCTGCAGGCTGGTTGCTAGATAAAAAAAAAAGAGAAGCTTATGTCAGGTAGTAAGTGCTAGGTGTAGGGCGGTAGGGGACGGCGGATGCTCCCTGAGGTGTTAGGCACCTTCTTGGGCCATCCTTCAGGTGGAGCCGGGCAACCCTGGCTGAGTTTCGTCCGCAGCATACTGGACAGTCCGATAGCCAGGGGATCTGGCTGCCTCGACCCTCCGAGGCTTCTCACTCGGCCACCATTGATCCGGACAGGGAAGTATTAAAGTTTCCTTTGTTGTTGAAAAAAATAAGTAAATAAAAAACGAGCCTGAAGGCAGAAATTAGATTATTGTCTGCCATTGACATTTGCCTAGCTGCGACGTGGTCCTCCTTACACACCTTTTCCAGGTATTTTCATCTGGATGTGCAGGCCTGGGAGGATGCAGCCTTTGCACATGCAGTTTTGACTGGACCGCAGGCAGCCTCCTGCCCTGTTCGAGAGTAGCTTGGGTACATCCCACTTATTCTGGATTCATCTGACTGGATGCTAAGAAATGAGAAATTGCTACTTATCTGATAATTTCCTTTTCTTTAGGACAATCAGATGAATTCAGTTTCACTCCCTTGGCTGCTGAATGATTGCGTAATGATCCTCCTGTGTGCCTATTAGTTTCAGGATTACTGGTAAGTGTTACTCCAGTCCCTAGACTAGTGTTGTTACATTCTAGTCTGAGCTCAGTGTTGGCTGTTGGTTGAGTATTGAAATGGTTATCTGTTTTTAATCAAGGTTTTTGCTAGTCAGTTGCTTTTGAAGAAAATACTGGCAGGCTGATGTCGCTGCAGGAGTATATATATATACTGTGACGTCAGTTTGCTCCGTCTCCATCTGCTGGTAGAGGTGCATAACCCACTTGTTCTGGATTCATCTGACTGTCCTAAAGAAAAGGAAATTATCAGGTAAGTAGTAATTTCTCATTCAGCATCCACATATGCGGCCGTGACCACCTCTTTAATCTAGCGAGCTATTGTAGATTGCGAAACCGGCTTGCCCTGTTTACTACCACCGTGAAGGACAAACAGGCGATCTGTCTTCTGTAAAGGTTTAGAAATCTCCAGATACCTCATGATATGTCTCGACATCCAAGGATCTCGCAACAGGTGATATTCCTCTGCATCTCTTTCCCTATCCAGAGACAGCAGGAAAATGGACTGATTCAAGTGAAAATTTGAGACCACTTTTGGATGTATCGCCCCTGGAGTCACTTGGCGGAATGGTTCATGGAAAGACAAGGCCTGTAGCTCAGAATTTCGAAACGCAGAACAATCGCCAATAGAAATACTGTTTTCAAGGTTAGTAACCAAAAGAAAAGGTTACGCATCAACATAGGGCCCACTAAGAAATTCAAAACCATATTAAGACTCCACAAGGGCACCAGTAACCACAAGGGAGGACAAATGTTTCACTCCTTTCAAGAAACGGACCACATCTGGATGAGCTAACAAGGGACCACCATTCACCTGACTCCTGAAACAGGTAAGAGCTGTTAATTGTACCTTTAAGGAATTAAGGGCCAACCCTTTACTCAGTCCATCTTGCAAAAATTCCAAAATGAGTGGGAACTTAATCGAACAAAGAAGAACACCTTGATCTTCACACCAAGCCTCAAATACTCACCAAACCCGCACATAGGCTAAGGAAGTGGGGAACCTTCTCGCTCGTAACAAGGTGGCATTCACCACAGTAGAATATCCATGCTTCAGCAAGTGAGTCATCTCAAGGGCCATACTGTAAGACAAAATTGAATTGGATCTTCATGAAGAGCAGGTCCCTACTGCAACAGATCCCCGTGCACCAGAAACTGGATCGGGGGAGTCTACCAGGAGCCTTCACAGATCCGCATGCCATGGTCTCCTGAGCCAATCTGGTGCCACTAGAAACACCATCCCTCTTTTGCATTGCGCGAAGTCGCCAGCAGGTCTAGAAACGGAAGGCCCCAGCAATCCATTATCATCCGAAACACCTCGTCTGGCAATACCCAGTCTTCTGGGTCCAGACTCTCCCTGCTGGGAAAGTTTGCTCTCACATTATCTCTTCCTGCAATGTGCGAGGCCGAGAACTCCTGAAGATGCACTTCCACCCATTCCATAAATTGATCTATCTCCTGCAAACACTAGCTGGCTCTTTGTTCCTCCCTGCCGATTGATGTAAGCCACTGTTGTTGCATTGTCTGACATTATCCGGATCTCTCAACCCTGCAATCTGCTGCTGAACTGCAAACACACCAACCAGACCGTCCGGACTTCCAACCGATTGATGTTCCAGAGATACTCTTCTGCACTCCAGCGCCCTTGTGCTATCACTTCCTGACAGTGAGTTCCTCAACCCTGGAGATTCGCATCTATCGTGAGCATAACCAGTCTGGTGATTTTAGGGAAACTCTCTTTTTTAGATGATCCGCTTGTTACCACCACTGTAGTTGAGAGCAGTCCTCTATCGGCAGGTGGAGCTGAATCGAATAGTCCTGAGACTGGGCTCCAATGAGACAGCAGGGAGTGCTGAAGAGGACGCATATGCACCCTTGCCCACGGCATCACTTCCAGGGTTGCCACCATCACCTACAGATAGGACCACACTATGTGGCATATAGCATTCAACAACAGACACACATGCATCATCAACTTCTGAATACAAGCTTCCAGTAGGAAACCCTGCTCTGTTTCATGTCAAACTGAACACAGATATACTTTAGTGTCTGAGAAGGCTGAAGACTGTTCTTGGCCAGGTTCACCACCCAGCCAAGCTCCTGAAAGAGGGAAGTCACCTTGCAGGACACTAGACAACTTTCTTCCAGAGACTTGGCCCGAAGCAGCCAGTCATCCAAATATGGGTGTACCAGGATCCCATCCTTTCTTAACTTTGCTGCCACCACCACCATGAACTTGGAAAAAGTTCTATGTGTGGTGGCCAGACCAAAAGGCAGCGCCCAAAACTGATAATGGCGTCCCAAAACCGTGAATCGCAGAAAATGGTGCTCTAGTCAGAATATGCAGGTATGCCTTGGACAGGTCTAAGGAAGTCATAAATTCCTCCGATTGCACGGCCATTATTATTGAGCGCAATGTTTCTATGCAAAAATGAGTCGCCCGCAAATGACGGCTGAAGTGCAGACCAAATCACAGCCTGCATCGGCCAGAAAGGCAGCTGCTGGCAACTGCTCTGGAATTCACTCCAGATTCATTGACCTCCTGAGAGAGAAGTAAACAAGAGCAAGCCTCCAAGGAACAAAGAGAAACTATCTGCAAGGTCATTGCCACTGCTTCAAATGCTTGCTTAAGGAAGGCCTCAATCCTTCTATCGTGCACATCCTTCAAGGCCGCTCCTCCCTCCACTGAGATAGTCGTCCGCTTGGAAACAGCACAGGCAAGCGCATCTACTTTCAGAAAACTCAAAACGTTCTCTCACCACTGAATCCAGGGGGTTCAGGCCTTCCAAAACACGACCTCCAATGAAATTAGCCTCCGGGGTGCTCCACTCAAGATCATTCAATTCTTGAATGGCCTCTATAATAGGGAAAAAAAAATAAGAGGCTTTACACAAAGAAACCAAATTGGCATTTTACTTTGGCTTAGACATGGAATCTGCCCCAGGTACTCCCAGCATCTTTAATGTCTGGGAAATCAGAGCTGGTAGCTCATCTCTTTGAAAGAACCACAACATAGTCCTATACAATTCCAGTCCCAGAGGAATTTTTCCATCCGCCAGAGAGTCAGGATCAGTCTCACTCGTGCCATCTGGATTCCTATCGCGAGGACCAGCTGCCGATCTAGGTGTACTTCGGCACTTAACAGTAGTACCAGGCGAGTGAGAGTTCACCACCTGTGACTCTGACCTGGCAGGATTGGACGGGGCTAAGGACTGCACCTGAGGAAAGGATTGCAATCCTTGAAAAAATTCTACCCAAGAAAAGGCAGAAGGATCCATGCCAAAACCAGAAGGTACCTGTACTGTGCCCACTGAGCTACTTTCCCCCACTGACGAACCAGTTAAGGGAGTTCCAAGGTCATGTCTTTACCCAGACTGTCATCAGACTGGGAAGAACCAGGCTTAGTAAAATCAGAGGAAGATGATTCTCCCTGCGCCTCTAAGCAGCGCTGGCACAAATTAAGAGGGCACCTAAGGCTGAGCTGCCCTAATATGACAGGTAGCACAGAGGGAAAGGCATTTAGGTTTGTTAGCCACAGGTGACATCAGTGTAACAGTACGCTTAACAGGTGCCTGAAGGTGTGCGTCCAGCTGAATTCACGCTGTAAAACATATGCATCCAAAATTTAGGCGTTGCAAAGCTAGGCGCACTTCTGCCCTTCCAAACTTAAGCGCACAACCAGTGCGGCTCAAAACTGCACACAGGCAAGCACATGTTTAACATGGAAGCCGCTATCACCTGGACGCCCAAGCAGGCATCTGACTAAGCTACCACAACCTGGATGCACAGTCAGACGCGCTTGCACGCAGCGGTCCTGAAGAGGACAGCTTAACGCACAGGTGTGCGAAAACGCCGCCACGGCTTACCTCGTGGCACACAGAGAAAAGGCTAACAGTGGGACCTAGCCCATATGGGCTGCTCAACCCGCCAGGCTATAGAATGTCCCTTAACCTCCCTCAGGCATGGGAATGAACATCGGAATAGCGCACCAAGCATGGAGACTGGAGGAAGGGGGAAGCCTTACAAACAACCCTTCTACTCTCTCTGTCTCTCTGGGGTTTTTATTTGAGGGGGGGGGGAGTTTAAGCCTTACCTGAGCTCAGCCTTTTCGGCTGAGTACAGAGACGTCTCCAGCTGTGGGGAGAGAGGGCATATACTGTCACTGCCACGCTAGACTTCCTGCACCCGCTGCCCTTCAGCTGTTTTAACAGCTAAGTCCACGCCAGCTGAGAAAACCAGCTACCACACCAATGCACTCATCTGAGGGACCATGGAAATCACCTCAGGAATTCTCAGCCGGGGGAGAGACCATTTGGTATCACCGCAGGAGAGTGGGACAAATTCAATTTCCTTTTATTTCTCCTTCTAAAACTTGAAGCAATCCCCAGTAGGGAGATATATGTCCACCATCTACTAGAGATGGAGAATACTGGCAGGCTGCTGTCACTGCAGGATTATATATACTGTGATGTCAACTTTGGTCCATCTCCATCTGCTGATAGAGGTGCATAAGCCACTGGTTCTGGATTCATCTGACTATATGCTAAGAAATGGATCTATTTTATGAAAACTGCCAGGATTGGCCACTGTCTGAGACAGGATGCTGGACTTGATGGACTTCGTGTTGACTCATCTTAGTATTTCTTGTGTTCTTATAATCCATCCAGAGCTAATTGGGCCTTCTTTCTGGGACATGCACATACATCCACAGAAAGTACTTATACATGGATAATCTCCGAACACCTCTCTAAATCCTCATATCCCACCTTAACATGTCCTGAAAATTTGATGTGGATAGGACACCACACACAAAAAGACACATACACACACATGGAGAGGTCTAGTCTTAAGTACTAAGGCTGCTGTTCCATATCTGTATATCCACAGCCCTTCCTATCTCTGTAGTATAACAAAAAGCTAATTTTCTGTTTTCTCTTATTTCAAGATGAGATCCCGGTTAAATCCAGCAAATCATCCCTGCCATCAGAAGTAGCTCTAGGGAGACCAAAGGGTATGACCCCAAGCACCAGCAAGAAGTAAGAGCAAACGTACTAACACTAAATCAGTTAACATGACTTCCAATTGCTGAGTCTTTTCATATCATTGATGGTTGTATAGATGGTCAGATCTACTTAATCATACATTTTTATATTTAAATTTTTAATTAATGTTTAACTTTTGAAACCTCCGACTTAATATCGCCATGATATTAAGTCAGAGGTTCAGAAATTAACGCCTACCTTTGGGTAGGCGCTAATTTCTGAAAGTAAAATGTGCAGCTTGGCTGCACATTTTACTTACTGAATCGCGCGGGAATAACTAATAGGGCCATCAACATGCATTTGCATGTTGCGGGCGCTATTAGTTTTGGGGGGGTTGGATGCGCGTTTTTGACGCGCTGTTACCCCTTACTAAATAAGGGGTAAAGCTAGCGCATCGAAAACCGCATCCAAACGCGGGTTAACAGTGCGCTCCACCGGAGCGCACTGTACTGTATCGGCCTGATAATTTGTTAGTGTTTTGTCTTATGAAGTCATGGAGCAGTTATTTAATTAAAAAAGAATACAGTGAAACAGGCAAAAGATCTAGGCTTCTAAGTCTGGTAGATTGAAAATATTCTCAGAATGTCTAAATTTAGGTACTTTTTTTTTTTAAACTAGATGCCTGAAAAATGGGTTGGGCCAGGGGACGGGTCAGGGGAGCAAAGTTAGGCACCTGGCAATGATTTCTGGTACTTGATGACTAAGTTAGGTGAATGTATAGCAGCCCTAAAATGTAGGTGCTTCGGTTTAAGGTGCTCAAAGTTGGGTGCCTATTTTTAGTAAATTTAGGGACCTAATTTAGTTCCCTAAATATAGGTGCTCAGCTTTCTTTTTTTTTTTTTTTCAGTATCTGTCTCTGTGTAAATTTGCAGAGTTTGTTCATGTGGTTATGGAAATGGATGGTGCCAAGCTCACTGGCATAGAAGCCACCATAGTAAACTTTCAAACTGTGGGGAGATATAAAGTCTGCAGGTATTATTTATTCATGGACTTTATATCAGTTTTGCATGAGAAATTTTTCCTTTTGAAAAACTGACTCGGAAAAAAGTACTTGCACATACTATTTGCGTGGGTACTGTTTTCTGGCGAAATTTCCGCACATGTATTTTTTAAAAGTTAAAAGTATGTGCGTAAATCCCAACTACCCCTCCGATGCCTGTCCTGATGTGCATGCACATTTGTACACAAATTTGATGTGTGCACATAAACAAAGGTGCACACAGGTGAGACAATATTCAAAGGTGCCAGTTATGTGGGCAATGCACTGCTTTACCCTCACAAATGCGTTCCTGAACATACCCAGATCAGTCCAGACCAGTGGGTGTGCATTCCTATCAGCAGATGGAGTCAGAGAACAAAAACTTTGGGCACTGCTACATAACCGAGAGTGCCCCCTGAAGTCCCTCAGTATTGGCCATTATTTCTCTGACTCCAGCAGATGGTAGAGATGCAGGCCTGCAATCTGTTAGTTAAAAAAAAAAAAAAAAAAGTATTAGGGAAAGATTTTTCCTAGGTTAGGCTAGTTAGTAGTTAGCTGGCTCGCTTCCTGAGGTGTTAGGAACCTTCATGGGCCATCCCTCAGTTGAAGCCGGGCGACCGGGGGGATGGACACCCCTGCCTGAGTCTCGCCCGCAACGGTCCAGTGGCTTCGATAGCCAGGGGCTCCTGGTTCCCTCGACCACTGAGGAGGCTCCCCTCACTCCTTGCCTCAGGCCTCAGTTTCTGAAAAGAAAAAGAAACTGATCCTTTTCAAGGTAGGAGGAGTTTGTTCTGGGGACAGGCCGTGCCGTTTTGTCGGCAGGCCAATTGGAGTGGGGAGCTCGACCCCACGGGTCTCAACGATGGCCCGGGACTCCGGGTAGGTCTGGGGGGGGGGGGGGGGGAGGCCTTTGCTCGCATGCTAGGCCACATTTTTTCATGCCGGCAGTTCTCCACTGAGCCGTTTTTGCGCCTGCAGAGAGTTTGCTATTTTTAGCTCCCCCAACCACGCAAAGGTTTCCCGGCTTGTTTTTTTTCTGCCAACCGCATGGTTCCTCGGTTCTGTGTATGGCACCCCGACCCAAATTGGGGACCTGCCGCTCGTGTGGCATGCCAAAGTAGGCCCTAGACGCTAGTTCCCTCTGTTCTGCCTGCTCCACAGGGCAGGAGGGAACTTCCTCGGGGGAGACATCAGGCAGACTAGGGCTCCGTTCCTCCGGGCCGCTGTCCTCCTCAGCAGGGGAGGGTGACTCATGGCAGGTGTCATGGGAGGAGGATGCCCCTCCCATTCTATCCCTGGTGGAGCATATTTCCACTTTTGGGGATGACCCTGGGCTACCGGGCCCTCCTGCTGAGGGGGGTGCCAATGTTGGGGAGTTCTGTCCCGAGTTTGTGCTGTTGTTGCACCAGGCGTTCCTGGCTAGGAATCAGGTGATCCTGAAGAGAGCAGCATGACTGGACGTTTTGGCAGAGCCTCCACCTAAGCGGGTATCCACGGCCCTCCAACAACCTTCAGGGGCTTGATGGGGGGCGCGAGTCGGGGATCCCTCGGGCTCCGGAGTAGATCAGGATCCGGGACTCACCCATGATATGGGTGATGTGAACCAGTACGACCCGGACCCAGACAACCTCCCACTCTCGGAGGGTGATGATCCCAGTGTGGTGCGCTTATTTAAGCAGGAGGAACTCCGGCCTCTCATTCCCCAGATCTTGGAGGTCCTGGGGATCAAGGTTTCGCAGGAAGAGTCTGACAGCGAAGGTGTTAACCTGGTCCTGGATGGGATTCGGGGACCGACGACTTCATTCCCATTGCCTAAGAAGGTCCGCAAGTTGGTGACCCGGGAGTGGGACTCGCCAGATGCTAGTTTGAAAGTGGGTAGAGCCATGGTGAAACTTTACCCCCTGTCGCAAGATGTTTTGGATCTTCTGAATGTTCCAAAGGTGGACGCAACGGTGTCTGCCGTGACAAAGAAGACCACCATTCCTGTGGCCGGGGCCGCTGCGCTGAAGGACATACAGGATCGCAAGCTGAAGATACATCTTAAGCGAGTTTTCGAGGTCTCTGTGCTGAGTCTCAGGACAGCGATTTGTGCCAGTCTCATGCAGAGAGCCTGTCTTTGTTGGGTCCAGGAGGCGTCTGCAGCTCTGAGTGCCGACAGCGTGGGGCCCTTACAAGCTGCACGATGGGAGTCAGGTGTTGCCTATGTTGCAGACGCGTTGTATGACTTGGTTCGGACCTCGGCACGTAATATGGTGTCCACTGTCATGGCTCATAGACTCCTCTGGTTGTGGAATTTGTCAGCAGATTTGTCTTCCAAGTCTCAACTCTGTAACCTCCCCTTTAAGGGCAAGCTTCTCTTCGGGGAGGATCTGGACCAACTGGTAAAATTACTGGGGGAGTCCAAAGGCAACCAACTTCCGGAGGATAGGAAACCTTCTGGGAAGGTTTTTCCCCCTCAAGCTCGTTTTCGGGATTCTCGCAGATTTCGCACTGGTAGGTCTTCAGCTCCTTCGGGCCCAGGCTGGTCTCAGGGCATCAGCAGTCCTTTCGTGGAGGTCGGCACCAGGTAGAGAGTCAAGGGTGCTGGATGTGGAAAACCCTCCCAGTGAAGCCAGAGGCACCCATTCCGTCATAGAAGCTGTCGGAGGCAGATTGTCGAGCTTCTACGCGGAGGGGGAAAAGATTATCTTGGACCGATGGGTCTTGGAAGTGGTCCGGGATGGTTACGCTCTCAGGTTTTCGCATCTGGTGCGGGGAGGCCTTTGTGGAGTCTCGCGTTGCCTCACGAGCCATGCGAGAGGCAGTACAGGGGACCCTACAACGGCTTCTCGATCTCCAGGCTGTTGTTCTGGTCCCCCTTGCGGAACAGGGCAAGGGACGGTATTCGGTGTACTTTGTGGTTCCCAAGAAAGAGGGCACCTTTCATCCCATTCTGGATTTGTAGAAGGTGAACCAATGTCTGCGAGACCACGTTTTCGTATGGAGACCTTGAGGACTGTGGTGGCTGCGGTTCGCAAAGGGGAGTTTCTCACATCCTTAGACCTCACCGAGGCCTATCTCCACATCCCGATTCACCAGGATTACCAGTGGTTCCTTCGATTCAAAGTGCTGGGTCAACATTTTCAGTTTCAAACTCTTCCTTTCGGCCTGGCGACAGCCCCATGTACCTTCACCAAGGTCGTGGTGGCGTTCCTGCGCAAGTAGAGAGTCCTAGTTCACCTGTATCTGGATGACTGGCTGATTCAAGCGAAGTCACAGGAGGACTGCGTAAGATCGGTCCAGAGTGTGATGCTCACCTTGCAGTCGCTCGGCTGGGTCATAAATGTCCAGAAAAGTCACTTGGAGACCACGCAGTCGCTGGTTTACTTGGGAGCGCTCTTCGATACCTGCCAAGGCAAGGCTTCTCTGGCATTGGACCGTGTAACGAAGTTGCAACACCAGGTCAAGGCCCTCCTTCAGAGGAAGACTCGACGGTTTGGCATCACTTACAAGTCCTGGGATCCATGGCCTCCACCTTGGATTTGGTCCCGTGGGCGTTCGCTCATTTGCGTCTGTTGCAGCATGCACTGTTATCGAGGTGGAACCCGGTGTCGAAACAGTTCCATGTACCGTTGCCTCTGCTTCCAGAGTCCAGAGTCAGTCTGTCATGTTGCTTTTATGCAGCAACCTGGTACAGGGAGTGGATTTGGATCCGCCGAATTGGGTGGTTATCTCCACAGATGCTAGTCTGTCGGGCTGGGGAGCAGTGTGCCTAAACAAATCCACTTAAGGTCTTTGGTCCCCAACGGAAAGCTTCTGGTCCATGAACTGCCTCAAGACAAGGGCTGTCCGACTGGCCCTGAGAGCATTTCTGCCTCTGGTCCTGAACAGAATGGTTCCAGTGTTCTCAGACAATGCGACGACAGTAGCTTACATCAACCGGTAAGGCGGGACACGGAGTCTTGCGGTGGTGCTCAAAGCAAGGCTGTTGTTCGCTTGGGTGGAACACAATCTCAAAGGAATCACCACATCGCATGTCGCAGGAGTGGAAAATGTTCAGGTGGACTTCCTTAGCAGGCAACAGCTCAATCTGGGGGAGTGGGAGTTAGCTCCCGAAGCTTGGAACCTCATTTGCGCCAGGTGGGGCGTGCCTCAGTTGGATCTCATGGCAACTCGGGCCAATGCGAAGACAATCGCTTTTTCAGTCGTCGAGAGATAGGCTTGGTAGGCTTAGATGCCCTAGTGTGTCCATGGCCCACGGGCATTCTTCTCTACGCCTTCCCCACTTGGCCTCTCATCGGTCGGCTTCTCCAACACATAGAATGACATCCATGCAGCATAGTACTGGTGGCTCCAGAGTGGCCGCGTCGTCCATGGTTCGCAGACCTGGTGCGAATAGCTCTGGAAGGCTCCCTACAACTGGCTCATCTCCCGCATCTACTCCGTCAGGGGACCATATTTTCGGATCAGGAGGAGGATCACTTCTCTCTCGCGGCTTGGCTTTTGAGAGGCAACGATTGCAATTGAGGGGGATATTCAGAGCAGGTTATTTCCACTCTTCTTCAGGTGCATCGACCGTCTACTTCTATGGTCTATGTTAGGGTCTGAAGTTGTTTGAGACATGGTGCTACCAGTGCTTCTTGGATCCTTTGTCAACAGAGATTCCCCAAGTGTTGGACTTCCTTCAACAGTGCTTGGCTAAGGTTTTGGCTTTCAACTCCCTTCGGGTTCAGGTAGCAGCCTTAGGTGCCTTAAGGGGCAGTTCTGGTTCCTCAAAGGAGTCAAACATTTACGTCCTCCCGTACGTCCATTATGTCCAGATTGGAGTTTGAACCTGGTGCTTCGGGTGCTTTGTGGAGCCCCCTTTGAGCCTTTACGCAGGGCTCCAATTAAGGATTTGACCTTGAAGACCATTTTCCTGGTAGCTATTTGTTCTGCACGACGGATTTCAGAGTTACAGGCTTTGTCGTGTCGGGATCCCTTCCTTAGGATTTATGATGATAGAGTTTCACTGCACACGGTCCCTTCTTTTGTTCCCAGGTGGTGTCTCCCTTTCATGTCAAACAGGCAGTGGATCTGCCAGGATTTCCACAGTGGTCCAGGGATTCCCCTCTGGAAAAGGAGCTTCATCTTTTGGATGTTTGTCACGCTCTTTTGCGCTATTTGGAGGTTACCAATGACTTCCAACGGTCAGACCATCTGTTTGTCTTGTTCGGGGGTCCTAAGAAGGGTGACAAGGCTTCCAAGGCGACGATTTCGCGCTGGATTAAGGAGGCTATCTCTTTGGCCTATGTTGCCCAAGGGCGTCAGGTGCCCGTGGGTCTGAGAGCTCAATCCACTAGGGCCCAGGCTACCTCCTGAGCTGAGTGTCAGCTTCTGTCACCGCAGGAAATCTGCAGAGCGGTGGTTTGGTCCTCCCTTCACACTTTCACCAAGCATTATCGTTTGGATGTTAGGGCGCACGATGAATCATCTTTTGATGAGAGTGTTCTATGAGCGGATCTTATGGGTTCCCGCCCAGTGTAGTGTGGCTTGGGTACATCCCACTGTTCTGGACTGATCTGGGTATGTTCAGGAAAGGAAAATTGGTTCTTACCTGCTAATTTTCGTTCCTGTAATACCACAGATCAGACCAGAGGCCCACCCCCTTTTCAGATTCCGAAAGACTACCTTGAGAAGTGATATTTTCATGAAGAAACAATTTGGTTCTATCACAGATGCTCTTGAGGGAGCAAGTTCCGAGGTGGTCTAGTGGTTTTTTGTTTTTTCTCTGTTATGGGCGAGGGGTTAGCTGTTGTGTTTTGGGTTCCAGTCCTCTTTGCCCTTTAATAAAGTTAGTTGTTTGGGCTTGGGTACAGGCCAATACTGAGGGACTGCAGATGGCACTCACGGTTATGTAGCAGTGCCCAAAGTTTTTGTTTCTGACTCCATCTGCTGGTAGGAATGCACAACCCACTGGTCTGGACTGATCTGTGGTATTACAGGAACAAAAATTAGCAGGTTAGAATCAATTTTCCTTTTGACAGTTGCCTCTCATAATTGCTAAATTGTGGAAGCAATCTCTTCCCTCGTCTTTCTTCCATGGTTTAACACATAGTCAAATATCTGTGTGGTTTTGACCTTCTTGACTGGTTTATGACCCATAAGGACTGGAATGCACTCCTGTTATAAGATACTTATCTCTATTTGGAAGAATGCAAAACTTTGTTGTTCACATTAACAATGCGCCCCATCCACTCTCCCCATCTTCCCAAGGCCATGTACACTGTGTGCCAGCAGCAGCATTGTCTTAGACTTTTTCTATTTGACAGATCACTCTTGGGTGATGATTTCTTCAGCAAACTAGCGCAGGAGGCAGAAGATGGAGCTGCTGAGGTGAGGTGATATATGAAAATGGCCACCTTCGCTCCTGAGTAATGGACTTAAGAGGCTGCAGGAGAGAATTCACTAACCTTGCTGAAAAGATGCAAGGAAAAGCCTTCAAGGATGAGGAATTATCAGATTAATTTTATTGTCGTTCATAATTCAGGAGAGTAGTTTTTTTAAACTCTAAATATTTCTAAATACATATTAAGAAATATATTTTCTTGGATGGATATACAGCACGTGATAGCAAAAATCCCCAATAAAACAAATATTTATAGACATGAGATACAGCTACCACAGACAGCTGAAAATAGTTTTAGAAAAAAGAGAAATTAGTGGGAAGAGTGCCATCCTATCCAGGTGGAGACAGCAAATGCAGCAAGGCCCCAGTTGTTTGTGTGTGTGTGTGTGTCTTTCACAAGCAGTGCCCTCAAATTGGCCTTGCTCAAGTAGCATGTAGCTAGATTGCCCATCTCTTCTCTGGGATTATGACCACATATCACTTATCACTTCCCCCCGCACCACCCATGGATACCCTAGAAGAAACAACATTCCCCTACGGCTTAATTTATTTTTTGATCATGATCGGTTAATGTGTCCTTATTGTAAGGAATAGTATTTTGTTCCAAGGTTACATCGTTATGGTTTTACTTTTGTTTTATTCTTTGTACATTGTTTTTGTTTTATTGTTTTATTGTATCACCCACCTGAGTTCTTTGTAAACCGGCATGATGTGCTGCACGAATGTCGGTAAATAAAAGTTAATAAATAAAATAAATAAATAAATAAATATATGAGTAGATTTTCCTATGGAGTATTATTTGTAAACTTAAGAATCTCTTAAATAATGAAAGCACAAATGTTTTTCAAAATTTGTGATTTTGGCTTGAAACATTTCATATTTTCTTTTTTTTTTTTTCCTGATTTTGGGAATCAGGAGTCTGATATCTCAGATGCAGATCCACTGGCATTACTAGAAAGCATGACGGTAAGGAAAAGATTTTTTTTATGTTTTTTTTAATTTGTGAGCTTAGAGCAGGTGTACGTTCAAGTTGTGATCATGTAGAATGTACAGCCATGTCCCCATGAATTAACTGTGTACATTCCATACATGCAGATGCCTTTTGCCTGGCTATTCTACGTCTGATCAATAAGGGCCGGATTTTAAAAGGGTTACACGCGCCGGGCCTATTTTAAAAAGGCCCGGCTTGCAAAAAGGGGCGGTCCGGGGATGGGGCAGGGACAGTGGCAGGGCCAGAGGCCTCCGATAGAGCGGCCATTGCCGCTGTGTCAGAGGATCACATGCCGGCAAGCTGCCAGCAGGCGCAAAAGGTAAGATAATTTTGGCGGGGTTAGAGTATGGCTAAGGGGGGAAAGGTTAGGGGAAGGGGTGGGAAGGTTAGGTTAGGGGGGGAACGGGGAAAGGCAGTGTGGCTCAGCGCATGCAAGGTGCACAATTGTGCACTCCTTGCGCATGCCGACCCCTGATTTTATAACTTGTGTGCACAAGTTATAAAATCGGGTGTACATGTGCACGCGCCGGGTAGCGCACGCACATGTACGCCTGCACGCAACCTTTTAAAATCCACCCCTAAGTGTTTCAATGATAGGCAGTGGTCAGAGTTAATGCCTCTTCCTACCATGCTCAGAATTCAAGGCGACGTATGAAAGTGTGTTCTAATTGAAGCATAAAGATGTAAACTTAGGTGGATTCTGAGTTACTTTCATTTCTAGAGGGCTATGGACTGCTGCAGCAAGCAGTCATCCTCGGCCAGTAGCAGTGGAGCAGTAAATAACAGAAAGGCCTCCCTGGAGTGGGATATGGGGGCCACTGTGATCTCACTGCCTGTTTTGCTGCTGCTGGCACTGGATAGATCCCTCAGCAATGGCAAAATGCCCTCATCAAGATAAGGTAGCTCATGAGGCTACTTGGGCTTAAAGTTATCCTTCCACTACAGTTCACCAGAATTGACCGTCAGTAACTTCAAGTTTTTTAAGTTTGGAGTTTTCTCTATTAGCTCAGCTTTACATTTTATTTCAAAAGAGACTTGCTCACAACTCTTAAAATGATATAATAGTAACAACTGCTTATTAATGCTGGGTGAAATAAGCCTTTTGTTTCATTAACTGCTTAGCTTTGCCTGTTTTTGTATAGGAAAGATGTTTTATAGTGATGTTAGCACAGGAAACAGGGCAGGTCCCATCAATGTGCTAAATGCAGCACTGATATGGAATAATGAAAGTTCCCTGTATGTAGCCAGATCAGTCCAGACTCCTGGGTTTTGCCTTCCTGCCCCCAGATTTATGTATTTATTTATTGTATTTATGTACCCTCGTTCTGTGACCAGTCACAATGGTTTACAAAACAAAACAAATAAGAGTATAATGACAGATGGATAAAATCATAACATACATAATGAATTATATCAAACTTAAAAAATACATAGGTTTAAAAAATAAAAACAAATAAAAAGTAAAAAAGGGAGATAAAATAAATAAAATGAGAATGAAGCCTCATTCAGTATTCCAGATTCAATACCATCCTATGAGCCAAAGTAAGATTCTGCCTTAACTTAAGCATTAATTATTCACATATGCTAGTTTAAAAAGCCATGCCGTCAAACATTTCTTAAAAGCAGAAAAGTCTTTTTGCAGCCTTAATTCAACGGGTAGGGTATTCCAGGATTTAGGTCCAGCAACTGAGATAGCGCTCTCTCTCTCTCACTTCACTCAAGTGTGCAGTTTGAACTGATGGCACTGTCAACAAGCCTTTGTTCGCAGATCTTAAATTTCATTGAGGAGTATATAAATGGATAGATGGAGTCAGAGAAAGTTTCACTGATGCTGTTCATAACCTAGTGTGCCACCTGCAGTCCCTCAGTATTTCTCTGTCTCCAGCAGATAGTAGATGATGTTAAAACTGCAGTCTGGAGAGAAAAAAAAAAAAGATTAAAAGACAATTTCTGGATCCTCCCAGAGGGTTGGAAGGTCCTTTGGGGCCAATACCCCTGTTTTGAAGCAGACAAGCAGGGGGCTAGTGGCCCTTGTGATAGCTCAGTCCAGAAGTCCATGGGATGTACATCTGGTGGTCCAGATCCCTCATCCCCCACGAAACTGTGGTGGAACCTGCTGGCAGTTCTGTACTGCAAGCCCAGTGGAATGGGGAAGTTTCCCTTTTATACAGTTCATCCTGGGCTGGGTTGCTAAAGTTTGGTGAAAGGAGATGGGATATAGCCAGTGGTCTGGCTCTCTTCCGATCTGCCATGCGGCCTGCGCTTCTGGAGCTGGAACCTCTGCACCAAAGGAAAGTATTGGTTTCTATGTATCTTTATTTTGTTCTCAGAGTAAAAAAAAAAGAGACAAAATTGAACTGGTTAGAAGATTTTGTGCAGCATTGGGGTTCCAGAGGGAGTTACCTTAGCAGCTTGGGGAACTCATGATGGGATTTTTTTAGCAGCTTCTCTGCCTGTGGAGGAGACTGGGTGATGGCTCTGTGGCACTGAGGGACTGTTCCCTGCTTGCTGTTGCGGTACTGGTGGTGCCGTGGGTGTGGGGAAGAACAGCGTGTGTCTGCGGCAAAAGCAATATGGCATTTGCTAGTCTGCATTGAGCATGGCTGCACTGGTAGAACAAGCCTTGTGGGTGATGGTGTCTAGCACTGAGGCTTTCCCCATTAGTGCGGAAACAACGGCCATTTTCAATTCCCTAGGAGCGTCAGGCAGGAGAGGCAGGGGAATCCCATCCTCAACTATCCCAGCAGTTCCTTGTCCCACGTAGGTGTAGAGAAGCACTTGCACCGAGGACAGGTCTCTGGTTCTGGGTCTTCCGTTGGGGGATGCTGGCTCTTGGCCCCAGTCTCCATGGATTCTCAGCTAGTCAAGAGGCCTGAGCTGTTGAGAAGCACTTCAGGCCTTCAATGATTTTTGGTGCCGGATGTTGAATGGATCCAGGCCTTAATGTGCTGAAGGTGCATTCATTCTTACTGCATTACAGTTGCATGCGCAAGGATCTGTGCACATAAGGCCACAGTCTAGATTTGAGCATGTGTGTCTGCGACCTAGACTTGAGCACTTATTTGCGCAGATATTTGAGCGCGTATTTGCCTAGGTACTTGTGCGCGTAAGGCTGCAACCTAGACTGGAGCACACATTTGCGCAGGTATTTGAGTGCATATTTGCGTATGTACTTGTGTGTGTACGACCACGACCTAGTCTTGAGCACGTATTTGCACATGTCCTGGAGGGGTGTGCGTGTACATCTGGGTGGCATTGGTGTGTGTATAGGAGACCGCCTAGAGTCGAAGTTCAGGAGAGCTAGGTGCCTTGAAGAACCTTGCTATCTGTGAGGCTTGCCATCTGATAGCAATTCAGTCTTCACTCTCTCCATTTGTGTCAGTGCTGTTTAGATACTCAAAGCATTTTGACTACTACAGCTTTTTCCCATGTTGGGACATCCCCTCGGCCTATGGTGTCTCTGGAGGGGAGTGGAGTGGGAGGTGAGGCAAAGGTCAGTTCTCATCCTCCCTTGTTCCCGAGGGCAGAAGCTTCCCAAGAGAGAGAGAGAGGTTGGAGAGAGCACGGTTGGGCCTACAGGCTCTGGTATAGATGCATCCTCCTTCTTCTCCTAAGTGGAATGTTTCCAGGACCTGCAGACTTTTCTGCAGGGGCACCCAGCAAAGGCAAAGCAACCTACTATGAAGAGATAGCATGCTCAGGTCTCCCATTTGTTAGTCACAGTGGGCAAATGCCGCAGGGAGGCTATCCCTGGTAATGTTCAAGGGGATCTGGACCATGGGACATCAGAGAATTCTGATGGGGAATTGGCTTTCTCACCTCGAGAAGAGGGAGAAATTACATATGATTGAGAACCACTTTGGACTCTGCTCAGATTTTTCTTTTTTCACAGACATGACTTGCTGAGTTTGTTGACTCAGACCCTAAACACCCTTGGCATGGCCTGAGTCTGTTGGCTCAGACCCTGAACATATTTAGGGGCAGATTTTAAAACCTGCGCGTGGGAGCAGATTCGTTCGCAACCCGGTGCGAACAAATCTACGCCTGATTTTATAAGCGCGCATATGTTATAAAATCCAGGGTCGGCGCGCGCAAGGGGGTGCACAATTGTGCAACTTGCGCACGCCGAGCCGCGCAGCCTGCCTCCGTTCCCTCTGAGGCCGCTTCGAAATCGGAGCAGCCTCGGAAGGAACTTTCCTTCCGCCCCCCCGCACCTTCACCTCCCCTCCCTTCCCCTACCTAACCTGCCCCCCAGCCCTACCTAGAACCCCCCCCTTACCTTTGTTGAAGAAGTTACGCATGCCGGCCCACAGCCGGCCCGCGATCCTGGGCACAGCGGCAAATGGCTGCTGTGCCTGGAGGCTCAGGCCCCGCCCCCTTTTGCAAGCCCCGGGACATAAGCGCGTCCCGGGGCTTGCGCGCACCGCCGAGCCTATGCAAGATAGGCTCGATGCGCGCAGGGGCAGCTTTTCGGGGGTTACGTGCGTATCTTACGCGTGTAACCCTTTGAAAATCTGCCCCTTAATGTGGCCGGAGGTCAATTTTAAGCTAAGCATCCTGTTTTTTTCCCTTTTGTAGCTAATTCAAGAGATACTGGATTTAAAGAAGGTAAATGTGGCTCTCAAGGTTCTCAGTTTCCGTATGGAAACTTTGAGGTCCGTCATGGCACCATAGTTCTAGTTTAAGTTTATTATGCACTCCTGTTTTATGTGAACCAGCATGATGTGACTGCTGTCTCGAATGCCGGTATATAAAAAACCTAAATAAATAAATAAATAAAATGGCATCTGTACGCAAAGGAGAGTTCTTGGCATCTCTCGCCATGACAGAGGCTTATCTGCACATAGCCATCAAGCCAGAGCACCAGAGAGTCCTGATTCATGGTACTAGGGGAACATTCTCAGTTTCGAGCTCTTTCATTTGGCTAGCAACAGCTCTGCGTTCCTTCACTAAGGTGATGGTGGTGGTGGCAGCCACATTGCAAAAGGAGAGTGTGTTGTTGCATCCGTGTTTGGATGATTGGCTTATTCGTATGCAATTGGAGGACCTCTGTCAACAATCAGTTCAAAAGGTACCGATGCGCTTGAAGTCCATTTAGTCCTCTTTCAAACTCTGGAGTATCTGGGAGCTCAGTTTGACACATTGGCGGAGAGAGTGTTTCTCACGGAGAGAGAGTGCTGAAATTGCAGAGTTAGATAGGTTTCTGTTGTAGCTTTCGGTACCCAGTGTCTAGGACTATTTACAGGTCCTGGTTTATATGGCATCAACATTTGAATTAATGCATTGGGCATTCATACATTTGCAGTCTCTTCAGGGGGCTCTTCTCTCCTGCTGGAATCCATTATCCGAAGAATTTCCTTTTCCATTAGAGGGGGAAGCCAGGGACAGTCTTTTGTGGTTGCTTACTCGCACCAATCTTGAGCATGGTGTGGAGTTGGAGATTCCGAATTGTGTAATAGTCACCACCAATGCAAGCTTTTCTGGATGGAGGGCAGTGTGGCAAGATCAGTTGGCGCAGGGCCAGTGGTCGAAAAAGGAGGCCTTATGGTCTATCAGTCGGTTAGAGACAACAGCAGTGCGTTTCGTGTTACCTGTCTACCAAGGTTATACGGTCATCCAGTATGGATCCTATTAGACAATGTGATGATGGTGGCCTACATCAACCATCAAGGTGGAACCAAGAATCAGGCAGTGGCTCAAGTGGCCCAGGAGTTGATTCTCTGGGCAGAGCAGCACTTGGAGAGGCTGGCAGTGTCTCGCATTGCTGGAGTGAACAACGTTCAATGGGATTTTCTCAGTTGGAGAAAGTTAGATCCCAGGGAATGGGAGCTGTCTGAGGCAGTGATGTGTCTCATTCATGGAAGATGGGGATATCCTAACCAAAGAGAACACCAAGGCCGCTGAACAGAACACAGTAAGGAAGGAATTGGAGCTCTTATGCTGCCGTGGACTCGAGGGATTCTTCTTTGTCTTCCCTCCGTGGCCTCTGGTGGACAAGGGATTACAGCGCATAGAGAAACATCCAAACAATGTGATCCTAGTAGTTCCAGAGTGACCACATTGACCATGCTTCCCAGATTTGAACAACATGGTCACAGATGGGCCCCTGAGGTTCAGACATCAGTCAAATCTTTTCCACAGGGCCCAATATTTTCAGGATAGGCGACTTACTTCTGTCTTGCAGCTTTGCTTCTGAGAGAAGATGACTGAGATTGAGGGGATATTCTGAAGCCATTTTTCCACCTTATTGCAGGCTAGGCGAACTTCTACATCCTTGACGTTTGTGCGAATTTGGAGGATCTTTGAGTCCTGGTCTGCTGTTGGAGTGCAGCCTCAGCCTATTTAGGCTATAGAGTCGCATATTTTGGCTTTTCTACTGAAAGGTTCTGGTCAAGGGACTGGCCTTTAACTCTGAGGTCCAGGTAGTGACATTGGGTTGTTTCCTGGGTAAGGTGCAAGGGTATTCTCTGTCCATACATCCGGATGTTCTACGGTTCTTTCAGAGAGCTAAGAACTTGTTTCCGCAGGAGCAGAACATTTGTTCATCTTGGAATCTGAATCTAGTCCTTCGAGAATTTTGTGAGGCTTGGTTTGAACCACTAGAGAGAGCTACAGTTAAAGACTTGACTCTTAAAAGTGGTTTTCTTGGTGGCTATTTGTTCAGCCAAGAGAATTTCAAAGCTCCATTCGCTGTCATGTTGAGATACCTTCCTAAGGATGTCTGATTCCGGGGTATCTATATGCATGATGCCTTCTTTTCCGCCTAAGGTAGTCTGTGTTCCATCTTAGGCAGCAGAGCTTCCAGCTTTTCCAGATCTGGATTCCTCTACGCCTCATGCGGGGGAACTTATTCCCTTAGATGGGAGGCCTGCATTATTGAGATATCTAAAGGTCACTTATGATTTCCCTAGGTCTGATCATCTCTTTGTACTGTGGAGTGGTCCAAAGAAAGGAAGTAAGGAGTCTAAGACTACAATTTGCACTGGCTGAAGGAAGTGATCGAGTTGACTTATGTTTCTAAAGGTTGTCTGCTGCCGGGGGGTTTTCGGGGTGCACTCCATGCATTCTCAGGTGACTTCCTGACATGAATCAAAACAGATGTCTCCATGTGAAATTTGCTTGGCACCTACTGGGAAGTTGTTGCACACTTTTGCTAGGCATTATCACTTGGCTGTCGGGGTGCTGGCTTCCATGTGATTTGATGAGTGTTCTACAAGCAGAAATCTCCAAGTCCCACCCAAGTTAAGGAGAGCTTAGATACATCCCAGGAGTCAGGACTGATCTGGGTATATACAGGGAAAGGAAAATTGTTTTTTATCTGCTAATTTTTGTTCCTGTAGTACCACAGATCAGTCCAGAGACCTGCCCATTTACTGGGGACGAGATTCTGCCGCTTGTACCGTTGCTTCATACATAGTGCAGAGTTGTTGGAGGTTTTCAATGCTGATCGCTTATGTTAAATTGGGGAAACGAGTTTTCCATTGTCTTTTTTTTCAGCAACTTCACCTTCTTCTGGCTCGTTGGAGGAGAAGGAGTTTGCATAGAAGTGTTCTTTGAAATTTATATTTATTGCTGTCATCTTGGCTTGGATACAGGTCAATACTGAGGGACTGCAGATGGCACAATGGGTTATGTATAGTATCAGTGAAACTTTCTCTGTCTCCATCTGCTGGCGGGTGTTGCGTCCGTCGGTCTCAGATGGCTTCAACCTCTGTGCCTCACCTTTCTTCCTTCTCTCTCCTCAAGCCTTGGGAAGATGGCTGCTGCTGCGTCTTCATGCTGCTCTCTCCGGCATCCCCGGATCGGCAATGGCGACGGTGTTCACCATGATTTTTCTAGGGCCTCCTAGGGTGCGCGCATGCGCGCACGCCACCCACATCTATATCCACGTCATGGTGGGAACCTCGGGGGAGTCCCCTCCAAGTGACATCATCACATCCTGGTATTTAGTCTGCCCTTCTTTTGCTAACAAACTGAGTTAGCAAGGATTGGACTGCCTCCGGTCTAAGCTGCTCTGCCGCTTCCAACTGCTGCAGGAAGCTCTCTCTGCCCTTCGGGGTATTCTTCACTAACCTGGGTACCTGCTCCTCGGGGGCCCTTCTGCTCTATTTAAGGTACCTATCCTGGGATACCGGGTACTTGCTCCTCGAGGGCCTGCTCTCCCTAATCTGGTGCCTGCCACTGAACAACTTCTGCCTGCCAGGGCCTTCTACAATACAGCTTCTGCTCAGTGAGTACTACTTTCAGTCTGTCTCACGTTCAGCTTCAGCACTCAGGATTACATCCGGGACCTGCCCTGCTACGCCGCGCTGCCTATCATCTACTCGAATGTGAGACTGGTCTCCTCTGCTGAAGACCCCTGGACTACCTTCACTGCTGCCCGCCCCGGGCAGTACCATCCAGCTGTACAATGAATTCTACTTCTCTGTGTCTGCGTGTATAGAGTCTAGCCTAGTACTGCGGTTCCTCACGGGGCTGCTCCTCGTGGGAGTGGCCATCACTGCAGTACCCAAGAATCCACTCCAACACCTCAAAACCATAACAGCAGGGAGGCAAAACCCAGAAGTCTGGACTGATCTGTGGTACTACAGGAATGAAAATTAGCAGGGAAGAACCAATTTTCCTATGCCATGTTTTATAAAAGTCTTTCAAATCATCAGTTTCCATTTCAGATTTTACTGGGGTGTTTGGTATCAATATTCTGAAAGAAAGAATGGCTCTAAGCCTCACAGCCCTTTAGAAGTTAATTTTTGCTCTAGATAAATGTTCCAGTTCCTTCATGGCAATAAAGCAAAATGGTTTACAAAAACATGCATATGTTAGACTTGCTGCCCAAATATAACCAAAATCAGACACCTGGATTATTGGTTCTTCACAATCTGCTTACTGTACAAATCAGGGAATGTATCTCCCCCCCATCCCCCCTCTCCAATCAGTAGAATAAATCTATGGCCTCATGACTTATCAGTGCTTGGCATGGTTTCAGCGTGATCGTAAAACAGGAGTACAGAAAAAATAAGTCCCAACATTTGTTTAGCCTGTTTCATCATTGTCTGTAGGATGTAAAGGAGCTCCGTGATGTACAAATTACTTTTCTGTTAGCTTGGCCTAGACATGCAAATACGTTTTATCAAGTTAGTTGTTTTTTGACTTGGCAGTTTTTTCCTTCTCGTTGAGAGCAGGAACTCAGTTGGAACTAGGGCTGGATCTGGCACTATGAGCATTCATTCACAACTACCCCAGAATGTTTCTTATTTTGCATTCCTCCTCCCAAATTACTTTAGCTCAGTAATTGCAGTGATAGTCCTCAGTTGGGGGCCATGCACCAGTGCCCCCTTCAGAACCTTATAGTCTTGGGCCCTAAATCTGATCACTAGGTATCACTGTTATGCGATGTCTGGGGTTTCCTACCCCAGGGGCTGTTAATGCTACCTACATAGCATTCCCAGCCAGCCCAAAAAACCTGACCCAGGAATCAAACCCAGGTCTTCCACATGGCAGTGCATGGGGATAGCCAATGGGTTGGCCCTCAGATTAGTTTCTACTGTTGTATTAACATACTTGTCAGTGCATCTCTTCTTATGACCTCTATTGCCATGTCATATATTACATAAAGACTTAATTAGGGCTTGCTCTTGCAATAGAGCAGCTGCTGAGTGATGTATCGTGCAAATCTCCACCCTCTCAGGAAATGGATGCTGCTCTCTTTGGTATGAAGAAACCAAGATCCGCACCCAGTACGACATCTGCAAAGGGTGCCCAGATAGGTAGAGCCATGGAAGACCTCTCAAAAACAGTGGGAGGGCCAGCAGGAGCTGAAAAAGGTAAGACGTTCTTAAAGGCATGGGCTCATTTAAGGATCAGGCAACATATTGGAGCAGATTTTAAAACCTGCGTGCGGGCGCAGATTTGTTTGCGCAACCCGGTCGGCGCGCACAAGGGGGGTGCACAATTGTGCACATCATTTCTGTTTCTATGGTAGATGTTTAACAGACTTCTTTCAGTGGAGGAGGGTGTTTTCATTTGACTTTTCTTTGCAAGTTTAACTTTACATGATAGATCCAGGTGTTTGGACTAAGTTACTTTGCAGACATTGTTCAATAGGCTGTTTAATGGACGAGTTACCTGGCTAACGTTAGCCAGATAACTTTAGGTTATCCTATACACTGTATAGTATACAGGACAAGTTTTCTGGCAGCATTTAATCGGATTACTAAAAAACAACCTAACCAGCCATATTTGAATATAGCTGGGTAGGTTTTTTAGTTCTCAGAGGACAAGCAGGATGATAGTTCTCACACATGGGTGACATCATCAGATGGAGCCCCTGATGCAGAAAACTTATATCAAAGTTTCTAAAACTTTGACTAGGCACACTAAGCATGCCCAGCATGCCCTATACCACGCATCCATACAGGGTTCCTCTCCAGTCTCTCTTTTTCTGTGGAGCTGTAAGCCTCGCTGTGTGAGTGAGCTCACTTTGGCTATTTTTGGCTTGTGGAAAATTTTGTTCTTTTTTTCTTGCGTTTTTCACGGTTCTTCCTTTTTGTTCCGTCATGGGTCCCTCTCTGTGCCCTCCTGTAGCTTCTCCTAGTCAGGGTTTTATGGTGATTTGGGTAAGTTTCCTTTCACGGTTGATTCCCTGTGGTGGCGGTGTATTGGTGCCTGCTGGCCATCAACGCCCTGCCAACATTGCCTTCGGTTTGTGCCCCTTTTGTTTCGTCTGTCATGGCCATGTCCGGTTTATGGCAATGCCCCCCGTGCCTGACGACCATGTCCATCACAGATCCACTTTATTTATTTTCAATACCGACATTCATGACCCGTCATATCACATCGGTTTACATCAAACATAGGAGAAGTACATCGAACAGGGGGTGAAAACTTGGTCGGTGACATGGTATTAATGTTTTGCAAAACCATTTAGAGCATAACAATTTTGAACCAAAAAACCTAGGGTGGGGAGTAGTAGAGATTAACAGGGGAGATGGTGAGAAAGGGTTACTTAGGACCGAAGGAAAAAGCAATATAAAATATAGCAATATAACAATATCAACACAATAAAAACGATGTAACCAAAATAACATTAAGACTATGTAACTTATATCTTAGGAATCTTAAGTATCTAGGGCTGTAGAATCATGGAAGGGGAGTAGGAGGAGACCTAGCGGTGAGAAGTGAGATGGCGGGGGTACCCTGGGGGGGGGGGGGGGGCGTGGAGGGGGAAGGGGAGCACAGTGGGAGAGACATGGACCTAAGAGCGATGGACGGGGGAAGAACAGGGTAGACTGGTGGGTAGACATGGGGGTAGTGGGGGGGGGGGGTGCGGGACAGTGAGACGGACAGGAAATTGAGGCTGAGCTGATGTGCCCTCTGCCTGGGGGCATCACATGACGCCCGAGGTTGCCACTTATGTGCACAGATGACCCCAAAGGGACATCTGCTTTGACTCGACAAGATGGAATAGCTCTTCCGGTTGAAGAAGTCAGAGCCATTGGCATCATCAGCAACAAAGGACCAAGGAGCCACACCGATGGATACCGAGCCATCAACATCGGAGGGACCATGAGTTCTGTGGATGCCACTGGCAGATATGGACTCTGGAGACTGACCATTGTCAATCTCCAGGCTGAGGATGATGTGTTCCTTGTCATTGGCCTCGACACTGGGGAAAGACTGGGTCGAGCATCAAGGGAAGCCGAAGAAGTATTGGCACTGGTACCTGTTGATGCACTGGCTTTTGCTGCAATGTCACCCCATGGCAAGGATTGCCAATCCTCCGTCGGTGCCGGGGGTCCACGATGGTCTCCATTGGTCCTGATGCCAGTCACCGATCCACCTCAAGGGTCCTGGCCAAAACTCCTTCCTCTACGTTGGTGTTGGCATCGGCTACATTCGAGGAGGAGCTGGAGCACTGAGACCAACTAGCTGTGGACCGGTCGCTGCAGGTCTTTGGTCCTGTGGCACCAATGGCACCGGACATGGTGCACCCATCCTCCTACCACTTCTGGAGAAGCTCAATGTGCTCATTGTTGTGTTACAAATCCATCTGGCGTTGGTTCCCACGGGGGTCATTTCCAGTTCCTATGAGGCCGGCAAAAAGACAGAGACCTGCTGCCTCCTGTTTAGTTCTACCGGTGTCTTGCACCTCTGGACAAAGGCCAAGCACCAAGGGATTCATCCTCTGTGGCTTACAGTGAGGATGAGGGACCCTATGACCCCTGGGGGGATGACACTTTGGAGTCCTCCTCTGAAGGTTCTGAGGGTCTCCCTTCAGAACCTTCTCCTCCAGGATGTTAGGCTCAAAATGCTTGAGATCCTCCAGTTCGTTGAGCTTCCTAAGGAGATTGTGGCAATCCCAGAACTCAAGATGTTTAAGGAATTGCTTCTGAGGATATGGGAACACCCCCTCACAGTGCCTTCCATTAATAAGAAGGCAAACGGGGTCTACTTCATCCAGTAGTCTGCTGGATTCAATAGAAGAAGATCGGTAAACACCAAGGATTCTTTATTAGCACAAACAGTCATAAAAAGCTCGACTCAGGCTGAGTTTCGCTCTATTCTGAGCTGCTTCAGGGGCTATTGTGAACAAAACAAACATATATAAACATATACACAATATGGACATAAGTAATTAAATCATATTAAATAATATTGAAGGAAAATAATGAACATAATTTCTTAAAATTATAAAAGATAAAAACATGAGAAAAAAATTATAAATAACAACCAAAAGGATGGAAAAGTGATGCAAACAAGATAGACAGGCGTTATATAAAAAACTATGATACATGCAAATGATACCCAAATGGTACAGAATTTAAGACAAGATTACCTATGATGGTGCTGCTATGTGCAAGGTGGTCTGCTTGTTGCAAACATATACATTTAAGCACAACTTGATAAAAAGCCTTGAGTGATATGTATAGAAAACACAAATTAGTAATGTCAGCAAAATAACCTCCCATTAGTTTATTTGTATATTTAAAATTAATTAATTCACTTCTCATGATGATTAGAAGTCAATTATTAATAAAAAATTGTATTTAAAGTTGCATAAATGAAATCAAAAGTAAAAATAGAATTAAAAAAGCATCGTCTGCTGTACAGCTTTTTTACTGTTTTGTCTCACAGAAACTTCCCAAGTTTCCTCATCCAAAGCAGCTAACGTTCCACCCAATCAATCTTCAAAACAAAGATCCTTATTTTTGAAGTCATTTATTGTAAAGATAATTTCTTATTACTTACAAGTGTTGCTTTCAAACGTCTATGCCTCTGGCAGAGATCCTTGTCGCTGGAGGAAGGCAGGGGAAGGGAGGTGAAGTTTCTTGGGACGCAGGGTAAGAGAACGTGGGGTTGAAGCTGATTAGTCTTTATAATTAAAGCGGTAGGAGGAACGTAAAAAGCTGTTCATGTAACAAAGGTTACAGGCACGTGAGTCTTCTACTGGCCTAGCTGAGACTGACCCACCGTCTTGGAAAGTGTTACAGGAGAAATCTCAGGCTGAGGTAAGGGGCGAGATCCAATAGCAGAGAGCCCAGGACCCAAGTGACACAGGAGGGAACATGAAGGGAGGGGGCTTCTGTTAAAGGCACACTCCCTTTAAAGGCAGGGCTCTCAGACTTTTGTGCTGGGTTACAGAAAGTGTCACAAGTACTAGGAAGGAAGGGCTGTGGTAAACACAGATGGGCTGCACTATATACAGACACAAACATGTACCCTTTAATGGGGACAGAACATCTGCTATAAAGTTGGTACCTATATAAATCATAAAAGACTAAAAAATGCAAAATAAAAAATGAAGATTACACTAATTAAAATATACATAAAATAAAAAAATATAAATATAAAAAACAGTCTAGCTAAAAGGCACTTAATTGAGAGAGTAGTGAAACAACTTTATATCTACCTGTTTCAGCAGAACCTTCAAAATATGACACCAGTGGTTGCTTATTGGTAGTGATTCATATTCACAGCATCTTAACATCCATGTTAAAAGTCAAAATATAAATCAAAATTAAAAGTCATAAAACGGCATGTGAATAAATGAAATGTGGAAAAAGTCAATAAATGTTCTCACGGAGTGAAATATGACATAAGCAAAAAATCCTGACCTTGAAGAGCATGCTCTAATACCATGTATTTGATATAAAATTTTGTTGTATAATAATGTGCTTTCAATCACAGTACAAAATTTATATTAAATGAAAGATAAAAACTATTAATTAAAATAAAAAATTGCATAAACTATAAAAAATGAATAATAAAATGAATAATAAAAATAAAAAAAGAGCCTGCTATTCAGGGATGTAAATGATCTGTTTGTATACTTGAAGCTTATGTGTCAAAAATCCTTGATTCCGCTAACCCGCAGTCTCTCTCTAAATGCCCGATTGATAATAAAAAATGCCAGTCAAATGAAATCGCCGGACTGTATGTTAAGGATTCCTTTATACTATGTTACAGAATAGCACAACCAAATAAAACTGGAGTGATAGTCAAAGCTAGACGAAATTAAATGAATTTAAACATTGCCTAAACTTTAAAACTTGCACGCAGTTGTTATGACTGCGCTGCCCGCGGGTTTCCCCGTGAGCAGGCTCACTCACCCCATGCGGTTCTTCACCCGACGTGGCAGGACGCCGCCGCCGGGCCTTCCATGCGGCTGGAGCCACGGTCCGTTGCTGCCCACGCGGCCCGGAGGCCTCCCTGGAGTCTCCTGTTCTCTGTGGTCGGAGCCGCGTCCTTCTTCGGGGCTGGGACTGCCCCAACGCTGCCTTCCATCTTCGCGGCGCTAGGCCGCAAGCCCTGGTGCCATCCGGCGGCTGGAGCCGCTGCCGACGTCAGGGCCTGCTCCTCAGGCCCTGCCGGCGTCTGACACACAGACGCAGTGCAGGCCGCTGGCCAAGGTCCTGCACAGCCCCTGTTTCCTCTCCTTAGGCGCCGGCACGCATCTCTCTTCAAGATTTAAAGGGCCAGGCACAGGAAGTGTGCTGGCCCCACTTGCAATGGGACTTCCTGCCTCAGCCCTATAAAGGGCTGCTTCGTCAGTCTGTTCTTGGCCTTGCATCGTGGTGTCTTCCCTCTGGAGGCTCCTGCCTGCCAGAGTTGTAAGGTCTTCTGTCTTCGTGGAGCTCCTCGTCTCGTCTGCCTTCTTCCATGTCTTCATGTCTTGGTGTTCCGCCTGAGGTCCCGGTCCATGTTTTGATGTCTCGCTATGTTCCTCCACGTCCTGATGTGTGTTCCTGTGTCTTGTCTTCTACGCTCCTGAGCCTTCTGGTCCTGTGGGTCGGACTCCCTCGGACGACATCTTTCCCGGGTTGGAGTGGCCTGCAGGTGGACTGGTGTCCTGCGCTCTTGAGCCGTCATGTCCTGGATCTTTCCTGTGCTGTCCCGTTCTCCTCATGGTCCGTGTCCAACCTACAAGGGCTGCGTAGGGCGCGCAGTGGGACAGGGTGGTCCGCGACTCAGTCCCGCGGGTGGCCCGAGTAGGGCGCCCTGAGAGACAGTGCCAATGTCCATGCCTTGTGTTTTGCCTATTTGGATGTCAAGTTCTTTGTCATGGATGCCGTTGCATCAACCCCATGTCTTCGTCCAAGGATGTCGTTGCATCATCCCAGTATCTTTGTCTAGATGCCGTCGCATCAGTCAGTGTCATGTCTTCGTGTCAAGGCCCGTCTGCCGTCAACCTCAGGCCAGGCCTGCTGCTCCATGCTGCTCGCAGCAGGTCCGAAAGGGCTTGGAATGGTCGGAGGACCATTCAACTTCCAGCATCCTCGGATGTTGGCCTTGGGAGCTTGCCAGCCCGGCGGAGGGTAAGACCATCAACCATGCGGAGCCACCGTCAACCCTTGGCTCGGCCCTGAAGGCCTGGGTCCGGGCTGAGGCCCAAGGGCACACTAAACCACCAGAGTACAACAACAGTGAAAATCCAAACAGTTTGTGCTTTAAATGTCGGCAAGTGGGATACATATATCAAGGCGCTTTGATAGTGAATCTACAATCATCTCTTTGAGTACTTGATTGCCGGTCAAATAAATTGCCTGACTGTATGTTAAAGTATATCTTAAGCAATAATATAAAATGCATCAACTGAACAAAGATAAAATACCTGTGAGTGCCAGGAATTTAAAAAACCGTAGCCAAGCTTGCCGACCATAAATGAACTGCAAACCTGCATGATGTGCCTTGCCGTTTAAATATGTAATTTTCGCGCCAAAAAGTACTATTGTTACTTAAGGCAGGATAAAGACTGAATAAACCAAATCATTCAAAAAAAAAATGTATCTCGCTCATTTGCAATCATCACCTCTCTCTCTTTAAACACTGGTAGGACCTGTAAAATATGCCAGTGTTTTTTCAAAATTTTACTCATGTCATTTGTGAAGCATGTGAAAGCTATAGGGCAGACTATTTTGGTGTTCTTAGGTTTTGTTTTAGGAGTTAGAAGTATGGTTCGGTTGCAGACATGAGTTTGAAGAATATGTAGTTGTTTGGAAAAGATACATAGATGTTTTTATGATATGGCAGGTGAAGAAAATCAATTATTCTCATTCAAAGACTGGCTAAAACAAAACCTAAGAACACCAAAATACTCTGCCCTACAACCTTCACATGCTTGACAAATAACATCAGTAAAAGTTTGAAAAAACACTGGCATATTTTACAGGTCCTACCAGTATTTAAAGAGAGGGAGGTGATGATTGCTAATAAGCGAGATAAAAATTTAAAGGATATTCTTTCACCATCATCCCTACCGGTACAACGCCCTAAAGACATTAGACCAGTGGGCCATAGACCTTGTGGACGGTGTAGTGTTTGCAATGTTAATATGAAAGCTAAAAGTATAAAATTGGCTCTACTGACAAGGAATATGTTTTGGACTGTTTTAGTAATTGCAGAAGCGATGGTGTGATATGAGGAAATGTGGAAAAAAGGATTTGCATCCACAACAAAGCAGGGGAGTAGCTTGCTTGTTACGGCGGTTACTATCCCAAACCAAATAAGCCTGATACTTCACTTTCAATGCATATCCAGCATAGCTTTCTGCTTCACCGGCAGGGAAAATGAAGAAAAGATGATTTATATTCAGCATCAACCAACAAGGAATGAATTACATAGTCTGGGTAAACAAATAAGCATGGGTATAGCTTGCTTGTTACGGCGGCTACTACCCCGAATCAATTAAACCTGATACTTCACTTGGAATGCTTGTTACGGCGGTTATTACCCCAAACCAAATAAGCCTGATACTTCACTTTCAATGCACATCCAGCATAGCTCTCTGCTTCAACGGCAGAGAGAATGAATAAAAGATGATTTATATTCAGCATCAACCAACAAGGAATGAATTACATAGTCTGGGTAAACAAATAAGCATGGGTGTAGCTTGCTTGTTACGGCGGCTACTACCCCGAATCAATTAAGCATGATACTTCACTTGGAATACATATCCAGCGCAGCTCACTGCTTCAACAACAGGGGGAATGAAGTAAAGAGGATTTATATTCAGACAACCAACAAGGACTGAATTGCACAGGCAGGGTAAACAAACGGGAGTAGCTTGCTTATTACGGTGGTTACTACCCCAAACCAATTAGCTAGATACTTCACTTAGATGCAGCTCCAGCACTGCTGTCTGCATCGATGGTGGGGGTGGAAGGGAATTGGAACCAAAAAGTTACCAATAAGGGCCCTGACCTCAGCGGTCAGAGAAACAGATAAGTATGAAAACAATAGGTGTGAAAGCTTGCTGGGCAGACTGGATGGGCCGTTTGGTCTTCTTCTGCCGTCACTTCTATGTTTCTATGTATGATTTGCCCATGCAAAAAAAATGTATGTGGGCAAGACCATAAGGCCTCTTAACAAAAGGATTATTGAGCATAAGAGTGCGGTGAATAGAAAGGCAGATGGCAAACCGTTAGTAGCTCACAGCATTGAGGCAGGTCACGGATTTGATGAGTATAGATTCTGTGCTATTAAGAAACTAAATAAAAGTTGGAGAGGTGGAGATTTTGACAGTAACCTTCTGCGACTTGAACAAAAATTTATATTTGATTTTAACACCCTGTTACCTTATGGTCTTAATCATGAAATAGATTTCTCTGTTTTTTTTTATAATTTTTAGCATGATACTATTCTTAACGTGGTGTTTTTTATCGTGTTTTAATGTTATAGCAATCTCCCCTCAATGTTTGTGAATTGTCACCAAGTAACTTCCCTTAGTATTTTATAATTTTCTCCACTTTGATTTAAAGTTAATAAACACATTCAAAATATATATATATTTGTACATATACTACATATATACATATAGGGGCAGATTTTAAAATGTACGCGCGCGGCCTACATTTGTGAGCGCCACCCAGCGCACACTAATGTACGCTCGATTTTATAACATGCGTGTGCAGCCGAGCCCTCAGGGAGACCAGCTGGCTTTCCCCGTTCCCTCCGAGGCCGCTCCGAAACCCTAGCCGGCTCATCAGTCAACTCTGGGGACAGGGTATTGACTGGGTTGCAGGAAGCATAAGCCAGTTGCCCGCACCCAGGACGATGGACCCTCCGGTCAGGGAAAGGCTGCAGTTCTTTGCGAACCAGTGACCCAGTATACACTCGAACTAGTGGGTTCTGTCCATCGTCTGTCAAGGGCTCCAATTGAACCTATTGGGTGCCCACCAAATTGCCTTCCATGCCCATTTTGGGGGCCAGAAGTGCATCAGGAGGTACTGCTATCGGAGCTCTCCTCCTTCTTAATAGCCAGAGTGATTGAATCCATACCACCAGGACAAACAGGGCAGGGATTCTACTCCAGGTACTTCCTGATTCCAGAGAGAACAGGAGGACTCTGTCTCATCCTAGACCTAAGAGCCTTGAACAAGTTTCTAAGAAAAGAAAAGTTCAGGATGGTTTCTCTGGGCTCCTTGATCCCCCTTTTGCAAAAAGGGGACTGGCTTTGCTCTCTTGACCTAAAGGATGCATATACTCATATCGAGACCTTCCCTCATCACAGGAAGTATCACAGATTTTTCGTGGGAAAACATTACTTCTAATTTCGGGTGTTGTCGTTTGAGCTCGTGTCAGCCTCAAGAGTCTTCACAAAATCGCTGGCCTTGGAGGCGGTGTACCTCTGCAGGCTGTAAGTGCATGTTTTCCCATAGCTGGATGATTGGCTAGTTAAGAGCATGTCTCAGGCAGGGGGCACCAGGTCCATGTACTTGACCACCCAGATGTTGGAGTCAGTAGGATTCGTTTTCAACTACCCAAAGTCCCATCTCAGCCCATCACTTGAATAGGACTTCATAGGAGCCCTGCTAGACATGGCTCAGGCCAAGCCCTTCCTGCCATGCCAGAAGGCCATCACCATGATGGCAGAGATCCAACAGAGCCAGCAGCTGTCAGCCTGGCATATGTTGAGGTGGTTGTGCCATATGGTCGCATCCGTTCATGTCACTCCCTTGGCAAGTTTACACATACACAGAGCCCAGTGGACCCTGAGGTTGCAGGTGCCAGGCCACTCAGAACTTCCAGGATTGCATCTGAGTCACCCCATCTCTCCAGGACTCATTGTCCTTGTGGCAGGTATTTTCAGATCTGGACTTGGGGATCTCATTTTGAAGTCCCCCCTACCCAAATTGTCCTAACCATGGATGCATCCACCCTGGGGTGGGGAGCTCATGTATATGGGCTCAGCACTCAGAGTCTCTGGTCTGACCAGGAACGCTCTTGTCAAATCAACTTCATGGAGCTTCGGGCAATCAGGTACACATTATGGGCTTTCAGAGATCAGCTGTCCAACAAAGTTGTCCTGATCCACAATGACAACCAAGTAGCTCTGTGGTATGGCAAGAAGTAGGGAGGCACAGGATCATACCTCCTTTGTCAAGAAGCGATCCAGATCTGGTCGTGTGCCCTGTCTCACAGGATGGTGCTGATGGCCATGTACCTGGCCGGGACGGAGAATGTGGTAGCAGACAGGCTGAATCAAGCCTTCAGATGCTATGAGTGGTCCCAGGATCAGGGGGCAGCAAATCAGATATTCTGCCTCAGGGGGAGCCCGAACATAGATCTATTCACATTCTCCTGCAACAGGAAGGTGACTCAGTTCCTCTTCCTGTACAGGTCAGATGGCAAACCAGCCTTGGATGCCCTCGCCCATCATTGAGATAAGGGTCTTTTGTATGCATATCCTCCGATTCCCTTAGTGGCGAAGATTCTCTTAGCCCCTCATTGACGGAGACAGGTCAAGTTGCCACTTCTACAGGAGTTGTCTATCTGGAGACCAATCAGTTTGGGAACTTCCCCAGATCTCATCACGCAAGATCAAGGCAGGCTGCGGCATCCCGACCTCCAGGCCCTGTGGCTCACAAACTGGATGTTGAGAGGTTAATCCTGCAGCCATTTGATCTTTCAGAGAATGTGTCTCAGGTCCTGGTGGCTTCTGTAAAGCCTTCCACTTGAAAGTCCTATGGACTAAAGTTTTCTGTGTGGTGTGAGCAGAAGATCCTAGATCCGTTCTCCTATCTCACACCAAACCTGTTTGACTACCTCCTACACCTATCGGAGGCTGGCTTAAAGACTTAACTCCATTAGAGTTCATCTCAATGCAGTTGGCACATACTACCAAGGTGTAGATGGAATGCCCATCTCTGTACAGCCTATAGTTGTACACTTCATGTGGGGCCTGCTGTGTCTTGGGACCCCAACCTCAGATGATGAAAGCTTTTTTTGAGTTGCTGCGTACCTGTGACCTGAAGTACCTGACCTGGAAGGTCATATTTTTGGTGGCGATCACCTCAGCGTGCAGGGTCAGAGAGCTCCAAGCCTTAGTCATTTATCAAGCTTATTCTAAGTTTTATCATGACAGGGTGGTATATGTGCCCTAAGTTCCTGCCTAAGGTGGTAACGGATTTCCATCTCAACAAGTCAATTGTCCTGCCAATATTCTTTCCCAGGCCCCATTCGCACCAAGGCGAACGAGCACTGCATGGTTTGGACTGCAAGGGAGCCTTAGCCTTCTGTCTGGTGCGGACAGTAGCCCATAGACAGTCCACCCAACTTTTTATTTCTTTTGACAAGAATAGGTTGGGCGTTGCCATTGCCAAATAGTATCCAATTGGCTAGTAGATTGCATCTCCTTCTGTTATGCCCAAGCGGGACTGCATCTTGGGGGTCATTTCAAGGCTCATTCTATCAGAGCCATGGCAGCGTTGGTGGCCCACTTGCAAGCAGTTCCCGTGGAGAAGATCTGCAAGGCTGCGATTTGGAATTCTCTCCACACATTCACATCTCATTATTGTCTGGATAGGGATGGCCGACATGCAGTAGATTCAGCCAGTCTATTTTAGGAATTGTGGACCCTTGACCTGAGTTGGGGTTGGCGCTATCTATGGGTTTGAGCCCCGCAGGTCCCCACCATCGGGAGGCGAGGCTGGCCGGGAGCAGAGGCAACAGGAACTTTGCCAGTACCAGCCCGCATTCCCTGCAGGTTGAGCCCTTGGGTGCTGGGGCCGGCTGGTCTTAGGTGAGCCTCTGTGTGGCTGGTCCCAGAAGAGACAGACGGCAGAAAGCAGGGAGAGTCAGAGAGGTCAGGTACGTCCAAGGTCGAGGTGTCGTTGAGGAGAGAGAGAGAGAAGGCCCCGAAAGGGGAGAGGCTACAGCAGTTCTGGAGACAGTAGAGCAGGACCACGTGGGGCAGACCGCATGGAGAGGGAGTGCGGGAGCAGGAGCCTGTGTAATAGAATGTTGAAGTAGGCCCTGTGTAGCGAATCCGCTGTAGCAGGTTCTTGTGGAGTAGAAGCGCTGAGGCAAAGCCCAAGGAGGGGCAGTGCAGTAGCAGGATCCTGTGATGTAGAAGCGCTGAGACAGGTCCTAAGGAGCGGGAGCGTCGAGACAGGGTCCCGAGATATAGACGCGCTGAGCCAGGCCTCAAGGAGCGGGAGCACAATAGCAGGATCCCAAAGAGCAGAGCAGGAATCCGTAGAGCAGGAACAACAGGTCCTGCGTACTGGAGCAAATCACCAGAGTAGGAACCAAGGAACTCGCTGCCAAGTCAGTTAGTAGTCCTTAAATATCCCGGGTCCCTGATGTCATCAGCCGGGGACGAGCCTGAAGTTCCCGCCGTTGGCCCTTTAAAAGGAGGACTGATGGTGCAAGCACTTAGGGGGGCCCAGGGTCGGAACGCTGGTTGGCGGCGTCCCAGCCGCCATGTTGAGCATTGGGAGCTAGGCGGAACTTGGTAGCAGTGGCTGGCTGCAACCGCGAGAACACCCGGAGCACAGAGCCAAGCATGACATGAGGTGAGTTGAGCTGGCTGCGGGTGGCCGCAGCCGGTGGACATAACAGTCTGGCTTCAGAACCTGTTAGAATTCAACTCTCCCGCCTAGGGCCTGTTGTTTGGGTTCAGGCTGTCTCCCCCTCTGGTACCAACAGCACCGGTGTTGTTGTGCCTGTTGGCACCTGGTTGGGTGTCTGTTGATCCCCTTTTGTGTTGGGGAGCAGTCTGTAGCTAGGGATTCACCAATGTATGAGGACTACCATCCTGCTTGTCCTCAGAGAAATAATTGCTTACCTGTAACAGGTGTTCTCCGAGGACAGCAGGATGTTCGTCCTCACGAAACCTGCCTGTTACCCCGCGGAGTTTCGTTTCTCTTATTTTTTTAATTCTATATTACAAGACTGGAGAGGAGATCCCGCGTGGATACATGGTATAGGTCATGCTGGGCATGCTCAGTGTGCCTAGTCAAAGTTCTAGAAACTTTGACATAAGTTTTCCATGTCGGGGCTCCATCTGATGATGTCGCCCATGTGTGAGGACTAACATCCTGCTGTCCTCAGAGAACACCTGTTACAGATAAGCAACTCTACTTTATCTAGCCTTGTGTGGCTAGATAAAGATATCCAACTAAATAGCGCTGTCATGAACAAACAAAACCAAAAAAATAAAAGGGCCAGCATGCCAAATCCTTCCTTCCCCCTCCAAAACATCATACAAAGGTCCTGTTGGGCTGTGCTATCCTCGCCCTGCAAAACTGTTTTAATCCTGGAGAAATCCCCGGCATTGTACCCGGGCCCCTTGACCCAGTTTTTGATTATTAGGAGGATCGGCCTTCCTCCTCGACCTTCCTCATTCCCCCCCCCCCCCCATACCTTATTTTGCCCTGTTGGGAGCAAGGGACATACTGTCCTGATCCCAGCACCTCCAGCATTGCCTCTGTCAAAGCAGCACTGGAGGCACCGGGAGTGGGGCAGTGGGACCCTCGCTCCCATCAGGAGAAAAAAGATGCGGGGAGGGTGTTGGGAAAGGTCAGAGAAACTTCAATATACTCTGCCTCCAGAAAATGGTAAGACGTGCTGGTGGTGCAGCAGGATCTGGACTCTAATGTTACCCCTGGCTCCGCTAGGAGAACGAGCCCATACTTGAGACTCCCCGTCCCAGAATAGCTGTGGTTTTCTGTCCTGTGTCCAACAAAGGCCATCTTGATACAGTGGTCATAACACTGCAGCACCAACATTTGCTTGCTTTGGATCCTCAAGTCATTCTCATACCAAGGTGTCTGTATCTGTACAGGAAAATCTGCAGCTGAGGATGAGAAGAAGCCCCTCTCAGCCCCTGCAGGCTCTGGGCAACAGTACAGAAAGTTCTCCTTTGATGGTAGGATTGACCTGACTGTGAGTGTGTATATATGCCATTAAGTTTGTATAGGTATATGGGTCTGAATGAATCATGGTTTATGTATGAGCTACTGTTTTGATACAGATGTGAATATGATTGTGCATTTGCGTAGCTTTTTCCTCTGAAGTTTTGCATCTGAAGGATAACATTTCCTGTCTGTGCTCTGAGAGTTGGGTGGGAATGAATGTGTGTGTGTTAGGAGTAGGCTATGTAGGGAAAGGAATCAAGAAAATTCTGCTGCAAGTCTTTGTTCTCGTCTTTCTTTAGTTTTTTTTCTTTTGTCTTTGCTTTCTTGTTTCTCCTATATAACAGCAATAATGATCCTAGCAGATCTCAGCTAGTTTAGTTTTTCTGATATTTACCAGGTGTTGCATAACCTTTGCCCCCATCCTCCAGCACCCCACTGGATTATCACACTAATACTTTTGTACCATTCAATTTGGAATTTAACAGTACCTTGCACATTATTCTGGCCATAAATAATACATTTATTTATGATGGCAAAAAACAGCATCAGATTGACCATATTATGTGTATTGCATTTCGTGAGCTGTGTGATGCTAGCGCAATCTTTATTAAGAAAAAGTGGATTGCTGAAAAATTAGGTCGAAGCGAAAGCTGGGTTCAGAGGACATGGGGCAAGACTGCCAACAAGTATTTTACAGAATTTGGTGACGGTCTACCACTAAAATTGTTTCAAGAAAGCCAAAAAATAATTGAGAATTCCCACAACAAGCAGAAAAAAAAGCTGCTGTTAGGTGGCAAGAATGATTTTGGATGAGAGGAGGAAAAAAGTTGAAAGAGGAACAGTTTATCGTTATTGAGTCAGGGCTGGTATCCAGGCGTTCCATGTAATTTCAAAACTATTGAAAACCGAAACCCTTATCCAAGACAGGCTCTGGCTGGCAAATTGGTTATGAAATTGGTATTTAGTGCCTTCCGACGAATTTTCCAATTGGTCAATTCGAAAACCAAATTTGTCTTTGAATAAAATTAGCGATGAGGAACATTATAGCCAAATTGTCAGAAACCCTATTTTCATTGGTCTTTTTGTCATTTTCATAGTGAAGAAAATGTTGAGGATAATCAAAAAATGTGGGGAATATTGGGATGGTGCCTATTTTTGGAATATGATTTTAGTTGAAAATGTTATCCTATTTTGAGTAATCCGGAAAATGTTTTGTTAGTAGACGAAGCTACTTTAGGCCATGAGAAGGCGTCATGCATGCGAGCCAGTACCACGCAACAGCTGCTTAAAGAAAATTGATGTTTGGGGTAACAACATTTGGCCAGGGAGTTCTCCAGACTTGAATGCTGCCATTATTAAGGATGAGGTGGAGAGTTTAATGTTGAAGGGAAGTGGTCAGGGATGTTATTCCACCAAAACTTTGCGTCAAAATTTGGAATTGGTCTTATTAAATGTGGAAAATGTTACTTATTTTTTTTCAAAATTTGTGTTCATACCCCCACTTGTTCTAAAGCCGTTTTGCAAGCTAACGGTGGGTGGGTACACCATCTATTAATTATGTGTTTAAATTCTGTTTTGAATGCTGATTAAAACGGTATATTGCATGTTTCTATCAGATTTCTGGTTGTTGCTGCAATGCAGGAAGCAAAGGTTATGCAATGTACACGGTACATTGGTATTTGCTCAGTGATCCTTTTGCTGGAATTCATCTGTCCTTTACCATGTGCATTTTGACTCTTTGCTACCTGGTGTGGTTCTTAGAACTAGATGATCCTTTGGCGGGACTCCTATCTGATGATGAGGGAGGTGTAACCAAGAAATTCCCTGTTATAGAAACTAGACCTGGCCTGGAACAAAATGCCCCAACAGCCACAGCAAAAGGTAAGAAGAGATAATGTCTTTGTCCAATTTATGTATCTCTATATTATAAGATTACTAAGGCTCCGGGTAATCATTGCATTGTGTGCAACACAGTAACCTCACCCAGAGCAGAAGAAGGTGCTGCAGGCAGCGAGGGAGAAGTGCCAATGTCTAAAGTGCAGGCAAGGGGGAGAAGCTGTTGGGGTTTTCCGAACTCCATCAGCCATGCAGGCAGCAGAACAACAAGTGGTCGTTTCCCAGCCCCAACAGCAAAATGAAACTAAAAAAAAAAAAGGCTCACCGGCAGAAAAAGAGCTGGGGAAGTTTCCTGAGCTCCACCAGCGCAGGACAGGAAGAGAAATGCTGCAGTAAACAGAAGGGCTGCTGGGTATTCCCAGGTGGGGGAGGGAGTAGGAAAGGGGTGGGCCAAAGTTAGTGGAGGAGGGTGATAGGGGAAAGTAATGGGAGAGTAAAGAGGGGGAAGGCAATGGGAGCAGTGGGAAAGGGGAGGAGCAGGGGGAAGGAGAAATGAAAGAGTGAAAGGGGAAGGGGCTGGGGGAGTAGGAGAGTGAGATGTGAAGCGGGATGTAGTAAGGAGAAGAGGGATGGGGCAGTGGGGATGAAGGATAGGGAAACCATAGACCGGTGAGCCTGGAAACTATTCTAAAGATCAAAATCGTAGAGCATATAGAAGGACATGATTTAATGGGACACAGTCAACATGGATTTACCCAAGGGAAGTTTTGCCTAACAAATGTGCTTCATTTTTTTGAAGGGGTTAATAAACATGTGGTTAACGGTGAACCAGTAGATGTAGTGTATTTGGATTTTCAGAAGGCGTTTGACAAAGTCCCTCATGAGAGGCTTCTAAGAAAACTAAAAAGTCATGGGATAGGAGGCGATGTCCTTTCGTGGATTACAAACTGGTTAAGACAGGAAACAGAGAGTAGGATTAAATGGTCAATTTTCTCAGTTGAAGAGGGTAAACAGCGGAGTACCTCAGGGATCTGTACTTGGACCAGTGCTTTTCAGTATATTTATAAATGATCTGGAAAGGAATATGACAAGTGAGGTTATTAAATTTGCGGATGATACAAAATTATTCAGAGTAGTTAAATCACAAGTGGATTATGATACATTACAGGAGGACCTTGCGAGACTGGAAGACTGGGCATCCAAATGGCAGATGAAATTTAATGTGGACAAGTGCAAGGTGTTGCATATAGGGAAAAGTAACCCTTGCTGTAGTTGCACGATGTTAGGTTCCATATTAGGAGCTACCACCCAGGAAAAATATCTAGGCATCATAGTGGATAATACTTTGAAATTGGCTCAGTGTGCTGCAGCAGTCAAAAAAAACAAAACATTATGTTAGGAATAATTAGGAAGGGAGTGGTTAATAAAATGGAAAATGTCATAATGCCTCTGTATCGCCACATGATGAGACCGCACCTTGAATACTGTGTACAATTCTGGTCACCGCATCTCAAAAAAGATATAGTTGCGATGGAGAAGGTACAGAAAAGGGCAACCAAAATGATAAAGGGGATGGAGCAACTCCCCTATGAGGAAAGGCTGAAGAGGTTAGGGCTGTTCAGCTTGGAGAAGAGACAGCTGAGGGGGGATATGATAGAGGTCTTTAAAATCATGAGAGGTCTTGAATGAGTAGATGTGAATTGGTTATTTACACTTTCGGATTTTAGAAGGTCTAGGGGGCACTCCATGAAGTTAGCAAGTAGCACATTTAAGACTAATCGATGAAAATTATTTTCACTCAGTGCACAATTAAGCTCTGGAATTTGTTGCCAGAGGATGTAGTTAGTGTAGCTGGGTTCAAAAAAGGTTTGGATACGTTCTTGGAGGAGAAGTCCATTAACTGCTATTAATCAAGTTGACTTAGGGAATGGCCTCTGCTATTAATTGCATCAGTAGCATGGTATCTTCTTGGTGTTTGGGTACTTGCCAGGTTCTTGTGACCTGGTTTGGCCTCTGTTGGAAACAGGATGCTGGGCTTGATGGACCTTTGGTCTGACCCAGCAAGGCAATTTCTTATGTTCTTATGAAGAGGGAGTGCACATTTCCCACACTATACAACACCCTACTGTGGGCGTGCACACCCCTCCACCCTCCCCCCTCCACACACACCCCTCCACACACACCCCCACCCCCACATACACATCCCAGAAGCCCCGAGTGCATGTGACACTGGAATACTCAAAAAATACTCAAAAAAGCCCCGAGTGCATGTGACACTGGAATACTCAAAAAAATACAATCCCTTTTAAACTGGCAGGCTTTCCCAGTTATTCTTCACTGTTAAATTACTATCTCCTTTTCTTCTGTTCCAAGTTGAAATATGTCCCTGTTTTATTGTAACTGCAATTTTCCCTTCTTTTAGCACTTGTTAATGTTTTTTATCACTTTATTGTTGTTCACTCCTTGTTATTTGTAAACCGGCATGATGCGATTCCCATCGCGAATGCCGGTATAGAAAAGACTCAAATAAATAAATAAATAAATAAATAAATAAATACTCCGCTGTGCCATTGGCCAGAAAGCTCTCTGTTAATACTATGTGCTCTTATTGACCCTGGAGACAGAGATCTCGCTCTGAAGGTTCTGGAATTCTCCAGTCTCAGCTGGGAGTGCTGAAAGGATCAGATCTCTGTACTGAGGCCCTGTTCAGCTCCTGTGAACAGCCTTATCCTGACCTCCCCAGACACTAGTAAAATAGTGAAAAGTGTTTAGCTAATTTCTACTGTTTAATCCTTGTTGTGTTTCCTATTTGTTTGCAATTTTAAACTTTTATCCATTCACTGTTCTTCCTCTTTTTTAATAAACTTATTAGTTTGTTAGCTCTGCCTGTCTTGGACTGACTAAAGATCTTGATAGTGTGTATATTTAGTCTTTGGGTGTATTTCTAGGAATTTTGTGACCCTTGGTTGTAAGGGGTCTCAGTGTCCCTAGAAACCACAAGGGGATAGCATGCAGGTGGGGGAGCTTACCCAGAGGCAAACAGAAACTCAGATAGGGGGGAAGTTGCCAATGTAGAAGCACATGTGCAGTTCTTGGCAGGACCCTCTAAGTGGTCACCTGGTTACCCTGCGTGGGTATTAAGGGGAGTGCTGCGGCGTTACATGACAGACCTGATCTTTTCTGGGGCAGCGGTAGGATTGTCAGGCTCTCTGCGAAATGCAGAGACTGGATCCACAACCTGGATAGGGCTTAATTTGTTTGTGCAGTTTGATGACATCCAAGGTGGCACTGATGAGTATCTAACTGTCTTTGAAAAATTTTGCTGCCTAAATGAGATTTCAGAGAAAGACTGGGTGCAATATTTGGGAGGAAAGTTCACTGGGAGAGCACTCGAGGTATTCCAAAATTGTCCATGGAGACTGTCCATGGAGGTGTGCAAGGCTTTTCTCACCCATTATGCTATTACCCCTGAGACCTACAGAATTAAGTTTCGGAATTTGCAAAATGGGGCAGATGATACAGTGAGTTTGTGATCCATCTAAGATACCAGCACAACTGGTGGCTTACTGGATCAGAGGTTAAAATCCTGGAGGACTGCCGAAACCTGATTGTCCGGAGCAGTTTTTACCACAATGTCATCCAGAAGTGAGAGAGCATATTCAAGATCACCAGCCCTGTACTCCAGAGAAAGCAGCTCAGCTAGCTGATTTCTTTGTGGCTAACCATTCCTGGTTGGCAAAAAGAAGCCATCCATACCCACAGCAGCAAAGAACCAAGGGAAGTCAAGGCCCATTTCTAATGTTCCTGCAGTCTCAGAGACAATCAGAAACCTAAAGACTTTAAGCATGAATGTACTTGTTATCAGTGGGAGCGTACGGGACATTTAAAGGCAGATTGTCTAGATGACTCCAAGCCAGCACAGAGAAGCACTCCAGCTCCTGCACTGAAGCTGGCAGCTTTCATGGGCAGTCCCAGTTCTAGGGAAGAAGTCTATGCAGTAGCAACACTACGAGGAGTTATGGGATATTCATCAAACAAGGAGATAGATGAGCATCCACAACACTACAGCACCATAGTAATTGTGAATCAGACCCAGGTAACTGTTTGTTGCGTTGGTGGACCCTTGACTGAGACGAGGTTGGCACTACCTGTAGAGGGAATCCCAACAGGTCCTCCTCATCGGCAGATGGACAGGTTGGTGCAGAGACCCAATAGGACCTTCACCAATACGAGCCCTTAGGCGGGGGTCTCCGGTGATGTAGAATCCCATGGTGAGAGGCAGGGGCATAGTCAGGCTGGCCAGAGTAGACAGGTGGTGGTCAAGCAGAAGTCCAGGGACATTCCAGGTGTCTAGGCAGACAGCGGACAGGCAGAGGTCACAAGGCGTTCCGAGGTCAGGGCAGGCAGAAGACAAGCGAAAATCTAGAACACGAACCGAGGTCAGAAGACAATCTAAAGGTGAGGAGTCGGGAACATGGAATCAGTCAGGAACATGGCAACCAGCAGTTCCAAAGGAGTTCGACCTGTTGCTGAGGCATCTGGGGGGTGCAGGGGCCAGAGTTAAAAAGGCCCCAGGTCTGACATCATCAGGGAGGGCTGCGGGCATTTTCCCACTGCCGGCCCTTTAGAAGGAGAAGAGAGGCGCGCGCATCTAGGGAACAGGCAGGACACTGCCACAAGAACGGCAGTGAGACTGGAGCTGCTTACGCGCGCCATGGAACGTTGGTGGGAGCTCCCTGCCACAACGAGGGAGCCAAGAGAGTTCCCCGCCCTGCCGGTAAGCGGGACTGGTCGCTGCCCGATGTGGCCGGCCCGCGTAACACTGGGCTTGTGGACAGTGGCTCTAGCATGTCTTTACTGTGACCAGAGTTTGTGTTGGAAGATGCTATTCTTCCGCGGCGCACTGCAGATGTAGTGCTGGCCAATGGAACCCAAGAGACTGCTGAAATTGCAGGCTCAGGTTTGTTACCTTTTGGGGCTTTTGGTACCCAATGTCTAGGACTATTTACAGGTCCTAGGCTCTATGGTATCGACACGGGAACTAGTTCCTTGGGCTTTTGCTCATATATGGTCTCTACAGAAGGCTGCCCTCTCCCATTGGAATCCATTATCAGAGGAATTTCATCTTCCACTTCCTCTCAAGGGAGATGCCAAGTCCAGTCTCATGGTGGCTTGGTCGGGCCAATCTGAGTCTAGGAGTGGAGTTGGAAATCCCAAACTGGGTGAAGGTGACCACCGATGCCAGGCTTTCCATTTGGGGAATAGTGTGCCAAGGCCAATGGTCGAAGGAGATGACATGGTTAGAGACACGGGTGGTATATTTATTGTTTCTTGCCTTTCTGCCATGGTTATGTGGTCGGCCAGTTTGGGTCCTGTCGGACAATGCAACAACAGTGGCTTACATCAACCATCAGGGAGGAACCAAGAGCAGTGGCTGAGAAGGCCCAGGAGTTGGTTTGCTGGGCAGAGCAAGATCTATCACTCCTAATGGAATCTTACATTATTGCTGGAGTAGATAACGTCCAAGCGGATTATCTCAGTCAAAAACGGCTAGATTCCGGAGAGAAGGAACGGTCAGATAGGGAATGCCACACATGGACTTAAAGGCATCTCAACAGAAGGCCAAGGCAGCTCGTATTTATAGTCACAGATGGGAGCATGGGGCAGAAGGAATCGATGCTCTGGTTCTCAATTCTGTCTTACAGTTTGTCCCTTGAGAGGGCTTGACTGCTGAGGCTTGGTTGTTTTCAAGTGGTTATGTCCACACTGATCTGAACTAGGAAGTTTTCCACATCGCTGACATATATCAAGGTTTGGAGAGTGTTTAAAAGTTGATGCTGGGTAAGAGTTTATCACCTTCTGAGTGGAAATATCACTAATCCTGGGTTTTCTGTAGGAATGATTAGTAAAGATCTGGCCCTAAACTCTTTAAAGGTTCTAGTTGCAGCACTGGCATGTTATCAAGGTCTTTGTTCTCCCATCCAGATGTTTCTCTATTTTTGGAGGGAGTCCAACATAAACATTCTTTCTGGTGTTTGCTGGTGCCACTTTGGAACCTAGCCTGGTGTTGATTTTTTTGGTAGGCCCCACCTTTTGGTGGCTGCGTTGTCTCCTTGGGTCTACTTACCTTGAAAATGGTTTTCTTGGTTGTTATATATTCATCAAGGCACATTTTTGAGTTGCAAGCTTTCTCTTGCCGTGAGACTTTTCTGCTAACTCTGGGGCAGTGCAAATTAGGTCTGTACCTTTCTGTTTGCTGGAGGTGGAGTCGGAGTCCCACTTGAATTAGTCTATTTCCCTGCGGCGCTGAACAGAGGTAGAATTGCACGGGAATAGGTCGTTATGTGCCTTAGATATGAAGTGACATTGTTGCAGTACCTGAGGGTTGCCTGCTACTTGCAAACGACTGTTCGACTGTTCGCTCTCCATGGTGGAGATAGGCGTTGAGAACTGGCATCGTGGGCTGCAGTGGTCGTGTAGGTGCAGTGCACCTACATAAGCAGTGGCTTATGTAGGTGCAGAAGTACCTAAGGAAGTCAGGGAACATTTCACTAGAGCACTGGCGGTCTTGGGGGTGGAAACTCGACTGTGGTCTCATACTGAGATTTGTCAGACAGCAACATGCTTCTTCTTTCATACTTTCTCCAAACATACCGCTTAGGTATTAAAGCTCAAGAGGATGCTGCCTTCACTAGGGCAGTATTGACAGGAGCGCAGGCAGTCTCCCGCCCATTTTGGGAGTAGCTTTGGTACGGTACATCCCACTGGTGTGGATTGGCCTGCCTGAGTGCAGAGGAAGGTGAAATTACTTCTTACCTGATAATTTCCTTTCCTCTAAGGAAGGCAGACCAATCCTCAATCCGCACTGGGCTGCCTACTTGTGGTTTTATTTTCAGTTCATCCTTTCCTTCAGGAGCAATGCAAATTGGTCCTTGTGATATGCAACTTTATGTCATGCGTGTTTATTGTGGATTATCCCGAATGTGTGACTGTCTGTGGGATCCTCAGCACAGATTTGGGAAGCCCTGTCATAGACAATGTCAATAACATTTTCCATGTTGTTTCTTGTTTTAGTTCCCACTATTTCTGAATAGTGCACACTAATTTTAAGATAGTGCACACTAATTTGGAAATAGTGCATACCATGCAGAAATAATGCACAATCTTTCTGAAATGTAAAAAAAACAACAAAAGCGGGTAAACATTAACAAAAATGAAAATCGACCCCCAAACAATACATCACTGCATGACATTTTTTGGCCTGCACACACTTACTATGGGATTTCCTAAGGTTCCATACTTTCATCAGTGTTATTCAACAGGCAGGCAAAAAGCAGAAGTTAGTGTGTTTTGTATTAATAGGTAGTCAGAAAGGCAGGCAAAAACCAGAAGTTTGAGTGTTTGTATTTTCCCAACCCTCCCACCCATCCCTAGCTCATCCTTTAATTTATAGGCAGGTGACACTTTCACACTAACAAAAAAAATTTAAAAATAAAATAAAAAATTATTCAGCCTTTTAACTTAAATTCAGAAGTTCCTCACACCTTATCAAGAGTTTAAACATTCCCTTGTAAGTCACTACCAGATATATAGCGAATACACTAATACATTTAAAGGACCCTAATTGTACGCAGTCCTATTCCCATAGCAACCTAAAACTTAACTAGAAACTGAACAAATTTAAGAGGAAGGCAGCAGTCCAGCAGCAGGAGGGAGGCTTCCCAGTCTTCTGCATTGAGTGTCACATTTCAGTTTTTACCTGCAAGTGAGAAATTGTATGTATACATCCGATGCAAGGAGCTCCTCTTTCTCAGAGAATGAGTCTGATCTCTGGAGGCTAGAGTGGCAGACCTAGAGGAGATGAGGCAGACAGAGAGGTATATAGATGAGACTTTCAGGGACATTGTAGCCAAGTCCCAAATCCAGTCTGGATTTACTGTCTTCGAGGAGGAGGAGGAGGAGGGTCTCATGATTAAAGAGTGCATCAACCTGGTACATGAGGAAATGATCCTGCAGCAAGGACCCGCTCTCGGGTTGGTGCATTGTCCTCTCGCACCGAAGATGTCTCTCCCAGGGCTACTGCCCAAGAGGGAAGGGTTAAGTTGGCCATCATAGCTGGTGATTCGATTATTAGGAATGTAGACAGCTGGGTGGCTGGTGGGCGTGAGGATTGTCTGGTAACATGCCTATCTGGTGCAAAGGTGGCAGACCTCATGTGTCATCTAGATAGTATTTTAGACAGTGCTGGGGAAGAGCCTGATGTCGAGGTACATGTGGGCACTATGACATAGGAAAATGTGGGAGGGAGGTTCTGGAAACCAAATTTAGGCTCTTAGGAAGAAAGATGAAATCCAGAACCTCCAGAGTAGCATTCTCTGAAATGTTCCCTGTTCCACAAGCAGGTACCTAGAGGCAGGCAGTACTCCAGAGTCTCAATGCATGGTTGAGATGATGGTGCAAAGAAGAGGGATTCAGTTTTGTAAGGAGCTGGGGAACCTTTTGAGGAAGGGGGGCTCGTTTCTGAAGGAATGGACTCCATCTTAACTAGGGTAGTATCAGGCTGCTGGTGCTAACCTTTAAAAAGGAGATAGAGCAGCTTTTAAACTAAAACAAAGGGAAAAGCCAACAGTTGCTCAGCAGTGCATGGTTTGGAGAGAGGTATCTTAGAAGGATACTAATGAAGCATTAGAGTTAGGGCACCCCAACACAGAGGTTCCAATAATAAGAAAAGTAGTCCAAGTTCCTGTAATTAAAAACTCACCTAAGCTAAAAGATCCCAATTTATCCCTGTCAACTGAAAAGCAGAATGTTAATACAAACAAAAAAAACCACTTTCAAATGTTTGTATGCTAATGTCAGAAGTCTAAGAAGTAAGATGGGAGAATTAGTGTATAGCAGTGAATGATGACATAAACTTAATTGGCATCTCAGAGACATAGTGGAAAGAGGATAACCAATGGGATAGTGCTATACCAGGGTACAAATTATATTGCAATGACAGAGAGGAACATCTTGGTGGCAGGGTGTTGCTTTATATCTGGGATGGCATAGAGTCCAACATGGTAAAGATCCTACAAGAGAATAAATGCACAATCGAATCTTTATGGGTAGAAATCCCTTGCATGTTGAGTAAGAGTATAATGATAGGAGTATACTACCGTCCACCTGGCCAAGATGGTGAGACGGACAGTGAAATGGTAAGAGACATTAGGGAAGCTAACCAAATTGGTAGTGCAGTAATAATGGGAGTTCCCTGTACGTACCCGGATTAGCCCAGACTCCTGGGTTTTATTTCCCCTCCAGCAGGTGGAGACAGAGAAATTTTGTGGACTCTGTGTATACCCCTGAGGTGCCACCTAGAGTCTGTCAGTATTCTTCTGTCTCCAGCAGGTGGAAGAGGTGCTTTCCTTGAGTCTGGTGGCTTCTGTCAGGATTTAGGTTTTTGGTTTGCAAATTTAATAGTCCTTATTGTTAGAAAAAGGTCATGTTTTGGTCTTTAGGCTAGTTTCCCCTTTTCCAGCCTCCCAGGGGGTTGTCAGGTCCTGGTGGGGCCATCCCCCCTGGTAATAGAGGCTTAGGAGCAGAGGGTTGAGGACCCTGTAACTGCCCACTGGATCTTCTCAGGGTGCCAAAAGTAGACGCTGCTGTCTCAGCGGTGACGAAGAAGTCGACTATCCTGGTGACGGGAGCCACAGCCTTGAAGGACTTGCAGGACCGCAAGTTGGAGGTCCAACTCAAGAAGATTTTTGAGGTGTCAGCTCTCGGTGTCCGGGCTGCCATATGCAGCAGTTTCGTACAGCGGGCCCTATCTCGCTCTTTTCACTCTGAAGACGTACCTGATGAACCCCAGCATATCATCGATCCGAAGAGAGTTATTCTGACAGCTATACACCCGGTACCTCTGAGCAAGACCATTGTACCCTGCAATCTAAGAAAGAAATTGTTAGCATGGGTTCACGATTCGAAACTGGCTGGACATCCTGGTCAACGAAGAACTCTGGCTAAGCTACAGAAGTACTACTGGTGGCCCACCATGAAGGAAGATACTTTTGCGTACGTAGCTTCTTCTTCCAATTGTGCCAGACAGAAACCTCCTCCCGGACGTCCTTGGGGCCTGCTTCATCCCTTGCCAGTACCAGATGAGCCCTGGACCCACATTGCTACAGACTTTGTGGTGGACTTACCACTTTCTGGAGGTAACAATACTATCTGGGTTACAGTGGATCATTTCTCGAAGATGGCTCACTTTGCGGCTCTCCCTGGCTTGCCTTCAGCCATGGAGCTTGCTAAACTATTCACCAGCCACATCTTGGAACTCAATGCCACCCAAAATAAGACTAACGAAGGAGCAAAAACTCTTCAAAAAAAGCTTAAAAACATGGCTTTTCAAAAAGGCCTTTCAAAGTGAGAATGGGAAATAGGTAATACTAAGAAACAAGAAAAGGACTTATACGCACAAGCAAAAGTCACCTGAGAACATATGTGAGTTTTATTTTTTATTTTATCACACTTAAGTATTAAGTTAAAGAATTACAGTATACCGCATCTACGGTTAGCCCATAAAGGGAATTTTATTACACTTTACATATAGCTTATAATATTGACTCATGTATCCGAACAACTGCGGCACCCTCTGGTTAAAATTAAATCCATTCTGAACTTATTTATATGCCTATTTCTAAACCGTTGTGATGGTATATCACTAAACGACGGTATATAAAAGTTTATAAATAAAATAAATCAGCCACATCTTTCGCCTACACGGCATGCCAAAACACATTGTCTCTGACAGAGGAGCTCAATTTACAGCCAAGTTCTGGCAGTTTTTGTGTAAGAAATTCGACATCACACTTGACTTCACCTGTGCATACCATCCTCAGTCGAATGGCCAAACTGAGAGAATGAATAGAACACTCAAGCAGTTCCTTCGAGCCTATGCTGGTTCACGTCAGAATGACTGGGCTGAACTGTTGCCCCTGGGCTGAATTCGCCATCAACTCTCATCCAGCATCATCAACTAGATCTACACCTTTTGAAGTAGTCTACGGACGACAACCCTTACCACCTTTACCACTTCCACTTTCAGTGTCGTACCTGGCAGCTCAATCTACTGCCAAAGATATCCAACAACTCTGGAGAAAGACTAAAGAGATGCTCCAAAAAGCTGGACAAAGAGCTTAGAAGGGCTATGATGCTCACCATAGCAAAGGTCCTGAATTCCAGCCTGGTGACAAGGTCTGGCTGTCTACCAAATATCTGAAACTAAAGCTACCATCAGCTCGATTTGCTCCACGCTTTGTCGGACCCTTTCCTATCCTCCAACGATTGGGTACACTCACTTATAGTTTGAAACTTCCTCCAGCAATGAAAATTCATAACGTGTCCCATATTTCGCTACTGAAACCGATTGTCCTTAGCGAGTTTTCCACCAAGACATCTGAACCTACTCCTATTGATGCAGAAGACATAGAGTACAAGGTTGATGCCATCCTTGATATAAGAAAGAGGCAGAGTTTGGGAATACCTCCTGTCATGGGAGGGTTACGGACCTGAAGAAAACGCTTGGGAAGCTTTGGCTAATATCATGGACAAAGAGATGCTTTGTCAATACCACCGATTACATCCTCAAAAACCAAGACCAGGTAGGGGGTCTGGAGGGGGCCCTTTGAAGGGGGGTACTGTTGAGTCCGTCGGTCTCAGGCGGCTTCGACCTTGCAACCAGAACTCCCTATACTATCGTGTGCCGTGTTTTTCTGCGGGTATTCAGAAAGCACCTTCAGACAGCTTTATGATCTAAAAGGCAAATTTATTGGTAAAAGACAGATGCAGTATAAATGCAATATAAAAAAGAGGAACAAAGAAAGAGGAAGTCGTTGTTTCTCTGGAGACGCAGGTCAGTGGCAACTGGGCATTAAGCTTGCTTCTCAGATGCGGAGCTCTTCGGCTGGAGTTTTTAAACTTTTTGCATTGTCCAATAGAAATACATTGATGCGCATCCTGGGTGTATTATCTTCTTCTAATATCCAATTATGAACGTAACTTTATAGTCCAATCAGGTACCGTCTCTGGGGTGTTGCCTTCTTCCGGTATTGAGCTTGCCAAAGCACATGGTTGTGAAATATGTTGCCAGCAGAATCAGGAAATACATAGCTCAGGCCTAAGGCCTATCTACATCCCCCCCTTGAATCGTTGGGAAACGATTCACCAATGAAAGGCTGAGATTGTATTTCCTGGATTGGAATGGTCATAGCATCAATTTAGTATGACCCACCCTTTGGACTGTTAAAAATGGCTTCCATATTCTTTATGGTGTTGAATCATTCTTTTTACATAACTCACATCCACAATCACAATCACAATCGTGCACGCATTCTCATTGTGTACTTTGCTTTATTGACATCCAGTCTCACATTCATTCTTCATTCAGGTATTGTTCTGGCCTTCTTCCAGTTGATCCAAGATTCTGTAGTGTGCTCCTATTGGCAGCATACCAGTGACCTATATTTCCAATTATTCCTCTCAATGATTGATTATTGATTGTCAATGAATGGTTAGAATGGTTGAAGCAATAATCCATCATTCTACTCAGGGTTAATGCCACTGTCTTAGGTTGCCCATGGTACGCAATCCTAATGATTGGCTACCAGGTGCTTACCCGTCATCGTTAAGCATAACAGCCTGAGGAGATAACATTGCTGCTGGTAAATGAAAGGCTTCCTGTCGTCTTCACAGATGATATCTCAGGCCATTAAAATAACAAACTTCATTCATTCTCACAATTAATCATTACAAACTCACTTAGAAATGTAAGCCACTTTAAACTGTGTTTCCCGTCAATTAAACCAAATTCTGTGAAAATACAACCTTATCCTTTAGAAAATCTCACTCATTAGCTTCAGAAGGAGATTCAATCATGCTCATCATTAGATGTTGACGGACTGCAGCAACTTGAGAGTGTACTTCAGATGTAGAATTTACCATAATATTGAATCCTGGCTTTTCAGGCATAGCAGAAGCAATAGTTAGAATTAATTAGAAGCAAAACCACGCTTGGGAGTACTATTGCTTATGTCTTAGCCTACCATACATTTGAGCATTATGGGAATATAAACAAATGCTTCAAATCTAAATTAAGAATAGGATGTCGAAGGAGACATCCATATGGATGAGGGATAAGATATCTCTGTAACCAATGGGATGGTATCTACAAGCTCTACTAAATGTGATGTTTAAGAATAGGGAAATCAAATAAAAGTCATAATTCTGTCTTCAATTACCAAGAATAACTATATAAACCTTTGGGGACTACATTAAACCTTTAAACTTACTAAATGTACTCGAATTGAAGAGGACATACTTGTCTGTGCAGCCCATTCACATGAGCTGCCTAAGAACGGTGTGAAGGCTGAACTGACAAGCTATGCTGCGGCACATTGCGCCGGTCTGCCATTGGCTCGCAGACATCTGAACAAGTCTGGTCTAGAAAGGGCAGAGTGTAGCAACTGGAGATGAATATAACGTGGAAAGCAATAATGAAATCATAGGTGGTAAGTCAAACCAGTTATCTATGGGACCTAGGGATGAATGATCATCTTAATTAATCATATAATGGATATGAGAGAACTGGGAATAGCAGCAAAACTTTAGTATTTTAAATTAATGTGGTGTGTAACATGTAGGTGTATGTATCCAAATCATAACATTTGCAGAATGGCATATGGGCTTGGAGTATATGGCAATCAATTAACATTGACATTTGACAAAGCATATTGTGGTGTAATGTATAACAGTTAGTCTTAGTGTAAAGAGCTGACAATAATTGGGAATGGATCTAATCTGATCAGGGCAATAAGATTCACACAATCATGAGAACTGCATTAATGTAGAGTACAACAACATAAAGGCAAAATATAATCAAGCAAGAGTAGTAAAGTTCAATGATGAGTGACAGATGAATGCTGTGTTAAGGCCGAGACTTCCGTAGAAGGGATGGGAAGAATGGAATAAGTCCCATAAATGTTGTTTTCAAGCTTTCAGTGAGGTGTATCAGCTTTTCATTTATCACGGCCTAATGGGGATATGTGCTTCTTTAATGGTTTCAGATACCTAATATGGTAAAGTAGCATAAAAGCAAATTAAGCATTTAAAAAAGGTCATCTGTGGTAAGCTAAACCACAAATAACACGTATTTCAGACATGACATTGAACGTTTGTTACACTAGACTGACACATACTCATCCATCCAACAAATATACATTCCTTGTCTTCATCACATAGGACCAACAACAGATAACATATAATTTGAGCTCAAAATTCATATCAAAATATGTATCAAAAGAAAAATGGATTAAAAATCAAAAATCAAAAATGTGTATGAAAAATAAAAGTTCAGAATTCTGTCCAAAAAGTAGAAGTCCTTGAAGACCTGAAAAGTAAATACTAGCATACAATTGAAATATCAAATTAGCAAATATTGTACATATAGATTTCCAACCAATAATAAATTTAATCAATAATGTTCTGAGCTTATGGTCAATGTGTCATACCAAATAATTAGAATAATTATAACTCAAATATCAAATAATTAATACTTAAATATGCTACATTTTAATTCTTCCGTTTTTTTTCTTCCGTTCGCAGCACAGCCAGTGCTGGCAGAACAGATAAGCTGTACTCTGCAGGTTTGCTACACAGACAACTTCCCCTTTTTTTCTGTTAAGATACAGTTTAACTCTTTAGCTAAAATGTCTTGTCAAACTCATAATTCTCTTCTCAGAATCATAATTCAGCAGCTCAGATTCTAAATTTTAACACTAGTATATGTTCTTGTCAGTACTCCAGTTCAGTATTAAAGGAATGTGAAGTCAGTAACGTAATAAAGGATCAGTATGTAAAGTTGAGAGCAAAGGGGATTTATATTGGTGGGATTTATATTGGTGGGAGATGTGTCTCGCTCCCCCCCTTGATCCCTCTTTTACCACAAACGTACAGTTTAGAGCAGAAAGGAAATAACATGTTGTAAGAGGAAGATATCGCATGCGCTGGGTGATCACCTTAATAAAAATGCATTCACATTGAAAAGAGGAACTTACACTTAAAACTTAAAACTATACGGTACCATTGAAAAATTAACTTATACTAAAAATGCTTATACGAAAGATATACCTGCAAATGATAACACAAATAAATCTTAATAACTTGAACAATAAGACCAGTAAATACATTAACATGGAAAGCCTAGCAACCCGTTATATCTGTCCACAAACCCATTAATTCTAGGGCGTTAAACGTCTGTGATGGCATTAAAAAAGTTCTTCAATCTGATAAAACTGACCACATGCGACTGATCCCAGTGCATGGCTGCTGTCCCTATTACAGAAGACAGGGAAGCACGTAATTAGTCAGGCAAAGTCTGTAGAGACATATCTATTTATTTTTGGATTTTATATACCGGAGGTTCCTGTATGCTACGCGTATCACTCCGGCTTACATGACAGACATCGGGAAGGCTGGCAAGGATTTACTAGTCTCTATGTACACAAACATCCTAGGTAAGCAAATTCTTATCTTATCTTCTTTGTCCTGAAATGAATATTGCAGTAATGCAAGCAATAGCTATAAAAATAAGGCTCAGAATAAGGAGATCATCCTAAAGGATGGTCGTACTAAATGTGGTTCTATTCAAAACTGTATTTCATATTAAGTTCACTCTGTGTCCTGTCCAAGCTTCACTAAGGTGGCAATGTAAGGTCCTACATACGCTGATACCTTCTCTGATAAGTGTGAACTCACTGTATCTGGGGACATGCTCTCTAAAAACTCAGGTTTCCTGTAACGGAATACAAGGGCCCATGAAAGGCACTTCTTCCAGATGTTTTCTGCTTGCCCCATTACTTGGCGTAATCTGGTTTGAAACAGGCCATTATATTGTCTTACTAAATCATTTATTTCACGCCGGCACTGTTTCTGTTTATTATGCCACTGTGATGTCAGTAGTGAAGCTACCTGGCCCAAGGTCATGCATCTGGTCATGCATTTGGAGGCATGGTTACGGCTTCCAGCACTCCGAACAGTGTTCAGTGCAATTGCAATCAGGGATCCTTCTAGAGGACAGACTCTCTTCTGTGGGCTTAAGGCAAGTGTCCATCCATGAAATGAATCAACCCAAATAGTGACATAGAAAAATGAATGATCTAATTTAGCAATTTTGGCTGCTGGAGGACCAGCGGCAGCTGAAGTTACAGTGACTAGTTCAGTTTCCTCACTACTTTCCGTATTCTCATCGCTATCTGTAATCAAAATAGGCATAGGTCGGAGGCAGGGAATGGGTGACAGGTCAAAAGGTTCAGGAATTTCAGAAGGTGGTGACAATACTGGAGGAGGCGGTGTAGGAGGAGGTGAAGGAAGAGGTGTGGGAGGAGGTGGTGGACGAGGGGGTGATGAATCATCTGGCACAAGAATAGTACTCGGTGCAGAATCTACTGGCATTCCAGTGTCTGCTGAATTGTGCACATCTACAATTACTGGGCTTTCTACTGGGTCTACTAACCACATGCCGTATTCCTCAAATGCAGGAACAGCATCTTGAAAAAGGTCATCTCCAATCTCAACTGTACTGAGTTGGGGTGTGCTTGTGTGAACTGTGGGGCTTACTCGGGGTTCTCCTTCCCTTTCTGAAAGTACAGCAGGATCTGTATGTAAATTACCCACTGCAGTCACTGTTTCTTCAGGCACTAAACAATCACGAACATATAGTGAATCATATGGGGGTGGTGACACTTCTCTATCACCAGTAATAGCTACTAAATATGTGCCTGTCATAGCGAACCATCTGGACACTTGTATATGGTCCGCTAGCCTCTTATTGTCTTTTGCCCTTGGCTTGCTATACCTGTTCTTAAAATAGGCTATTAGCTGTATGAGCGTGGACGGGTCAAAGGAGCCCCCTACTAGCCATTCTAGGGAACTATCCCTTGCTGCCCACGCAACCCACTTAGAGTGGCATTTGCGAATTAATTTCTCATTGGGCTTATGCAGAGCAATGACTCTGCTCAGGGGACATGACGGACAGACCTCCCCTACTATCTTGGGACCTCTTAATATTGCAGACCAAAACTTCGACATATTTATTAATAATAAATTTCGTGTAGCCACTCTCTTATGAGAAAGAGTGGTTCAACCTTACCTTAATTGTAGTTTTCACCGTACCGTGAATTCACGCTTCCGGTGTGCTGTACTTCTTCAAACGCGAAGGTATTCACAGCGGGACAGGGAGAGACAGCCTGCAGACAAGGGTACTGAAGACCTATCTACTCCTTTCCGTTCGACTGGTTACCGGTTCCTACTAAATTACTTGGGCTCCAGTGCGTTACCGCCGAAACAACCGGGATAGGGCCAGAAGGCAGCGTCAAATCTGCCAACTGTTTTCGAACTTATTAGTACACTAACGGAAAAACCTATGACTCACTCGTATAAGACAAGTGTTTACTCACCTTTCCAGACAGCTCCACGTATGTTTGCCGTGGAATACTTGATCTGAAGGCTTCTTTTTTCTGCGGCACGTAATCCCGCTTCGGGATCCACCTGACTAGTTTCTACTCCGTCCCGGCACGTATCCCGGCAAAAGCCCGGAGCCCCAGGTGGTTTATGTCGCAGTATTCAACTTGGACTAATTGATTGGTACTGTACAAGATCTGCCAGATAGCAGTGCGCGCCAAGGTCTAGGAGATAATAAAAGTTACTGAGCAGTTTTTTTTTTTCTTTTCTTTGAGAGTAAGACTTACTTCCTCAAACGTGGTTTCTGAAGTGCTTCAGGGCTCAAAAATCTCAAAGTAGATTCTGGATGCTTCAGGGTAGGTTCCCACTCCCGATCAACGGCACCCTTACTTCCTTCGATGCTGGCAATGAGTATTCCTGAAGGTGTGCTGGTCCGCGATGCCCGCATCAGGCTATCAAACCATCCTCTGCTACCATTATGTTTTTCTGCGGGTATTCAGAAAGCACCTTCAGACAGCTTTATGATCTAAAAGGCAAATTTATTGGTAAAAGACAGATGCAGTATAAATGCGATATAAAAAAGAGGAACAAAGAAAGAGGAAGTCGTTGTTTCTCTGGAGACGCAGGTCAGTGGCAACTGGGCATTAAGCTTGCTTCTCAGATGCGGAGCTCTTCGGCTGGAGTTTTTAAACTTTTTGCATTGTCCAATAGAAATACATTGATGCGCATCCTGGGTGTATTATCTTCTTCTAATATCCAATTATGAACGTAACTTTATAGTCCAATCAGGTACCGTCTCTGGGGTGTTGCCTTCTTCCGGTATTGAGCTTGCCAAAGCACATGGTTGTGAAATATGTTGCCAGCAGAATCAGGAAATACATAGCTCAGGCCTAAGGCCTATCTACAGCCGCTAACATCTACCATTGTGAGATGGGTCTCCTCTGCCGAGGACCTCTGGACTCCTTCTACTGGATTACCTCACTACTGCCACCTCTGGTGGTATCATCCATCTGTATAATAAAAGACAAAACCTCTGTGTTTGCGTGTCTCGAGTCTAGCCTAGTACTGCGGTTCCTCACGGAGCTCCTCCCCGTAGGAGTGGCCATCACCGCAGTACCCAAGAATCTACTCCAACACCTCAAAACCATACCAGGACAATCCCGCCTGTAGAAATTCCAGAACCTCCAGAATTGAGGCCCTGGAAGGACGAATATTATGATCCAAACACCAGGATTCAAACACTCCCCAAACTCTAACTTAGGCTCTGGAGGTAGAGGTTTTATGGAAGTGCAAGAGCGTGGCGATAACCGCAGGGGAGTAACCCCTCGTTCTCATCCTCTGCCTTTCAAAAGCCATGCTGCTAGACAGAAGCGATCTACCTCGCCGAAACAGATGGGGCCCTGAAGCAGAAGAGTTGGGGACGGACGAAACCTCAGTGGACCGTCGATTGCTAGAGTCAGAAGATCCGCAAACCACGGACACCGTGGCCATTCCGGAGCCACTAGAATCACTGTGCCCGGGTGAATTTCAATGCGGTGCAGCACTTTTCCGACCAACGGCCACGGCGGAAAGACATACAACAGAACGTCCCTTGGCCAGGGCAGGACCAGAGCATCTAATCCTTCCACTCCCGGTTTTCGTTGCTGACTGAAGAATCGAGGAGCCTTGGCATTGCGGTACGTCGCCATGAGATCTATGGAGGGCATGGTCCAACGTTTGCACAGAAAATGAAAAGCTTCGCCAGAGAGTTCCCACTCCCCTGGATCCAACTGGTGCCGACTGAGAAAATCAGCCTGCACATTGTCCACCCCGGCGATGTGGGAGGCCGCAATTTTGTAAAGGTGTTGCTCCACCCAGGTAATCAACAGCTGTGCTTCCGTTGCCACAGGATGGCTCCTGGTTCCTCCCTGACGATTGATGTAAGCTACCGCTGTGGCATTGTCAGACAGTATCCTCACCGAACGCCCCTCTACTAAGGGGAGAAGGGCCTGTAACGCCAGCCGAACTGCCCTGGTCTCCAAACGATTGATCGACCAGGAGGATTCCGTCTTTGTCCACTGCCCTTGCACTGCCGATCCAAGACACACTGCCCCCCATCCGGAGAGGCTGGTGTCAGTAGTGACTACGATCCATGTGGGAATTTCCAAGTCCACTCCCTGACGCAAGTGGTCTGGACAAAGCCACCAATGTACACTGGAACGCGCCAAGTCCGCCAGCGGTAAGCGAAGTAGAAACTGCTGGGAAAGTGGACTCCAGTGGGAGAGCAACGCTGATTGAAGATGACGCATATGTGCAAAACCCCACGGGACCAGCTCGAGCGTGGAAACCATCAACCCCAGAACCTGTAAGAAATCCCAGGCCCTGGGCCGCAGCATGGACCTGAATAACTCCACCTGGGTAATCAACTTGGATAGCCTCTCTTCTGTAAGAAAAACCTTGCCCAAGACCATATCGGACCTGGCCCCCAGAAACTCCAATGACTGGGAAGGAACCAAATGGTTCTTGTCGGGATTGACCACCCAGCCTAAGGAAGTCAACCACTGCAGCACCCTCTGGACTGCCCCCCTGCACAGGTCTTCCGACTCTGCGCGAATCAGCCAGTCGTCCAGGTAGAGATGCACCAGTTTGCTCTCTCCCCGCAGGGCCGCTGCTACTACCACCATCGCCTTGGTGAAAAACCTGGGCGCCATCGCTAGGCCGAACGGAAGTGCACAAAATTGGAAATGTTGTCCGAGGATCGCGAACCGCAGGTATTTCTGATGATCCGGACTATGGGTATGTGTAAGTACGCTTCCATCAGGTCCAATGATGCTAGAAACTCTTCCTTGTGCATGGATGCTATCACCGAGCGCAGAGTTTCCATCCGAAAATGAGGCATCTTCAGTGTCCAATTGACCTTCTTCAAATCGAGAATGGGACGAAACGTGCCTTCCTTTTTCGGCAAACGAAATAGATTGAGTAACACCCGCGCCTGAGTTCTCCTGTAGGAACCGGAACGATGGCGCCGAGATCCTGTAAGCGTTGCAGGGTGTCTTGAACCACTCGCCGCTTTTGACGGTAAGAGCATGGGGAAACCATGATCGGACGGGCAAAATCTAAAGCTTAGCCGTGTTCGATTATGCATAGGACCCATTGATCCGATGTTACAGTGGCCCACTCCTCCAGGAATAAGGACAGCCTGCTCCCAATTCTTGGAACAGAGGAGTGAACCCGCTGCACTTCATTGAGAGGACTTGGAACCCCCATGAGATTGGGGGGCTCCTTCCCTGGAGGGCCACCAGCCCTGAAAGGACTGGTTCCATGAATTTTGACGGCTTTGTCCTTGACGAAAAGACGAACTGGTGGACCGGGAGGAGCGAAAACATCGATCTCCCCGAAATCTCGCCCGTTGAGGAAAAGAGCCTCTTGTCCTTGGCCTATCCTCCGGCAGCTTGTGGACCTTGCTCTCCCCCAGCAACTTTACCATATCCTCCAACTGCTGCCCTTGAAGGGTAGAGAACTCAAATGCGCTTTGGAGGACACATCTGCTGACCAATTCCGCAACCATAGAAGTCGACACTCTGAGACCATCATCTTCCCAGATGTCTGCAAATGATCATAAAGCACGTCCGCACTGTAAGCCACCGCGGCCTCCAACCATCCAGGCTGCTGTGCCTGGGTGTCGGAAAGTGCCAAGGATGCCTTTAAATCCTGGACCCAGCGGAGGCTGGCCCGCTGTACGAAACTGCTGCATGGGATAGGAGGCGATGTCCTTTTGTGGACTGCAAGCTGGTTAAAAGCTAGGAAACAGAGAGTAGGATTAAATGGTCTGTTTTCACAATGGAAAAAGGTAAACAGTGGAGTGCCTCAGGGATCTGTACTTGGACCTGTGCTTTTTAATATATTGATAAATGATCTGGAAAGGGGAATGATATAGTAAGGTGATCAGATTTGCGGATGACACAAAATTTTGCATAGTAGTTAAATCTTAAGTGGATTGTGATAAATTGCAGGAGGACCATGCGAGACCGGAAGATTGGGCTTCCAAATGGCAGATGAAATTTAACTTCGACAAGTGCAAAGTGATGATGTAGTTACACAATGTTAGGTTTTATCTTAGGAGTTACCACCCAGGAAAAATGTCTAGGAGTCGTAGTGGATAATACATTGAAATTATCGGCTCAGTGTGCTGTGGCAATCAAAAAAGCAAACAGAATGTTAGAAATTATTAATAAGAGAATGGCAAATAAAATGATGGATGTCATAAGGCCTCTGTATCACTCCATGGTGAGACCACATCTTGAATACTGTATGCAATTCTGGTCGCCGTATCTCAAAAAAGTTATAGTTGCCCTGGAGAAAGTGCAGAGAAGGGCAACCAAAATAAGTGGCATGGAACAGCTACCTTATGAGGAAAGGCTAAGGAAGTTAGGGCTATTCAGTTTGGAGAAGAGATGACTGAGGGGAGATATGATAGAGGTCTACAAAATCATGAAGGGACTTGAACAACTTAATGTAAATCTGTTATTTATTCTCTCAGATAATAGAAGGACTAGGGGCACTCCATGAAGTTAGCAAGTAGCCCATGTAAAGCAAATCAAATAAAATTCCTTTTCACTCAGCATGTGGTTAAGCTCTGGAATTCATTGCCAGAGGATGTGATTACATCAGTTAGTGTAGCTGGGTTTAAGAGAGGTTTGGATATATTCCCAGAGGAGAAATCCATAAACTGCTATAAATTAATAAGCAATAGTAGCTTGAAATTTATTTAATGTTTGGGTACTTGTGACTTGGATTGGCCACTGTTGGAAACAGGATACTGGGCTTGATGGACATCTTATGTTATGTTCTTATGTTCTGAGTCGTTTGAAAGACTGGTAAGTGAGAACCAGCCTATGTAATCAATTGTAATTAATATTTTGCCTGAGCTCATTGCTTCCATATTAAGTGGAAGTAACGAATCAGTAACGGTTAAGAGTCATGTGTCAGGTATAATCAGTTGTCCACAGTTGGCTTTTCTCGAGATAGTGGCAGGCTGATGTCAGGGCAGGGCTATATGTCGGTAATGTCAGTCAGTTGTCTTCATCTCCATCTGCTGGTAGGAGTGCATAACTCACTGGTGTGGATTGGTCTTCCTTCCTTCGAGGAAAGTAAATTATCAAGTAAGAAGTAATTTCACCTTAGTAGATAAATTATCCTGCTAACTTTGAATATTGGAGTTAGTTGGATAACTTATCCTTCTAAGACTCTGCCCCAGGAGTGCCCCTACATTATCTGGCTAAAATTTATCTGGATAAAAAACAGAAATATTCAAAAGTCAGCATTTAGAAGATAACTCACAAGTTATCTGGCTAAGTGCCTTTGAATATGGACCCCACAAGTAGCATTTTCTTGAAAATGCTTCTGTGATGGGAGACCTTTGGAGCCAACATTGGTGAGGTACTTGTAGCTCTGTCTGATTCCTAAAAAGAACCTAATGGCAGTTAAAGGCCAAGTGATTTCCCCACTTATGGACTGATCGAGTTTTGCTCAGGCAACATTGGCTCACATTTATTTATATAAAATATTTGAATACTGCTGTATCACAAATGCCTTGAGCGGTGAAGAAAGAAACATTCATAAAACATAACATAATACTAAATAAAACATAACATAATACTAAACAAAAAGCATAAAAAATGATCAAGTGTTAAAAGAACATCATGACAAAAACCCAAATGGCAAGGAACTTAAATCAGTAAATTCAAATTCTTCAAAATATTAGATGGAATGGCCTCTGTCAGATGAAGGCCAGCCGAAACAGGTTTTCAACTGTTTCTTAAAAACTTTTTCACAGGTTATTAATTGCAGCTCAGGTGGCAAAGTATTTAATAGTTTGAGGGCAGCCACTGAAAATGAGCACTCCCAAGTCTCAACAAGGCATGCGCTGCGCAGAGAGGGCACTTCCAGGAGGCCTCTCAGGGATCTAGATGAATTTTGCACATGAAGCATCGAGTTGATCCAAGGCAGATTCTCAGCACTGATCATTTCAAATACCAGAGAGGCTATTTTATATTTAACTCTCATCTCGATGAGTAACCTGTACATATCATACAATGTAGGCAAAATGGGCACATGTTTACCAAGTCCAGAAATTAGCCTTGCTGCAGAATTCTGTGGTAGTTGGAGGGCACGCAATGCATAGGCTGGTAAACCTATGTATAATGTGTTACAGTCATCTAATGAGGGAGGATTGTTGCTCGCACAATTAACCTGAGGTCCTCACTTAAGAAAAGTTTTTCGAGTAATTTTTAAAGGGCAAATTTTATAATAACCTTCACACGGTGGAAGGTTAGATTCAGGGCTTTTAATTCTTATCTTGAGGTCTACTTTAAAAAAGCAGTGCTAGGTATGCAAATTGTGCTTAGAAAGTGATTGTTAGAAACCCAGAATCCCACAAGTGAATTGAGGTCAGATAGCATCTGGCAGATACTGCCTCTATGACATTTTGAAGCTGCTCATAGAAAAGCCACCGCATGAAAGCAGAATTTGCTGGGACAGCATCACAACATCTGGTTAATTTTGGTGTTGTCATTCTTTTCCCTTTGTTTAATTTGCAGTGGTGATGGCTTCACTGGTTTGTTGGGTCATCCATTTTTATCTTTCAGATCCTATATCAAGTTTTCTTATCCCACAAAGCATCCATGACAGTGGCTTTGGGCACGATCTTCAAGGTTTTTGGGGTCCGTTTTTTTTTTTTCCCAAATTGAATCATTGCTTCCCCTTAGTACTAACAATATGTCAGACTTCTTCCTCTGCTTATTCCTTGTCCAAAGAAGAGAGACTAGAATTATCTGCTCCAAGTAGATTAATCATAAGAAGAATCATTCATTGGCCTTGGTGAGGCATCCATCAGCTTTCCTTACTCACAGCAGGAAAATCCTTGTTTCCCTTTTACAGAGGCATCCAGTTTGAGTCCTGGTAAAATGACTGTTAAGTCTCGGAAGAAAGAGGAACTGATCTTTGAGGAGGATGGAGATGACCTCATGGACGCTCTGGGGTTTGGAGAGAGTCCTAAGGCTCAGCAGAAGGAGCCAATGGGAGAAGAGTAAGAAACAGGAATCTTTATCAAATGCATTTATTTATTGTGATTTATAACACTCCTTTTCATATAATGCCCAAAGCAAGGGAAATCCATACTTGCCATTACGTTAACAATAAAAAAAAAACATTGAATATTTACTCAATCTACATTTCAAAATGAAAATAGTAGTAGCCAATATATTAGGTGATTTGGAGGAAGGAGGGCACCACCTTGAGAGAAAAGAGGACTATCAAAAAGATCCTAGATAAATGCATATGGTGCTCATAACTAAGAGGTTCATATTTAGCCTGTATATTTAACAGCACATCCACACAATTGACCATACTGGGCTATCCTAAAAGTTAGCTGGATAACTTATCCAATTAACTCTGCTCCTAGTTATGCCCATGGGATGCCCCTAACGTATCCAACCAAATTTTAGAATTTAGCGGGATCAACTCCTAAATATTCATGTAGCCAGATAACTTCTGAGATATCCGGCTAAATGCTTTTGAATACAGACCTCTAAATTTCTCGAAAAAAATACTTAAAAAATAAAAATCTTCCATAAACTTCCAGACTTTTTATTCAGATCATATCCATTGCAGCTGACCCTGCTGAAGACGTTCTGTGTAGGCTTTACTGTTCTTCATAAAAACACATCGGGGTGGATTTTAAAAGGGTTACGAGTATAATATACGCTCGCAACCCTTTAAACCAGCTCCTGCACTCGCCGAGCCTATTTTGCATAGGCCCGGTGACGCGCGTATGTCCCGGGGCTTGAAATAAGGGGCAGGGAGTGGGCGGGGTTGGGTGGTCCGGGGGCGGGACCGAGGCCTACGGCATAGCAGCCATGCCGGGGGATTGCACGCCAGAGGCAGGCGCAACTTATTTAACAAAGGTGGGGGGGGGGTTTAGATAGGGCTGGGGGGCGGGTTAGGGTAGGGGAAGGGAGGGAACAGGGAAAGCCATCGGGGCTCCCCTAGGGCTCGGCGCACGCAAGATGCACAAGTGTGCACCCCCTTGCATGCGCCAACCCCGGATTTTATAACATACATGTGGCTGCACGCGCATGTTATAAAATCAGGCATAGATTTGTGCACGCCGGGTTGCACGCACAAATCTACGCCCGCGTGTACCTACTAAAATCTAGCCCATAGTGAGTTGGCAGAAAAGGTCTGTAAGGCCTATCTAGTCAACTTGTCAGCAGATCAGAGAGCAGCTAGATGCGAGGGGCTGAGCATGAACCACCCCATAATTGAACTCATTGTGTTTGTCTTTTACATCCAGAGAAATTCCCCGCCCTGCACGGTCTAAACTGGATGAATTGTTGGGACGTGGGACAGCAGCAAAACTGCTGGAACGACCAGTCACGGGAGAACGGAAAGAATTCAAGCTGGATCCAAAGTACCAGAAGCAACAAGGTGAGTGATGCCATGAATTTCAGATTTTCTTAAACAGTGCTGTATGCAACTGCAATTACATTAAGGGGAAACGTTCTTCAGTATATGTCATTCTGTGTCTCTTGCTGCACCATTTGCATGTTATGGAGGCAGTGCATGCACATTTTCTCTCATGTATATTAATTGTGGATATCCTGAAAACCCGACTGGCTGGTGGATCCCCCGGACAGGGTTGAGGACCATTGATCTAGCGTATGACCATATTAAGATAAGATCCTCTAATACTGTGTGCACTTCTCCATGAGGGACTGCATTAAGTTGTAGTTCCTTATACTGAACTCTTCAGTGAGTATATGTTAAAGTGAAGCTCTAATGTACATCCTTGTTTTCACAGAAAAAGAAGAGACATGGGGAGATGAAGATTTTGCATTTGGTGCCTACCAGCCCACTATGTCTTCTACCCCTGAGGGACGCCAGTCTCGACGCCAGTCTGTCAGGTACTGCATCATGGCGCACATGAAAGACACACACATATACTTTCTCTCTCTCCTTACCACACTTCCATTTCCTTATCATAAAGGTATGCAGCAGAATTCACACTTTCTTTCATCCTGCTACACATGTCCAGACAATGGAGGCAGAAAATGCAGCTTTCTCGATGACATCATCATTACAACTTAAATGTGGTGCAGCCCAGAAAAAAACAGTATTCTGTTTCTCCAGAAGATGATAGGACTGAGAATGCTAACTTGTTTCACTTTGGCCCCCTTTTAAAGTTCCTGCTAATCTGAGCTGAATTTGAACTGGTATCCTAGAGGTGAATGGAGCCATAATGCAGTGACAATTCCCGCAAACTATAACACATACTTATACATTCATGAGCACATACAATCACATCATTACACAAAAGTATTAACTGATACCTTTCTTGGTTTGTTTGCCATATTCCACAGACCTTCCTTCTTCAGAATGCAAGGATGCTGTGTCTAGGTCACTTGCAAGATAAAACCATGTGCTGTCCTGTATCAGATTCCATTTAGAAGTCTGTCTGTGGAGATAATCCTGAGAAGTTCTAGCACATGCAGAATGACATGGTACCTGTGCTGAGATTAAGAGCTAATAAAGTCATGAGAGAGAGAGAGAGAGAGAGCTGTTCCTTGCCCCCCTAACCCCAGAATATTCTCTGGGTGCAGTCTGTGGAGCTCTTCTCACTGTTATCAAATGATTTGTTCTTTGCAGCATCTAGAAAGTATTTCCACTGTGACTAAAGCATCTGTGGTACACCTTGGGAGATAAGAGGATGTAGCTGGGTTTTAAAAAAGGTTTGGATAAGTTCTTGGAGGAGAAGTCCATTACCTGCTATTCATTAAGTGGACTTAGAAAATAGCCACTGCTATTACTAGTATCAGTAGCGTGGGATATACTTAGTTTTTGGGTATTTGCCAGGTATTTATAGCCTGGATTGGTCACTGTTGGAAACAGGATGCTGGGCTTGATGGACCCTTGGTCTGACCCAGTATGGCAATTTATGTAAGAATGCAATGGGAATGCCCTTTACTTTATTGCATTTGTATTTCCTCTTTCATTCTCTTTTACTCTGTTTTTATTTCTCTAGTATATCTTTCTTTTCCTCTGCACCCAGGCAGGCCAAGCCACACCAGTGGGTTATGTACTCCTTCCAGCAGATGGAGACTGAGAAAAACTGACTCACTGACATAGCCCTGCCCCGACATCAGCCTGCCAGTATTCTCTGACTCCAGCAGATAGTGCACATGCATCTTCCTAGTGCGGATTGCTAGTGTTAAAAAAATAAAAAAAAGAAGAATATAGAAGATAAGGAGAAGAATTAGACACAGAGTTTGAGCTCCTGAGGCAGCCCCAACTGGTCCCTCCCTTAGCTGAGCAGTTTGTCTCGATGCCTGGCCAGGTTTAGACTTAAAAAGGATAAGGATGAGCTCGGCGTTAAAGGCTTGTGCTCTCTCCTCCCATAGCTGGTGACCTGATCATGCTATCAGACAGGGAAGGGCAGAGCTCAGGTAAAAAAGAGATAGGAGGGAAGTGTTAGGCCCCTCTTCTTTTTACTGGGTTGTTTTGACATTTACTACCTTTTCTCCAAGGAAAAGCAGGATGGTAGTCCTCACACATGGGTGACATCATCCAGCGGAGCCCGGCATGAAAACGCATGCCCTATTCCACGTATCCATGCGGGGTCCCTCTTCAGTCTTTTTTTTTTTCCCCGTGGAGCTTTCGCATCGTTTTTTGCTTGAAATAAGTAAATTGGAAAACTCACCGACTCTTTCGGTGGGTTTTTTTTTGTGTTTTCTTGGTGCAGGTCCTTCTTTGGTTTCCTCTTGCTTCCCAGTCAGGTTTTTCACCAATTCATTAAGTTTCCTTTCGCTTTATTCCCCCATGGCAGCAGTGCTGCGGAGCTCACTGGTGTCTGCCTCTGTGGTCGTTTTCGCCCCTTTTATTTCTTGTCGCTCTGACCTTGGGTTTTCGCCAATGCCCTCAGTGCCCGAGAATTATATCCATTATGGTCCCACACGAGGTGTGTATCCTCTGCCTGGGGGCATCACATGACGTTTGGGGGTGCTGCATGTGCGACCAAGTGGCTCCAAAGGGACGTCATGCTCGCCTCTATAAGTTGGAGAAGCTCTTCAGGGTGAAGAAGTCCAAGCCATCAACATTGGCATTGGTAGCATCGATGTTGAAGGACCATGGAGCCGCACCAATGGACACTGAGCCATCGAAACCGGTGGGGTCTATCGCACCCTCTGTGCCACTGGCAGATAGGGGTGCTGGGGACCAACCTCTGTTGGTCTCTTCCAGGTCGAGGACATCGGGTTCGTTGTCTTTGACCTCTGCACCAGGGAAAGAACGAGCCAAGCACCAAGGGAAGCTAAGGAAGCATTGGCACCAGTCGCCTTCTATGCATGGTGCCAGGCTTGGTTAGCGCCGCTGCTTGTCGAGATGCCCCCGAGGCGAGGAGTGCCTATCCTCCATTGATGCCGGGGGTCTGCGACAGTCTCCACCATCCTGGTGTCAATCGCTGATCCACCTCGAAGCTCTGAGGAAGATCTGACCAACCCTTCTACCTCCCATTCGGTTTTGGCATCGGCAATCTTTGAGGAGGATTTGGAGCGCAGAGTCCAGCTGATGGTCGATGGGGCACTGTGGGACATCGAGCCGGTGGCACAGACTGTGTCAGTGCCCAGGCTCTCCCTGCTGGAACCGCTGCTGGAAACGTCTCAATGTGCTCATCAATGTGTTATGAACCCAGCTGGCATTGGTTCCCGGGAAGGCATTGTTGCTCACCAGGGCAATGATGCTTCCCCCTGACTGACGCAGTGGTCTTTGCTGGTTACTCCGATGAGGAAACCCCATTGGTGCCAATGGCACCCCCACGGCCTGTAGCCCCCTGTCCGGTTTTGCCGGTACTGATGCCACCAGTACTTGGGTCTCTGGACGAAGGCCAAGCACCTAGGTCCCATCGCCTGTGGATTACAATGAGGATGAGGCTCCTTATAACCTCTGGGTGTTGACACTGCGGAATACTCCTCAGAGGACTCAGAGGGTCTCCCCTCAGAACCCTCTCCTTCAGAGGAGCGAAGGAGGTCTCCTCCTGAGGACCTGACCTTCGCAGGTTTTGTTGGGCTATGGCAGAGGCCATCCCATTTCAGTTGATGACTGAGGAGGATGCCTGGCACAAGATGCTGGAGATCCTCCAGTTTGTGGAGGTTCCTAAAGAGAATCATGGTGGTCCCGGTGCATGAGATCTTTAAGGAGTTGCTGTTGTGGATTTGGGAGCACCCCCTCACAGTTCCTCTTGTGAACAGGAAGGTGGACGAGGTTTACCTTATCCAACAGGCTACCAGATTTAAGAAGTGTAAGCTGGCACACCAATTGGTGGTGGTTGATTCTGCTCTCAAAAATGCCAAGCACTCTCAGACCCATGCCTCGGTTTCCCCTGAGTAGGATCATAAAGCGCTGGACGCCCTTGAGAGGAAAGGTTTTCAAGGGGGCTATGCTCATTGCCCACATTGTCTCCTACCAGCTCCACTTGAGTCAATACTCTCGCAATCTCTGAAAGCAGGTGCAGGAGGTAGCTGATTGGCTGCCTTAACAGCAGCAAGACATCTTTCTGTCACTGGTGCATCAGGGCCTGGAGTGCGAGAAACACGAGGTGCACTCCACCTACAATGTTTGAGACGGCAGCAAGAGTCTCTGCAGTGGGAATCGGTGCCCGCAGGATGGCATGCTGCAGGCATTAGATCTCCAACCGGAAGTACATCAGCGACCCGCTGACTTGCCATGCACTTGAGAGAATCTCTTAAGGGATAAGGAAAGGGACGCAGTGGCCCAGTTACAGAATCACCATGAGACCCTCCAGCAACTCTCCTCCAGCACTTCAGACTCGCCCTCCTCAGCCAGGAGGTCGGAGAGGCAAGGGCAGAGGAAGACTTTCTACTACCAGAGGAAGAACTATCCTCTGGCCCCTTGCTCCCGTTCCCAGAGGGTGAGCTCTCACGGTCGCCCCAGGTAGCAGCAAGCTCCCGAGCCTCAGCTGGCACCTGAGCCAAATCCCAGGAAGTGGTTTTGACCACTTCCTGGGATTTGGGAGCATGAGTCAGCCACCCATACCTGAGATGCTGGAAGGTTTGGGGCAGGCTATGATTCTTCACGAATCAGTGGCCCAGTATAACCTCAGACCAGTGGGTTTTGTCCATCGTCCTCCAGGGGAACTGATTGAACCTATTGGGTGTCCCACCAAATTTTCCTCCGTGCTCATTTTGGTAGCCAATAGTGCATCAAGTCGTACTGTTTAGAGAGCTCTCTGCCCTCTTAATGGCCAGAGCGGTGGAACCTGTCCCACCAGGGCAAAGAGGGCAGGGATTCTACTCCTGGTACTTCCTGATTCCAAAGAGAACAGGGGAAACTCCGTCCCATCCTAGACCTAAGGACCTTGAACAAGTAAGATCTTTCCAGGTCTAAGGAAGTATCTAAGATTTGTGGTGGGAAAACAGCACTTCCAGTACAGAGTGTTGCTGTTTGGGCTAGCTTCTACCCCACATGTCTTTACAAAGTGTCTGGCTATGGTGGGGGCACAACTCCACAGACTGGGAGTGCATGTTTTTCCTTATCTGGACGATTGGCTGGTCAAGAACACCTCTCAGGCAGGGGCAGTTTGGTCCTTGCACTTGACCATCTGGGTGCTGGAGTCACTAGGGTTCGTCATCAACTACTCGAAGTCTCATCTCAGCCCGTCACGTCAGTTGGAATTCATAGGAGCCCTGCTAGACACGGCTCAGGTGAAGACCTTCCTACCACGTTCCAGGGCACTCATGTATCTGGCCGGAACAGAGAATGTGATAGACAAACTAAGTCAGGTCTTCAGACCCCACAAGTAGTCGCTAGTCCAGGGGGTAGCAAACCGGATCTTCTGCTTCTGGGGAACCCCAGATATAGACTTGTTCGCATCCCCCTGCAATAGGAAGGTGACTCAGTTCTGCTCCCTGTACAGGTCAAATGGCAAACCAGCCTTGGATGCCTTTGCTAGCCATTAGGGGCAAGGGTCTTCTGTATGCGTATCCTCCAATTCCTCTAGTAATGAAGACTCTCCTGAAACTTCGAAAGGACCAAGGGACTATGATTCTCATAGTTCCTCATTGACTGAGACAGATCTGGCTTTCACTTCTTCAGGAATTGTCTTTCCAGCAACTGATCAGTTTGGGGACTTCCACAGATCTCATCACGCAGAATCGGGGCAGACTCCGGCCATCCCAACTTCCAGCCCTGGCACTCTCAGCCTAGATGTTGAGAGGTTGATTCTGCAGCCGCTTGATCTTTTTGCTGATGTGTCTTGGGTTCTAGTGGCTTCTAGAAGGCCTTCCACTAGAAAGTTTTAAGGACTGAAATTGAGGATGTTTTCCGTGTGGTGTGACTAGAAGGCCTTAGATCTGTTTTCCTGCCCCACACAAAAACTGCTTGATTACCTTCTGCACCTTTCGGAGGCTGGCTTAAAGACCAACTCAAATAGAGCCTCCCCTAAGGTCTTCCACTGCATCTTTGGACCTCAATGTGGTGTTTGCTCAGCTGATGAAAGCTCTTTTTGAGCCACTAATTACCTGTGATCTGAAGTACCTGTCCTGGAAGGTCATATTTTTGGTGGCGGTCACTTCAGCATGAAGGGTCAGCGAGCTCCAAGCCTTAGTGACTTATCCACCTTTCACCAAGTTTTATCATGACAGGGGTGTCCTTCGTATGCACCCCAAGTTCCTGCCTAAGGTGGTGTCGGATTTCCATCTTAAACTGTCAGTCTTCCTACCAACATTCTTTCACAGGCCCCATTTGCACCAAGGTGAACAAGCACTGAACAGTTTGGATTCTAAGACAGCCTTAGCATTCTACCTGGAGCGGACTGAAGCCCATAGACTGTCCACCCAACTTTTCATTTCTTTTGATAGGAATAGATTGAGGGTTGCTGTTGCCAAGCAGACATTATCCAATTGGCTAGCAGATTGCATCTCCTTCTGTTATGCCCAGGTAGGACTGCATCTTGGGGGGGGGGGGGGGGGTCATTCTGTCAGAGCCATTGCAACATCGATGGCCCACTTGTGAGCAGTTCCGGTGGAGGAGATTTGCAAGGCTGTGATGTGGAGTTCTCTCCACACATTCACAACACACTGCTGTCTGGATAGGGATGATCGACGTGACAGTAGGTTCCCGCAGTCTGTCCTCCAGAATCTCTTTGAGGTGTAGAACCCAACTCTCCCTACCTAGGGCCTGTTATTTGGGTTCAGGTTGTCTCCCCCTCTGTTGCCAACAGCACTGAGGTTGTTGTGTTCATTGGCACCTGGTTGGTGCATGTTGGTCCCCTTTTGAGTTGGGGAGCAGCCTCTAGTTAGGGATTCACCCATGCATGAGGACTACCATCCTGCTTGACCTAGGAGAAAGCAGAATTGCTTACCTGAAACAGGACAGCAGGATGTTAGTCCTCATGAAAGCCGCCCACCGCCGCACGAAGTTGGGTTTCTCCTGTTTATTATTTTCTTTTTTCCGCAATTCTATGTTTCGAGACTGAAGAGGGACCCCGTATGGACACATGGAATAGTGCATGCTGGGTGATGCTCAGTGGGTCTAGTCAAAGTTCTAGAAACTTTGACATAAGTTTTTCATGCCAGGCTCCATTGGATGATGTCACCCAGGTGTGAGGACTAACATCCTGCTGCCCTAAGAAAACACCTGTTTATAGGTAAGTAACTGCTTTCCTCTCTTATTTCTCTGGGGAGTTAGTGGAGAGTGGGGGTGGCAGGAATGGTGGGTTGAGCAGCATTTGCTAGGCCGTGCATCACAAGCTCAGTTAGTCGCGTGGTAGGGTGTTTTTTTTCCTGTGCACTCTGGTGCATGCAGCACAGTGGTGTCTTATCGTAGGCATGCACTTTTGCGGGTATGTATACACATAAGCCTGTGGCCTAGATTTGCGCATGTAATTGTGCAGGTATTTTGTGCACGCGATGGTGTGTGTGCAGGAGGCCGCATGGAATGAAGAATAATGGCGCCAGGAACAAAAAAATCTAAGCATCTTGCTTTTTGTTCTGCTTGTCATATAAGAGCACTTCTGCAGACACTCTCACTTTGTCTGTGCCAGTGTTGTCTGGAGGCTCAAGGCATTTTGTTTTCTAAAGATTTTGCCACGGTTGCAGTATGCCCTCGTCCGATGGAGGACTTGGAGGGGGAAGGTGCAGGAGGCGCTACGATGGACAGTTCCCCTCCCCCTTTGTTCATGATGGGAGGGACATCACTGGGGGAGGGATCGGAAAGTGCCATGTGTGGGCCTATAAGCCCTGGTATGGATTCTTCATCCTCCTCCTAGAAGGAATTTTTCATGGGGTTACAGGCCTTTCTGAAAGGGCATCTAGCGGAGTCGAAGCAGCCCAATAAGAAGGGGGGCATATATCATATGGCGTCTTGCTTTCTGTCCAATTCAGGCAAGTGCCGCAAAGAGGCTGTCCCTGGGGATGCTGAAGATGATGACAATTGTGACCTGTCAGATGATTCCGGTGGGGATTCGGATTTCAGACCTTTGGAAGAGGGAGAAATTCACCTGACTTGGAACCACATAGGACTCTACTCTTTTTTTTTTTTTCCACAAAGACGAGTTGCCAGGTTTGTTGACTCAGACCCTGAAAACACTCGGGACAGACGAGAGTGACGCTGCAGGATTACAAAAGAAAGATCCCATCTTGGTCACCTTGTGCAATGCATCATGTTTCTTTCCCCTCCTGGAGTCAATTCAAGAGTTAATTGACCTTGAGTAGAACACTTCAAAAGCAAGCTTTAAAGGGGGACGTTCTTTGGCAAGTCTGTACTCCTTGGATCCGAAGGCAAGGAAACAGTTGCGGGTCCTGAAAATTGATACCTTGGTGTGTGCTGTTACTAAGCTATTACTAAGCGCACCGCCATCCCGGTCAAAGGGGGGCCAGTTATGAAGGATGCCCAGGACAGGAGTATTGAAACCATCCTCAAGCAGGCATTTGAAGCCATGGCAATGAATCTGCAAATAGCTTCTTGCTGCTACATGGTGGCTCAGTCAGGTTTGCATCTCTCTCAGGAGAGTCAAGGAGTGGGAGCTGATAGATGTGGGCTGTGACTTGGTGCATATGGCCGCTAGAGGTGTAGCTTCCGTGATAGTGACCAGGTGCCTGTTATGGCTACGAAACTAGTCAGCAGATACTATTTCTAAATCAAATTTGACAAGGTCACCTTTTAAAGGTTCTCTCCTGTTCAGGAGTAAGTTGGAGAAGATGTCGAATAGATGGGGTGAATCCAAGATTCTGCAATTACTGGAAGACAGGAAAGCGGCATCATGTTCTTTTATGGCAAAAACCTGATTCAGGGATTCCTATTGGTTTTGTCCTTATAGAGGACCAGCTGCTCAAAAGTCTTGTCCCTTCAGAATATCTTAGTCCTTTCAGCCTAAGAAGCCTCATAAGGATGCGGGCTCCGGCACCAGAGCATCTCAATCTTCACAATGAAGGTGTGGAGGCTCACCTACAGGAGACAGAGGTAGGCAGCCATCTATCTCATTTTTACCAAAGATGTGCCCAGATTATGACAGACCAATGGGACTTGGAGGTGGTAAGAAACAGCTATGTTCTAGAATTCCTCCAGATGCATTTATGGTCTCTCCATGCAACTCTTTAGTAAAGAGCGTGGCAGTGAAGGTTACATTGAGAAGATTGATAGATCTGAAGGCCTTAATTCCAGTTCCCAGATTGCAAGAAAATATGGGGTGCTATTCCATTTATTTAGTCATTCCCAAAAAGGAAAAGGGTTCCTTTTGATCCATCCTGGATCTTAAGAGAATCAATCTGCATTTGCCTATGACTACACTCCATAATTATGGCATTATAGAGAGGGGAATTTCTCACGTCTCTATCTAATGGAAGCCTATCTATCTACATATTCCCATTCAACAGAAACATCGTTTCCTTCATTTCGCCATTCTAGGCCACTGTTATCGGTTTCAAGCCCTACCCTTTGGTCTAGCTACTGCATCCAGAATCTTCTCCAAGGTCATGGTGGTGATAGTGGCGTTTGCACAAGGAGTTCAGTATTCTAGTCCATTCATATCTGGATGACTGGTTGATTCAAGGCAAGAGTGCGGAAGAGAGTCAATTGGCGTCTCTAAAAGTGATCTGCTTGCTTCAGCAGCTAGGCTGGGTGGTGAACTTAGCCGACTCAGTCCCTGGAGTAGCTCGGTATGTGATTTGATATGATGTGGGGCAGAGAAACACATTCAAAAGTTAGTGACTCAGGTCCAGTCTTTGAGGAGGGCTATTCGTCCAATGTTGTGGTCTTATCTGCAGGTCTTGGGGTCTATAGCAGCAACTTTGGAGGTAGTACCCTAGACAAGGACACACATGCGGCCACTTCATCAAGCTTTAAGAACATAAGAACATAAGAAAATGCCATACTGGGTCAGACCAAGGGTCCATCAAGCCCAGAATCCTGTTTCCAACAGTGGCCAATCCAGGCCAAAAGAACCTGGCAAGTACCCAAAAACTAAGTCTATTCCATGTTACCATTGCTAATGGCAGTGGCTATTCTCTAAGTGAACTTAATAGCAGGTAATGGACTTCTCCTCCAAGAACTTATCCAATCCTTTTTTAAACACAGCTATACTAACTGCACTAACTACATCCTCTGGCAACAAATTCCAGAGTTTAATTGTGCGTTGAGTAAAAAAGAACTTTCTCCGATTAGTTTTAAATGTGCCCCATGCTAACGTCATGGAGTGCCCCCTAGTCTTTCTACTATCCGAAAGAGTAAATAACCGATTCACATCTACTTTGTTCTCCCAGTGGAATCCGCAGTCACAAGAGTACCCAGTGAGACTCCAATTGCAGATGGAGGTGGACAACCAGTTGTGGTGGTTACTAGTGGACCACCTCAGGAAAGGAGTGCCCTTGGAGACACCAGATTAGTTGATACTCACAACAGATGCAAGCCTTTTGGGATGGGGGGCTCACTGCTGAGTTGATGGCACAAGGTCAGTTGAATGCTGAGGAAAGACAGTGAACCATTAATCGTTTGGAAGTGCGTGAAGTTCGCTTGGCATGCTTAAGATTTTCTGAGCAGCTGGTAGGTTGAGTGGTGAGAATAATGTCAGAAAATTCCAAGACAGTCGCCTACATAAATCATCAGGGCAGAAACAGAAGCTATCAGGTGTCTGTGGTGATAGATGCTCTCATGGTGTGGGCTGAGCAACATCTTCAAGAGATATCCGCCACCCACATTGCCGGGCAGGACAATGTGTAGACTGACTTCCTCAGCAGACAGGTCTTGGAACCAGAAGAGTGGTAGCTAGTGGGTGAGGCTTTTTGACTCATAGTGTCTTGTTGGAATCTGCCGTACCTGGACTTAATGGTGAGCTTCTACAGTCGCAGAAGGAATCTGAGAGTGCTAGGAATCAATGTTCTCATCCAGGTGTGGCGCAGAGTGGAGTGTGTTATGCTTTCCCGCCCTGGTCAATGCTCAACAGGGTAATTCAGAAGATTGCAAGACATACTGAGACTATATTTCTGGTAGCTCCGGATTGGCCCCGGAAATTGTGGTACACCAATCTTCAGTAGCTCGTGGTGGACATTCCTTTTCAGGCTGCTTCTCAGGGAGGATCTGCTGCATCAGGGTCAATAGTGCATGATGATCTGGATTGTTTTTTTCTTACGGTTTGACCCTTGAGCAGGCTCAGCTGCTGAAGCGTGGTTATTCTTCGGCAGTGATTTCCATATTGCTTTGTGCTAGAAGGTTTTCTACCTCTGTGGCTTAAATTAGAGTTTGGAGATTATTCGAGATCTGGTGTGGGGTGCAAGGTTCTCACCCTCTTAAAGTAGAGATTCAGAGGAAATGACATCATCGGGGCCCCATGTTGTCTAAATTGAGAGCTCCTGCACCTGGTAAGCAAACTTATTTGAAATCTCGGGCATCTACGATTTGCTATACCTCCAACCTCTACAGTCCTTTTGGATGAGGATCCCTGATGTCAACCAAGTGAAATTTGGTAGGTTTTCGGCAGTTTTCGTATCAGAAATTAGAATCCATTCGTGAGATTGATTTTTCCAACATGGTGGCGGCCTGCATAGATGAGGAAAGTGCTCCGGCAGCAGCATTGTGTGCTTCGAACTCTGCCCTACCTACCCGATCTGAAATTCACAACTGGTTTAGCTAACTTCACCAGGACTTTAAAACATATAAGCAAGAGCTAATGGATATTGTGGGCGAGATGAAAGAGGACATTGTGGAGTTAGGTAGATGGGTGGACGAAACGGATAATCGTGTGGATTCTCAAGTTGAAGTTTTATCCCGTCTGTGCACAGAACATCAGATCTTACAGAGGGAATTCACTACATTAGCTGAGAAACTTGAAGATATTGAAAATCAGACACGTTGCAATAATTTGCGATTCTGCAGGGTAACGGAAACCCCGGAATATCAAGACTGTGACTCTGGTGATGCAAATATGTAGAATCATTCTCACTTCCTCCATGTCATTGGAGCTTCATCAACATTTTCTATTAAATTGAAATGGGCTCATCGATCTCTGGGCATGAGGTCAGGTAATAAACCACGAGACATTGTAGTATGCTTTCACAGTTTTACAGTAAAGGATGCGATTCAAAATATAGCCCATAAACAAACTACTTGGAATTGGAACAGTCATGATGGGCTCATCGATCTCTGGGCATGAGGTCAGGTAATAAACCACGAGACATTGTAGTATGCTTTCACAGTTTTACAGTAAAGGATACGATTCAAAATATAGCCCATAAACAAACTACTTGGAATTGGAACATTCATGATGTCTCAGTATTTGCTGAACTCTCTCTGATGACAATAAAGAAAAGATTGAAGTTTCGATCGGTCATTACTCAACTCCGCAAAGAGGCCATCAAATACAGGTGGCTTTATCCCTTCAGGATATGGTTCACCTTTAAGGGAGTTTCTCATCGCATCAAGACTTTGGCTGAAGCTAACGCGGCCTTTCAGGAGATGGGCCTACCGACTGTAGACAGCGTCTCCAATAATTTGTCATCACTGTCGAACGAGGGGGGTTTCTGCCACTGGCAACGCACCAGAAAAGAGGGCAGGAGATTGTGGTGGAACTCTGCAACGGAAGTGACTTGAGGACTAAGACTAATCCTTTTCTACTTAATCCTCATATTTGGTCTCAACCCACATGTGGGTCTGAATAGGGGTTAGAAGGGTTGTTTGTTAATTGAGATTCTATGTTCTATTAGCGTTCTTACATTTTGATATTTTGATATGATATTGGTTATCGTTAAAATTAACTATTGCTGCCGGATGGGGAATCCGATGGTCTCAATGATATTAGATCTGTCAATCCTTACATGCAGATCTTATGGGATTTGGTTTTAGGGGGCGGGTGAGGTAGGTGAAGGGAAATGGGTGATCCTCATGCCATATGTACTGAGATCAAAGGTTGAAATAAGGGGATGGTGGGACAAAGGCCATTTAGCACGATGTCCTCCATTTAATTGTGCAGTCCAGGAGGGAGTTTTCCTGTGAATCATTTGCAATTGTCTTTCCCCGCAATATCTCATCATGTTCTTTTTTTCACTATGGTGGGGTTTAAAATATTTTCTTTTAATGTAAAGGGTTTTAATATGGGCTGAAAACAACACCTTTTTTTTTTTTTTTTAAATAGATATGCGTAAGTCACAAGTAACAATAGCGATGGTGCAGGAAACACATCTAAAGGCTTGTCGTGAATACTTGATGCAGTCCTCTGATTTCCCTTTACAATACTGGGCGGTGCATTCTAAAGCTGCTAAATACATAGGCATAGGTATCCTTTTTCATTAAGATTTAATTTTTTAATTTCTAAGCTGTTATAAAGACCCGGCGGGTAGATTTGTTCTGGTGATAAAGTAGAAAAGGAGTTCAACATGTTAATCTCTGTTTATATACCACAGGTACAACAAAGTCTCTTTTTCCACACTTTATGTTTAAGGGAAAAATCTATTGGATCTTTAATAGTAGGGGGTGATTTTAATGTTACCTTAAATCCCAAAGTTGACACTTCTTCAGGAACAGATAATGAAACCCAGGGTGGTGATCATGGTTTAAAATATCTTATATCCCAAGCGAACTTAATTGATATGTGGCATTCCTGAGGTCTAGAAATTATACTTTCTGTTCTTGTCCACATAAATCCTACTCTAGGATAGATTTACTTACTGCTAGTAGATAAGGGGCTAATCAACAGCATCTACTCTACTGATATTGAACCTAAAACGTGGTCAGACCATGCCCCAATATGGTTTTCAATATATTTTCATAATTATGATAAAGGACAACTATATTGGAAATTGAATGATAGTCTGCTTGCTGATGAAGATTTTTTTTAGAACATATTCAAAATATCATCCAGTTGTATCTTGATACTAATGATACACACCAGATTTGTCACCGGTGGTAATTTGGGATTGTCTTAAGGCTGTCTTACGGGGTCACTTCATAGCCAGGGCAACATATAAGAAAAAATGCTTGATTCAAGAGAGGCAGGAGTTATTGCAGCAGCTATCCTCTTTAGAGAGGTCTCCTAAAGCTTTACTCTCTTTATAAGATTATCAGGCATTATCCAAATGTAGATTGCGGCTGGCGGAGATGGACGCAGCTTTGATTGCCCATAACATGGAGTTAGTAAACCAGAAATACTTTGATGGCGATAATAAGGCAGGCAAGTTATTTGCAAACAATTGAGAGGGAAACGTATTCAAAATCAGGTGGTTAAAATTAAAGATGAACAGGGGAATATTTTGACCACAAATCAGGAAATTAGACTATGTTTTTTACGTTTTTATTCGGGGTTAGTCAGTAGTGACTCCTCGATCACACAGGAGGCCATAGATGACTATTTATCTGGTGTCTCATTACCTGAGTTGACAGAATTACAACATGCGATCAAACAGCTTAAGCCTGGAAAATCTCCGGGGCTGGATGGGTATACAGCATGTTTTATCAAATCTTTGCTGACCTGCTTGCTCCTCCATTAATGAGAATGTTCAATTCCTTATATCTGGACTATGGCCTATCTCCACATTCTATTATTGCCGGGATAACGATTTTAGATAAAGCCAGGATGTGATCTGGTGGTATGTGGATCCTACCGCTCAATCTCCTTGTTAAATTTAGATTTAGAATTACTTGCTAAGATACTGGCGGAAAGACTCAACTCTCTATTGCCGGCAATTGTCCATCCTGATCAGTTGGGCTTTGCCGCTGGCTGGATGGCCTCTGACAACATGCAAAAGATTATAGATATCATCTGGTGAGGGTGCAACAGGAAAGATCCATTTTTGCTGCTAGCTAAAGATGCCGAAAAGGCTTTTGATTTAGTTAATTGGCTCTTTCTTTTTTGAACTCTAAAAAAAGATGCAATTTGGTTCTTTTTTTATACAATGGCTTTCCAAACTTTATGACAATCCCAAGGCTTGCATTATTTATTTATTTATTTAAAAGTATTTGTATACCGTCTTTACAAACAATGTTTAATCAAAACGGTTTACATAACTAAATAATGTTAATAATGTTAATAAGGTTAATGGAGGATATTCTGACTTTTTTGAGGTTGGGAGGGGTACCAGACGGGGATGTCCCCTATCCCCTTAGCTTTTTGCAATATTTTTAGAACCTTTTACTATCAGAGTTTGGGCCAATCCTAATATTCAAGGAGTTACGTTTGGAGATTTCTTATCTAAGATGTCATTATTTGCAGATGATGTTTTGTTTACACTATCCAATCCAGTAGATTCAGTACAAGCCACAGTGGAGGAGATGACGAAATTCAGTGCAGTTTCGGCATTCACTATCTATTGGGAGAAGTCAGAAATTTTTAATTTTACAATTCCAGCTAATCGCGTTCAATTATTAGACACAATTTTCATTTAAATGGTCCTCTAGAGCCATAAAATATTTAGGGATACATATTGGGAATCTTCAGGAACTTTTCCAGCTGAATTATCCACCATTGTTGGCTCGAATTTATAAAGATCTAGGGGAGTGGAACAGGTATCATGTTTCCTGGTTGGGTAGAATAGCGATCAATAAAATTAATGCATTGCACAGACTGAATTATTTCAAACACTCCTACTAGTAGTTCCCACTTCAGTGCTAGAGTGGTGGCAGAGAAGAATTCTTCAATTCATTGGGAAAGGGAAACCACCCAGGGCTGCTAGTCGTCTTCTCTATTAATCTAAATCTCAGGGGAGTCTGGGAGTTCCCAATTTAATTTGGTATCATGCGGCATCCCATCTTATGGTAGTTTTAGATTGGCATAAATGTCGGCCACCTAAGATGTGGGCTACCTTAGAACAGGTGGTTCTGGGCAGAATGCCTTTATGGGCAATGGCTTGGCAGCCCAGAAAAACTTGGCGACCCTTAAATCAGGTCCCTCCTTCAGTGTCCCAGATCCTCAGGGTTTGGCAAACTTGGAAGCCTACCTTGACTGGGAAACAAGATTACTATTTAAGTACTTCTTTATTTGACAATATTGAATTTTCTCCAGGCCTGTCATCACCCTCTACTTTATGGATGCAGAAGGGGATTATGAGGATTGAGCATATTTAGGGGGTGCAAGGTCTTTTCAGTTTTGTAGAGATTCAGCAAATCTATGAGTTTCTTGACAGGGAGATTTTTTCATATTTACAGATCCAGCATTTTTTTTATTTGGAATAGGGATTAGGCGATCTTTGGCTATGGGAGTTTCCATGATTGAATCATGTTGTAGAACTGCAGTTTAAACAAAAAAAAGTATTGTCTAAATGTATACACTTCTAAATAAGGTCCTTCCCCCTAAGCCAGGATATATTAAGGCGTGGGTTCAAGATTTGGGGAAGACACTACCCGAGGAAGAGTGGAGATGTATTTTCATGTCAGTTGGTAAGGGCCTCATTGTGGCTAATCTTATAGAAAATGGTTATAAGGTTCTTCTGCATTGGTACTATACCCCAGTCCAGTTATACTGCTTTTCTTTATGTGCTTCTGACAAATGCTGGAAAGGATGTGGGGGTATTGGTTCATTTTTTCATTTGTGGTGGGAATGCCCTTTTATTCAAACCTACTGGCAGGAGGTGTCTAATTAGTTACAGGCAATAATGGATTTGAAATTTACCTTGCTTTCCACCCAAGCTTTACTGCATGTCCCACTCGCTGAAGGGGATTTGTTTCAACAGAAATTGGCGCAAAGATATTGGTGGTGGCATGCAGTGATATTGGTGCTGGAGATCTCCTCATGCCCCATCGCTTCAGAATTTATTTACTCGGATGAATTTGGTATACCGTTTGCCAAGATTACCACTTATAAACATCATTTTTTAAGAAAGTTTGATAAAATATGGTTTTTCTAAGTACAATGGCTTGATGCACAAACTCCAGTGGGAGATCTTGGAGCTTAATTGGTGGCATATAGTTGCTTTCTTTCTTTTCTTCTCTTTTATTTGTAAATATCTCTGTCTTTCTTTCCTTCAGGTTTATGATACCTGTATATCTCTAGTTGATCCTGGATAATCCTTTGACTTTGGTTATTTGATATTTTCTAAAAAGCTCATTGTTGATATGATGAGCGAAGGGGGGAGGGGTTAGAAACTTTGCTTATATTAAATACAAAAGACATGTAAGGGTTCAAGATTGGTATTGTCATTTTGTTTTTGATTTGGTATAAAGATTATACCTGTGTTAAGTTTTGTGTATAGAGATGAATCATATAAGTATTTTGTTGAATTTTTGTCTTTAATAAAATTGTTAATTACAAAAAAAAAAGTAGAGATTCCACTAATTTTGGAACTTTTACAGGAAGGTGGTTAAGGGCTAGGTCTTAAACACTCTGAAGGTACAGGTAGCAGCTCTCACTTGCAATGGGGCACATCAATGGGGTAGGCCTTTGCCTTCCCATCCAGATGGCCTCCCTTGTTCCTTCCGGTGCCTCTTTGGTAGGCACAAGGGAGAACATAGATGCTTGACTCCCTTCAAGAACTTTATACTTAATCTGGTACTATGGTTTTTGGCAGGTCAAAATTTCAGCTGCTACATGATCTCTCCTTGCGTCTTCTCACCTTGAAAAGGGTTTTTCTAGTGGCCATCTGTTCAGTAAGGCATGTCTGTGAGCTACAGGCTCTTTCTTGCCATGAGCCATTTCTCTGAATAACTCCAGGGTGGTACAGCTTAGAAATGTATTTTCCATTTTACCGAAAGTGGTATCGGAGTTTCATTTGAATCAGTCTAGTTCCCTTCTCTCATTGGACAGGGATAGAAATGAGCGAAATTGATTGTTGCATACCTTGTATGTCAAGAGGCATCTGATGCGGTACTTGAAGGTTATTCGCTCTTTGAGGAAGATTGATCGACTCTTTGTTCTCCATGGTGGAGGTAAACAAGGGGAACTGGCATCGCAAGCAACGGTAGTCTGGTGGGTTAAAAAGGTCATCACGGCTGCCTAGTGGATGCAGATGTACCGTTGCCCAGACAGGACGGCACATTCCACTAGAGTTCAGATGGTCTCATGGGTGGAGATTTGGTTGTTGTCTCCTATTGAGATTTGCCAGGTAGCAATGTGATCCTCCTTACAAACTTTCTCCAAGCATTACTGCTTGGATTTTAGGGCTCAAGAGGAACCGGCTTTCACGTGTGCGGTATTGACGAGACCACAGGCAGCCTTCCACCTATTTCAAGAGTAGCTTTCGTACATCCCACTGGTGTGGATTGGCCTGCCTGAGTGCAGAGGAAAGTGAAATTACTTCTTGCTTGATAATTTTCTTTCTTCTATGGAAGGTAGGCCAATCCTCTATCTGCCCTGGGCTGCCTACTTGGTTTTATTTCGTCCTTTGTTTGGAGTCTATGCAGAATATTTTTTTTTGAGTCGTTTGAAAGACTGGTATGTGAAATAACCAGTCCCTACGATCAATTGATGTTAGTTTTACTGAGCTAATGCTTCCCAGTTGGCTGGAAGAAATGATCGGTGATTAAGAGACATATTTCAAGTATAGGCAGTTTGTCCACAGTTTGGCTTTTCTAGAGATACTGGCAGATTGATATCCAGGCAGGGCTATTTGTCAGTGATGTCAGTGAGTCAGTTTTTCTCCGTCTCCATCTGCTGGTAGAACTGCATAACCACTGGTGTGGATTGGTCTACCTTCCCAACGGGCCGATACAGAAAAAAGTGCAGGAGAGTGGGCGAGCACCCAGGCCACTCTCCTGTGCGCACGATTTAGTATCGGCCCGCATGCAAATGAGGGCCCGCGGTAAAAAGAGGCGCTAGGGACACGCTAGTGTCCCTAGCGCCTCCTTTTTGACAGGAGCAGCAGCTGTCAGCGGGTTTGACAGCCAACATTCAATTTTGCCGGTGCGGGTTCTCGAGCCCACTGACAGGTACGGATTCGGAAAACAGACGCCGGCATAATTGAGCGTCCGTCTTCTGACCCGCGGGCCGCCAGCCGATTTAATTTTTTTTTTTTTAATTTTTTTTAATTTTGGGGCCTCTGACTTAATATCGCTATGATATTAAGTCAGAGGCTGCACAGAAAAGCAGTTTTTTCTGCTTTTCTGTACACTTCCCCGGCGCCGACAAAAATTAACGCCAGCCTTTGGGCAGGCGTTACTTTCTGAATCGCGCGGGAATAACTAATAGGGCCATCAACGTGCATTTGCATGTTGCGGGTGCTATTAGTTTCGGTGGGGCTGGATGCGCATTTTCAATGCGCTATTACCCCTTACTGTATTAAGGGGTAAAGCTAGCGCGTCGAAAACGCGCATCCAAACACGGACTAACAGTGCGCTCCACCGGAGCCCATTAGAGGAAAGGAAATTATGAGGGAAGAAATAATTTCACCTTTTCTCTCACCTCTCTTTACATTTTTCTCCTTTTCCCCCTCTGCATTGCAGATTTTCAGCTGAGAGCATCAATGAGTTGAAATCTGACCAAAAATCAAAACCAACTACACCAGCAAATTCAAGCCCTGCACGAGCCAGCAAGAATGGAGCTGATTGGCTGGGACTAAAAGATGAGGACTATGCGGACTTTATGCCTTCATCTCCTGTGAAAGAAACTGGCAAGGCCAATTTTATGAATTCAAGTGTGCCTTCTAGCCCCACAGCTGCCAAAAAGCTCACATCAGTAAGCCACTCTCCATCCAGAGTAAAGCCAATAGAACAAGCAGTGGCCAAACTGAAATCTACCCAGTCAGAATCAAATGCTGGATCATTTGAAGAAGATAACTGGCTGACTAATGCCTTGTCTCGGAAAAAGTCCCAGGTGCAGGTGAAGGCAGATGAGAAAAGGACTGGTCTTGCAGAACACCTGGGACAGGGGGAGGTGCTAGAGCCCAGCACCCAAGGCAGGTAAGAATTAGTTTGCAGGGCTGGCTCAATGGCTCGGTAGCATGCTGTATGAAATAACCTGAGTTTGAATCTCAACAGTTCTTCTGTTCTGTAGGTGGGCTGGGAGGAGGGAGTTGGTCGTTCTGCATTGATGACACCCATGGCCAGATTTAGGGCCTATGATTTTAGAGTTCCAGAAGGAGCAGTGGCACATGGCCCCCTGCCTAGACAGTCACTGCAATGAATGGACTAAACATAAGTTGGGAGGGAATATAAAATAGGAGAAAAAAAAATCTGGGTAGTTAGAAATGAAGGCTCCTGGCATTACATCCCAGCCCTGGTTCTGAATGAGCTGGAACCCAATGGAGCAGGAAGAAACCGCCAGGTAAAAAAAAAAAAAAAAGAGTCTGAAGAAAAGAAGGAAGCGTTCCTGTTCATACCCAGATCAGTCCAAACAAGTGGGTTTTGCATCCCTACCAGCAGATGGAGGCAGAGAGCAAAAACTTTGAAGCACTGATACAAATCTGAGAGTGCCACCTGCATTCCCTCAGTATTCTCTGTCTCCAGAAGATGGTAGAGGTGCAAACCTGCAGTCTGAGTTAAAAAAAAAAAAAAAAATTGGTGAGACGAGAGAGTTTGGATTCGGAGCTCCCTGAGGTGTTAGGCTCCTTCATGGACCATCCCTCAGGTGGAGCTGGACAACCAGGGGATTGGGAACCTCTGGCTGGTTTAGCCTGTTGGTGTCTGGAGGTTCTGATAGCCAGGGGACTGACTCCCCCGTGACCTCTGAAGTCTCCGCCTGCAGCCTGTCGGTCGCTGAAAGGAACTACCCTTGTTTGCTCCTCTTTGTATTAAGTTTTGATAATTAAAAAAACTTTTTTTTTTTTTAATAAACAAAGCAGGAACTTCAGTCAGGGTGCCTTTGACTGTGGTGTGGTCGGCGCCAGCAGGATTGAGAGAGTGAGTGCCTTGTGCTATTCTTCCTTCACTCTGGGGGTCCCAGGAGGACTGAAGTTTTTTTCCCGCGTGTGTTTGGGCTTGGCTGGGGCACTGTACAGCGGTCCCAAGTGCGACCTAGTTTTCCCACATGCCACTTCTACAGTTTGCGGGCGGTGCAGCACCATATACACAGCAAGTGACCACATGTGTGGCCTGTCTTGTGACCGTTTGTGTAATGGTGCCCAAGCTGCTTGTTAGCTGCCTGCAGGGCGAGTGGTGTGTGGTCTGCACACCTCAATACGCAGTCCCTGTGCTCGGGCTGTGCCTCTGGAGTAGAGGAGACTTCAGCTTGGAAAGCCATAGGAAAAAGGGTGCTCCGATCTTCGGGGCCTGCAGCTCTAGGCTCGGAAAGGTCCCAGAATACTGAGGGACCCGCGAGGGTTTGCGAGTGGGGGCCAACAGTTCCCAAGGGTCTCCTCCCCCTCTTTCGCTGTTGGGTTAGAGCCCTGCAGAAGGTTAGGAAGGGGGAGCGGAGTCAGACGAAAGCCTGCTGGGTCAGGGGCCTGAAAATCTGGAAGAATTTTCTCCAGAGTTTGTGCTTCTCCTGCATAAAGCCTTTCTGGCAAGGAAGGGCACAGGGAAAAAACGTTCCCGGAAGGAGCAGCTATGTCGTGCTTCCTAAAAGCCTAAGGGGCCTTCTGGTGGTTTGGTCTGGGCCGCTCAGGTGCGGGAGCCGATCCAGATGAGTTGGGAGATTCTGAGGATTTTCAGGAGAATTCTCTGGATCCACAGGGAGTGGATCTGGTTGTGGATGTGGCCCCAAATGATGATCTGGATGTTCACAAGGATGATCCAGATGTTTTTCCGGTCTCTGAGGGAGATGACCCTCGAGTGGTTCGTTTTTTTAAAAAGGAGGAGTTGCTTCCCTTTATTCCACCAGGTGCTGGAGAACTTGGGGTTAAGTTGGTTCAGGAGGAGTTTGATAATGAGGGCATGAAACCGTTCCTGGAAGGACTGCGTAGACCGCCTAGTGCTTTCCTTTGCCTAAGAAGATTCGGAAGTTGGTGAACAGCGAATGGCATTTTCTGGAAGTGGGCCTAAAGGTCGGCAGGGCGATGGCAAAACTTCACCCTCTCATGGTAGAGACCTTGGAGCTCCTGAGGGTGCCCGAGGTGGATGCTGCGGTGTCGGCAATTACCAAAAAGACAAACATTCTGATGGCTGGTTCCACTGCACTTAAGGATGCGCAGTACCACAAGTTGGAGTTTCAATTGAAGCAGTTGTTTGAAGTTTCCACTTTGAGTCTTCGGGCCGTGATTTGTGGCAGTATGATGCAGAGAGCATGTTTGGATTGGGTTTAGAAAGCCCAGGAGCAGGCTGAATCTGGGGATGCCAGTAGTCTGTATTCAGCACATCTGGAGGCTGTGATGGCCTGTGTTGCGGATACCCTATATGACTTGGTTCGCACTTCAGCCAGGAGTACGGTCTCAGCAGTGGTGGCCTACAGACTTTTGTGGTTGCGCAACTGGTTGGCTGACATGTCGTCCAAGGCCCAGTTGTGTAATCTTCCTTTTAAGGGGAAACTTTTTTGGGGAGGATTTGGACCAGTAGATGAAGACCCTGGGGAGTCCAAAGGGAACCAATTCCCAGAGGATAAGAGGAGCAATAAGCAGATGTTCCCAGTGCAATCCCATTTCCGGATTCACGTCTGTTTTGTTCAAACAAGCTGGCTCAGAGACCAAGCCATCAGGTGGACGGCAGCAGTCCTTTTGAGGTGTCCGCAGGTCTTCCAGTGAGGTCACCGGTCAGGGGGCCAGTGGTGGAAAGTCATCACAAAGAAGCCAGGGTCACCCATTCCTCTGTAGAAGCAGTAGGAGGCAGATTGTCCAACTTTGACCGTTGGGTTCTAGAGGTAATGAGAGAAGGTTACATTTTAGAATTTTCAATCCAGGAGGCCTTTATGGAGTCCCACATTGCGTCTCGAAACAAATGAGAGGGACTCTTCAGAGGTTGCTGGATTTAAATGCAATAATGCCAGTCCCGCTGAAGGAGCAGGGACAAGGAAGGTACTCGATTTATTTCGTAGTTCCCAGAAAGGAAGGCACTTTTCAGACCTTTCTGGACTTGCAAAAGGTAAACAGGGCCTTGCGGGTGCTGTAGTTTCGGATGGAGACCTTGTGCATGGTAATAGTGGCAGTATGCAGAGTGTAGAGTCCTTGGTCCTGACAGAGGCGTACCTTCATATTCCCATTCGAAAGGATCATCAGAAGTATCTTTGCTTCATGGTACTGGGACAGCATTTTCAGTTTCAGGCCCTCCCATTTGGATTAGACCAGGCACTCAGAACCTTCACAAAAGTGATGGTGGTGGTGGCGGTGGCTTTGCGGCAAGAGGAGATTCTGGTGCATCCATTTCTGGACGATTGGCTTATTTGGGCAAAGACGAGGAGGACTGTGTTCGGTGAATCTAGCGAGTTATGTACACTTTGAATTTGCTGGGTTGGGTGATATATGGGGCGAAGAGTCACTTAATTTTGACCCAGTCGTTGGAGTATTTGGGGGCACTATTCAATACCCAGACAAGCAGGGTGTTCCTGACCGCAGATAGATTGTCAAAGCTACAGGCGCAGGTAACACACTTGCTACGTCTGTCAGTACAGACTGGGATTATTTATAGGTCCTAGGTTCCATGACCTCTACATTGGATATGGTTCCGTGGGCCTTTGCGCACATGATACCTTTACAGAAGGTGCTCTTGTCCAGGTGGAATTTGCTGTCGGAAGAGAATTATCTCCCCTTACCTCTTTTGGGAGAATCCAGGTCCAGTCTCTCTTGGTGGCTGTCGTGTCACAGTCTGGTAAAGGGAATGGATCTGCAGATCCCGGACTGGGTGGTGGTACTTACGGATACCAGTCTCAAGGGTTGGGGAGCAGTGGGTCTGGAGCGATCTGCCCAAGGTCTTTGGTCAGCAGTGGAGACGGCTTGGTCTATCAATTGCCTGGAGACGAGGGCGGCTCACCTGGATTTGGAAGCCTTCCTGCCCTGGATCAGGAGTCAGATGGTCCGAGTGTTCTTCAATAATGTGACAACTGTAGCGTACATCTGTCGATGGGGAGGAACAAAGAGCTACGTGGTGGCACTGGAGGCTCAACAGTTGTTTGCCTGGGCGGAGTGACATCTCAAAGGAATAGCAGCCTCTCATGTCGCTGGAGTGAACAACATTCGAGCAGACTTCCTCAGTCAGCAACATCTGGATCCAGGGGATTGGGAGTTGTCCCTGGAAGCCTGGGATCACATTTGTGCCCGATGGGGAGTTCTTCAGTTAGATCTCATGGCAACAAGTGCCAATGCAAAGACGACGAGGTTTTTCAGTCGCAGGAGAGAGGCTGGTGCAGTAGGTCTGGATGCTCTGGTGTGTCCTTGGCCAACTGGAATCCTTCTTTGTGTTCCCTCCTTGGCCGCTAGTCGGTCGGGTGCTCCAGTGCATAGAGTCTCATCTGGGGACAGTGGTGCTGGTAGCACCACACTGGCTGCAGCAACCATGGTTCGTGGATCTGGTCTCTCTTGCCATACAGGGTCCTTTCAGGTTGGCCCTCCTGCCAAGGTTGCTTCGGCAGGGTTCTATATTTTTGAACAAGGAGGATCACTTTTGTCTTGCGGCTTGGCTTTTGAGAGGCAGCGATTGCATCTAAAAGACTATTCCAAATAAGTTATTCTTATGATTCTCCAAGCTAGGAGACCCTCTACGACCGTGGCTTATGTTAGAATCTAGAAGAAATTTGAGTCGTGGTGTCTGCAACAGCAGCTGGATCCCTTATTGGTGGATGTGTCTCAGATCCTAGACTTTTTACAGCAGGAGCTCACTAAGGGTCTAGCGTATAGCTCACTTCGAATTCAAATGTCTGCCTTGGGGGCTCTTAGGGGCAGGTTTCGGGGGGAGATCGTTAGCCTCCCATCCGGATGTAATTCAATTTCTAAAGAGGGTTAACCTTTTGTGTCCTCTGGCCCGAAAGCTACGTCTGGATTGGAACCTTAACTTAGTTCTGCGAGTACTCTGTGAAGCTCCCTTTGAGCCATGAAGAGGTGCGACATTGAAGGACTTGACTCTGAAGACAGTGTTTCTAGTGGCCATTTTTTCAGCCAGGCAGATTTCAGAATTGCAAACCCTGTCTTGCAGGGATCCTTTTTTGTTCCACCATCTGAGTAACTTTTCAAGTTACTCAGATGGTGGAACTGCCAACTTTCCCGGCTTGGTTTAAAGATTCCCCTCAGGATAGAGAGCTACATCTTTTGGATGTGCGGAGGATTCTGTTACAGTATCTGAAAATCACTTACAGTTTTTGCCGTTCAGATCACCTTTTTGAGTTTGGTAGTGAGAAGGAAGGGGATAAGGCCTCTAAAGCGACAATTTCTCATTGGCTGAAGGAGACCATTTGCTCTGCCTATATTTATAAGGGTCATGAAGTCCCAAGGGTTTAAAGGCGCATTCTATGTGGGTGCATGTGGCCGCCTGGGCAGTGTGTCAATTGTTGCCTCCCCAGGAAATATGTAGGGCTGTGATGTGGTCCTTTCTGCATACTTTCACCGTGCACTACCGTTTGGATGAGCGGGCGCAGGAAGACGTGTCTTTTGGTGAGAGTCTTCTCTGAGCGGCTCTTTCAGGTTCCTGCACAGTTCATCACCTCATCACTGCCAAAAAACTGAATTTCCTTTTATTTGGGGAATCATTTTTTCAATGAACTCTTTCAGAGTAAATAAGTTGAGTTCTTTGGTTATCAGACTTGGTTCCAGCCCCAAGTTTCCTGTTAGCCCTGGTCGGGGGTTTTGAAGGGAAAATATCTAGCTTGGGTATAGGTCAATATTGAGGGACTGCAGGTGGCACTCTCAGATATGTAGCAGTGCCTCAAAATTTTTGTTCTCTGCCTCCATTTTCTAGTAGGAATGCAAAACCCACTTGTCTGGACTGATCTGTGGTATTACAAAAACGAAAATTAACAGGTAAGAATAATTTTCCTTAGCACATTTCTCGGAGTCTGAATTAGCAGAGATCCATCCCTGAGTTACCAACCTTTTACTGATTAGATCCTCAAATTATTTTCAGAAAATCTTTTCCTTCTCTGACTATGCATCCGCAACCCCCCATCGCAGGAGCAGGGATGGAAGCCAAACCTGTGAGCTCTGAGTAAGTCATCTGAATATGATTTCCTTTACCAAGGATCTGCAGCTAAAATGAGTTTTATGTCAGTTTGTTTTTGCCAGACTAGGTCATCACTCTGTCTTGCCCATCTCCCTAGAACCTACATATCCCAATCTGCTTGTTTCTGGCCTACAGGTCTCCGTTCCCCTGGGAAAATCCTCATAAAGCTGCAACAACTCTTGCTGTAGACGTTCGAGGGGAAGAGCCCTCTCAAACTGGTATGTTTCACATCCCAAAGCGATTTGTATCATTTTATAATGCCCATCAAATTAATTGTCATACCCTTCCCACTGGAATAGTAATGACTCTTGTCTGTTTCTTTACGTGGGTAGGGGTAGAAATATGCTTTTAGTTTAATACAATTGTTGGCAATAAATTGACTCAAATTACAACCACTGATCTAGTTAAAAAAGAAACAGAATTTTCCTCTTCATCTGAGCAAGCCAGTCCACACCATTGGGTAGTACACTCCGACCAGCAGATGGAGACAGAGAACAATGACACGCTGACGTCCTTGTCATATAGCTCACCACAGACATCAATCAGCCAATATTTCTTAGTCTCCAGCAGGTGGTGGATATGCATCTTTGCTTGGGGAGCATCCTGTCAGGATTGAACAGGCTGTCCTGACCTCCTTGGTGATAGCATTTGCTCCCTTCCTCAGTTGAGTTTCGATATGTCAGGATAGGAGTGAGGTGAAGGCTGGTACCCTAGCCCTCCCTCTGACAGAGGGAGAGATCCTGTAGGGAGAGTGGGCTCAGTCCTGTTGATTTGTCGCTCTATATCTCCTATCTGCTTTGTCCTCCTCTGCCTGATTCCTACCCCGGTGTTTCTCTGCTGTTATGCCTTACCGGTCTTCAGCGCGACAAATAAAGTTTAAAAAAAAACAAACTTCCATGCCAGCAGAGGTTTGCTGCTGCGATCCTGCACAGAGCAAGGGGAAAGATAGAGGACCGCGTCGGGCCACGTTGAGTGCTGGGGCCGAGCTGCTCCTATTTTTAAGCCAGCTGGAGTGCTGCAACAGGAAAACCACATGGCAGGCGCCATTCTGCAGGTGCAGTAGTACTGCTGAGGCACGTGCATGGGAGAGATGGCATCTGGAGAGCAGCATGGAAAAATCTGCGCGTTTGCTCTCCCTGGCACATGAGGGTGATTAACCCTAGGAGATTGCTAAGCATTTGTCAGCAATGCATGGAGGCTCAAGGGGATGTCTTTGCAGGGGAATTTGTCCCTGCAGAGACTTCAGGAGCTCCAGATTTGTCTCAGGAGGGAAGTGTGGCCACAACTCCTCCCAGAGGAGGTGAGGAGTTTTTCCCGCCACCTCTCCTGCCAATTCCTACGGGGATTAGCTTGGAAGGACTTTCCCTACTAAGGCAATGGTTCTTCCAACTGTCATGGGGGAAATTTTTTTTAAAGGACTGCAGGCCTTTTGTAAAGGGCAGGAACACCCTTGGGTGGAATTTCGAACGCCTGCATCAGCAGTCTCCCTCTTCGAGGTTGCAGAAGTAGTCATTCACCCCCTCCCCCAGATGGGTAAAGCAGAGAAGGGTTCAGTGTACTAGGGGAGAAGGTGAGGATGCAGATCCTTCAGGAGACTCCTGGAAAGAGTTGGGATTCTCGATGGGGGATCCCAATGAGGTATTTGTGGAGGAGGGGGAGATTCCTCCAGAGGCAGAGCCCCCAGGATGATGCTTCGGCTTTTTCACAGAGATGAGATGTCAGGTTTGATTTTACAGTCCCTGAAGGCCCATGGTTGTGAGGAGGCCTTGCCTGCAGCAGCTCAGGATCTAAATAAGAGTCCTGTGATGGTTAGGTTGTGAAAGGCATCCTGATTTTTACCTCTGCACAAGGCTGTTCAGGAATGTATTGATTTGGAATGGAATTCTCTTGAGGTAAATTTTAAATGAGGTCGTTCGTTAGTGGGTTTGTTCCCTATGGATCTTAAAGCTAGGGAACAGCTCCGGTTTCCCAAGATGGACACCCTGGTTTGCGCGGTGATAAAACGTGCTACTATTCTGGTAGAAGAAGGTACAGCATTAAGATGCCCAGGATTGAAAGATTGAGGTGACTTTGAAACAGGCCTTTGAAGCAGTGGCCTTGAATCTTCAAATCTCCGCATGCTGTTGTATGGTGGCCAGGACCGGATTACGGATGACCCAGGAGGCTCAGGAGGCATTCAGTGAGAATGGGCCATACCTGGAGCCCGGAACTGCGTTTTGGCAGATGCAGGATATGATTTGGCGTGTACAGCTGCTTGGGGGTAACTTCGGTTAATGCAGCATGAAGACTCCTCTGGCTGCGGAACTAGTCTGCAGATACTATTTCAAAGTCTAGTCTCACCAAGTTCTTTAAAGGGCACGTATTGTTTGGGGAGGAATTAGAGAAAATGACGGATCGATGGGGAGATTCCAAGTTTCCTCGGTTACCCAAGGACAGGAAATCTACTCCCCAATTTTTGTCAGTGAAGGGATGATTTCGGAGTGCCCAACATTTTCGATGTTCCAGGGTTAGAGTAATTAGAGATCCCGCTCTTTTGCCAGTCTCAGTCATTTTGGGCTAAGAAGCCAGGTAAAGACTGTGCCTCCGTTTCCGTAGCTCCTCGATCATCCCAATGAAGTTTTGGGGGTCCATCCTCTGGTTCTGGAGATAGGCAAGCTATTTGTTTCAATTTTATCGGAAGTGGGCCCACATCACTTCCGACAAGTGGGTCTCAGAAGTGATGCACAAAGTGTACACCTTGGAACTTAACAAACAGAAAAAATCACAAATATCCAACGTAATTTAATTAGGTGCACCCTTATATATGAGCTATTGTACACATTCGCTGCCCAGGCGTTTTAACTATTGTACACTTATTACAAGTGTAACTGCTCATCCAACTTAATCACGGGGTAACCCTTTTCAATTATGTTGCAATCTGCCACTCTTTTAAGCAGAACAAACTTTTTTTTGAAGATTTTTTGTTAAATTTTTTGAACCATTAAAGGTTTATAACGTCAACTCCAACTTAATAAAGAAACTTTCATGGAATAGAAAACTTATCTTTTCCAAAAACATAGGCTGGAGCCCAGAGCTCGTCAGCTCTGCTCTGCCAAACGCCTGACACCGCTGGTGTTTCGAAGGCTTCTTCTTCAGGGGTTTTAAACACTGAAAGTTGGAACTTATCCATCCTCTCTCAGACATTTTTATGGTTTCCCCTTGCCATTCCGCAGAAAAGCAGACAGTGGTTCAGGCCACATTGCAAAGGCTGCTCGCTCTGAAGGCGGTGGTGCCAGTTCCAAAGGATCAGGAAGGCACAGGCAGCTATTCCATTTACTCTGTGGTTCCCAAGAAGGAGGGCTCCTTTCGACCTATTCTAGATCTAAAGGGAGCCAATCAAGCCCTTTGGGTTACCCATTTTTGAATGGAAACCTTAAGGTCAGTCGTCATGGTGGTACAGAGGGGAGAATTCCTTACTTCTCTGGATCTCTCGAAGGCGTACCTACACATTCCAATTTGCAGACAGCATCAGCAGTATTTATGGTTTTAGGACGCCATTATCAGTTTCAGTTTCGGCTTGTCCATGGTACCTAGGATCTTTTCAAAGATGTTGGTAGTGGTGACTGCGGCTCTCTGTAAGGAAGGAATTCTGGAATCCATGTTTGGGTGACTGACTAATCTGAGCCAGGTCGGATGCGGAGAGTCAGGTAGTATCGAGCATGATGGTTCGGTTGCTGCAGCACTTGGGATGGATAGTGAATTTGGCCAAAAGCAATCTGCAGCCATCTCAGGTTCTGGAGTATCTGCATGTCCGGTTCGATAAGGCTCAGGCAAAGTATTTCTTCCAACGTCCCACATTCAGAAGATCTGGGGGCAAGTCTGAGCCCTGAGATCGTCAGTCTCTCCGTCGGTATGGTCATAACTACAGACGCTGGGATCAATGGCCATGACAATAGAGGTGTTACTTGGGCACACGCGCATATGCATCCTCTTCAGAGGGTCGCTCCTGGCCTGCTAGAATCCTCAGTCTCAAGAGTACAGTGTGCCATTGACCTTGCTGCCAGAAGTGAGACGACAGTTGCTCTGGTGTTTACGCCAGGACTATATGGAGAAAGGAATGCAGATGGAGATGCCTGATTGGTTGGCGGTTACTACAGGTGTGAGTCTACAGGGTTGGGGAGCTCGCTGTCAGGAGTTAGTAGTGCAGGGACAGTGGGTTCCCAAAGAGGCATCTTAGTCCATCAACCGGCTGGAATCCCGAGCAATTCGGCTAGCTTTACTGCAGTTTGAGGCCCAGTTGGTAGCAAAAGCGGTGAAAGTAATGTCTGACAACGCGACAGCGGTAACCTACTTAAATTATCAAGGGGGGACTTGGAGTCGATAAGTCTCTCAGGACATGAACCTCCTCCTTCTGTGGGTGGAACAGCATTTACTGGCATTGTCTGCTGCTCATATAGCAGGAGTTGACAACGTGACAACAAGCTGGATCCAGGAGAATGGGAATTGGTTCCCAAAGTATTTCATCTTATTGTGGAGTGATGGGGTTGGCCCGATCTGATGGCAAGTCTCAAGAACGCGAAAGTGGATCGCTTTTACATTTGGATGTTCTAGCACTCAAAGTGAATGTGTTGGTTCAGTCCTGGCCATGAGGCTATGTGTTTCCACCATGGTCCATGATCAGTCAGTTAATACAGACAATAGCGTGGCATCCAAGATAGGTGCTCCTGATGGCCCTGGATTAGCCACATATGCCATGGTATGCAGATCTCCATCGTCTACCTGCAGAAGATCCGTGGCATCTCCCACTGCTCGAGGGCCTCTTGCGGCAGGGTCTGGTATTTCACGACAATCCGGATCAGTTTTGTTTTATGATTTGGCCCTTGAGAGAGCTTGGCTGTTGAACTGCGGGTATTCAGGTCCAGTAGTGAAACTCTTTTGTGTGCGAGAGAGTTTGCCACCTCTTTGGCCTATATCCGAGTCTGCCAGGTCTTTGAACATTGGTGTCAGAACCACTCTTGTCTTCCCGTTCCAGCATCTATTCTTTTGATCTTGGAGTTTTTGCAAGAAGGTCTGAGTAAACTTTTGGCTTTGAGCATACTCAAGGTGCAGGTGACCGCCTTAGCATGTTATCAGGGACTCATTCAGGGGAGACCCCTTTCTTCACATCTAGACGAGTCTGATTTCTGAGGGGTGTGAAGCAACTTAGACTCCCCCCTTGCATTTCCCTGTTCCTTTGTGAGATCTGAATCTGGTTCTCTCCTTTTTGGCAGGTCTGCCCTTTCATCCTCTGTCGTTGTTGACCCTGAAGATGGTGTTTCTGGTTGCTATTTTTACGGTGAGGCAGATTTCAGAATTGCAAGCTTTGTCGTGTATAGAACCCTTTTTGGTTATCATACCGGATAGGGTTCAGTTAAGGACAGTACCTGCCTTTCTGCTGAAGATTTTCAGATTTCCATTTGAATCAGTCGATTTTTCTACCATCCTTGAATAGGGATTTGAATGGACAGGAATTCAGGAAACTGCAGCCTTTGGATGTGTGGCAGCATTTATTGTATTATCTGGAGGTTACCAATATTTTTCGTAAGATGGATTGGCTCTTTTTTCTTTCAACGTGGGGTGAAGAAGGGGGAGGCAGTGTAGAGAGATATATCCCATATTTAACAACTGAAAGTATCTAATATGAATCATAATAGCCAAAGAGATGCTGACAGGCAAAAACAATCTCAGTTAAAAAAAAAAAAAAATTTTGCCCAGATGAGAACTTTAACGATTTATTTATTTATTTAAAATCTTTTCTGTACCTTCGTTAAGTTATATACCATCACAACGGTTTACAGAAAGGCACATATAGAATTAAAGGGATTGTATATATTAATACTATCTATAAAGAAGTGCCTTTAAAGTCTGGTTACATAGTTTCATAATAAAGACTATTTGATGAATGTTATAAATATTGTCCTTTTCTACATGTATCAGTATTATTTTCATGTATAACTCTATTGAACTGTATATTTCACTTATGTTAATGGTGCAGTAAAATAACAAAATCGCACATATTGAGTTAAGTGCTGTGTGCTGGTGTTCTGCTGCCTGTATTCATTACTACCCTATTCTCCTTTTTCTCTGAAAAATGCTTGTTTAAAAAGCCAGGTTTTTAAACTCTTTTTGAAAAGTTTAAAATCTCTCTGTAGTCTAATCTCTAGGGGCATGGTGTTCCATAGTATAGGTCCGGCTAAGGATAATGCCCGTTCTCTGACATGGGTCAGTCTTGCTGTTTTAACAGAAGGGATAGCTAGAAGGGCTTTGTTAGAAGATCTCAAGTTTCTATATGGGAAATGTACATGTAGTGCTGTGTTCAGCTATTCTGCTTTTTCGTCGTGAATTAATTTATGTATTGTGCATAGTGTTTTGTATTGTACTCTGTGTTCAGGTGGAAGCCAGTGTAATTCTGCTAGAGTTTCAGTAATGTGATCCCTTTTGTCTTTTACCAGTAAGTATTCTTGGGCAGAGTTTTGCAGTATTTGGAAAGGTCTTAATGTGGTGTATGGTAGTCCTAAAAGAAGGGTGTTACAGTAGTCGGTGCTAGCAAATATTAGTGCTTGTAGGATTGTACGAAAGTTTGTAGGTGTGAGAACCATAAGTTTAGCGTATCCTTCTTTGACTTTTAGTGATACGTGTTGTTTGAGGCTGAGTTCCGTGTCAGTTATCACACCGAGGTTCCGTACTTTTTCGGCTAATTCTATTTTCTGATTATTTTTAAGCTGTATTGGATTTTGAATGACCGTCATATTTTTTTCGTTCTAGATGTAGGAATTCTGTTTTTTTTATATTAATAACTAGTTCCATTTGGTTTAGTAGCTGTTTGATGATGTCTAGGTACATGTTAGCTAGGTTTAGTGTTTTTTCGATTGTGTCTTCAATGGGTATTAATAATTGAATGTCATCAGCATACATGTAGTGTATGATTCCCAGGCCTGCTAGTAGATGGCACACAGGAAGCAGGTAAATTTTAAAGAGTGTTGCAGAGAGTGCTGATTCCTGTGGTACTCCTGTTTGAAGATTTATTTTCTCTGACAATACGTTTTTAATTTTGACTTGAAAAAATCTGTTACTTAGATATGATCTGAACCAGTCGATAGTTTTGTGATGTAGTCCTATTTCTTGTAGTCTTTTTAGAAGTATGTCATGATTTACTGTGTCAAAGGCTGATGATAGGTCTAGCATCACCAGGATGTAATGTTTTCCACTATCAAATCCTCTCAGAATGTTCTCGGTTAGTGAGAGCAGCAAGGTCTCTGTGTTATAATGTTTACGGAATCTATGTTCTGAAGGGTACAGTATATTATTGTTGTCTAAATGCTCAGCCAGTTGTTTTTGTACAGTTTTTTCTATTAATTTTTTCTATTAATTGGGCAAGTCACTTTACCCTCCATTGCCTCAGGTACAAAAACTTAGATTGTAAGCCCTCTGGGGATAGAGAAATACCTACAGTACCTGAATGTAAACCGGTGTGATATCTCAATTGAGATCGAATGTCGGTCTATAAAAATAATAAATTAAAAAAATAAATAAATAATTTTGCAATTAATAGTAAATTTGAAACTGGTCTGTAATTGCTTAGGATAAGGGGGTCACTGATATTTTTCTTTATGATTGGTAGCCCCTTTCAGTATGTCCGGCATTGACCCTTCCTCTAAGGACAGGTTTATGATCTTTGTTAATATAGGGGAAGCTATGTTTGCTAATTTTTTAATGTCCATAGTTGGCAGGATGTCAATTGTATGTGGAACGGGATTTAACTTTTTCAGCATGGATTCCACTTCAATATCTATTATCTCGTCAAACCTAGACCATTATGTGATGTCTCTTTTGTGCATTTTAATTTGTTGTTTAGTTGTATTAGGGATTTTGGTTCTCAGGTTTGCAATTTTGTCACTGAAAAACTGTGCTATTTCGTTGCACCTATTTTCAGGTAAGTTCAGGGGGGACTCCATTTTGTCATTAGTGAGATCTCTAACTATGGTGAATAATGTTCTTGGGTTATTTGCAAATTTTTCAATTTTTGAGCTGTAGTATTGTTTTTTTGCATCAAAAATTATTTGTTTGTAGTAGGCTAAGTGTTTTCTGAATTTAGTTAAGTTTTCATTTGTTTTATATTTTGTCTAATCTTTTTCTTTTTTTCTAAGGTTTCATTTGACTTCTTTTATCTTTTCGTTATACCAGTGAATTCTTTGTTTTGGTTCTTTGATGCGTATATATTTTATGGGGTTAATTTCATTTGCTAGTTTGTTGGTTGTTTTCATCCATGCTTTTGTTGCTGAGTAGCAATCTTTATAATTGAATTCTGTTAGGTTTTCTTCTAATTTGGTTTTTAGTGTTTCAGTGTTATAAGGCGGCCGATACTTAAATTCTGTTGGTTCTTTTATTTGTTTTAATTGGGGTTCAAGAAATGTAATGGTAGATTGGATGAGAAAGTGATCTGACCATGGAATTTGTGTATAATCTGTTTTTGTTTGTTCTAGGTAGCTGTGGTTGATAAATGTCAGGTCGAGGGAGTGTCCTGCTTTATGCGTGGGCTTGTCTGTAATTAGATTGAATCCTAGTGCTGTCATTACATCAATTAGTGTCTGGCAGGTGTTTGATAATGGGTAAACGTCCATGTGAAGATTAAAATCTCCTATTATGATGGTGGGTTTTGATGTATTTATGTGTATTGTGAGGAATTCGATCAGTGGTGAGATGTTTAGTTCAAGGAGGCTTGGTGGACAGTAAATCAGGCATATTTGCATATTGATAGTTTCAAAAATTGCAATTTCATGGTTCCTTGGAGGTGTTGTTGGTAGTAGTTTGCATTTGAATTTTTTTTCAATTATTAGTAGTAGACCGCCCCCTCTTTTATTTGCTCTGGGAATTGAAAAGACATCGTAATTTCTATGCGCTATTGGTTTTTTAGGACTGTCTGATTTTTTTTAACCAGGATTTGGTGATTGCAATGAAATTTGGCTTGTTGTCATATAGTAGATCTGTGATTATTGGGAATTTCTTAGTTATGGATTGTGCATTCACTAGCAGGAAAGTTATCATTAATAAATTGTTTAGCTTTGCATTGTTTGTGCTTTTGGTTCTTTTTATTTGTATAAGGTTATTTGGGTTTGTTTGCTTTGTTTTTCTTGCAGTGTAACTTTCTCTGTATTTCTTTATGTATTTCTCCCCGTACTTACCTTTGTTTAGGCAGACTTTGATTGTTTGTGTTACCTGCTCTTCTCTTTTATTATCCATGTTTAGTATTGTCCAGATTAGCTATGTAGTTAGTTCGTCTTTGTTCTCAGGGTATACGAAAGGGTGTACAAAGGGGAATGCCACTTTGTCGTACTCCTTTGGTGTGCGACGCCGGCACGCGGCACCTCCAATTCCTGGGCCATTTTTAAAGACCCCCCTTTTGGAGCACTTTTGACGCTGGCGACGTCAGCCAAAGGGGAGGGGCGCTGGCAGCTTTTCCGGGTTCATCGGGGCAGGGTGATACAGCTTCTGAAATGAGAGAGAGGAGGGAAAAACAAATGGGAAAACAGGTTAGTGAGCACGGGCAGCTCTTCCAGGTTCCTCAGGGCAGAGTGATACAGCTTCTGAAATGAGAGAGAGGAGAGAAACAAACTGATGGATACTTATCAAGATCTGCTTGTTTGTAAGGCAGAGGGACAATGCAGCAACTTTAACTCAAAAAAGCAGAAGTCACTATTCGGCCAAGGGAAGGCCATAGGGCAGAGGTGCCCCCACCCATGGATGAAAGGGGAGCACTGTGAAATGGAAAAAAGCTGATATGGCCAACTGTATTGGTCAAAACTGGCAGGACTCCCCAAGGAAAAGGGGAGGGGGGAAGAGACCTGTAAAGCGGAAAAGACCCTCCACCCACTACATGACTATGCACAAGCCTGAAGGAAAGCTAGGATATGAGAAACCGCAGCCTTCATAGGATCCACCCCGTGATCTCTACACCAGTCCTCAAACACCGACCAGACGCGCACATAGGCCAAGGACGTAGAATGCTTCCTAGACCATAACAGCGTGACTATAACCGCATCCGAATACCCTTTCGCCTTCAAGCGTTGCCTCTCAAAAGCCATGCCGCGAGACAAAAGTGATCCACCACCTCCAAACAAACGGGGCCCTGACGGAGCAGAGCTGAGAAGTCCCGAAACCGAATGGGCAGCTCGACCACTAACAGTAGGAGATCCGCAAACCATGGCCGCCGAGGCCATTCCAGTGCCACTAGAATCACGTCCGTGGGATGCAGTTCTACACGTCAAAGCACCTTGCCAATCAGAGGCCACGGAGGGAACACGTACAGTAGCACGTCTGTGGGCCATGGCAGCACCAATGCATCCACCCCTTCGGCCCCTCTTTCTCTCCGACGGCTGTAAAATCGCGGCGCCTTTGTGTTCTGAAATGTGGCCATCAGATCCATGTGAGGCGTGCCCCACCTGCTGCAGATGAGTTGGAAAGCTTCCTCCGTTAGCTCCCATTCCCCGGGATCTAGGTGATGTCGACTGAGGAAGTCCGCCTGAATATTGTCTATCCCAGCGATGTGAGAAGCCGCAATGCTGCTGAGATTCTTCTCTGCCCAGCACATCAAGAGTCGCGCTTCCGTCGCCACCAGCTGACTCCATGTCCTGCCCTGGCGATTGATGTACGCCACCGTAGTTGCATTGTCCGACAACACTCTGACCGCCTTCCCCCGAATCAGTGGAAGGAAGGCGTGAAGCGCCAGAGCTACCACCCTAGTCTCCAAGCGATTTATGGACCACTGAGACTGCGCCCGGGACCACCTGCCCTGCACCGAATGCCCAAGACAGACCGCTCCCCAGCCGGAAAGACTGGCATCCGTGGTGACCACCGTCCATTCGTGCATCACTAGAGACACTCCAGACGTCAAGTGATCCGACATGAGCCACCAAGGGAGACTGGCCCTCGCCTGGTCTGTAAGCGGAAGCGGTAGGTGGAATTGTTCCGACACAGGCTTCCAGCGGAACAGTAATGCTGATTGCAATGGTCGTAGATGCGCGAAAGCCCAGGGCACCAAAGATATCGTGGATGCCATGGATCCCAAGATCTGCAGATAATCCCGCACCCGAGGCATCGGTAAGGACAAGAGGCGACACACCTGAGACTGCATCTTGACCACCCTGTCCTGGGTGAGAAACACTTTTCCCTGCTTCGTATCGAATAGCGCCCCCAGAAATTCCAAGGACTGAGTAGGGGTCAACTGACTCTTGGCAAGATTGACCAACCACCCGAGAGAGCGCAAGAGCTGTAAAACCCTTGTGACCACCTTCCGACACAGCAACTCCGACTTCGCCCGAATCAACCAATCGTCCAAGTAGGGTTGCACCAGAAACCCTTCTCTCCTGAGTTGAGCTGCCACTACCACCATCACTTTGGTGAACGTGCGCGGTGCGGTGGCGAGACCGAACGGAAGAGCTCGGAATTGATAATGCCTTCCCAGGATGCAGAATCTGAGAAATCTCTGATAAGATGGCTGAATTCCTATGTGCAGATAGGCTTCCGTGAGATCCAAGGATGCCAGAAATTCGCCGGGACGAACAGAGGCGACCACCGGCCAGATCGTTTCCAATTTGAATTGTGGAATCCGTAGACACCTGTTCACCCCCTTTAAGTCCAGGATCGGTCTGAAGGTTCCCTCTTTCTTGGGCACTACGAAGTAAATGATTGACAAACTGAAGAGTAGTAAATCACCTGGACCGGATGGTATACTTCCCAGGGTTCTGAAGGAACTAAAAAATGAAATTTCAGACCTATTAGTAAAACTTTGTAACCTATCATTAAAATCATCCATTATACCTGAAGACTGGAGGGTGGCTAATGTAACCCCAATATTTAAAAAGGGCTCCAGGGACGATCTGGGAAACTACAGACCAGTTAGCCTGACTTCAGTGCCAGGAAAAATAGTGGAACGTGTTCTAAATATCAAAATCACAGAACATATAGAAAGACATGGTTTAATGGAACAAAGTCAGCATGGCTTTACCCAAGGCAAGTCTTGCCTCACAAATCTGCTTCACATTTTTGAAGGAGTTAATAAACATGTAGATAAAGATGAACTGGTAGATGTAGTGTATTTGGATTTTCAGAAGACGTTTGACAAAGTTCCTCATGAGAGGCTTCTAGGAAAAGTAAAAAGTCATGGGATAGGTGGCGATGTCCTTTCATGGATTACAAACTGGCTAAAAGACAGGAAACAGAGAATAGGATTAAATGGACAATTTTCTCAGTGGAAGGGAGTGAGCAGTGGAGTGCCTCAGGGGTCTGTACTTGGACCGGTGCTTTTCAATATATATATAAATGATCTGGAAAGAAATACGACGAGTGAGGTAATCAAATTTGCAGATGATACAAAATTGTTCAGAGTAGTTAAATCATAAGAACATAAGTAATTGCCATGCTGGGTCAGACCAAGGGTCCATCAAGCCCAGCATCCTGTTTCCAACAGAGGCCAAAACCAGGCCACAAGAACCTGGCAATTACCCAAACACTAAGAAGATCCCATGCTACTGATGCAATTAAAAGCAGTGGCTATTCCCTAAGTAAAATTGATTAATAGCCATTAATGGACTTCTCCTCCAAGAACTTATCCAAACCTTTTTTGAACCCAGCTACACTAACTGCACTAACCACATCCTCTGGCAACAAATTCCAGAGCTTTATTGTGCGTTGAGTGAAAAAGAATTTTCTCCGATTAGTCTTAAATGTGCTACTTGCTAACTTCATGGAATGCCCCCTAGTCCTTCTATTATTCGAAAGTGAAAATAACTGAGTCACATCTACTCGTTCAAGACCTCTCATGATCTTAAAGACCTCTATCATATCCCCCCTCAGCCGTCTCTTCTCCAAGCTGAACAGCCCTAATCTCTTCAGCCTTTCCTCATAGGGAAGCTGTTCCATCCCCTTTATCATTTTGGTTGCCCTTCTCTGTACCTTCTCCATCGCAACTATATCTTTTTTGAGATGCGGCGACCAGAATTGTACACAGTATTCAAGGTGTGGTCTCACCATGGAGCGATATAGAGGCATTATGACATTTTCCATTCTATTAACCATTCCCTTCCTAATAATTCCTAACATTCTATTTGCTTTTTTGACTGCTGCAGCACACTGAGCTGACGATTTTAAAGTATTATCCACTATGATGCCTAGATCTTTTTCCTGGGTGGTAGCTCCTAATATGGAACCTAACATCGTGTAACTACAGCAACGATTATTTTTCCCTATATGCAACACCTTGCACTTGTCCACATTAAATTTCATCTGCCATTTGGATGCCCAATCTTCAAGTCTTGCAAGGTCCTCCTGCAATGTATCACAGTCTGCTTGTGATTTAACTACTCTGAATAATTTTGTATCATCTGCAAATTTGATAACCTCACTCGTCGTATTCCTTTCCAGATCATTTATATATATATTGAAAAGCACCGGTCCAAGTACAGATCCCTGAGGCACTCCACTGTTTACCCTTTTCCACTGAGAAAATTGACCATTTAATCCTACTCTCTGTTTCCTGTCTTTTAACCAGCTTGTAATCCATGAAAGGACATCGCCTCCTATCCCATGACTTTTTAGTTTTCGTAGAAGCCTCTCATGAGGGACTCTGTCAAACGCCTTCTGAAAATCCAAATACACTACATCTACCGGTTCACCTTTATCCACATGTTTATTAACCCCTTCAAAAAAATGAAGCAGATTTGTTAGGCAAGACTTCCCTTGGGTAAATCCATGTTGACTATGTTCCATTAAATCATGTCTTTCTATATGCTTTACAATTTTGTTCTCGAGAATAGTTTCCACTATTTTTCCCGGCACTGAAGTCAGGCTCACTGGTCTATAGTTACCTGGATCACCCCTGGAGCCTTTTTTAAATATTGGGGTTACATTGGCCACCCTCCAGTCTTCAGGTACAATGGATGATTTTAATGATAGGTTACAAATTTTAACTAATAGATCAGAAATTTCATTTTTGAGTTCCTTCAGAACCCTAGGATGCATACCATCCGGTCCAGGTGATTTGCTACTCTTTAGTTTGTCAATCTGGCCTACTACATCTTCCAGGTTCACAGTGATTTCGTTCAGTTCGTCTGACTCATCATCCCTGAAAACCATCTCCGGAACTGGTATCTCCCCAACATCCTCATTTGTAAACACGGAGGCAAAGAATGCATTTAGTCTTTCTGCAATGGCCTTATCTTCCCTAAGAGCCCCTTTAACCCCTCTGTCATCTAATGGTCCAACCGATTCCCTCACAGGTTTCTTGCTTTGGATATATTTTAAAAAGTTTTTATTATGAGTTTTTGCCTCTATGGCCAATTTCATTTCAAATTCTCTCTTCGCCTGTCTTATCAATGTTTTACACTTAGCTTGACAATGCTTATGTTTTATCCTATTTTCTTCAGATGGATCCTTCTTCCAGTTTTTGAAGGATGTTTTTTTGGCTAAAATAGCCTCTTTCACCTCACCTTTTAACCATGACGGTAATCGTTTTTCCTTCCTTCTACCTTTCTTAATGCGCGGAATACATATGGACTGCGCCTCTAGGATTGTATTTTTAAACAATGTCCATGCCTGTTGAACACTTTTAACCTTTGCAGCTGCACCTTTCAATTTTTTTCTAACTATTTTTCTCATTTTATCAAAGTTTCCCTTTTTAAAATTTAGTGTTAGAGCTGCAGATTTGCTTATTGTCCCCCTTCCAGTTATTAGTTTAAATTTGATCATGTTATGATCACTGTTGCCAAGTGGCCCCACCACCGTTACTTCTCTCACCAAATCTTGCATTCCACTAAGAATTAAATCTAAAATAGCTCCCTCTCTTGTTGGTTCCTGAACCAATTGCTCCATGAAGCAATCATTTATTACATCCAGGAACTTTATGTCTCTAGCAAGTCCTGATGTTACATTTACCCAGTCAATATTGGGGTAATTGAAATCTCCTATTATTATTGCACTGCCAAATTGGTTTGCTTCCCTGATTTCTCTTAGCATTTCATCATCTGTCTGACCATTTTGTCCAGGTGGACGGTAGTTTACTCCTATCACTATACTCTTACCCAACACACATGGGATTTCTACCCATATAGTTTCTACTGAGCCTTTAGTCTCTTGTATGATCTTTATCCTGTTGGACTCTATACCCTCCCGGTCATAAAGTGCCACACCCCCACCAAGTTGATCCTCCCTATCATTGCGATATAATTTGAACCCTGATATAGCACTGTCCCATTGGTTATCCTCCTTCCACCAAGTCTCTGTGATGCCAATTATGTCAATCTCATCATTTGCTGCTATACACTCTAACTCTTCCATCTTACTACTTAGACTTCTGGCATTGGCATACAGACATTTCAAAGTGTGTTTTTTTCTTGTTTTAACAACCTGCTTTTCAGTTGTTTGGGATAATTCGGAAATCATTAGCTTTGGTGATTTGTTACATATAGGTATATGAACTATGTTTGCATTTAATGGAACCTCTCTGTTGGGATGCCCTAACTCTCCTGTTTCATTAGTATCCTTCAAGGATACATTTCTCTGAACCATGCACTGCTGAGTGACTGTCGGCTTTCCCCCTTGTTCTAGTTTAAAAGCAGAAGCTCATCTTTTTAGATTCTACTGTATTTATTTTAACTTTGAATGATCTCTCTGTTAAATAAGATTGTGTTTCTTCTGCAGGTGCAGGATCGAACAGTGAGAGTTTTCTCTGAAAGTGCGACGATGGTGGTGTATATCAACTGTCAGGGCAGGACAAGTAGTCCTGGGATGGATCAGGGGGCCCAGGAACTGTTTGGGCAGAGCGGTACCTGGTGGGGATAGCAGCATCTCATGTGGCTGGAGTGGACAATGTACAGGTGAATTTTCTCAGCAGGCAGCGTTTGGATCCAGGGGAATGGGAGTTGTCCGCAGAGGCTATGGATCTCGTTCGAGCCAGGTGGGGTGTGCCCCAGTTGGATCTGTTGGCTTGGAAGGGATTGACAAGTTAGTCCACCCTTGGCCAGCGGGCATTCTCCTGTATGTGTTTCCTCTATGGCCCTTAGTGGTGCAAGTCTTGAGATGCATAGAGTGGCATCCAGTAAGGGTAGTGTTGGTAGCGCCAGAGTGGCTGGAGTGCCCATGGTTTGCCGATCTGGTGCATCTTGCGGTGGATGGACCCATCAGACTAGGTCATCTGCAAGGGTTGCTGCACCAGAGACCCATCTTCTTGAATCAGGCAGATCGCTTCTGTCTCCCAGCCTGGCTTTTGAGAGGCGACAATTGCACCTGAAAGGGTACTCGGAAGCAGTGATTCATTTTCTAAAAGGGTGAAACATTTACACCCTCCATTCTGTTGGATGTGTCCACCTTGGAACCTTAATTTGGTCCTAAGGGTTCTGTGTGGTCCTCCTTTTGAGCCTTTGAGGCATGCCTCTGTGAAGGTCCTGACTCTGAAGATAGTATTCTTGGTGGCAATATGTTCGGCCAGGTGTATCTCGGTGCTGTCGTGCAGGAATCTTTTTCTGCATATTTCAGATGATGAGGTCTCGTTGCGTACGGTGCCCTCCTTTTTGCCGAAGGTAGTTTTCTCCTTTCATGTTAACAAGGCGGTGGAGCTTCCCGCATTTCGTCATTTGACGCCAGAGGTGCCGCATGCGAGGGAACTACATTTATTGGATGTTCATCAGACTCTGTTGCAATCTCGTTGGCATATATCTGTAAGGGGTGCACGGTTCTGGAAGGGTTGATTGCCCACTCTAGCAGGGCACAGGCAGCATCCTGAGTGGAATATCAGTTGGTTTCTCTACAGGAGATTTGTCGGGCAGCGACATTGTCTTTGCCTCACACCATTACCAAGCATTACAGATTAGATGTGAGAGCCCAGGAGGAGGCTTCTTTTGGGGAAATTTTGTTGTGTGCTGGTCTTTCGGATTCTCGCCCAGTGTAGAGGGGCTTGGTAACATCCGACTTGTCTGGACTGATCAGGGATATGACCAGGTTCTTACCTGCTAATTTTCGTTCTTGGAATACCACAGATCGGTCCAGAAGCCAGCCTTCATAATTGCGAAAGACTAGGAAGTATCTGATTGTAAATAGTACAGATATTTTCATCTTGTTTGGTTGAAGGTTTTCAGTTCTTTGTTTGGATGTATTGGCTCCAGATCAGGGAGTCTAACCTGGTTCCTACTCGCCTTGGAAAGGGGAGTTCTTTAGTGTTGCCGGGTATCCATCTTGGCTTGGGTATAGTTTCAATAGTGAGGACTCTCGTTTATGTAGCAGTATCTCAAAGTCTTTTTTCTCTGCCTCCTTCAGCTGGTAGGGATGCAAAACCCACTTGTCTGGACTGACAAGTGGGTTCCACTTGTCAGTCCAAGACAAGTGGTGTTCCAAGAATGAAAATTAGCAAGTAAGAACCAATTTTCCTATAGCTGTGAATGTTGTCCTTTATTTTCTCATGTGGTAAAGCTGCCCAATCCTCTTGGCAAAAAGCCTCCAGATCCTGTAAATTCTTTGGTTGTCTAGCATGTTTGAGTTCTCAAAGTGATTCAGTGATGTTGTGGTCAGGAGACTGTGATGCCCACTCCAGAACCTTCACTTTCTTCTGCTGCAGCCACTGAAGGGTCAACTTGGCCTTATGTTTTGGATATTTGTCATGTTGGAAAGTCCAAATGTGCCCCCTTGCGCAGCTTCCTGGCTGATGAATGCAAATTCTCCTCTAATATTTTCTGATAAGATGCTGCATTCATCCTGTCATCAATTTTGACTAAATGCTCAGTGCCACTGTAGCTCACCTGCCCCCCCCCCCACCCCCCCAAAAAAAATAAAAACAACCCATCAGAGATTCACTTCCATGCTTCACAGTAGGGGATGGTGTGCTCTTCATAGGCCTTGTTGACTTCTCTCCTAACATAGCATTTATGATTGTGACTATAAAGTTCAATTTTGTCTCATCACTCCAAATTATTTTGTTCCAGAAGTTTTGAGTCTTTTCTAGGTGCTGCTTGGTGTATTGTAAGTGGGCTATTTTGTGGCATTGGTGCAGCAATGCTTTTTTCTGGCCACTCCACCATGCAGCTCATTTTTGTTCAAGTATCTCCTTATTGTGAGTGCTGAAACACCCACATCACTTTCTTTCAGAGAAGCCTGTATTTCAGTAGAAGAGGCTTATGGCTTTTTCTTTGCATCCTGACAAATTTTCCTGGCAGTTGTATCTGAAATCTTTCTTGGTCTACCTGACCATGGCTTGGTATTAACAGAACCTATAATTTTTCACTTCTTGATCACAGTTTGAACAGTACTGATTGGCATTTTCAAATCTTTGGATATCTTTTTATATCCTTTTCCTGATTTATAAAGTTGAACTACTTTTGCTCGCAGATCCTTTGTCAGTTCTTTAGCTTTCCTCATGCTTCAGTTGTCACCAACATCAGTGCAGCCCTGGATGAAATGCAAAAGGGTTTCTCAAGAGCTAAGAAACTCATTGACTTATTTATACACAGAAACGACAATCAAACAAGGCACAAGTGTGGATCCCTACCCTTCATTGCCATCTCAACCTGTGTGTGTCAACTTGAGTGCATATTATCAGCCCAAACATCCAAGGGTATGCAAACCTTTGAACAGGACCACTTTATTATTTTCTTTATTGCTGTGGATTGTTTAATGATTGTGCTATTCTGTGATGCATAATAGTTTAATTTGAAACACATTAAAAAATAACAGATATGTTTTGTCTACTCACTCATGTTTTCTTAAAATTCTACTCATCTTACAAATTCTGCAAGGGTTATGTAAACTTACGATCACAACTGTATCTGCTCGAGAGCAGATGTCACTTTTGTGCACATATGTCGATGCACATACTGGGGATATCCGCAAATTTTCAAAGCAAATTTATGCACAGACATCTGCTTTGAAAGTTTGGGCTAAAATCTGTCTGCTTTTTGAATATTACCTTCCCTATGAATATGCAGTCATTTAATAATCCCCACCCCCTTATAATAAAATCACAACTGTAACCCTCTTTTCTATTAATCATAGCAAAACTATAATACAGAAATACAAACCCTCCTGTTAAACCCTTCCTATCCCATATGATGGATCAGATAGTCAATAAATCCTCGTTGTAACCTAATCACTGGAATATGTTCAAAAAGATTATTTTGAAATGAAGGATGTTGTGATTCAGTTTCTCTTCTCCTCTTTACAGTCAACCCTCTGAAACACACATCTTAAAGCACAGATAGAAACCTCCTAAAACAGAATCCCCCAGTGGAGTCCTTTATTAGCAAGTTCTGTTCTTCATGCTTTGGAAATTGATGCAGCCTCTAATCTCCTTGGGCAGTGTCTTCAGCTAACAGTGTTCCTCTTTCCTTGATAATACCAACTCCTATGCATGCCCTTCCAGAGACCTACCACCCTCAGCTCTATGGAACAGCACACCCCTTTATAAGTCTTTCAGTATCCTAGCCTGGGCCCAGTCATAGTACATTTATCACCATGATACAATGATGTCTCCTCTAACTACTGCTGTTTACATTTCCTATGTATTCTCTGCCTCCAGCAGCTGCTCTACCTCCTGTCTGTCTGTGCCTGTAAATTGTTAAAATATTTACATTTTATCCAAAAAAGGACAAAATTGTGTTAAACACTGTTGAAAAATGCTAGTGTCTGATTTCCAAAGGAAAGATGAAGAATGAATTAAAGGTGTTCTGAGGAAACTATAATAAATATTATAGGCAGGTGGTGTCTTAAGATTTGTGTGGTATTTTCACAAGGTTTTGGATCATCACAGTTTACCCTGACCTCAAACATTCTCTCTAGGCCCAGTTCAGACTGAAATGTCCAGCCATGCTTTGATCACTTAAAGCACTGTATGTGATTGCAATTCACTCTTTCCAGCCACAAAAAGCACGCAATATAGCTTAACTGCAGCAAAATGGTTTTAATTCAAGTTCACAATTCAGTTGTGTCTTGACATATTTGAAACCTCTTCTTGAGATGCTAAAGTATCAACTTTTTTTTTTTTATCTGCAGCTTCTCAAAGGCTGGTAGAGAATATGAAAGCTGCTGCATTAAGCCAGGTGAGTTTGCCATTGACATATTATAACAGCGCATATTACACACATTATAGAGCATGTCAGGATGTTCAAACTGGACAAGGATACCTCCTCTAAAGGCCCTCGTCCTCTGACAGTTGTTTGGATCCCTTTTGAAAATATCCTGCTCCCTAGTACAGGACTCTTCCTGACTGGAACAAGCCCCCTGCTCTTTTCTGAGGTTTTTCCTCAAATCAACAGCTGCATAAGACATTCTCTTATGCTTGGTATCATCATATAAAAGTGATGACTTTTCCAATTACACCAAGGACCCTATTTACTAAGGGGCAGATTTTAAAAAGTTGCGCGAGCGCGTACTTTTGTTCGCAGCAGCAGGCGTGAACAAAAGTACGCGTAGCCGCGCGTATCTTATAAAATCTGGGGTCGGCGCGCGCAAGGCTGCGCAAAATCGGCAGCCTGCGCACGCCGAGCCGCGCAGCCTGCCTCTGTTCCCTCCAAGGCCGCTCCGATTTCGGAGCGGCCTCGGAGGGAACTTTCCTTCGCCCTCCTCGCACCTTCCCCTCCCTTCCCCTACCTAACCCCCCCTTAACTTTGCGCGCGTCGGCTGGCAGCCCCGCTCCGTCCTCCAGTCCCGGGGGCTGGTCCGGAGGCCTTGACCACGCCCCCGGGCCGGCGCCCCCGAAATGCCACGGCCCGCCCCCAAAACGCCGCGTCAGTAGGCCCCGCCCCCGACACGCCCCCTTACAAAAGCCCTGGGACTTACGCGCGTCCCGGGGCTTTACGCGCGCCAGCGGCCTATGCAAAATCGGCGCGCGGGCCTTTGAAAATCCACCCCTAAGTGTTTTTTGCATGGACACAAAATGGAAGAACTGTTAATGGTTCCAGAAGTAATAAACTGTGCCATGAGAGCTTTTTGGTGTCTTGTCTGCTGGGGTACAGAGCCTTACTAATGCAGGAGGACAACTTTATAATAGTGGGCATATTTAGCAGCACTGACTTTTACGCCACTTCAAATGGAGTCCCTATTATACCTTCCATCTATGAATTGTCCTGCCTTATACCAACAAAGCATGCAGTGAAGCATGTCCATTCTCTGGCTAAAAGGAAAAAAGTAAGCTTAAATGTGCACTTGTGAGAAGAGAGACATTGAAATGTTCAGATAACAGCCCTAAACTCTTCCTAGATGTTCTCAGACTGGGAACCTCCTCTGTGCCAGGAGAACTGCCCAGTCTTCAGTATGTGGCATGTCTTTTCTTTTCCTTTCATAGTGGTTGGCTTTTGGTTTTACTTTTTGACAGCTTGAAACTCCAGGACCACAATTTCTAAACAGCAATGAATATGAGATGAAGCTTCTCGCTTTGCAGGCGCAGTTGAGAGAGAGCCAGAAGGGGTCTACAGAGGAGATGCTGGCCTCCCAGACCCGCATGCTGGAGCTAGAGAGTCAGGTAAAGGATGTGGGACAGACCTCTTTGTCAGATCCCTTCACCACATGTAGAATTACAATTTTTCCTAATAATTTAGTCCTGACCTGCAACATCCCCTGCTGTGGTAGCATTGGGAATGAAACGTAATTCTGCTTCTCTGTTGCTGCATTGCTTCATATCACAGTACTTGGACTCTACACATTTCTGCTAATGCACTTGACCCCTAACCTCCATCACCAGTGTTGAAACTTGCACAAGATTTTGTCAATGCAAGGTGGCCATGACCAACAGTACCTCTTACTACTTTAGCTCTGCCATGCACAGTAGATTTGTCCTGCAGCAGTTAAGGGTCCCCCTTAATATAGATCTGCTAGTGTACCTCAATCCTGATGTATGTGAAATGCATATCTGTTTGTTCTTTCAGTTCCATCTTCTGCTGAGCAGAGACTATTGGGCTAAATCCCAGGATAGTTTTATGAGATTGACCAGTTGCCCCTGCTTTCCCCAGGAAGGCTGCAACACAAAACTCTTTTCCTGTTCATACCCCAGATCGATCCAGATGCATGGATTTTGCCTCCCAGTCAGCAGATGGAGATGGAGAAGAAAAACATTACTGACACTGCTATTTAACCTAGTGTGCCACCTGCAGTCCTCAATATTTCTCTGTCTCCAGCAGAAGAGGTACAGAACCTACAGTCTGGAGATTAAAAAAAAACAAGAAATAAAAGGAGACATTCCCTGTACGTACCAGGATCAGTCCAGACGGTGGGTTATGTCCCCCGTCCAGCAGATGGAGTCAGAACAGACTTCTAGGGACATCACCAGTATAAGCCAGTGCACCCTCTGCTGGAGCTCAGTATCTTTCTGACTCCAGCAGATGAGAGTTGGGGGGGGATCCATCGGCTCCCCCAGGCTGACAGGATTTAGATATTTTTTTCTCTTTCTTCTCTTTCTACCTGTCATATCCTTTTGTGCTGCTTTGGATCATGTTAGATTTGCAGCATGTTGCTGCACCAGATTCAGCGCAAGAGCGGAGGGAATTTCGGGAGGTTTCTCCCCCCCGAATTTATCCCCGGAGGTGGGATTGCCCGCCCCAGAGTCCTCAGAGACTTCCTCCTCGGGCCCCCCTCCCAGCTTGCCGCATTTTTCTCCTGAATTCATACTGCTCATGCACAGTGCTTACTTGCAGGGACTAGGGACCGCCGGGGGTCCCCTCCCGGGCCCCCCACCGTCCAAGGCCCCTAGAATTTCCTCGGCTCTGTATGTTGCGCCCCCTGACCTTCAGGGTTTGGTGTCGGGGGCCCCTGGGCCGCTTCCTCGTCCACGGTCTGCCCTAGGGGGTACGGGAGCGGCTTCTCCGTCGTGGGGAGCCTCCCCGGAGCCTTCGGACCCCACGCAGACGGACCTGCCTTCCGAAGGGGACGACCCGCTGGCGCTTCGCATTTTCCAGAGGGATGAGCTGAATGATCTGATTACACAGATCCTTCTGGAACTGGATCTCGACCCCCCACCGGACCCGCCGGCTCCGGTTGCGCCCGCAGTCGCCACCTCGGCCAGAAAGGGGGATCCGGTACTCGCCGCTCTTCGCCCTAGACCTCGGGCTTTTCCCATCCATGATTCCTTTCTGCAGCTGCTCACCAGGGAGTGGGATACTCCTGAAGCCTCGTTGAAAGTCACGCGGGCCATGGAGAAATTGTATCCGCTACCGGAGGATTTCTTGGATCTCATTAAGGTTCCCAAGGTGGACTCGGCTGTTTCGGCGGTTACCAAGAGGACGACGATCCCGGTCACGGGTGGCACGGCCCTGCGGGATACCCAGGATCGCAAGTTGGAAGTTTTCCTGAAACGGGTGTTTGAAGTCTCCGCCTTGGGAATGCGAGCCATGATGTGTACCTCTCTGACGCAGCAAGCCAGCCTCCGGTGGGTTCAATAGCTACTCACTTCCAGGTCTCTACCGCCGGAGGAGACCGCACAGGCAGACCGCTTGGAGGCCGCCATAGCCTATAGGGCAGATGCTCTTTACGATCTCTTCCGAGTTCTGGCGCAGTCAATGGTCTCGGTAGTGGCGGCCAGGCGCCTCCTCTGGCTGCGCAATTGGGCGGCGGATGCCTCCTCCAAGTCGAGCTTGGGCTCCTTGCCGTTCTGGGGCAAGTTTCTTTTTGACTGGGTAAATGTAACATCAGGACTGCTAGAGAGATAAAGTTCTTGGATGGATTAAATGACAGTTTTTTGAAGCAACTGGTTCAGGAACAGATAAGCAAGGGAGCAATTTTAGATCGAATTCTCTCTCTGGTGATCAGTGGAGAGCAGGATCTGGTGAGAGAGGTAATGGTGATGGGGCCGCTTGACAATAGTGATCATAACATGATCAAATTTGAATTAATGGCAGGAACGGGGACAGTAAGTAAATCCATGGCTATAGAACTAAACTTTCAAAAGGGAAATTTTGACAAAATGAGGAAAATAGTTTAAAAAAAGAAAAGAAAGGTGCAGCTACAAAGGTAAAAAGTGTGCAACAGGTGTGAACATTGTTAAAAATACCATCTTAGAAGCGCAGTCCAGTTGTATTCCACGCATTCAGAAAGGTGGAAGGAAGGCCAAACGATTATTGACATGGTTAAAACGTGAGGTGAAAGAGGCTATTCTAGCCAAAAGATCTTCATTCAAAAATCAGAAGAAGGATCCATCAGAGGAAAGTAGGATAAAGCATAAGCATTGGCAAGTTAAATGTAAGACATTGATAAGATTGGCTAAGAGAGAATATGAAGAGAAGTTGGCCACAGAGGCTAAAACTCATAATACATTTAAAAAATATATATCCAAAGCAGAAAGCCTGCGAGGGAGTCGATAGCAGTTAGATCATCAAGGGGTTAAAGGGGGCACTTAGGGAAGATAAAGTAATTGCGGAAAGACTAAACAAATTCTTTGCTTTGATGTTACTAAAGAGGATTTTGGAGGTATATCCGTTCCAGAGATGGTTTTCAAGGGTGATGATTCAGATGAACTGAACAAAATTATGGTGAACCTGGAAGATGTAGTAGACTAGATTGACAAACTGAAGAGTAGTAAATTGCCTGGACCAAATGGTATACACCCCAGGGTTCTGAAAGAACTAAAAAATGAAATTGCATGTCTATTAGTAACCTTTCATTCAAACAGTCCATTGTACCTGAAGACTGGAGGGTGGCCAATGTTGATTGGCATTTTTTATTTATCTTTTTAGCTATTATTTATTAAATACTGTGTATGTACTCCTGTGTGTGTATAATAATGTCATACAATAATTTTTTTATTCTATATATGTTTTTAATTTTTGTTTTCAACTGTACCACATTCTATTAATAAAGAATCCCTTTTCTACCGATCTAATCTCCTTGGTTGCTACAGAGATAGCTCCGAGCAGCATTTTGGAGGTGCTAAGTCTGTCCAATGAAGGCAAGCTGTTCACTGCTTCGTGGAAGCTGTCGGAGGAAGGTTATCCTGTTTTTGTGAGGAAGGGACCAGAATCACTTCCGATCAGTGGGTTCTGGAAGTAATAAGGGATGGCTACACCCTTATTACTTCCAGAAGCCTATGTAGTGCCCTGTTTCGTTTTGCCTGAAAAGCAGGCGGCAGTGCCTGTCACACTACTAAGGCTGCAGCGCCTGGAAGTCATCATCCCGGTTCCCCTGGAGAACAAGGTTGAGGAAAATATTCGGTTTACTTCGTGGTTCCCAAGAAGGAGGGTTCCTTTCGGCCCATTCTAGATCTGCAGAGGGTCAATGCATCCTTGCGGGTGCCACGCTTTTGTATGGAGACACTGCGGGCGGTGATTGCAGCGGTGCACAAGGGGGAGTTTCTCATGTCCTTGTTGCTAATAGAAGCGTATCTGCACATTCCCATCCGAGCAGTCCATCAAAAGATTCTGCGCATCACGGTGCTAGGGGAGCATTTTCAATTTCGAGCACTTCCCTTCAGGCTCGTGACTGCACCAAGAACATTCACAAAGGTGTGATGGTGGCAGAGGCGACGACCCTCAGAAGGGAAGGGATCCTAGTACATCCGTACCTGGACGATTGGCTCATTAGGGCAAAGTCAAAGATGGAGTGTCGTTGTTCCATCTGATGAGTAACGGAATGCCAAAGGTCTTTGGGTTGGGTGATAAACCTGGAGAAAGAGCCACCTGCAGCCATCTCAGTCATTGGAATATCTGGGGTCTCGATTTGAAAGCCGGTTAGGCAAGATGTTCCTTACCCCAGAGAGAGTGGTCAAGTTGCAGCTCAAGTGGCTCGGCTGCTGAATCTGTTAGTTCTCAAAGTTTGGAATTATTTACAAGTTCTAGGTCCCATGGCATCTACGGTGGAGTTAGTGCCATGGGCCTTTGCTCACATGCAACTTCTCCAGAAGGTACTCTTGTCCCGTTGGAATCCGTTGTTGGAGGAGTTTCAGCTACCGTTGCCACTCCAGATCCAGTCTCGTGGTGGCTTTGTGCCCCAGTTTGGAGAAAGGAGTGGATCTAGAGTTTCTGGACTGGGTGATTGTGACCACAGGTGCCAGCCACCATGGCTGGGAAGCAGTTTGTCAGGGAGTGGCAGCCCAGGGGCAGTGGTCGCTGGTGGAGGCATTCTTGTCGATCAACCATCTGGAAACAAGAGTGGTTCACAGAGCATTACTTCTCTTTCTTTCACGAATTCAGGGGCATGCGGTGCACATGTTCTCGGACAAAGCGACAACAGTGGCCTACATCAATCGGCAGGGTGGAACAAAGAGTCGTTTAGTGGCTTGGAAGATTCAGAGGTTCTTTGCCTGGGCAAAAGGACATCTAGCAGTCCTAACAGCTTTGCACATGGCAGAAGTGGACAATATGAAAGTGTATTATCTCAGTAGGCAACAGCTGGACCCAGGGGAATACGAGCCATCAGCGGAGGCCTTTGCCCTCATTTGGCGCAAGTGGGGTGAGCCCCATTTCAATCTCATGGCAACTCAGAAGAATTCCAAGGTGATCAGGTTTTTCAGCTGCAGGAAGGAATTTGGCTCAGAAGGAATTGATGCTCTAGTGCAGCCGTGGCCAGTGAGACTTCTGCTGTATGTATTCCTCCATGACCACTCGTAGGTCGGGTACTACTTCGCATCAAACGCATCCAGAAAGAGTGATCCTGGTGGTGCCAGAGTGGCTGCGCCTTCCGTGGTTTGTAGATCTGGTTCAGCTGGCAGTGGGCTGTCCCGTCTAATGAAGTCACCCGCGGGGATTACTACGCCAAGGGTCCAACTTGTCAGAACAGGCTTCTCTCTAGTGGCCTGGCTTTTGAGAGGTAACGCTTCCGCTTGAAGGGATATTCAGATCTTCTTCAGGATAGAAGGTCATCTACTTCTTTGGCATATATCCAAGTCTGGAGAGTGTTTAAGTCCCAGTGAGGGTCCACAACATTGATCTTTTACAGGTAGAAGTTGCTAGGTCTAGGCCTTTTTGCAAGATGGCTTGTCAAAGGGTTTAGCCTATAATTCTCTCCAAGTCAGGTAGCAGCCTTAGGCTGTTTCTGAGTTAGGCTTCAAGGGAGGCTGCTAGTGTCTCATCTGGACATCGTTCATTTTCTTAAAGGAGCAAAGCAGTTGCGTCCTCCGGTTCGTATGATGTGCCTGATTGGAATCTTAATCTGGTTCTTCGAGTACGGTGTGGGCCTCCTTTTGAATCATTAAGAAGGGAGTCGTTGAAGGAACTCACCTTGAAAACTGTATTCCTGGTGGTGATTTGTTCAGCTAGGTGAATTCCAGAGCTACAAGCCTTATCATGAAGAGATCCTTTTTTGCAGACTTCGGACGATGGAGTCTCATTGCGTACAGTGCCTTCCTTTTTATCCAAAGTCATATCTGCCTTTCATCTTAGCCAGATGGTGGAATTACCAGGCTTTCCCACCTGACATCTGATTCACTCCATGTGAAGGAGCTTCATCTTTTGGACGTGTGTCGAGTCATATTTCAGTATCTCAAAGTTACAAATGATTTTCGGAGGTCGGTTCATCTATTCAGTAAAGCAAAGAGGGGTTGCAAAGCTGCTAAGAGCATGATTGCGAGAAGGTTGAAGGAAGCGATTATTTTGACCTGTATCTGTAAGGGTCAGTCGCTCGGTCCCGGAGGGGCTGCTGGCACATTTAGCTAGGGTGCAGGCAGCCTCCTGGGTGGAGTGCCAATTGGTTTCTCTGCAGGAGATTTGTCGAGCAGCGACTTGGTTTTCTTTGCGCACTTTTACCAGCCATTACCGTTTGGATGTACGGGTTCCAGAAGAGACCACGTTTGGTGAAAGTGTACTGCATGCAGGTCTTTCAGGTTCCCACCTAGTGTAGATGGGCTTGGGTACATCCCACTTGTGGGGACTGATCTGGCACATGAACAGGAAAGGAAAACTGATTCTCACCTGCTAATTTTCATTCCTGGAATATCCCAGATCAGTCCAGACTCCCATACCCTTATTGTTGTGAAAGACCTTTCCTGCTTCTGGATTCTGCTGGTGATGCAGAATTTGAATGCAAAATTTGAACAAGACTGTAAATAGTTAAGCAATTTTGGCATTAGAAGTTTTTCACTACCCTAAGTTGAGGGTTCAGTTTTGTTGGGAGCTCTGGAGGGAAAATCCTTGTAGTTTGGGAAATAGTCATCTTGGCTTGGGTATAGATCAATACTGAGGGACTGCAGGTGGTACTCTCTGTTAAGTAACAGTGCCTGAAAAGTTTTTATTCTTTGCCTCCATCTTCTGGTAGGGATGCGAAACCCACTTGTCTGGACTGATCTGTGGTATTCCAGGAACGAAAATGAGCAGATAAGAACCAATTTTCCTCTGGATTTGATTGTATTGAAGCAGAACACCAAGGCATACCACTTTTTAGTCGCATATGGGAAAGTGGAGCAGAGGGAATTAACGTTCTGGTTCTACTGTGGCAGCTAGGGATCCTTCTATACGTTTTCCCTCCACGGCCCCTGGTAGGAAGATTGTTATGAGGAATAGAGAGACACCTGGGCAAGGTGATTCTCGTGGCTCCAGAATGCCATGTCAGTGGACAGACTATGGTTTGGGCATCTTCAAAGGTTGCTTTAACAGGCACCAATCTTTTTGGATCAAGCAGATCCCTTCTGTCTCGCAGCCTGGCTTTTGAAAAGACTTGTTTGAGATGGAAGGGATATTCCGAGGAGGTCATTACCACCCTGCTGCAAGCTAGGTGACTTTCCACTTCCTTGGCTTATATTAGTGTATGGAGAGTGTTTGAGATATGGTGTCTTGAAGAGAGTGTTGAGCCTACTCAAGTTTCAATTTCACATATTTTGGCATCTTTTGCAAAGGAGTCTGGTGAAGGGACTGACCTTTTAATTCCCTCCGAGTACATGTGGTGGTCTTAGGCTGTTTTCATGGTAAGGTGCAGGGTGTGTCCCTAGCTTCACATTCGGATGTGGTTCATTTTCTTCATGGGACGAAGAATTTGCATCCCCTAGTGAGAAAGATGTGTCCTTTGTGGAACATTAATTTGGTGCTGTGGGTACTTTGTGGAGCTCTGTTTGAACTGTTGAAGAGAGCATCTCTAAAAGATCTCACCTTGAAAGTAATCTTTTTGGTGATTATTCAGCCAAAAGGATTTTGAAGCTTCTGGCCTTATTGTGTAGGGACCTTTTCTTCAGATTTCAGAGGCGGCCATGTCATTGCACATGGTGCCTTCATTTCTGCCGAAGGTAGTTTTAGTCTTTCACCTTAGTCAGACGGTGGAGCTACCCGCTATTCCAAATTTGGATTCAGTGATTCCACATGCAATGGAGCTTCATCTGTCAGACATACATTGAGCATTGTTGAGGTATCTCAAGGTTTCCAAGAGTTTTCAGAGGTCAGATATCTTGGTCGTTCTATGGAATGAACCAAAGAAAGGGAGTGAGAATTCCAAGGCTACTATTGTGCATTGGCTGAAGGAAGAAATTAGATTGGCATATATTTGCAGGGGTCGGCCAGTTCCTGAGGGACTGCAGGCCCATGCTACTAGGGCACAGGCAACCTCATGGACCGAGTGTCAGCTAGTTTCCCCACAGGAGATCTGTCAGGCAGCTACTTGAGCTTCACTACACACTTTCACCAGATACTACCAGCTGTAGGTCCGGGCGTCGGAATCTGCTGGTTTTGGTGAGAGTGTACTGCAAGTGGGTCTGTCATATTCCTGCCCAGTTTAGGGGAGCTTGGGTATATCCCATGCATCTGGACTGATCTGGAATATGAACAGGAAAGGAAAATTGGTTCTTACCTGCTAATTTTCATTCCTGGAATACCACAGATCAGTCCAGAACCCCACCCATGCTGGAAAGCCTGCTCTCATTTTCAGTGTGTGAATAGTACAGAGTTGGTTGCTAGTTGGAAAGTTCTATCATCCATACTTGTCAGAAGAGCTCCAGTTCAAAGGACTCCTGCTCAGTTTAAGAAGTGTTTTAACTGTGGAGTGACATTCTGAAAAGGTGTGATGGAAGCTATTGTGTGTTAGGCTTACTATCAAGATACGGGAGTATTAAGTTACTTGGGGGCGGGCAAGGCTGGGTGCCTGGTCCCTTTTACAATTGGTTTAATCCGTCAGGTCCTAGGACTACACTTTTTGATTATGGGGGGTAAATACCGCTTGATTTCCTGGAATGTAGATGGACTGGGTTCCCCAATCAAGCGGAAGAAGGTGTTTCAACATCTGCAACGTCTGAAAGTGAATGTTGCCTGTATTCAGGAAACACATCTTAATGACACTGAAAGCAGAAAATTGACCAGGGAATGGGTTACAGCGTGCCACTTTTCACCCGCTAAAGGAAAGAAGGGGGAGTGGCTATTTTAGTACATAAGAACACCCTTCTGACGGTCACCAAAGAAATACAGGATACAGAAGGGAGATTCATTATTATTCAAGGTTCTTTGGCAGGGAAAAGCATCACAATCTGCAACGTTTATGGCCCAAATACACCAGATCCGCAGTTCTTTATTCATATTGTAAATCTATTACTGCTTAATGCTCAGGGGATGTTTTTCTAGCTGGGGACATGAATTCAGTATTAGATGCCCACCTAGACAAATCGATTCTTCCTAGAAGTTATAGGGCGACACATGACTCTGGAGTAGCGTTATTGTGCAAACGACTTGGATTGCTTGACCCCTGGCGAGTATTATATCCAGGCATTCGAGAATACTCCCATGTCTCCAGAGCACATAGTACGATGTCCAGTATAGATTATATCCTCCTACCGGAGCATGTATTTGCTAGGGTGGCCAAAGCAGACATTGGCTCTATTGTAATAGCAGACCATGCACCCATATGGGTCGATGTTTGGTTCACCAATAGTCGCACTACTCATAGACCTTGGAGATTCCCAGGGCATCTGAAGGATGATACTAAATTTCACCAATATCTCAGGGATAAATGGGAAGATTATATTAAACATAACGACCAACATAGTGATGACCCACCATTACTCTGGAAAACGAGCAAGGCAGTACTCAGAGGGGAAATATTGGCATATACGATCAAACAAAGAAAGCAGTTAAATAAAACTATATTAACATTAGAAGCACAATTACGACAAGCTAAGGCGCAGTTAGCTACTTTACCTACGCTTTCGCATAAGGAGACATATAGAGCTTACCTAAATGCACTGAATGCTCACCTACATTTACGAGTGCAGAACTCTATACAAGCTTCTGACCATTATTTTTTTCGTTATGGCAATAAGTCTGGGAAAATGCTGGCAAGGTTAGTTGCCATTAAAAGGAGGAAAACGCATATTAGTGGTCTAAAAACTTCAACAGGCACCCGTGTGACAAACAATGCCGATATCTGTGAGACACTACGCCAATTCTATGAGGGACTTTACCATGAGGATAGGCAAGGTGGCCGGCTGGAAGAGGACTCTTTCTTCCAGGATATGCCCCTCCCCCAGTTCTCGCCTGCACAAAAAGACTTAATAAGGCCCTTTACAGACAGGGAATTGCGGAGTGTGATCAAAACTAGTAAGGGAAATAAATCCCCCGGACCCGATGGTCTTCCAGCTGAATACTACAAAATTCTATGCCCACAAATACTGGAATCAATGGTATCTTTCTATAACCATGCCTGGGTTACAGGGGGGTTCCCATCCAAATTTAACAGTGCCAATATTTCTGTTTTACCTAAGCCAGGGAAAGACCCATTATAGGCTTCTTCTTACAGACCTATATCACTTTTAAACTGTGATCTAAAATTCTATGCTAAGATTTTGGCTATCAGATTGGGAGCGGTTGTACCCTCTATTATATCATCACATCAGGTTGAAATGGAACAAGTACCTACCGACAGTAATTACACAGAAGGAATTTGGCTCTTGTTTTCTCAACATCCCGAAAATAGTTGAGAATGTGGCGCTCAGAGACAAACAATACAGATTTCTATATCAAGCTTTTTATTCTCAGAAAGTGGCCTATTACATGGGAGTACTCTCTGACAAACGATGTTCGCGATGCTCCCATCCAAATCCGGATTTCTACCATGGCTTTTGGACATGCCCAGCAGTTCAGGACTTATGGACCTTTTTACAGTCTTTGGTGTGTAGCCTCTGGGGTGTGCTACTTCCGCTTGATCCAAATATGTTGCTTTTGGGTCTAGGATTAGAAACAGTTTACTCTTTGGATCCTAACCAAATCCGACTAATGGACAAAATTCTGCTAATAGCCAAGGATGCCATTTTAGCTCAGTGGACCATGGTTTCCCCAATGTATTACACGGCTTTGGACACAAAAATTTCAAAAGCTGCTCCACCTGGAATATCTGACAGCAAAGCAGAGACCACAGAAACAATATGAACAAACGAAACTAATATGGCTCGATTACATCAACTCGCTTCCCAAAGAAGTTCTTCCCTACCTCTACTTCCAAGACTTAAGGGGCGGATTTTAAGAGTCCTGCTCGCCTAAATCCGCCTAAATCCGGGTGGATTTAGGCGAGCAGGGCCCTGCGCGCCGGTGCACCTATTTTACATAGGCCTACCGGCGCGCGCAGAGCCCCGGGACTCGCGTAAGTCCCGGGGTTTTCTGAGGGGGGCGTGTCGGGGGCGGGGCCCGATCCGCGCGGCGTTTTCGGGGCGTGTCGGGAGCGTTCGGGGGCGGGCCCGGGGGCGTGGTTACGGCCCGGGGCGGTCCGGGGGCGTAGCCACGCCCTCCGGACCCGCCCCCAGGTTGCGTCCCGGCGCGCTAGTGGCCCGCTGGCGCGCGGGGATTTACGTCTCCCTCCGGGAGGCGTAAGTCCCCCGACAAAGGTAAGGGGGGGGGGGTTTAGACAGGGCCGGGCGGGTGGGTTAGGTAGGGGAAGGGAGGGGAAGGTGAGGGGAGGGCAAAAGAAAGTTCCCTCCGAGGCCGCTCCGATTTCGGAGCGGCCTTGGAGGGAACGGGGGTAGGCTGTGCGGCTCGCCGCGCGCCGGCTATACGGAATCGATAGCCTTGCGTGCGCCGATCCAGGATTTTAGCGGCTACGCGCGGCTACGCGCATATCTACTAAAATCCCGCGTACTTTTGCTTGCGCCTGATGTGCCAGCAAAAGTACGCCAAATCGCGCGGTTTGAAAATCTACCCCTAAGTTCTTACATTTGATGACCGGTCATTTTGCCTAGGGGCAAGCCATATGATACTCCTCTGGACTGATATAATGGGTAATTCTTAATAACTGGAAATTATACTTTCCTAACCATAATACTTACCTCCGCTTAAAATGATGGAAGCACCCATTGACTGTTGATACGGGAGAGCTTCAAAGGTTGTGGTTTTAAGTTTTATACCCACTCAATGACCACATACATGCGAGATAATCCTATACGTTCAGGTCAGCCTATATGCGTCTGATACTCCACAAATTGATGTTTCATTCTTGAATATGCACGATACTTTATTGAACTGAGCTTGTATCTGTGACCGATTGTAAGTTCTTCACATGTTATATTCACCATATACCGCATAATTGTTTTACTTCAAAGGTTATAACACATGCGCTTCTAGAGATGTTGATACCAGTGCCAGAGGGGGTGGGGAAGGGGGGGATAGTGGAGGAAGGGGGGAATAAAGAGCAATAAAAGGGGCACGATAAGGATTTATCTGTTAAATTGAGGGGGTAGAAATGATAACAATAACAACAGTTTCCTACAAGCCGATAGTTTCATGCATTGACATTACAATATATGTTTCGATTTGTGTTCAGGGTTCCCTTTCTATGAGGTTATATGACATTGAAATGTGTTCAAAATGTTTTGATGGCTCTAAATTGACTGTATCATGTCCTCATGCTCTGTTTTATAGAGGATAACTGTTTAATAAACAAATTTACATCAAAAAGTTAGTGTTTACGGTTAATCTCATCTTGGCTTGGGTACAGGTCATACTGAGGAACTGCAGGTGGCACAGTAATTTAAGTAGCAGTGTTTACTAAGCTTTTCTTCTCTGTCTCCATCTGCTGGTTATGAGGTAAAACCCATGCATTTGGACTGATCTGTGGTATTCCAGGAAGGAAAATTAGCAGATAACCAATTTTCCTTTCATTTGTGACCTATGTCTAGTTTTCTATACTAGGTTCGGAAGTTGGAGCTAGAGAGAGGGCAGCAAAAGATGCTATTGGAGAGCCTGCAGCAACGCCATCAGGAAGACTTGAAGCTGGTGGAGGATGCTCATAGGTATCAGCACTGCTGTACTCGTATACTTTGTGGACCTTAATTTTATACCTTGCATTTCATCCTGCTACACCAGTCCAGCCCAAACAGGTGGGTTATGTCCTTCTGCCTGCAGATGGAAGCAGAGCACACAGAGATGGTGCAGGTCAGAGAAACTCCAGTATTCTCTGCCTCCAGCAGTTGGTAGGACTCACTGGTGGTACAATAAGATTTCTTAGCAGGCACTGACGATGCTTAGGGCCAGGTCCTTGGTTTTTCTAGGTGAGCAAGCCCGCTAATAGGCCCCTAGTTCCAGAAGGTACTTAGTAGAATCTGGGATGGGGATTTCTCCTTGGATTTAAAAAAATTGTTTCACCCCTTTCACCTCCTTCCTTATTTCTGCTAATGGCCTTCAGTGTTTTATTCAGAAAAAAGTTAAGGAAAAAGGAGACTTTGCTCTCTGGTGCAAATCTCTGTGAGTTCCTCATTTCGAGAGGTAGCTGTTCTTCTCTTGTCTTGTCTGTGTAAGTTTATTCAGAGGGGGAGGCGGCTTTCTGGCTGGCAGTCTTGTTTTCTGCTGCATCAGGGCCTTGCTGGGAACCCCAATGGAGAAAGAGTGCAGCTGCCGCTGTGGTGCTTGCGGCAGCAGGAGGTCAGCATCTGCCGTGAGGCTTCTTTGTAGTGCGAGCGTGCATGCTAGCTGGGGAGATCCCATTGGACCATTCACAGGCCTCCAGTGTGTCAGTGGCAGGAGGATGAGGAAAGCCTCAGTTGATCTGTGCTCAGGCCATGCTAAGAAGGCCAGTTATGGTGAGAGCATTTGACATTTCAAGTCAGTTTGCCCCGAGGGGCACCGTTGCTTCCTCAGCCTGATGCAGTCCTCGTTCATGGCTCCTCGGATGAGGAACGCTCTTCAAGGCCTTTGGTGCCGCTGCACCCTTCTGTTCCTCGGCCAGCTCTTCTGGGTCTGCCCGCAGGTCCATCAGCCCCCTTCAGGACCATCAGTTCCTGCAGCACTTAGTCCGTGGGGCATACCCAGGCCTTCGTACCTGGCCGATATCAGCGAGGATGATGCCCCTTATGACCCCTGGGGAGATGATACCTCAGATTCATCCTCAGAGAATTCCCTTGGACCTGTCTCCCCTAGAGGAATGACAGAAGTCCCCTCCCAAGGATTTAACCTTTGCAGGGCTTGTGTGGGCCATGGCGGAAGCCATTACGTTCCAGCTACTGACGGAGGAGAAAGCTAGGCACAAGATGCTGGAGGTCCTCCAGTTTGTAGATGCTCCAAAGAGGTTGTGGCTGTTCCAGTCCATGAGATCTTCAAGGAGCTGCTTCTGAGAATTTGGGAACACCCCATCACTGTGCCGCCAGTCAATAGGAAGGCAGATGGGGGGTGTACCTGGTCCAGCATGCCACTGGCTTTGAGAAACATCAACTCTCCCACCAGTCGGTGGCGGTTGAGTCCATGCTTAAATAATCCAAGTGCTCCCAGACCCATACCGCAGCTCCCCCAGGGAGGGAACATAGGGTGTTGGATGCGCTGGGTAGGAAGGTCTTTCAGGGTGCCTGAATCACCTCCGACCAGCTTTATATGACTCAGTACTCCTGTAACCTCTGAAGGCAGGTTCAGGAGGTGGCCGACCGACTGCCCCAGAATTAGCAGGAAGCTTTGTTGGCGGTCGCGCATCAGGGCCTTGAATGTGGGAAGCATGAGGTTCGTGCCACCTATGATGAGTTTGAGACAGTGGCAAGATTTGCGGCTCCCGGGATTGGTGCCCGCAGAATGGCTTGGCTCCAGGCCTCGGACCTCCAGCCAGAGGTGCAGGAAAGACTCACCGACATGCTGTGTACTGGCAAAACTTTCTTTGGCGATAAGGTGAGGGATGCGGTAGCTCACTTGCAAGACCACCATGAAACCCTTCAGCACCTTTCCACCAGTACTTCTGACCCACCGTCAGCCAGGAGGTCGGTGTGACAAGAGCACAGGCACTCCTTCTATCTTCAGCAGAAATATTACCCACCGGTGTCTCGTTCCCACCCACAGAGGGTGAGCTCTCAAGGCCGTTCCAGGCAGCAGCGCACCCTAGCCAAGCCCCTCTACGGGGAGAGAGGGGCCAATTCTTTGTATGCCCCTTCTCCTCCTTACCACAGTGATCCTCCAACGCCAGTTCCCATCAGTGCTGAGCCCCCTCATCAAGCATGCATTTAGGTGTATATGTATGTATGTGTATGTATGTGTATATATATATATATATAGATAGATAGATATGTGTGTGTGTGTGTGTGTGATAGTGCATGTATTTTGGAGACAGTTTCCACATCCAGCTCTGGTCCTTCCCAGTCAAACTTGGCTCTAGCCCTACTCCACCTTCCTTCCCCCCCCCCCCCCCCAAAGATTCACTTCCTTTTTGTGTACAAATTAAGCCCTGCAGAGTGAATAATAAAGTTTGTATGTTGCCACTTTTGGGGTGTTACCAAACCATATAACATATAAGCAAATCATTTGTCCTCTCATTCCTTAAATTTCTTCTGAAGACCTCTGCAGCCTACAGGTCCATAGCCTTTAATTTGACTTCTCTGAAACTGTGTTCCCTGCTTCTTTATAATTCTAGTTTAACACTTGCTCTGAAGTGCCATTGGGACTTGCTCTTTCACTGAATAGGGATGGAGTAATGTGGGATTTTCGTCTCTGATTCCTCTTTTTCCAGTTTGTGGTCATAAATATATACAGCTATTGATTGGCTTTGTCCTAAGGGAAGAAATGCCACCATGCATTCATGAGGGTGAAAGGCAACATCTCAGAGTGGTGATGTATCCATGTACCTGTTGGAAAAGTTACCCATTCTGTCTCTTCTGAAAAGGAGCCGCCTGAAGGTGATTGAGGAGTCTTACAAGCAGCGTGAGGAGCGCCTACAGCAAGAGAACCAGGACCTGGTGCAGCAGTACATGTCTCGCTGCCAGAATGCTGAGCAGGAGCGCTCCGAGCTCTTGGCACAGTACCAGCGCAGGCTCACTGAATTTGAACAGGAGAAGGTGAAGGAAGTGGACCGAATCCGGGAACTGCAGCAGTAAGGAGATTATTCTCGTGTATTATAAACTGAGAAAGATGACCTGCACCATATTCTGGTTCAGCTTCAGCTGCTATATAAAGATGTTTTGCAAATTGTAATATTTGTTATTCATTATTTATCTTTATCTGCTCCTGCAGGTCATCCATTCAGGACATGCTCAAAGACCACGAGGAGCAGTTGCAGCGGGTGAAACGCCTGAAGGATCAGGAAATTGATGCTGTGACAAGTGCTACCTCTCACACCAGGTGCCAGCGGTTTACCTCTCCATACTCCTGTCTGCTCAGTCCATGGAGACTTGGGCTTGTCTGATATGCTCATTGCCTCTTTCTTAGGTCTCTGAATGGGGTGATTGAGCAGATGGAAATCTTCTCTAACAAACTGAGTGACCTCTCGTACAAGGTGGAGACAACCCATCACACTACCTCTTATGAATTGGAAGTAGGAGCGCGCCAGCGGGAAGATCAGCTTCGCGGTACCTACCAAGACTTGGCATCATTTCCACGATGCCATCATCTGGTGTATTTCAGCAGCCTTATTATGCTCTCTGTGATTGCCTCTCTTCTGCAACTATCCTTGTAATTTATTTGTGTGTATTTTCGGATATTTATGATGGAAGTGTAGTGTGGATGTCCATAGAGAGAGAATAGAAACTGTGGGACAGAGATGGGAGCCAGAAGTTGAAGTGAAAGTGCAGTTCTATAGCTCTATTGATCTTGGAGGAAACTGAAATCTTAGTAGGTTGTAAAACCTTTTAAAGGACCAACCAAAGATTTTATAGCATATTTTATTAGTTGTTAGTTTTGTGTAGTCTGCCTTTTTGTTTATGTTAAATCTGTACACAACTTTATAGCCTCTGTGGCAAAAGCAGTTGCAAATCTGAAAATAAATATATGAACTTTCAGGAGTACACAAGTCCCTTTTTCAGATGTGTCTTCACATCTGATGAAAGGATCTGCAAGATCTTGAAAGCTCATGTACTAAAATATTTCTTTTGTTGGTTCTGTAAAAGATTCACAACCTACCAAGACTGAAATGAAGAAGGTGAGGCACTCATGCTATCAGATAATTTTGTGCTCTGCTGCTACCCTATGAGAAGAGAATGTAAGAAGAACAAGAGACTGATACACCCTGAGATTTCTTTTTTAGCTAGGAAATGTGAGATTTAACCTGCCATTAATCAGCAGTTGACAGTAGAGTTTGCTGTCAGTCCTTCAGGAAAGACTAAAGCAGCAGCAGAGAGACATGGAAGACGAGCGGGGAAGGCTGCATGAGGTCATAACCAAGATGGAAGCACGGTTGAGTGAGCAAACACGACTTCTGGAGCAGGTGAGGTGACCATATTAATATAGTAATGAGAGTAGAAAACTACCAAATGGTCCATCCAGTCTGCCCAGCAAGCTTATTATGGTAATAACTGCCATGGCTTGCGGGTTACCCCAAGTTTCTCTTAAGGGTAGTACATGGAGCTATCCCTAAGTCTTATGATAAGGATAGTAATATTTACAATAAAAAAAAAAACAAGCAACTGTCAAACCCATCAAAAATTACTGCTAGCAGCATTTTTACAAGGGTGAGCAGCCTTCTTGAAAATTCAGGCAATGCTACTTGACTTGCTTTGCTTTCAGATTTGGCCGTAGAAGCAGTCCTATGCTTTTTCCTTTATGTCTGCTTATCAGTACCCCAGATCATAAAGGTTGGGGCCTGTGTTGGTTGCCATCTGAATCCAAGTCTCCTTACCCCTCCCTCCCCCTGCTGTCAAAGCGTAGAGTAATATTGCATTTGCATAAAAAATATCAAGGCTTATTGGTTGAGGGTAGTAATCCTCATTCTTCTGCTAAGGGTAGTAACTGTTGCATCTTTTATTCATTTCCTTCCTCTAACCTTTAGAGACCCACAGTGTTTATCCCATGCCCCTTTGAATTCTTTGACTGTTTTTGTCTTCATCACCTCCTCCAGAAAGACATTCCAGGCATCCACCAACCTCCTCTCCATGAAGAAATATTTCCTGACATTGGTTTAGAGTTGTCCCCCCTGAAATTTCATTTCCTGACCCCTAGGTTCTACTGTTTACTTTCCAACGGAAAAGGTTTGAAGTTCGTGCATCATTAAAACCTTTCAGATATTTAAAGGTCTGTATCATATCTCCCCTGCACCTCCTCTCTTCCAGGGTATACATATTGAGGTCCTTCAGCCTCTCCTCATAAATCATTCAATGGAGACCCCACAACATTTTGGTCGCCCTTCTCTGGACCACCTCCATCCTGTCTCTATCCTTTCTGAGATACAGTCTTCAGACCTGATCACAGTACTCCAGATGAGGCCTTACCAAGGACCTATGCAAGGGGATTATCACTTCCTTTTTCTTACTCATTATTCTTCTCTATGCAGTCCAGCATTCTTCTGGCTTTAGGTATCACCTTGTCACATTGCTTCACCATTTTCAGATCACCAGACACTATCACTCCAAAGTTCTCTCTCTTGGTCTGTGAACAACAGTTTTTCACACCCCATCACATACAGCTCTTTTGGATTACCATATCCTAAATGCATGACATTGCACTCTTGGCATTGAATTCAAACTGCCATATCTTCGACCAAGCTTTCTTAAATCATGTTTCTTCTGCACTCAGGCAGGTCAATCCTATTAGCAGATGGAGTCGGAACAAAACTGACGTCACTGACATATAGCCCTGTCCCAACATCTGGTCTGCCAATATTCTCCATCTCCAGCAGATGGACATGCAGCTCCCTTGTGGAGCTTGCTTTAAAAAAAAACAAAAACAGAGAAGATGATAGAAGATTAGGAGAAGAATTGAATGCAGACTTAAACTCCTGAGGAGACACCTGTAAGGTTCCTCCCTCAGTTGAGCGCTTTGAGTCTGGAATGCCTAATTGGTCATAGCTTAAAAAAAAAAACCAAAAACAAGGAAAGTGCTTGGAGATGAAGGCTTGGGCCCTCTCCCCCTGAAACTGAAGACCCGATTGGGCTCTCAGCCAGGAAGCGCTGACCTCAGGTAAAAAAGTTAGGAGGGAAGTTTAGGCTCCCTTTTTCTCCTTACCAGGTCTATGTTTACCCTCAGCATTTCCCTTTTCCCTCTTATTTCTCTGGGGAATAGTGAAGAGTGGGGGCAGCATCAGTTGGCAGATTGAGCAGCTTTTGCTAGGCCCTTTGTCTCAGGCTCAGTTCAGTCAGCCATATAGTAGCCCACAGCAACGTTTTTTTTCCTCATGTTCAGGTGTGTGCGCACGTTATCGCCACGCACCGGTGTCCTGACGTGGGCATGCATGTGAGCAGGTACTTGAGTGTGTAAGGCCACAGCTAGATTTGTGCATGTATTTGCCCGGGTATACCCAGGCGTGGTTGATGTGCGCGCAGCAGGCCACGTAAAGCTGCGTTAAGAAAGAATAATGGTGCCAGGGACCAAAAAGACTGAATTGCCCTTGTCATACAAGGGCAATTCAGTCATCACTCTCTCTTGTGCTTGTGTCAGCGCTGTTTAGACACTCAAGGAGATTTGTCTACTTACATATTTTGCAGACAGGATCTCCCCTCTGCCTATGGTAGATCCGACGGGAGATACACAGGAGGCGACACAGCAGTCAGTATCCAATCTCCCTTGTTTACCGATGGCAGAGACATCCCTGGGAGAGGGGTTGGAAAGTGCCTATGTTTGGGCCTTTGGGCCCCGGTATGGATCCATCTTCCTCCTCCTGGATGGAATTTTTCCAGGGTTTGCAGGCTTTTCTGAAGGGGTGTCTAGCAGAGATGAAGCAAACTAAGAAGGGGGGTAGCGTTCTTGGGGCTCCTCCTTGCCATCCACTTCGGGCAAGCCTTGCGAGAGGCCTGCCCCGAGATGTTCAGGAAGATGTGGATGATGAACGACGTGGTCGGATGATTCCGATGGGAATTGGCTTTTTCACCTCTGGAAGAAGTCCACCTGACCTGGAGCCATATCGAACTCTACTCCATTTGTTTCACAGAGAAGAGTTGTCAAGTCTGTTGACTCAAATGCTGAAGATGCTAGGAGTGGACAGGAGTGATGCTACGGGCTCAGAAAAGAAATATCCCATATTGGTCACTTTATGTAAAGCATCCTGTTTCTTTCCCCTTCTGGAGCCAATTCAAGAGTTAATTGATCTTGAGTGGAATGCCCTGAAAACAAGTTTTAAAAGGGGTATGATTTGGCAAGTTTGCACCCCTTGGATCTGAAAGCAAGGAAACAGTTGTGATTCCCCAAGGTTGATGCCTTATTGTGAGCAGATAGTGAATCACCCTACTGGTTGAAGGAGGAGCAGCTTTAAAGGATACTCATAAGAGGATTGAGGCCACGGCAATGAATTTGTAAATTGCTTCTTGTTGCTGCCTGGTGGGTCAGGCTGGTTTGCGTCTTTCTCAGGAGACCCAAGGAGCAGGGTTCAATAGCGGGTCAGTGATGAAACCGGCAGCCATATTTTTAGCTGATGTGGCTGTGACTTGGTATGGATGGCCACTGGAGGGGTGACTTCTATGATAGCATCTAGGTGCCAGTTGTGACTGTGAAATTAGTCGGCAGACAATATTTCCAAGTACAATCTCACAAGGTTACCTTTTAAGGGTTCTCTTATTTGGAAGTGGATTGGAGAAGATGGTGAATAGATGGGGCAAATCCAAGATTCCTCAATTGCCAGAGGACAGGAAAGCGGCATCACATTCTTTTGGGGCGAGAGGCTGTTCCAGGGACTCAAGTCTCGTCCCTTCAGAAGATCTCAGTCCTTTCAGCCTAAGAAGCATAATAAGGATGCGTGCTCCGGAATCGGAGCATCTCAATCTTCACAATAGAGATATGGGGGCTTATCTACTGAATCAGAAAATAGGTGGTCTATCTCACTTTTATTAAAGGTGGGCCCAGATTACGATGAAAAGGGATGGTTATGCTCCAGAGTTTCTCCAAATTCCTCCGGATGCATTTATGGGTCTCTTCCTTCAACTCTCTATTGAAGAGAGTGGCAGTGGAGACTATATTAAGAGGGTTGATAGATCTGAAGGCTATAAATGAACTACCAGATTGCAAGAAAATACAGGGTGCTATTCCATTTATTTTATCATTCCCAAAAAGGAAGAGGGGGGTCCTTTCAACCTATCCTGGATCTGAAGGGAGTCGATCGGCATTTGAGTGTAACTGACTTCAGGATGGAAACTCCGCACTCCATAATTGTGGCAGTACAGAAAGGGGAATTTCTCACACCTCTCGATCTGATGGAGGCCTATTTGCATATTCCCATTCAACAGGCACATCAACGTTTCCTACATTTTGCCATTCTGGGACATTATTATCAATTTCAGACCCTGCCCTTGAGGCTCACTACTGTGCCCATAGTCTTCTCCAAGGTCATGGTGGTGGTAGTGGCATCTCTGCGCAAGGAGGGAATTCTGGACAACTGGCTGATTTGGGCCAAGAGTGCAGAAGAGAGTCATTTGGCGTCTTGCAAGGTGATTTATTTCTTCAGGAACTAGGCTCAGTAGTAAACTTAGCCAAGAGCGTCTCAAATCCTAGAGTACCTCAGCATGCGATTCGATATGGACCGGAACAGAGTGTTTCTTCCGGAGAGTCGCATTTAGAAATTAGTTGCTCAAGTGCAGGCCTTGAGATGGACTGTTCGCCTGATCATGTGGTCTTATTTGCAGGTGCTCTGAACTATGGTGGCCACGTTGGAAGTAGTTCCCTGGGCAAGGACACATGAGACCCCTTCAGCACACATTGCTCTCCTGGTGGAATCTACAGTTGCAGTACACAGTGAGACTCTACTTGCCATTGGAAGTGAGCATTCAGCTGCAGTGGTGATTACAAGCAGATCATCTCAGGAAGGGGGTACCCTTGGAGACACTGAACTAGTTGGTGCTCACAACAAATGCAAGCCTTCTGGGTTGGGGGGGGGCTCACTTTCAAAAGTTGGTGGCACAAGGTTGGTGGAATGCTGAGGAATGGCAGTGGACCAGCAATCGTTTGGAGGTGCGTTTGGTTCGACTGGCATGCTTGTGGTTCGTCGAGCAGTAAGGATAATGTTGGACAATACCACGACAGTGGCCTACATCAATCATCAGGGTGGAGTTAGATGTGCTCATGGTGTGGGGAGTGGAGCAACATCTTTAGGACATATCCACCTTCCACATTGCCAGGAAGGACAATATATGAGCTGATTTCCTCAGCAGAGAGGTCTTGGACCCAGGAGATGGGAGCTGGCGAGCAAGGCCTTTCAACTCATAGTGAAACGTTAGAGTCAGCCATGCCTTGATTTGATGGTGAATTCCAGCAATGCAAAGTTACCATGTTTCTTCAGTCACAGAAGAGATCCGAGAATGCTGGGAATCAATGCTCTTGTCCCGGTGTGGCCGCGGAGCAGGACATTATACGCCTTTCCATCTTGGCTGATGATCAGCAGGGTGATTCGTAAGATTGAGCGACAGACCAAGACCATACTTCTGCTGGTTCGGGTTTGGCTCCGGAGGCCGTGGTATGCTGATCTTCAGCAGGTACTGGTGGACAGTCGTCTCAGACTTTTACTCAGGAAGTATCTCTTGCATCAGGGGCCAAAATTGCAGGACGATCTGGGTCGGTTTTGTCTTGAAAGAGCTCGGTTGCTAAAACGTGGTTATTTCTCGGCAGTGATTTCCACTTGCTTTGGGCCGGGAAGTTTTCTATATCTCTAGCTTATATTAGCATTTGGAGAGTGTTTGAGAGATGGTGTAGCATGCGAGATTCTAACCCTCTTAAGGTTGAAATTCCATTGATATTGGAATTTTTGCAGGAAGGTTTGGTTAAAAGCTTGGCCTTAAACACTCTGCAAGTGCAGGTAGCAGCTCTCGCTTGCTATAGGGGGCAGCTCCCATGTCCAGGTTCTTGAAGGGAGTCCAGCATCTTCGTCGTCGTCTTTGTGACCTTAATCTTGTATTGCATTTTTTTGGCAGGTCCTACATTTTGTCTGCTGCGAGCTCTCTTTGCAGCTGCTTACCTTGAAAACATTTTTTCTGCAATCTGTTCGGCAAGGCAAATTTCCAGGCTACAGGCTCTTTTTTGCCTTGAGCCATTTCTGCAAATGATTCCAGGGGAAAGTACAGCTTAGGACTGTACCTTCCTTTTTACCAAAAGTGGTTTTGAGTTTCATTTGATTCAGTGTATTTCCCTGCCTACTCTGGACAGGGATAGAGATAAACGGGATTATCGTTTGTTGTATGCCTTGGATGTCAAGAGGCATCTGCTGCAGTACTTGAAGGTTATTCAGTCCTTGAGGAAGACCGTCTGTTTGTGCTCCATGGTGGAGGTTAACAAAAGGATCTGGTGACACAGGTGACAATAGCCCATTGGATGAAGGAAGTCATCATGGCTGCCTGTGTGGATGCGGATGTACCATTACCTAGACAGGTCAGGTCGCTTTCCACTAGAGCTCAGGTGGGCTTGTGGGCAGAGATTTGGTTATTGTCTCCTGTTGAGATTTTCCAGGCAATGACATGGTCATCCTTACATACCTTCTCCAGACATTACTACTTGGACATTAGGGCTCAAGAGTTCGTGGCTTTCACATGTGTGGTGTTGACGGGAGCACAGGCATCATCCCACGTGTTTCGGGAGCAACTTTGGTACATCCCACTGGTGTAGTTTGGTCTGCCTGAGTGCAGAGGAAGGAGAAATTACTACTTATCTGATAACTTCCTTTTTCTCTAAGGAAGGCAGGCCAATCCACAACCCACCCTGGGCTGCCTACTTGCTTTTGTTCTATCTTTTATGCGAAAGATGCAGAATGCTATATATTTTGATTTGTTTTAAGGACTGATAAGTGAAAGAACCAGCTCTAAGATATTAACTTTTTTGTTAAGCTCAGTGTTTCCTGGTTAGTTAGGAGAATGAGTGGTTGATGGATAATAGTCATTTTCAAATATAATCAGTTTGTCCATAGTTTGGCTTCTCTACAGATACTGGCAGACTGATGTTGGGGTAGGGCTATATGTCAGTGACGTCAGCCAGTCAATTTTACTCTGTATCCATCTCCTAGTAAGAGTGATAACCCACTGGTGTGGATTGGCCTGCCTTCCTTAGAGGAAAGAAAATTATCAAGTAATTAGTAATTTCTCCTTCATTCTCTCTACTTCTTTTGGTGTGTCCACTCTTTTGCAGATTTTAGACAAATTTTATCTTCTACCCCTTCCGGAATGTTGCTCACCAAAGATATATGAACAGAACAGGTCCCAACACCAATCATCTGTGGCACGCCACTTAACACCTTTCTCTCTTTAGAGTAGGTGCTGCCTTCTCTCTCTTTATTAAGCATTCCAAGTTTTGTAAAGGGATTATAAAGCACCAGGGGTGTTCAATCAATCAAACTGCTTGGTTGGTAGCATGCTGCTAGTCTTTAGCGTGTGGTGTCAGTATGTACAGTGGGATAGCACTGTAGACTGTTCCACTGTGGATCATGGGGGAACCTTTCTCCATATTTATCTACCAAAACCATTTATTTTATGATCCTTACTGCCAAATGTGAATGCTGTTGTATAAAAGACTATGTATTAACTTTTATTACGCAACTTTGTTTCACCTAGGACAAACAGGATGGTAGTCCTCACACATAGGTGACATCATCGTATGGAGCCTGGCACAGAAAATGTATGTCAAAGTTTCTAGAAACTTTGACTGGCACATTGAGCTGCCCAGCATGCCATTATCCGCATCTCCACGCAGGGTCCCTTTTCAGTCTCGTTTTTTCTGCAAAGCTTTCATCTTGTGGTTGTGGAGCTCTGCTCTTTCCATCGTTTTCATTGTGTTTTTTTCTATATTTCCGGTCGGTTACCGACTTCCTGCACCGTGGTCCCTCTTCCTCCTGGTCGGTGCCTCAGTGGGGCAGCATGGTAAGTTTTTTCTTCCTTCCTCTTGGTCGATTCCCAGCAGTGTCGCTCGTCGGTGGTTGCCAGTCATCGACCGCTGCTCTTTTTATGGTGTTATCTGGTTTTCGCCGATGCCCCCAGTGCCTGCAGACGATGTCTATCATGGATCCACACAAGGTCTGTATCCTCTGCCTGGGGCATCGCATGACATCCGAGGGTGTCGTTTTTGTGATCAAATGACCCCCAAAGGCCATCGGGCCCATCTGGACAAGATGGAGAAACTTTTCAGGACCAGAAAATCTGATCCATCGATTCCAGCGTTGGGGGCATCAATGCCGAAGGGCTGCGGGGAACCCATGGACATGGAACCCTCACTGTCCACCCCCCACCCCACCAGGGCCCTCCCAAAAGAGAGGGGCCTGGTGGTTCATTGCCATCTTCCTCGGCTCCGGGGAAAGACCAGGCGAGCACCAAGAGAAATCCCGAAAGAATCGTCACCAGTCACCATCGTCACATGGCGCCGGGTTTGGGTCGGGTTGCCAGTAGCTGCCGTGATGCCCCCGAAGCGACCCCATGGAGGGGGAGGCATTAACATCCATTGATCCCGGGAGTCCAGGCGTTCACCACAGGATACCGGTGCTGGACATTGATCTCCATCAGGGCACCAAGGGAGATCCAGTGATGCCTTCTCTCCCTCCTCCTCCATTTGTTCTCTTCAGCAGATTGCGGGAGGAGCTGGACCGCAGTGTGCAGCTAGCAGTGATCTGAGCCCTGCAGGATTTCAAATCGCCGGCTCCATTGGTACTCCCACCGGTGCCGGAGCAAGCACCTGCGATGTTGGAACTGCTGCTGGAGAACCTCGATGTCCTCCTCTGTGTCTTACCGATGCAGCAGCTGCCAGTGCCCAGGGTTCCATTGATACCCCAGTGGCCACCTGTACCTCCTCTGTCCTGGGCAATTCCCACCATGAGTTCCTCCAAGGAGGATGAGCTGTCACAGCCCATGGTGCTATCGGGGTCTTTGTTGCTGCATCCAGTGTTTCCTGGTCCGGTTCCTGTCCCTCGGGGGTCTCGTTCCCACGGTGCCTTCGATGCCCTTGGTGCCCAGGCAGAGGGATTTGGGCAAGGGCCCGCCACAGGGGTTCCCAGAGGAATTAGTGAGGAGGTTGCTCCGAATGACCTGTGGGGGAGGTTATTCCTCTGAATCTTCCTCTGATGGCTCTGATGATCTCCCTTCGAACTGGTACCCTCCAGAGAGGTTCTGCTTTCCGCCAGCTTGACCATTCGGATAGTTGATGACAAACCCGAGAGACTCCAGCACCCGAAGTCCCATCTCACCCCATCACCTCAGTTGAACTTTATCAGTGCCCAGCTGGACATGGCTCAGGCCAGGCCTATCTGCCTCACCATGGCTGTGGCATCCCTTGCAGGTCTGGTCCACCGAAGCCAGCAGGTGTCCGCCCTCCTCTTGCTTTGCCTTCTGGGCCACATGGCCACATCTGTCTTTGTTGCTCCCTTGGCTCGCTTGCATATGCACAGGGCTCAGTGGACCCTGCGATCTCAGTGGCGGCACACTGTTGCGTCCGTCACTGCTCGACGCCCTCACTCCGCCCTCTTTACCTCTGTGGTGACTCCCTCTGGGTCTGATGGACGGCTGGCTGCCGCGGCATCTCCGGTCCGGCTCGACGTTGCAGATCCACCATGTTTGCCTGATGACTTAGGGTGCACGCTCTGACTGAAATACCAGCAAGGGCGCGAACCCTGGGGGCGTCCTCCTGAGATGACATCATCCGCTTCCAATATTTAAAGGTCTCTATTTTCACTATCAGATTGAGTTAGCAAGGAGTGGAGAAGATACGGATACGGATCCGTCTACGATTCTTCCAAGCTACTCTGCCTCCTCGGACTTACCAGAGGTACCCGCTCCTCGGGGGCCTCGCTCTCTTTACCATTCAGATTACAGATAGGAACCGGTACTCACTCCTCGAGGGCCCATATTCCTGGAGACTCTGAAGATTCTCTACTGCCTGGAAGATATTGCTACTACAAACAACTGTGAGTTACAATCGCTCTCTCAGAACTTACCCTGGAACCAGGTACTCGCTCCTCGAGGGCCTATACCGTTCCAGCTCCTGAGCTTCCTTGAGACCTTATGTGAGTTTTGTCATCTAGTTCTGTTCATGAGCTCTGCCTACTCACGTTCTACAGTTTCTCAACAGCTCAGCCATCCTGGATCGCTGTTCCAGTACCTGAGGGGACTACAGGCCCTGCCGGGCATATCAGCTCACTATCGCCACCTCTGGTGGCTTCATCACCTGTTTAATAAAAGAACTAATGTGTGTCTGTCTCCATACTCAAGCCTAGCCGGTGGTCCCTCTCGGGATATCCTCCCGAGGGCGTGGTCATCTGCCACCGGCCCAGGGATCCACCCACAACTATATCAATGACTACTAACTCCTCCTTCTTTGGAGTCAATCATAATAGATTCATTACAGATTTCTAACTCCACACAGAGATTCATTACAGATTGCTAACTCCTCCCTTTTCAGGAGCCCGCAACACAGATTCTCAACAAGATTGCTAACTCCGCTCTTTGGGTGTTTTGGGATTGCTTATCCAACAAGGAGGTCCTGATCCAGCCCGACAATCAGGTAGCCATATGGTATATAAACATGTAGGTAGGAAAGGAGTTGTTCCTCCTGTGTCAGGAGGCTGTTCAGATTTGGTCATGGGCATATTCCCAGGGCATTTTGCTCTGAGCCATGTTTCTGGCTGAGTCAGAGAATGTGGTGGTGGACTGGCTGAGTGGGGTGTTCTGTCCCCATGAGTGGTCCCTCGACCAAGCAGTGATGGATCACATCTTCCATCTCTGGAGAATCCCGGGTGTGGACCTCTTCGCCTCCCCCTGCAGCAACAAAGTGAGGCATTTCTGCTGTCTGTACAGGGGGGACTGCAAGCCAGCTTTGGATGCCCTTGCCCGCTATTGAGGCAAGGGCCTTCTGTATGCATATCCTCTGCTTCCCCTGGTGATGAAGACTCTTCTGAAGCTCCAGCAGGACAGGGAGACCATGATTCTCATTGTCCCTCATTGGCCGAGGCAAGTCTGGTTCCTGCTCCTGCAGGATCTCTCTGTCAGGGAGACGATTAGTCTGGGGATCTCCTCCTACTTGATCACGCAGGATCAGGGCAGGTTGCACCATCTGAACCTCAGGGCATTGTCTCTGATGGCTTGGATGTTGAACGGCTAGTTCCGCAGCCCCTTCACCTCCCTGACAACATATCTTGGGTCTTGATAGCTTACAGGAAGCCTTCCACCAGGAAGTTTTATAGTCTGAAATGGAAGAGGTTCTCTGTCTGGTGTGAGGGCCACGGATTGGATCCATTCTCCTGCTCCACTCCAAAGTTGCTCGACTACTTGCTACATCTTTTGGATACTGGTTTAAAGACCATCTCAGTCAGAGTACACCTGAGTGCCATCAAGGCTTACCACCAGGGTGTGGACGGTTCGCTCATCTCTGTGCAGCCCATACTGGGAGGTTTATGTGGGGTTTGCTTGATCTGAAGCCTCCCCTGCGGATTCCTGTTGTGTCCTGGGACCTCAACTTGGTGTTGGCTCAGCTCATGCAAGATCCTTTCGAGCCACTGCGCTCTTGTAATCTGAAGTACCTGACCTGGAAGATTATCTTCTTGGTTGTGTTCACTTCAGCGCGCAGGGTGACCTATCCGTCCTATATGAAATTCTTTCACAATAGAGTGAGTATGCAATACCACCCTAAGTTCCTGCCTAAGGTGGTGAATGATTTTCATCTTAATCATTCGATCATTCTGCCCACCTGTTTTCCCAGGCCTCACTCGCACCAGGGCAAACAGGCCCTGTGCAGCTTGGATTGCAAGAGGGCCTTAGATTTCTATTTCAAGTGGACAGCAGGCCACAGGCAGTCTACGCAACTCATCTCATTCAGCAAGAATAGATTGGGAGTTGCGGTTACTAAGCAAACATTGCCAAACTGGCTGGTGGATTGTATTTCCTTCTGCTGTGGGCAGGCGAGCCTTCAGCTTGGAGACCATGTCAAGGCTCACTCAGAAAGAGCCATGGCGGCTTCGATGGCCCACTTGCATGCTGTTCCCATAGCTGAGATTTGCAAGGCTGCGATGTGGAGTTCTCTCCACACTTTCTCCACCTATTACTGCTTGGACAGGGATGGCCGACACGACAGCAGCTTCAGCCAGTCTGTCCTTCGGAATCTTTTTCAGGTGCAGAACCCAACTCTTCCTGCCTAGGGCCTTTTTTTCGGGTTCAGGCTGTTACCAACAGCACCTGTATTGTTGTGCCCGTTGGTACATGGTTAGCTGCTTGTTGGTCTTACCTGTTGTTCAGGAACAGCCTATAGCTATGCATTCACCCATGTGTGAGTTCTACCATTCTGCTTGTCCTAGGAGAAAGCAAAGTTGCTTACCTGTAACAGGTGTTATCCTAGGATAGCAGGCTGTTAGTCCTCACGAAACCCACCTGCCACCCCACAGAAATGGGTTTTTCCTAAGTTTGTTATTTTATTTTTTCATACTTCTGTGTTATGAGATTAAAGAGGAACCCTGTGTGGACGCGCAGATAGTGGCATGCTGGGCATGCTCAGTGTGCCAGTCAAAGTTTTCCATGCTAGGCTCCATCCGAATATATCACCCATGTGTGAGGACTATCATCCTGCTGTCCTAGGAGAGCATCTGTTACAGGTAAGCAAATTTGCTTTATTCAAGGGTTGCTCCATGCTCAAATATGTCCAAGAATTTCTTTAAAATATAATAGTTTAATTTATTCATGGATAGGAGCCACTTTAGTTATAACTGCTGCATTTATCTAATACTCTCATAACCCATACAAAGGGTCTTTTTAAACATGTGTCACGGACATAAGTTATGATGACATCATCTACACCTACTGCGTTATTGTTTTGAAAAATGATCCCACTGCTGACATCCTTGTTCTGTTCACATTCCTCTCTCTCACTTGGGCTTGTGTTAGGAACGCTGGAGAGTGACAGCTGAGCAGTCCAAAGTGGAATCTCTACAGCGCTCATTGGAGGAACAGAGGAGGATCATGACCCAGCAACTGAGCATGGAAAGGGAAGAGGTCGAGAGGGCAAAGGTCAGATTGGAGAAGTAGAGTGGAAAGTCATGAATATCTATATATATAACTTCAGCCTTGTTCTCCCACAGCACCCATGGTGTACCTGTTTTACTTATGCATGTAAAGTTAATATTTTTGTAAATAATTAGAAAAAATTAATAAAAATAGAAATATCCCCATTTCTTTATAACATCAGCATTTAAACATAGAAATGATGGCAGAAAAGGACCCATGGTCCATTTAGTCTGCCCAGCACGCGTCCCATGGTAGTATCTGCCACACTGTGCAGGTTACCTCTATGTATCAGTCATTTTTGCTTGACATACTTTGCCATAGAAGCAGTCCTGTGTATTTTCCTTAATGTCTGAACATCAGTACCCCACACTGTAAAAAAAAAAAAAAAAAAAAGTCATGGCTCATGTTGGTTGTCTCTGAATCCAAATTTCTCTTTTCTTTCATTTCCCACCCCCCTCTTTCGAAGCAAAGAATGATGTTGCAGTTGGCACAAAAGCATCAAGGATTATTGGTTAAGGGTAGTAATCCCATGCTTCTGTAAAGGGTAGTAAATACTGCTCTGTGCAGGTTGCCCCCCACTGCTCATCAGTTCCGCAGTCCGTAAATGTTGAAGCCTTTGTTGGTTGCTGACTAAATCCAATTCCTGAACATACCCAGATTAGTCCAGACAAGTGGGTTTTATTCATCCCTACCAGCAGATGGAGGTAGAGATCAAAACTTTGGGGTAGATTTTATAATTTTGCGCGAGCGCGTACTTTTGTTCGCCCACCAGGCGAGAACAAAAGTACGCTGGATTTTATAAGATACGCATGTAGCTGCGCGTATCTTATAAAATCCGGGGTCGGCGCACACAAGGGGGTGCACATTTGTGCAACCTACGCGCGCCGAGCCTGGTGCGCGCTGCCTGTTCGAAATCGGAGCAGCCTCGGAGAGAACTTTCTTTCCACCCCCCGCACCTTCCCCTCCCTTCCCCTACCTAACCCACTCCCCCGGCCCATTCCAAACCCCCCCTTACCTTTTGTTGGCAGATTTACTCCTGCTGAAAGCAGACGTAAATCTGCGCGCGCGAGCGGGCTGCTGGCGCGCCAGCACCCGACCCAGGGGCTGGTCCGGAGGCCTCGACCATGCCCCCGGGCCGGCACCACGCCCCCAGTCCTGCCCCCGGACACGCCCCCTCCCCTTTTACGAAGCCCCGGGACTTACGCGCGTCCTGGGGCTGTGCGCACGCCGGCGGCCTATGCAAAATAGGCGTGCAGGCGCGCGAGGGCCCTGCGCATGTAAATCCGGCCGGATTTATCCGCACAGGGCATTTAAAATCCGTCCCTTTGAGCATTGCCATATATCCAAGAGCACCACCTGCAGTCCCTCAGTATTTCTCTACCTCCAGCAGATGGTAGAGGTGCTAAACCTGGAGTCCTGACCGATTAGGATTTTTGGAAGACTTCTGCTCCCCGAGGTGCCAGGTTCCTGTGAAGGGCCATCCCTCGGGTTGAGCCAGGCGAACGGGGGGTTGGATACCCCTGCCAGGTTTTAGCCTGCAACCCCGGGACTACTGACAGCCAGGGGACTGGTTCCCTCAGTGGGGTCCGAAGCCCCCTCCGCCTGCCAGTTGGGATTCAGGGAAGTATCCCCCTGTTAACTGTCTTGCCTTTGCCTGTGCTTATTTTTTTTTTGCTGTGTCTTTACTTTTTTTTTTTTTTTTTTTTTTTTAATTTTGAGAGGCTCAGCAGCAGCGGCAGCACAGACTTAGTCTCTCAGCAGCCTGTCAGGCGACCTGCTCGGCGGGATCACCGAGGGTTGGCCCTGGAGGCATAGGGCCATGCAGGGAGGAGAGAATCGGCGGTCTCTGTGGTGGCAGCGAGATGGCTATTGTGGCTTCACAACTGCTCAGCGGACCTTTCATCTAAGTCGCAGCTGTGTAACCTTCCCTTTAAGGGTAAGTTGTTGTTCAGTGAGGACCTCGACCAGCTTATGAAATCCTTGGGAGAGACCAAAGGCAACAGGCTGCCAGAGGAAAGGAAGTCGACACGGAAGTCTTTCTCCTCTCGACCCCGTTTTCATGAGTCACAGCGATTCCGTCCTGGCAGATCAGCTGGGTCCTCAGTGATGAGGCAATCATCGAGTAAACAATAGTCCTTTCGGGGCTCTGGAAGATCTGCAAGAGGCAGACCCTGTCAGGGAGCGGGCAGAGTTAAATCTTCTCAATGAAGTCAGGCAGGTCCACTCCTCATCGTTGGCAATCGGAGGCAGGCTGTCCCGTTTTTACGAGGAGTGGACCAAGATAACCTCAGACCAGTGGGTGCTGGAAATAGTCAGGGAAGGTTACGCCTTAGAGTTTTCTCTTCCTCTCCGGTCGTTTTCCTGGAGTCGTGCTGTCTTTCCCAAAGCAAGTAGGCGGCAGTACAGGAGACCCTTCAAAGGTTGTTAAGCCTAGAGGCGGTAGTCCTGGTGCCGGTTTCCAAACAGGAGCAAGGAAGGTACTCCATTTATTTCGTGGTCCCCAAGAAAGAGAACACCTTTCATCCCATCTTAGATCTCCAAAAGGTCAACCGGAGTTTGAAAGTACCACAATTCCGATGGAGACGTTATGTATCATGATTGCGGCTGTCAGAAAAGGAGAATTTTTGGCGTCCCTGGATCTCACTGAGGCCTGTCTGCACATCCCCATTCAACAGGACAACCAGAAGTTTCTAAGGTTCAAGGTGCTCGGCCAGCATTTTCAATTTCGGGCCCTCCCCTTCAGCCTTGCCACGGCTCCTCGGAACGTCACGAAGGCGATGGTGATGGTGGCGGCAGCCCTGAGACAGGAGGGGGTCTTGGTGCACCCCTATCTAGACGACTGGCTGATCAGAGCAAAGTCACAGGAGGAGTTTGCGCGGTCAGTACTCAGAGTGAGATCTCTCCTGGAATCGTTGGACTAGATCATCAATCTATCAAAGAGTCACCTTGTGCCTTCCCAGTCCCTGGAGTACTTGGGCGTCCGATTCGACACGCAGCAGGGCAGAGTGTTTCTCACTTCCGACAGGGAAGTCAAGATTCAAGTTCAGATAGCTCACTTGCTTTGACTGCCAGTCTCCAAAGTCTGGGATTATTTACAGGTCCTGGGATTGATGACGTCAACTTTGGAGCTGGCACCTTGGGCTTTTGCTCATATGCGACCCCTTCAGAGAGCATTGTTGTCCTGCTAGAGCCCCCTATCAGAGCAGTATTTTCTGCCTCTGCCCCTTCCAGTGGAGGCCAGATCCAGTCTGGCCTGGTGGATGACAAGGAGCAATCTGGAGAAGGGGATGCCCCTCAAAGTCCCAGATTGGGTGGTGGTTACTATAGATGCCAGTCTTCGGGGCTGGGGTGCGGTGTGCTTGGGCAAGTCAGCACAGGGTCTCTGGTTGGCGTCGGAACAGTTGTGGTCCATGAATTGGTTGGAGACAAGGGCAGTATGCATGGCCCTTTTGGTGTTTTTCCCCTTAGTCCACGATCGCATGGTGCGAATGTTCTTGGACAACACGAAGATGGTGGCCTACATCAACCACCAGGGGGGGGGACCAAGAGTCCAGCTATGGCTCGGGAGGCTCTGCTATTGTTCGTGTAGGCAGAGCTCCATCTCCAGGGGATCGCTGCTTCTCACATCGCAGGAGTGGACGACATCCAAGCAGACTATCTCAGTCGTCAGCAGTTGAATCCAGGGGAGCGGGAACTGTCCATGGAAGCCTGGGTTCTCCTCTGCACCCGTTGGGGGACTCCTCAGCTGGACCTCAAGGTGACGAGTCTCAACATCAAGCCAGAGAGGTTCTTCAGCCGCCGGAGGGAGTCAGGGGTGGTGAGCCTTGATGCTCTCGTGTGTCCGTGGCTGTCCGAAATCCTTCTGTATGTCTTCCCTCCGTGGCCCCTCATAGCACGGGTACTCAGGAGAATAGAGGCTTATCCAGGTCCTGTGATGCTAGTTGCGCTGGAGTGGCCAAGATGCCTATGGTTCGCAGATCTGGTTCATCTGGCGGTGAACGGGCCCCTATGTCTAGCCCACTTGCAGGGACTTCTACATCAAGGTCCCATATTTTCAGATCGGGCAGATCACTTCTGTCTCGTGGCCTGGCTTTTGAGAGGCGGTGATTGCATTTGAAGGGGTATTCAGAACCAGTGATTCTACCCTTCTTCAGGCTAGGCATCTGGCTTCCTCCCTGGCCTATTCCAGAGTTTGGAAAGTGTTTGAGTCCTGGTGTGGGCAACAGGGATTGGATCCTCTGGTTTCTGTGCCACACATTTTGTCCTTTTTGCAGCAGGGCTTGTCCAAAGGATTGGCTCACAGTTCGCTTAGGGACCAGGTTTCGGCCTTAGGTTGTCTCAGGGCAAGGTTTTGGCTTCCCATCCAGATTTGGTGCATTTTCTGAGGGGAGGTAAGCATCTCCGTCCACCTCTTCGCAACATGTGTCCGGAATGGAGTCTCAATTTGGTGTTGCGGGTCCTTTGCGAGGATCTATTTGAACCACTGGGTTGAGCATCTTTAAAAGTCATTATCTTGAAGATTGTCTTTTTGGTAGCCATTTGTTCAGCTAGTAGGATTTCGGAGTTGCAGGCTCTTTCTTGCCGCGATCCGTTTCTCCAGATCTTGCCCAACAAGGTTTCTTTACGAATGGTGCCTTTGTTCCTGCCTAAGAGTCATGCAGCCGAGTTGATTTAAGAGTTGGATAGGTCGTAGAGTCGAAGAAGGGAGACCAATGTATAAAGCATTACAGTAGTCAATAATTGGGAAAAAAGAAGCTTGAAGAACAATATGAAATTCAGCAGTGAAGAGAAGTTTTTTTTAAGCCAGCAAGTAACTAAAGTCTGAAAAACCCTGTTTGATGACACATTTAATTTGCAGTTTGAAAGGCAGAGTGCTATCTAGAAAAACACCTAAACTTTTAATTTGTTTACTAATGGTAAATGTTGCAGTATTGATGGAAATGGTGGTCTGTGATAGCTGGGAGTAAGGACTGGAGAGTACTAGGAATTCTGTTTTTGGCATGTTTAGCGATAGTTTGTTGTGATCCAACCAAGATTTTATTGAGGAGATGCAAATATTAAGCTGGTTAATAGTTTCATTCCAGGATGGACGAATGCAGATGAGAAATTGAATATCGCTGCATAGAGTTTATAAGCATCAGTCAAGTTTGAAAGAATCTTGCATATGGGGTGCTAGATAGATATTGAAAAGCAGAGATGAAAATGTAAAACTTGAGGAACACCGGTTTTGATTTGAGAGATATCTGAGAGGGAGGTGGCAATTTTAACTTGTTGAGAGCGATTAGTGAGGTAGGAACGAAACCAATTGAATACTGTGCCAGATAAACCAATTTCTTGCAGGCGGTACAATAAAATATTGTGGTCCACGGTGTCAAAAGCCGAGGAGATGCTAATGAAATAAGTATGTATTGATGGCCATTGTCAATAACTCTTCTAATGGTGTCAACAAGAGAAAGAAGTAAATATTCAGTATTGAGAGCCTTGCGAAAGCCAAATTGATGAGTGTCAAGGAATTCATATTTCTCTATATGATCTAATAATTGAGTTAAAGCCGAGGACAATAATTTTTGAAAGAAAAGACAAGGAGGAAATTGGCCTATAATTCAGTAGGTCAGAGGAGTCAAGATTAGACTTTTTTTTAAAAGAGGGATGGACAACTGCAAATTTTAACTTATCAGGGACATTACCTTCTTTCAATGAGAGATTTATTAAATGTGTGAAAATCAGAACTAAAGATTCTTTGGCAGCTTTAAATAAAGCAGTGGACAATTGGCTTGTGGACACGTGGTAGTGTTAGATTTGGCAATGTGATTTGTGATCTCTACTGATGAAACATAATCAAATTCTGACCAAGACAGAATGGTAGAGAGAGCTTTATTTAGGTACCATTTTGGAGTCTTTGCAAAATTGTATTTATTTATTTATTTGTGTGCTTTTATATATCGAAGTTTGGAGCAAGCCTTCACTCCGGTTTACATGTTTAACAATTCTTACATTAAAGGTCATAACATTAATATAGTGCATTAACAGGTACAGTTTGTTAACTTTTAACTTTACTAACAGTTTGCTTACATTTAACTTTTCTAACAATAACATTGTCACTAATAATATAACAATTAACATTGATTTTCTTATATTAGAATTCATAACTTTGTTCTTCTTATATTACATTTCATAATAAGCATTAATAGATACAGATTGTTAATGATTAACTTTACTAACAGTAGCATGGTTTATATTTTCTGATCTGTGTTTTAAGTGCGAATGGATTGTTTTGAGAGTTTGAATTGAGAGTTTTTCGATTTTCAAATTAAAAAAATTTGAGAAACGAATCTGCAGACAGATTATTAGGAATTTGTGAAAAGAAAAAGAGTGAGCGTTTTGCGCAGTTAGCTCTTTCCCTCCTGGTCTCTGGTAGCAGCAGTGTCGGGCACGCGACACTGTCGTTTCAGTTTCTTGTCTCACAGGGATTCTCTTCAGGCGCTGCCATGCAGCTCTTTTTTCAGCAGAGCCATACTGACAGGGAAGCCTTGTGCAGCATTTGGAGAGCGCTCAGTGCGGCTCTCCAAAGGAAGGTCACTGCTTCCAGTGTCTCCCAGGAGGGGAGGGCTCATCACGGGCTGCTGCACCCGCATTTCTGAAGCAGCGTGGCCCTGGCAGGATGCCTGCTGTTCCGAGTGCTGAGGCCGACCCCTTCCAGCTGAGCATGGGAAATAAATGGAAAGCTGCCCTCCCCCTATTCTCCTTGGGGTACGAGAACTATTGTAGCCAGCTTTAAAAGCCAATCTAGAGACGCTCTGATCACGGCTTTCTTGCTGCTGGAAGTGCACAGGGAGGCCATGAAAGCTTCACGTACTAGACAAGCAAATTCTAAGGCATTCCCATCTCTTATCACTATCAGGACCCACTGGTCCATTGTTACCCTTGTCCACTCTTCATAAAAGAGGGCTAACTGTCCCCCTATAACTTCTGAGGAAGAGTGGACCAAGTTCATTTCATTGTGAGCTTTTGATTCCCCCGGAACCCAACCCAGAGTTTTATTGGACGGGCCTACAGGTATCCCGAAAAGGTTGCGGTTTGCTATACCCCTTTCTTTGGCAGGTAGACCCCCCTGCCCATCCTGTACTGCCTAGCCTCCGAGAATCTTTATCTTCCTGGAAAATTCTTCCTATTCCCCTTGGGCTTATCTTTCAGCAACCTATGTTGCTTGGATTCATCCAAGTGCTTTACCAGCTACTCAAGCCTTTCTCCAAAAGAGAAGTTTGCCTTTGAAGGAAAGGCCACCCAGCTGCAACTTGAACCCCACACATCTGCCACCCAATTGCGCAGCAATAAGAGCCTCTTGGCTGAAACTGCCAACATATTTCTTCCTGAAGTTCGCAGTAGATCATACAAGGCATCTGCAATATAGGCTACTGCAGACTCCAATTACTCCACCTACTTGGATGAGAGCAGGGCTCCTGCCCCCGTCATCTGCAACTGCTGAACCCAAAGCAAGCAGAGCCACACTATGAAGCTACTAAATACTGTCTCTTGTATGCCCAAGGCCAAGACCTCAAAAATCCTCTTAAGATGAATTTCCATCTTATGGTCCTGAGCATCTTTTACTGCTGTGGCCCTTGTTACCAAAATAATAGTCTTTTTGGTTACTGCAGAAACTAACAAGTCCACATTGGGCAACTTCAACAACTCCAATGTGTCCTTCGCCAGCGGATAAAGTTTTTGCCATTGTTCTGCCAACTTATAAACCAGCCTCATGAGTATCCCATTCCCTAAAAAACAACTTCTTGATTGTACTTAAAAAAGGAAGGCCCTAGCCAGTGTCCGAAGCCATACCATGATAGGATCTACCTCCTCATGCTTGGACTCTTCCCACACTTCCTTAATCCCAAATTCTTTTAGAGCCTGGGAAATAACTCCTCCTCGTGGAAGAGATGGACTACCTTGGGGTCATCCCCTTCCACCACAGGAATTTCCCCTTCCTCTGAGGGGTCCTTGTCTTAATCCTCATCCCCCAGCAGCTCCATTAGAGGATCTTCTTCACCTTCTGAGCACTCCAATTTCTCCAATCCCAGATCAGGTAGCCATTTATTGCTAGGATGGGAGGATCCCGCAGACCCTTTCTGAGGAGAAACTTTGCAAATTTTATTTGGCCAAGGAAGGCTGGAAGAGCAGAACCCTTTCCCAATCCCCTCTTCCATGCCAGAAAAGCACACATTCAGTAGAAAAAGCTTCTTCTGAATCTGTCCCTGGAGAATCTGAATCTGTCCCTGGGGACCTCCCAGGCATTGCCAGAGGCCTGTACAACAGGAGACAATGGTGGAGGAGAAGTAGGCCCCTCCCCTGATCTTTCATGCACCACAGTAACACCTCTAAAATGGCTGTGGTTTCCATACTGCAGGGAAGTGCAGCACCAGCAGCATCAGAAGTTCGGGCTGGCCCCCTTCTTTCCGAAATGGTCTTTGACGTTGAAGGGCCTTCCCCACCATCCCAATACTGACTGCACATTCCTGAGGAGCTGAGGCGCACCTTCTGGCCACATGATTTGCAGTGTTTCCCGCACTCAGTGGCTCTTGCCATCACAAGCTCCAGTACACTCGGTCTTGGCAGGGAAATCAAAAACCCCAGGCAGAGCTTTGTGATTATGGCCAGCCGATCTTCTGCCTCCCTCAGCCTCCCCTGCACTAAACACAGCTGACTCCCTTCTCTCCAATTGCTTACATGAGGTGAACAGGCCTGTCTTGCCAGTTGCCTTCTTTTCTTTTCTTTTTTTTATAAAGCTATAGTGCCCACCATCAAAACTCAAAAGGAAATACTTCACTGTCTATCTTCAGGCATTCATCAGCTAGGGAGAGAGCAGCCTGAGGAACATGAGTGACCCAATCACCTAGTTATCAGTTTCCTCTCAGCACTTGGGCCAGGACAAATAAGTGTCGCTGACCCCCTGCTCACCCTACTCCACCAGAGGGATGGCTCTTCACGGAATCTAGCACCTGGGATCAGTTTGACCTTCTTTTCCTTTTTGTCTTCAGTTTCCAGACTGTAGTTGTTACACCTCTATCATCCGTTTGAGACAGAAATACTGAGGGACTGCAGGTGGCACTCTAGGTTAAGTAGCAGTGTCAGTAAAACTTTTCTTCCCTGTCTCCATCTGCTGGCAGGGATGAAAATCTTATGCATCTAGACTGATCTGAGGGATGATTAGGAATGTGTTTTCTCTTCCCTCTTTTCTTTCCTTCCCCCTTGTCCCCTCCCCCTTTGTCCCCTCCCCCTTCCCCCCTTTCTTTCCCTTTTCCTCCCCTCTTTTTCCTTCCCCCCTTTTATTTTTCTCTCTTTTACAAGATGTTTGTTCAATCTATGTTGGTTCCTTGTTGTATTTTATGTATTTAACTCCTTTTAGGACATTCCTAGTGATCACCATCTCCATTGTAAGTCTTTTGACAGGTATTCATATGTGTGATTGGATTGGCCTGATATTCTGCATTTCTGATTGGTAGGAATGGGTCTAGTGACTTTTGGCATCTTTTTTTAATTGGCATATATCCAACTCTGCACAGTTGTGTTTCTAGTAATGCTGTATACAGAATTGAGTAGTACAATCTTTTGCTGACTTCTGCAGGTATGTTTTTCTGTCTGGTTGTTATAACAGTATCTTTTAGTGCACTGTCCCTCCTAATGCAGCCTGTTTGCGAAACATATGCATGTCAGGGGATACATTCACTATTAAACATTTCTCAAATTCTCAAGTTCTTGAAGATATAATAAATCTATCATTTTGGACTCGTGAATAAGGATAATTGAATTTTCATTTCTAAATTGCTGGGACTCTGGAGTAATTTTATGCTTAAACCTCCTCACTATTTTTTGTCAATAAATTTGTATACAATTGTTAGAACTGTCTCTCTATATTATTTTCTATACTATTGCTCCTTTAATCTTTCTCACTTTTTTCTTGCTGAACCTTGTCTCATTCCTTTATCCTCTTTCATTCTCTCTTATGTGTTGTGTACCCAGAGTGCATTGCTGGAGGAACAGCAGTCTGTGATGCAAAAGTGTGCAGAAGAGCGCAGGAAGCTCGCTATGGAGTGGTCAGGATTTCATGCCCAGCAGAAGCGGAGCCAAGAGCAAGCAGAGCGAGACATCAACCGTGCCCTGCAGATTGACTCTCAGAGGGAGGGCGCCATTAAGAGCATCGCCAAGGTCAGGCAGGAAAAATCATCCATGCAAAGGCAGAGTGTTGTAATGCCTCCCTGAAGGTGGGCCACAGTAGAATCAAACACAGCATGCAGTCTGGAAGAAAATGTTTGGGAGTATATGGTCACCTGCTTTCAGTGATTTGCTTAGAAAATACTGGCCCTGTTCTTGTCTGCTAATAACTTTATTGGGACAGGGATGTACAAAGAACAAACTTGTAAATGGGGCACAAATACAATTTCCTCTTTTTGATGCTACATTCCTGGTTTTCCCTTAACTCCCTGCTGAACTGTTTGGATATCAACACCCTCATTGTACCCTTTCTCCACCCTGACTCCTATGAACTCCCTTTCCTCCCCCACAGTAGACCTCATTTGTCTTGAACAGCAAGGAAGCTGCTAGGGTCAGTCCTGGATTTGCTGGTGGCAGCAAGCATCGAGAGCAGGGACTAAGCCAACATACACTCAGAGGCCCCACCTCCTGTACATAAACCAGGAGTGGCCAAAGCTTTTTTTAATGTGATTTGTATTGAATTTTAAATTTCACATCTCAAGATAATTTATTTATTTCCAGGTTCTTACACACTGCCCATATTGAAACTCTGTGAGGGGCGGTTTACAGCATCTTAATCAGAAAAGCATAGTTTTAATCATAAGGAAAAATTCTTAAGAAATAGTTATCCAGAAAATAATACAAAAACTTAAATTCTGTATTAAGAAGATCAACAGTATAATAGGGGCAAGTCATATGGTGAGAAAATTGGTAATCATTGAACAGACAAAAGGCAATTATATGGGTGAGGCACAACCAAAAACACAATATATATGCACAAATCCAGGCTTACTGAGAGACATATGGAGATCTATACAGACTTATGACTCAAACATTCTTCCAGTTGTTCAGGCTCAAAAAAAATGATTTCCCTGATATTAGAAGGCACTTACAAGGAAATTTAAGAAGAAAACAAGCCCCAAGCTGGACAGTTCGAGGTTTCAACCCAAGAAAAATGTTTCTTCTTTACTGAGTTGATACTGAAGAAGCTGGAGACCCCTCAGGCCCATTATTTGTTCCTTCTTTAGAAGATTTCAGATAATAAACTTTAGATGTTGGCAGTAAAGACTCCAATGGTATTTTAAGGATTTTTATCAAATATTTATTTAAAATATCCAGAACAGATATCAAAGGGACTCTTGGAAATTAAAAAAACTACAAGTTCTTTCCCCGCAATGAATTTTCCAAAGTTTCCAGCTTATTCAAAATCACTTGATTACCAACAGCAGATGTTTGTTGATTCTCCTGAAGCTGATCCGTGCACTTTTCCAGTGAGTCCAGAAAGGTACCATGGGTCTGGGAAACCTCTTCCATTTTCTGAACTTTAAATGAGAACTTTAATATCAACTGAGTCAGTTTTGAAATTTGTGAAACCAAAATCAACATAGCCTTCCAAATATCTTTCAGTCTGACCTCCTGAGAAGAAATCTCAGAGACCAGAAGGAAAATCTTCTGGCAAAAAAGGAGACTCCTTATTGCTGGTTGTAAAAGCAGATTTACCTTCTGTCATTGACAGAAATAGTGTTGAAGCCCCAGCTCCTACCTCTGCTACCCCAGCAGTCTGGGGCGAAAAACAAATTGTTCCCCTTCCTCTCTATTCAGCATACTCATGGTCTCTCTTTCAATTAATCCAGCGTCCTTGTCCTGCAGATCCAGCTCCAACTGTTGCAATGTGGCAGCACTTGCTGGAATCTGGTCCCTGGGAGATGAGATCATCAAGAGGGGCAAGGAAGTATGCGATCCCCAGGGCTGAGTGTGATCTCACCAGGAAATGGAAACAGCTCAGTGTGGCTTGACTCCACTACCAAGGGCATCTTCTGTAGGGCAAACCCAGTTAATTGAGAGACAGTGAATTTGCCAATGGGGCAGAAACAGGGGTCATCTGTGCAGAGGGAAATTCATAAGGTTTACCCTTATGCTTTACTATATTCCCAGGTAGGAAAAAAGTTTGCAAGAAAAGAAATGGTCCCACTAAAACCCTCTGCCTCCTCCCATCCGGAAGGAGTGGCCAAGGCTTATGAGCAGCACACATTGGCTCAGGCCCTGCTCTCAATGCCTGCTGATATTGGTTCTGTGAAGCTCAGGACTGGCCCCAGCAGCTTCTCTATGATTTAGAGGATGAGGTCTGCCTATGCACATTCAGCAAGGAGGTGAAAGTCGTCCTGGCATGGTCTCACATGGTTTGAGGAAGGATAATGTGAAATGTTTTGTGAAATAAATGTAAAATGTTGAGTTATTCTGCAGACTTTATCTAGAAAGACTTGTAATAAGCCTCTGATCAGATTTTGTTACTAAATATTCCTTTATTTTTCACAAGACTAGGAGTGATTTCTGCATAGACATTATTTTATTAGGATATCTTTTATTCTTACTTGTTAAATTTTATCTCCTATTATTATTATTGTTTGTAATTTTCTTTTACTGTATTTTATTGCTATGTTAACCGCTGTGAAGGCTATGCCGAGACAATGGTATATAAGCACAAATAAACCTTAAACCTTCCTTGTGTGAAAGGACGAGCCAAGGTTTTAGTACCTTCTCATTCCCCCTATAAGAAAAAAAAAAGATAAAAACATGGGATAAGAATTCAAACTTGCATCTGTTGTTCTTTCCTAGGAACAGGCAGATCTGAAGATTCAAGCCAATGAGCTGAGGATAAAGGGGGAGCAGCTGGCTGCCGCCCGGGAGGAACTGGAGCAGGAGAAGCAAGAACTGAGACTTGAGAAGGAGAGGATAAATGCAGCAGCTCTGCGAGTCAAACAGAAAGCAGAGGAGATTGACAGCATGAGCAAGGTACCAAAACCTGTCTACCCCCTTCTCTGGGATTACCCGATGTGCTGAAGAAATGTTAAAGTGGCAATAATATAGGTTCCCTGTATGTACCCAGATCATTCCAGACTCCTGGGTTTTGTACCCCTGCCAGCAGATGAAGACAGATAAAGTTTTATTGAAACTGGTATATAACCAAGTGTTGTAAAATAATTGTAAACTGTACGTCAACTAGCCATTTCCTTCAAATATTTCCAAAAATCAAAATTTTGGAACCAAGTCCCATTACACAATATTTATACAAGCGGTTTATAGACCTTCATAACATCCCGTGGTCTCTTTGGGCATCTCTGCTCTTTTTTAAGCCGCTTGTGGGATCATCTTTAATCATAGATCTTTAATGCACCCATATTCAACTTATTAAACAACTAAGACAACATGAACAGCGGTGGATTTTTCAATTAAATACTGTTTTCCCACATGGATTAAATCGAGAGATTGAATGGGCCCAGTGCGTGTGAAAGCCGGTGTTCTTCAACTTGAGATAGATCAATTCAGTTGCATTTGAATTCAATCATGTGCACTTGATACCCTCTAAACAAAACGCATGCGCGCAAAAAGTGAAATCATGGTGATCAAATCAAGTTAATTCCACCGCAATCATGAGTAGTTGGCTCAATTCAAACAGAACGCATGCGCTTAAAAGTAGAATCGCAGAGATCGCCCCAGTAGGAGGCATCCTCCGCACCGCGACGACGCAATGCACACATTCGTGGCTTTGTAAGTACATCTTAACAATAAACGCAAAGCGGCTTTGTAAGTACACCCTAAGAACGAACGCAAAGCGAGTACAGTCCCAAGAAAATGGTTGTAATAACATTTTGTCTTTTAGAAGGAATTAAAGTGTAACTGAGAACATCCCATCCAATAATGGAGAAATGACACACAGCCAGAGAAGTTCCTGAGGCAGCTTTGGCGCGAAACGTGGTCTAAAAACAAAAAAAGTTGAATACGGGTGAATTAAAGACCTATGATTAAAGATGATCCCACAAGCGGCTTAAAAAAGAGCAGAGTGCTGTACCACAATACTGCATGAAAAGATATAATTGAAATTAATAAAATTGATTTAAGTGAGTCGTTCCTGGTATAAAAAGGGTTTCATTAGAGAATGAATGTTATCTACTATTTTTCTGGTCTCTGATTTATTCTGTCTTGCTGTAGCTGTTGATAGTTCTTGGTTAGCATCTCTTCTTCCCACTCACAGCTGTCTTCACAGAAGTATGAGGAGGGGGAGAAGGCACTGCTGGAGGCGCAGCGGGTGGAATCTGAGCACCAGAGCAGACTACGCCTGATCCATCAGCAGATGGAAAGGCTGAGAGAGAATGAGCAGCATATGCACCAGGTAGCAAAGTGTAAACTGCTGTGGCTCCAGCCCAGCAACTGTCCATCTGACAAAAAAACATATTCATTTTCTTTGTGGCTGTGATAGGAACGTCTGAATATGACTCAGCTGAGGAGGCAATTAGACCAACTTCGCCACGGGATTCCAACTGCCCCTTCGCTGTTATTGACCAAAGCTCCAGTGGCTATGTTGGGTACTCGGATGGCGAGCCCTTCTAGTGCATACAGTAAGTAACTCCATCAAATGAATAGCCATAAATTTAAAAGAAAACAAATACAGGAGGAGAGGTGGATGAAGTGTTTCAACTCACTAATCCCTGCCCTTCTCTGTTCAGACTATTTGTCTAAAGATAAACATACTCTGACACTTCCTGCAACAGTGCCCTCATTCAGAACCCAATTTATTTCCTGGTGAGAAGGGGTTGCCCCTCACCAAATGTATCCTGTCTATAGCACTCTTATCCCTCATTTAAAATAATTACTCTCGATCTCGTATCAGCATTAACGCACCCCCTTTACATATTTGCTTTCCAAGGTCTAACAGATTCCCCATTTCTGTACTGCCTCCTCAGCCATCTGCCTAGGGTGTGTAACACTCTTGCTTTTGTTTCTAGACTTGCCCTCTTTTGCCATCAGTTCTCAGGAGAGCTCAGCTGCTTCTGCTGCTGCAGGATCTGCTCCCTCCGAATTTCATGCCAAGCTGGCATTACTGAAATTTTCAGCCGCACGGGTAAGGACAGCAGTTTCTTACCTGTATCCATTTACTTATGGAAATTTAAAGCATCTTCTAGAGTCCAAAATAACATCAAATGAATCTATTCACTAAGGGGTAGATTTTCAAAACGTATGCACGCATATCCATGTGTGCATGCTACCCAGCTCGCACACGTGGATGTGTTATAAAATTTCAGGTCGGCGCGCGCAAGGGGGAGGGGGTGTCTAATTTTGCAAGTACGCGCTGCAATGCATCGGGGCCTTCCCCAGTTCCCTCCCAGTCCGCTCCAATTAAGGAGCAGACTGGGAGGGAACTTTCCAACCCCCCTACTCTAACCTCCCTTACCCTTCCCCTATCCTTCCCTCCCCCTATCCCTATCCTAGCTACCCCAAATTGTTTTATTTTACCTTTTGCTCCTGCCAAGGAGCAGGAGGAAGTTGCGCATGCCGGCACCCTGGCAAATGGCCGCTGTACTGGGTGCTTCTAGCCCCACCCCGCCCTGCCCAGAAAATGCCCCCCGGCCTGCCCCTTTCAGAAAGGTCCGCACTTATGCGTGTACCGGCCTTTACGCGTGTGGCCGGGCCTGTTTGAAAATAGGCTCGGTGTGCGCTGGGCCCGGCCACGCACGTAAAGGCTGGATTTTAAGTGCATGGCCTTCAGATAATCTGCCCTTAAAGGTGGAAACCCACAAAAATTGATGCTGTTGGGAATGGTGAAGACTGCTGTCAACAGCTGACTACTTATGCACCCCATGCTGGGGTCATTTACAGCAGAATTGCCAGAACCAGTCTATGACTAGTCAGTAACTTGCCCATTGTATGGTTACATTTACTTTCTCTTGTGCCCCTGCACAGGACCGAGACTTCCTGGAGGATGAGCAGCTCTTCCTGGAAACCCTAAAGAAATCTTCCATCAGCTCCCCGTCACAGACCGCATAAGATGGGAGAGGGGTGACATATGTCCTGTGTGCCTCTTACTCCAAAGAGATATGTCTTATCTCAAGAAGATGCATGTATAGCTTCTCGGCTTTGTGGCTAAGATCAAGTGTAATGTAATGTGTCTTATTTATTCTGGTGTCATTTCTGTAAACAAAGGTACAGTTTGATAAAGCTAAATGATTGTTTTTTATTTGACTTTCTATAACATTTTCTACTCCAGATGACTGACTAAACTATTTTATTTGTGATAGTGAATACAACTGTCTCAATGCTTATTTTACAGCTCTTGCGTCTTTACAGCAGGCAAATTTATAAATGCACTTATTTATCACTACTGCACTTGATCACCCATTAATGCATTCCACAGTATTATTTATTCAGAGATGCCAAATTAACTACAGGCACTTAGAATTTTTTTTACTCTGATTTGGGGGAAAAAATGATTTGGTGTTTTAGGCCATATGTACACTCACACCTTCTACCGAGTCTCTGTCTATCTAAAAGGATACTTATTAAGTGATGCACGGCATGGCCTCTGTTTTCAAAATACATTTTGCCCTGAACATTGCAGTAGAAGACTTCAAGCTTCACTTCTCAGCACTGGAATATCTCAGAGTGCCAAGTACAATAGAATTGTACAATAGAAATGTGCTAAGCCGCACATTTTACTCTCAGAAATTAACAGCAGATTAACAGCAATTAAAAGCAGAAAAAACTGCTTTTCTGTACACCCTCCGACTTAATATCATGGCGATATTAAGTTGGAGGTCCCAAATATAAATAAATAAGTCTACCCGCCGGCCCGCGGGTTGGAAAACAGACACTCAATTTTGCCAGCATCCGTTTTCCAAACCCGTGACTGTCAGCGGGTTCGACAACCGGTAAAATTAAGTGTTGGTTGTCAGACCCGCTGACAGCCGCCGCTTCCGCTAATAAGGAGACGCTAGGGACGCGTTAGTGTCCCAAGCACCTCCTTATTAGCGCGGCCCTCATTTAAGTAAAGAATCGAGGGCCCAGGAGAGGTGACAAATACTGCCACATTTGCTATCTCTATGCTCTGCATTTACAGAAAATACACCTTGTGCTATTTTTTTTTTTTACATATTTTATGGATATGGGAAGAAGTGAGGTAGGTAGGGCAATGTCCACTTGTAACATCCCTCTAACCATCTTCATGAAGTGAGGGCTGTCTGGCACTCCCTCTTACCCTGCTGCAGCTCCCTCTGTGCCTTCCTGGAGTTTCAATCTACTGCCAATTTATTGAGAAGAGATTTTTAAAAAGTATCACAAAAAATGTACCCTCTAGCTACCTCAGCATTACTGGCTCCATGGCACCGATGCTACTTCCTGCTAGACATGGTTTGAATTCAGCAGCAGCAGCAGCAGCATTTGTGTGAAGTGGGTGCATTTCGCAATTAAATGCGAATTGAAAAAACAAACCCAGATATTACACTGAAATGTATATATAGGCCTGTATTCTCACAGGACAAGCAGGATGGTAGTCCTCAGATATGGGTGACATCACAGGATGGAGCCCAATCACGGAAAACTTCTGTCAAAGTTTCCAGAACTTTGACTGGCCCCTACTGGGCATGCCCAGCACGGCACCAACCCTGCAGCCAGCAGGGGTCCCCCTTCAGTCTTCTTTTTTCCGCGCAGCAGTAGCCTCGCGGTTTAGGAGCTCTGAAGAGATTCCTGACAGGAATTTTCCTCACGGAGTTAATTAAATTTAAATTGCCCCACAGGGGTCCCTCCTCTAACATTTCTCAGGCTGAGGTACTCTGGTAAGTTTTTCACCGTTTTTCGTCGATTACCGTCGAATTTGGCCCTCGCGGCCTACTGGCCGTCGACCGTACTGCAGCTCGATTTTTCTATGGCCATGGCGTCGGGGTTTCGTCGGTGCCTGGACTGTATTCGCACCATGTCTATCACAGACCCTCATGGAGTCTGTGTAATGTGTTTAGGCCGTGAGCATGATGTCCTGACTTGCACCAAATGTGCCCTCATGACACCAAAAGGTCGCAAAGCCAGAATGGAGAAGATGGGACTCCTTTTCCGTGCTCACACCCCGACGCCGTCCATCGCATCGACGTCATCAGAACCGGCACCGTCGAAGTCACACCAGCATCGACTACTGTATGGTAACTGCCCGCCATCGACGTCTTCACGGCCATCGACTCCCGTTTCTCCCCCTCAAGATCGAGGGGATTGTAGGGAGAAACATCGCCATCGGCATCGTACGTCTCGGACCGCCGAGGGAGCAAAATCATTGACCGAGCCACCGTCCGAGCCACCATCGAAGAAGCCCCGTCTAGGAATGACACAGACCATTCCTGCGACCAGGACATCGAGGCCACCCTCACCCAATCGGGATTTGGGAGTCGCGATTCCGCCTGAAAAGGTGATCCCTCCGACTGTGCCTCAGCCTCCCTCTTCCGTCAAGGAGCGGGGCTGCTTGCCTCAGGTCTCCGGGAAGAACTGGACCGGCTGGTCCAGGAGGCCATCTACAAGGCAATGCAACGACTCCAGGTTCCTCCGGCACCGACACCGGCACCGGCACCGAGAGTGGAACCGGTCACCGACCCGATTCCAGCAGCGCTGGCACCACTTCTATACCGGATAGAGGCGCTCCTGACCGCCCTTCCACCGGTGATTCCCGGGTCTCCGATGGCTCCGGTGCGCTCCCTGTTGACAGCTTCATCGGGAGGAGAAACACTGTTCCGCATTCCTCCTTCGGGAGTATTGCCTCAGCCATCGATGCCATGTCGTCCCTCGCCACCGATTCATTCATCTGGGGCGATATGCACATCGGCGCCATCGATGTTGGCACCGATACCCCCCAGGCCGTCCACGGTGCCCCCGGTGATTCCTTCGATTTTCTCGGAGCCTCAGCCAGGTCCTTCAGATATCCAACCCTCTTCTCGTCCTACAGGTCAGCCTGCTGATCCTTATGACACCTGGGGTGATGATACTTCCACAGACACCGATGACTTACCTTCACCTCCCTCTCCTACTGAAAGTAGAAAGCGTTCTCCTCCAGAGGACCTTTCTTTCATTAATTTTGTGAAGGAAATGTCAGAGTTGGTCCCTTTTCAGCTTCAGACGGAGCAGGATGATAGGCACCAGATGATGGAGCTTCTCCAGTTCCTGGATGCCCCTAAAGTGATCACTTCTATTCCCATTCATCAAGTTCTTCTTGACCTCCTCAAAAAGAACTGAGAAAACCCTGGATCCATTGCCCCAGTACACAGAAAGGCTGACACTATCTATCTAGTACAATCAGCCCCTGGCTTTCAAAAATCTCAGCTCAGCCACCACTCAGTTGTGGTAGAATCGGCTCAAAAGAAAGCAAAAAGGACGAAGCCTCACTCCTCTACCCCTCCTGTTAAGGAACACAAGTTCCTAGACAATATTGGTCGACGAGTGTTCCAAGGGGCCATGCTCGTCTCCAGAATTGCTTCTTACCAGCTGTACATGACCCAATACAACAGGGCCATTTTCAAGCAAATACAGGACTTCTCTGAAACCCTGCCTGACCAATTCCAAGAACATCTTCAAATCCTTGTCAACAAGGGGTTTGAGGCAGGAAAGCATGAGATAAGAACAGCTTACGATATCTTCAACACTTCCACTAGAGTGTCTGCAACTGCCATTTCGGCAAGACGCTGGGCCTGGCTCAAGTCTTCTGACCTTCACCCAGAAGTACAAGACAGGCTCTCTGACCTGCCCTGTATAGGAGATAATCTGTTCGGTGAATAGATTCAGCAAATAGTGGCTGAATTAAAGGACCATCATGAGACCCTCAAACAGCTCTCATCGATACCTTCTGACTTCCCCCTTAGACAGCCCTTCAAGAAGGACTCTAAGAAGTCATTCTTCCGCCCAAGGAAGTACTATCCTCCACCACCAAGGTCCCGAACTACGAGGCCTTATCAAAAACCTCAGCCTCGCCAGCCCTGGAAGCAAAAGCCACAAGCAGCTCCCCAGCCGGGGCCTGCTTCAGGTTTTTGACTTTCCCTTGGAGAGCAGCAGCCTGATTCCTCTGCCAAGCATACCAGTGGGAGGTCAATTGTGCCACTTTCACGGCATGTGGCAATCAATCACAACCGACCAATGGGTGCTGGCAATCATTGCTCAGGGTTACCACCTAAACATTCTTGCTCTTCCACCGGACTCACCACCTCTACAAGCGTGGAGAGTAACCGATCACTCTCTCCTCCTGGAGCAGGAGGTTTCCCTTCTTCTCCAGTTAAGAGCAATAGAACCCGTCCCACTTTCGCAACAAGGCCTAGGGTTCTATTCCCGGTACTTTTTGATCCCCCAAAAATCCGGGGGGCTTCGTCCAATTCTGGACCTACGTGCCCTCAACAAGTACCTCCAGCGGGAAAAGTTCAAGATGGTAACCTTGGGCTCACTTCTGCCTCTTCTACAAAGAGGAGACTGGCTCTGCTCTCTGGACCTCCAGGATGCATACACCCACATTGCGATATCTCCAGCTCATCGCAAGTACCTCAGGTTTTTAGTAGGCCCAAAGCAGTATCAATACTGAGTGCTTCCATTCGGCCTAGCATCGGCACCACGAGTCTTTACCAAATGTCTCGTAGTTGTCGCAGCTTTTCTCAGGAAAGAAGGTGTTCACGTCTACCCCTATCTAGACGACTGGTTAATCAGGGCCCCAACCCAGCAAGCAGCTCGATCGTCCCTGGATTTGACCCTACACACTCTAATTTCTCTAGGATTTCTCGTCAATTACGAGAAATCTTATTTAGTCCCATCTCAAACCTTGTCGTTCATTGGGGCAGACTTGGACACCTTGCAGGCAAAAGCCTTTCTACCTCAACAACGAGTGCAAACCCTTGTGTCCCTCGCTCACCAGTTGCAGTCTCAGTATACAGCCACAGCTCGGCAATTCCTTGTCCTTCTCAGACACATGGCGTCCTCAGTCCATGTCACACCAATGGCCCGTCTGGCCATGAGGCTCATGCATTGGACTCTGAGGTCACAATGGATTCAAGCTACTCAACCTCTGTCGACCATTTTCCACATCACCGACTCACTCCATCTGTCTCTCGCCTGGTGGAAAGATCAGAACAATCTCCTCCAGGGACTGCCCTTTCAACTACCAGATCCTCAACTCATTCTCACCACCGACGCTTCCAACCTTGGGTGGGGAGCGCATGTGAACGATCTACAGACACAAGGATCTTGGTCTCCAGAGGAAGCCAAACACCAGATAAATTTCCTGGAGCTTCGAGCAATGTGATATGCTCTCAGAGCTTTTCAGGATTGCCTATCAAATCACGTCATCCTGATTTAGACGGACAACCAGGTGGCCATGTGGTACATCAACAAGCAGGGAGGCACAGGCTCCTTCCTTCTGTGTCAGGAAGCTGCGCAGATTTGGGCGGAAGCGCTCTCCCACACGATGTACCTCAGGGCCACCTATTTGCTGGGAGTGCACAATGTCTTGGCAGACAAGCTGAGTCTTGTCTGCCAACCGCACGAGTGGTCTCTCAACCCCTCGGTAGCGACCTTCCTCTTCAAGCAATGAGGTTATCCCCAAACAGACCTCTTTGCATCCCCTGAGAACCACAAAGTGGACAATTACTGCTCCCTCATTCGCAGCAAACACTCTCAACCCAGAGATGCATTCTCCCTCTCGTGGGCAACCGGTCTGCTTTATGCATTCCCTCCACTTCCTCTTCTCTCGAAGACTCTCGTGAAGCTCCGTCAGGACAAGGGAACCATGATCCTGATAGCACCTCACTGGCCACGCCAAGTGTGGTTTCCCATACTCCAGGATCTCTCCATCCGCAGGCACATTCCCTTGGGAACGGACCCGCTTCTGATCACTCAGAACGACGGATGTCAACGCCATCCCAATCTTCAGGCCTTGTCCCTGAGGGCATGGATGTTGAAAGGTTAATCCTTCAACCACTTAACCTTTCAGATTCGGTTTCTCGTGTCCTGATTGCTTCACGGAAGCCTTCCACAAGAAAGTCTTATTCCTATAAATGGAAAAGGTATACATCATGGTGTTCTTCGCAATCCCTTGATCCCTTTTCCTGTCCAATCCCAAGGTTTTTGGACTGTCTCTGGCATTTATCGGAATCAGGTCTAAAGACCTCTTCCATCAGAATGCATGTCAGTGCGGTAGCCGCCTTCCATATAGGGTTGTCCCTATATCAGTACAACCCCTCGTAACACGTTTTCTGAAAGGCTTGCTCCATATCAAGCCCCCTTTACGTCCTCCGGCCCCTTCTTGGGACCTTAATCTGGTTCTCGGGCGGCTCATGAAACCACCATTCGAACCTCTTCACTCCTGTGACCTAAAATATCTCACATGGAAAGTGATTTTCCTTTTGGCTATCACTTCAGCTCGCAGGGTTAGTGAGTTACAGGCCCTAGTTACCTATCCACCTTACACTAAACTCCTGCAGGACCGGGCGGTACTCTGCACTCACCCTAAGTTTTTGCCTAAGGTAGTTTCGGAGTTTCACATTAATCAATCCATCATACTACCTATCTTCTTTCCCAGGCCCCACTCCAACCCAGGGGAACAGGCTCTGCATATCCTTGACTGTAAAGGGGCTCTAGCGTTCTACCTAGACCATACAGTTGCCCACAGGAAGAGCACTCAGTTATTCGTCTCTTTCCATCCCAACAAATTAGGACAACCTGTGGGTAAGCAGACTCTCTCCTCCTGGTTGGCGGACTGCATATCTTTTTGCTTTCAGCAAGCAGGCATGCATTTCCAAGACCGTGTTAAAGCACACTCTGTGAGGGCCATGGCGACTTCAGTAGCACACTTACGATTGGTGTCGCTTCCTGACATTTGCAGGGCTGCCACCTGGAATTCTCTCCACACTTTCGCAGCCCACTATTTCTTGGACAAAGCCGGAAGACAAGATTCCATCTTCGGCCAATCTGTCCTGCGTAACCTATTTCCAACGTGACGTACCAACACCCTTCCGCCTGCCCGGTGGGGTTCAGGATGCCCTCTACCAAATTCCACCCCAGTTGTTATGCCTGTTGCACGCCGTTGGGTACATTTGGTGCATGTTCGGACATCCTCAGCTCGGTACTCACCCATATGTGAGGACTACCATCCTGCTTGTCCTGTGAGAAAGCAAATGTTGCTTACCTGTAACAGGTGTTCTCACAGGACAGCAGGATGTTAGTCCTCACGAAACCCGCCCGCCGCCCCGCGATGTTGGGTTCGTAACGTTTTGTTTTATTTTTTCGGCCCTGCCTGTAGCTTTCAAATAAGACTGAAGGGGGACCCCTGCTAGCTGCAGGGTTGGTGCCGTGCTGGGCATGCCCAGTAGGGGCCAGTCAAAGTTCTGGAAACTTCGACAGAAGTTTTCCGTGATTGGGCTCCATTCTGTGATGTCACCCATATGTGAGGACTAACATCCTGCTGTCCTATGAGAACACCTGTTACAGGTAAGCAACATTTGCTTTCACAAAGGTGTGTTAATGTCCCACAATGCAGGTTATCAGGGAATAGTCCCCATTGAACACAGGTGTCAAAACAGGGGAAATGCAGGGGCCATGGCCCCACCAACTTTGGGCTGGCAGCCAGTTTTTTCACAAGCCTTGGTCAGGCTGCAACGATTCCTCCCTGCTTCCTCAAACTCCACCTGCTACCTAATTCGCCAAGTGCTGTCTGATCCTGCCTATTCCATGCAGCTTGCTTGCAGTGGAAGTTACACCTTAAAGACATAACTTCCACCGCAAGCAAGCCTCAAAAGGAACATCAGCATATGTAGCCTCTTTTTGCTATTGGGCCAACCTTAGCTGTTTCCACAGGATGAACCTTCCCTTCCTGCCATCTTCTGCAGCCACTAGACCTGTCTTGTCTTGCCTTGCCTTCCCTTTCCTTACTGCTGTGACCACAAGACCTGCCTTCTGTTCTGCCACTGTTACCAAACCTGCATTACCTCAGGTGCTGCTGCTATCAGCAGTGTTTTAAACAAAGACACCTGGGTGGAGGAGTCATGCCATCGGTACAAGTAAGTGAATGATGGTGGACAGAGGATGGAGACAGCTGGGGAGCATTTGGGGGGGGGGGGGAAGCTAAAGGACAGCAAGAGGAAAGTGTAGGGCAAGAAGGAGAGAAAGCAAGAGGAAGGGTGGGAGATAGAAGAGGACAGGGTAGGGGAAAGGGGGATAGGTAGGAGCTTGAGTTGGGAGAGAACAGGGTACAGGAGAGAAGAGTAGGATGGGGAGGGGCTGGTGGCACGGAGAGAGAAGAGGAGACTGGGGGGAGAGAAGAGAGGCCTGGTTGTTTACTGGGAGGAGTATTATGTTGGAGCCGCCAAGCCTTGTTTTTCTTATGAAAGAAATTAGCATTGTTACAATAATTAAATTTTATATGGTTTAACTGAAGAATGTATGTAAGAAAGTATGATAACCTGGAGGCGGGGCAAGATGGTGGCATAGACGGAGGCACGGACGCCGACTTCTCTTGTGCTCTTAAAATTTCTGAATTTTGGTGGAATTATGCCTCCTAAGCGAAAGGGGAAGGTGAGGATTTTTCCCTCACTACCCCTTCAATCGCCAATTCAACAAGAGATTACGCGTTTCATGCTCACTCCTGCAATACAATCGGGAGCCAAGGATCCAAGCTTGTCGGGCGTTTTGGGAGAGCGTGCTGACCTAATTGAGGAGGCGTCACTCAGTCCAGATCGGAGACCACCTCCGGCGCAGAGGTCTGGAGAGCAATGCCAGAGAGAAGTCACAGAGGAGGAAACTCCTACCGGGTTGATGTCCACAACCCGAGTGGACATGGAGGAGGATTGACCCGCGGAGGCCTCGGGCCAGGACCTAGAGGAGGAGGAGCTGGTCTTGTGCGAGGGAGCAACCGGGGGACTAGACCCGTCTGAAGGTGGTGAGTCCCTGGAGATTGCCACCAGACCCGCCGTGGTCACATTAGATTTAATGTGGGATTTAATGGCTGAAATGTTGAATAATATTAAGAGATTGGAGAAGAAGATGGACATGAACATTGGAAAAAGCTATCAAGAAATACAATTACTCACTAAATCCGTTAAGAAATCGGAGGAAAGGATAAAAATCTTGGAAGAGACTGAGAAAAAGAATACTGAATTCCATACAGCTGTGGTGAGAGAGAGGACCTTGCTTGCAAGGAGAATAGAAAATTTTGAGAATAACTCAAAACGGCTAAATCTTCGTCTCTTAAATTTCCCTAGGATTGTGGGGGAAGTGCCAAAAGAAACTTTCTTTAAATTTCTTAAGGAACTGTTGGGGTTTCTGGAAAATGACTTGCCTATTATAAATATATGCTATTTCCTGCCAAAAAGAATTTCTAATTTAAATACTCCTGACCAACCATTTCAGGGAAATCTTTCAGAATTTCTAGAGAATTCTAATCAAGTGATAGACCGGGGAACTTTAATAGTTACCTTCATAAATTACCTTGACCTAAATAAGGTCATGAAGAAATATTTTTCCAAGTACCCAGTCACACGTTTTGGAAAAAATGTCAAGATTTTTCCTGATTTAGCTTTAACAACCCAAATGCGGAGGAAAGAGTTTCTAATACTCCGTCAAGAGGTTGTATCCTTAGGGTATTCTTTTACACTAAGGTTTCCTTGCAAATGTCTGATAAAAAAAGGATCAGGAAATGTTTTCTTCATCTCTGACCATTTGAGAAGCTTTATTGAACAAAGGAAATTAGTCACTTCATCCCCATTATAACTAATATAAAGAAAAAAGTGCAGGAAGATTCTATGTATTTGCTTTCCATTATGAATATATTTTGTTTAGATTTGACTCCCAGTGTTAACTTAAATGCCTTAGCCTCAGTGATGGTGTTATGCTATATTCCTTTGATATTTAAGTGGAACATGCTTAAGTTTCTAATGCTGATATTACTTTATTAATCTGTGATGAGATATATTTGGTTACAAAAATGTTATGTCAGTAATAATATTTTTAGGAATATGATTTATTAATGTAAATTCCACCTAAAATTTTCGAAGTTGTGTATTGGAAAATTGATAAATAAAAAAAAAAAAAAAAAAAGAAAGTATGACATTATAAACTTTCCTAGGGGATATTTACGACATCTAAAATCTTGAAAGGGGTACAGCAGGTCATGAAAGGTTGAGCACTACTGCCCTAGAACACAATACACCCTCCTATTTGGAGGTACAGATTAGAAAACAAAACAAGAAAAACTACTATAAATCCCTACATAGAAATTACATTCCCTGTAAGTACCCAAATCAGTCCAGACTCCTGAGTTTTGCCTTCCTGCCAGCAGATGGAGACAGAGAAAGATTTACTGACACTGCTACTTAACCACATGTGCCACCTGCAGTTCCTCAGTATTAGTATCAGTTGTTCTCTGTCTCCAGGAGATGGTAGACAGTGCAAACCTGCAGTTCTACAGTCTGGGCAATTTTTGGATTTTGAGCCTTCCTCCCAGGGGTTTTTGAATCCTGGTGGGTTCTTCCCTGTCTGATTGAGGTGGACGAGCTAGGGGTTGGTGATCCTTTAGTATGCTCCCTCCTTGCACCCGAGGGGTGAAAATCTGGTGGTCCAGATCTCTTCCCTGCATGAGGCCGCTTAGGCAGCTGCAGGCTCGAGATAATTTTTCTTCTGAGGTACCCTATTTTTGGTTCCACTGATTTTGGTTTTTCTGCTGTGCAGGTGACTTCCTCCTCTTGCTCTGATGGCTGGGCTGTTTGGCTGGGGTTTTAAAGCCGGTTAGTTTCCTGCTCTGATGTAGGTTCCCCAACTATAGGTTGGCATGCCCCGGGTGCAGCTTGGCACATTTGCGGCTTAACAGGCTCAGTTTGTGCTCTGGCTGTTCAGCGAGCGAGGCTTCCTTTAAATCAGCGAAAGCTGTAACAGCGGCGTCAGGCCAGTTCCTGGCGTCGGCGCCCTTGCGGGTCAGAGCTGTGAGTGGAGCCACCCGGTGAGAGTAGCCTGGAATGAAGTGTCTATAGAAATTAGCGAAGCCCAAAAACTGCTGGAGGGCCTTGAGCCCCTTGGGTTGAGGCCACTGGGTGATGGCCGCTACCTTCTCTGGATCCATGAGGAAGCCAGTTGAGGAGATAATATAACCTAGAAAAGGCAGGGATTCAGCCTCAAAGGTGCACTTTTCCATCTTGGCATAAAGGCGGTTCTCCCGGAGGACCTGAAGGACTTGTTTGACGTGATGACGATGGGAATCCAAATCCTTTGAGAAGATGAGTACATCATCTAGGTATACTATAACATGAGTGTTCAGGAAGTCTCGTAGAACCTCATTCATGAGGTGTTGGAAGACGGCTGGGGCGTTGCAGAGTCCGAAGGGCATTACAAGGTACTCGTAATGCCCGTCCCTGGTGTTGAACGCCGTCTTCCATTTGTCTCCAGGACGGATACGTACCAGGTTGTAGGCCCCCCTGAGGTCCAGCTTGGTAAACACATGGGCACCCTGAAGGCGGTCCGGCAGCTCCGGGATCAACGGGAGTGGGTAGCGATCCCGCTTGGTAATGGCGTTCAAGCCCCGGTAATCAATACATGGCCGGAGAGAACCGTCCTGCTTAGCCACGAAGAAGAAGCCGGCGCCTGCAGGAGAGCAAGAGGGCCGGATGAACCCTTTGGCCAAGTTCTCCGTCACATACTGCGACATGGCCTTGGTCTCGGGTAAAGACAGAGGGTACACTCGGCCGCGAGGTGGGGTGGTACCGGGCAGTAAGTCAATGGGGCAGTCAAACGGCCGATGCTGCGGAAGAAGCTCTGCCATCTCCTTGGAGAAAACATCCTCGAAGGACTGGTATGGCTCAGGCAACAGCTGGGAGGAGCAGAAGTTCAGGGGTCTAGGCGGATGCGGAAGTTGCAAGCAGTGTTCAAAGCAGGCTGGCCCCCACCGAACCAACTGAAAGTCGTCCCATCGTATTAGGGGCGAATGCAGACGGAGCCACGGCAGTCCCAGAACCAAGGGGTGCACCGCTCGCTCTAAGACAAGCAAAGAGATCTGCTCCGAATGGAATAATCCGGTTTGTAGAGTAACGGGAGCTGTGGAGCAGGTAATGGCCCCGGGGAGCAGAGTGCCTCGGATGGATGAGAACCGCAGCGGAGGGACCTTTTGCACTGTGGAGAGGGCGAGCTGGGCCACCAGGTCAGCCGCTATAAAGTTCCCTTCTGCACCTGAGTCTATGAACGCACGGACCTGGAGTTCCCCTCCAGGATACTTCAGGGTTACAGGCAATGTGCACAGAGGAGCTGATCTGGAAGCGCCTAGGTGTAGCTCCTCAGTATAGCCTAGGCAGGAGCATTTCCCGGACGCTCCGGGCAAGTCAAGAGAAAATGCCCCTTGCCTCCACAATAGAGGCAGAGGCCAAGCGTACGCCGTCTCTTCTTTTCCTCAGGAGTCAGTGGAGATCTGCCAACCTGCATGGGTTCCCCACTAGACACCGGAGTAGGAGAAGCCCCGAGAGCCCGGGATCTAGAAGTGGTAGATGACGGAGGAGGCGGTCTGCGGGACGAGCGGATCTCCTTATCTCGCTGCTGGAGACGACGGTCCACCCTACCAGCTATGTCAATGAGATCGTTCAAGTCCCCTGGTAGGTCTCGACCTGCCAGCTCATCCTTGATTCGGCCGGATAGTCCTTCAAGGAAAATGCCCTTCAGACAGTCGTCCTGCCAACCGACCTCCATGGCTAGCGTGCGGAACTCGATAACATAATCCGCCACTGGGCGTGTTCCTTGCCGGAGGGTCAGGAGTTCTGAGGCTGCGGCACTTAGGCGTGCCAGGTCATCGAAGGCAAGCCGAAAATTGAGGAGAAACTCCTCCAGATTCTGTAGCATAGAGTCCTGGCGTTCCCACAAGGGTGAAGCCCAGTTAAGGGCCTTACCGTCCAGGAGTGAAAATATGAACGCCACTTTCTCTGCGTCAGAAGGGAATTGGGCCAGCAGAAGGGTAAACCGTACTTGACACTGGTTTAAAAACCCTCGGCAGGACTTGCTGTCCCCGGCATACCGGGGGGGCGTAGGTAGCTGCATAACTGAGGCAGTAGAGACAGTGGATGCCTGACGTGACTCCCGAGCAGAAACCTCTAGCTGGGCGACCAACTGTTCTACGGTGGCTGCTAGGGTGTCTATGCAGTGTTGCTGCTGCTGGAGGCGTTGAGCCATTCCCGGGATGGCCTGAAGGCTCGGGGTCTCCGCCGAGTCCATGGCCTTGCAAACTGTTGCAGTTGGGTACTGCTGTGGAATAGTGGACCCTTGGGCCGACCTACCACGAGAGGCGGGGTAGGCCGGGAGGCGGAGCCAAGGCTCCAAGTGTTCACCAGGTGACTGCCCGGGAACCAGGAACCCCCCAGGAGGAGCGCGTAGGGTCCTGGCCCCTTGGGACTTAGGTACCAGAGAGAGAGTCCAGTAGCAGAAACCAGGAAGTCCAATGGTAATTGAGTCTAGCACAAGATCTTCACCCGGGTACCCAGAACCCCCCAGGAGGGGCCCGTAGGGTTCTGGCACCTTGGGACTTGGGTACTAGAGAGAGAGTCCAGCAATAGAGAACCAGGAAGTCCAAAGATAATAGAGTCTCTAAATGAGCAGACGTGAGTAGGAGCAAGTAGAAACCTGGAGCGGGGTCCGCAGCCAGCAGGTGTAGGCAAGGCTGAAGGCTGAAGCAGGAACAGAGACGAGCCGGGATCAAAGGCAGGCGGCAACAGAGCGTGGTCAGGGGTGAACCGGGGTCGAGGCAGGCAGCAGGCAGAGCGTAGTCAGGGAAGAACCGGGTCGAGGCAGGCAGCAGGCAGAGCGTAGTCAGGGACGAACTGGGGTCGAGGCAGGCAGCAGGCAGAGCGTAGTCAGGAAATCCAAGATCAGCGGCAGGAACACAGCAAGACGAAGCGCAACTCAGAACTACAAGACTGTAGTGAACCTCGTTGCAAGGCGATGAGGGAACGTCCGGACGCCGGTTATATCTGTCTTGGAGCGTGACGTCATCAGCGCAGGCGGGGCTTGACTTCCGGGTTCTGGGCGCTCAAAGTGGCCGTACTCGCGCGCGCGGCCGCGGTGAGAGAGACAGGCAAATGGCGGATGCCACATGGAACTGAGCGCGTCCTTGGGTCCTGGAGACCGCGGAGTGCGGCGTCCCCAGACGCGGAGGTAGGCGCTGGTCACGGGGAAGAGAGGGGAAGCGGTGCAGACCGCAACAGATAATACTTTAAAATCGTTGGCTCAGTGTACTGCAGCAATCAAAAAAGCAAACAGAATGTTAGGAATTATTAGTAAGGGAATGGTGAATAAAACGGAAAATGTCATAATGCTTCTGTATTGCTCCATGGTGAGACCGCACCTTGAATACTGTGTACAATTCTGGTCACCGCATCTCAAAAAAGATATAGTTGCGATGGAGAAGGTACAGAGAAGGGCAACCAAAATGATAAAGGGGATGGAACAGCTCCCCTATGAGGAAAGGCTGAAGAGGGTTAGGGCTGTTCAGCTTGGAGAAAAGATGGCTGAGGGGGGATATGATAGAGGTCTTTAAGATCATGAGAGGTCTTGAACGAGTAGATGTGAATCGGTTATTTACACTTTCGAATAATAGAAGGACTAGGGGGCATCCCATGAAGTCAGCAAGTAGCACATTTAAGACTAATCGTAGAAAATTCTTTTTCACTCAACGCACAATAAAGCTCTGGAATTTGTTGCCAGAGGATGTGGTTAGTGCAGTTAGTGTAGCTGGGTTCAAAAAAGGTTTGGATAAGTTCTTGGAGGAGAAGTCCATTAATGGCTATTAATCAAGTTTACGTAGGGAATAGCCACTCTATTAATTGCATCAGTAGCAAAGGATCTTCTTAGTGTTTGGGTAATTGCCAGGTTCTTGTGGCCTGGTTTGGCCTCTGTTGGAAACAGGATGCTGGGCTTGATGGACCCTTGGTCTGACCCAGCTTGGCAATTTCTTATATTCTTATGCTCTTTTCTCAAGACTTTTTATTTATTTGTTAAGGAAATATCTATGCTAAAGTTTTATGAGGAAAACTGCTATTCCAAAATGTTTTGACTGATTAAAGAAGTCTAAAATCATGGCAACCTGAGAAAGAGCTAGTATATCCAACTATTTGTGAAGCAGACAAATTTAGACTGAGGCAGGGCACATGGCAGTGGCAGTACAGGAAGCCCAGTGCATACTCAGAAAAGACTTTTTAATGTTCTGAGAGAGTACCACTGGATAACATCTCGGTCTACATTAGTCTGCTTTGCAGATAGTTAGATATACTAGCTGTCTCTCAGGTTGCCGTGATTTTAGACTTCTTTAATTGGACAAAACATTTCGGAATAGCAGTTTTCCTCTAAAATTTTAGCTTAGATATTTCCTTACCCCTAAAAAAAAAAAGTCTTAAGAAAAGAAGCATTTTGTCAGAAAAGGTAAAAGCCCATTCGAACTATTCATTGATTGTCATCATAAAATCAACATGAAATCCCGCATACACTCAGAAAAGATTTAACATTCTGACGGGCCGATGCAATAAGACATGCGTTAAAACGCGTGCACAGCCACATCTTCTGGGTGTTCGATGCAATATTTAAATGAGCTGCTGCAGTGAAAAGGATGCACCAGGGAAGATTTGTGCATCCCTAGCGCTCAAATGCATTGGGTGCCCAGAATTATAACAGGCGCTCAATACGAGCGTCTGTTTTATCCCGCTTCAGTTTGATGAAAAAAAAAAAATTCGGGATGCACATAACTTGTGGATAGAATACCCACTCGATCCTCCTTCCCCCTCCCCCCCCCCTGCTGAAAACAATATACCACATAATAGATGGGATTAAATAGGCTGCAGTTTATTACTACAACTAAACCCGAGCCCTTACAAAACAGCATAAATCAACACCCGAACTTCCCCCCCCCCCGCTCCTTCCACCTTTCCTCCCCTTTCTCCATCACCTTTTCCCTAATGGTGAAGTGACAATACCCTCCCCCCCCCCCCCCCTCACTCCGCCTCATACCGGCGAGAGTAAGCTAGCTACCGAGAACCAAGCCCCTTAGTTCTTCGGTCCCCCATGTAGCGGCCCCCCCTGGCTACATGGGGCTTGCCCCGTTTCTCCCCCCCTTTTGCCAACCCTGCCTTACAAATTCCTCTTGGGCTCGGGTTTTTTCTGCTTCACTGCTGTTGCGGCATGATGCTGCTGGAGAGGATAGTGGACCCTTGGGCCGACCTACCGAGGGTGACAGGGTAGGCCGGGAGGCGGAGACACAGCCTGGCAAAGCTTCACCCGGAGCTGGGGACCCCCCAGGAGGAGCCCATAGGGACCCGGGCCCTTGGGACTTAGGCGCTGTTAAGGAATGTCCAGAAAGGCTGAGGCGGAGAGAAGGCCGGAGGCCTATCAGCAGCAGAGAAAGAGCGGGTCGAAGGGCTGGGCCAGCAGGAACGCCGGAACCAGGGCAGGCAGAGTGAGGTAAGAGTTCGTGATACCCGGGTAGGCTTGGGAGCCGGCTGAGCTGAGCAGGAGGTCGGGTGGAGGCAGGGCAGGCCGGAGGCTGCAGTGGAATCAGAAGCCAACCGGAGTCTGAAGCAGGCAGCGGGCTGTAGCAGAGTCAGAAGCAAACCGGAGTCTGAGGCAGGCAGCAGGCTGTAGCGGAGTCAGAAGCAAACCGGAGTCGGAGGCAGGCAGCAGGCTGTAGCGGAGTCAGAAGCAAACCAGAGTCGGAGGCAGGCAGCAGGCTGTAGCGGAGTCAGAAGCAAACCGGAGTCAGAGGCAGGCAGCGGGCTGCAGCGGAGTCAGAAGCAAACCGGAGTCAGAGGCAGGCAGTGGGCTGAAGCGGAGTCAGAAGCAAACCGGAGTCAGAGGCAGGCAGTGGGCTGAAGCGGAGTCAGAAGCAAACCAGAGTCAGAGGCAGGTAGCTGGAGGACAACAGGAACGCAACTGGAAGCAACTAAGAAGTTGGGAACCTCGTTGCAAGGCGTTTAGGGAACGTCTGAACGCCGGTTATATCGGGAGCCTGGCGTGACGTCAGCCGCGAGGGCGGGGCCGGGCTTCCGGGAGCTGGGCGCACAAGAAGGATGTCCTCGCGCGCGCGAGACCGGAGAGGAGCAGGCCCGCAATGGCAACCGCCACGTGGGAAGCGCGTGAAGGGAGAGGGGCCTGGACCGGGCGGAATCTGGCGACTACTGGAGCGGAGGTAGGCGGGCCTGAGCCCTATCAGGAGAGGAGCGGTCGGGACCGCAACAACTGCGACAATAAACAAACATTACAACACTAAACATGCCTTACAATCACAAAAAAACAGGGTGGGCGGGAGGGAAACAAGACTTGCCGCCTGCCTCTCCCCAGCTATCTGTACCGATACCCAAAAACGTTCTCCCTTCGTATACCACTCTCTCCTTCTATTTGCCCCTCTAATCCTGCTTGTCCCTTCCTATTGGCCATCCTTCCCACCTTCCCTAGAAACCCTCCACCCCCTTCTGCCTGTCTCCTATTCTCACTGCTTCTCCCCAAGTTATACTCGCTGCGAAAGACAAGCTTTCCCAGCTTTCCTTATATACACGCACAAAAGTAAGGGACAAAATTGGCCTGAGGCATGTATATTGTGCATCCTGAAATTTTTTTTTCCATCAAATAGTTGCATTATACCATTTTTCTTAAACACTGCAAGCAGTAGATTTAAGTATCACAACAATACTAAATAGGAGGAACCACAGAAGTCAGTATTTTTGTAAATTTCTCCTAAACCCTTGACTTACAGATTGACTTAACACCTGCTTCAGGGCTGGAGTTAAATTTGCTGCATTAAAAAGTGTGCATTGGGTGCTCATCGATTTTCTGCATCGGGGAGTAATAGCTAATAGCCATATCTACATGGAATTTACGTGATAAGCGCTGCCGGCTAGGCGTTTGGGCACATTTTAGATGCGCTAATCTCCTTATTGCATCGGGTGCTAGCCTAGTGCATCCAAAACGTGTGTAAATCTGTGCGCTAGGCTGGGCGTGCTTTATTGCATCGGCCTGTGAGATATACCATCGAATGACATCTCCTACTTGTGTGGCTATCTCGGCTGGTTTATCCACAGAGAATATTATGAATGCGGTGTCTCAGGCCTGCGTCACCTCAGTGCTGCTGGAGGAAAGTTTGGGGCAAATCAGTTGGGAAACACTCCTCTACTGGATGAATCATTTGGTCTGTATTTGCCGTCATTTACTTTAAATATGGATATTTGCATATATTTTACTATGATCAGTATACCCAATTATTTAAAATGGTTTGTTTTTTAAATTAAAAAATATAAACTATTATGTGCAAATGAATAACTGCTAATTTTAGTTTTTTCTCCCTCTTTTCTCTTAATTTGCTTACTTTACTTTTCGTTGCTTTCACTTTCTTGCGTCTTCTTCTCTGTCTCTCATCTTATCCCACCCTCTCTCACTATAGCTTTCTCTCTCTATCCCTGTAAGGTTTCTCCTCCTGCCACCTCCAGTCCCTAAACGTATCCGTCTCTCCCTGGGTTAGAGACACAATGACCTGGAAAAGTAACAAAAGCCAAAATAAGGGGATTTCTCTTGCAGGCAGTTGTCTGGGCAATCACTATTTAAGCCCCATCATCATGACGTCAGTCCTGTGGTTGCTTGTCATAGGGAAAATGGCGGCCCCCTTGATGAGAGAGGCAGTGCTGCCTGTAAGGACGCTGGGAATGAACCGGTTCTTCGGCACTGTTGGTAACTGCTTGCGGGGCTTAGAGAGGGGATCCGGGATTCCAAATGTGAAGGTGATCCGTGGGGCAGTCGCTGTTCGAATTCTTTATTTCTCGGCTTTTTGTACATTTTCTCCACCTCGGGTCTCCTCCCTCTCAAATCTCTCCTCTTGTCCCTTCGCCCGTTGTCTAATCTGTGTCTCCCCCACCTCAGCTCCTCTCCTCTACTCCCTCTCCATCCCCCGCCGGGTATTCTCATATTGTGTCTCCATCCTGGGTTTTTGTGCCCATTCCTTCGGTTCCTCTTTTGTATGTTTACAGACTTCAGCTTCTAGTTCAGTATGATGAACTTTAGTGCTACACTAATAGGTCTGGTTTCCAGGATAGCCAAATTATGCAAACTAATTAGATTCTTGGAGCAAACGTATGCTGTTTAGTGCATAAGTGGTGGAAATCCTGAAATTCAGACCTGTGTGGGGTACATGAGAAGAAGTACAAGCCTTTACTGTACTAATTCTTTGTGCTCCTGTCCTGAATCTCTCAAGAGGCTCAGATTTGGGAGGGGGGAGGAGATCTATATTTTACTGTTAACATCACTGAACAGAATCCTCATTTCCCAGCCTCCAAATGCTGGGAGTGGTTGCCTGTTCTATATTGATATAAGATATTTGTGAAGACTAAGATGATAAAATCCCAGACCTCAGTTCAGAATACCGCTCTGTCCTGCTGTTCTCTCTTACACTTGCAATCCAGTAGTGAGTGCATATTTGATCGTATTTATTTATTTTATTTTCTGCTTTTCGTTCTTCAAAGCAGACTCACTGCAGCTTGTGTTCACACTAGAAAATATTTAATGCATGTGGCCATCAAGCAATTTACTCATTCTCACAACAGCTGGTTGGTTGTTTATTGTTTGTAATGAAAGCTGTTTTATTTCCAGCTGTTCTCTATAAACGGGCAGCCCCACTGGGGCCGATGCCCAATGAAGATATTGATGTCAGCAACTTGGAGGCCATGGAGAAGTATCGTAGTTATACTCGCTACTTTAAGGTGGCAGAGCAAGAGAGTAAGAAACTCCACTGGTGGAGATCATACAAACAATACCTTCCACAGGAGCAAGGTATGGTGCCCAAATGGAGAGGAGAGCAGCTACAATTTCATTCTCTCTGTAACTAAGACTATTGAGCAAAGGGTTAATTGGAGGTGGGAATCAGGAGAAAAGTACAAGCTAGTGAATACAACAGAAATGGATGTACAAGCCAGGGTTCAGTTTGCAAGAACAAACACTGCAAGTACTAGAATAGGTGAGCATGCGATTCATGCCAGCTGATTCCAGGTCTTTTAGTATAAGAACATAAGAAATGCCATGCTGAGTAAGACCAAGGTCCATTGAGCCCAGCATCTTATGAGAATTGGCCAGTCCAGGTCACAAGTACCTAGCAAATCCCAAAAAGTAGATCTGTTGCTTGTTACTCACTCCCAAGGATAGTGATGGCTTTCCCTCATCTACCTGGCTAACAATGTTTTATGGACTTTTCCTCCAGGAACTTGTCCAAATTTCTTTTAAATCCCACTATGCTAGTTCCTTTGGCCACATCCTCTAGCAAAATATTCCACAGCTTGATTGTGTGTTCAGTGAAAAAGTATTTTCTACGATTTTTCTTTTAAATCTGCTGGTTGTGAGTTGCATGGAATATCTCCTTATTTTAGTAGTATTTGAAAGGGTAAATAGCTATCCTTTATTTACCCATTTCTCCTCACTTATAATTTTATAAATTTCTATCATGTCCCCTATCAGCTATCGCTTTTTCAAGCTGGAGGTCCTATCCTGTGAAGCCTCTCATCATAGGAAAGCCATTCCATCTCCTTTGTCATTTTTGTTGCCCTTCTCCATTCCTCTTCTAGTTCCGCTATATCTTTTTTTGAAATGGAACTACACACAATACTCCAGGTTCAGTTGCACCATGAATTAATGCAGAGTCAATATGGTATTCTCTGTTTTATTCTCCATTCTTTTTCAGATTATTCCTAACATTTTATTTGATTTTTTTGACCACTGCCACATACTGAGCTGAGGATTTCAATATATTGTCCACAAGGACTCCAAGGTTTTTTCCTGGGTGGAAATTCCTAACATGGAACCAATCATACTGTACCTGTAATTACGGTTTTTTTTTTTCCCCTATGTACACCACTTTGTATTTCCTGTGCATACCCCAGATCAGTCCAGATAAGTTCTTTTTGCATTCCTAACAGCAGATGGAGACAGAATGAAAACTTTTCAGGCACTGCTACATAACCGAGAGTGCCACATGCAGTCCCTCAGTATTTCTTGTCTCCAGCAGATGGTAGAGGTGCAAACCTGCAGTCTGGAGTTTTGAGAGAGAAAAAAAAAAGAGGAGAGAAGATTCCTAGCAGAAAGGCTTCCCGAGGTGTTAGGTTCCTTCGTGGGCCATCCCTTGGGTAGAGCAGGACGAGCAGGGGGGGTGGTGATCCCTGAGCTAGCTCGACCCTTGTCTATCGGGGGGGGGGGGGGGGGGGGGGGAATACTGGTTCCTTTGCTCCCTCTGGGTCCTCAACACCTTCAGCGGTCTCCTCCTGACATCCAGAAGCAGGGAAGTATTTCTTTTAGTTTCCTTGCTTGCTGTGTTTTTTGGTGGATGTTCCTTTAAAAAAAAAAAAAAAAAATTTTTTTAAAGTAAGGCTTGTGGAGGAAGCTCTGTCAGACGCTGATTGGCCTGACTGCCGGGAAGCAGGGTCAGGTGAGTGGGACCGGAGTTCATCCAACTGCAGAACCAGGTGCTTGGGCAGAGTCAGTAGTGCACCGCCGGTGGTTTTCAGTGGCAGGGGCTATTTTTAGGCCCCATTGCATCGGTGTGCCACCTCCTGCTCAGCATGGGAAAGTTGGCTGTGGCTCCAAACTGGTATGCCTCAGCACGACCGCATTTTGTTTGGAGTGTGTCTCCAGAGGGGCTGGGACCTCCGCGGGACCCTCAGGGGAGGCTGCTGGATCACAAGGTCAGCTTGGCTGGTGCTGGAGACCCCAGGGAGGGGTCAGAGGAGCTGGTGGCCATTTTGCCTGCACACGGTCTGAGTCAGGCTGCTGTAAGAGAGCCTCAGGACTCCCCTTCTCGCTGTTTCCCGCTGATTAGTGTCTGCTGGTGGCAGGGAAGAGGAAGAGGCCCAGGGGGATGTGGAGCAGGACCAGTCCTCTTCTGATCCAGTTCTTTTGTGGGCCATCCCGGGGGTGGGGGGGGGGGGGGGTGAGTTGGTAACCCCTAGCCAGGCTTGATCCTTGATTCCCAGGGGGAGGGAAGGCCAGGGGTCCTGGCTCCCCCTGAGGCCTTCTCACTTGCCCTGTCGACTGGACCAGCCGGGAGCACCCAGAAGCAGGAAAGTATATCTTCCCTTTGTTTTTCTATCAGGGTTGCTTGGTGGCTGTTTTAAGAAAAAAAAAGTGTAGAGCAGGCCTTCTTTCGCGGGGTGAGAAGGGAAGTGTGCGCGACTTGACTTTATAACTTGGGGCCAGGACAGTGCCAGCAGCGGCATCAGTTTTTATCTCTTGCTCAGGACTATTTTTGGCCATGGGCCATGACACGCTTCATGGTGCCTCCCGTGGAGTGCAGGAAAGTTTGTCGGGCTTGTTGTGTGAGGTGATGGTTCCTCAGTGCAGCCCTATTGTTGTTTTTTATTCTCTATTTCACGCTACCTATTTTTTCCCTCTCTTCTCCTGTCTCCCTTACCCCCCTCCTCTTTCTGGCCTGCTCCCATCCCCTGCTCCCTGTTCATTGTAATTCCTCCTTTAAGTTAATTGTAAACCGGCGTGATGTGCCATACGAACGTCGGTATATTAAAAGTTGTTAAATAAATAAATAAATTATGCATCAGCTGTGCCCCTGGAGGTGAAGGGACCATGCAGTCAGCCACTGCATGCGGTCTGCAGGCCCCATCCAGGAGATCCCAGAGGGGTTGAAGGAGATGGCCATTTTGCCTCCATGTGGCAGGAAGCCTGTAATGATAGGGAGTTCAGAGACTCCCCTCCTCTGCTTTTTCTAATACAAGGTCTGGAGAGATAGAGAAGAGGCAAGGGGGCTGGGGAGGACGTGGCAGATAAGAAAGACAGTCTGAAGGGTTTTCCGCAGATTTTATTGTTGCTATATGAAGCCTATCTCACTAAGAAGGAAGCAGCGGGTAAGCGATCAGCCACTGAGAAGACCCAGAGCTCAGCTAAGAAGCCTCAAGCTGAGGTGTCTTCCAGGTCAGGGGGGCATTTTTCGCCTGCTGGGTCTGGGATGCTTGGGAGTGGAGGAGAACTCCTTTGGAGGATTTATGAAATGACCCAGGTACTGATCCTGCTACTGCCCTGGTGGGCAGTGACCCTAATGCAGAGGACGTTCCTCTTGCAGAAGGGGATGACCTTAGGGTGATGAGATTGTTTCATAAGGAGGAGTTGCTGCCTCTCATCACTCAGTTGCTGGAAGAACTGGGGATCAAGGTCACGCAGGAAGATTCGAACAGTGAGGGTGCGAACCTGGTATTGGAGAGGATGCATGGACAGCTAGAAGTTTTCCCTTTGCTGAAGAAGCTGATTGACTGGTAATGGGATTTTCCTGAAGCAAGTTTGAAGGTGGCCAGGGCTATGTCCAGGTTGTATGCCTTGTCAGAGGACAGTTTGGAGGTTTGGAAGCTTCCAAAGGTGGATGCGGCGGTGTCTGTTGTGACCAAGAAGACAACCATTCCTATGGCAGGGTTGACTGCTCTGAAAGATGTCCAGGACCGGAAGCTAGAAATCTTGCTAAAGAGGCTGTTTGAGGTCTCGGCTCTGAGCCTTAGAGCTGCGGTCTGTGCTAGCCTAATGCAGAGAGTTTGTTTGTGCTGGGTACAGAAGGTGCAGGAGAAAACATCGGGGACCTCTGCTGAATGCAGCCAGGAGGCTCTGTTGGAGGCGGGGATGGCCTGTGTGGTGGATGCCCTGTATGATATGGTTCTGACGTCAGCCAGGAATATGGTGTCCGTTGTAGCCATTCGAAGACTCTTGTGGTTACGTAATTGGTCAGCGGATGTGTGATCAAAAGCACAGCTTTGCAATCTGCCCTTCAAAGGATCTGGGGAGGATCTGGAAAAGCTGATGAAGCTTTTGGTGGAATCTAAAGGGAACAAATTGTCCAAAGATAACATGAGCAAGAAGACCTTTCTGCCACATGATCTTTTTTTGGAAATAAGATTTTGCTCCAACAGGAGTTCTTCTGGATCCACGCAAAAACAGGGTTTAGAAATGCAAAAGTCCTTTTAAGGGACACGTAGACTGGCCAGAGAGATCCGGACAGGATTCCGGAGGTGCTAAGTCCGTCCAGTAAAAGTGGGCTGGTCCACTCCGCCCTGGAAGCTGTTGAAGGAAGGTTGTCCCGTTTTTATGAGGCGTGGAACAGACTCACTTCTGATCAGTGGGTTCTGGAAGTGATAAGGGATGGCTACGCCTTAAAATTTTCATGCCCCATAAAGGAAGTCTGTGATGTCCCATTGCACTTCGCCCATCAAGCGGGCAGCGTTGTGGGACACATTACTAAGGCTCCAGTGCTTGGAAGCCATCATCGCGGTTCCTCGGTGAGAACAAGGTCGAGGAAGATATTTGGTTTACTTTGTGGCTCCCGAGAAGGAGAGTTCCTTTTGGCCCATTCTAGATCTTTAACGGGTCAATGCGTCCTTGCGGGTGCCGCGCTTTCATATGGAGCTGCTGCAGATGGTGATTGCTGCGGTGCGAAAGGGGAATTTCTCGCATCCTTGGATCTAACAGAGGCATATCTTCATGTTCCCATCTAAGCAGATCATCAAAAGTTTCTGTGCTTCACGGTGCTAGGAGAATATTTTCAGTTTTGAGCGCTTCCCTTCGGGCTGGCGACTCCTCCAAGAATGTTTGTGAAGGTAGTGGTGGTGAATGTAAATATAGTAAACGTCATATTTTTATTTCAGAAGACTGTACCATGAATGTACTTTTTTTCATGTAAAATCTTATTACAAATGCATAACTTTTAATTGGGCTTGTGGAGGTTGGACTGGGGCAAGGCTGTACGGTTTTCCTAGGATCCCTGATGCCCTGGCTGCACTGGCCCCACGTGAGAAAGCAGAATTCCATCTGGAGTTGTGCTGTCATAGGCCAGGCTCTCCCTGGTAGTGATACATTATAATCTTGGCCAAGGCTTCACTTTCTTTTTCTTTTTCTTAATCCCTGGAGGATGCCGGCAGTATGGATCTCATCTGGTACCCCTCCTCCCACCAAGTGTACCTCCAGATCTGACCTAATCAGGTGTGCCATGGGAGGAAAAGTCATCACTACCTGATGCTCTGATCCAGAGCACCGCCTGGACTCTGCTCTCAGCACCTTCCAGCAACAAGAGACACCAGCCATGGCAATTAAACTGATGGGAACTTTCTGAGAACAAGAGTATTCATGCATGTCTTTTCTAGCTACAGCATGAGCCCTGGAGCATGGTAATCAGTGGACAGCATGCAGGGCAGAGATAGTTGTCACCCACTTTATACAGCGCACACATCCCCTGCTCATCTTTCCCGTCTGAATCCATGAAGCCTCTTATCTTATCCTCAGACTGAGTAAGACGGGTAGAGTGTGCACTGAGCAATGGATATGATTCATTTTGAGCGCTTGGAGCAGCAGCAAAGGAGCGCTCTGTCAGCCACATGCAGCAGCCAAGGTAACTAACTGAGCCAATTGTTCTTACAACACCAATTTCTCCCTTCTCCCTTGGGAGCAGATACATTGTGAGATGTTTGTTTTATTTATTTATTTAAGGTTTTTATATACCGGCAATCATGAGAACATATCTTGCTGGTTTACATGAAACGGGAGTGCATTAAATACATCAAACTAGAACTCAGGTGACCGAAAGTACAGTTACAATTAACAAGGGTGGCAGAACTTGGTGAAGAGGAAGAAAAAGGAAAGAATAAATGGTTAAACGATATACAAGTATGTTGTCTTTGCCCCTTCTCTTCTGTTTTGGAAGAGAAACCGGTGGGTCTTTCAGTACCCTAGTCCTTTTGGCCATATAAGTCCTCTCCATTGTGTTCGCTGTCTGCTCCATGGAGGTTGGTGTTTCACATAACATTTTTGTTAATGTAGGTTTGCTTTAGGTGTGAAAAAGTTGGGAAACACTTGCCTAGGGAACCATAAAAGCAGCAGACTCTGTGTAGCACACAGGTCAATGAGAATTGGCTAACGTGGTGGAGGCAAGTTACTGTAATAGAAAAAGAGAGGGGATGAGCCAGAAGGAGGTACCTGTGCGGTGTTAGTGAGGCTTCTGTCTGAAGTGGCTGGGCTGAGCTCTGAGTGGGGCAGCTAGCTGTGGAACCAGTGACTCTCCTGGAGCATGAGGGTGCCAAAAAGGGTTGAGAATGGGAAAGGGAGGGGTCTGCTTCAGGCTGAGGAAAGACTGGCAACAAGTATCAACTTTTACACAATGCAGGAGTACTCGCTGAATGAGCACACGAGCAGCAGCACAACAGCAAATGTCTTTGTCTGCGTGTATGTCTTTGTCTGTGTGCATCTGACTCACTGGCTTGGCAATATGGTTGTCTCATTACTTGACAATGGTTCAAGAACTGATTGGTTGGCGAAAGACTAACACCAGACCAGAAATCCAGGATATATGAAAGATGTAACCAAACTTGGGAGGGGGGAGCCTGACAGATTGTGTGGATAGAAGTGGGGACCGCAGGTCAGTTTGTTCATCCTTGGTCTAGGATGTGCTCTACTTAGTTGTTCAGAAAAACATGAAATTTATGTTGGGAGATTTTTGTATCAGTTCTGCCAGGTTTCAGGTGATGTGATGGTAACTCTCAAACCATTGGCTTGGCATGCTTTTGAGAGCTGTTTAAGCACATGCTGCACAGCATATGAGTGAGTCAGATATCCAGTGGGCCAGTTTTGAAAAAATCCCCCTGACTGATAGTTTCCTGAAATCCGCCCCCTGAGCAGGGCCAAGGAAGATACTGAATTTACTTTGGGGTTCCCAGGAAGGAGGGTACATTTTGGCCCATTCTGGACCTACAGAAGGTCAATGCAGCCCTGTGAGTTTTATGTTTCTGTATGGAGACATTGCAGACAGTGATGGTGGCAGTCTGCTAAGGGGAGTTTCTGGCATCATTGGATTTGATGGAGGCTTATCTGCACATCCCCATACGCTCAGAACATCAGAAGTTTCTACAGTTCATGATGCTGGGTCAGCATTTCCAGTATCAAGCTCTTCCTTTCAGGTTAGCGACAGCTCTGCGGACTTTCACGAAGGTGATGGTTATGGTGGCAATGGCATTGAGAAAGGGGAGGGGATTCTAGTCTGGATGACTGGCTCATCCGGGTGAAGTCAGGGGAAGAATGTCGTCAGTTGGAGGATCCTAGAAATGTTGCGATCTCTGGGCTGGGTGGTAAACCTAGCAGAGTCACCTAGTCCTGTTCCAATCAGACTACCTAGGAGTGAGATTTGATACCTGTCTTGGTGAGGTATTTCTTCAGAGGGTGGTGAGGTTGCAGGCACAGGTGGTACCACCTATTGCACCTTCTGGTGCCCAGTGGCATTATTTTCAGGTTCTGTGGCATTATGCTGGAATTGGTACCATGGGCATTTGTGCACATGCATCTGCTCCAGAGGGCACTTTTTTCCCCATTGGAACCCGCTGTCGGAGGAGTTTATCGCCTTTTATTGCTGCGGGGGGGGGGGGGTGCCAGGTCCAGTGTCTTACGGTGGCTGTCTCGTCACAGTTTGGAGACAGGGTGGATCTGGAGACTCTGGAATTGGTGGTGGTAATCATCAATGCCATCCTCAAAGGTTGGGGGGGGGGGGGTCTGTCAAGAGTGGACAGCTCAAGGTCTTTGGTCACCAGTGGAAGCATCCTGGTCTATCAGTCAGTTTGAAACAAGGGCGGTGCGCAAGGAGTTATTTCTTCCCGCAGATCTGTGGTCAGACAGAGTTTTCTTGGACAATGGTAGCATACATCATTTCACAAAAAATTAAATCGGGGATTCAAAGTTCAGTGTCGCAATATAATGAACTTAGTGCATTTGTTTTTTCCTTTTCACATTACTTCCACATAAGAATTCTTATCTACATGGAGGAAAAAGACCTCAAACAGCTTGTTGATCACAGAATCTCTTTGCAAGCTTCATATAATCATTTGTCAAAAAACCTTCAACCTACCAAATTTTTTTAAACTATTTTTTATGAAACATTCTAAATAAATTATTTCCTTATGTGACTTTCCCTCTGTGAGAAAAAAATTTTAATTCCATTTTTTTTTTTAATTGTATAACAAAACTTTTAAAATTCAATTTATCATTCTTCACAAGCTCCAACTATTAAAGAGCAACTTATCTTATGACACTCAATCAGTATTCAAAGAATCTTTCTTCTGGTTAAAGTCCAGGTTTGGAGCTTCATGAACTTCAGATGCCAAAGCTAGTTGCCAGTTGCCGAAGTGGCACATGTTTCACTATTCAAAGCTGCTTCAGGAAATGCTTTATGGGAATCCTTTTACTTTCTGATGAATTCAGCGTTCCAAACGTTAACATCTTTTCCTCTGTGTAGATAGAATTCTTATGTGGAAGTAGTGTGGCATATATCATTTGTCAGGGTGGGATGAAGAGTCGTGCTGTGATTCAGGCAGTGCAGGTGCTGTTTGCCTGGGCGGAGCAGAATCTGGCAGGGATAGCCGCATCTCATTTAGCTGGGGCGGACAATGTGCAGGCGGATTACCTCAGCAGGCAGTGGTTAGATCCCAGGGAATGGGAGTTATCTGCGGAGACCTTGAGCCTCATACGGTCCAGGTGGGGCAGTCCTCAGCTGGACTTGATGACGTCGCGAAACAATGCCAAGATGGTGTGATTCTTCAGCCGCAGGCAGGAAGTCGGCTCAGAGTGAATCAACACCCTGGTTCAGCCTTGGCCAGCAGAAATTCTGTTTGTTTTTCCTCTATGGCCTTTCATCAGCCAAGTGTTGTGACGCCTAGAGACACACCCAGGAAGAGTGGTTATGGTAGCGCTGGAATGGCCTCATCCATGGTTTGTGGAGCTGGTTCATCTCGCAATAGACTGTCACATCAGATTGGCTCATCTGCAGGAGTTAATTTGACAAGGGCCTATCTTCTTGGATCAGGCGGATCGCCTTTGTCTTGCTGCTTGGCTTTTGAGAGGAGGTGGTAACTGTTGAAAGGGTACTTGGAGCCGGTTATTGCTACTTTACTTCAGGCTAGGAGGCCATCCACTTCGCTTGCCTATGTTCGAATGTGGAGAGTGTTTGAGTCCTGGTGTTTGGAAGGTCTGGAGCCTTTGTGGGTGAACATTCCTCAGATCTTGGCATTTTTGCAACAGAGCTTAGCAAAGGGCCTAGTTTACAACTCACTCTGAGTAGAGGTGGCAGCCTTAGCATGTCTACGATGTAAGCTACAGGGAAGACCATAGGCCTTGCATCTGGATGTCGTATGTTTTCTGCAAGGAGCAAAGCATTTGTGTCTGCCAGTTTGTAGGATGTCTTCCCTGGAGCCTTAATTTGGTTCTACAGGTAATTTGTGGACCTCTTTTTGAACCTTTGTGAAGAGCTTCTTTGAAGGACCTCACTCTGAAGTCAGTCTTTTAGGTGGTGATTTGTTCGGCCAGGCAGATTTCGGAGCTTCAAGCATTGTTGTGTGTAGAGATCCTTTTTTACGGATGACGGGATTTTGTTGCATACAGTTCCTTCCTTTTTACCAAAGGGTGTCTCCTCATTTCATATCACCCAGATGGTGTAGCTTCTGGCATTTTCACATTTGTTGGCGGAGGCACCACATGCAAGGGAGCTTCACTTACTGGATGTTTGTCAGACTCTGTTGTGGTATCTTAAGATCCCTAACAGCTTTCAGATCATCTGTTTGTCTTGTACAGTGGAGCAAAGAAAAGATGTGCTTCTAAGGGCACAATTGCTCAGTAGTTGAAGGAAACGATTTTTTCAGTTTATCTCTGTAAAGGTTGGATGGTTCCAGAGAGGTTGCGTGCGCACGCTATTAGGGCGCAGGCGGTCAGCTGGTGTCACCACAGGAAATCTGTAGGGTAGTGACATGGTCTTCGCTTCACACGTTCACCAAACATTACAGATTTTTAGATGTTCCAGAGGAGGCAATGTTTGGGGAGAGTGTGCTATGAGCCGATCTTTCAAGTTCCTGCCCAACGTAGGGGAGCTTGGGTACATCCCACTTGTCTGGACTGATTTGGGGTATGAACAGGAAAGGAAAATTGGGTCTTACCTGCTAATTTTCGTTCCTGGAATATCACACATTGGTCCAGAAGCCCATCCCCATAGTTTTGAAAGACCATTATTGATTCAATATACATGCATATGATATGTTTTGGTCTTCTTTGTTTTATGATGTTTGGTATACACATAGATATATTTTGTGTATGGTATATTTTATAACTCTTATGATGTATGGAGTAGTGGTATAAAAAAAACCTTTTAAATAAGTAGTGCAGAATGTACTAGGTGTATATAGGTTGGTTCTTTAGGAGTGAAGGGGTTTTTGTTGAAACTTACCCCGCCTGGTTTCCTCCCCAGACAGGGCACAAAGCCAGTGATGAAACAGCCTTTCAGTTTCAAAACATAACATTTTATTAATCAGCATAGAAAGCTATAATCACTGGCAGGTTTGGGTTTTTTTATACATACAAAAGTTGATAGCGGAAACTGAAGGAAACAAGATTGTGTTTCCTTAAGGGAGTAATTGGAGCCCAGTTTATTCATCATTTTGAATTTGCATTAGTCTTGTATACACTGTTAAACATGGCTTGCACGTTTTTCCCCCCTCCCCTCTCTCATCCCCTACGTTTGCTGGTACTTTTCCTTCATGCGCCTCTCAGACATCATATATTATGCTTGCTCAGTAATTCTTTTGTTCCTGTGGCTTCCCATCTTGGCACCTTCTTATCTTACATTCACTCTGTATTCTTATGCCGTTCTTTTCACATTATCACACAGCCTCTGTTGTTCTGTCTCTGGGCTGACAGTTATATATATTTTTTTTCTTCAGGCCCTTTTATTCCAGTTACTAATCAGCATGGGGCAGTTTTCTTAAAGCAGTAATTAACCCAAATCCTCACTTTTCGGTTTCTGTCTTAGATGTGAGAACTCCCAGTTCAGGGGGTTCCAACCGTTACTTCTCTTCTCGCTGTGGAGGGGGGAATTTGAGTTGAGGTTGAGTTGTTTCTGTTTTTACTATTTTCAATACTGAGGGACTTCAGGTGGCACTCAGGTTTTTAGTTCTCTGCCACCATTTGCTGCTAGGGATGCAATACCCACTTGTCTGGACAGATCTGTGGTATTCCAGGAACAAAAGGTAGCAGGTAAGAATCAATTTTCCTTTGCCAATATGACCCATTTCTCCACTTCCTAGTTGAAATCTGTTTTCACCATTGTTTCTCTGGCCATTGAAGCAAAAATATTTAGAGCTGACCTATTCACAAATCATGCAGTACACACACCGTACATTATACGACTAATAACTGCAGATCAACTAATCAAATTATCCTATTGGTATTCTTAGCTACATAATGCAACCAAAGAGTTATATCTAGATCAGGTCCTAATGAGAAGGGCCTTGACAGCTGAGAATTTTAATCAGCACCTCTCATAGCCCAGTGGGGGCCAATATGAAGTTTAAAAAAAAGACCTCATGCTGGCCTCATAGTAATGTCAAAAAGACTAGGGCAAAGGCAATCCTCCGAGACAGAACCAAGAAACTCTCTAAAGTGCAACAGACTTGGAGATGGCTAGGCCTTCCGGTATCGATCATTTACTCCAGTATGCAAATAAGTCCTTTTCTTGTAAATTTGTGAATGATCTACATGGCTGTTGCACCTTGGGGTGCTGATGCCCCAGTGTTATCTGGGAGAACAGGAAAAGCCTGTTATGTTTTATGAAGCAGCCATTTGTGTAAAAGTATTTCAGAATTATATTGCTTTTTGGTTTCTCCCCCCCCCCCCCCCCTTTTATGTTTCTTGGCCTCATAGTGACACCTTCTGGCTTTTTCATAACGGGACTAGGTTATGTTATGATTTATGAATAAGGTGCACTGACTTCCGTTCTCTTTTCATGGCTTGTTTTATGCTTCTCCCACCTCTTAGATGAAGAGGAGAGGATTGACATCGGCCTGCCTCATAATGCTCTGCCACGGTCGAAGGAACTCAAAGAGCGCAAACAGATAATGAAACAAAATCATCAGAGCGCGGAGCTGGAGAGGGCGTCCCGTCTCAGGACATGTATGTATTGTGCAGCTTGTTACATGTCCTCCTATGAGCTGGGGATTCTTTACACTGGCACCTTAAGCCACTGCTGCTTCTGTGCAGAGCTGCCTAAATGTGCACTGTATGGCAGGAATGTGCTGCTTCTTCTGGCAAAGAATTGTGACTATCATGTTGGTCCACTTGGATATGTAGAACTAAGGTCAAACGAATGGTGATGATAGTTCAAAAAAAGGTCTCACTTACACCTTGTTTGACCCTTAGTACTCTTTCTTGTATAATTTTAAAATATTTCCAACAGCAAAACTAAAAAAATTTTTTTTTTTTTTTTTGTTTCTGTTCTGACATGTTAGTTGCTTAGAAAAATCTCCCTGCCTTCAGTATCCTAGGACAGTGGCTTGGCTTTTCTGTTTTTAGAATCCAGCTCTTGTTTTCATTGACCTTTTTCCACACTTGAGTTCAGAATTTTCAGCCAAGCTCCAGAGTTTGAGGGCATGAGAAGGAGAGTTGAAGGGTAGTGCCAGAAGTCACATCAGACCTATGGTACCTGAATGCAGTTCCCTGTACGTACCAGGATCAGTCCAGACTGCTGGGTTATGCCTCCCTTCCAGCAGATGGAGTCCGAGAAAAGCTGAAAAGCACCCCCTAGAAATACCAGTGTGCCACCTGCGATCCCTCAGTATTTTCTCTGACTCCAGCAGATTGAGAGGCATAACCTGCGGTCCTGTTCCTTTCAAATTTCATCTGTGAAGCTCAGGTTTTCTTTCAGTCTTTTCTTCGAACCCTGACTAGATCAACTGGTTTTTACTCTGTTTAAAAAAAAAAAAAAAAAAGTTCAGACAGACGGTTTTTCTGGTGGCAATTTTGTCCGCGCATCGCATTTCGGAACTCCAAGCGCTTTCGTGCAGGGAACCGTTTTTGCGTATCTCAGAATCCGGGGTTTCCTTGCGCCACGGTACCTTCATTTTTGCCCAAGGTGGTATCGACCTTTCATGTCAATCCAGACGGTGGAATTGCCTTCTTTTACGGAGGAGGAGCTTCGCTCTCCTCAAGGTAGAGATTTGAGGCGTTTGGATGTCCGAGTACTCCTGAGGTACTTGGAGGTTACTAATGACTTTCGAAGGTCTGATCACTTGTTTGTTTTGTGGTATGGACCCAAGAAGGGTCTCCGCTTCAATAAAACCCATTTTATGCTAAATCATGGTCTCACTCCCTGTTTACAACAAAAAGCAATTGCTGACTTGCTGCTGTTCAGGATGCGCATCCTCATGGCAATGTGATGATCAGTAGGTGCTTGCTTAATCTCTGCGCAGAAAGATGAAATGCAAAACTGCTGAGCAGGACCTGGTTAAAAAAAAAAATTTAGCTTAAATTAAAATAGCTGCTCATTGAACTACATTTTCCAGATTCCCCAGCGACAGCTCTTAGAGCAAGAGAATTGGTTCAGAATGACTTATTTATTTATTTAGTATTTTTATATACCGACATTCTCGATACAAATATCAAATCAGGTCGGTTTCCATAGAACAAAACTGTCGCGGTTAAGGCGTTACATTAAACAGAGTTTCTGAACATAAGAACATAAATATTAAATATTTAAATATTAAATAGACTACAATGACTTAGCACAATAACAGCTATTGGCTGCTAGGTGTTATAAACAGGCAGCAATGGAACAGCAGAAGAGGGGAGGACAGAAGCTAGACAGCCGGCCCAGTCTTTCCCACAATGGAAGCTGATGTAGGTGCAGACCCTGAGGACCCTCCCAAATACACACTAAGTTTATCAGTTGCCGTGAAGGGAAACTTGCCTATACTTAAACTGTAAACAAAGCCATGAGAGGATGGGAATTTACAAGGGAAGTGTTGGACTATGGATTAGGGAAAACGTTTAGCGCCCAACCAGTTCTGGGAGAAAAAAAAAAAAAAGAGAAGAAAGTCTTGGTTCAGAGTGGGTGGTTTAATTTGCATTAGTAACTCAGGAGATTCAGAAGAAATTGCAAACCCTGCTAGAATTAGTTATGTGAATTAGAGGGAAATTCGTAGCACTGCACAAGCTGTAAATTACAGTTTTATGTTGAAACAATTATCAATTGTTTAAGGTTTAGGGAGAGTTGAAGCAGTTTAACCAAGGAAAGTTTTTTTGTTTAAGCCAGAATATTATACCAGTTAAACCTGATGTAAATTTGGTAGGTGCAGTAATGCAGGTGTGAGAGTAGAATCTTTAAAGCCCGTGCCTGGTTATTGATTCAGGCTACTTGTCTGGTTTACAGGGAGAAGCCCTGCATTGCCGGGCTAGTGGGCTTTTCAAAGAGATTAAAACTGCATGCTGAATTGTTAAGAGCTCTTCAGCCCAGTAAATTGAAAGATAGTCTGGGGACAGCTGAATGCTTTTAAATAGTTTAAGTAAACTTATATACTGCTTTCCAAATGTGGAGGAGGTATGTTCAAAACCATATGCTTGCAGGGGCGCCAATGGGATGTTGTGCATCTAGACTTAAGGAGTTAGATTGTTAATCTGTTTCATTCAATTTCTATCTAAGGAATTAAGTGTTTTAAAACTGCTAGAATTTCTATACGCAATTATGTAGTAAGATGTCTAGGGATTTATTTTTGGTTAGAGAGAATTATGCGTTTCAGAAACTGTAATATTGCCAGTGCTAGAGACTCTCAGAACTACCCAATAAAAGAGCATAGGTGTTTAATAGTGTATGGCTGACGTTATTATTAAGAGCTAGGCCAAACACATTCCCAGGGGCCATACAGGAAGGAATGCCAAGGTTAAATCAACCCCATGAGTCTAGGTGAGTGAAGTAAGGGATTTACAATTACTCCTCATTCAGTCCATTAGCTGGAGTTCAGAGGGGATGATTATAGGAGGCTAAAGCTGGCTGAAGGGCTCTGATCTGAGAGGACCCTATTCCTTTGGAGATAAAGGACCCCCTCAGAGTCAAATCTGCAGCCTAGGCAGCAAAGACTTGCTCTTCAGGACCGCACCACACACGTGATCAGGTGCCATGACATAAATCGGGGCAGCAGGAGAAACAATTGGTGACAGCACCACTCCAGCCAAAGAGAACTATGAGCGATCTGTACAGGCAAAAGAGTAAAACTGTTTAAAACAGAAGTTGTATTTATTTATGAATGCTTGGGATAAACTCCTGGAAAGTTAATGGAAAATAAGTCAGCAAAGTGAGCCAGACAGTAAGTGGATGGGCTGGTACTCTATAAAAACTGCCATGGGATGCTGCCCCTGCAGAACACTTAATAAAATGGTGTTCCTTTTATTTGGTATATATATATTTTTTTTTTTTTTTTAGTGTTGATTCCTCTTGATGAAGTGAAAGCAGAATGGGAGAGAACCAGCGGCCCCCATCACATGCAACGAGTTGCTGAGCATTACGGGATATACCGAGATCTGTTCAATGGAGCCCTTTTTATCCCATGGGTCATTCTGCGGGTTGAGTACAGCCAAAATGAACAGCAGGTCATGTCAGTCTATCGTGGGAACGTGGTGACTCCTTCAGAGGTAGGTGGTTAGAGTGCTGCTAGACAAGAGGAAATCCTTTCAGCTCCCCTTTTCACTCACCCCCCCCCCCCCCACCCTCCGACACACACACATGTGCACATTTTAAAAACAAAATCTCTCTGCCGTCTAGCCTAACTGTCACAGCAACAGGCTTAAGCCAGGGGCCACAGATAAAGCTCCCTCCAGAACTCAGTGCACCAGCACCTGAATCCTTTCAGTGGGTGTCCTTTTTTTTTTTTTTTTTTCCCACTGAGTTTTTTTTATTGAAAATTTAGCATGTGTGTTGCTATTTGTTGATGACTGGATCCCCCTCCCTTCCTCTGAGTCTCAACTTGTCTGTCTACATGTTTGTCAGAAAATTGCCAAGTGCGGACCGCTTTAGTGCACTATATGCATTCTGTGCTAATATGATGATCCAAGGTGCGTAGGAAAATATGACTTCTGTAACATTCTGGATGTTGCATGATACCTGTATTTCCTGTTTAGGCTTCAGCTCCTCCACATGTGACTTATGAAGCAGAGGAAGGCTCTCTGTGGACTCTGCTACTCACTAACCCAGGTGGGTGACCTATTACTCTTTTGGGTATGTCCCTTTCATTTGTTGGAACCATTTTGCAGATGTTTCAGTGATTGCAACATTCCTGGACTGCAGTTGGCAAGGTGTTTTTTTTGGCAGATGGGTTCTTAAATGGTGCTAAAGGAGAATGTATACAACCAACACAGATGGCTGTAATCTGCTGGGGACAAAATCCTTCAGCATTTCCCAGTGCATGCCTTGGAGACACACCTAGGCTATCTAAAAAACCAGATTACTATCATGAGAGCTATTTGCATACATGGAACTCCAGAGTATGCAGCTTTATCTCATGCATATACGTTGTTGCTATCAAGAAAACTCGACCAGTTGGTTATGCATCCAGGACAAGAAACCTCTGCTTAGCCCTTTTGGTTCTTTCCTTTCTCCTTTGCCTTTGTCATACCAGTGCCATCCCATGTACTGGACTCACTTTTGCTGTGTACATCAGTAAGGGAGGGCCTGTACTGTTCCATATTAAAAGAAGAGATGTACTCATTTTGTGTATTGTGCACTCAGTTCCCATACTTGAGCCATGGTTTAAAAATTATCTAAATTGCTGGCATTTTGATTGCATCCTATTATGTATTTGATAAAGTAACTATAATAAGTATATAGTCTTGTTCCTGTTCATCCCCAGATCAGTCTAGACTCCTGGGTTTTGCCAGCAGATGGAGACAGAGAAAAAGGTTTTACTGGTGTTGCATATAACCCAGTGTGCCACCTGCAGACTCTCAGTATTTCTCTGTCTCCAGCAGATGGTAGAAGTTTGCTGGATAACTTACTCCCAGGAGTGGGCAGGTCCCTGATGGGAGTTATCCTCCTGGTCTAATGAAGATAAGCAGGGGGTCTGTGAACCTCGAGTGCTTTAGTTCTTTCCTGAGGAGGATTGAAAGCCAGTGGTGCTGGCTTCCTAATTCTTCCAACTCTCCTCTTCTCCTGGGCTACTGCCGGCCTGTTCCTTAATGCTCCTGATCAGGGAAGTGAATCTTCCTTGCTTATCACCCTATTTGTTAATTGGAATAAAAAGGATTCTGAGGGTCTGAAGCAGAGCAGTCAAACACTTCAGCTCTGGTAGGGCTGCTCTTAGCTGGGTCGGTAAGGTTCCTGCGTTGTGGGGACTGATGGAGATCGGCGGCCTGTTTGAGAGGGAGAGTGAGTGACAGCAGTTGGTTGGTGCGTGGCATTGGCCACTTGGTGCCAGTTTTTAGGTCAGACGTCGGCAAGAAACAGTTCCCCGTGATTTGAATAAGTAAGACTCGCAGCACTTCCCGGCGGTAATGGCTTGTTTCACATCTGGTCACTGCAGCTACTGCTAAGTGTGGGAAATGCAGCGAGGCGGGGGGGGGGGGGGGGAGACGCAAAGCACGTCTTAACACCTCAGTGCTGCCTGGGGCTCGTGTTGGCATGGATTGAAACAGTTTGAGGACTGTTAATGCTGCTGCAAGTATAAGGAAGCCAGCTGGGAGGAAGCAAGCTCGGTGGATTGCGGAGACGGGCAGTGCTGGGCTTTCCCTGCAGAGTGGGAATGGTGGCTATTTTGGTTTTCATTCCCGCGGTGCAGGGGTTTGCGAGGGAAGAAAGACCTCCTACAGCGAAGGTCTCTAACAGTGCTCAGGAAATGGTCTGCTTAGACTCAAATGATTTCCTGTGTTAGAATACTGATCCCAAGAGACCCCTTTTGAGGGTGGTAACTCCTGTGGGGCTGTTTCTGGTCCTCCTTGTATGCTTTCCTGTTCCTAGAAGAAAAACAAAAGATGGCATGGCCTGTTTTTTGTATTTGATTTTGGCTCAGAGGACAGCTTTTCCTAAAGGGCACTCTGAGATTTTTTTCCTGGGCATGGTGATTGGGGTGTGACCTTTGTGCTTGACAGGGCTGATGGCGAACTGGTTCAGCTGTTCAGGAGGGGCGAATAGCCCTTGGTACGGTCCCTAGCACACTGGGACATATGGCAAGGGGATTGGGGCCATTAAAGGATAGGGAAAGCCCTGTTTTGGAGGAGCCTACAGTCCCATTAAGTTTCCCATTCCATAGGTCTTGTTTGAAATAGTCTCTGTGGAAAGTGATGGTGTCTCAGCCTTTTTCAATGAGTTACATGGAGAGCCCTTGGTGTCGGGTTCAGTTTGAAGAGCGTATGGTTCTCAGGGATACCTGAGGCAAAGTTTGGGGCCCTTCTCCAGGAGGTTTGGAGTAGCAGTCTGGCGCTTCCTAGTGTTATGGCACATGGGATGCAAAAGATGTTTTCACAGCTTTGGGTGCACAGGCGGCTGTAGGCAGCTATCTTTTGCCATCAGCCTGTTTGTGCTGGGGTTTCAGCAGCCTCAGTTATGGGATGGGGGGTTGGGGCGGGATCCTCTTCTTTTTTTTTTTTTTTTTTTTCTCCAAGCAAGCAGAGCGTTTGGAGGCTGCTTATCCCTATATTGTGGATGCTTGTATGACTTGCTGCACTCTTCCAGCCCGGATGTGGAGGTCCCCACTGTATCAGCCAGAAGTAGTTTATGGTCCAAGTCTCAGCTTGGCAGTCTTTCCTTCAAGGGCATACTTTTTGTGTGGCAAAGTCCTGGAATAGCTGGTGAAGCACTTGGGTGGGTCCCGTATCCAAAGTTGAGTCCCTTATCCAAAGTTGAGTCCGAGAAACAAGAGTTCCCATGGGAGTATCGGCCAGGTAGAGTTCTCTGCTCTCGGAAGCAGGTATCTGTCTCGCTGCTGTCCATTCCAGAATCATAAACAGCCATCCATGGCAGCTTCAATACTGGTGCCAGAGGGCGTAAGAGAGTGCAAGGCAGCGCAGCTAGCCCACTCTTTCCCAGAGATTACAGAGGGACAGTTGGCCTCTTGTGCAAGATGTGGACCAAGAGAACAGACCAGTGGGTCCTCTCAGTCTTAAGAGATGGCTACGTCTTGGAATTTGTTCATCTGGTTAGTGAGGTCTACATGAGCTCCTCGTGTCTCCCACGAGAGGTGGTTCACTCCACTCCACACTAGATCATCTACGACACCTGGAGGCAATTGTCCTGGTTCCTCTAGGGGAGCTGGCAGAGGTCTGTTTTCCATCTGTTTCATGGCTTCCAAGGAGGAAGGTGCATGTGGCTCTGAGAATGTGCTTGGTAAATGCAGTTGGCCACAAATGAGAGCTCCTGGCTTCTCTGGATCTCATGGAAGCATATCTACAGTTCCCATCAGGGAAGAGCATTTTTAAGGTTCCATGCTCCCACGGGTTGGCAACCGCTCCTTGGATGTTCACCAAGGTGTGATGGTGGTGGTGATAGCAGCGCTCAGAAAGGAAGGAGTACTGGTGCACCCATATCTGGACGACTGGCTCATTCGAGCAAAGCTGACAGATCTATCGGCAATCAGTACAGAAGGTCCTCAAGAGGTTGAGGTCTCTGGGCTGGGTGCAAAGAGCCATCTCACACTGTCTCAATCCCTGGAATACCTTGGGGTCTGGTTCGACACTCAAGAAGGGAAGGTGTTTCTCACAAAGGACTGAATGCTGAAGCTTCAGTCTTGTGTTCATTACCTTTTGGGACTTTCAGTGCCCAGTCTGGGAAAATTTACAGGTCCTCGGTTCTGTGGGGTCAACACTGGGAACGAATTCCTTGGGTGTTGGCTCATATGCGACCTCTTCAGAAGACTCTTCTCTCACATTGGAATCAGTTATTGGAGGAATTTCGACTTCCACTTCCACTCATGGGGGATGCCAGGTCTAGTCTTTCAAGGTAGCTTGGGTAGGCAAATCTGAGTTGGAGCTAGAAGTCTCAAATTGGGTGTTAGTAACCACTGATGGCAGCCTCACCAGTTGGAGAGCGGTATACCAAGGCCAATGGTTGAAGACCGAGGCATCGTGGTCTATCAGTCTGTTAGAAACGTGGATAGTACATTTAATGTTGATTGCCTTTCTGCCATAGTTACACGGTCAGCCAGTGCAGGTTCTGTCAGACAATGCCGCAGTAGTGGCTTACATTAACAGGTAGGGAGGAACCAAGAGTCGGGTGGTGGCCCAGAAGTTGGTTTGAGGGTGGAAGAGCATCTATCACTCCTGATGGCATCTCACATTGCCGGGGTAGACAACGTCCAGGCAGATTGTCTCGGTTGAAGGCGTCCAGATCATAGAGAGTGGGAGCTCTTGGAGGCAGTGAGTCTCATTCAGATCAGATGGGGAATGCCCCACATGGACTTAATAGCATCACAGCAAAATGCCAAGGTGGCATGTTTTTACAGTTGCAGGCAGGAGCACAGTCAATGCTGTAGTACTGCCATGGCCTCCAGGAATTCTGCTTTGTGTTTCCCCATGGCCACTAGTAGACATGGTGCTTTGGCAGATCGAACAGCATCTGGTACAGGTAATTCTGGTGGCCCCAGAATGGCTGAGTCGACCTTGGTTCATGGATCTGTTCAATATGGCAGTGGATGGGCATCTAAGATTCAGTCACCTGTCAAGGTTTCTTCACCAGGGTCCGACATTTTTGGACCAGGCGGCTTGCTTCTGTCTCACAGCTTGGCTTTTGAGGGGAAACATTTGAGATGGAAGGGTTATTCTGAGGAGGTTCTCCCCACCTTATTACAGGCTAGAAGGCTATTTACATCCTTAGCCTACATGAGGGTTTTCAAATCCTGTTGACTCGTGCTTCAGTTTCACATATTTTAGTTTTTCTACAGAAGGGATTTGTAAAATGACTAACCTTTAACTTCCTTTGAGGGCAAGTGGCAGCTTTGGGCTGTCTTTGGGGTAAAGTGCAGGGTATGCCCTTGGCAGCACACCTGGATATAAATCGCTTTCTTTGAAGGGCAAAACTCCTCCAGTGCGGTGGATATGCCTGTCTTGGAATCTTAATTTGATTCTAAGAGGCATGTGTGAAGCTCCATTTGACCACTGAACAGGGTGACTATAAAGGATTTAACTCTGAAGGTGGTCTTCCTGGTGGCAATATGTTTGGCCAAAAGGATTTTCGAGCTTCAGGCGCCTTCATGTAGAGGTCTTTTTCTACATATTTTGGACTCCGGAGATTCATTGCACATAGTACCCTGCTTTCTCCTAAATGTTGTTTCTGTGTTCCATCATAATCAAATGGTGGAGCTTCCGGCTATTCCGGATTTGGATTCATCCGTACTTCACACGAAGGAACTCCAGGTGTTGGATGTATGGTGGGCATTGTTCAGGTACCTCATGGTTACTAATAATTTCCATTTGTCAGATCACGTCTTTGTGCTTTTAGAATGGTCTGAAGAAAGGGTGTAAGGAATCTAAAACTACAATTGCTCAGTGGCTAAAGGAAGCTATTGCCTCAGCTTACGTTTGTAAGGGTCACTTCGTACTGGAAGGTTTTAGGGCTCACTCGGTGATCTCCTGGGCAGAGTGTCAGCAGGTGTCCCCCGCTAGAGATTTATCGGGCTGCTACTTGGAAATCGTCGCACATTTTCGCCAGACATTGGATATCTGGGCTCCAGATTCCATGGGATTTGAGGAGAGTGTTCCACAAGTGGGACTGTCTCATTTCTACCCTGTGTAGGGAAGTTTGGGTACATCCCAGGAGTCTGGACTGATCTGGGTATGAACAGGAAAGGAAAATTTATTTTTACTGCTAATTTTTATTCTTGAAATGCCACAGATTAGTCCAGAGCCCCACCCATCGGAGTCTGTTTGCACTTTACATTAAATATCAGTACAGAGTTGTTGAGGGGATTCAGTGATGTTCTCCTTGATTACTGTTGGATAGGATTTCCTCCTTTTGAGGCTTCACCTGCTCGTTGAAGGGTTTGGTTTTTTTTTTTTTTTGAGTCTTAGTTGTTAGTGTTTCTTTTTAATCATCTTGGCTTGGGTACAGGTCAATACTGAGAGACTGCAGGTGGCACACTAGATTATATGCATTCAGTGGATTTTTTTTTTCTCTGTCTCCATCTGCTGGCAGGGAGGCAAAACCCAGGAGTCTGGACTGATCTGTGGTATTGCAGGAACAAAAATTAGCAGATAAGAACCAATTTTCCTTTTTTCTTCTTGTGACAGAAGGCTATGGAGACTGTGGTATTTGAAAGACCAGTGTTATTCCTGAGGCAGAGGAGTATGGAGATGGGCACCTCTCCACATGCCATGTGTACATCCATGCAGCAGTAGCTAATGGATACTGGTGTAGTTGTTTTTCATCGTGTATCCTTTTTTTTTTTTTCCCCACAGATGGACACCTGCGAGAGACAGAAGCTGAGTACGTGCACTGGCTGGTGTGAGTATTGCATCTCTGGGTGTGGATTTATCTTCTTGAGATAAATAATCTGTGGTTACTAGTAAGTGATCCAATTACCTGGATGAAAAAAACACAAAAACAAGCGAAAACCATGGAAAGTCTATATTACACTTGTGTGTGCTTTATTCAACAGAGGGAACATCCCTGAGAATCGGGTGGCCTCTGGAGAGGAGATTTGCCATTACTTCCCTCCATTTCCTGCAAAAGGCACAGGGTACCACCGCCACATCTTCATCCTTTTCAAGCAGGACAGGCCGATAGATTTTGGGGCAGACCTCAGACCAATGCCTTGGTAAGTTAGCCCTTCTGAACTGTTAACAGATTCTCATGTGATTTGTCACTGGTGGAAACGGGGAGGGCAGGGTAATTCCTATCGTTTCATAGTCCAGTGTTCTGGGTGCTGCTGTCACTCGTTGCCAGGAAACCAGCTTGATCGGCCTACTATCCTTGTGTTCTAGAGAAATCTGAAAAGAAACATTTTCGGGGGAGGGGGGGGCAGTGGACACACAAAATCAGAACTGGTGGTAAAACAAGAGAAAATTCACTATTTGAAAAAGCAATTTCATGTCACAGACACTGAGGATGACAAGTGAATTCTTCATCTGGTTGGTTTGATTTCTTATGTTCACTACAAATCTCCTTAAAAAAATTTGTCTTTGTAATCCTGACACTGTTCACAGGGCTGGACAGTGTGCACGACCGATGGACACATCTGTCCATTTATTCTGTCATGGGTTTGTTGCCGCCTGTAGCTATCAGTGACACCCCTGTGCTAACTTGCTGCCTTTCTCCCTTTCAGTCACAGCCTAAAGATGAGAACTTTCAAAACAATAGACTTCTATAGAAAGCACCAGGACGACATGACTCCAGCGGGTCTGGCCTTCTTCCAGTGTAAATGGGAGGATTCAGTGAAGCAGGTCTACCACCATCTCCTGAGTAAGGATGTGAGATTTACTGGGAGTAAATCAGAATGCATGGCAGATGGAAACAGCATTTAGTTACTGTGGGAGAGGGACGGGGATCATGCTAGAGGAAAGTGAGAAACTGCGTACAGTTCATAATGCTGAGGCACATGAATGTCTAAAATGATCTAAAATGAGTGAAATTGACATTTTCCATTGAAGCGGATAGACATTCTCAGGAAAGATGCCTGCCTACAAGGGGCTTGATGGTTGGTGAGGCAGCTCTGTGGCCTTCTTTCCCAGGCTGATCTCTTCTCTTTTTTATGATGGAATTCAATGCCTGTAGCTCAGCTGTCATTATTAGTAGACACTGACTCCCCTCTGCTCCTGTCTCTGATTTTTAAAGGTCAGATCTGAATCCTACAGTGAACTAGAATTCTTTTTGGGTATGCCAAGGTAAGGGGTGTGATCTTTTGCCAGACAGGCCCAAGGACTAAAAGATTCCAGTCCCTGCCATCAGTAGGAGAGATCCCAGTTTCTGCTGTTCCTTAGGTAGTTCACATTGCATTTCTATATAGTAATCTTGAGTAAAATCAGTTTTCTTGCTTCCCTGTTTCTGTTTTCTCTCCTGCAGATATGAAAGAGCCAGTGTTTGAATATGACCGTCCTCCTGTTTATCACCCCCCACAGAAGAAATATCCCCATCTCCAGCCTCTGAGATACCTGGACAGGTATCGGGACAGTGATGAGCCTACCTATGGCATCTACTGAGTGTGTAACACGATCATGCATTAGGAATGGGCATTGTTATAACAGAAAAATCCCAGATTTCTGTACTAAAAACCTTCAGGAGTGGGGTGCTGAGTACTCAGGATGTTTTGAGATGAAGAGAAGCATTATTTCTGCAAAATGGCTATCAAGAATGAAATATTGATAGACAGTAATGACCTTGTAGCACCCTTTAATCTCTGAACATTTTACAGAAATTATAAGAAGGTTCTAGATGTTTATGTACTCATTGGCTTGGGAGATGTGTTTCACATCCTCTGAAGATTGAGAGGAAGAACATTTACATCTAATAATAGATGTCCACGTGGCATATGTGCAGCCAGCACAGGTTGATTGGAAGAAGTCATCAGTCAGCCCACTTCAACCTCTTGTCTGGGGCAGTGATGGGTTTTTGGTGATCCAGAGGAGCCATAAAAGTGTATGGAACCTGAGTCAGTTTTTTGTTTTGTGTTTTTCTTTTTTCCAAACAAAATATGGCCTCATCTGTTTGGTCTTAATTCTCTATGAGAGAGAGGAAGAAGGTTCATCCAAGATACATTAACAGATCTGAAACACACGCTGCAGGTTTCATTTGCTTGAGTTTATTATATCTCATCTATGGGATCCAGTGGCTTAAAAAAAACAAGTGCACATGCATACATCAGATGTAGGGCTTAGCTGTTTCAAGAGGATAAGCCTGGCTTAGGGGAAGGTCATAGTACTGCAGAACTGAGAATTGATACCTAGATTCTTTTTGTACTGATATCTTAAATAAAAACTGAACCTATGTTGAGAAATGAGAATTTGTCTTTGCCTGAGCAGAGGACCCACCACAGCTCTGAAAATGGTATTAGTTCTAAGGTGGCAGCCACAGAATGCCACAAACGGGCAGGAAACATTATTGTATAAATAGTAAGTCGATGTCCTGCCAGATAATTACACATTCCCTGAAAGGGGTGGTACGTTTTGATAAAGAAAACTAAAGTTAAATGCAAGATAGTTGGTGTACAATTATTTTTTTGGCCAGCAGCTGCCACCTCTTTTGGGCTTCCAGTAAGGGCTGTGAAGCTATGAGCCTTCATTTATAACTATCCATGGGAAGAAAGGGGTCCTACTTTTGTTCCAATTCTTCTCTTCCTGTCTGGCCTACCCATTACAAAATCACATTTCTTGGCTAAGAACATGGACCATGGAACTCCGGAAGCTCGTGCAAGCGTCCTCTTCGCCTCTGGCTGTACAATGAAATGCAACTTTCGTTTCCTGTTCATTCCAGGCTCCTGGGGTTTGCCTCCCTGCCAGCAGATGGAGACAGAGAAGAGAAGCTTTACTGACACTTCTACTTTAACCTATTTTGCCACCTGCACTCCCTCAGTATTTCTCTGTCTTCAGCAGATGGTAGAGATGTAAAACCTGCAGTTTGAAGTGTAGGGAGAAAAAAAAAAAAGAAAACAAATTATACAAGGAAAGAGACTTGAGTCCCTGAGAAGCCATCCCCAGGTAGAGTGGCTAAGCAAGGGGTTGGTGACCCTGTCGTGCCTCAGCACGATGACAGTATGGACATGGATGGCTGAGTAAGAGGTTGGGGACCTTGACTGGCTAGAGCGCAGCGACAGCAAGGACTTGGATTGCAAGTGGTCTGGCTTCCTCCTTGTCTTCCACGTGGCTGCCTCTCTTCCCTCCCAGGCTGGTGATCAGCAAAGGAAAGTATTGCTTTCCTTTCTTTATTCATTTTGCTTGTTTGGTGTTTAAAAAAAAAAAAAAAAAATCGAAAGGTTTGCCAGTGTGAGTAAGGGTAAATGTTGAGTACCTCAGAATGAGATTTAGGTGGTTTGGGGGGTCCAGCTCAGAGAGAAACATGGCTATCAAGCCTGCGGTGAAAACGACCAGGGATCAATAAAGAGGCACCACAGGACTGCCTCGCTAATAGGAGCTCTGAGCGTATGGGGGCGCGCAGGAGAGTCACAGCAGCGACTGACTTGGCCAGTGCTTGGGAACTGATCACGAGACAGCAGCCCATCACTGATGGTACGCTAAGAGGGGAAATTAATACAGCGCGCGTATCTCAGCGCATGCCCTTAAGCACCAACAAAGGTGCATGGCCCAAGCTGATATGAGCCGTGTACGAGGCAGGCCTTGGTGGATGCTGCATCTCTGCATCATGCCAGTGAGAAGTGTAGCCTAATCATCAGTTTAGATGCCGTGGCCATTTTGGCAAGCATGGAAATAGTGACCATTTTGTCCACCGGTTCAGGAGAAAAAAATCCCCTCTTTCTCTATTCCTGGCAGCATGCAGACCCTAAAGGGGTGAGGTGTTTTTTTTTTTTTTAAATTAGAAATTTATTAGAAACCACAATGTACAAATACACGTATAAAAACACGCTATAAATGCTCATTTCAAACTCAGCAAACCCTGCACTGCAGAGAGTTAGAACATTGAGCACGAAGACTCAGCAAAAGTACATTCCTGAATATACCCAGATCATTCCAGACAGGTGGCTTTATGCATCTGTGCCAGCAGATGGAGGCAGAGAACAAAACTTTGAGGCACTGCTACATAACAGAGTGCCACTTGCAGTCCTCAGTATTTCTGTCTCAAGCAAATGGTAGAGGTGCAGTCCTGACTGATCTGGAGTTGGAAAGTTGGAGCTGCTCCTTGAGGTTGCTAGGTTTCTTAGTGGTCCATGAGCTGGGAGAACGGTGGGTTTGGATACCCCTGGCTGGTGTTGCCTGCAGCTTCCGGGGCCCCTGATAGCCAGGGGACTGGCTCACTCTTCAAGCCCCGAGGTCTCCTCCTGCCGGCACCCTCAGGGAAGTATCCCCGCTGGAGGATCTTATTCTTATTTCTTTGTATTTAAAGCTTGTTTTAAAGAAAAAAGAAAAAAGAGGTTTTGTGAGGGGCAGCTGGGAGAGTCTGCCTGTGGTGCAGGACGTAGCGGTCGGGATTTCCTTTGCAGGAGTGAGGAGTTCTGATTTCTGGCATTCGGGGAAGGGGGGGGGGTGTTTCTCAGGCAGGGAATCCCTTTTCTTCCGGGGCATGCGGCTTCCCCCACTTGGGGAGCGGGCTTATTTTTAACTCCATGCAGGCCTCTGCCCAGCCGCATGTTGCTGAACGGACAACAGGCCGTGGCTTCTATTTCTGCCGTGTTTTTTACTGTGCGCTGCAGCCTCTCTTTCCTGTGTGCGGCTCCCATGCTTGCCGACCTCGTGCTCATTTTGCTGAGCAGCCTGGTGGGACCATGTGGTGCGGCTTTGTTCTCTGCGGGGGTGCTGCAGCCCTTAAAATGTCAGAGAAACCACATGTGCAGGCCTGTGGGACCTGGTCAGGCCTCCTCAACTCCCTTTCCCTGTGCACTGGCTGTGCTGCGGTGGGAAGGATCCTCTGCTAAGGGTCCTAAGACCTGGAGGGCCTCCCGGTCTGCAGGGACTGTGGGAGGTGCCAAGGCGGGGATTATTCCCTCGCCTATTCCCGGGGGGAATCCCGGTCAGGGAACCTAGTCAAACCACAAGGCGGTTGACTCTCCTCCACCTCTCTCCCCTGTGGCACAAGTTTGAGGAGGGTGTAGAGGGGGAGGTCTCTGAATATAACAGCCCTGAACAGGTTTCAGAGGGCCTTTCTGGGTTTTCTCCAGAATTTGTTCTGCTTATGCATGAGGCCGTTTTAGTTTGTTAGACAGCCAAGCGGAGACCCATGGAGCCCTCTCCACGACAGTTCGAGAACTTGGATGACCTTGGGAGTACCCACTCGGAGACTCTATGGACATTGTGCGTTGCCTGCTGCTTATCTGGATTGAGACCCTAGGGACCTGGGGGACTCTGATCCGTTGGAGGCGGGGGTTGCCTCTCTGCCTACGGACCTGGTGTCTAACCCGGATGAGGGCCAACCTCCAGAGGAGGGCGGCAAGTATCAACTGGTCCAGTTGATACTTGCCGCCCTCCTCTGGAGGTTGGCCCTGGAAGCAGCTGGAGCGGAGGGGGGGTCGACCCCCGAGTAGTGCCCTTATTTAAGAAAGAGGAGCTCCAGCCACTCATTCCTCAGATCTTGGAGGAATTAGGGGTCAAACTGACTCAGGAGGAGTCAGCAAGGGCGTTAACCCTGTCTTGGATGGTTTGCAGGGTCCTCCTAGTGCCTTTCCCATTCCAAAGAAGATTCAGAAGTTCATTAGTCGGGAGTCCTGGAGGCAGACTTGAAGGTTGGAAGGGCCATTGCGAAACTGTTTCCCTTGTTGGAGGAACACTTGGAGTGCCTTAAAACGCCTAAGGTTGATGCTGCAGTATTGGCTGTGACCAAGAAGACTACGATTCTGGTGGCTGGGGCAGGGGCCCTCGAATGTGCAGGATCGCAAGCGGGAGGTCCAATTGAAGTGCATGTTTGAGGTCTCCGTGCGGAGCCTCCAGGTGGCGGTGTGCGCCAGCTTGAGGCAGCATGCTTGCTTATGTTGAATTTAGAGACTGCAGGAGCAGGCATTTCCAGGAGTGGTGTCCCCCACTCAGGCGGCTCGCCTGGTGGCAGCCTATGTGGCAGATGCTTTGTATGATCTAGTGCATACTATGGCTAGGAGCATGGTCTCGGTGGTGGCAGCAGCTCGCCTTTTGTGGCTGTGTAATTGGTTGGTGGACATGTGGTCTAAGACTCTGTTATGTAACCTCCCTTTTAAAGGCATGCTGCTGTTTGAAGAGAACCTTGACCAGCTCATGAAATCCCTGGGTGAAACAAGGGCAATAAGCTCCAGAAGATAAGAAGGTCATCAGGAGGAAATTACCCTCTCGCTATCATTTTCGGGAGTTGCAGAAGTTTCGGACCGGTAGAAGGTCCTGCGACCTCTCCCTTCCCCACCATCTAAGTCACGGGACAAGGTCAGGATGTCAGGTTCTTATAGCCTGGATTGGCCACTGTTGGAAAGGATACTGGGCTTGATGGACCCTTGGTCTGACCCAGTATGGCATGTTCTTCTTATATTCTTCCACTATGGGACCAAAATCGTCATCAAATCGCCAACGGACCTTTCGGGGCCTTGGCCATTCCACTAGAGGCGGCTCTGGTCAGGGTTCCAGAGCTAGTAAGCTGGCCCAATGAAGCCAGGGACGCCCACTCCTCATTGGTTCCAGTTGGGGCAGGTTGTCTCAGTTTTACGAGGAGTGGGGCAAGATCACCTCCAATCAGTGGGTACTGGAAGTAATAAGGGATGGTTACGCTTTTTCTCGCCCACACAACGATGCCTTTGTGGAGTTGCACTGTTCTTCTCGAAACAATCACAACGCAGTAGAAGAAACTCTACGCAGACTGATAAGCCGGGAAGCCATCCTCCCGGTTCCTCTGGACAAGCAGGGGCGGGGAAGGTATTCCATCTACTTGGTGGTATCAAAGGAGGGCACTTTCCGGCCTATCCTGGATTTGCAGAAAGTGAACTTGAGCTTACGAGTACCACGCTTCTGGGGAGTTTCTGGCGGCCTTGGACCTCACCGAGGCTTATCTCCATATTCCTATATGAAAGGAGCAGCAAAAAGTCCTGCCATTCATGGTGCTTGGACACCATTTCCAGTTTCAAGCTCTTCCCTTCTGTCTGGCCACTGCTCCTCACACTTTCACAAAGGTGATAGTGGTGGCTGCATCCTTGAGACGGGAGGGGATGTTGGTTTACCCTACCTGGATGACTGGCTCATCTGGGCGTAGTCTGAGGAGGATTGTACTCGTTCCATGCTATGGGTGAGATGACAACTATGCTCCCTGGGCTGGGTGATAAATATGGTGAAGAGCCACCTGGTGCTCTCTCAATCTCTGGAGTACTTGGATGCTGTTGGATACCCAGCAGGGCAAGGTATTTCTGATAGAAGACAGGATGGCGAAGTTGCAGCAGCAGGTTTCCCGCTTACTGAATCTGCCAGTCCCGAAGGTCTGGGATTAGCTGCAGGTACTGGGGTCCATGGCGTCAACTTTGGAGCTGGTTCTGTGGGCCTTTGCCCACATGCGTCCATTATAGAGGGCATTGCTGTCTTGATGGAGCCCAATGTCAGAGGAGTATCATGTCCCCTTACTTCTGACATGGGAGACCAAGACCATTCTGGAGTGGTGGTTGTCTTGGACCAATCTGGACAAGTAAACACAAAAGAATAGATGCCTGGATCTTTTCCAATACTTTATTGATGCAGAGACGTGTCCTTAAAAATGCCCGACTCATGCCGAGTTTTGCAGCTCTACAGCCGCTGCCTCAGGGGCTAAAAACAAATCATACAATAATCACTCATACAAAATAAATACACTTACTTCATAAAAATCAATAATTGTAACATCATTAAGATCTCACAAATATTAAAAAGAATTTTTATAAGAGAATAAAAACCCTTTTTAAACATCAATAAGATCTAAAATAAGCAAATCAAAAATTTCAAAATTAGTCAATATTATCACCATTTCTAATTAAACTAATGAAGTAAAAACCAAACCTATCAATATAAAACATAATTTAAAAAATAAGTCCATCATTCCTTAAAAATAACAAATTTACCTCCTCTATTCCAATCAACGATGTTGTTTCTTCCAATAAACAATAATTGTGTGTCAGCAATACAAGAACAACTAGAAAAAATATACCAACCATTGTTAAAAATTCAGTTTAGAAATAAATACTAAAAGGATCACAATTTATTGAATATTATATAAACATGTGGCAAAGCTGATTTTTAATATTAGGCTTCTGCTGCTCATATGTTTCTTAAAAAATGGGCATTCTAATAATATATGAATCCCTTATTTTCACAAATTAGTTAATAGCTAAAATAAAAAAATTGTACTTTATAAATACATCTGACTTTTGCAGTGCATTAAATAAATTGCCGATGTAAGGTCATCATAATAATACCGGCACATACAATATAAAACCGATATGAAGGAAAATGAAAATGACATCTATAATCTTTAATACTATCATTGTTGCCCACCCTCAGTGGTATATAAAAATATAAATCAAATAAACCGCACCTACGGGACTCTGCAAGCTTATATGGCCCGTTCAAATATACTAGTTACTAGCCGTTAAGCCCGTAACAACGGGCTACATTTAAAAAAAAATTTTCGGTCCATTTCCTTCCCACTCCCTCTTCCCCCCCCCCCCCCTCTATTCTCCCTCCCTCCCCCTCTCTCCTCCCCCTCTCCCCTTCCCCTCACTCTCTCCTCAGTCACTCCCCCTCTCTCAATCCCCTCCCTTTTCAGATCATCCACAACTGGCAGACGGAAGATCTCCCGGGGGGGTCCCTCCCGCGCGGCGCCGCTACTACTCGTCGTTGCTGGCGCCGCTACTGCTCCTCCCACTCCTGCTTCTCGCCGCCGCCGCTCCTGCGGCCCCAGCGCCATTTTTTTTTTTCGGGCACGCTCGGCTCTGACCGACGTGCTTGCCCGCGCATGCACGGTAGAGCTGCTCTCTACTGCGCATTTGCGGGCCGTCGGTCAGAGCCCATTTATAAGGTAGATAGATCTTTATTGATGTCAATGGAAGCGTGCACAGCCTGTTTATCTACAAACTGTGCCAATCTCAACTCAGGTGAGCAAGCACAAACTAAACTGTGAGCGCCTACAAACATATATAACCCTATTCGGATCGCTCTAACAAATCTTGACTATATCAATTTCAATGAACACACCCTATGTTACAACAATGATAGTATTAAAGATTATAGATGTCATTTTGAGTTTCCTTCAAATCGGTTTGGAGTACTGGAGTGGGCCTGGCTGCATTGCATCTCCCATGCATGAGCCATTCAAGGGTGTACCCAAATCTGGCGTACTTCCCGTTAAAGTCGTGAGCAGCCCGTAGTCTGCATGGGAAGAGCCAGGTTTAGCAAAATCTGAGGAAGATAAATCTTGGGCATCCTCACAGCTCTGACAAGTTGGAGGACAGGTCAAGGTTCAGACGCTTTAAAATGTCAGCACAAAGAGAAAGGTGCTTAGGCTTCTTGGTTACCAGCGCCATTAGTGGTGGTAGATTTGCGCTTAATCGGCTCACGCTTAAAAGTTTATGCACACAATTGTAAGCGCCTAGGTAAAAGCGCAGAGTGGCACATCCACAGTCCGTGCACTCTTCCAGAGCGTATCCCCTCTTTTAAAGCTGTGTGGGTAGGGAGGCGCCCAGCCAGAGTTAAGAATTGTGCACATGGGTACGCGCACAGTTGAGCGCGTATGGGCTCGCTTGGAAGTACGCATACAGCCGACATACTGCGTATACAGACGTTCTATAGAGGGCAGTCCTGTATGCACAGAAAAGTGCACAAACAGTGGCACCTAAGTGGGGCCTAGTCAACGGGGGGGGTCTGCTCAACCCGCCTGGCTGCCCAATTCCCCTTACCCCAATAGGAGTAGGAACAACATTGGGATAGAGTGCTAAGAATGGAGACTGGATGAGTCCTCTAGGAAAAATCCTTTTACTTGCCTCTGGATCGGAAGGTAAGAACTTCTTTTGTTTTTTGTTGATGTTAAACTTACATGGGCTCGGCGCTTACCGGCTGAGTACAGAGGTGGTCTCTGGGGGGGGGGGGGGGGCAGGGGCTTTGGCTGTCACTGCTGCGCTCGGCTTCATGCACCCACTACCATTCAGCTGCCCAAGCAGCAAAGTCCACGCCGGGAACCTCTGAGGGACCATGGAAATCACCTCAGGAGAGCGGGCCTCTATCTTCTCCAATTTAGAATTTCTCCTTCCAAGAGTACAGAAATCCCCCTAGGGATAGATATGTTCACCATCTGCTGCAGACAGAGAATACTGGCAAGCTGGGGTCACTGTAGCGGAAAATAAGAAAATGGAGAAGCCTAGGATCAGCAGACTAGGCCACACTGCAGTGTTAACTACATTTTATCCAATTTGAAGACTTTTACTGTGGAACTGGTGATTTTCTTCAAGTCAGAGTTGGCAACACTGCCTGCGTGCCTCCCTAGTCTTTAGCAGGGGGATGGCCGCCGGCCCTGAGGACCCACTATCACTCTGTGTGACCTTGGGCAAGTCACTTTTACCCTCCATTGCCTCAGCTACAAAATTAGATTGTAAACCCTGTGGGGATATATAATCCATAAGCAGAATATAAAAAAAAAAAAAATCAGAATATTAAAAAAAAATCTGAAATAAATAACTACACCAGGTCCCAAACTAAAAGAAGCTGTAGGCTCCAGTACAAAAGTGGAAGGAAGCATTCGATCTGCTGATGCTTTAAGAGCTGAGCTGCCTCAACTACCTCCCACTCTGGGCAGAGATTGCTCCTTAGTGGTGCCAATTTAGCGATTTTGTTCTTGCTGAATCTGGTGACTATTTGATCTAGAAGATGGAGATTTTAGAACGGTGAATGCTACTGGGAGCTAATTCAGCGACTTTTCAACAATTAAACTACAACTCTTGCAATTGACAGCTGCAAAATTTCCCATCTGGTTCCCTACTTATGGAGCAAGCCCTAGAAGCAAAGTGTGACAGCGATATCTCTCTGGATCGAGTGACCCGGGAAACTGCCAGAGAGTGAATTCTCTGGCTAGAGTGGTGTTGCCTGTCTGGAACCGCCCCCACCGAAGTACCGGACAGCTAGCTCGGCCTACGCTCTGTTACTGCTTCAGTCTCTCTCTTTCCAGCTGGGGAATCCAATGAGGTCACAAGCAGCAAGAACCAATCACAACTAGGAGGAAAAAAAAATAGCAGGCGTTGTCTTCCCCTATGCTATGACAGCTGCGGAAGGAAGAATACACAACCGAAAGCTATGTTTTGTTATCGGTAATCTTTATTGTTTTCGGTGCTGCTAGGACCCGAGAGACTTTCTGCAGGGCACTTTCTCACCGAGCCTGAGATTCTGGGAATCTATTGATCATGTTGGGGGACTGGCCCAGGCTGAGCTTTGCACCCGGCTCGCACCCTTCATTTTCTTCCGCTGGCTTGTTTCAAAGGGCCAAGTGATTACTAATTTGTTTTCTCTGGTCTACTCAGAGGGAGTGCAGCGTCAGTGGTAGATTATCCAGCTTGTTGTTGGTGGTTGTTTTTTTTTAATTTACTATGCATTTTTGTATTCTTGCTGCAAATGGTTTACAATGAAAGGACACGCATATTTTAAAAGGGATGAACGTTGAATCAAGTTTTAAAATATTTTGCTCCCATAGTCAGTATCCTTACTGCAGTGTTAGCTACATTTTATCCAATTTGAAGACTTTCACTGTGGAGCCGGTGATTTTCTTCAAGTCGGAGTTGGCAACACTGCCTGCGTGCCTCCCTAGCCTTTGGCAGCGGGGATGGCTGCCGGCCCCGAGGTGCTGCACGAGGACATGAAGGAGAAGCTGACGTGCGTCATCTGCCTGGAGCTGTACAAAGACCCGGGCACCCTGGACTGTGGCCACAGCTTCTGCCTCCCCTGCCTCGAGGGCCACTGGAACATCGAGGAGCATGCGGTCAACTCGGCTGGGGACTTCACCTGCCCTACCTGCCGGAAGAGGTACCAAGAGCGGCCCAGGCTCCGCCGCAGCGTGGCGCTGCAGAATCTGGTGGAGGATGTGCAGAGGGCCGCCGCTGGTAGCAGAATCTCCTCCTGCCAGGCAGTTGGGGCCCGGTGCGCCAGGCACGGCCGGCTGCTGGAGCTCTACTGCCTCACCGATCAGCGCTGCATCTGCTGCGAGTGCACAGTGCGGGAGTGCCGGGACCACCCGCGGGCGCTGGCCGGTGACGAGCGCCACACCCGTGAGGTAATCGCAAGCTTCAGTTGCTAGTAAAAGCAACAACAGAAATGGGGGGGGCTCAAAAGATTCTCTTTGCACTGCGGGCACCGGGAGGGTTGCCGGCAGCTGCAGCAGCAGCAATGCCCCTTTGCACAGGAAGAGCTGAAATTGGGGAAATCCGCAGGGTCGGAATTTAGTGAGATGGAATCAGGTGAGAAAACTCCTGTCCTCTGGATGAGACTTGAAAGGGATTTTGGATGCGATAGAAATCTGAGGCGGCATAGCAATGATTTTGGGAAGTTGTGATTAAAACTATTAATTGGGTAATAAATATTACCAAACTTTAGTAGTGGTAAAGATTAGTTTAATGAAAAAATGAAGAGCACGACACTATTAAAAGCTCTGGGCTAATTCCCACTCTGGTTCTTGTTGAGAAGGGGTCAGTCCTCAATCAGATCGCATTAGTTAACACCTAAGACGTTATAGTCTCTCCCAGCAACTTAGAACTTGCCGTCTCCTTCATATCTATATGTATATCATAAGAACATTAATAATGAGACCCTGAACAATATAACATGTAACTAAATCTAAATAAATCAAAGACCTGTTATATAGATGTCAATTTGAAGTTTGAGTGTACCTTCATACGATGCTGTTAAATGATACAGCTATCGTGTCTGTGAGCCTAAGCCAAGGCTTCAAAATCATTAGGTACCTCAGTAGCTCTTAATGTTGATGAGTCCACTTCCAGATTATTGCATTAATTGCATTGATGGTATCTGTAATAAAGCCATTAATGTCACTTATCTTCTATTCTGTGGTCGGTCTTGTGCAGCCGACATCCAGATGTTTCGGAGGCTGACTCCTTCTTCAAGGGCTGAAATTACTCAAGAGAGACTTGTGGAACTGAGATAAATTCTAAAAAGAGCATGAATGAGGACATCTTTCAGTTATTGAAACAATTTTCACTTAACTTTGGACATCAGAAAATGGAATATGATACATACGTACTATAATGGCAGAGTGGTGATGACAATGTTCATTCATTTAATGTGGACTATCCCGCTGTGTTTAGCGGTCTGTGGAGCTCTGTGCATTACAAGCGGCTGCTCCTGCGGCTCCTTAAAGGAGCTGCTGCTGGTAACAGAATCTCCTCCTGCCAGGCAGTTGGGGCCCGGTGCACTCCTTTAAGGAGCCGCAGGAGCAGCCGCTTGTAATGCACAGAGCTCCACAGACCACTAAACACAGCGGGATAGTCCACATTAAATGAATGAACATTGTCATCACCACTCTGCCATTATAGTACGTATGTATCATATTCCATTTTCTGATGTCCAAAGTTAAGTGAAAATTGTTTCAATAACTGAAAGATGTCCTCATTCATGCTCTTTTTAGAATTTATCTCAGTTCCACAAGTCTCTCTTGAGTAATTTCAGCCCTTGAAGAAGGAGTCAGCCTCCGAAACATCTGGATGTCGGCTGCACAAGACCGACCACAGAATAGAAGATAAGTGACATTAATGGCTTTATTACAGATACCATCAATGCAATTAATGCAATAATCTGGAAGTGGACTCATCAACATTAAGAGCTACTGAGGTACCTAATGATTTTGAAGCCTTGGCTTAGGCTCACAGACACGATAGCTGTATCATTTAACAGCATTGTATGAAGGTACACTCAAACTTCAAATTGACATCTATATAACAGGTCTTTGATTTTTTTATTTTTATCATAAGAACATGTCATACTGGGTCAGACCAAGAGTCCATCAAGCCCAGCATCCTGTTTCCAACAGTGGCCAATCCAGGCCATAAGAACATGGCAAGTACCCAAAAACTGTCTGTTTCATGTTACCGTTGCTAGTAATAGCAGTGGCTATTTTCTAAGTCAACTTAATTAATAGCAGGTAATGGACTTCTCCTTCAAGAACTTATCCAATCCTTTTTTAAACACAGCTATACTAACTGCACTAACCACATCCTCTGGCAACAAGTTCCAGAGTTTAATTGTGCATTGAGTGAAGAAGAACTTTCTCCGATTAGTTTTAAATGTGCCACATGCTAACTTCATGGAGTGCCCCCTAGTTTTTCTATTATCTGAAAGACTAAATAACCGATTCACATCTACCCTTTCTAGACTTCTCATGATTTTAAACACCTCTATCATATCCCCCCTCAGCCGTCTCTTCTCCAAGCTGAAAAGTCCTAACCTCTTTAGTCTTTCCTCATAGGGGAGCTGTTACATTCCCCTTATCATTTTGGTCACCCTTCCCTGTACCTTCTCCATCGCAATTATAACTTTTTTGAGATGCGGCGACCAGAATTGTACACAGTATACAAGGTGTGGTTTCACCATGGAGCGATACAGAGGCATTATGACATTTTCCGTTTTATTCACCTTCCCTTCCTAATAATTCCCAACATTCTGTTTGCTATTTTGACTGACGCAGCACACTGAACCGACGATTTCAATGTGTTATCCACTACGACGCCTAGATCTCTTTCTTGGGTGGTAGCACCTAATATGTAACCTAACATTGTGTAACTATAGCGTGGGTTATTTTTCCCTATATGCATCACCTTGCACTTATCCACATTAAATTTCATCTGCCATTTTGATGCCCAGTTTTCCAGTCTCACAAGGTCTTCCTGCAATTTATCACAATCTGCTTGTGATTTAACTACTCTGAACAATTTTGTATCATCTGCAAATTTGATTACCTCACTCATCGTATTTCTTTCCAGATCATTTATAAATATATTGAAAAGTAAGGGTCCCAATACAGATCCCTGAGGCACTCCACTGCCCACTCCCTTCCACTGAGAAAATTGTCCATTTAATCTTACTCTCTGTTTCCTGTCTTTTAGCCAGTTTGTAATCCATGAAAGGACATCTCCACCTATACCATCATGACTTTTTACTTTTCCTAGAAGCCTCTCATGAGGAACTTTATCAAACGCCCTCTGAAAATCCAAGTACATGACATCTACAGGTTCACCTTTATCCACATGTTTATTAACTCCTTCAAAAAAGTGAAGCAGATTTGTGAGGCAAGACTTGCCTTGGGTAAAGCCATGCTGACTTTGTTCCATTAAACCATGTCTTTCTATATGTTCTGTGATTTTGATGCTTAGAACACTTTCCACTATTTTTCCTGGCATGAAGTCAGGCTAACCGGTCTGTAGTTTCCCGGATCGCCCCTAGAGCCCTTTTTAAATATTGGGGTTAACCTTTAAGTACTCTGTGCCTTGTTACTTTATGCAATCTGCTTTGGGCCTTCCTTTACAAAAAGGAGGAATATCAAATGCATGTAACTAAATACATTATTGAAGGTTCCAAAAATCCCACTGGGTGATCCAGCAGGTGAAGTGACTTGTGGGACATATTCGGTAAGTAAGCTAGCAGGTTGACAGGTATATTGTTAATGCCGCAGAATCAGCTCTTTGTGTCTTCTAGCGCATTTCAAAAATTTGAAATTCCATCGACTTTGATGTGAGCGTCTGTATATCCCCACTGTCTGTCCTCCGAAAAGCAGAAGATAGGCAATTGTGAATGCTACAACACCTTCCTCTGCCCAGGAAATGTGCTTTAATAAAGCCTTAGGTTTATTGATTTTATTTTGTTTCCGATGGGAGCACTGAGAGGAGAGGATCACCTTGCGGGTGGCTGAAAGGAATCAGTAAGTTTTTGCTTGGGACATTGTCTTTTTTAAAAATATTAGAGCAAAGTTAACTATTTGGGAATATTATTTAGTGTGTTTGTGCTTTTAATAATCAGTAAAGCAGTGAATAAACAAGTTAGACTGTTTGTATTTTTAAATAGTCAATAAGGCAGCTAGTAAGCAGAACTGAGTGTTTGTATTTAAAAAAAAACCACAAAAAAAGTAGCCAGAAGCTAGAAATAAGCTAGGAGCAGTGTATATCTAAGTAAAAAGGTAGAAAAGTTCAGTTCAGTTACTCACCTTGTAAAGGTGTTGAGGTAGTGTGATTTGGTTTGAATAGGTACCAACATTTGTTAATCAAGAGAGCAGTGAGTCACTCTGGCTGACTAACTGAAGTTAGACTGATTGTATTTCCCAACCCTCCCCCTCCCCCAGCTCATCCTTTAATTTATAGACAGGTGCCACTTTCACAAAAAAAAAACCCAACAACAAAAACTTTATTGAGAGTTTGATCAGACCCCTGTAGGCCACTACCAGACATATAGTGAATTCACTAACACATTTAAAGGACGTTAATTAGACACATTCCTACTCCCATAGCAACCTAAAACTTAACTAGGAACTGATTAAAATTGAGATGAAGGCAGCAGTCCAGCAGCAAGAGGGGTGCTTCCCAGTCTTTTGCATCGAGTGTCACATGTATGATTTTTTACCCACCGGTGAGAAGTTGTACATGTGCATGCGATGCAAAGAGCTCCTGGCTCTCAGAGAACGAGTCCGATCTCTGGAAGCTAGAGTGGCAGACCTGGAGGAGCTGAGGCAGACAGAGAGGTATATAGATGAGACCTTCAGGGACATAGTAGCCAGGTCCCAACTTCAGACTGGCAGCCCTGGTGCTGCCTTGGAGGAAGAAGGTCTCATGATGGGAGAGCATCAACCTGGTGTAGCAGGAAAGGATCCTGTAGCAAGGACCTGCTCTCCAGGTGATGCAATGTCCTTTCGTACCGAGGACACCTCCCCAAGGCCTACTGCCCAGGAGGGAAGGGTTAGGTCGGCCGTCATAGTTGGTGATTCGATTATTAGGAATGTAGATAGCTGGGTGGCTGGTGGGCATGAGGATCGCCTGGTAACATGCCTACCTGGTGTGAAGATGGTGGACCTCACGCGTCACCTAGATAGGATTTTAGACAGTGCTGGGGAGGAGCCGGCTGTCGTGGTACATGTAGGCACCGACATAGGAAAATGTGGGAGGGAGGTTCTGGAAGCCAAATTTAGGCTCTTAGGTAGAAATCTTAAATCCAGAACCTCCAGCGTAGCATTCTCTGAAATGCTTCCTGTTCTATGCGCAGGTCACCAGAGACAGGCAGAGCTTCGGAGTCGATGGTGCAAGGAAGAGGGATTCAGTTTTGTTAGGAACTGGGGAGCCTTTTGGGGAAGGGGGAGTCTCTTCCAAAGGGATGGGCTCCACCTTAACCAGGGTGGAACCAGACTGCTGGCTCTAACCTTTAAAAAGGAGATAGAGCAGCTTTTAAACTAGAACAAAGGGGAAAGCCGACAGTCACTCAGCAGTGCATAGTTCGAAGAAAGGTATCTTCAAAGGATACTAGTGATGCATTAGAATTAGGGCATCCCGTCAGTGAGGTTCCAATTATAAGAAAAGTAGTCCAAGTGCCTGTAACTAAAAACTCACCTGAGCTAAAAAATTCTAACTTATCCCTATCAATTAAAAAGCAGAATGAAAATACAAACAAAAAACAAACTTTGAAATGTTTGTATGCTAATGCCAGAAGTCTAAGAAGTAAGATGGGAGAATTAGAATGTATAGCAGTAAATGATGACATAGACTTAATTGGCATCTCAGAGACATGGTGGAAAGAGGATAACCAATGGGACAGTGCTATACTGGTGTACAAATTATATCGCAATGACAGAGAGGAGCACCCGGGAGGCGGTGTGGTGCTTTATGTCCGGGATGGCATAGAGTGCAACAGGATAAACATCCTGCACGAGACTAAATGCACAATTGAATCTTTATGGGTAGAAATCCCTTGTGTGTCGGGGAAGACTATAGTGATAGAAGTATACTACAGTCCACCTAGTCAAGATGGTGAGACTGACAGTGAAATGCTAAGAGAAATTAGGGAAGCTAACCAAATTGGTAATGCGTTAATAATGGGAGACTTCAATTACCCCAATATTGACTGGGTAAATGTATCATCAGGACACGCTAGAGAGATAAAGTTCCTGGATGGAATAAATGATAGCTTTATGGAGCAATTGGTTCAGGAACCGACGAGAGAGGGAGCAATTTTAGATCTAATTCTCAGTGGAGAACAGGATTTGGTGAGAGAGGTAACTGTGGTGGGGCCGCTTGGCAATAGTGATCATAATATGATCAAATTTGATTTAATGACTGGAAGGGGGATAGTAAGCAATTCCACTGCTCTCATGCTAAACTTTCAAAAGGGAAACTTTGATAAAATAAGAAAAATAGTTAGAAAAAAACTGAAAGAAGCAGCTACAAATGTAAAAAGTGTGAAAGAGGCATTGTCATTGTTAAAAAAAAAATACCATCCTAGAAACACAATCCAGATGTATTCCACACATTAAGAAAGGTGGAAAGAAGGCAAAACGATTACCGGCATGGTTAAAAAGGGAGGTGAAAGAAGCTATTTTAGCCAAAGGATCTTCATTCAAAAATTGGAAGAAGGATCCAACAGAAGAAAATAGGATAAAGCATAAACGTTGGCAAGCTAAATGTAAGACATTGATAAGACAGGTTAGAGAGAATTTGAAAAGAAGTTGGCTGTAGAGGCAAAAACTCACAGTAAAAACTTTTTTAAATATATCCGAAGCAGAAAGCCTGTGAGGGAGTCAGTTGGACCGTTAGATGATCGAGGGGATAAAGGGGCACTTAGAGAAGACAAGGCCATCGCGGAAAGATTAAGTGATTTCTTTGTTTCGGTGTTTACTGAAGAGGATGTTGGGGAGGTACCCGTACTGGAGAAGGTTTTCATGGGTAATGATTCAGAGGGACTGAACCAAATCACGGTGAACCTAGAAGATGTGGTAGACCTGATTGACAAACTGAAGAGTAGTAAATCACCTGGACCGGATGGTATACCCCAGAGTTCTGAAGGAACTAAAAAATGAAATTTCAGACCTATTAGTAAAAATTTGTAACCTATCATTAAAATCATCCATTGTACCTGAAGGCTGGAGGATAGCAAATGTAACCCCCATAATTAAAAAGGGGTCTAGGGGCGATCCGGGAAACTACAGACCGGTTAGCCTGACTTCAGTGCCAGGAAAAATAGTGGAAAGTTTTCTAAACATCAAAATCACAGAACATATAGAAAGACATGGTTTAATGGAACAAAGTCAGCATGGCTTTTCCCAGGGCAAGTCTTGCCTCACAAATCTGCTTCACTTTTTTGAAGGAGTTAATAAACATGTGGATAAAGGTGAACCGGTAGATGTAGTGTACTTGGATTTTCAGAAGGCATTTGATAAAGGTCCTCATGAGAGGCTTCTAGGAAAAATAAAAAGTTATGGGATAGGTGGCGATGTCCTTTCGTGGATTACAAACTGGCTAAAAGACAGGAAACAGAGTAGGATTAAATGGACAATTTTCTCAGTGGAAGGGAGTGGGCAGTGGAGTGCCTCAGGGATCTGTATTGGGACCCTTACTTTTCAATATATTTATAAATGATCTGGAAAGAAATACAAGTGAGGTAATCAAATTTGCGGATGAAACAAAACTGTTCACAGTAGTTAAATCAAGAGCAGATTGTGATAAATTGCAGGAAGACCTTGTGAGGCTGGAAAATTGGGCATCAAAATGGCAGATGAAATTTAATGTGGATAAGTGCAAGGTGATGCATATAGGGAAAAATAAGCCTTGCTATAGTTACACAATGTTAGGTTCCATATTAGGTGCTACTACCCAAGAAAGAGATCTAGGTGTCATAGTGGATAATACATTGAAATCGTCGGTACAGTGTGCTGTGGCAGTCAAAAAAGCAAACAGAATGTTGGGAATTATTAGAAAGGGAATGGTGAATAAAACGGAAAATGTCATAATGCCTCTGTATCGCTCCATGGTGAGACCGCACCTTGAATACTGTGTACAATTCTGGTCACCGCATCTCAAAAAAGATATAATTGTGATAGAGAAGGTACAGAGAAGGGCGACCAAAATGATAAGGGGAATGGAACATCTCCCCTATGAGGAAAGACTAAAGAGGTTAGGACTTTTCAGCTTGGAGAAGAGACGGCTAAGGGGGGATATGATAGAGATGTTTAAAATTATGAGAGGTCTAGAACGGGTAGATGTGAATCGGTTTTTTACTCTTTCGGATAATAGAAAGACTAGGGGGCACTTTGCACCAGATACCTATGACACTTTTTTTTTTTTTTTCAATTTAAAATGCTAGAGGGTTTAGGCCCTTCCTGTTTGATCAGTTGGTATGTTACAACTAGACATCTCTGTTCCAGTCAAGGAAAGCAGTTAGTGGATCTGGCACCTAAGGATGTCATAGATCGAGAAATGTTATATGTATGACACCCTAAAATCTGGCTCTTTGATGGGTACACTCTGCTGGATGGGTATACGGCATGAAAATTCAGTGATCAGAAGAGTAGATGGTGCAGGGCTAGCTGTAATGGTTTGATGTAATGTAAGAATATTATTTATTTTGTTTTAATTATATAATTGTATTTTATTGTATTATGTTCTTTGAGTATATTTTTTTGTGATGATTACTGTATTCTCCTTTGTTCACATTTTTTCTTTGCAAAGTGCAGAATATTAATTTGTCAAATTTAAAAGCACTTATTGTCTTGAGGTCGGGTGTGGCATGGGAGTACAAAGCCTGCTAAGGTATCACAGCCATTCCTGCACAGGTTGTGTTGTTTTAACCAAGATATGTGAAAGTGTCTTCCTGCTGACCCCTAGACATACATACCTGGATTCTGATTTTACTGCAGGAGGTGCTAAAGGACAGACTACTGAAGAATGAGAGCCACTTGAAACGGACGGAAACTGAGATGCTCCAACTAGAAGCGCAAATGACCACCCTCAAGGTAAGGACGTGAAAGTGGTCAATTTTTTGTTTTGCAGATTTCACAACATTCTTTACATAAATATAATAGCACTATAATCGCTGTTGGCAAATAAGAATCACTTAGCCCACTCAGTTGCCTCTGCTTTCTGTGTTACCATAGGCTTTATGTGACCTCCAGTCAGCTCCCTCCTATATCCTTACCATCCCATACAGGGCCATTCTTGGGTGAGGAGGATGCTTGCCCCAGGCCTTGGTCCTTGGAGGACCCCATGCAGATGTAGTATCCTTACCACATCATTTCCTGTTCCTGAGCACTGGTGGGCCAGTAGTTGCAGTGGCCTGTGTGGTAGCAACACAGACCACAGATCTCGGATACAGTAGCAGACAGACCTCCATTTCTACCCCCTCACCCATCACCACATCTGCACACACACACACCAATCTCTGGTATCCCTCCCCGCTGATCAGTCTTGGGTAGTGGCCCACTCCGGTAGATTCAGCCCAGGTCCTGCTTCTCCCTAGGGCAGGGGTGGGACAATTCCGGTCCTCAAGGGCCGCAAAACAGTCAAGTGGGGGGAGGGGGGGGGAAGAGCTTGTATGTGCCACCCCACCGCTAACTCTTGGCTACGGAAAATGGTTTTGCTCATGCAAATGGAATGGCTAGACTCAAAATTGGGGAGAAGCTAGCCAGATGACCTTTATTGTGCAGTATGGGAGGTTTTCTACAATCTTTTGCCTTCAGACATCCAGTGCCGACTGTTGAATACAGGTTATGAAACACAATGACCTGCTGCCTCGAGGAGGCTTACACCTGGGGAGGGGAAAATGTAGGGAGATTTGCCCTACATTTTCCACTACAGGGATATGGGTGGTTTTATCTGTTTTGTTTTGGGGGGGGGTTTTTTGGGGTGGGGGGGGGGTTTTACGGGGTGGATCATTTTGCTTTTGTTAGTCCAGTGCATTTCTGTTCCAGTGCTTTCCCCCTGATAGGTACTGTATTTTTCGCACTATAAGACGCACCTGACCATAAGACACACCTAGGGTTTAGAGGAGGAAAATAAGAAAAAAAAAATCCTGTCCCCCATGACGGGCTCCGTATGGAGCTCCCGCCTGGTGGCCGTCCGTGAGATATTTTTTCGGTTTTGTTTTTTATAGTAAGGCGGAGAACATCCACACAGGTACTCAAACTCACTGGCTTTCTCTCCCTCACATACATACATAGGCCCTTTCCCCTCCCCACATACACAGGCTCTTTCACACTCACTAGCTCTCTCCCCCGCTCCCACACAGGTTCTCGCACATACAAGCTCTCCCCCCCGAAAACACACACACACTCACTGGCCCTCCCTCAGATATATACAAAAAGTTTAAAAAACGCTAAAAACAGTGAAGAACCCCGCCGAGACACGCCCACCGAGCCAGCTCCAGCCTATCAGAATAGGCCCTACTGGACTTTAAATTAGAGCTCTTCTCGGCGCCATTTCTCTTTCTCTCTGCCGCTGCTCTCTGTGGGGAAGGCCTGCGCGATCGGCGCCAAGCCCCGTCGGGGAAGGTTAGTGATTTCGCTCCCTTCCCGAGCGGCCTCAGCGCCGATAGCGGGCGATTCGAAAAAGTTAAAAAAACGCTAAAAACAGTGAAGAACCGCACCGAGACCCGCCGAGACATGCCCACCGAGCCAGCTCCAGCCTATCAGAATAGGCCCTACTGGACTTTAAATTACAGCTCTTCTCGGCGCCGCGCATCACACGCCAAAGGAGCACGACAACGGGGCTTGCCCCTTTGTGCGCCCCTTCGTGCAGCCTTGCAGGGCAGCCCCTAACAATTAAAGTTGGTCCTAAGCTAAGTTAGTAATAAGCCAAAACGTACCTATAATTCAACATTGTGCTCAGCTCCAGGAAATACATCTCAACACTTTTAGTGTATTCTGGTTCTAAGCCTGTTCTTTACCAACATTTCAGCAATCAACCAGCTTTCAACCAGCATTCAATTGTACCAGCTTTCATTTCTGCATCCAACAGCACCCAGCATTCATCCAGCAACAGATAACAACTGCCCACCACTCTGCAGTCAACCAGCATTCTTTTATATCAGCATTCAACTCTTCATTCAATTAGCACGCAGCTTTAGTCTCCCAGCACTCTAAAACATCTTTTCCATAACCCTTTCCTTTCATCATGCATACCTACAATATCCCAATCATTCAATACCGAAGGAGAATCTCCATAATCAATCCCACCAACATCATACAAAAAAGAATTATCCCAATCATGACCTCTCCTCTGAACCAACTACTAGGCCTTACTCTACTCTCAGTAACCCTTTTCAATGCACAATCCCTAATTAAAAAGACACACATCCTCAATGACTACCTCCAGGACACAAATCCAGATATCTGTGCTATCACAGAAACCTGGCTAAAAAATGCTGACATTGCGCTAATCAACCAACTGCCTATCAATTTATATGACATCTTCACCTTCCACAGACACAAAAAAAGAGGAGGCGGCCTTCTTTTAGCTACCAAGAAAGAACTCAAGCTATCCGCACACTCTATCAAGACTGAGTCCAAACTGGAATTGGGTCTAGCCAAATCTAAACAGCTACAAATTCTACTAGTCTACGCCCCCCCTGGAGTTTTAGAAACAGACCCTTCTTCACTCATAGAATCCATCGTGAAACATATCAACTTAGACCTCCCAACTATGATCTTAGGTGATTTCAACCTTCACACTGACACCATACCTCGCTCCTCAAATTGTGAAGCGCTCCTTACCACCCTCAGTGCCATGGGATTCACGCAGATCATCAATAGACCCACACATAAAGCAGGACACACCCTGGATCTAATTTTTATCAACTCTAATTTCTCTTGCACATCAGAACCCTCTTGCAAACCAATCCCCTGGTCAGACCATTTCCTGATAGAATCCTCCTTCTCCATAGAGAAACAGACACACTCCTCTCCTCACCTTTCTACTATTCAATTCAGGAAATCATGCCCATCCGATATACTTAGTGAACAGCTTTCCAAGGAACTCATGAATCTAGACCTTTCCAATCCTGACTCAGCCCTATCCTCCTGGCATAAGATCACGGAATCAGTTGCTAATAAATGGTGCCCAATAGTCTCCAAAACAATCAATCCTACAAGGAAAGGAAATCAACCTTGGTTCACCCCTAAACTAAAACAGATGAAACAGGAGCTACGTCACAAGGAGAATATATGGCGTAAAACCCCCAATTCAGGTACCCTGTCAACGTACAAAGGCTTTCTACATCACTACAGGACTTCTATTCTACTAACAAAAAGGGAATTCTATGCCAATAAAATACATCATCTCCAGTATGATGCACAGGCCCTGTTCTCATACGTTTCTCAAATCACGAAATCAACCCCTCCGCCTATTCCAGACGAACAAGCACTATCCAAGGCTAATGAACTTGCCTCATTTTTTAAACAAAAGATCCTGAATACTCTCGCCCTTCTACCTCCAAATACTAAACCTCTCACTTCAGACGAAAATCCTCACTCATTCTTGAGAGCCAAGCTCGACAGCTTCGAATCAACATCCACCAAAGAGATTGAATCCCTACTAAAAAGACAGAAACCATCTAGCCATCCAGCAGATAACATCCCATCGAGACTTTTGCTTCTCATTCCAAACACGATCTCAGGACCTTTAACAAGTATTATAAATTGCCTTCTATCTCAAGGGAGTTATCCAGACAGTCTAAAAACCGCAGCACTCAAACCCCTCCTTTAGAAACATAATCTAGACCCCAATGAACCAGCCAACTTCAGACCCATCTCCAATCTCCCATTCCTAGCCAAACTAACGGAGAAGCTGGTTCACACCCGATTATCAGAGTACATAGAAGATCACAACATCTTATACCCTTCACAATATGGCTTCCGCAAATCACGCAGCACGGAAACTCTCCTTATCTCACTTACAGACCATATCATAATGGGTCTAGACAAAGGCCACTCCTTTTTATTAGTCCTGCTAGACATCTTGGCAGCATTTGACACCGTCAACCACTCCATCCTCCTGGATCGCCTAGCAGATATCGGCATCTCCGGATCAGCCCACAGTTGGTTCAAATCCTTCCTTTGCAATAGAACCTTCAAAGTTAAAATTAATAATATAGAATCGCCCTTAACAAAATCCACCCTTGGTGTACCACAAGGATCCTCCCTATCTCCAACCCTTTTTAATATTTACCTCCTCCCCCTTTGCCAATTGCTAACTGATCTTAATTTAATTCATTATCTCTATGCAGACGACGTGCAGATACTAATCCCTATTACAGAATCTATTTCAAAAGCGCTCTCCCACTGGAATAACTGCCTTTTATCTATCACTAGCCTCCTCAATAGATTAAACTTGGTCCTCAATGCCTCAAAGACGGAGCTCCTCCTCATCTCTTCAAACGAAGAAAATTTTCTTCCATTATCCCCACACAACTCCTACATCACCCATAAGCATGTGAGAGACCTTGGGGTTCTTCTAGATAATCGACTAAACCTAAAGAAAATGGTCAACAACACTTCCAAAGACTGCTTTTATAGACTTCAAGTTCTAAAACATCTGAAACCACTACTTTTTTCCCAAGACTTCAGGACAGTTCTCCAAGTGTTGCTATTTGCCAAGATAGACTACTGCAGTGCCCTTTTCCTTGGCCTCCCCAAATCTACCACCAAACCACTGCAGATGATACAAAATGCCGCGGCGAGATTACTGACCAACACCAGCCGTGGAGATCACATTTCTTCCATCCTCAGAACTCTACATTGGCTACCAGTGAACTTTAGAATCCTTTATAAATCAATCACCCTAATACACAAATTCATCCATCATGAACTCCAACTCGACCTTGAAATCCCCTTCAAATTACACTCCTCCAACAGACCAATTAGAGATATTCTCAAAGGTACTCTGAATTTCCCCCCAACCAAAGCCACACGCCTCTCCTCGACCAAAGTCCGAGCGTTTTCAATAGCAGGACCTTCTATTTGGAATAACATCCCCTCAAGCCTCAGATTAGAACCCTGCCTCTTATCGTTCAGAAAAAAACTCAAGACGTGGTTCTTTCACCAAGCCTTCGCTGATCCTCCAGACAATCACTAGTCGCCATTTTTCTCACCTGGACGAATTTATCCCCAACTGGACGAATGGTCTGCTATCCTCTCGAAAGATGGACTCTGGCACTTCCAGGTTAAAGCACCTTAAGCTTTAACCCATATCCTTTATTATTATGTTACAATACTTCCTGCCTTTATCTTTTTCCAGCTATTTAAGCTTCCAAGTTTCTACTCCTTGTTAAATGTAACTTTGCCTTATTCACCTCTATTGTTAATCACTTTATTTATTGCTTCAGTTATACCCTTGTTCTATGTAAACCGATCCGATATGGTTATTACTATGAAGGTCGGTATAAAAAAGTGTTAAATAAATAAATAATAAATAAATATACATACCCACAGACACTCTCACACTCAGACTCTCTCTCCCTCATACACATAGCTCTCTCACTCTCTCTCTCTCTCCTTCACATATACATACACACAGGCTGCTCTCCCCTCACCCCACTCACCCCACTCAACAGACTCTCTCAAACTCTAGGGCTCCTCTGCTGCGGGTGAGAAGGAAGATGCCCATACATTTGCCCGACAGGACTTGGATATCCTGCTGGCTCTCTACTTTCAAGATGTATTGTCTTCTGCCGGCAGAGCTTGAGCTCCCTGCCGGTCTGCTGTTCCCAGGGTGCATCTTCTTCTGTCGGCTGAGCTCTTGGCGGCCTGCCGCTCCTGAGGCGTTTCTTCCTTTCTGTTCGGGCTGTGAATTCTATCCTTACTGCGAAGGTCGGTGCGACCATGCTGATTGGGCTGAGTTAGGAGGAGGAAGAGGGGGAAGGCGCGCGAGAGGGAGAGAAGGTACATTTGCTCCATAAGACGCACAGATATTTTCCCCCCACTTTTGGGGAAAAAAAAGTGCGTCTTATGGAGCGAAAAATACGGTAATTATGCTATACAATGAGGGAAGGAGTGAGGGGAAGGGGGTTAGGGTTCTGTGCTTAAGGGTATGTGGTTGTATGTTTGTGGTAAGAGTGTAGTGTGAATGTTTTGATATTGAACATGTTGATTGTGGCTCTATTTTGGTAGGGAAGGAGGTGTACTTTGTATGTTTTATCGTTATGAAGTATGGCTAGCAGGGATCATAGGGCACGTTTTTGCTCAAATGTTGTAAATGCCTAGACTATGTTTTTGCATATTTGATGATTTGCTTTGTGTTTATTTCTTGTACTGTTTTGTTTCTCTTCTTGGGCACCTTGTGGTCCTTTGTTCATGTTCTCTTGCTTCCTTCTTTCTCTCAATAAAAGCTATTTTGAAAAAAAAAAAAAGAAATATGGGTCAGCAAACAAGCTGTGGGTGACACCTTTTTATTGGACTAACTCAATACATCTGTGTCGAGCTTGAGAACTAAGCTCCCTTTATCAAATCAGTGGCGTTCCTCCCATCCCTAGTAAGACACTGCGGGGAGCAAGGTCATTGGGTGACTCCTAAGTCTTTTCCTGTCCAGCCTTTTTTGGTAGGCCTTCTATTCCCAGTAACTTGACCATATGCATACAACCATATCTTGTCTATATTCTTTGTAGATATACTGAAAAGTAGACTTCCCAGAAGTATTTGATGAGCCGGTGAGTTAGACATTAGGAGGAAATTGATAAATATGGGTAGCTCAGCAGTGGAATAAGGAGGGAGGTGGTAGAATCTTTATTCTCCCAGGACAAGCAGGATGGAATCCTCACACATGGATAGTAGTCCTCACACATGGGTGACATCATCAGATGGAGCCCTGTCACGGAATACTTTTGTCAAAGTTTCTAGAACTTTGACTGGCACACTGAGCATGCCCAGCATGCCACTAAACCTGTGGCTACACAGGATCCCCCTTCAGTCTCTTTTTTTTTTTTCCTCGCAGCAGTTGCCTCGCAGTTTTTAGGAGCTCTGAGAGAATTTCTCTCACAATTTTCCTCACAGAATGTTTTGAAGTTTTCTTCAACTTCTTCCCCGCCCCAGGGTCCCCCATCGCGCACCGACCTCCTGCGACGCTTCAGTACGTTTTTACCGCGTTTTTGTGATCGGTTCCCGGCGGTGTACTTCTCGGTGCCCAATGGCCACCGACTGTGCGCCGCCCCTTTTTTCTTTTTTTAAATTTTTTATTTATCAGATTTTTTAAAATACTTAACAAGGAACATCCTTGCATGGTAATACAGAAACAATAATACTTCTTTGAAAATCATTACATACATTCATTCATGCATATAATAATGATACATTTTTACATGCAATTTACTAATTTGTTTTTCATTGGAAATGAAAGTAGGGAGGAGGATAAGGGAAAACAAAGGAGAATTAAAGACAATATTATTTCGAAGTTGCGGCTGTACACTCTGTCTTAATATTTAACTCCGGTTAATATAGGTTTATGCCCTCCCATCTAAGAACTGTCTCAATTGTTCAGGCAGAAAAAATATAAATGCATTTCCAGCTGATTTTACAAAACATTTACATGGAAAACGTAGGAGGAAACTCGCACCCTTGGTTGAGGCTTCAGGGCGCCGCCCCCTTTTTCACTATGGCGACTGGTTTTCGGAAGTGCCCCGAGTGTCCGAGGACTATGTCCATAACGGGCCCGCATGATGTCTGCGTGTTATGCCTCAGGCATCCCACGATATCCGTCTGTGCACGCCCGCCTGGAGAAGATGGAGCACTTATTTGCTTCAGAGTGCTCATCTCCATCGACTCCAGGTAAGAGCGCACCGAGTCGTAAAGTTCTGTCTTCTTCGAAACCCCTCTTCATCGATGTCTCAAAAGGATCGAGGAGCTGGTGACCATCCGTCACCGACATCGTCCCATTCCAAGACTTCTGCATCCTCTGCGCCGGAGAAGGACCGGGCCGACACCATGAGAAACATCGCCACCGGCACCAATGTGCATCCTCGTCCGGTGCCGGCACTGACATGGTAGCGGCGTCGACCTTGGCCAAGCCACCTTTGAAAAGGGCCCGGGGAGAGGAGCCCCCATCCTCCACTGGACCCGGGACCCTGAGGCGTTCCCCACCGATATCGGTGCCAGGTGCTGAGACAGCACGTACTCCTGTGGAAGCTCTGGCAATACCTAGCCTGCCTTCTACCCCGGGAGCCACGTTACCTACACCAGCCTTATAGGAAGAATTTGACCATATGGTCCAAGAGATTATATGGTCCAAGATTATATGGTCATATAATCTGTAATTTTATCATCTCATGTAATTTGTAAATAAGTTAATTCTGTTCTTTCGCAAAGTTAGCTCAGTTTTTTCGCTATCCTTCTCGCCTTTCTATTATGGCAATTTATTTGCGAAGCTCTCCTATCTTAGAGCCTCAAACCTACCTTTGCCAGTTTGTCCATCTTCACCCTCCCTGTTTATTGTAACTTTCCTCCTTCCTAGTTGAAATGTAAACCGATATGATGTGCACTTTAATGTCGGTATAAAAAAGCTGTTAAATAAGAGGCAGTGCTGAATGCCCTTCGGGGCTTCCAGTCACCATCGGTGCCAGCCCCCATACCGACGCCAGATCCGGTGCCTACTATGTTGGCTCCGCTCCTCGAGCGTTTGGACACTCTTATCGGTGCCCTTCCTTCGGTGGCCATTCCTTCGGGATCATCAGCACCTAGCCAACCACAGATTCCTCCCCCAGTATCTGTTCCAATTCCGGTGTCTTCAGAGGAAGAAGATACAGCCCATGGCTCTTCTCCTCTCCGGAAACCACCGATGCCGGAGCCGGTTCGTGGACCATCAGGGCTATCCGTACCTCGAAGTCCATCAAGAACTCCGATGCCATTTGTGCCAGTACTGCCTACTTCGGTGCCTCCTCAATTTCCATTGGTACCACCCTCTCATCCATCTGGATTTGGATTCCTTCCTCCATCCTAGGGCCCGGTGGGTGAAGGAGATTCACCATATAACCGTTGGGATGATGCCATCTCTGACTCACAGGCTTCTGAAGAGCTTCTGTCAGAACCTTAACCCCCGGAAGAAAGGTGCTGCATCCCTCCGGAAGACCTCTCCTTTGCTAGCTTTGTCAAAGAGATGTCCGAGACCATTCCATTCAAATTGGAAATGGAGGAAGACGCCAGACACACAATGCTGGAGGTACTGCAATTTGTGGATGCTCCAAAGGATGCTATGGCAATTCCTGTATTTGTTTGTGTGTGCCCTCCCCCTTTGCACCCCAAAGTAACCCCCACAGAAATGTTGTGTTTACATAATCCTCCCCCACCCTCTCTTCCCCTCCCAGGCCGGTGAAATAGACTAACCTACAAGAGTTGTAGAATGTCGGAACTGCCCCCTGGCCCCCCCCCCCGAACATGGACGCAAGAACATCCCCCACGCCCCCCCCCCCCTGCAGGCCCGACGATACCTTTCAAAAATGGTAGTCAGTGGAGCGGGCGTTCGTTCCGGCATGGAAGTATTGGTGCCAGGCCCTCGAGGTGGAGCAATGGGAGCGGTCGTTTCGCTAAGATACTAAGGGCGAAGGTGCGCCGGTTGCCAGTTCAGAAAATGGCATTGACGGGCCCTCGCCCTTACTATGTCACATGGGCTACTGCCGCTATTGGCGTTCTCGAGTGTCCCAGTAAGGGAAAGAACCGTCGGCGCCATTTTGATTGGTGGCAGCCGACAGCCATAGTTTATGCGATGTGTCCCGGAGCAGTGTTGCCCCCCCCCCCCCCCCCCGCTGGAGCAGCTCGAACTATTCTGCAGTTTTCCGTGCGTTCGGAGGTTGAGGGCAGTAAGTAGAAAAGTCATATGCGTGAGGGGTGTGAGGAGGGTGTTTGTGTGTGAGTTCGTAGGGTGTGGGAATTACAAACATGTGGCATGTGAGTGGCCTCTCGGTGTAGCATGCTGGTATTTAGTGGGCTTTTGTGTGTTTTTTGAGGGTGTGTGAAATAAGTACAATTGGCATGTGTGCGGGGGGGGGGGTGAGGAGGGTGGATTTGTGTCTGCTCGGAGGGTGTGTGAATCGCAAACATTGGTTACGTGTGTGTAGGGTGTGAGCGTTTGTGCAAGGTGTAAGAGCTTCCGCTTACGTCCACCAGATGTCGCTGTTTTGTGGAACCAATTTTTAAAACTTTTTTACCAGCCCCCGGTGTGACATATATGTAATGTAAGTATAAAAGATCCTTGCCGTATGTGAGGTGAAACGTGTCCAAATTTGAACGCAATCGGTTAAGTGGTCGCTGAGATTAGCGATTTGGTACAAACTATTTAACATTTTTATTTATATAGAAGATAGATGACAGCTCTGACAGCTAATGTAGAGAAGCAATCTTTCGTGTTATCCACTCAGCAGCAGCGTTTGAGCTTGGAGGGTAATGGTGGGGGTTATTTGGAAGGTCAACATATGATTTCACAAATACGTGGAGGTAAATAAACCTTATTTAATTAACATAAGATGACAGTTACAACAAATAAGAGAGAGAATCCTTGCCAAACATTCTAACCAAGCTAAACTCATCACGAATGCATTTTAGGTGAAGCTTGAATATGCTTTGTAACTTGCATGCATTTCGGCTTTGTTAAGTTGAAATCTTTACCTTCTGGGCGTGTAGCAGTAAAATTTTGAGCTGTACACACTCAAAATAGAAAATTAATTTAAATTTAAAAATGAATTATTTATCTCTGGATTTAGAGCTTGCTTGTGACTGCGTAACTGGAAAAAAAAATAAGCCAAAGACGGGTGTTAAATTTGCATACTGCACTGTGTCATTATCCGAGGCGGTTTAACACACGTACTTTGCTGTGTTTGTGCATTTTGTCCCACAGGATACCGCTGACAGGTCTATAATGGGGATCTCGGTCAGGTTTGACCAGTTGCAGAAGGCCTTTGAAGCATGCAGGGCTCTGGCGCTGCAGAGCATAGAGAGAGAAATGGCAGTGGCCCTGGAGCAGGCGAATGAGAACCGGGCACAGCTGCAGAGCAGACGGGATGCGCTGGGCCAGTACCGGCAGCAGGTTGAAGAGCTGTGTCAACAGGCTGACGACGTCATCTTCCTGGAGGTAACTTTCTCCTGTGGCAGCATGGTTTTTGGAAGCAGCCCCCTCTTTCTGTGAAGCATGAGTCCAGGCATAAGGTATAATTTACTTGCATGCAAAGTACTTTTGGGATCAAGGAATGCGATTGTCTCTGTGGGAAGGCTATGAATAAAGAGCAGAAATATGTGATTTGAAGACTCAAGGGTACAAAGGGGCGATGCTAGAGGTAGTGGACAGCAGCAATCTGCAAGGCTGCAGTAAAGAGCGCAAGAAGCCATACATGGGGGTGGAGTCATGGTTCTCTCTTATGACCTTTATTAAGCATTTTGTAGAGGAAGAATGACAAAATTAAGAAGCGTATCTCACACTAGTCCTGGGTGACTATATATCCTGTAAATGCGCAGTTTGATTTTAAGCTACAGGGGGCTGTGGTTAATATTTTACCCCATGTGTGTGTTTCACCATAGATTGGTCCAGGTTTGTTATTTTTAAGTGCCTTGGGCCAGAGGTGCTCTATGTATTAAACAGTAAATTTAAATTTGATGACCTGAAAAATGGAAATGACGGAAACAAACATGCATGTAGTGCACCTGGACTAGGATTTGTACCTCAAAGCTAAGTATACAGCAACAGTTTTGGCACTTAAATAGCACAAATGGATGCTTGGCCTAGGGCAGACCGGTGTGTGTTTCTCAGTGTAACAACTGGCTAAGATGTGGTGGAAACTAATCCTTTCACATCCCATCCCAGGTATGTTTTACCTCCCACTAGTACCACAGTCAGGGTTGTGTAACACAGCTCTTTCAGTGATCTCCGTGGAAGCCGTTACAGTCTGCATACTGCACCCTCAAAACGGGCACAGCAGGGACAGGAGAGGGATGCAACGGACCTTGAGTCCCTCTTATCAGTTTGTAGGGCAGCTGGGTTTGGTTGGGGGGGGGGGGGGGGGGGGGGCACGAAAGCTGCACATGATCTTCTTTTTGTGGTCCGTTTTTTTCAAAATAAATGCTTATAAACCTCCCAGACTAAAGAGAGTGGGAGGGCATCACTTTCAAAGCTCTTAGAAAATTAATTTGGAACCCAGATAATTATTTTGACTCCTGAGGAAAACCTCGCACATTGACGTTTTGTGTGTTTTCATCCCTTGGTGAGGATTGATTTATTTTTCTCCATGCATCCCACAAACTAATCCCTGTCTCTGGTAGAAAGGAAACAGAGCTGTTAGAAGTGCTTCAGTTCCCTTTCTTTTCTCCATGCCTTGCAGGGGTGCTCTTGCCTTCCTTCTTCTGGGAGCTCAGGATCCTTACCCAGTGTGGTGTTTGACGTGAGCGGTAAGGTGGAGGCGGTAACAAGGATCCTCTCTGAGGTCTCCAGACTCATCCAGAAAGAGCTACCTAACGCACTCCATCCGATGGAAGCTAGCACCGAAATCCAAGGTGGGTCCCTCGCCCTCTCTCAAACTCTAGGGCCTGGGACTCTGCCATTAGCAGTCTCTCAATCCAAAATTCAACTGCCAGAAGTTGGGAGGGGAGCCAACCCTTACTGTAGAAAAGGACCACCAAAGAGTGTGTCTTGGCGGGGTTTTGTTTTGAATAAAATCATCCTAATTTATGTAGATCCTTTAAAAAAACAAACAAACAAAAAACTGGTTGGAAAGAAGGAAGTGGCGAACAGGTTCTTGCTTTTCCTCCTCCCTGTGTCATGCGTCTCCTGGCGCTTCTGATGTGCCCCTTAATTGGTGCTTGGCGGCATGACAAGGGGGAGGAGGAGACTGTGGGATCCCCGGGCATTTTCTGATCCTAGGGAAGTTTTGCACTTTGTAGGTAGGTGGTACAGCTGCTGTAGCTTAAATGTATTTTCTCCACCACCCGGGACCAGCTCAAAAGGCTCGGATCTAACTACTGCGGGAAGCAAGAGAAATATCCCTTAGTTTGTGATTGAATGATGGCTTTCTTCAGATTTTTTTTTTTTTCTTTCTCTCTACAGGGTCGCCAAAGCCACCCGCTGTATTGAAGCCAGAGCCTTCTCTTGTGCCCAGGTCTGAGCTAAGGACACAGCTGCTGCAGAGTAAGGAGGCTTTTCCCCCCCATTGCTGTCCCGGAGCAGTGCACGGGACCACTGCCCTATCAACCTACATCTCTCTAGTTTAAGAGAGAGTTCAGCCTCTCCAGCTCCAAAACTGGCCAGTGTTGAAATCGTACCCCAAGGGTGTGGAGCAGTAACTGTAGTGCGCTCTCAGAAGGAGAAAAGATTCATTAAAAACTTACTGTTTCTGCAGAAGAGATGGCTGAGGGGGGATATGATAGAGGTGTTTAAAATCATGAGAGGTCTAGAACGGGTAGATGTGAATTGGTTATTTACTCTTTCGGATAATAGAAAGACTAGGGGGCACTCCATGAAGTTAGCATGGGGCACATTTAAAACTAATCGGAGAAATTTCTTTTTTTACTCAATGCACAATTAAACTCTGGAATTTGTTGCCAGAGGATGTGGTTAGTGCAGTTAGTATAGCTGTGTTTAAAAAAGGATTGGATAAGTTCTTGGAGGAGAAGTCCATTACCTGCTATTAAGTTCACTTAGAGAATAGCCACTGCCATTAGCAATGGTTACATGGAATAGACTTAGTTTTTGGGTACTTGCCAGGTTCTTATGGCCTGGATTGGCCACTGTTGGAAACAGGATGCTGGGCTTGATGGACCCTTGGACTGACCCAGTATGGCATGTTCTTAAGTTCTTATTCAAGGAAAGAAAATTATCAGGTAAGAACTAACATCACCATATCTTTCACTTACATATAGATACTCTTTTCTGCCCATTAGCATTGATTGAAAAATACAAGAAATTATTATAAAAGCTTTAAAATATGCAGAAAAATACTTGTAATTTTTTCTTGGTCTGTATCGTGTCTGGTACAGAAATTAAATGTTAAACATGAGATCTTTGATTTTTCCAGATACAAATGTAATAATTTTGCATTGATCTCACTAACTGACAAACTTGTAGTTATTTTTCTACTGGAAATGAAAGTTTTCTCTCCAGATCAAAAAGCAGACACAGGGTGAAGCATAATCCACAAGATCCTCCAAGGGATATTTGTAACTTCTGCGTGAGCCATTCTCTGTTTATGAACAAGAGGCAGTGAATGCACAACAAAACCCACCTGCACTGCTTTCTATTAGTGCTTTGCTAATGAGCATAACCAAGATGGCTTCTACTTAGTGTTACTTCATTGTGTGGATATGATAAAACCCAAGGCCGGTATCCCTCGGGACCTCCCTGGCGAGATCCGCTACGCCAAGACACAAAATACCATGCTCACACCCTGAATCAGTACAAATATAGATTCTAGAAATAGGGTTATTATGTGCGCAGTTATGCTTCAGAAAGCAATGCAGCAGAGAGCATTCACAGATATAGCAAAAGAAATGGTTATAATAATACTGTTGTTAAATGGACCTGTGATACTGTGGAGTGACCTAAGGCTTAAATAGGGTGCTGGAAGACAGAACAGATTGGACTCCAGCCTTGCTTCACAGAAATCCTTTATTTTACAGAAAAAACAAAAGCAGAAAAAGACCTGCTTATCTCAGCAGTGCTTAAATCAAACAGTAGCAGTCACCCATAAGCAGTGACTTTACAGAGCCCAAGAAGGCAGCACAGCTTTGTCTCTTCCAGAAGTTCGGGGGTCTCGCTCTCTCTTTCGTGCCTCTGTTATACCCTTTTCGTGTTTGCATTTTAAGAGATGCATGCAATCTCCCAGAACATTGCCCAGAGTGAAAAATAGCCTGCTTTCTCCTGTGATTTTAACTCCATCACCACACAGCCTGTACATCTGTGGATTACCTCCCCCTTTCCCACACTTGTTGTACAGTCGCATGATGTAGGTTTAGTGGAAGAACACTGATGCCTACATTCTGAATACATCCTTAGCCAAGCTTGTCAACTTAGGCTAAGCAAGCCTATTATGCCTAGTCACAAGGGGTAAATCCTAATAGCAATGGTACCATTATTGAAGCTTTTGGAAATAATGAAAAAGGAAAAGAAGGGTGAAATCTCTCGTGATCAAAAAGCTAACACTAGGCATTCTTTTCTCCACAGGTTATCGGAATCTGACTTTTGATCCAAACACAGCACATAAGTACATTCAGCTGTCAAAAAAGAACCTGAAAGCCAAACACATGACATCTGTATCAACACCCTATCCAGAGCACCCAGAGAGGTTTGAATCCTGGCAGGTGCTCTGCGCCGAGAGCTTTGGTGAAGGACGCCATTACTGGGAGGTGAAGATCTCAGGCTGCTTTGTCTACCTAGGAGTGGCCTACAGGGATATTGAAAGAAAGAAGAAGGGCAAAAAAGCATACATCGGGCATAATGGGTCATCCTGGTCCCTTCAGGTGCAGGAGAACTGCCACTCTGCCTGGGCCAACGGCGAGGAATGGAAAGTGCCTGCACCTTTGTACACACATATTGGGGTTCACTTGGATTTCTCAGCCAGCACGCTTTCATTCTATGGCATCAAGGACAAGATGGAACTGCTGCACACCTTCCACTGGGTCTTCTCTGCACCCCTCTACCCAGCTTTCTGGATTGGTGAAGAGGTAGATGTCACGCTTTGCCACCTGCCTTGACCGGGTAGTTAGTACTGATGTGAAGTTTAGCCCTGCTGTTTTTCCAGCTGAAAATGAACCACCTGTTCGACAGAAACGGAATGGCTGGATAAAGGAGTCTATCCGAGGTTACATTTTCAACACAGACAGTGCCTCTACAATCCTTCAGCAGTAGAATGGGGAGCCTCTGTTATGCATCAGTGCTTAATGCAGAGCAAGAGCCAAGCAAGACACAAAGTTCTTTCCAAGTGTTGACAGAATGGAATGAACAAAAATATAAAGCCTCGTTTACATGTGTTTAATGTATATTAGTGTCTGCTGCAAGCAAGGTGATCATATTTCAACCATCTGGGCCTGGTCAGTTCCCATCTCGCCCAGTCATAATATGCAGATGCCTAATGTCAGATGTCACAAGTGCCATTATATACAGATACTGCATTCTCAGGAGTAATGTAGTGTATTGCTGTCCACTTTTTTGGGTTTCCTTTTTTGCTTTGTTTGTTATCTGTTTATTTTTTTGACAGGGTACTGGGTTGATTACTGTTATTTTTCTGTATATTGTGAATTGATGTTGAATTGATTGTAATCTTGGTTTGAGCACTTTATAAAGGAAGTGAGTCATAAATCTAAAAAATTGTAAAAAATGGAGACCATTAATGTTTCTGAGGGTAATGTCTCCAAATGGGTTAATTTTGCACATTACAGTTAATTACCAGCAGTAAGGAAGAAATAAATGATTGATTAAATAAATAAAATTACTAACCATGAATAAATACCTTTTTAACACACAAAGTAAATACACAAAAATTGGATTAATATGCAGACATATCAATAAAATGCACATCCTAACAGGGCCAGGTTTTGGCAGTGTAGCCTGCATCAAGGGTAAAAAGTTTTTATATTACAAAGTTGTATGTGTATGTATATATATATATATATGTTATATATTTAATTTTTTAAACCCTTGCATGGTATTTCAAAAATAACACTTTTTATATAGACATTTTTATAAACATTTTTTAATACAATTTGGTATATAAAATATTAACTTCTTTATTATAATTGTTGTGCATTTTGGGGCGGATTTTCAGAGCCCTGCTCGCCTAAATCCGCCCAAAACCGGGCGGATTTAGGCGAGCAGGGCCCTGCGCGCCGGTGAGCCTATTTTACATAGGCCTACTGGCGCGCGCAGAGCCCCGGGACTCGCGTAAGTCCCGGGGTTCTCCGAGGGGGGCGTGTCGGGGGGCGGGCCCGGTCGTCGCGGCGTTTAGGGGGCGTGTTGGCAGCGTTTTGGGGGCGGCCCGGGGGCGTGGCTACGGCCCGGGGCGGCCCGGGGGCGTGGCCGTGCCCTCCGTACCCGCCCCCAAGTCGTGTCCGGCGCGCAACAGGCCCGCTGGCGCGCGGGGATTTACTTCTCCCTCCGGGAGGCGTAAATCCCCGGAGAAAGGTAGGGGGGGGGTGTAGACAGGGCCGGGCGGGTGGGTTAGGTAGAGGAAGGGAGGGGAAGGTGAGGGGAGGGCGTTAGAGGATTCCCTCCAAGGCCGCTCCGATTTCGGAGCGGCCTTGGAGGGAACGGGGGTAGGCTGCGCGGCTCGGCGCACGCCGGCTATACAAAATCGATAGCCTTGCGCGCGCCGATCCCGGATTTCAGCGGATACGCGCGGCTACGCGCGTATCTACTGAAATCCAGCGTACTTTTGTTTGCGCCTGGAGCGCCAACAAAAGTACGCCTATTCACGGTTTTTGAAAATCTACCCCTTTATGTATTTCTTGTGCAAATAGTATGTTTCTAATGTTCTAGGACCACCAGCTCCCAGTTTGGGGCTCCAGAATTACCTGTATTAGCTGTTTTCCACTCTTATCTATGCACTGTGTTGCTCAGTTTGGGTATGAAAAATGAAAAGCTTTTATAAAATGGAATCTGTAATGCTTATGGCTGTATATAATAATATGTTTACACAGTTTATCATTCACTGTTTTTGCCTCATATGTGTAGCAGTTGTCTAGACCCTTTTGATTTATTCTGTTCTGATATATATTGCAAAAACCTTACCCCGATGTGGCGTGGCCATGTCAGGTTATGTATTTCAGTGTTTTTCCAACCCTTTCCTGGAGACACATCTAACCAGTTGGATATCCATAATGAATATGCATGAAAGATTTGCATACATTAGAAACCCAGAGTATGCAAATTTCTCTCATATATATTCATTGTGGTTATCCTGAAAACCCAACTGGCTAGCTGTGTCTCCAAGAGAGGGCTGGGAAACATTGATGTATTTTATTGATATGTTTGTACATTAATCCAATTCATTTATTTTGGATGTGTTGTATTGTTAAGTTTGTATCGTTCTTATTTATTATTAATTGAGAAACATAGAAACATAGAAACATAGAAATGACGGCAGAAGAAGACCAAACGGCCCATCCAGTCTGCCCAGCAAGCTTCACATTTTTTTCTCATACTTATCTGTTTCTCTTAGCTCTTTGGTTCTATTTCCCTTCCACCCCCACCATTAATGTAGAGAGCAGTGATGGAGCTGCAACCAAGTGAAATATCAAGCTTGATTAGTTATGGGTAGTAGGGGAAGTAACCGCCGCAATAAGCAAGCTACACCCTTGCTTATTTGTTTTACCCAGACTGTGTTGTTCAGCCCTTATTGGTTGTTTTTCTTCTCCCCTGCTGTTGAAGCAGGGAGCTATGCTGGATATGCTTGTAGTATCAGTTTTTCTTCTCCCCTGCCGTTGAAGCAGGATATGCATTGAAAGTGAAGTATCAGGCTTATTTGGTTTGGGGTAGTAACCGCCGTAACAAGCCAGCTACTCCCCGCTTTGTGAGTGCGAATCCTTTTTCTTCTCCCCTGCCGTTGAAGCAGAGAGCTATGCTGGATATGCGTGAAGTATCAGTTTTTCTTCTCCCCTGCCGTTGAAGCAGAGAGCTATGCTGGATATGCGTGAAGTATCAGTTTTTCTTCTCCCCTGCCGTTGAAGCAGAGAGCTATGCTGGATATGCGTGAAGTATCAGTTTGTCTTCTCCCCTGCCGTTGAAGCAGAGAGCTATGCTGGATATGCGTGAAGTATTTGCTATATTAAAAAGTATATATTCATTGTTATATTCATTTATTTTTTCCTTCTTTCCTGCTGGTGTTTAACTGTCATTATCCCTTTGCAGTAATTAGTCTCTCTTCTCCATATTAATTTTGTACATATTTTGACAGGAGTGAATCTCGCATACAAACCAGGGCATGTTGAGTTTCATCTTAGTCTCTCAAATTCACTGCTAATCCCCTTCAAAATACTTGCAGAGTGCCAAAGAGCTTCCTCCTGAAGTTCATAAAGTATTATATACGCACAGGCAACGTGTCTAGATGTGCCTAGAAATTCTTTTCCCTGTACGTACCCGGATCAGTCCAGACAGTGGGTTGTGTCCCCCTTCCAGCAGATGGAGTCAAAGCAAAAAACTGAAAGGACGGCCCCTAATAGGTTGGAGCGCCCTCTGTGTCCCTTCAGTATTTTTCTCTGACTCTAGCAGATGGCAGGGGACATCTATGGCTCCCCAGCATTTCTTACTATATTTTATTTTTCTTACCTTGGTAAGGATCAACTTTAAAAAAAAAAAAAAAAAAAGATTTAAATTTTCAAGTTTAACTTTGTCACTTCTCCCAGTCATTTTGGGTTTGCAGGCAGAACTTGATAGGCACACTTTCTTCTTTTCCTGTCTGTCCTTGGGGGTAAGTGTTTTTTATTTTCCTGTAATTTCTTCTTTGCAGCATTTGCCAGGGTGAATGTTGGTGGCTCCAACCTCTTCCCCCCTCAGCAGCCCGCCCTGAGAAGCCATTTTCCTCGGGCCGTTGTGAACAGAGAGGCGCCATTCCTCTGTCCAGCTCTTATAGAGCCAGCTGCTGATAACGTCGGGAGAGCAATTTCTGCATTCTCCCAGGCCGCACTCGGCGCGTTGTTCAGCCTGCGGGGAGTCGGGCCGGCTCTCCCGCAACGGCCTTTGCTCAGACTGCCTCCCCAGCGGGAAGGGTTCGTCCACCTTGGAGGGCTGTCCAATTTCGCATGCTTCTGCACGCCCGCCCTCCCTCAAGGAGGCCGGCTCCGACCCGCTCTCAAGCAGGAGCGGCGGCCATCTTGATTTCGGAGCTGCCTGCTCCTGCACCTCCCGATTTACCGGATGACTCCGGTTCCTCGCCCCCCCCCCGCCAGCCGATTCTGACACTGACAAGCCATGTCCATCATAATCCCAGCTTGGGACAGCCTAATGGGGCCCCTCCGGGGCCCTTTTCAGTGCAGTTTATTTTACTAATGCATAGTGCATATTTGGCAAGCCTCTCACAGGATCCAGCAGCTCCTCCTCTCCCAAAGATTCCCAGACTTCAAGGTATGGGAGAGGTCCCTGATATCTCTCAAGGTCCTGATCCTCTGCTTCCCTCAGAGACAGGCACCGCAGGGGGCTCACATCCCCCAGTTCCTCCAGGGGCAGGCACCGCAGGGGGCTCCTGCCCTCTGGAACTCCCTGGTCCTCGGGTGCGGGGGGTCTCCCAGCCGGCTAATCCAGACCCTTTCCTTCCCCAACACCCGGACCCAGATTTGGATGACCCTATACTGCTGCTGGAAGGGGATGACTCGCGAGTTTTAAGACTCCATGGGGCAGGCTGCAGCTCACTCATGCAATGAGCAGGACTTCATTGGATGCAACAATTACTTGGGGCTCAAGAGCTTCCTCCGGATGAAGCACAAGCAGCGGATCGCTTGGAGGTGGCTATGGCATATGGGGCGGATGCTCTCTATGATCTCCTTCGGATCCTAGCCAGAACTATGGCCTCAGCCGTCTCCGCTCATCGCCCTCTTTGGCTCCGCAATTGGTCAGCAGATTCTTCTTCCAACGCTAGACTGGGCTCTTTGTCTTTTAAAGGAAAGTTGCTTTTTGGAGACGAGCTGGAACAACTCATACAGTCCCTTGGGGAGAATAAGGTTCACAAATTACCAGAAGACCGACCTCTGGGCTCTAGGACTTTCGGTTCCACATGTTACCACTTCAGGGACCAGCGTCGTTTTCGCCAGTCCAGACCAGCCCCGCCCCACAGAGAAGTGCCTCATCCCGGTCACAGTCCAGGTCTCATTCCTTTCAGGGCCGCAGACAGTCCAGGGACAGCCCTTCCTAAGGGGCTGCTAAGTCCACGCAATGAAATCTTGCTGGCCCACTCCTCCAACCCCAGGATCGGCGGACAGCTGTCCCTCTTCTACGAGGAGTGGGTTAAGATCACCTCAGACCAATGGGTCCTGGATATCATAAAGCACGGTTACGCGTTAGAATTTGCTCGACATCTAAGAGACCAATTTGTCTTTTCCCCATGTGGTCCGCTGAAAAAGCAGGCTATAGAACGGCGCATGCTGACCCGACTCCTGGACTTGGGGGCCATCATCCCAGTACCCTTGTCGGAACTAGGGTCAGGCCACTATTCCATCTATTTCGTGGTTCCCAAAAAGGAAGGAGACTTCCGTCCTATCCTCGACCTCAAGATGGTCAACAAAGCTCTCAAGATTCCACATTTCAGGATGGAAATCTTACGCTCCGTAATAGCAGCGGTTCACGAAGGAGAGTTTTTAGCTTCCCTAGACTTAAGGGAAGCTTATCTACATATTCCTATTCCTCAGTCTCATCAGCGTTTCCTTCGCTTCAAGATTCTGGGACAACATTTTCAATTCCAGGCTCTTCCGTTCGGGCTAGTGATGGCTCCATGGACGTTCACCAAGGTAATGGTGGTGGTGGCAGCAGCTCTACGAAAGGAAGGGATTCTAGTTCATCCTTCCCTGGACGACTGGCTCATCCAGGCGAAGTCCCGGAGTCTGTGTCAGCTGGCGGTGCAGCGAGTTCTACATCTTCTACGCTCCCTCGGTTGGGTCGTCAACCTCCACAAGAGTCACCTCTCTCCTTCACAAACAATAGATTTCCTGGGGGCACATTTCAACATCACACAGGGGAAGGTCTTCCTCCATCGGGATCGAGCACTTTCTCTCCTCTCTCAACTGCGCCGCTTCAGGACTCTCTCTCCGCCCACTGCCTGGGACTACCTCCAACTGCTGGCTCCATGGCGTCAACCATAGACTTAGTGCCGTGAGCCTTTGCCCATATGCGGCCGCTCCAGCAGGTGTTACTCTCGCGCTGGAAACCTGTGTCACAGGAGTTTCATACCCCTCTCCCACTAGCAAATTCAACCAGACACAGCCTGCTCTGGTGGCTCAACCTGGATCACCTACTGAAAGGAGTGGACCTGAAAACCCCTCAGTGGATAATAGTCACCACGGACACCAGTCTCTCCGGCTGGGGAACAGTCTGCGGATTACAGTCTACACAGGGACAATGGTCACCCATCCAGGCGACCTGGCCCATCAATCATCTGGAGACCAGGGCGGCCCATCTGGCACTCATTCATTTCCTTCCCTTACTCCAGGGGCGTGCAGTGCGAATTCTCTCTGACAATGCGACGACTGTGGCATACATCAACCGGCAAGGCGGCACGAGAAGTCACCACGTCTCCCAAGAGGCCGACAAGTTGATGATATGGGCAGAAGCTCACCTCTCCCGGCTAGCAGCTTCTCACATCGCAGGAGTAGACAATGTTCAAGCAGATTTCCTCAGTCGCCAGCACTTATATCCGGGAGAGTGGGAGCTCTCCGAAGAAGCAATGCAACTTCTGGTGCTAAGATGGGGAATGCCCCATCTAGATCTGATGGCCACTCAATGGAATGCGAAGGCAGCACGCTTCTTCATAAGAAAATGCCATACTGGGTCAGACCAAGGGTCCATCAAGCCCAGCATCCTGTTTCCAACAGTGGCCAATCCAGGCCATAAGAACCTGGCAAGTACCCAAAAACTAAGTCTATTCCATGTAACCATTGCTAATGGCAGTGGCTATTCTCTACGTGAACTTAATAGCAGGTAATGGACTTCTCCTCCAAGATAAGTCGCAGGAGAGAGCACGGCGCAGAAGGTATAGATGCCCTGGTCCTTCCATGGCTTCGGAATCTTTTGCTGTATGTGTTCCCACTGTGGCCTCTGGTGGGGAAGGTTCTCCGACGGATAGAACTTCATCACGGTCCAGTAATCCTGGTAGCTCTGGAGTGGGCTCGCAGGCCGTGGTTTGCAGATCTGATCAACCTCGCAGTGGATGGTCCTCTACGGCTGGGACATCTTCCGAACCTCCTCCGTCAAGGACCAGTATTTTTCGACCGGGTAGATCACTTTTGTCTTGCGGCATGGCTTTTGAACGGCTCCGGTTGAGACGGCGGGGATATCCGGATGTGGTTATTTCCACCCTTCTTCAGGCTCGAAAACCATCTACGTCTATTGCTTATGTGAGGGTGTGGAAGGTGTTTGAAACTTGGTGTTTCTCCCTCCGGGTCTCCCCACGCCATGCCTCCATCTCCAACATTCTCGCTTTCCTACAGCAAGGGTTGGAGAAGGGGCTGGTGTACAACTCCTTAAAGGTCCAGGTAGCGGCTCTCGGAGCCTTCGGGCCTCACTCTCATGGCCTTCGCCTCTCGGCACATCCTGACACTATTTGATTTTTGCAAGGGGTGAAACATGTGCGGCCTCCGCTCCGTTTGTCATGTCCGTCTTGGAATCTCAATTTGGTTCTTCGGATCATTTACCATTTCCCAATTTTCAATCCTATTTTGTGCAATCACCGCATTTAAAAAATGTTTTGAAACACCACACTTCCTTTGGCGAACCGGTACTTTTTTACCATCTGCAGCAACTCTGCCGTTGCTTTAGCTCTCTCAATTATTAACAACATTAAGTCTAGAGAGCCCTTTTTAAGAATTTGGTTCCACTTGTTCAGAAAATTTTCATGTTCTGTGTACAGCTTAGGTTCTTTAGTTATTCTTAAACCACGTGGAATCCTTTGAGCTCAACAATATTCTATCAAAGAACCAACAGGTCGATACAGTACAGTGCACTCCAGTGGAGCACACTGTTAGCCGGCATTTGGATGCGCGTTTTTGATGCGCTAGCTTTACCCCTTATTCAGTAAGGGGTAATAGCGCGTCCAAAACGCGTGTCCAACCCCCCTGAACCTAATAGCGCCCGCAACATGCAAATGCCCTATTAGGTATTCCCGCGCAATTCAGTAAGTAAAATGTGCAGCCACGCACAGCTATGCTAGACTAAAAACAACCCTGAGCTGGTTTACATGGTAACACAAGAAGAGAAGCAAAGGGTCTCCAGCGAGGGAGGTGAGCTCATGGAAACAGGCACACCAGGCACACCAGGCACACAGGCCTAAGCAAAACAAAGATGGAGTCTTTAGCCACATGATGATCTTGGCAACTTCATTTGAGACTTTGAATCGCCCAGAGAATAAACAATTGTTCTTCCCTATCAGACTGCTGTCTGCACATCACAATGTGCTAGGACACCCTGGACACAGGAACTCTGAACATGTCCTTGGTGAGTATCTAGCCATGAAACCAGCTATAAAATGGGTATTATTCAGCAAATGTCCACTGATGAACTTCGTTACCTGCAGTGAGAATATTCATATTCATCTGGACTCAGACAATGTCATTTGTATTCCAACAATCCTGTGTCTATAGATGGTGGTGACATCCAGGATTTTATTCTCCAGAGTTTAAAGACTGCTTTTTTTTTTTTTCCAGAATGTTAACTGTTGCAGTTCATGATACCTATGAACTAGCAATGAGTTTCATGCGCAGCATAACTGCTCCATTAAATTTGGAGAAGCTGCTTTATTCCCTGAAAGAACCTTGGCAAGCCAAGGACTTCTTTACCCTGTTCCTGCTGTCATATCTCACAGAGATGTCTGTAAGACCTTTGGGTTCTGTTTTCCTGTCATTTGCCTGCTAGGGTTTTGCTGGATTTTTCCCCATGCATGCTGCTGAGACAGGTCCTGGATTTCTGCAGGAATGTGATTCGCCAATGGCTAAGGGTGAGAGAAAACTGGTTTAATTACCTTATAGCTGGGCTAATTAGTTTGGCATTGCATAACTGACAAGTGCAAGTTGACTTGGAGATAACACATGAGTTTATGCTTTATTTCTTAACAATAATCTGCTCTGTAAATTTTAGAAACTTAAAAAAAGAAGAAAATGCCTGTACCGTATTAAATCTTGTATACTTATGCTACCACAATAAAACTGATTTGATTACCTCACAAAAGTGTAAGTGCTGCTCTCTTAAAACTAATGAATTTGTATCATCAGATTATCAGTTAAATCTTTTGATCACCTGTAGCCTTATCTATCCTACAGGAGGGTTTACCTGATTTCCACAAGGAAACAGAAAAGGCTCAAACTTGCATATACACGTTTCACCTGACACTAGATCACAGCTTTCTATTTTATTATTGGTTCAGGAGCAATAGATCACCACATCACTATAGTCAAAAATAATTCTATGAAAACACCAGTCAAAGCTCTGATAAGAGTTAGGAGAACCTGAGTTAAATCTTTTGATCACCTGTAGCCTTATCTATCCTACAGGAGTAGTTAAATCACAAGCAGATTGTGATAAATTGCAGGAAGACCTTGTGAGACTGGAAAATCGGGCATCCAAATGGCAGATGAAATTTAATGTGGATAAGTGCAAGGTGATGCATATAGGGAAAAATAACCCATGCTATAGTTACACAATGTTAGGTTCCATATTAGGAGCTACAACCCAAGAAAGAGATCTAGGTGTCATAGTGGATAACACATTGAAATTGTCTGTTCAGTGTGCTGTGGCAGTCAAAAAAGCAAACAATGTTGGGAATTATTAGAAAGGGAATGGTGAATAAAACGGAAAATATCATAATGCCTCTGTATATGATGCATGTGTTGGTCCTTCCACCCCACAACTCGCTGAGATGTGCGGCTTATTCCTAGTCTGCTCTTCTAACCCCTGGCACTGACAGGAAGGTCCCTTTAAACTTGCGCCGACACAAACTAGGAATAAGCCTCACATCTCAGCGAGTTTTCCATTCAAGAATAAGCCGCACATTTCAATAATCCACAGCACACAAGCATACTGTACCCCTGAGGAAGGAAGAACTCCGAAACCCTGCAGCGTCGGGTGTCCAGACAGTGTGCGATTAAATCCGGCTTGAAAGGGAACTAGAAACAGGACTTCAAATACAACGCGATTGCATTCGCGGACCTGTAAGGAACCCTCTCTACACTCAAAATCATCGCGGCAAACAGCAGAACTTCGCGGCAAAGTTGTCTTTTGAGATAGCTGTTTTTACAGCACTCAATCACTCACCGTCAAGCTAAGTATCACTTTTAAATAAGTTACTTAAGTGATCAGCTTTACAAATAACAGAGAGAGAGACATAAAAGGCCCTAAGCAACCAATGATTAAATCTCAGCACAAAGAAGCATAAGCTCTTATAGGTTACCAGACATATATGCTGGAACCCTGTGCACTATGATGGTTGCTGGGCCATTATTACAGTAAATTTGACCTTAATAAGTCCCATCATCTGTGAGAAATTCTTTTATATGTATATATTATTTTGCTTTTTCTCACGTCAAAAGTTTTTTTTTCCTGATTTTGTATTCTGACATGTGACAGGCTAGGTCTAGGGATATCTCAGTCCTACTAAGGGCATTCAAAACAGCAAAAGCCACATAAAGACTGTAGGTAAGGGGATTGGACATATGTAAAAGGGGCCTAAACCCCCCCCCCCCCTTGCTCTTACATAGAGATTTTACTGATTTGCATATATTAAAAGGTGCACACAGACACCTTCACAGCAATAGTGAAAACATGCAGCGACATACCCCCCTGCCAGTCTCAGCCCCTACCAGCACCTAACTACATAGGATGTTGCCATACTGAGTCAGACTGAGGATCCATCAAACCCAGCATCCTATTTCCAACAGCGGCCAATCCAGGTTACAAGTACTTGGCAAGTACCCAAACATTAACTAGATCCCATACTACTAACTCCAATAATAGCAGTGGATATGCCCTAAGTCAACTTGATTAATAGTAGTTTATGGACTTTTCCAGGAACTTATCAAAACTTTTTTTAAACTCAGCTACACTAACTTCCCTAACCACATCTTCCAGCAACAAATTCCAGAGCTTAATTGTGCGTTGAGTAAAAATAATTTTCCCCAATTTGTTTTAAATGTGCTACTTCCTAACTTCATGGTGTGCCCCTTAAGTTGTTCTATTATCAGAAGGATTAAATAACTGATTCACATTTATCTATTAAAGTCTTCTCATGATTTTATAGACCTGTATCATATCACTCCTCAACTGTCTTTTCGCCAAGCTATACAACCCTAACCTCTTTAGCCTTTTCTCATAGGGGAGCTGTTCCATCCCCTTTATCATTTTGGTCACCCTTCTCCAGTGCAGCTATATCTTTTTATGAGATGCGACAACCAGAAATGCAGACAGTACTCAAGGTGCAGACTCACCATGGAGAGATACAGAGGCATTATGACATTTTCCATTTTATTCATCATCCCCTTCCTAATTCCTAATATTGTTTGCTTTTTTGACTGCTGCAACACACTGAGCTGATGATTTTGACGTGCACAGAATAGCTATGTGGCAGTGTTAGAGCCACTGTGTGTTAGAGTTTCAGGGGGACATATTTCACCCCACCCCCCAGGAACAGCATAACAACAGAATCAATAGACTAACAAAGGGAAGAGAAGACAGAAGAACAGAGAAATATACTGCTCCTCTGAGTTCTCTTGCAGAAAGGAATTTGTCACGTAAGGGTTGATTTATATTGTTTTATTGTTATTCCTACTACCTATATATGTATCATTTTTTATCGTATTAATATCATAAATGAGCTGTATAATAAACCAAGGAACAATTTGTGTCCCTGAAGGGTGAGTATGGTGTAATTGTGGCCCATTCAGTTATCCCCTAAACTTCCTTGTCTGATAGTGAACCCCTATAAAGTCAGTAGGTCCTTTTCATACCCGAGAAACCAGCAAAACCCAATAATATGCACCCCTCAGAGGAATCCACCACCACCAGACTGGCCGTTACCACCACCCTGGATGGTGCCTCCCCAGGCTGGAGTCCCACTGGCCCCTGGGCTGTGCCACCTAATCCTCCACCACCACCCATTCTGCATCAACCTCCTCTTCTGCTACCACCAGCAAGAGATGCTCCCCTCTCTTCAAGGGCACAGGTGGCTGGGGAGGGCCCTTCTTCCCGGCTGCCTTGGAGTCCTGCTGGCCCCTGCTGTAACAATGACAGGGCCACTGCTTCCAGATCCTGGGCCCTTGGAGGGCAGCGTTAGTTGTGACAGAACCCTGTAGAGGAGGAACACAAGACTTGGGCAGGCCGAGGCACTAGAACTCCCCCTCCCCCTCATAAAAGAGGCCACCCAAGGCTGACCAGGAAAAATTAAATGTATGTATTAACACATTTCCAGTACCATGCCCTTCCAGCACCCAGTATAGCCCTGTAGGTCCCAGGTCTCCCCATCTGTTCCAGTTACCTCCCCGTATGGCCCAGTCTATCCCAGGTACACTGACTCCTACCCTCCTTTATGACCCTGTCTAGCCCAGTGATGCCGCTGTATGAACCAAGTGTATCCTAGTCTGGCTCTGGTACATTCCTTCCCACCCCCTAGCCTGCTCCTGTATCTACTCACCCAGAGAAATCAAGCTGCCAAATACTGAGTCAAAATCAAAATGAAAGCATGCACTTGTGTGTGTAAATGAATAGTAGCAAATGTATATGCATATTTATGATGATCTACACACATACACTACTTTTGCGTTGATTCGGGTAGTGCCTGCAAGTTGCAGCACTCACCCCCAATGCTGCTCACTCTCAGCGCAGCTGGAAGCCGCTGGAGTCAGCCTCCCATGCCGGCTTGTCTCTCCTGCCCAGCACGGCAGGAATGCTGCTGGACCCAGCATCCCTCACCACCACGAATTGGCTTCCCCTTAGATGCACACTCACATGCAGTTCCCAGCCATAAAGGGTCGACGGTGGTAAAGTCCCCGTGGCACCCTCTGATGACATCAGACGGCCCTTCCTCTCTAAGGGCTCCAGCCAGCTCACCAGTGCCTCAGCAACGGCTCTCCTGCCTTGCAATGCATGTTGCCAGCGTTCCCGAGATCCTGGAACTTCAGCCTGGCTTCTCCTGTTTTGCCTTGTGTTCTTCAATCTTGCCTTGCCTCATCCAGGCACATCCTTGCTTTGTCCTGCCTTCCTTGTCTTATTCAGCTTCCTTCATCCAGCCTTGTCTTGGTCATCTCATCTAATGTGTCTTTTCCTCCTTTGGCCTGACTCTCTGGATCTTGACTTTCTGCCAGGACCTGACCACATCTTTTCACAGCTTGCCCCGACCTTGGCCTGTCTTTGAAACTGCCTGTCCTAACCTCAGTGTGCTACTGGACTCTTGCTCTTGCCACTGCCCTAAAGATCCCGCCTAATACTTGCCGGCCGCCAGAACCTAAGGGCTCAACCTGCAGGGGAAGTGGCTGGTATAGGTGAAACTCCAACTTGTCCCACTACAGGACCTATTTGCCAGTGGCCAGCATAGGCCTCGTTGGTTCGCCTACGAGGCTATGTCAACTGCGCTCCAGCTCACACCAACCTTTACATTTTGAAATACATCACTGCATGCGTATGGGCAAACCCCACCCTGCCACACCTCTTTTTTTGTGCATTTACCTTCGTTTGTATATGCACATATACACACATATGCGACTATTAAAAATACGCATTACGAGCGCTTGTGCCAAATACCTGCATACCTCTTTGAAAAGTCACCCCAAAGTGTTTAAAATAAAAGGAATAGTTGAGACAAGAATAACATCAAAATTATTCTATAATAAAATTACAGCTTAAAAAATGGACAATAACAAGTTCACTTCTCAGGTTCTTATCCATATTGCATTTAATCAGATCATGTTTAAGGCTTAGTGGCAAGACACAGCATATTTTGTTGCTAGAATTGTTGCTCCTGCTTTTTTTGTAGTAGAAGATAAATTTGCAGCACTTTAGGAATAAAGATTACATTTTGTATTTTTTCTTAATGTATTTTTAGATATTTTATGCTTATATTATTTTACTTATATTCTGGTAATGATTTGGGTCTACTTTGGGTGAGGAAGGCAGAATAGAAAAATGAATGTTACGTTCTCCCAGGCGTTTTTCCTGTTCATTCTTTTGGAAGAAGTGTTTCATTCTTTATCAGTTTGGAAAAAGTACATCTCTGCTATTTTTGTACTTTATACAGTACAGGAGGAAAAGCATTTCTTTTTCTCTAGTATTGCACTGCAGGCAGGTTCTGGCTTTTTATTTATTTATTTAAAATATTTCTTGACCGCCTATCACCATTTCTAGGCGGGTCACACAGGAAAATGTAAATAATCATGAAGACAATCATGCATAAAATGATAAAAGAAAAACAAAACAAAACAGACATTGCATCTAAAAGTCAACCTCAGCAACAGGTAGCAATCATCCACATTAATTTTGGTCTCACTGCTCATCAATCTCTCTTTTCTCCTCCATTTCTTCTTTTGTGGTCATTTTTTTAGTATTTGGAAGGACTGAGTGGTGGCTTGCATATGCAATCAATATTAGGTAATCTGCTAGCAGGTTGTACGTATGTAGGGAGCTGTAGCTGTTATAATTAGCGAGGTTTGGGTGGACCCTTGGACACTGTGGCAGCTGACCACGTCCACAGGCAGAAGTCCCATGAAGGGCCACAGGTCAGGCTCAGCTTAGGACACACAAACACAGAGATTGATCTTTTATTAGACAATGTGATGAAGCCACCAGAGGGGGCAGTGGTGAGCAGCAGAAGTAGCCCGGCTGGGCTAGTATCCCTCAGGCGCTGGAACAGTGACTCCTCCGGTAGCAGTGCTGTAGTGGAAAGAACTGAGAATAATGAATACAGTGGAATATGCACAAGCCCCAGTATGGAGAACCCCAGGATAGGGAGAGCAGGCCCTTGAGGAGTGAGTACCTGATCCCCGAGAGCTGAGAGGCTTGAAGGTGATGTACTCACACAGCGGTTCCACGTAGATGGCACCAGGGCTGGAATGGAGGCAGGCCCTCGAGGAGCGAGTACCTGGTTCCAGGGAACGGCTCTGAGGTGAAGATGGTAGTACTCACTGATGTTGAAGATAGCGAATCCTTCCAGGCAGAAGAGAAGGTAGGAGCAGGCAGCGAGTCAGGGATATGGGCCCTTGAGGAGCGAATACCGGTTTCCTGATAGCGACCCGAAAAGCAAGTGAGGCCTCAGAGGAGCGTGTACCCTGTTAGCATTAAGAGTCCAATGGAAATTGGAGAGGCAGAATAGCTGGGTACTGAGAGCGAATCCCATCCGTAAGAGATCCCTTGCTAACTCAAAGGCTAGCAAACAATGGAGGCTTTAAATATCCAGGCATCGTGACGTCATCACAGGGGGACACCCCTGAGGGTCGCGCCAAGTAGGAAATAAGAGTGAGGGCCGCGCAGTGCGCGCACCCTAAAGGTACCAGCGGAACATGGCGGGAGGCAGCGCCCAAGCTGGTCCGGGAACGCCAGAGAGGGTGGCAAGCAGATGCCACGGCAGCCAGGCGACCATCCACAGCAAGAGGAGGTGCAAAGAAAGAAAGGTAGGCGGAGTGAAGCCGTCGGGCAGCAATGGTCGCAACAGTAGCACTCCAGTCTGTTCGTTTTTCAATTTGCACCTCACAAGAGGAAGGTGTACTGTGTTCTAGGGCAGTAGTGCTCAACCTTTCAAGACTACCATACCTCTTTCAAGCATTTTAAATGTCTTGTGCAACTGTACGGTCACAAAAATGAAAAATTCACAGGAACTACTACAGCCTCTTTTGCAAAAACGTGTGTGAACTGTTAACACATCAAAGCAGGCCTCACTTTATTTTCAGCGGGGCCTATTCACTAATGCAGTACATTTTGCTTCCGAAAGGATTACAGAGTGCCACTTTGTCCATTACAGATTGCATTAAACTGATAGAATATCTAAACAAATGTTTTATTCAATAGAGATACAACACATTGAATGGCTTTGACAACGTTCTGTATCTAAACAGAGGAACTCATACAAAAGTAGGGTACTGAGAAAAAAAAAAAAAAAAAGAGTTGTGCCTTCCTTTCGAAACATAAAGCTACCTGAAAAGATTGGGGGTACATTTGTTTCTCTACTTTAGGCAAATTATCCAGTGTGCAGAACACTGAAGACTTGCGACACTTGTGGAATGATATCACATATCTGAACTGAATAATAGTTTTCAGGATGAGGCCTATGATATGATGAAGGCTTCTGCTGCTTGCCTACCAAGAGCCAAGGACTTTGGCCAAAGCAAAAGTCTCGTTTCCATTCACTTTGTATGGCATTGCAGTAGAAGCAGCTGAATTTATTGTGCTTGTTTAGCAACTACAGCACAAAGTAGCCAGGGGCCACCGTTATCCGTCCTGAAGGACTGGACACCTGCAAGATGGACAATTTTCCCTGACGTCAATGCCATTTTAAGAGCACTAATCACACTACCAATCACAACTTGCACTAATCACAATCACAACTTTTCCCATAACAAACTGGGTCAAAACAGGAACAAGCCATCTCCATAATCTGTCACTTTTGTCATTTGAGAGGGGACTAGAGGATGGTAGCATTATTACCATATTCAACATCAAAACACAATGCCTCATTCTTTAATAGCTTAGGAAATGATGAGGCCGGATGGCTTTCTTCAGTTATCTACCCCGTTATTCTCCCCACGCTGCTAAGGATATATCCCAGCTGCCAGCCACAGAGCGAGACCATTTGCAGACTTCCTGTTTATCCAGGACAGTCTTTTTTTTTTTTTATTCTTCCTTTGTAAAGAAAAGGGGAGGAACAATGTCAGGAGGCCCTGGCCTCGATCCAGCAAATGTCAGCAGCAGAGGCAAACTAAGAAACTAAACAACTGAGCCACAGGAAAGGAAATGAAGCTTACAAAAGGACCTGTTTTACTAATACAGACTAATAAGGCATATATCATGAAAAGTTAGAGGGATTTGTGCTCAGTTATGGTAAATATTTTGGTATAATATTCCACGGGGTTTTAAAACACCTCGCAGGACACGTTGGTGGGTGCTGAGATATTTGTCTTTATAGCAGACTAGCAGTTGGTTATGCATAAGTTATGGGATACTGCCGCTTGTGACATTTTTAAATATAACTGAAAGGTGTCCATAACTAAATATATGCATTAGTATTTGTAAGTGCTTGAAGTCACTGAGCTTAAAAGTATGACAGTTGAAGCAGATTATTTAGAAATCTATTGTCAGTTGCATGCTGAAGTATTTTATCAATAAGAGTATAATTACCATGGCTCAGACCTGTATGTTTAATGCCCATCCATGTTAACCGTGGGCCCAGCCAAAAAAAAATCAGTTCTGGCTACTCCCCGGTTCCTCCCTTTGTTCTATTCTCCCTTTTGAGAAATGTAAAGATGGATGTCCACAACTGAGAAAGAAGTCTTGACAGTAAAAGATTAACATTTTACTCCTTATGCTAATGACAAAGCATCAAAGCAGCACGCTGTCCAGCCCAGAAAGCAGGGTACACAGACTCCACAAAAGATGCCTGAAATTTGTGCACCAGGACCAACCTGTCCCTCTGGATGTTGTAGAAAGCCAGAATACCTGCAGAATAATCCAGGAACACCCCTAGAACTGAGCTCTTCAGGGACCCCGCAGAGACAAAAATTCCATTGTGCCAAGCTCTGCAGGTCTTTCCATCAACTATCAAGCACCAGGAACAGTCATTCTTCCCAAGGAAGCAACTCCTGCCACCCCCTTTCTTAATGATGCTTCCATAAGTCAGGCCAACGCCCACCTTGGGAAAGCTGAACTTCACCTCCCAATAGAGCTGGCCATTGCGGAAACTCTCCACACACATAACCTGCCCCTTGGCCTCAAATCTCTCGGGAAGGCTGGGGCATTGCACGCAACCTGGAGAGATGTTGCTGGCGATCTTGAGGTCATCAGCGATACGAAGATATTCTTGGGCCGTCCTGGTGTCCAGAGTGAGGCTCACGAGATCTCAAAAAGAAATTAATTCAGGAAATAATTAACTAAGATATAATAAATATCCATTTCATCACCAATTGTATTTCATTCATATTGTCAATTTTGCGTCATTACTGATTTCAGTTCGTATGTATTAATTTAGCTTACTGTGTTGCACATTAATAAAAACTTAAATAACAAAAAAATAAATAAAATCAAGTTTAATTAAACTCCACAATGTACATCTTTTAGTACAAATACCATATAAATCAACATAAAGATTAATTTTGACCAATTTTTCACCCGTTCACTATTCCCTCTCCCCTTCCCTACCCTACCCCTCTACCTTTTGATCATTCAACACTTCTTATAGAACCGAAACACATTGTCTTTCCAAGGAGTACAAAAATAAAAACTAAGACAACAAAGAATAAAGATCAACTACTTTATGCATCATTAACAATAAACCTCAAGTCTATGTATTACTATACTAAAGACTATTTTCACAAAATACGGCATCTAGTTTAATCGCAGTGAGTTTATTTAGGTAATAAACAGAGAATAATCTTCGTCGGACCTCCACCCTTCCTGGGCATGACTCCTGTTTCCAAGCAGCGGCGATTACCATTCGTATCGCTAAGATGATCTGAGTAGCCAAGATCTGTTGATGCTTGTTAAGGTCCGCCATAGGGATATGCCAGTTGAGAGCATTTAAGATCTTTGGTCATCTGCTTCTCAATCATTTCAGAAAATATACCTAAAACCATATCCCATAACCCAGCTACTTCCAGACAGGACCTCCAGATATGTAGCATCGAACCCTCATTTGCCACATTTTCGCCAGCATAAACTAGAAACATGCAGGTATATTTTATGCAATCTCGAGGGAGTGAGATACCATCGGTATAGAAACTTGTAACCATTTTCCATGAGGGCTGCTGAAATAGAACTACGCTTAATGGAAACATAACATAGCTCCCAATCCTCTTCCTCTAAGGTTTCCCCTATATCTGCTTCCCAGGCTGCAATGTGAGGAGGTTTATTTATCTCTTTGCCTAACAAATACGAGTATATCTTGGATATCAATTTTGGACGCTTATTCGTTGAAAAGCAAAGTCCCTCAAATAAGGATTTTTCTGTTTGTAACTGCTGCTTTATGGGTATGGTATTTATATAGGGGTAGATTTTACAAATTTGCGCACACGCGTACTTTTGTTCGCACACCAGGCACAAACAAGAGTACGCAGGATTTTAATAGATACGAGTGTAGCCGCACGAATCTGTTAAAATCCGGGATCGGCGCACGCAAGGCTGTGCAAAATCAGCAGCCTGCGCGCGCCGATCCGCCCAGCCTGCCTCCGTTCCCTCCGAGGCCGCTCCGAAATCAGAGCGGCCTCGGAGGAAACTTTCCTTCCACGCCCCCGCACCTTCCCCTCCCTTCCCCTACCTAACCCACCCCCCCAGCCCTACCTAAACCCCCCCTACCTTTGTTGCACAAGTTACGCCTGCCTGAGGCAGGCGTAACTTGCGTGCGCCGGCCGCCGGCGCACGATTCCCAGGCCCAGGAGCCGTTTCGGAGGCCTTGGCCCAGCCCCCAAATGACGTGCCGTCATTTGGGGGCTGGGCCAAGGCCCCCTTTTGAAAATCTGGCCCATAGCGGGTAAGCTGCAAGTATGCATAAATATCAGTCGAAGGGACATGAAATTTATCTTGAAGCTGTTGGAACTGTATTATTTGACCCTGTTCCCACAACTCCCCACTTCTTGCAAGCCCAGAGCATGCCAGTGGGAAAATCTACCTGAAGTTAACCCTGAAGGAAATCCTAGATTGTGCAGAGAGGAGTCCCTACAGAAAAGATTCGGGTGCCTGTAAGTAACTTTTTACACCTATACCATAGTTTGATGATGAGAGAGGAGGATGGTGATATACTATCTGCAAGAGATCTTTGACGGCGAGGTAACCATAGCTGGCCAGCTAAATAGATATTACTGGCTATACTCTGTTCGATAACCACAAATTGTTTCGCACCTATTTCCACATGCCAGTCCACTATCACTTTTAATTGGTCCACAAAATAATATTTGCGAATGTCAGGTACTCCAAGGCCCCTTGCACCTTAACTTGATACAAATCCCGTCACGAAATCCGTGGGCGGCCTCCTTTTCCATATAAAATCAAAAACATGTTTTTGAATTTGCTTCAGGTACGCAGCAGTTAATTCTATGGGTAAAGTTTGAAAAAGGTAGAGAAATCGCGGTAAGATGTTCATTTTTATGGTTGCTATCCTTCCCATCCAGAAAAGGTTATAATTATGCCATATATCTAAATCTAAAGTGATTTTATTTACTAAGGGTTTATAATTTAAGTGAAATAAATCTGCCCTGTTACTACTCAAATTTACCCCTAAGTATCGAATAGCTTTACTAACCCACTTAAAAGGGGAAATTGTCCTGCATTTGCTTTTGAATTGTGCTGTGGAGCCAAATTAGCATTATTTCTAATGGAGAAATTACTTACCTGATAATTTCGTTTTCCTTAGTGTAGACAGATGGACTCAGGACCAATGGGTATAGTGTGCTCCTGAAAGCAGTTGGAGACGGAGTCGGATTTCAATCTGACGTCCGCACTACATATACCCGTGCAGGAAGCTCTGCTCTTCATTATTCTCCTTGAAAATAAATAGTGGATATATGTGTGTTTGGATAACTTAATTAACTTGGTTAACTTGATTAACTTGAACTAGTTGACGTGAACTGGCGCTGGAGACCGCCAGTGTCGTCAACCGAGAAACACTGACACCCAGTAGCTATGGGTGTCTTAACTAGGGGTAAGTCTGGCTTACCCGTGCTTGTCTTGCTCTCAGGGATTGTTACCAGAGGTTTCCGTATTTTGAGGCAGCCGTGGGTGGGATACTGAGTCCATCTGTCTACACTAAGGAAAACGAAATTATCAGGTAAGTAATTTCTCCATTTCCTAGCATGTAGCAGATGGACTCAGGACCAATGGGATGTACAAAAGCTACTCCCGAACTGGGTGGGAGGCTGCCTGTGGCCCACTAGTACTGCCCTTGTGAATGCTGTGTCCTCCCTGGCCTGAACATCCAGGCGGTAGAACCTCGAGAAGGTGTGAATGGAGGACCACGTCGCCACCCGACAGATCTCGGCGGGTGACAGCATCTTGGTTCCTGCCCAGGACACTGCCTGGGTCCTTGTGGAATGGGCCTTGACTTGTAGAGGTGGAGGCTTGCCTGCCTCTACGTAGGCTGCCTTGATTACTTCTTTGATCCAGCGGGATATGGTTGCCCGTGAGGTTGCTTCCCCTTGTTTCTTCCTGCTGTGAAGGACGAATAGGTGGCCCATCTTTCGTACGGATTCCGATCTTTCCAGGTAGCGGACTAGGAGTCTGCAGACGTTAAGATGGCGTAGGCAGCGTGAGTCTTCCGAGTCCTTATGCTCATCTGGAGATGGCAGCGAGATGGTTTGGTTTAGATGGAAGTGAGAAACCACCTTTGGAAGGAAAGAGGGGACAGTGCATAGCTGTATGGATCCCGGTGTGAATCTGAGGAACGGTTCCTGACAGGATAGTGCTTGAAGTTCGGAGATGCGACGGGCTGAGCATATTGCCACTAGGAATACAGTCTTCAAGGTCAGGAGCCATAGTGACAGACCGTGTGAAGGTGTGAAGGAAGCTCCCACTAGGAAGTCGAGTACTAGATTGAGATTCCATAGAGTTACCGGCCACTTTAGTGGTGGTCGGATTTGCTTGACCCCTCAGGAAGCGGGAGATGACTGGATGGGAAGATAGACTGATGCTGTCCACTTTGAAGAAGGCCAGTGCAGCCAGTTGAACCTTGATGGAGTTGAGAGACAACCCCTTCTTCAGGCCATCTTGCAGGAATTCCAGGATCATGGGAATTTTGACTGTCCGCGGCAGGATGTCGCGGTCTTCACACCAGGCTTCGAATATTCTCCATATTCGTATATAAGTTAAAGATGTGGAAAACTTCCGTGCTCGGAGCAGGGTGTCAATTACTGCCCTTGAGTATCCACTCTTCTTCAGACGAGTCCTCGCAATGGCCAGACCATAAGAGAGAATAGAGTTGGGTCTTTGTGGAGAATTGGTCCTTGCTGGAGCAGGTCCCTGTGTGGAGGTAGACACAGGGGGTTCCCCGCCAGAAGTCTTCGCATGTCTGCGTACCACGGCCTTCTTGGCCAGTCCGGGGCCACTAGAAGTACTAGCCCCCTGTGGTGTTCTATCTTGCGGATGATCCCGCCCAGTAGTGGCCATGGCGGAAAGGCGTACAGCAGGTCTTTCTGTGGCCAGGTTTGGATGAGGGCGTCTATCCCCTGGGATTGAGGGTCTCGTCTGCGACTGAAGTTAGGAACGGACGTTAGACCAGTTTGCGAGAAGATCCATGGTTGGGGTTCCCCAGCGGTCTATTATCAACTGGAAGGCTGTGGTTGACAGCCTCCATTCCCCTGGGTCTAGACTTTCTCTGCCGAGGTAATCCGCAGTGACGTTGTCTTTTCCCGCGATGTGGGCGACCAAGATCCCTTGCAGGTTTGCTTCCGCCCACGTCATTAGGGGGTCTATTTCCAGGGACACCTGTTGGCTTCTGGTTCCTCCCTGGCAGTTGATGTAGGCCACTGTTGTGGCGTTGTCCGACATGACTCTGACAGCTTCTCCCCGGAGTCTGTGACTGAATCGTAGGCAGGCTAGTCTGACTGCCAGGGCTTCCAGTCGGTTGATGTTCCATCCCGACTCTTCCTTGTCCCATTGCCCCTGGGCCATCATTTCCTGACAGTGGGCTCCCCACCCTCGTAGGCTCACATCCATAGTGAGCAAGATCCAGGTCGGTGGGGATAGCCTTACTCCCTTGATCAGATGGTCGTCTTGTAGCCACCATAGGAGCTGGGTCCATACCTCCGCCGGCAACTGGAGGTGGACGGTGTAGTCCTGGGACATCAGGTTCCATCGTGACAGTAGGGAATGTTGTAGTGGTCACATGTGGGCCGTTGCCTATGGTACGACTTCTAGGATTAATGTCATGAGTCCGAGGACTTGGAGGTAGTCCCATACCGTGGGGTGAGCATCTTTCAACAGTTTTCTCAACTGGTCTATCAATTTCCTTTTCCTTGTAAGGGGAAGGACGACCTTGTCCTGTTGGTTGTCGAACCGGACTCCCAGGCATTCTAGAGATTGGGAGGGCTGCAGACAGCTCTTGGTTGTGTTTTTGACCCACCCAAGGTTTTGCAGTAGGTTCTTGACTCTGGAGGTCGCCTGATGACTTTCTTCTGGAGATTTTGCTCTGATCAGCCAATCGTTCAGGTACGGGTGTACGAGGATTCCTTCTTTCCTCAGTGTCGCCCCACTACAACCATTATTTTGGTGAACGTCTGAGGGGCAGTAACTAGTCCGAAGGGACTAGGTCCAGGATCGCGAAGCATAGAAAGCACTGATGGTCGTGATGGACCGGGATGTGGAGATAGGCTTCTGACAGATCCAGGTCAGAAATTCTCCCGGCTGTACTGCCCTTATGACTGAGCTTAGGGTTTCCATGCGGACGTGTGGTACCCTCAGGAAGCGGTTGATGGACTTGAGGTCCAGGATGGGCCGGAACGTTCCCTCTTTCTTGGGGACGATAAAATAGATGGAATAGTGTCCAGTATTTTGTTGGTGCGTGGGCACAGGTGTTATAGACTTTAGAGCGAGTAATTTTGTCAGTGTGGTTTCCACTGCCGTCCTCTTGGAGAGGGAGTGGGACAGGGATTTCAAAAATTTGTCTGAGGGATGCTGTGGAAGTCCAGTTAGTATCCCCCTCGAATCATGGTTAGGACCCACTTGTCCGATGTTATCTCGACCTATCTTTGGTAGAATAGGGCAAGCCTGCCCCCTATGGCTTCTTCCTGTGGATGGGTCTGTTCATTCTCATTGTGGGGTGCGGCTGGGGCCTGGACCTGAGCCGGCTCCCCTCTTGTTTTGTCTGCTTCGAAAGGACTGGCCCCTGCCCAAGGGGAGAGGTGCTTGGTATGTGTTTTTGTACGGTCTAAAATGTTGGGATCCTTTGTCCTTGGCTGTTCGGGGAGAGGGGCATTGGTTTCTTTTGTTCCTGTCCTCCGGTAGCAGAGGTACTGGGGATTCGTCCCATTTGTCGGCTAACTTCTCCAGTTCGCTTCCGAACAGAAGGGCTCCTTTAAAAGACATTCTCGTGAGTTTCGTCTTGGAAGTCGCGTCGGCTGACCAACTTTGGAGCCAGAGTTGCCTTCTGGCTGCCACTATGGATGAGACACTCCTGGCTGAGGTGCGCACCAGGTCGGAGGTCGCATCCGTGAGGAAAGATATCGCCGGTTCTAATGTTTCAATGGCTGTGGTCGCGTCCCTGGAAAGCGACAAGCAGGCATGTGTCACCATGGCGCAGCAGGCAGCGATCTGCAGGGACATAGCTGCAACATCAAATGACTGTTTAAGGATGGATTCTTGACGTCTGTCCTGGGCATCTTTGAGTGCAGCTCCTCTGACTGGGATGGTAATGCGCTTTGAGACAGCGCAGACCATGGCGTCCACATAAAACTCTCAATTTTTGTTAATATGCAGCTTTGGAGACATGCATTATAAAGTGGCTGCCATCGGAAAAAAAAAAAAGAAACAAATAGAAAAGAAAAAAACCCAAAACTTCAACAAAACCTTTTCGGCAACTAAATGTTTTAAAATAAAATTTAATGGGCCTTTTTGCCCAAGGTTACTGCCCAAATTTGTCTATCAAAATAATTGCATCTTTGCTTTAGACGAAGGTGACATCCTCACTCAATTCTGAGAGAGTCAATAAGGTCTCAAAAAAATAGCAAAAAACTATTGGAAAAAGTCACGTTTCTGAGGCTTTTGATGACACGGAGCCTCTAGAATTTCTGCATAACAGTCTTCTTCCTGCCAGCACTCTTTGCCATCTGGGTGTATCCTTTGGTGGTTCGTATATGGAGGATTTAGGACCTGATAGCTGTGATAGTTGGATTCCAGCAACTTAAGAATTTGCTCCACTTCATCCTGCGTTTTTATTCACAAAGAGATCCCTTTGATACTGAAAGCCAGTCTGCAAGGGAAGAGCCATTTGTATTTTATGCCTTCTCTCCTTAAAGCTTCTGTTACCATCTGAAAGTTTTTCCTCTTCTGAAGTGTCGAAGGTGCTAAGTCAACATAAATCGTGACTTTGTGGTCCTGCCACTATCGAGCACTCTTTACTTGCTACTTGAAGAATTTTTTCTTTCAGAGGAAAACTGCTGTAGCAATCTATAATGTCTCTGGGGAGGTTATTACACTTCGGGCCCAATGATCTATGAGCCCTTTCGATTTGAATTTCTTCCATATGAACATCCTCTTTATCTTTTAACTGCATGGCTTTGCTAATTTGTTGAACCACCAATACTGTTGTGTCCATCGCTGCCCGACGCCCTCACTCCGCCCTCTCTACCTCTGTGGCGGCTCCCTCCGGGTCTGATGGACTGTTAGCTGCTGTGGCCTCTTCTTGCCGTCTCTCTCTGGCATCCCCGGACCGGCACGATGCTGTGGATCTACCATGTTCCTGATGACGTATGGCGTGCTCTGATTAATGTACCAGCAAGGGTGAGAACCTCGGGGGCGTCCCCCGGAGATGACATCATCCGCTTCCAATATATAAGGATCGAGTTAGCAAGGGTTTCGCTACCTAAGCTACTCTGCCTCCTCAGACTTACCAGGGGTACCTGCTCCTCGGGGGCCTCGCTCTCTTTTCTTTATTTCAGATTGCCAATAGGAACCGGTACTCGCTCCTCGAGGGCCCATGTTCCTGAACACTCTAAAGATTCTCTACTGCCTGGAAGCTATCGCTGATGCAGACATTTGTGAGTTATCTTTATTTCAGATTGCCAGTAGGAACCGGTACTTGCTCCTCGAGGGCCTATGTTCCTGAACACTCTGAAGATTCTCTACTGCCTGGAAGTTATCGCAGATACAGACAATTGTGAGTTACCATCACTCTCTCAGAGTTTTCCCTGGAACCAGGTACTCGCTCCTTGAGGGCCTAATCCTTTCCAGCTACTGAGCTTCCTAAAGACCTTATGTGAGTGTGGTCCTCTAGTTCTGGCTATGAACACAGCATACCCTGTCTACTCACTATCTATAGTTTCTCTACAGCTCAGCAACCCTGGGATTGCGGTTCCAGTATCTGAGGGACTTCAGCCCTGCCGGGCATATCAGCTCAGTACTGCCATCTCTGGTGGTTCTACTAACCTGTCTAATAAAAGTAATACCTGTGTCTGTCTCCGTACCCAAGCCTGGCCGGTAGTCTCTCTCAGGATATCCTCCTGGGGACGCAGCCATCTGCCATTCTTGGGCCATCTTGCCAGGCCCAAGGATTCACCTATCTACATTCCTCTTCAGCTGAGTGTCCTCTCCAAGCACTCTGCTGGTAACAGATTGCTACTCCTCCATCAGGAGTCTTCAGCAACAGATTCATATAGATTGCTACTCTACAGTCTAAGACCTAACGGATTGTTTACTACTCCTTCCATAGGAAGCCAAAGCATAACAGATTGCTAACTCCTCCTTCCACAGGAGCAGTTCTACAACTAGCTTGCTAACTCCTTCCTCTCAGGAGTCTATACACAACAAGTTTGCTAACTCCATACCCTACATAGAGCCGATTCATACAGATTGCTAACTCCTCCTCCTCAGGAGTCAATCTACACGGACTGCTACCTCCTATCTGATTGCTCTGCCCACCAGGCATCAGATACACAACAGATTGCTAACTCCCTAGCAGGCTCATTCACAACAAATACAGCATTGAGGTAACTTGTCCTGTTCTGGGATGCCCCGAAATCTTAAATTACATCGGCGGGATCTGTTCTCCAGATCCTCAAGCTTCTCTTGAAGTAAGGCTTGCACAGATTCAATAGCCAAAATCTTTTTCACTTGTGTGTCCCCGGATACCATCTGTTCTTCAAGCATCGAGTGGAGTTTCCTCCACTCGATGTCCTAAGTCGCTGACATCGAGGCGAAGTTCTGCCACAATTTGTGAAAGTTCAGTTTTGAGCCCTCCAATATTAGCATTCAGCTCCTCAAACCATTTGATGAAATCTGCCTTAGATATTGCATCATAGGCAATAGATCTTGGATCCTCAGATCTCTTTGTCCCCCATTGCTGCACACTGTTCTGCCTTGTGGCTGTCAGCTATCTTAGCTTCACTATCGCTGCTGGCCTCCGGCACGGCCAATCCAAAGGAAAACTGGCTGAGATCCACCAGTCATTTTTAGACATCACTGGAGTTATCAGGACCTTGCTCGCCAAAAATTGAGAGGCGTCAAGACATTTTTCGTAAGCCAGATCAGCAATACACTCAGCGGTGGAACGGGAGCTCCGTGCTTATGCTGCCAATTCGGGACAGTGACGTCACTTCCCCCTTGCACATTATTTTTAACTTTGTTTATGATTCCATGGTTTTTCCATGATCGTCATTTATCTCACGCTCTTCCAGCGAGTGAGTTCAGAGCGTGTTACACAGTGGAGGGGTCCACAGACACCAAACAAACAAAGTGAGAGGGCAGGAGAAGGAAGGGTAGGATAATAAACATGTCTATCAGAATAGGCATAATATACAGCAGCAAAAGAGATCAGATCATATAAGACTAGGTGTTAAAAAAAACCAAACCAAAAACCAAACACCCCAGTAATAATACATCGATTCAATCTTACTAAGACAGAGAGAGAGGCAAGGTAGCCCGTAGAAAATTGGAGGCTGTACTTCACAGGTAGGTGAAAGGTGATATATACAAACCATGCACAGAGCCATAGGATCAAAAAGGTAGATTAAGGGGCGGATTTTCAGAGCCCTGCTCGCCTAAATCCGCCCAAATCCGGGCAGATTTAGGCGAGCAGGGCCCTGCGCGCCGGTGAGCCTATTTTACATAGGCCTACCGGCGCGCGCAGAGTCCCGGGACTCGCGTAAGTGCCGGGGTTCTCCGAGGTGGGCGTGTCGGGGGCGGGCCCGGTCGTCGCAGCGTTTAGGGGGCGTGTCGGCAGCGTTTTGGGGGCGGGTACAGGGGGCGTGGTTACGGCCCGGGGCGGTCCGGGGGCATGGCCGCGCCCTCCGTACCCGCCCCCAGGTCGCGTCCCGGCGCGCAACAGGCCCGCTGGCGCGCGGGGATTTACGCCTCCCTCTGGGAGGCGTAAATCCCCCGACAAAGGTAAGGGGGGGGCTTAGACAGGGCCGGGCGGGTGGGTTAGGTAGGGGAAGGGAGGGGAAGGTGAGGGGAGGGCAAAAGGAAGTTCCCTCCGAGGCCGCTCCGATTTCGGAGCGGCCTCGGAGGGAACGGGGGTAGGCTGCGCGGCTCGGCGCGCTCTGGCTATACAAAATCAATAGCCTTGCGCGCGCCGATCCAGGTTTTTAGCAGATACGCGCGGCTCCGCGCGTATCTACTAAAATCCAGCTTACTTTTGCTTGCGCCTGATGCGCCAGCAAAAGTAGGCCAATTCGCGCTATTTGAAAATCTACCCCTAAGGTTGCAAAGCTCTAGGGTGGCAAGTCAGGTGGCCTTAATTCGAGGAAGGCAAAATCATAGGGTCTTAGGTTATGGGCCAAAAACTTCCACGAACAGCTAGATTTTCAGATCTTTCCTAAAGGTCAGGTGTAAGCCTGATGTCAAGTGGAAGGGAGTTCCACAGTGTGCAGACAGCTCCGGCATCAGTTCCTCGTACTGGAGAGCCACATTTCTTCGGGGGCAGGCACTAACACCCAAGTGTAAGGTACTGTGATCAGAGGTCAGGCACAGGGAGGATCAGCTGAATAGGTAAAAGTGATGCCAGGCCCTTGAGTACCTTAAAAGTGTCATAGTTTTTAATTGGCCTCTGATTATGTTATTCACTCTTTCTTTCAAACCTGCACTTTCGTTGCCCTTTTGGCTTTGTTTCCCCTCCCCTATCTCGTTTTATTGTATTATCCGCTCATTTTGTTAAAATGTGAACCGGCATGATGTTTCGCACTAATGCCGGTATATAAAAGCTAGCAAATAAATAAATAAATAAATAAATAATCCGCTATGCTGATGGGAGGAGCAATCAGATAGGAGTAGCAATCTGTTATAGACTCCTGGAGATAGTAGTGGGTGGATCCTTGGGCCGGTGGCAGATGACTACGCCCCCGGGGGAAGATCCCGAGAGGGACCACTGGCTAGGCTTAGAGTATGGAGACAGACACACACTAGTTCTTTTATTAAACAGGTTTCTGAAACCACCAGAGGTGGCAGTAGTGAGCTGAAGTGCCCGGCAGGGCTGAAGTCCCTCAGATACTGGAACAGCTATCCCTGGATGGCTGAGCTGTTGAGAAACTGTAGACAGTGAGTAAGCAGGGTATACAGAGTTCATGAACAGAATTAGATGACAACACTCACATATTGGTTTCAGGGAGCTCAGGAGCTGGAAAGGATAGGCCCTCGAGGAGCGAGTACCTGGTTCCAGGGAAAGCTCTGAGAGAGCGATGGTAACTCACAATGATGTAGACAGTGATGGCTTCCAGGCAGAAGAGAATCAGCAGATAGTCAGGAACGAGGGCCCTCGAGGAGCGAGTACCGGTTCCTGTCTGTAACTTGAAAAGCAAAGAGAGAGCGAGGCCCCCGAGGAGCGGGTACCTCTGGTAAGTCCGAGGAGGCACAGTAACTTAGGCAGGGTAACCAGAGTAAACCTTGTCCTATCCGTTGCTAACTTGGATTGTCAGCGAAATCAGAGACCTTTAAATATCGGAAGTGGATGACGTCATCTCAGGGGGACGCCCCTGAGGTTCACGCCCTTGCTGGTACTTCACTCGGAGCGCGCGCGCCCTAGGCTTCAGGCAACATGGCGTATCTGCAGCGTCGAGCTAGTCCGGGGACGCTGGAGGGAGACGGCAGGGAGACGCCGCGGCAGCCCGCCATCCTTCAGACCTGGAGGGAGTCGCCACAGAGGTAAAGAGGGCGGAGTGAAGATGTTGGGCAGCGACGGTCACAACAAAAAGACAGGACCAGGACTTTGAAGGTGGTGCAATAGGAGATTGGTAGCCAGTGTAGCGACTTTAGGAGTGGGGATGACCAAATTGGATATGCTGGCAATGAGCCGGCTCCATGCTGCAGCATTTTGTATGAACCATAAAGTTTAATTATGGATTTATGTGATAGGTGAATATGATAAACACTACTAGCTACTGACAAATGTCTTTAATACCATTGTTTTCATGAAATTGAATGGTATGTCTTTTTCATGGTGTATGTTTCAATAATAAACTATGTATGTTTTATTGTGAGTCGCCTAGACCTTGTCGTGATAGGCGATCAATAAACTTTAATAAAAATGGAAATAATGAATTAGCTTTTTTCTTTTGGAAAGCCAAAATAAAGGGAACTGCAATAGTCCAGAAGGGAGATTATGCAGGCCTGGATGAATGTAGTATAGGCAGGTCCATCGCAGAGCGGATGGAGTAGTAACGCTGGTGTAGATACAAACTGGCCAACTTTGTAACGGGTAATATTTGAGCCTCGGTAGTAAGTTTGTAGTTTAAAATGAAGCCAAGGCTTCGAACTCGGTGGCTGAAGGGCACAGCAGCTCCTTCTAGGATTACTCTAGAGAAGATGTGAGAAAGGTCCGATTTTCCCATCCACAGCATTTCCGTCTTTTGAGGATTAAGCTTTAGTTTGTTTGTGGTGGCATAATCAGCTCGCGATCCTCTTGAGGGAGTTATTTAAGTCTGAGATTGTTTGGTCAGGGTTGGAGCCCAGGGGGCATGGTAGCTGAATATCATTATAGGTGTTGAAGGGAATTTGGAATTCTTTATTAATTTGCCAAATGGTGCCATAGAAACATAGAAGTGATGGCAGAAAAGGACCTAATGACCCATCCAGTCTGCCCAGCAAGCTCCCACCCATAGTTGTCAGTTTCCCATACTTATCAGTTACTCAGAACTCCAAGTTCAGGGCTCTTGTTGGTTACGGTTTGAGCCCAATTTCCTTTCACCTCCTGCCGCTGAAGCAGACAGCAATGTTGGAGTTACATCAGAAGCGTAGTATCAGGCGTTTTGGTTAAGGGTAGTAACCACTGCATCAAGCAAGTTACCCCCGTGATTATTTGTTTTCCCAGATGAACAGTTCAATGTCCTTGGTTGCTGTCTGAATCCAATTCCTCTTTTCTCCCTGCCGTTGAAGCAGCGAGCAATAATGGAGTTGCATCAACAGTATGAAGGCTTATTTGTTAAGGATAGTAACCACCACACCAGCAAGTTACCCCCATGCCTCTTACTTCCTTCCCCTTCCCTTTAGGGATCCACAGTGTTTATCCCATGCCCTTTTGAAATCTTTCATCATTTTTGTCTTCATCACCTCCTCCAGAAGGGCATTCCAGGCATCCACCACCCTCTCTGTGAAGAAATATTTCCTGACATTGATTCTGTGTCGTCCTCCCTGGAGTTTCATTTCGTGACCCCTAGTTCTATTGGTTTCTTTCCAGCGGAAAAGGCTTGTTGTTGATCATGCATCATTCAGACCTTTCAGGTATCTGAAGGTCTGTATCGTATCTCCCCTGCACCTCCTCTCTACCAGGGTGTACATATTTAGTCCATCAACCTCTCCTCATAAGTCATTTGATGGAGACCTCCCACCATTTTGGTCACCCTTCTCTGGACCGCCTCCATCCTGACTGTCCCTTTTGAGATACGGTCTCCAGAACTGAACACAATACTCCAGGTGAGGCCTCACCGACCTGTACAAGGGCATTATCACCTCTTTTTTTCTTACTGGTTATTCCTCTTTCTATGCAGCCCAGCATTCTTCTGACTTTAGCTATCGCCTCGTGACATTGCTTCACCCTCTTCAGACACTATCACCCCGAGGTCCCTCTCCTGCTCCGTGCACAGCTTCCCCCCCACCCCCCCCAAATCGCATACAGTTCTTTTGGATTACCGCATCTCAGATGCAGTAATCCGCCAAATAAATGTTGAATAATGTTGGGGATAGAATGGAGCCTTGTGGTGCACCACATGGGAGGTGGTGTGGGTGAGAAGAGGCCCTTTCCCAGGGAGATGGTTTGAATACAGTCATGGAGGAAGGATTTAAACCAGGCAAGCTCTGGCCAGAGACCTAGATCCACTAGGCGGGTGATAAGAAACTCATGGTTATTTAATGTTTATTATTTGTTGTATCTTGCTTTGAACATATTTTGGAAAGGTGAGTAATGAAGTTAAATATTATGTTAAAGTTACTTGTTTTTCTTATGCCTTGGGTGATCTAAGAGCCTGAATTGGGCTCTCCCAGCTGTGCTGTATTGAACACCAGACAAGGGCTGGGCCAGAGAGAAAAGACCACCAAGCTGTACCTTTCAGCAAGACAAATGATCGCCTTCTTATACTTGTAAAGGTCTAGCTTGCCCTGCACACCATGTACCATTGAGAGACCTCGGGACTCTCAGAGAACAGCAAGTCCACCCTCCTCACTCTACTGAGGTTTCACTTCCACAGGCTGCAATAACCTGCGACGCACTCGTAAAACCACACGCAGCAAAGGAGAGCAGTTCAGCCTCAGAGTACAGAACAGGATGAAGAGAGGGAAACTCTTTGCTTCTCTTCTCCCCGCAAGGCAAAAAGATCTGAAATCCTTCCACAGGCCCTTACGATCACGTCGTCGAAACACTGGCCAGGAAAAGAGATCCTCAGCTGTGAAGGCTGAAATTTCAGGTAAAAGGAAAAAAGTAGCTGGGCCCAGGATGTGCCAGGAGAGAGAAGAGAGAGCAGGGGCAGAGCAAACAAACTTACGTTTTCGAACATCTTTGAATGCCGTGTTGTAAAATCGAAGGAGATACTCTGAGGCGATATCTTCGTCAGCGTCAGAAAAAGGAGGCTTCACCTTCCCTAAAGCTTTTAAAAAAAAATGTATTAGTGAGGTAAATGCATAAAGCTCAGCAGCAGTACCGCACAGGAGCCCACCTGACCCCCTGTCCAAGCTGGTGGTGCCACTGGGGCCAGGAGAGAAAGGGGCTGCTCAACAAACTGACTACTTTGATGGAATGACTATATGAAGAGTGGCCATTGGGGCTGCAGCCCTCTATAGCAGGTAAGATACAATACAACTGTAAAAAAAAAACCAAAAACCAAACACTATAGAATTATTGCCTTTATAAAAATACACAATTGTTGTGGTTCCTTTTAAATGCTACTACCTCTTAATATTATTTTTTTTTTAATTCACACTTTATTCAGTTTTCATTTAAAGTAATCAATACATCTTACTTTAAAGTAAAGAAATGGTATGTAACATGAAAACCAATTTTATTTAACATATAAAATAAATGGGAAAAACATTCAAATACATCCTTTTCAGCGAGGTATAATAAGCAGGTAACACAAGGGCCCAGATATAAGGGAGATACTAAAGAAAACTTTTTTTTAAGACAAACTGGCTTAACGGAATTCGGTGTACCTTTTAATGACTGACATGGGGTCTGTACTCTAGGGGAGGTGTTTATTTCCCTAGCATTCAAAAAGGATTTTAGCTGTTCTGGAGTATTAAATACGAAACTCTCATCTTTCCCTCGCACCAAACATCTACAAGGATATTTACTTGTGTTCTCAGATTCAAAAACTCCCTTCTCTTTAGTTGGGTAGTTCTTGCAAAATCTGGGAATACTTTTACTGTCTGACCGAAAAACATCGTAGGAAAATTCTGAAAATACCTTCTCATAATGTCATTAATGTCTTTCTTTGACACAAATGATACTAACAATACACCATAATGCAATATTTCTATATCTGAATTCTCAAGGAATTGTGTTAAATTTTCTAAAACATTTATTTGGTTAACTCCATTATTCCTACCACCTTTGGATAGAAAATAAGCTTTGTTAACCAAAGGTAACTGACTCTTCAAACTTTAGATTTTCCATAAAATATTTTTCAGAGTAGCAGATGTATCCTCTCCAAGAATTTGAGGAAAATTAAAAAATCTTAAGTTAAAGTGTCTCGTATAATTTTCTAAAGCTTCCAGTCGTCTAGATAGACTTCCGTAATCTTTGATTAGCTTCATATTCACAGCCTGAATTTGTTGTAAATTTTATTCAGTAGAGTCCACTCTAGTATTAAGATTTTTAAGCTGACTGCCCAAATTAAGGTTTATGGAGTGTACTTCCAATTCCAGTTTCAAATAGTTTTTGCTCACTCTTCTTTACTAGCCCGGCTAGGCTTGCAACCAGGTCCCACAGTTTATCCAAAGTCACAATTGCTGGCTTCGGGGGTAGTTGGAACATCTCACTTCCTTCATGAGCCGTTAGTGGCTCTGGAGACACCACCGCCTGCATCGCCTCAATCCTCCTCTCCTTCTCCAAGAATTCAACCGGCGATAGAGATGTCGCTTCTCCGTCTGGGTTCCTTCCCAAGGCTGTTTCCAGCAGGCTGGAGGAAAGTTGAAGCTGGATCGCCGTTCCTCCCTCTCGAGTTCCCCCCTCCATCGAGCGGGTGATGTCATCAGAAGGTGCCAGCTCTGGAAGACTCTCTCGCAATGCTGGAGGTAGAAAATCCAGGGGACTTCGTGAAATTTCCCCATATAGCGCAGGGCTCCCTCTCCAGACTCTAAAGCAGGGATAGTTCCTCCCGACACCTCTTAATATTATTTGACTGAAAATTGAATTATTATAAGAGTAAAAGACCTCGGAATCCACTGGTATCAGGAACAAATACGCAGCTAAGATTTTGTAATCAGAGGTCAAAAACCTCCTTGTGTGTTCTCGAAAAAGCATGCTTGTGCTTAAAGATCTATTTATCATGAATCAACCGAAGAATGCCCATAGAATTATAATGATCTTTCAGCAATAGCAGTTCAGCATATAAATTTTCAGTTAACCAGCACCACTTTTCAAAACACACACATAAGGAGTTTTTTGATCTATGATTTCAAAAAGACTTAGCTGTGTATTTAATCAGGATACCAATGGATCCAGAGGTCTTTTTCTTCTTTAATATTATTTGCTTGAAAATTAAATTTAAGTTTAAAAGGAACCTCAATAGGTGTATATTTATAAAGGCAATAATTTTACATTGGAGTTTTGATTTTTTGGCACAGTCACAGTGGTGTGGTAATTTAATTTTTCTATTTATTCATTGGACTGAAAATATAATACAAGCCACTGAAGTTCATCTTTCTCACGACATTAGGTCAGCAGCAAAGGAGCCTCATATTAGCCTTTCAGAACCAAACTTATTGAAAATCAACAAAGTACTTGGGTAGAAATGATAATTTTTGGATTCTTAGCTCACTTTTCCAAAGGATGCTGCTCAAGGAAGCTTACAGTATTCTTAAAATTCAGGTAGAAAATCTCACTCTATCCCAAAAACTTTACAAGTCTAAGTGGGTACCTGAGGAAGATAAAGTGACTTGCTGATGAGCAAAAGAAATAACAGTGGGGGGAAGTGGGATTTGAACCCTGGCTTCCCTGTTTCTCAGCCCATTTGCTCAAACCACTGGGCCCCTACTCCCTGGAGAATTTTTAATCAATCATAAAATGGGTTGCAGTGCCCGACTCGGGCAGAGTTTTGCCCTTCAACATGGGCTGCTTCAGGGGCTATATTGTTCCAACTGTCAATGGAACTAATGGCAGCTCAAATCGAGATTATGAACAGCAGATCTCGCTCAGAGGGATAAGGCCCAACTTTGATTCTGTTTTAAGATGTTTAGCAATGCGCAACGATAGTATTCCGGCCGGCGTTTCTGAATCGGCATTACAGAATCAAAGTTGGGCCTTCACCCTCTGAGAGAGATCTGCTATTCATAATCATGATTTGAGCTGCCATTAGTTGCATAGACAGTTAGAACAATATAGCCCTGAAGCAGCTCATGCTGATGGGCGAAACTCGGCCCGAGTCGGGCACTGCATTCCTTTTATGATTAATAAAAATTCTCCTTAATACCGATCTACCCTTGTTCTGTTTGCATCCCTGCTATATTGGATCGGCTTCCATGTTGTTTCCTGGGACCACTACTCCCCTGGCCATTTCTCATCTATCAAATCTGATACTATAATGGGGAAGTAGGCAGGCTACACAGTTTCTTAAAGCAGTGCCTCCATAATTCACTTAATCTGCATTAGCTGCAGAATTGTCATCTGCCTTTTTTGGGTTTGGTTATTCTTGCAATTGTCTGCACAGTTCCCCATTTAGTCAGGCATGTCTGTACACTCATCAGGTCCTTGTGTCATGGTAGCCTACTTTTGATTCACAGCTCATGCTGATCCAAAGTTTGGCCCAGTAGGCGCATAAGCGGTCGAGGAGTTTAGTTAGGGTCTCCTGACAGAAGATCTACTGTACCTCTAATATCTGAATCTGCACATCAGCATGAGGCACTGTGGAGCCCAGGCCTTCCCTCTACATCTCAGTTTAACTAACCACTCCATCCAGGTAGTGGCTGTGGGTGGTCCCATTAATGTACTGAGTGTTAGCATATCTGCTGCAGAAAACCTTTGGTAGTCAGTGGTATAGCAGTCTCATTCCTCAAGGCCAGTTTTTGTGTAGGGCAAGCAGGGCAATTGCTTGGGGCACTGTGCAATGAAGGGTGCCAATGGCCTGGGGTTCCCACGTTCATGTGCACATGCAGCCCAGCAGGGTTGCACAGGCCACACCTCAGGCCATGCAGACCTGGCACTGGCAGGAAAGCCGAAGAAATAGCAGGAACCGTGTCACCGCCACCACTGTTCCTTCCTGTCGGCGCTGGCACTGCAAGCACATTCAAAAGACTCATGGCTGGCACTTCATGCATGCTGATCTTTTGTGCATTGCAAGGTCAGCATACAGGAAGTGCCAGCCAGCGAGTGCTGAACATTACTTACACCACTGGTACAGACTGGGGAGGGGGGGAGGGGAGGGAATGGTGAACAGCAGCTCTGCTGCTAAACAGGAGGAACAGGCAGATGCAGTGACAGCAGCGGAGTGGAACTGGGTGGGGGGAGGCAAGGTAGAGATACTGGAGGAAGGGAGAAGGGAAAGGCGGGAGGCAGAGAATAGGGATGGGGGAGTGCTGGACCCTGCTGCTCACTTGCAGCAAAAGCTTGCATGCATCCTCATCCCCCAGCTAATCCATGCCAAAGACCAGGGTGTGGGAGCGACATTTCCCCTAGAGCCTGGCACTACTTGTGCTCATCTTTGGTTGTTGAAATTACAGCCACTACAGTCAGAGGTAATTTTTGAGGAGGATCAGTTTTAATCCATAAATCCTCAGCATCCCAATTTCCCCATGATCAAAATCCAAACCACTAGAATCATCAGTGTTTGGTACAATTTGCAGATTTTTGAACATTCAGAGCGTGTGTCAGCTTTTTAATACACGACTCACAGTGCTCATGGTTAGCTGGGGCTTGTCCTTGTTCTAGAGTATTTCTTTACAAGACTCAGTGGTCCACAAACTTCTGTTTTTAATCTCTCATGATCCTAGGCACATTGCTGTAGTTTCATAAGTTCTATCTGGAATTCTTTGTAACCCAAGAAGAGGCTTTTCACTTGTGACCGATAAGCCAAAAGCAGTAAGTTTCCAATTATCTGCTTTGTCTCTATTGATCTAGCGATTGTAACTTAAAGAGTATCTGTGGTTTCAAATTTGTATTCTCCACTGTCAATCTCTTTACATTATTTCAGAGCAGCCATAAACAACCTGATAATTGCTTTTCTGGAAGAATGACAGTGTACATGTCGCAGTATGAGGAGTTCATGTCCTCTACTTCCCCACAAGCACAAATAGCAATGCCTAGTCTAAGCAGTAAGTGCAGTATGAAATGCAAAAAAAATCAGTCTATCATACATTAATGCCTTCACTCCCACCACCGTAATCTTCATTCTGTGTGGCCTACCCAGACTGAAGAGAACATTTTAAGCATTATCTGCAGGAATCATCAAGAATCCTGTCTCTCTGTTTGCATATGACCTTTGAAGATTTCTTGTGAATGCACCTAATTAAAGTGCTATAAAGAAATATATTACAATCCGATTGGTTTGTAATTTGAAGCCTTATATTACAACCTTCGCTTATTTGGACCTTCCTGGCTTCTAAGATTTATTACTATTGGTAAAATTATTACTCATCATATAACTAATCCCCTTCCTCTTACAACATTCCTAATGTGTCTTCTATTTTGCTAAAACCCTCTTAAGATGCTCACTTTCAGAACTGCTAAGTTCCCTTTCTTAATCAGTCATGAGGAAGAGAAGGCTTGACAAAGGGGATCGTAGTAGTCCTGAAACTTGCAACTTGAGACACAGAATGATTCAAGAATGGGCTATTAAATAAGTAAAGACCTCCAGCAAGACCGCCCCAAATTTCACTGCAGGACCCCTCTCCCAACTCACCAGCACAGTTTTGCAAGAGCTTTCTGATGACAGAATCCTCCAGCGTTTTCTCAATGCCATCCAGGAGCTGCGACAGCATCCTGTCCACGCACTGCATTCTGTTCACAGAGTCCACCTTCAGTAAGGGTGACACTAGAGGGCCAGTATCAGCCTTCAGACCCTCAGATTCCTACAGGATCATCAAAAATCAGATTACACAGAGCAGTCATACAGACAAAGGAACACTATCTGAGAAAACTCCAGTTAAAAAGGTTCCATGCCCACCATCAGCCCATACCTAATGCGGCTATTGTGGGAGAGAAGAGTGCCAGTAAACAGCACATGTTCATGCATCAAACAGAAAGCAAATTATTCCTATCCAGTAAATCTAGAATCCATGCCTGCTGGGCACTGAAATCCCGTCATTAAAAAAATATTAACAAGATTTGCATAGCAAATCCTGCCGAGTCTGACTGCTAAGTATGGAACATTAGCACCCAGCCAATCAGCAGTCAAAATCAGCAGGGCATCAATGGTCAGTAACAGCCTGCTCAAACTTGCCACTGATAATGGAAGTTTAGAAATAGTTTTAAAAATCCAAACTATATTAAAGCGTTACATTTTCTAATCACGACAGTGCCCTTGGGTGCAGATATAAATACCCTCTTCAACATTTACCTCTTACCCCTCTGCCATCATCTATCTGAACTAGGCCTCAAATTCTACATCTATGCAGATGATGTCCAAATCATCATCCCACTCCGTGAGTCTCTATCCGCAACCCTCAACTTCTGGGAAAAATGTCTTTCATCCATAAACTCCCTACTCACCTCCCTGCAACTTGCTCTCAACTTATCTAAAACCAAGCTCCTCCTCATCCACAACCAAAAAACCTTTAAGCTCATTCCCCCCAATGATTACTCTGCCATACCCCTCACCTCACAACCCCCTGTACGAAACCTTGGTGTCCTAATCGACCCCCACTTGAACCTAAAAAATCATGTCAGCTCCATCCTAAAAGGAGGTTTCTACAAACTCAATATCATAAAAAAGCTTAAACCCCTCCTTCACACACATGACCTCAAAACTGTCATCCAAGCCACCATATCTTCTAAAACTCGACTATTGCAACTCCCTATACTTAGGCCTCCCCAACTCTACCATCAAACCACTACAGATGCTGCAAAATGCTACTGCAAGGATTATCAGTAATGCATGCAAAACCGACCATATAACCCCCATACTCAAAGAGCTACATTGGCTTCCTATTTCATCCCGCATCCTCTTCAAAACACTCACTATCATACACAAATCTATCTACAAAAATAACTCCTCCTGGCTCAGTGAACCGTTCCAACTCATGCAAGCCGATCGCCCCATCAGAACAAACCTCAAATGCACTCTGCAAGTCCCTCCCCTCAAGAAGGCCAGACTCACAGCAACAAGAGACAGTGCTCTCTCAATAGCTGGCCCAACTACCTGGAACTTGCTACCATGCAACCTCCGCATGGAACCATGCCCTTTTAAAATTCAGGAAAATGCTAAAGACATGGCTTTTCCGCCAGGCATTTCCAGATTAACAACCCTTGCTCTCCCTGCCTACCCCTCTCCCTTTCCCTCAGCTAAATTTCCTGGCATTCCCACTAGGTTCCCATAGAGCAATTATACCTCTCCCCCTCCCTCCCCTCCACCCCCCCCCCCCCCCATCCGTGCCTTTCGCGCAGTTCCCTACCACTGTAAATAGTTTTTTCCCCCACTAACCTTAGTTGCCCGCACTGTGTAGTTCCTTTCTCTCAAGCTCCCCATTAGAGCTGTCTTTCTATTGTTTTGTTATCCCCCCTCCCCCGTCCCTGTTTATTGTATTTTCTACCTTTTTGTTACAATGTAAACCGATATGATGTGTATTTTAATGTCGGTATAGAAAAGCTGTTAAATAAATAAATAAAGAGTTTAGGCCATGTACTGGTGCAATAAGTTATCTCAAGATCACGCTTGCTCTTGGGAGCACCATTACTTAAATTGCTCCAAAACAGGATGCAGGACGATGGCATTGGAGCCATATGTCTGGGCACAGGTCTTAAGAGAAATATAGAAACTGATGCTTGTGGTATAGATGAATCCTGAAATCATAGGAAACTTCAAAAAGGTCATCTCTACCCATCCAAATGTTCTGTCAGTCATCTCAGTCGGCAATGGGAAGGAGACTCTAGATGGCTCAAGGGTGTTGTCTCAGTGTTACAGAGCCTTTCGTCTCTTGATTTGGGACAACACAGGAAGGACCTCTGGGTCACTGATTTAAATGTGGCTCAAGAGTTGGTAGTAATCCACAGTCATTACTATCCGACAGCTGTCTGGTGGCTGATGTGAAAAGACCTGTGTCCACCTGACAAAAATTACCCAACAGTTGGGCACTACCTAGCATGGGCAATGGCTGTTTCAGCAGAAGCGCCAAAGATCTGCACAGGCATAGGGACTGAAGAACCCTCTCACTCTTATTGGTGATCAGTCCTGTGTGGGATAGAGACCCACTGGTGAAGGGGAATGTGAACAGTCGCTGCCCATGGTGTACCTGCTTCGTGGACAATAGGAGGACTCTAACTCCTAGGCCTATCAACCTGGCACCATTCCTAAGCATTAAATTCATGAAAGAAGTCACAACAAAACCCCCTCCACAAGCAAGAGAGCTGTAGGACAGGACAGACTCTATCACCCACCTGCACCACTCTGAAGTGGTCACAGCTTTCTTCCAAGTCCTGCAGCAAGGCGATTTTCATCCTTATCAGCATGTTCTCCTCCTTCATCTCTTTCAGGCAGCCAAAAATCTCCTCCAAAGCCAAGTCCTCCTCTCTCTTGAAATAATCTTCAGCATCTTTCCGGAGTCCTTCAAGTACTTTGATAAGTTCTGAGATTTTGCTGGCATGGAGCTCTCTGACGAGGGCACGGTGCTGGAGAATACCATGAGGGAAAAAACCAGACAGGCAGTTACAGCCTGGAGAGTGCAGTGGGCGACACATTGCCAAGCATCACTGCCACAGTACAACAAAGCAGTAAGGTTGCCTCCTGTGATGTTTATTCTAATTCTCTCCTGAGAGAGGATATACTGATAAATTTATTAACTCACTCTCTTATCTTTATTGCCACAGCACAGCACGGTCCCTCTAATCTATTCACCCCTGACTCTTGATAAGAAGATAGTGTAGAGGCCCCAGTGACAGTGAAGAATAACCTGAACCCTATTAAGGTCAGAGTCGGGACAAGTCTCTAGTGATGTGCAGGGGAAAAATATTTGTTTTCGGGAGTTTTTTTCCCCAAAATTTTGGTTTGTGGATTGCTGGATACATTTAATTCATGAGAAAAAAAACCAAAAATCAAACAATTTAAAAAAGCCAAAAAACAAAAATTTGAAAAAGAAGGCTCCCACCCGCCTGGAAAAATGCCAGGGCTAGGATCCCCCCCGGCCCCCAATTACTCGATCCGGAGAAGATCCAATGGTGAGTTCACGAAGACCTATCGTGTCCTCGGCCTACACAAGGCTGATGCCTCGGCCCGGTCTCCGATGCCAGGGGCCCGATCCAGCCAGCACCCCAACCCGGCCCCTGATGCTGGGGCCCCAACCCAGCCAGTGCCCCAATGCCTTGAGGTCGGGTCCTCTGGCCAGGTCCAGGCCTTGCACTGCTCCCTTGTCATTCTCTTCTTTCTTCTGATGCTATCCACTGGGGTTGCGCCGTCAGTTTGATGTACAGCATTGCCGTATATCAAAATGAAGCCATCCAGTGGGGTGAATGTGTCAGAGTTAATGAACTCTGACGCAGCCCCAGCGGTCGGCATCAGAAGAAAGAGGACGACAAGGCAGTAGCGTGAGGTCTGGGCCTGACCCGAGGCAGAGGCATCGAACATAGGCCTGGGCATAAGCCCCGGCATTGGAATCCAGCCTCTGAGCCAGGTTGTGGTGTTGGGTCTTGGTCCGGGCTCCAGTAAGAGGTAAGAGACCCCAGTGTTGCACTCTGGTCTAGGCCGCAGCCCTTACTTTGAGCCTTGGCCTATGCTTTAGGCAAGGCCCTGGCTTTAGGCCTAGACTTGAGCCTGATGCATTAATTTCAAACGAATGTAACAAATAAGGTTTGTTTCATTTGGGGGGGGGGCCCCCCCCCGATTCATTTTGGGGCCTCTCCAAATGAAACAAATTGCCCTTATTTGTCATGTTTTTAAAATTAATTTGAAATGAATGCATAGCCCTAGTGGTCTCTATATTCCTTCTATCTAGAGCAGTCCACATTTTTACAGCAGTCCTCCTGTTTGCAGCACCAAATGTCACATCCTCTTTAGATGTGCTGGAAGGCCCTGTCCCCAGGCCGACCTGCAAATGATAGGCTCACTTCCAACATAAATGGGAAGCAATGCATTTTATTAACACAAACCATGAAAAATCAAGCCTTAGACTGCCAACTGTTCTTCTACTCACTTACCAACCCATAAGGACTCATTGATTAACTTACTAAGGAATAAGCCCCTGTAGAAGGGTCATGCTCTGCAGTATAGGCCAGAGGAAAGTGCCATCTATCCATAGCACCCCCATGGGAAATTGCCGACTGGTCCAATGCTGTTTCTGTATCAGCACAGGACACCTACTGGTTTTTGTGGACCTTTGAGTTGGATTTTGAAAGTAGGAGCTTTCCAGCTCATGCTCCTCTCTATATTTGATCTGCATGTCCAAAGCCTTGGCGAGAAGCATAAGTGATGAGTAAGAGATTTGCTACTAGCTCACACCCAGTGACAAGAGAGCCATTTCTTTCATTTGAACTTTTGTTTTTGAGTGAAGTTTTTTGTCCTCCCTTTCTTTCCAGGAGAGAGGTTGGATGAAAGGCTCTAATCTCTTACAGGATAGGGTATGGAAGTATTTCAGTAAGTAAGGAGTTTTGGATTGCCTTGGGTTTTGTGGAAACCCTTAACAGTTCACCCCCTGTGTCTCAGTCTGAGAGAGACTGTGCCAACAGAGCAGAAATTGTTTGGAGGAGAGAAGTGCTAATCCAGTACCACACAGGGAGGAGAATAAAAAAACAAAAAACAAAAACACACACTAAACTACTTGTCTGGTGCTCATCCAGTGGACAGAGCAGAGGAGGTGCCTACAAGACACCAAGATGTTAAGATCTGTACAGTGTTTTAATGAGTTTATAGCTCACCTAAGATTTTAGATAGAGAGAGAAACATACAGGAGAGGGAGGAGAGGAGTTAGGTTTCAAGATCAAGCAGTTGCTTCCCAGGTATCAACAAGGGGATGTGGACAAGGTTGCATGTGGACAAATGTATGCAGACCTTTGAAGAATTCCACCCAGGAGATCGATACTGGCTCTAAATGGAAAGGCGCTGAGTCCCTGGGAGGTCCCAATTGAGGGAGGCTTCCGCTGGGAGTCGTGAAGTCCGACGTACTGACCGAGGAGCCGGATCCCGGTACCGGCTGGGGAGGGCCTTTGACTGAATCCCCCAGAGCCTCCTCGCACTGTATATACAGGACCGTGGCCTCTTCATGCTGTGCAGCTCTAATGTGGCATGCTGGACAGAGATCCTGAGCCTTGAGCTTCTTCTCCGGTGGTGCCATGGCTTGTGGGCGTAAGAATACAGGGACCGGGCGGCTTAAATATGCGCTCCGGGCGGCTTAAATATGCGCTCCGGAGTGCGCGTAAATTTGGATGCGCACTCAATAAGATGTGCGTGCCGCTGTGTGCACGAGCCAAACTAATGTGCCCAGCACAGTAAGCGTGTGGCTATGCGCGTCGCTATGCGCATGGCACTTATGCGCATGCCGATGTGCACACAAGGGATTTGTGCGCACGGATCGAGACGGCGGACAGGGCGGCGAACAGGTCAAGATGGCGACGGCGACCACGCAGTCAATATGGCGACCACCTCGGAGGGTCTCCACGTGGCGCTGGCTTGCGACTTGCGCTGGCTTGCGACTTGTGCGGCTCTTCGAACTTTGGAGACCGGAGACTTTTAAGACGTTTTCTACCTTACCTTGTCTCGGCGTTTCCCTGTCTCGTTCCGGGCGGTCTCCGGCTGCGGGGGGAGAGGGAAATACCTTCACCACCTCGCTCAAAGTTGCACCTGCTGCCTCTCAGCCTCACCCGTTCCCGGGGGCTAAGTCCTGCTGGACCGAGGCCTACCTCTGAGGGATCGCGGAAACCACCTCGGGAATTCTCAACTGGGGGAGGGACCCAAAGGGTGTCACCGCAGGAGAGCAGGGCTCGTCTGTAGAGGTAAGATTTCTTCTTGTCTTGGGTTTCTTTGGTAAATTACTCTAACGCTGTGAGAGCATGCATAAAGTCCCTAACTGCTATGGAGATGGAAAATACTGAAGAGCTGCACTTCCTGCAGGGGTATATATACTAGGGCTGACGTCAGATTGAAATCTGATCCGTCTCCAACTGCTATCAGGAGTACACTATTCCCATTGGTCCTGAGTCCATCTGCTACACGCTAGGAAATTGAATTTCTTCGTCAATTAAGAAGCGTCCGTTTTCCTAACCCGCTGACACTGACCTCTCCCGGGCGCCCGATGCAGAGGAGGTGCTAGGGATGCACAATTTTCCCTAGCACCTCCTTTTTACCGTGGCAGCTCATTTTAATATTAAAATCGGGCGGCTGGGAGAGGTGGCTCGGCGCCAGTTAGGAGAGCGGGTGCTCAATCACGAGCACCCGTTTTACAAGCGCTGATATTGCATCAGCCTGTTTTTGTGTTTGGAGAGGGTTCAAGGGGTGGTGCGGTCTCCTGGACCACCAGGGCATTTTCTAAAGGGAAAGGTCTAGGGGGGGGGGGCGGTGGCAGGCAGGCTAGGGGTTTTGGCCTCCTGGGGCCAGAGTTTTTTGAGTCAAGGGATGGGTTGGGGGTGGGTGCAGGGCTTGCCTTGGTCATACAAAAAGTTTATTTATTTAATTTAAAAATAGGCCTCTTGAAAAGGCAGCAAGGAAAGTGGGACATGGGATCTATGCAGACCCACTAGGGTTACCACTAGTTTCTGGTGATGGAGAGGGAATGATCTCAGGGCCGAGCAGCCCCTTTAAGACAAGGTCCTGGGAGCATCTCGGGACCTGTGTTAATGTCCCAAGCCTCCTGGGAGAAGTCAGCATAAACTCAAAAGTTTTAGCTAACTTCTAATCAGTTAACCCAGCTTGCGAATTTTTCAGCAAGTCATGTTATTTGATTTGCATCAATTAGGGCATGGATGATCTCATTAGCATGCATTTAAATATGCGCAATGCTAAGCCTGGAGCAATGTGAGATATTTGAAATATCTTATATTATCCCTGCCTCAGGCCATTTACCATACAAAATAAACAGCAGTTTTAGCCTGGTGAATTGCCTACCGCGGCTTAGTGAATGAGGCCCTATATTAATAAAAATGTTTTCCTAAAAAGGAATGAGGTTTGATTGTTTTACTGTTATAAAATGAACTACATAATGCACTTTGTTATTTTCAGTAAACTTTTATCAGAATTTTAAGCTATTGAGCCCTGCTGAATTCTGATTCCAGCTCTGCTCCGGCTCCAACAATCCCAGGTCAGGAGTATAGTGTAAAAAAACAAAACAAACAAAAAACCCCAAATACTGACCCATCTCTGCTCCGGTTCCAGGACTTTGAGCAGGAACCCTGGCCATTTCTAGAATGCATGGTCACAGCTACAGTGGCTGATCTGGCTTAATTCCTTGGTCATAGCTCTGCGTGCCTTTCAAAGCATGGGTACAAGACGAGCTTTTACACTGCTGTTGGCTACTGTGATTACTGAAGGTCCACTGCATTCCACTTTGAGCTGTTCTTCTGATGCAGGTTTCTATCTGTATTCTACAAGTTAACTGCTTTCAATACTTAAGGTTATGAAAACTACAGCACCAAGGGAGACTGCAAAGCTACGGTGTGCTCAGGCACTCGGGACAGATTGCAAAGCTCAGGCAGCTTGCCTTTTACACACACACACACAAACCAGCCTTTGGCCTTTTGCATCTTGCTATGATCCCATCCAGCAGAGCAAAGCATTGGTTTGCATTGTGGCTGAGCCAGCCTCAGGACTTAGTCATTAATGTTACCCAAGAGCCGACAGTGGTCTTTCATGCCACAGGAGATCTCAGATTCATGCTTCTTTTCCCTTCAGAAGACCCTGGCGCCTTTTCTCTCATAGAAGTTCTGAAAAGGTTATTACATCGTGAGCTTTTTCCATGTTTTCTGATTTAGGATTTTGTTACCTCTAGGCACTGTCGCTTCCCACCCCATACAACAGACAATAGAACAGAAGGTCTAAGGCACTGCCTTCTTTGCTCTTCTCTATCTGCTCCAGGCTCACCTCCCCCCACCCCCTCATATCCCTAAATGACAAGAGTAAAAGGGCTGGGTTAATGAGCAGTGTCTCTTTCAGCCTCACCACTGCTCTCTTGTTCTTTGTACTGGGGGGGGGGGGGGGTGCCTGGAGCAGGAAGCAAAATACTGCTAAGTTAGGTTTAGCATAATTGGGAGGCAGGCTCAGGCAGCAAATCTTCAGCCAGCCTGCTGCCCCACCAGATTTTTTTGCTATCCTAGGCCTGCGCCTCTGGACAAATCCAGGCCTGAGTGAGCTGCTGCCGCAGGGGCACTCACCTTCACATCCTCCATGTACTTTCTAACTTCTTCCCTGTTCCGATCTGCCTCCTTTAAACGTTTCTTCTCTTCCATCTGCACGGCAGCAATATCAACCTGCGAAGAGCAAAATTAAGGCAGTGATATTGATGAAGAAAATAAATCGGCACACTGGGAATCTCTCACCTCTATAATCGTCAGGCTGGGTAAACCCGAAGACTGATTCCTACAATAAAGTATGGGACTCTTATTGGAATGCCTTAGAAACATGACAGTACAGTGTAAACTTGCTTTGTATAATTGTTAAAGATCTGTTCTGTGTCTTTAGAAGTGATTTTAGGAGCCCCCCCTGTTTTTCTTCTCTTTTTCTCAATATGCTTAAGAAGGGGCCTTGAGGACAGAAGCAGGGACAGAAGGTGGCCAGGCATAAGCTGCCCCTAAAGTAATCCCCAAACATCAGGTGGAAACCAAGGGGTTGTTGAACGGCCTCAGGCCCCACACCTAATAAATGAAACAGTCTTGCCGCCCGGAGAGACTGGGAGAGGGGACCTCCTACCGTCCCCCTCCCCCTTCATGCCGGAAAGCCTCAACAGGTCGCCCGCGGGTGACCAAAATCACAACAGACCCCGGGGAGGATCAGGATTTGGTGGCTTCTGTACCCCAGGAAGAAGATGGGGAAGCATTCCTGAACCCCCAGTAAAAGAATACCTTGGCCATCCACGATCCACAGGGGAAGAACATCTTAGATTCCCCTGAGCCCATGGGAGAAAATATCCTGGCTGTCCCTGATCCCCTAGGAGGGGATATATCTGACCCCCAGGAAGCACATACCCTAAACCAGCCATGATCACTGAGGAGGGAAAAATCTAGCCCTTGGTACACCCTTTGCAGAAGATTCTCCCCTTGCTACAGGGGAACCCCCTCAGGGATAAGCCTGACTTCAATGCTAAATTGTCTTTGTGCTCAAAGTAAAGCCCTTGTTAAAGTGGAAGTATATGCAATAAATGCCCTTAGGTTGTGAGAGAGAACAGCAGCAGCCAAAGAAAGATGGCAGGGTTATCAGAACTTTAATTTGATTGATTGGTAGAGACTCCGGTTCTAATGCCAACTAAGGCATATTTCCTCATGATACTATTAACTACCAAAGCAGTACTGTACACTTGTTTATCTGTGGGCACAAATTTCCTATCACTTATGAATACAAATAGCAAAAACTAAAACAATCAATTAAACTTGCACATTAGTATTGAATGACTTTTTTTTGTATATTGCCTATTTTTTATGTTATATATTATATATTATTATATATTATATATTATATATATTATTATATATTATTATATATATTATATTATATATTATATTATATTATATATTATTATATATATTATATATATTATTATATATTATATATTATATATTATATATATATTATATAATATGTTATATATTGTATATTGTATATATATTTATATTGCCTTACTTATATGTTTAAAGTTGTAACTAGTTAGTTTCGCTTATGCTTATTAGATCAAGTTTCTGATTTGTTCCATGTAAACTGCTACACGGCAGTAGTTATTACCGTTTAACTGTGAACCGGAGTGATATGTATTGTATACAGGAACTCCCGGTATATAAAATCCATAAATAAATAAATAAATAAATATATTGCCAAGAAACTTATTCTGAAGGTTACAACAATGAACAGATTTGTCAACAAGTTTATAAGCAGAGTTAATCAAAATACCTAACTAAAAAACAAACAAACTGATTTGCTGCTACTGTTATCCCCAAAACAAACCAACAGCTAAGTCCATTGCATAGAATGGGACGACGTTATCTTTGCATATTATTGCCTCTCCTCCCTCACGAACGATTGGCTAAATGACGAAACCTTTCCTCCACGAAGGCGTGGCTTCCTCGAACTCAGCAACAATCCGCTCCCGGGAGGCGGGGTCAGCACGCGGTCGGATTCCCGCGGTACCCACTCACCTTCCGCCCGCGGGCCTCCTCTTCCAGCAGGATGGGCGCGTGCCCCGCCGGCTCCCCGAAGGCGCACAGGGAGCAGAGGAGGCGCCGCTCCTGTCGGCAGTACAGCTCCACCAGGCGGCCATGCGCCGGGCACTTGCGGGCGCTGAGCAGGTCCGGCAGCGGCTCCTCCAGCGGGTGATCGGCGAAGGCGCCCTCGGCCTGCCGGTGCGGCTGCAGGTGAGCCTGGCAGAAGGACGCCAGGCAGCGCAGGCAGGACTTGACGGCCTTGCGCTGGGCAGCGGCCGGGCACCAGTCGCAGGGCACGTCAGTGGGTAGGAGCGGCGGCGGGATGGCGCTTCGTTGCGCCCGGCGGAACTCCTCCGCGATGTCCCCCAGGAGCGCGTTCTTCTCCGGATAGGGCTTGCTGGAGAACTCCTTCCGGCACATCGGGCACTGATACCGGCTCCAGTGTTGCTTTTTGAACCAGTGGTCGTTGATGCAGGTTTGGCAGAAGTTGTGGCCGCAAATGAGAGACACCGGATCCTGGAACACGTCCAGGCAGATAGAGCAGAGCAGCCTGTCTTTGGAGAGCTGCAGGGAGACCGTGGTTGAAATGCGAGACATCCCGGACCCGAAACCTCCCTGAGCTCTGCCCGGCAAAGCATAGAAATGAGATGGATGTGCAAGGGACTCGGGTTCCTCCCACCGAGTGGGCTGGCAGCTGGGCGTGTCGGTCTCACACTGGACTGTGCAGAAACAGTTGCGGCGCCTTTTTTTTTTTTTAAAGGCTTTACTGGAGTGGGCATTTTCCAAATATCACCAGAAAAAAAGATGGAAATAGTAGACTTCACTAACGTTACTGTAAATATTTTTATTACAATTTGGGCATACGGACGGAACCTGATCTCTGATTTCAAAGTTCCAAAAATGTCATGCATAAAAAAGGGAAATCTGCCTGAACTTAATGCTAGGTCAGAAATGAGCAGAATCAACAAGTTTTACGTGTTCCTACTGCGTTCACTTTGGGTCCGGGTTTTACAGCTTGAGTTTTTCAAAACTCAGCCCTATTCCAGGCTCTTAAGACTGCTGAAGGAATTATGTAGTACGTGTATAGAACCTAAGGAATTTTATATGCTCTATTTTTCTTTCTAAATGAAGATAACATTGTTTTAATTTCTAAATTTTACACTGATATTTTAAGTGAGATCCTGTGACCTTGCTAATTTATTATGTACTATGCATTTTTCCCATAGTTACATCTGGCCCTAGGTCTATCAGAAAAAAAAAGTCCCAGCTTCCTTTCAGGGTGCTTTCGGGTCTCCTGGAGTGTCTGGGACTTGCACTGGTGGGGGATCAGATTTCGGCAGAGTGCATTGCAATTTATCTATTTATTTAAAATTATTTCTAGCCCGCGCCCTCCAAATTTCGGGCCGAGTAACAACTTTACAACCATAAAGCAAATGTATAGTACAAACTTCCTGCAACAAACGGTTTTCAGAGATGCAAAGTGAGGTCAATCTGTCGGCTGTCTCTTTTTTTCAAATGTTTTTTTTCTGTGTAAAATAAATATGGTCAGTCTTTTTTTATTTTCTTTCTTCTGTAGTATAGAAAGGATTACACGTGACTCCTGACCTGATGTTTGCCTCTTCAGAGTACAGCAAATCAGAGAGGAGGAAAAAAAAGTGACGACATCACTTCCTGGGCTTGTGGCTTTTACTGGTTGCCTAAGTTTCGTTTTCTCTGAAATAGTTTCATTTCACTGCAGGCGGTAGATACGTCGTTTGTGCTGTGGCTCTTTCTGATTCTCTTGGTTTTAAAGCACAATGGCTGCTAGTCTCGATGCATATGAATCGTTTTCTTGTTCGGTTTGTCTAGAAATATTGAAGAATCCTGTTACGATTCCATGTGGGCACAGTTTCTGTATGGAGTGTGTCAGATCGCACTGGGATAATCCGAGCAGGACAGACCAAGATGTCAGCTGTCCCCTCTGCCGGACCGCCTTTCCTGCCAGACCCGAGCTTTGCAAGAATCTCACCCTGTCTGAACTGCTGGAACGCTGGCAGCCGGTGAGGCAGGCGCCTGTTACCGAGGCCTCGTCTTCTTCCGAAGACGTTCTGTGTGACTTCTGCACGGACGAAAAGGAGAAGGCTGCCAAATCCTGCCTGGTCTGCATGGCGTCCTACTGCGCCTCGCACCTGCAGACTCACTATAGGAACGCCGTATTCCAGAGCCACCAGCTGGTGCCGCCCGTCCGACACATTGAGAGTGTGTGCAGAGTCCACCTGCAGCCCATGCAGGGCTTCTGCAAGACTGATCAGAAATGCATCTGCCAGATTTGTGCGAGCCAGGATCACAAAGACCATGAAGTGGTGCCAGCGGAGCAGGAAAAAGCAGAGAGAGAGGTAAGATACAGAAACCTGGGGTGGGAGTGACCCTGAATTTCTAATAGCACAAATCACTTTTCTTTGTGCTTTTTTGCCTCCTGCTTTAAGGTCACTCTGAGGTGCAAGGCAGTTTCATCCCTTGATCATAAAGAAGTTAAATATTTACTGGCTAGTGGATACAACCCTTTTCCATAAATCCATATGTAGCCCCTTCCTGTTCTAGTCCTGGGCACATAGGGAGGGTCACGGACCTTGCAAGTCTCCATCACCTCCCAGGGTTCTCACACAAAGTTTGGTATTTTCAAGGACCTTAAGGTTTTATTCACTCTGAGGGCTGCAGGTGCAAGTGAAGGGCAGGAGCAAAAAATGGGCCACACATGTGCTACCTCCAAGGGATGCATTTTGCAGCAGAGTAAGCATAAAAAAATACAAATCATTGTGCTTCTAAGAAGGCATTGGGGTAACCAGCACAGAGTGGCATTTACAGCCCAAAACAGCATCAAGACTGCATTGTACTTCTAGGAAGGCATCATGGTCAACCTGCATGGAGCGGCACTTCAAATCCTTAACAGCAGTGGCATAATTGCATCTGGCTTCCAAAAAGGCTGGGGCACCTGCCTGCAGGGCCATGCTTGAAACCCAGTGAAATTGGGAGACTGGATTTTAAATTAGAAGGGAGCTTAGGTGTTAATCTTATAGGAAGCAAGACTGAGGATGGCAAGGCTGAAGGTGGTCTGCTAGTCGAGCTGGTTAAGTCAACCACTGCAGCAGATTTGGGTGCACTGGGGACAGATATGGCAAACAGTGGTAGGAGTGGGGTTGAGAGGTCAGGTAAAGGACATAGGGAGACTTAGTTAATGCTGGGTTGCATGTGGGAACTTGTACATCTACCCAAATTTCATGAATCTCAACGGGGCAGCCTAAATGGGCCATTGCACTTGCTGTGTCTGTGATAATTAGGTGTGTTGCTTTCTGTTTTGTGCACCACTTTGATTCATACTCAAAAGGTAGTTTTAATAAATCAATAAGCTAAAAGGGGGGCGGGGTGTTGCCAAAAGCAACCCTTGTCCAGGGTGCTGTTTTTGGCCAGCGACTGTCCTGACTGAGAGAGAGAAAATCCAAACATCCGCATGCCTCTATTCTATTAAACTAGCCGTTAAGTCTGTTAAAACGGGCGAGATTCCATCGATCAGACCGGCACGGTTAGAGCCGCTCTGTTCTCCACAACTTCCCTTTTCCTTCCATCCTCTCTCACCTCATCTACAACCCCTTCCCTCTCCCAGCCCTCCTCCCCTCTTTTTTCTCTTCTCCAGAACATCTTACCCTTCCCACTTGTTCAGTCATATCCTTTTCCCTTCCCCTCTCACCTTCCCTTCCCCTTCTCCCCTCTCCCTCAGCCCTCCTCCACTCCACTTTACCCTTCCCACTTACATCCTCTTCCTTCCATCCCTTCTCATCTTCCCTCTCCCTCAGCCCTCCTCTGCTCCCTTTTTCTGTATTCCACAACTTTACCCTCCCCACTTATATCCTCTTCCTTCCCCTCCCACCTCCTCCACAACCCCTTCCTTCCCCTCCCACCTCCTCCACAACTCTCCCTCAGCCCTCCTCCACTCCCTCTTCTTCTCTCTGGCCCGCCTGACGCTTAGATACCACCGCCGCAGCTCCATGGGAGGTCTCCGGGGGTCTCTCTCTCGCGCGCCTCTCCACCGGGCTCTGTGATGAGGCGCGCGCAAGAGAGAGACCCCCGGAGACCTCCCATTTCTGTGTCTGTGCTGCCGCCGCTTCTCCCCGCACGAGAGAGAGAGACACCCCCCCCCCCCCCCCCCCCCCCGGAGACCTCCTGTGCTGCCGCCACTGCTCCTCGCCGCTTCCAAGACAGCCGTCCGCTGGGCTCCCTTCTGACCGACGTGCTCTCGCGCATGAGCAGTAGAGCTGCTCTCTTCTGCGCATTTGCGGCATGTCTGTCCAAGCCCATTTATATGGTAGATAGGATAAACATCAGAGATAAAACTAAGTTTTTGAAATTAGCTTTTTAAATGTGACAAGAAGGAATGTGGTATACAATGTGGCAGCTAGCAAGATTGTTGAAGGTATTCCAACTGTCTATACTCAGGTCAGATTCAAATTATCCTACCATATTAAGGTTCTTTGTGCAAAAAAATAACCTAAATTGGACAATCTAATTGGCTGATTCAGCTTTTTCTGAGGTATAAAGAACTTCTCCGGGTAAGTATTTAAACTGGATCCAATGAATACTGCTGATTAGGCTCGTCGCATTGCTATTGCTCCTGCACCTGCTAGATATTTGCAGACCTGCCTGTTGGGGGCAGATCCAATGGCTCAGTGGCAGTCCTGGATTCATTTCCCAAGCCTGCCCTGCTGCTCCATGAGTCAGCCAGGACTGAGGACGTTGCAGAGGCAGCATTTGCAGCTTTCATGGAAGGAGGGAAGGTGAGCGTGTTGGCCATCACAGAAAAGTGACACCCAGTGGCCAACTCGGGGTGCGCCAGGTTCTGAAGAGAGTTTCAGTCTGTGGCCTCAGGACATGGACAGTCGTTGTGATTGCTTGGCTAGATAGGAAAGGTGGGTGAGTGGGGAGGTATAAAAAAATTGGGAGGAGAAGCCTGGGCAGTCAGTCATGAATAAAGCCATGTGGAGGATGGTTCCAATTGAGCTGGAAGTATACAAAGAGCAGGTGGAAACTTATGGACCAAAAAACGAATCTGTGGTGTTTATTTATTTATTTATTATTTTTATATACCTGCATTCGATCTCAATCTGAGATATCACACCGGTTTACATTCAGGCACTGTAGGTATTTCTCTATCCCCAGAGGGCTTACAATCTGTTTTGTACCTGAGGCAATGGAGGGTAAAGTGGCTTGCCCAAGGTCACAAGGAGCGACAGCGGGACTTGTTGCAATTCTGCCGCTGCTTATTCAAAACTGAATTTTGGACTGCCCCTTGGAGATCAGAGGACACACCAACAACTTGAGTAGGGACCTTCGGTTTCAGTTTTTATTATATTTTTTTCTGGGAATTTCAATGCTGTACCAAAAAAGAAATCAGTGGAAAAATGACACTTCCATTGATTTTTCTCCTGTTTAATATGTCATTTTTCCACTGATATATTTTGTTGTAACATTGAAATGCCCAGATAAAATAAAAACTAATTACGGAGGTCCCTAAATATGAGGGAAAACCTCTGCTCCTAGCTAAGAAATTGTAAAAAAAATAAATGTTTTTTTTCTTTACCAAAATACAGTAACAGTTATTCCATGTTATTTAAGGTCCTAATAGCATCCAATGGATGCAGTTAAATTCTTACAGTTAACTGATAAATACTGACCTCTTGGAGCAGGGCAGTCCTTGTCTGATCAGGGTTGACGATGTACATGTAATAACAAGATAAATCCAACATTAGTACAAGATGTTGGACAGAAGATGTTATGCTTGTACAAATTAAAATCTTAAAACATTTTATTATAGTTATTTTTTTATTTTCAGCTCACCTTACCAATGCTCAAGGCAGCTTACAGACTTTATTAGTATTCAATAAATGCCTGTCCCATAAAGCTTACAGTCAAAGCAGGTACCAGAGGCAGTGGGAGATAGTAACTTGTCCAAGCTCACAAGGAATGTCTGTGGGGAGGTGGGATTTGAACCCTGGTCTCCCTGTTTCTCACCCTAGTGCTGTTTGTAAGGCATATTGTAGAATTTCACCCAGGCTGCAACCTGATTGGCTCTGCCTTTTATTATTATTACTATTATTATTCTTTTTAAAGGCTCAGCAGCTTGAAATGTTGAAAGGAGTAGAGATTCAGATCCAGGAATTAGGAGCCAATATTTCCAAGACCAGAAATGCTATGGACCTCATACAGGTAAGCTGAATCTTTTTATTCTGATGGGGGAAAAAGGCTCATGAGATCGCTGTGTAGGATATACATTTAAAACAAGTAGGAGAAAATATTTTTTTACTCAGCGCATAATTAAACTCTAGCATTTGTTGCCAGAGGATGGATTTAAAAAAGGTTTGGACAAGTTCCTGGAAGAATAGTCCATAAACCATTATTAAGGTGGAGTTGGGGAAATCCACTGCTACTCCTGGGATAAGCAGCATGGAATCTATTGACCTTTTGGGATCTTTTCAGGTACTTGTGACCTGAATTGGCCACTGTTGGCTACAGGATGCTGGGCTTGATGGACCTTTGGTCTGGCCCAGTATGGCAAATCTTATGTTCTTATGTTATCAACTTCTGTTCCCTCTGGAAGTCACACTTGTTTCTCCAGCTCCAATTATCTAAATATTTTGAAGTCCGTTCTCAGTTCGGAAGTGATTTTGATTTTATCGTGTAGCAGTGTTACAGTATCTTCCAACAAGCAGGTCCTTTTCTCACGTTCATCCATTCTATTTTTAAAGAAGGAGACTTTGTGCCGAAAAGAAAGCAACATCTGTTTTCATTTCTTTATTTCCCTGTGATTGTTATCTGTGGTTTTTTTGGGCCTGCAGTTCCTTCATAATCATGGTAAGGAAGGTTTCTGTTTTCTTGTCTATAGTGGGTTTGGAGCTTCCTGTTTGGACCTTTTGATGCCTTGTGACTCTTTCAAAGATGCTTCTGTCGTACCAGTTTTACCACTGGCCATGACAGTTGTCTCTTAGGATAAGTTTTGGGAAGAGACAACAGTTTAACTTGCAGATTTACTGACTTTTAGCTTGTTCCTCAAAGAGCAAACCACTCACGTATCCATCCAGCAGCTGTCTAGCATCCCTCTGCCTGAGCAGCTTTTGCTTTCCCAGATGCCTTTGCTGCTTTTCAGGTTGGTTCCCTAAAGCTGTTCATATAGCAGCAAATTGAACAGGCTGTTAAGAGTTTGGCCAATGGCCGTGGCCTACAATGCAGCTCTTACAAGAACACCTAATGGTTGGTCAAAGTACTTTTTAAAATAGCTCTGAAGGAAGCTGCGTCCTGCCCCTGTATATGAGAGGGGATGCAGGAGGAAATAAAATATTGACAGCTGTGCATGACGAGACTGTAAAAAGAGATGGATAATGAAGGACAGTGAGAGGCAGCAAAAAGAGGTGGGATTACATTGAAATATAATGAAGTTCAGTCAGTTTATCCTGGAGCCCAGGAGAAGAGTAGGCAGCTGCTGGAGAATAGAGACATGCTGAATGTTAAACTTCTCTAAAGGAGACCTCTGCCTTCCCCACATTTAGTATCCTCTGCAAGCTGATCCAGAAGGTATGAGGAGCGGATTGCAGCACTTATAGCCCTAATCAGAAGGCCTGGGGGTGCACCTTGCTGAACAGACTGAGCGGACTTTGAGATTTAATCTGTTGTCAGTTGCTTTGTTACACTCCTAATGTGTGTGTGAATCGTGGGGATGTCAGAATGAAGAACCGGTTACTTTTTTTTTTTCCCTCTGTCTCTAGAGTTCAGCATTAAAGGAAAAGGAACAGGTGCAGAAACAGATAGCTGAAGCTGTTGGAGTTCTGGAGAATTTCCGAGAGGAGGTGACTGGATTTATTGAGAGCGAAGAGAAGTCAATACTTGGGGAGGCTAAAGAGAATTTCAAACAACTGGAGGTGCGACACAGACAACTGAAGCAGCAGAAACAGAAACTGGAGCAAGTTGCCAGCACAGACACTATATCCTTCATACAGGTAACGAGGGAAGGTCTTTCCATAGAATAATATGAATGAAAATAAATTTATATATAATTAAAATAGAGAGAAATTGGCATGGACAACTTGGTAGCCTGAGGGCCATATGCAACCCTCACCTGCTTCGTACAGCCTACCAGCTGACCATCACATTGGTAAAATGAGCAGCAGCACAGGAAGAGATGTGTGGGGCAAGAGCACCAGCAATCTGTGCTGTTTTGCCAAGGCGGCCGTGCATTCATCCAGGCAGAGGGAGCCGGCGGTGAAAACGGCCTCCGGCTCCCTCTGCCTGGATGAATGCACGGCCGCCTTGAGCGCCGAAATCGCACGGGCATTCATTCACTGCCAGCGGGGGCCGTGCATTCATCCAGGCAGAGGGAGCCGGAGGCCGTTTTCGCCGCCGGCTCCCTCTGCCTGGATGAATGCACATCCACCCGGCCGCCTTGAGCGCCGAAATCGGGAGGAGAGGAGAAGGGACTACCGTAGCAGGCCCGAGCCTTGCTACTTTTTCGGGTTTTTTTTTGTTTTTGTTTCGGGAGGAGGGGACAGGACTGGGGCTGCACCGGAGACCGGACGGGGCCAGGGCAGGTAAGCAATGTTTTTACACTTTTTTTACACCATTTTTTACACTTTATTCCCGTTTTAATTTTCGAACACCACACTAACACCAAGTAGAGGGTAGGCGGTAAACTAACACGTTAAGGCCGCGGCAAAATAGCGGGTTACAAAGGAGATAATCTGAGCGCGCGTCACAGTATCGGAGGGGAATAGCTAATTCCTTCATTATACAGCTAATTCGTTCATTTACATATCATATACATGCTGGGTGCGGAAAGGGTTATGCGTCTGTTTTAAGAAGCGCTAAGAACGCGTGAAACTGGAGACTGGATCGCCTTACACGTCCGAATTGTGCGCTCCCAGCACGTTACAGACGGGAAATCTTCAACCGCACGTTACAGTATCGACCTGTTACTCAGTGGCATGGCAGCATTGCTGAATATACCCAGGTATCTTAAAGTAAACATGCTAAGTATATCTGGTGAGCTTTAGGACAGCGCTATGGTGTGACTATAGTTAGCCACATAAGTTGTGCAGCTATCTCTGAATATTGGAGTTGTCCGCATAACTTATTTGGCTAACTCCGCTCCTCTCCACCCCTGGAATGACCCCGACTTATATGGCTAAATTATAGCCACATAACTTATTATGCGGCCAGAACTTATCTGCATATGGAATTTAATATCAGCAGTTAGATGGATAACTTTTCAGATATCCGTCTAAATGGCTTTTGAATATCAACTTCCTTATGTTTAGCTGGAATAACTGTCATTCCCTGTACGTACCAGGATCATTACAGACTGCTGGGTTATGCCTCCCTTCTAGCAGATGGAGTCAGAGAGAAACTGAAAAGCATCTCCCACATAACCTGGGGTGCCACCTGCGATCCCTCAGTTTTTTCTCTTGACTCCAGCAGATTGAGAGGCATAACCTGCGGTCCTGATCTCTGTTTTCCCTGGGGCTGTGCCCCATCAGGTTTGAATACGTTTAAAAAAAAAAAATTAATTATATTTAACTAATAATACAGCTTTCAGAGCCTCTGACTGGATCATTTAAAAAAAAAAAAAAACAAAAACAGGGAAAAGCGATTTTCTGATTTTCTTTTCTCATTCATTTTGCTGAAGCACCCAGCCAGGGGCAGGGCATTGTCCTGTCACTAATTCCCGGAGTGTTTTCAATTCTGGCCCGCTGAGAAGAGGGGGCAGATTTTTACCTTTTTATTCACCCCAGCCGCGCCTGCCAGAACTCTTCCGGGCCTCCGGAGGGGGTGGAGCTTCCCACCCGGCTGCCAACTATGCCTAGAGGGATGGCGTGTAGCTCCTGTGGAGAGCCGGGGCTCCGGTTCTCTCGCGAAGGCCTCTGCTCCCGGTGTCTTCCCGGGGGCGAGGGGCCTTCGCAGCGCAGAGATTCAGCTCGGGGGCGGCCATTTCGAGACGCAGGAAATCGTGCGGCGCGCACGAGGTGGAGGGGCAGAGGCCTGGCTTGCTCCCGATTAGTGCGGGAGCGGCGGCCATTTTGTCTGCCTCGGAAGGGGACGCTGATGGCTCGGAGGAGGGAGAGGATCTCCCCCCCTTCCCCCCGCTGTTCCCACAGCACAGGCCACGCGGTTTGCTGGCCGACCCAGCTCCTCCTCCTTTTAAGCCCTCTGGGGGACCCTTAAAGCGACAGCATCCCTTCTCATCAAAATTTATTTTGCTGTTGCATAAAGCATATCTGGAAGCGGAGACTGAGTGGGATGCCCAGTCTCCCAGCCCAGCAAAGCTCCCGAGGGACTCCAGGAGCCAAGGAAAGGCGGATTCCTGCTTTCCTACCCTTTCCCCGGGGGGTAGGTTGCCTGATCCGGTGGACCCGGTGGATCCGGATTTTCAGGATTCTTTCACCCTCGCTATGGACGATAAGGGGGACAGTGTCACCCAGGTGGAGGGTGACAACCCCCAGGTTCTCCGTCTGTTCCATCGGGAAGAACTGGGCCATTTGATTTTACACGTTCTGCAGGAGCTGGAACTCCCCCGTCTCAGGAATCGTCAGATTTATCTACGGGGGATTCAGCTTTAGCGGGGCTCCGCTCCCCACCACAGACGTTCCACTTTCACCCGAAGCTGTCACAGATTGTGTCCCGTGAGTGGGAGACCCCGGAGGCTTCCTTGAGGGTCACTAGAGCCATGGAAAAATTATACCCACTCCCTGCTGATTCGCTTGACCTCCTTAAGATTCCAAAAGTGGACTCCGCAGTCACGGCCATAGCCAAGCATACTACTATTCTGGTGACTGGAGGCACAGCACTTAAAGACCTACAGGATAGGAAGTTGGAAGTGTTGCTTAAGCGTATTTTTGAAGTATCCGCCTTGGAGATACAGGCAGCTGTATGTAGTAGCCTCATGCAGCGGGCTTTGCTTCGATGGGTTCAGCAAATGTTGACGGCCCAAGACCTTCTCCCTGGGGAGGCTGAACAGGCGGCCCATATGGAATCAGCCATCGCCTATACGGCAGACGCCCTTTATGATCTTCTATGTACTTCGGCACGAACTATGTCTTCAGCAGTATCTGCGCGTCGTCTGTTGTGGCTCCGGAACTGGTCTGCGGATGCCTCATCTAAATCCCAGCTCGGGTCCTTCCCATTTCGAGGTAAGTTGTTGTTTAGTGATGAGCTGGAACAACTCATCAAGGCCTTGGGTGACAACAAGATGTATAAGCTGCCAGAGGACAAACCTAGGGCGGCCCGCTCACCGGGTAGCTACAGAGGCCGTTTCAGGGGACAGCGTCGTTTTCGATCTGGTAGGGGTGCTTCGAGTTATACCCCTAGGCAATCGGCTTCGAGAGCACAGTCTTGGTCATCTTCCTTTCGAAGCAGGCGGCCTCAGTGTGCCAGGACTCATGCCTTCGCACACAACAGCAAGCCTACACAATGAAGGGACGCCGACCCATTCCTCCATACCGAACATCGGGGGTCGGCTGTCCCAGTTTTACGAAGAATGGGTCAAAATTACTTAAGACCAGTGGGTATTAGATATTATAAGTCACGGTTATGCTTTGGAGTTTGCTCGTCCCCTCCGGGATCTCTTCCTGATGTCCCCTTGCGGCCACCGCAGAATCAACAGGTGGTCCTTCGGACCCTAGTTCAGTTGAAGGCTCTGGGAGCCATTGCGCCAGTTCCTCCATCGGAGCGCCGGACCGGTTGCTACTCCATCTATTTTGTGGTACCCAAGAAGGATGGGACCTTTCGTCCAATTTTAGACCTCAAACAGGTCAACAGGGCCTTGCGGGTGCCTCGCTTTCGTATGGAAACGTTGCGGTCGGTCATTGCGGCAGTCCACAAAGGAGAGTTTTTGGCTTCTTTGGATCTGACAGAGGCATATCTTCATATAGGGATCCAGGAACACCATCAGCGGTTTCTCAGATTCATGATCATGGAGCAACACTATCAGTTTTGTGCCCTACCCTTTGGGCTAGCGACTGCTTCTCGCATATTCACCAAGGTGCTGGTGGTGGTAGCAGCGAGCTTACGACGGGAAGGAATTCTAGTGCATCCCTACCTGGACGACTGGCTCATTCAAGCGAAATCGGAGGAACTCTGCCGGGCAGCGGTCCGTTCGGTCGTGTGTCGACTACAGTCTCTGGGCTGGGTTGTCAACTATGCCAAGAGCCAGTTGATCCCAACCCAGGTGATAAGAGTTCTTGGGGGCTCGATTCAATACATTTGCAGGCAAAGTCTTGCTACCCCTCGATCGCATGGACAGGTTGATGTCCCAGCTGCGGCAATTGCTGTTGCTCCCCTCCCCAGTGGTATGAGATTATTTACAGGTTCTTGGGTTTATGGCATCTACCCTGGAGCTAGTTCCTTGGGCCTTCACACATCTGAGGCCTTTGTAGAGGGCGTTGCTCTCACATTGGGATCCCAAATCGGAAGAGTACCAGATCCCCTTGCCACTGCTCGAACCTGCCAGATCCAGTCTGACATGGTGGCTCAATCCGGATGACTTGGTGAGGGGGTGAACCTCAAGAGCCCCCAATTGGTAATTGTTACGACTGATGCCAGCTTCTCTGGTTAGGGAGCAGTGTGCCAGTTGAGGTCGGCTCAGGGTCTTTGGACTCCGTTACAGGCACAGTGGTCCATCAACAGGTTGGAGACCGGAGCGGTCCAACTAGCTCTACAACACTTCTTACCAATGTTACGCAACAAAGCGTTACAGATTCTTTCCAACAATGCGACCGCGGTGGCCTACATAAACAGACAAGGAGGCACCAGAAGTCGTCCCGTGTCCAACAAGGCCGACAAGCTGATGAGCTGGGCAGAGCGCCACCTGGACCGGATTGCGGCATCTCATATCACCGGGGTCGACAACGTTAAAGTGGACTTCCTCAGCAGACAACAATTGGATCCCAGGGAATGGGAACTGTCGGGGGAAGCGATGCAAATGGTCTTAAGATGATGGGGAACTCCCCACCTGGACCTGATGGCGACTCAGAGCGCAAAGGCGGCTTGCTTTTTCAGTCGCAGGCGAGACCACGGGTCCAAAGGAGTGGATGCTCTGGTTCTTCCTTGGCCATCGCACGTCCTCCTCTGTGTTTCCTCCATGGCCGTTGATTGGAAATGTATTACGTCGCATAGAGTCTCACCTGGGTCCGGTGATTCTAGTGGCCCCTGAGTGGGCCCGAAAGCCATGGTTTGCCAATCTGATCAACCTAGCGGTGGACGATCCGCTGCATTTCAGTCACCTGCCCAACCTGCTAAGGCAGGGTCCAGTATTTTTAGAGCAGGCAGATCGATTCTGTCTAGCGGCCTTCTTTCGGAAGGTTAAGAAGAAAGGGTTACTCGGAAGCAGTTAATTCTACTCTTCTGCGCACCAGGAAAACTTCTACGTCGCTTACCTATGTTTGGGTTTGGAAAGTCTTTGATTCCTGGTGCCGCGGGTTCAGCTTGTCCCCACGACGAGCCAATATCGTTAATATCCTGTCATTTTTACAAGACGCTCAGAGTTCAGGTTTCGGCCTTGGGCAGTCTCCATGGTAAAATTGATGATATTTTCATTGCGGCTCATCCAGATGAGATACGGTTTTTGAAGGGGGCCTGGAGTTTAAATTTGGTTCTCCGTTCTCTATGCGGGCCACCTTTTGAGCCCTTGAAGCGAGCGACGCTTAAAGACTTGACGCTTAAAGCGATGTTTCTCGTGGCGATCTGTTCGGTTTGGCGGGTTTCAGAGCTTCAAGTCTTATCCTGTCGAGAGCCTTTTCTGCGTATTTCTGATTCGGGTATTTCGCTTCACACAGTACCCTCCTTTCTGCCCAAGGTAGTCTCTGCCTTTCATGTCAACCAGTTAGTCGAGTTACCGGCATTTTCTGATGAGGTTGGATGTCCGTAGGGTTCTATTGCGATACTTGGAGGTTACTAATCCGTTTCGATTGTCGGATCACCTCTTCGTTTTGTGGAGCGGTCCTAAGAAAGGGGCTCAGGCTTCTAAAACTACTATCGCCCGATGGTTGAAGGACGCTATTGCTTCTGCTTACATATGTTGCGGGCGTCCAGTGCCGGAAGGTCTCAAGGCGCATTCTGTTTGGTCTCAGGTGGCTTCATGGGCAGAAACCCAGTGTGTCTCGCCACAAGAGATTTGTCGGGCGGCCACGTGGAAATCCTTTCACACGTTTGCTAAACATTACCGGTTAGATGTAAGGGATCCGAAGGTGGATTCCTTTGGCAGCAGTGTGCTTCGCGCGGGACTCTCCAGGTCCCACCCCATCTAGGGCAGCTTGGGTACATCCCAGCAGTCTGGACTGATCCTGGTACGTACAGGGAAAGGAAAATTAGTTCTTACCTGTTAATTTTCACTCCTGTAGTACCAAGGATCAGTCCAGACGCCCACCTATACACAGGAGAGTCCAGTCAGCTGTTCATATTTCCTTGACAGTTTGTGACGCAAGTCAGCTTTTCTTTCGGCAGAACCACCTTCAGTTACATTGTTCTTTTTGCAAGTTTATGATCGCTCTACCTTTTGAACAGGTTTAGTTTTAACTTGATCTAGTCACTGGTTGCTAAAGCATGTTTACGCATAATGTTCTATATATTTCAAACAAATCTTTTATAGCCACAGCCAGTCATTCTGCTTTGACATCGATAATACTGAGGGATCGCAGGTGGCACCCCAGGTTATGTGGGAGGTGCTTTTCAGTTTCTCTCTGACTCCATCTGCTGGAAGGGAGGCATAACCCAGCAGTCTGGACTGATCCTTGGTACTACAGGAATGAAAATTAACAGGTAAGAACTAATTTTCCTTTCTAGCACCAAGCAATCCCAGACAAGGTAACTATCCAACAAAAACTTTTATCATCTTTGATACTTCCTTTTTCAACCTCCCCCCCACCCCTCCCAAAAAAAAGAATCTACATGACCACTGCATGTAGAAAAATGATCCAATCCTACTACAACCTCCCCAACATAAACTAGAAGAACCAGTGCCACACTTGCTACAACATCAGGGGTATTATAGGTCCTGTGCAAAAGCCTATCCATTAATTCCACCCTCTGAAAATACAAGGAAATTTAAGGACAGATTTCCAAATCCAGTCCTCTTCATCCAGCTTGGAATCTAAATCAGTGGTCGAGCAATTTTTAGATATAATCCAAATCAAGATAAAATGCCAAAAACCCTCTATAGATAGTTGAGGGAACCCTGACCGAGGTATGAGTTTGGCATTACTTTTTCTTCAACCGGATTCAGCTTCCAAATTATCCACCCCCTTCCAAGTGCCTCTGCACCACCTGTCTAAGCCAAGAATAAGAGCCAGGTGAATTATCTGGGCGAGCAAATTCCTCTTGCAGTGACTCAGATCTCATGGATTGTCCGTGCTAAGGTTGCCAGACAAACTTCAACCCTTTTATATACCAAAGACTTAAACTGGGAAGAAAGGTGTGTATATACAGCTAAATTAGAAATATATTTCAGAAGAGCAAGCAAAGGATCTTGTTTTTAAATAAGCCCAAAATTTACAAGATGTTCACTAGACCTATAATGTATAAGTTAAGATAGAACTAGTACTCTAACTAAAGAAGAATTAGCAGGCAGGAACAACATGGCAAGCAAATCTACCACATCAGGCTATGAAGCCTCCAAGGTGACCCAAGACATCAATCCCCAACCATCCCTGGATGTACAACAGTCTCACTGCCCAGTAATACAGTTTAAATATTGGGAGCCGCATCCCTCCAAATTCCTTTCGAATCCAAGGAGTACTAAGTTTCTCTAGATTGTTTCTTGTGCCAAATAAAGCTAGTGAAGGCACTGTTCAAACCAAAGAAATTTGGAGAAGGCGCATCGCATGGGAGATGCTGAAATAGCTGGGTAACCTTGGCAAAATTATTCATTTTCAGCAAATGAATCCTGCCTGTCCAGGCAGTCAGGAGGTCTGACCAGTCTTCCAAATCCTTTCTAATTTTTTGACTAGGATCATAATTTGCCTTAAATAAATCTTTAGGGCTGCTTTTTATGTGCATACCCAAATACTTAAACCCTGTTAAAGCCATCAAAACCTCTGGTTCTAGTGGTGTTCCTATTAAACAAAACCTCCGAGCTGGACAAATTTCTTATAACTGGAAACTATGCTATATTGCTTTAACCCATCAACCAAATGAGTTGCAGATTCTTTGGAGCTGGCCAAGTCAATAAGCACATCATCTGCGTGCAATGACACTTTATGCTCTACCCCACTAAACTGTAATTCTTGAATCAAAGCGTTTCCCCTGATGAGGTAAGGGTTGTACAACTAAATCAAACAGTGGGGGGACAAAGGGCAGCCTTGCCTGGTACCACTCTAGATGTTAAAGGATGACAGCACCCATTATTCAGTATTTGAGCCAGAGGAGCAGCAGCGTACAGACTGTATCCATGCTCTAAAGGCCTCAGAAAGCCTGCATTTTTCTAATACTGAGAACATAAATCTCCAGCTGTGACCCTATCAAAAGACCTTCTCTGCATCTAACAATAAAATCAGATCTGGGGAAGATCTTTTACCAGCCAGGTGCATCAGATTAAACCACGTTTTGGGATTATAAGTGAAGTAGTATTCTTTGACAAATCCAGGTTGATCTACATGTAATAGAGCAGGCAACACTTACTCCAAACTCAGCCGTAACACTTTCACTAAAATCTTAATATCTGCATTTAGTAGGGATGTAGGCCAACAGGAACAACAGTCATGAATATCTTTACCCGTTTTATGAATCAGTATGATGCTAGCGTCTGAGAGGGACCCTGTACCAGCCTGATGTGTATTTTTAAATAATTAAACAAATCACACAAAAAAAAAAAGAATCAAAATGGATCAGATATTTTTTATACAGATCCAGAGGACACCCCCAAGGCACTTCCATAGCAGAGAGCTTTAACGGCAGCCTGTATTTCTAGTAGTGAAACAAGTGCCTTCAATCTGTCATATTACAATTCAGAAACTCATAACTGTGTCTGCCACCGCTTTTGAATATCAAGATTAGAGATTCAAAATTATCCAGAAATGGCTGGCTAATCTTTTTATAACCCTGTGTCACTGCCCCTGAAGTCTCGTTGATTCCCTGAATCAAGGTACAATCTCTCCTTTTCCTGACAACACCAGCTAACGTGGCCCCTGTCTTATTCCCATGTTCATAGAACCTTTGTTTGAAAAAGCTTTTAAATTCTCTAATCTGCTTTACCTGTACTAATTTAAACTGCTCTCTAGCTGACTGCACACTTTCCCAGAACAATCCTGTTAGTGCTTTTGTTCTTGAGAAACTATGTTCCCCCATCAAGACCCCTTGTTTTTCTGCCCTAACCTTCTTTGCATGAGAAACCAAGGCTAAGATCTTAGCTCTGGAACCACCTTCAAGGCTTTCCACTCCAGTGTTGGATGATAATCTGAAGCTGGGTTATGCTGATCAAATACTTTAATTGTGTCTGTGAATAACTGTTTAAAGTGCGGATCCCCTAGGTAAAAAAAAAAAAAAAAAAAAGCATTGAGCCTTCATGATCTGTTGTCAAAACCAAGGACACCCAAACAAGCTGTTAACAGAGACTGGATTATGATCAGAGAGCCTACTGGGTAAAATATCACATAAGGCAGGGGTGGCCAACTCTGGTCCTCAAGAGCAACAAACAAGCCAGGTTTTCAGGATATCCACAATGAATATATATGAGAGAGATTTGCATACAATGAAGGCGATGTAAGGTAATTTGAGGGAAAATTGAAGATGACTCCAATAAATCAGTTCTGCTGTAAACATTGTGCCTTGGAGAGAAATGAGTATAGTCTCTGCCTCCAAACATTACTGAGCTGAAATTGCTTTATCAAGTCTTTCAAACTAGATCATGTACAGAGAAGGGCAACCAAAATGATAAAGGGGATGGAACATCTCCCCTATGAGGAAAGGCTGAAGAGGTTAGGGCTGTTCAGCTTGGAGAAGAGACGGCTGAGGGGGGATATGATAGAGGTCTTTAAGATCATGAGAGGTCTTGAATGAGTAGATGTGACTCGGTTATTTACACTTTTGAATAATAGAAGGACTAGGGGGCATTCCAAGAAGTTAGCAAGTAACACATTTAAGACTAATCGGAGAAAATTCTTTTTCCTTCAACGCACAATAAAGCTCTGGAATTTGTTGCCAGAGGAGGTGGTTAGTGCAGTTAGTGTAGCTGGGTTCAAAAAAGGTTTGGATAAGTTCTTGGAGGAGAAGTCCATTAATGGCTATTAATCAATTATACTTAGGGAATAGCCACTGCTATTAATTGCATCAGTAGCATGAGTTCTTCTTAGTGTTTGGGTAATTGCCAGGTTCTTGTGGCCTGGTTTTGGCCTCTGTGGAAACAGGATGCTGGGCTTGATGGACCCTTGGTCTGACCCAGCATGGCAAGTTCTTATGTATAACACAGATTGACAGATGCAGAAGACTACGACAAATATGATAACAAGCAAATGAATTTCTGAACACTCTGTTAAACTTTGAAACTTTGTAAACCGTTGTGATGGCGAAACCGATCGATGGTATATAAAACTCGATAAATAAATAAAATAAATCTGTCCATCTCAGGCTGAAAGCTAATATTCTAATCACCTCCCAATAGTAACTTGCCACCACCAAAGGAGGCCAGCCTGTCGGAGACACAAAAGCCCTGCTGACCAATATTTGGGCCATATATGTTAACCTGGATGAAGGAAGTAGAGCGTAGGTTACAATTAAAATAATCTACCTTCTGTGTTGGAGTAGAATTTGGTCACCTTCGGAGGCAAAGCCTTTTTTATTAAAACAGAGACTCCCTACTTTTGAAGTTGTACGAGGCAAAATATTTCACCGACCCATTCTCTTTTTTTTTAAATAATATATATCCAAACCTTTATTATGCTATAACCTTATTTTACCATGAAATCTGAGAGATCAAATTTAGGTAAGTAATGGAGCAAGAACTTTATTACTTCTATATTTAACAAAAACTAGAAAGTGGTCGAGAGAATTCTATTCACCTTGATACACAACAGAGTTTAGGCTGTTCCTTCTTTAGACATCAAGAATTTTTCTAGATGCTCCGGTTCAAAAAAATACATAACGTACATTATCTATCTTCATAATACATTTACATGGAAAATTTTATCAGGATTTGTGCTCCCAAGGCATGTGCTCTAGAACATAAATTCAAAAATGGGGGCATGGTTTCGGCCCGGGGGCGTGGCCGCGCCCTCTGGAACCGCCCCCGGGTTGCGTCCCCCTGGGTTGCATCTAGACGCGCCAGCGGCCCGCTGGCGCGCGGGGATTTACTTATTTATTTATTTATTTATTTATTTGTTTATTTAAAGGATTTATATACCGGAAGTTCCTGTATAATATACATATCACCCCGGTTTACAAGGAACAGTAACTATCGCTTCATTTAGCGGTTTACATTGAACAGATTAATCAAAGTAACAAATTAGTATATATTGCTAAACAGTTAATAAATAACATGCGAGTTAATAAATAAATAAATAACATGGTTATATGTTTGTCAACATGATTATATGTAAATATGATTATATAATGAATCCATAACATGATTATATGATTAAGTACAATTCAATATTGATCTCTTCAGGAAGTTATATGCTATGGGCTGGGGAAAGAACGCGTATTATGAAAATGCCTTTCTTCCTGCTCTTAGCTCTAAGGGAATGCTTGTTTGAACAACCAAGTCTTAAGTTTCTTTTTAAATGTAGCATGGCATGGTTCAAGGCGAAGGTCTGGAGGTAGCGAGTTCCAGAGTGAAGCGCCCGCTGTGGATAGTGCGCGTTTCCTCAGAGAGGATTTCGCCGGTTGGGTGATTAGTCTGTTTTGATATGCGCTTCTAGTCGGTTTCACGGATGTGTGTAGCTGAATTTGAAACGTTTTGAGAGGAGCAATGTTATGTAAGACCTTATGTATCATCATTAAGGACTTGAATTGGATCCTGTATTTAATCGGAAGCCAGTGGAGATGATGAAGGATTGGGGGTGATATGATCTCTTTTTTTGGCATTTGAGAGAATTCATGCCGAGGCATTCAGGACCATCTGAAGTGGTTTGGTGGTGCATGCTGGTAGGCCTAGGAGGAGAGAGTTACAGTAGTCCAGTTTTGGGAGTATGATGGCTTGTAGCACCATGCGGAAGTCTCTGTATAGAAGGAGTGGTTTTAGTTTCTTTAAGGTTTGTAGTTTAAAGAAACATTCTTTGTTGTGTTATTAACGAATTTGTTGAGGCTGAATCCGCTGTCTATGATGACTCCCAGGTCTTTTACTTGTTGCGAGGTGGAGTGCACGGAGGTATCCGGCCGTTGGCTAGCATTAGGAGGTGTGGGTGGGACATAGTTTTCCGGTGCTATAATGAGGATTTCGGTTTTGTTTGTGTTTAAGACCAGGTTGAGGCTGGTGAGTAGGTTGTTGATAGCTGAAAGACATTTATTCCAGTATGACATGGCTTTGTGTAGTGAGTCTTCTATAGGGATGAGGATTTGTATGTCATCCGCATATAGGAAGTGTATTAGCTTGAGGTTGGTGAGTAATTGACAGAGCGGGAGAAGATATATATTGAAGAGAGTCAGAGAGAGGGATGATCCTTGCGGTACCCCCCTCTTGGATTCGATGGCGTGAGACTCTTTGTTATTTATCTTGACCTTGTATGATCTGTTCTCCAAAAACGATTTGAACCAGTTGAATGCTGCTCCTGTAATGCCAATGTCCGTTAGGCGTTGCAGGAGGCACGGGTGGTTTACGGTATCAAACGCTGATGAGAGATCCAGGAGAGCGAGGAGGCAAGGTTGGCCTTTTTCTAGATTAAAGATAATAGTGTCTGATAGTGAGGCTAAAAGCGATTCGGTATTCCTAGTCTTACGAAAACCAAATTGGTTTGAGGTGAGGATGTTGTTTTCATCAAGAAATTCTGTAAGTTGTTTGTTAGCCAAAATTATGGAGAAAGTTGTTATCATAGGGAGGTTTGCTATGGGTCTGAAGTTAGCTGGGTCTGAGGTGGGAAGGTTGGGTTTTTTGAGGAGCGGTTTGAGCATGGCTAACTTGAGTTGGTTAGGGACTTGGCCTTGGGTGAGAGAGCAGTTAATGATGTCTGCAACAGGTTTGGCTATGGTGTTGGTGATCAGACTCAGTAAGTTTGAAGGAATGTGGTCTGATGGATGAGAGGATGGTTTTATCTTCTTGAGGATATTCTCTATTTCTAATGTGAATGTGGGCTCAAAAGTGTCTAGCACTGTTGGGGTTGTGTTGTGTTGTTGAGTGGTTGAGTGCGATGATTGTTGAACAGTTGAGTGCGATGATTGGGAGCTGTAGTTGATTACATGGTTTGGATGTGTAGATGATCCCTTGAGGGGGGCTAGGAGTGAGGTGATTTTATTGTCAAAGAAGTCTGCTAGTTCGTTCGCTTTGTTGAGAGCTTGATCGTCTGGAATGGTAGGCGCCGGGGGTTTAGTGAGGGTTGAAACATAGGAGAAAAGAGCTCTTGAATCAAAAATGAGGTGGTGGATTTTTTTGGAGAAGAATTCTCTCTTGGTTTTGTTGATGTCGTTTCTTTATGAGTTGAGGCACGATTTGTAGATGAGGAGGGTGGTTGAAGATGGGTTTTTTCGCCAATTTTGTTCCTTGTATCTCAATTCATGTTTACGTTTTTTCAGCTCCGGAGTGAACCAAGGTTTCCTGTTGTCTTTGTTTGGATTGATATATTTAGTCGTCATGGGGCACATTTGATCTGCAACCTTTTTAGTGATGTTGGTCCATGATGAAGTTGCTGAGTTGGCGTCGGAGAGGTCCAGGTGCACTAGTTCCTTGGCCAGGTGTTCGCTGAGTTGGTCTCCTGAGCACTGTTTCCTGACGGATATAGTTATTGATTGTGTGGATTGCGGAGGAAGCTCTTTTATTTTTAGCACCGATGATATGATTCGGTGGTCTGTCCACGGTACTGGAAGGCAAGTTGGGATAGTGTGGGTTGCGATTCCCTCGTTTATAAAGATAAGGTCCAACGTATGACCTGCTTTGTGGGTTGGTTCTGTCACAATTTGTCTGAAACCCATATTGCTGAGAGAGGAGAGAAGAGTTTTACAGTTGGTAGAATGAGGTTGGACATCTACGTGAAGGTTAAAATCTCCCATGAGGATGGCAGGTTTTCTGGAGTTTAGGTGTTTTGCTGTAAGTTCTATGATTGAGGATGGGTCTGCTTCCAGTAATCCGGGAGGGGCATAAATTAAACCGATCGTCAGATGTTTCGAGTTGAAAAGCGCAAATTCGATATTTGATAGGTTATTAGAAGTCTGCAATGCCAGACCTAGCGTTTTTTTGGCTGCGAGGAGAAGTCCACCTCCTCTTTTTTTGGGTCTGGGTATAGAGAGAAGATTGTATGCCTGGATGGGAAGCTGATTTATTAGATTTACTTCTCCCTCTGGGAGGTGTAAATCCCCCAACAAAGGTAGGGGGGGGGTTAGACAGGGCCGGGGGGGTGGGTTAGGTAGAGGAAGGGAGGGGAAGGTGAGGGGAGGGCGTTAGCGAATTCCCTCCGAGGCCGCTCCGATTTCGGAGCGGCCTCGGAGGGAACGGAGGTAGGCTGCGCGTGCCGGCTACACGAAATCGGTAGCCTTGCGCGCGCCGATCCAGGATTTTAGCAGATACGCGCGGCTCCGCGCGTATCTACTAAAATCCAGCGTACTTTTGTTTGCGCCTGATGCGCCTACAAAAGTACGCGAGGGCGCCCTGTATGAAAATCTACCCCTATCTGTACTTCTTGTGAGGTTTCTAAAAACCCTGATAAATCTTCTAAAGGTGACAGTATCACTACTTCAGACTCATTCTCTTTTGAAGTGTAATGTATTTTATAGCTGTTAAATGTGTTTGCTGCAACAAAAGGATCTGCTTCTTTAAATACTGAAAAGAACTCTTTTGCTTAACTGGTGACAGAAGTCCCCACACATTGAAAGAAACATTCAATATCAATAACTATAATCGAACTTCCAAATAATGAGAATTAGCAAGTAATCCTGAATAAAATCCAACAGTCTCTGAGCTTGAGACATCCAGAAGCTTCATATAACTGAGGACTGCCCTCCCAGAAGAATGCTCCTAATAAGAACATTAAAAAATGTTCACGGTCGTGGATTTTCCAGTTTCCAACCAGAAACCAGTTTCCCTACAAACCCTCCATACAAACATATTAACTCAACAGTCCATCCTGAATTCCCATCCAGGCCTGCTTAAACATTGTCTGAACAGGAAGAACCCCCCCCCCCAAAAGAAAAGCAGTGCTACCTAACGAGTAGGAAACACTGAGACCTGAGGAGAGCACTGCTAAATTTCCCCCAGACCAACTCCCACCCGACAAACCCAAAAATACATGTTTTAGAATCTCAGAATATTTTTTGAGTCCACAAAGCCTCACCCCCCTCCCCCACCTATAAATGTAGAAAATAAGAAGTAGATGCTCATTCAAAATCAAGAACAGAAAGTTCAAAAAGCATTTCTGAACACAAATAGACTCCAAGGGGCGCAGTCCCGCGCAGTTCTCTCCCCATAACCATCGCATGATGAAGTTTCACAACCTCACGAGGGACAAGAAGTCTCAAGTTTCTCCCATTCTGTTCTCTTTCCTGGTTATTTCTTTATTCCTTGTCTGTGTACATAAATGGCAAAGTTACATCTGGGCCTTCCTGAAAAATACAGACATGCCTGCATTAGCCAGTCAATTGAAAACTAACAGTAACTTCAGACACTGAAATTTCATGCTCTGCAGATGCACGTGGTACCCACTCACCCCACAGAAAAAGCAATGCCACATGAACTATACTGTCAACCTGTGCTAGTCCAATATGTAAGAAACCCAAGGTTTCAGATTATCTCTTGACCAGTCAAGTATTAATCCTAGCCCAGTCATTTCAGGAATATAAGAACTTCACCTCTTTTATATCTATAAGAGCAGGAGTGATTACATATTTTTACTGGCCTAGAGCATTTCCTGACCACAGATTAAAAATCTTTACAACCACACAGCCTGGATTTAGTTTTGATTCATTGCTATCTTTCATAACTATATATATATATCTTAGAATGAAAAAAAATCCTGTTGATCAAAGCAGCTATCAATTAAAATAATAAAGGTTCCATCCCAGACCTTTTAGAAGCTAATTGCCTGAGAGAAAAGTAAAAACAATTACTTTTTTTCATATAATATTTGTAAAGTATTTTTTACTACTTTATTTTAGAGGTATTCCCAAGAAGTACAGACTTGCATTGCATTTGGACTTGATGGACCTTAAGCCTTCGTTCAGCCTAACTAATAATCGTGTAATTATTTGCATAGCAGCAGCAGACTGATAGCAAATCTATTTCTTGATTCAGCAATTCCAAGCTTTGAAAATCGTGGCCGAAGAAAAGCGCATCCCTGCTTGGAGTTCTGATAAGGAGTTGAGTTTCACCAAGTCTGGGCAGACTGCATCTGCCGTGAAGGAACTGCTGCTGCTCACATGTAGGCGTCAAGGGGATCAGTTAAAGAGAGGAACTTCTGACCTGGACACTCAGCTTGAAGAATCAAGTGGTCAGTGTGCTACTGTGTGGTTTGTTTGGCTTTTTAATTTAATTTTTTTTTAACCTGTGTTTTTAACAAATGCTTTGGGGGAAGTAGAGACTACATATTCTTTTTGACCTTTTAACAAACCCTCTAGAAGAGGAGTGACAGGTCGAGTCAATCTCATTTATCCTGAATCCAGAATCTCCGTCTAGTAATGTGGTAACAGGTTTAGAAAATTGTGTAGTTCAGTCTGAATTTCAGTGCAAGAAGAGTTAGCAAAGAGAATAATTCTGCACTTAACAGATAATGTTTGATCATTTGAAACTCATTTGGTTAATGATAGCAACCCTGGAGTGTGTGACACTGGAGCCTTTCCCTGTACATACCAGATCAGTCCAGACTCCTGGGTTTTGCCTCCGCACCAGCAGGTGGAGACAGAGCAAGATTTGACAGGCTCTGCCATATATACCAGGGTGCCACCCACAGCCTGTCAGTATTACGCAATGTCAAAGCAGAATAATTCCTAGAGGTAAACTAACTATATACATGAAGCTCAACCGGGAAACACTCGGCTCACTCTCCTCAACAAGAATCTGACTCAAACAAAACAGAAGAAACTCGAGATAAGGATGCTTCCAGTCCCCATTAATTTGAACAGAATTAGTAACAGCGGACTCTCCAAACTCAATGCAGCAGAAGGCGGGACTCTGGACTGATCCTTGGTATCAGTGACGACAATGGGAATCGGATAAAAGCAAGCCCTTTATTAAACGCCCGACTCTGGCCGAGTTTCGCTCCTTTGCACAGAGCTGCCTCAGGGGCAACTAGAAATGGACATATAAATAATTAATACACATATATAAAAATAAATTACATATATATAAAACTGAATATAGACATACATTCATTCAAAATATGTCATAAAATTATCGTGTTACAAAAAATATAAAAACAAAATGTTTTTTGTAACACGATAATTTTATGACATATTTTGAATGAATAAGAACATAAGAAAATGCCATACTGGGTCAGACCAAGGGTCCATCAAGCCCAGCATCCTGTTTCCAACAGTGGCCAATCCAGGCCATAAGAACCTGGCAAGTACCCAAAAACTAAGTCTATTCCATGTAACCATTGCTAATGGCAGTGGCTATTCTCTAAGTGAACTTAATAGCAGGTAATGGACTTCTCCTCCAAGAACTTATCCAATCCTTTTTTAAACACAGCTATACTAACTGCACTAACCACATTCGCTGGCAACAAATTCCAGAGTTTAATTGTGCGTTGAGTAAAAAAGAACTTTCTCCGATTAGTTTTAAATGTGCCCCATGCTAACTTCATGGAGTGCCCCCTAGTCTTTCTACTATCCGAAAGAGTAAATAACCGATTCACATCTACCCGTTCTAGACCTCTCATGATTTTAAACACCTCTATCATATCCCCCCTCAGTCGTCTCTTCTCCAAGCTGAAAAGTCCTAACCTCTTTAGTCTTTCCTCATAGGGGAGTTGTTCCATTCCCCTTATCATTTTGGTAGCCCTTCTCTGTACCTTCTCCATCGCAATTATATCTTTTTTGAGATGCGGCGACCAGAATTGTACACAGTATTCAATTTATTTTTATATATGTGTATATAAAAATTTTTATATATGTGTATATAAAAATTTATTTTTATATATGTGTATTAATTATTTATATGTCCATTTCTAGTTGCCCCCGAGGCAGCTCTGTGCAAAGGAATGAAACTCGGCCAGAGTCGGGCGTTTAATAAAGGGCTTGCTTTTATCCGATTCCCATTGTCGTCACTAGTACCAAGGATCAGTCCACATTTAAGTTCCAGGAAGGACAAGGGGCAAGAAGCGGAGGACGTAAGTGCTTTGCCCCCTTCAGGACTCGAGCAATATCAGGATGAGATGCCAACGACACCCCTTCCACCGAACCACGTAAGCAACCGTGGGTAGCCACCTGTACTCGCAACGAACTACAAGAGAGCCCCTTGGCCAAACCGTCCTGAAGAAAGGCCAAAATATCTGAAACTGCCGCCCGGGTAGCCCAAATCACCCGAGAGACGCACAAAGACTCAAAAATCTTCCAAACATGAACATAAGACAATGAAGTCGAGGTCTTGTGCGACTGCAGAAGAGTGGACACCATCGCGTCCGAATAACCCTTTCCTTTTAAACGGCGCCTCTCAAAAGTCATGCCACTAGACAAAAGCGATTGATCTGGTCGAAACAGACAGGTCCCTGATGGAGATTCGGTAGGGCCGGGAAACGGAGGGGGTTCCTCTACGGCCAGGTTGACAAGATCTGCATACCACGGCCGCGAGGCCACTCGGGAGCCACCAGAATTACCTCCGCAGGGTGATTCTCTATGCGACGAAGGATTTTGCCTATCAGAGGCCAGGGGGAAAAGACAGACGGAACGACGTCGTCCAGGGCAGCGCCAAGGCATCCGCCCCCGGGTCCCTGCCCTGGACGAAGAAGCGCGGAACCTTGGCATTCCGAAAGGTCGCCAAATTCATAGCTATCTGTCGCATATGAGCTGGAAGGCTCTGTCCGCCAGTTCCCATTCTCCAGGATCGAGTTGATGCCGACTCAGGAAGTCCGCGTGAATGTTGTCTACCCCTGCGATGTGAGATGCAGCGATGCTGAGAAGGTGTCGCTCTGCCCATTGTATTAGAAGCCGAGCTTCTAACGCCACCAGACGACTCTGGGTCCCCCCCTGACAATTGATGTAGGCCACCGTAGTCACATTGTTGGACAGAACCCTGAACGCCTTTCCCTGGACCAGAGGTAGGAAGGCCCGGAGTGCTAGGTGCACCGCCCTGGTCTCCAAGCGATTGATTGACCAGCGAGATTCGGTCGAGGACCAGCGACCCTCTACCGACTGTTGCAAACATACAGCTCCCCAGCCGGAGAGGCTCGCATCTGTAGTGACCACTGTCCAATCCGGAGACACAATCGAAACCCCCTTGAGAAGATTGTCCGAGTGCAACCACCAACCCAGGCTGGAACGCGCCATGTCTGTCAAGGGTAAGGGAAGATGAAACTGCTCAGACACCGGACTCCAGCGGGAGAGCAACGCCGATTGTAAGGGACGCATGTGCGCGAAAGCCCACGGGACCAGTTCCAGAGTGGACGCCATGGACCCAATCAACTGCAGATAGTCCCAAACCGTTGGTGTCTGCATCTGCAGAAGGGCCGTGACCTGCCCTTGCAATTTGTGACAGCGGTCGATGGAGAGGAAGACCTTGCCTTGCCGGGTGTCGAATAAAGCTCCCAAACATTCCAGTGACTGAGAGGGATTGAGGTGACTCTTGGCTGTATTGACGACCCAGCCGAGGGAGTACAACAGTTGTAGAACTCGATGAATCGTTGACCGGCAAAGTTCCTCGGATTTTGCTCGAATTAACCAATCATCCAAATATGGATGGACTAACAGACCCTCTCGACGCAACTGCACCGCGACTACCACCATTATCTTGGTAAACGTTCTGGGGACGGTCGCGAGCCCGAAGGGTAACGCTTGAAATTGATAATGCTTTCCCAACACATAGAACCTGAGGTACTTCTGATGATCCTTCCTGATTCCAATATGCAGGTATGCCTCCGTGAGATCCAGCGAGGCCAGGAACTATCCCGGTGGCACTGAGGCAATCACGGACCTCAGGGTCTCCATGCGAAAGCGTGGTATCCACAGACACCGACTGACTTCCTTTAGATCTAGAATGGGCCGGAAAGAGCCTTCTTTCTTTGGAACGACAAAGTACATGGAGTAGTATCCTCTTCGTTGCTCCAAGGTGGGCACTGGAACAATGGCCCCAAGATCTACAACCGGACCAAAGTCTGATGAACCGCTAGCCGCTTGTCTGCGGTTCCGCACGGGGATGGAAAAAATCTTGGATTGGGAAGGCGAGCAAAATCTAAAGCGTAGTTGTGTTTTATCACAGAGAGCACCCACTGGTCCGTCGTGATTGTGGTCCATGCCTCGTAAAAGAGGGACAGTCTGCCCCCCACCTTCGGGACAGAGGGATGGACTGGCAGGACATCATTGTGTTGACTTACCGCCAGGGGCCGAGGAGGTAGAAGCCGGCCTACCAAAGCGTCTTCCTCGAAAGGGCTGGGGCTGTTTTCTACCCCCCTCCCAACCGAAAGGAGGAAGAGGGGGTACTAGGACGCGGGGTTCGGGACTTACGATCACCCTGAAATCTAGAACAGGACGAAAAAGAACCCTTGGAACGCGACCTATCCTCCCGTAGACGGTATCCTTTATTCTCGCCGAGCAACTGAATCATATCGTGGCATGCCGGCTCCGATCGAAACTAAAGAACACAAAAAAGACTGTTAAAGAAATAACCGAGCACTTGGGGGGGGGGGGGGGGGAGAAAAAATTGCTGCCGCGGTGAGGCCGGAGAGTCGCTACAAATTGACAGGTTTTTTTTTTTTTACCTTACGAGCTGTCCCTCGAAGAGTGCTGAATCGGTCCAGCATTTGTAGCAGCTTGCATTATGAGGGAAAAATCGGAGCTCCAAATGCCTGAAACCTGCTTAAACATGAGCCACCCTCCATTTTTAGGTGTTCTTGCGCAACGTTATTGTAGGTATGGGGAGTTCCCTGTACGTACCCGGATCAGTCCAGACTCCTGGGTTTTGCCTTCCCTCCAGCAGATGGAGACAGAGAAGTTTTAACGGACTCTGCCCAATACCCTGAAGTGCTACCTAGAGTCTGTCAGTATTTCTCTGTTTCCAGCAGATGGTGGAGGTGCAAATCCCTTCAGTCTAGATTAGCTAGAAACTAGTTTAAGAAAAAAAAAATAGGAAACTTTAAAAAAAAAAAAAAAAAAAAGACTGGGGGGGTACTGTAAGCCTCCAGGGGGTTGGCAGGTCTTGGTGGGACCATCCCCTCTGGTATTTGAGGCGGAGGAGCAGAGGGTTGAGAACCCTGTATACATCACTCCTTGGCAGTCTCTGAGGGTGATACCGGGGAGCCCTGTTCACTCACCCTCTGAGGGGGACAGGTCCAGTTTTATTTTTTGAAGAAAAATAAAGGCGCAGTTGGGAAGAAGCTGTAAGGTTTAAAAAAAAAAAGATTCAATTTGCCTTTCTCTCAGACGACCTCTCCGGACCTCTTCGTTCCTCCCCCGCCGATCACTGCCTGCTGGCTTCATGCAGCCGTGCCTCCCTCCCGGGGTCTCGTTCCTATTTTTAGGGCTCCTCATCATGCCACGTGGTGCGGCCTGCAGCGCCTGTAGAAAGGCACGCATGCGCGGCTCGCCAGAACCAGAATCTGTTCCGACTGCCTCCCCGGGGGGGGGGGGGGGGAGCGCACCTCGGCAACGACTCAAAAGTTGATTTCCCTCAGTGGCGATCCCTGCAGAGGCCGAGAGCCTGGGAGACTCGTTCGGCACCATCAACCTCCCTACCTGTTCCTGCTGAGTGCGGGAACGGAAGCCATTTTGGAGGTTTTCAGAGCACAGGAACGGGCAGCTTTGGGGAAAGGGAATTCCCCACCACCATTATCACCACGGCCTGGAGCCTCCCGGGGGGGGGGGGGGGGGGGCGATGCAGACGCTGATCGAGAGAACTCGACAGGGGAGGACCCCAGGGAGGCCTCAGATTCTTCTTCGTCGTTCTCTGAATTTGTCTTACTCCTCCACAATGCCTTTAAGGCTCAGAAGGCAGCTAGGAAACAAGGTATCAAGGCTCCTCATTCAGCCCCGGCGCCTTCGGCTGGGGGCAAAGAGGACAATTTGATCCACAAGCGGCCCAAGCCCCCGGGAGAGGGGTGGCTTTGTCGAAACCTAAGTGACCGCTCAGATCTATATCCTGCCCTACAGACAGTTCGTCTTCGGAGGCTTCGGATGTAGATGGGTCCCATCTGCTTGGATCCTCAAGGTCCAGATGCAGTTCCGGACAGCCAACCTCCGTCTGCCAAGCAGTTCGGCACACAGATGATCGAAGGTGATGACCCAAAAGTGGTGCATTTGTTCCGAAAAGGTGAGTTGGGTCCGCTTATTCCAGCTATTCTGGAAGAATGGGGATAGAGGTTCCCCAGGAGGATTCACGGCTGGGTGCCGGATACGGTGATCATTGGTCTTAGTGGCCCAGCTCACTCTTTTCCATTTCATATTTCAGTGACTGACCTATTGTTTCGGGAGAGGGACATTCCAGACTTGGGCTTGAAGGTAAGCCGGGCCATGGATAAATTGTACCCACTGCAGGAAGACGCCCTGGACCTTAAGGTGCCCAAGGTGGATGCGGAGGTCTCCACAATGACAAAAAAGATCACCATCCTGGTGACGGGAGCCACAGCCCTTAAGGATTTGCAGGATCACAAATTGGAGTTGCAGCTTAAGAAGATTTTTGAAGTATCGGCTCTCTGGGTACGTGCTGCTATGTGCAGCAGTTTTGCGCTGAGGGCCAGCCTCCGCTGGGTGCAGCACTTCCAATCAGTTGCATCCTTTTCAGATGCTGAAGCTATTCAGGCCGGTTGACTGGAGGCCGCGGTTGCTTACAGCGCAGATGCGCTTTATGATCTCCTTCGTACTTCGGGCAGGACTATGGTTTCGGCTGTCTCGGCACGTTGACTCCTCTGGCTCAGGAACTGGTCCGCAGATGTTTCTTCAAAGGCCCAACTGGGATCCCTGCCCTTTAAGGGGAAACTGCTCTTCAGCCAAGAATTGGAGGACATGATTAAGTCTCTGGGAGAGAACAAAGTCCATAAGTTACCGGAGGATAAGCCCAAGGTGAAGGGATCCTTTTCCCAGCGGTCGAGATTCCGTGGGAATTGACATTTTCGCTCTTCCCTATCCTCTGGGTCCTCATCTCGGCAGGGACCTCCCCGCCAATGTTCCTGGAATCAGTCCTTTCGTGGCAGAAGTCCTGGTAGAGACGGAGCCCCACAGGCACATGGAGGTTTCAAGTCTGCACAATGAAGCGATTCCGGTTCACTCCTCCATACCGAAGATAGGGGGCAGGTTATCCCTTTTCCTGGAGGAGTGGACCACTTTGACCTGACCAGTGGGTCCTTAATATAATAAAACACGGCTATGCTTTAGATTTTGCTTGGCCGCTCCGGGAGCAATTTCTGATTTCCCCGTGCTCTTATGAGCAAAAACACCTGGCGGTGTGCGACACCCTAAGATGTCTGCAGGACTTGAGAGCCATAGTTCCAGTACCCACAGGAGAACTCAGGTGGGGACGCTACTCCATTTATTTCATGGTACCCAAAAAGGAAAGTACCTTCTGGCCCATCCTCGACCTAAAGAGAGTCAATCGAGTTCTAAGGGTGCCTCGATTTTGCATGGAAACTCTTCGTTCTGTGATAGTGTCTGTTCACAGGGGAAAGTTCTTGGCGTCTTTAGACCTGATGGAGGTGTATCTGCACATGGCTATCTGCCCCCACCATCAAAAGTATCTACAATTCTCAGTCATCACTTCCAATTTCGTGCCCTGCCCTTCAGTCTAGCAATGGCGCCCAGGGTATTCACTAAGATAATGGTGGTTGTAGCAGCGGCTCTCCGAAGAGATGGTATTCTGGTACATCCTTATTTGGACGACTGGTTGATTCGCATGAAATCAGAGGACCTTTGCCAGAAGGCGGTACATCGGGTCCTACAACTGTTGAGCTCGCTGGGCTGGGTGGTCAATCTGGACAAGAGTCATCTGGTTCCCTCCCAGTCCTTGGAGGTTTTTGGTGCTCGGTTCGACACCCTCTTGGGCAAAGTTTTTCTTACCGAGGAGCAACTCACCAAGGCTCCACGATTCTTCAGTCAGTGAAGGGAACCGGGAACAGAGGTCATGGATGCTCTCGTCCTTCCCTGGCCAAAGGACATTCTGTTGTACATGTTTCTGCCTTGGCCGTTGGTCGGCAATGTTCTGTGTCGCATCGAAGCTCATCCGGGCAAAGTAGTGCTGGTGGCGCCAGAATGGCCGCATCGCCCATGCTTTGGTTGCGAATGTTTTGGCCTTTTTACAGGCAGGACTGTCAAAAGGGTTGGCCTTTAATTCCCTAAGAGTCCAGGTGGTGGCCCTTGGTTGCTTTCGAGGTGAGGTAAGGTACAGGGCATTGCCCTGGCATCCCATCCAGATGTGGTTCGCTTTTTGCGTGGCTGTCAAGCATTTGTGTCCTCCTGTTTGGAACCCTTGTCCCTCGTGGAAGTTAAATCTGGCTCTCTGCGCCCTTTGTAAAGCGCCTTTCGAGCTGTTGAAGCGAGCGACACTGAAAGATCTGACATTGAAAGTGGTCTTCCTCATGGCTATCTCCTCAGCGAGGTGTGTGTCGGAGCTACAGGCCCTGTCTTGCAGGGAGCCCTTCTTACGGATTACAGACGCAGGAGTCACCTTGCGGATGGTGCTCTCCTTTCTCCCGAAGATGGTGTCCTCTTTCCATTTGAATCAGTCAGTGGAGTTCCCTTCCTTTGCAGACTTGGATTCTTCTGCTCCCGAGTCTAGGATCTAAGGAAATTGGACGTGAAACAAGTGCTGTTGCGTTACTTAGAAGTTACGAACAGTTTCCGTCTTTCAGACCATCTTTTTGTCCTATGGAGTGGCTGGCTAAATGAGGCTATTATCTCTGCATACCTAGTTCAGGGCCATCCAGTTCCGGTTGGTCTTCAGGCTCATTCTACTCGATCGCAAGCAGCTTCATGGGCAGAATGTCAACAAGTGTCGCCGCAGGAAATTTGCAGGGCGGCTACTTGGAAATCTGCACACACTTTTGCCAAGCATTATTGCCTTGATGTCCGGGCCCCAGAGCCTGATTCTTTTGGGGCTAGTGTGCTCCGAGCAGGACTCTCTCAGTCCCATCCTAGTTAGGGAAGCTTTGGTACATCCCAGGAGTCTGGACTGATCTGGGTACGTACAGGGAAAGCAAAATTGGTTCTTACCTGCTAATTTTCATTCCTGTAGCACCAGTCCAGAGTCCTGCCCATTTCAGTGTTGGGAGTAACGGAGAGTCCACTCAGTCATTGGTTATTTCTATTCTGCAGATTTATCAGATGTTATTATGCTGTATGTCCCACTTACAGGGTGTGAGTATGGGCATGTTTCATTTGTTACGTTACAGATTTACATTCCCTCTGCTCTTTGGTGGGAAGTTGTGTTATAATGGAAGTTATGGTTTAACCTTTATGCTTGGGTACAGTGTAATACTGACAGACTTTAGGTGGCACCTCAGAGTATAGGGCAAAGTCCGTTCAAACTTCTCTGTCTCCATCTGCTGGAGGGGAGGCAAAATCCAGGAGTCTGGACTGATCCGTGGTACTACAGGAACGAAAATTAGCAGGTAAGAACCAATTTTCCGGGGGGCGTGATGACATCACCAGCAAGTATGGCTGCCTAGAACGCGAGCTCCTGGTGAAACCTGTGAAATCCGCTTACATCTCCTACATCCATCTTTAACTTGTGCTCTCAAAGTGAAAAACCAGTGTCTTACGACTCACGCGCAAAAATCTAGATCTCCAGCAATTCTCTTATTCGAAATCGGAGGGAGATCCCATCGAGCCGAGTCCAGAGCCAGGCCCCAAGTGGAGCCCGAGAGGCTGAGCCTGACCATGTTGCACCAGCGGACCTCTCTGAATTACCCTCTCTGTCGGAGTTGAGGGAATGTTTTATAGAATTACCCTCAGATCTAAAACAGCACAAACAGCACTTACTTCAGTCGATCTCCGAAATAAAGGAGGATCTGGCCACAATGAGAACGAGGGTTGACGAACTCGACATCAGAATGGAGCGGCAGGAGGATCTTCTACAGAAAACGGGAGAGGAGCAGCGCATGAGTCGGGTGGAACAAATGGCTCTCGCGGAGAAAATAGAGGATCTAGAAAACCGGTCCCGCCGTAACAACATCCGAATTTGCGGTGTGCCGGAACAGCAGGAGTACATTGATTGTCACGCAGTGGCGTCAGATATTTTCCGCTTCCTCATGGCCTCTACATCAACAGAAGGGGCAGCAGAAACGGCAGCCCCATCAACCTTCAGAATTGAGAGGGCACATTGCACTCAAGGCCCGAAAACAAGGGAGAAACCAAGGGATATCCTGATATGTCTGCAATCATACCAAGAAAAAGAACAGCTATATACTGCGGCCAGAAAACAGCGAGAATGGCTGTGGGAAGGCCACAAAATCTGTATCGACAATGATCTGGCAGCGGCAACCCTGCGTAAAAGATTCGAACTGCCTGCAGCGACCAGAGCTCTCCAGGAGCACAGTACCAGGTACTGCTGGACATTTCCTTTTGGACTCATGTTTACCACACATGGTCCTACTTATAGAGGTAAAAATTTAGCAGCGGCAAAAAAAAAGCCTTTATCAAAGCAAATCTACCATTTACCCTTCCTGCTGGGTGGCCAGAGGAAATCCCATATAGAATGGCCTCCACCCCTCGTTGGCAGAGGGTGGGCAACACCAAACGATTGGAACACCAAAAATTGACCCCCTCCTCTCACCAAAAAGAAGGCCGACGGGACCAGAGCAACAGCGACTGGAGAACTAAGTTGAACATCAGACCAGACAGGAAAGACTAGATGACTATATGTGCATAACACAGGATTAAACTCAAAAATCTAGGCAGATTCAGTGAAGTAACTGAAACTCAAGAGCAGACCATGGCTGGAATAAACCAGCAGTTATGCCTGGGACCAATGACATGAAAACACTGGGAATCGGCTTACTTGCTGGAGTGAACCACTCCCACGCCAGGAGGTATCCGGGAAGTGGATACAGTAAAACTGGGAGGGAGGTACGGGAAGGGAGGGGGGTTATGCCCATGAGCTATGTTTATCTTAGGTATTGTGTAATTGTTTTAAGGTTACTGGAAGGGGAAGGACAGAATGGTCTTATGAAGGGGGATGAGGGAATAGGATGGCGTTGAAATTGTGGTCCCTTAATGTGAAGGGCCTAAATTCTCATAAAAAGCGGCAGTTATTGCAGTGAGCGCTAACGCAACAGCAGGTATCCATCACTCTGATCCAGGAAACCCATCTGCGCAAGCACCACGAAAGGGTGTTACAAGTGAAGGGGTACACTAACTCTTATCTCACGGCCAGCACAAGAGGTACAAAGTATGCAGGAGTGGGCATTCTCATAGCACAGCATGTCACTTATGAGTATCTATCTCACATGGCCGATGCATTAGGGCGCTATATTATATTGAAAATACAGATAGATAAGGTATTTACCATAATTAATGTATATGCACCAAACACCTCCCCTTTTAACCGGCATGGTTAAAAGGGGAGGTGAAAGAAGCTATTTTAGCCAAAAGATCTTCATTCAAAAATTGGAAGAAGGATCCAACAGAAGAAAATAGGATAAAGCATAAACGTTGGCAAGCTAAATGTAAGACATTGATAAGACAGGCTAAGAGAGAATTTGAAAAGAAGTTGGCTGTAGAGGCAAAAACTCACAGTAAAAACTTTTTTAAATATATCCGAAGCAGAAAGCCTGTGAGGGAATCATTTGGACCATTAGATGATCGAGGGGTTAAAGGGGCATTTAGAGAAGATAAGGCCATCGTAGAAAGATTAAATGATTTCTTTGCTACGGTGTTTACTGAAGAGGATGTTGGGGAGGTACCCGTAATGGAGAAGGTTTTCATGGGTAACGATTCAGATGGACTGAATCAAATCACGGTGAACCTAGAAGATGTGGTAGGCCTGATTGGCAAACTGAAGAGTAGTAAATCACCTGGACCGGATGGTATACATCCCAGAATTCTGAAGGAACTAAAAAATGAAATTTCAGACCTATTAGTAAAAATTTGTAACTTATCATTAAAATCATCCATTGTACTTGAAGACTGGAGGATAGCAAATGTAACCCCAATATTTAAAAAGGGCTCCGGGGCGATCCGGGAAACTACAGACCGGTTAGCCTGACTTCAGTGCCAGGAAAAATAGTGGATAGTGGAAAGTGTTCTAAACATCAAAATCACAGAACATATAGAAAGACATGGTTTAATGGAACAAAGTCAGCATGGCTTTACCCAGGGCAAGTCTTGTCTCACAAATCTGCTTCACTTTTTTGAAGGAGTTAATAAACATGTGGATAAAGGTGAACCAGTAGATATAGTATACTTGGATTTTCAGAAGGCATTTGACAAATTTCCTCATGAGAGGCTTCTAGGAAAAGTCATGGGATAGGTGGCGATGTTCTTTCGTGGATTGCAAACTGACTAAAAGACAGGAAACAGAGAGTAGGATTAAATGGACAATTTTCTCAGTGGAAGGGAGTGGACAGTGGAGTGCCTCAGGGATCTGTATTGGGACCCTTACTTTTCAATATATTTATAAATGATCTGGAAAGAAATATGACGAGTGAGATAATCAAATTTGCAGATGACACAAAATTGTTCAGAGTAGTTAAATCAGAAGCAGATTGTGATAAATTGCAGGAAGACCTTGTGAGACTGGAAAATTGGGCATCCAAATGGCAGATGAAATTTAATGTGGATAAGTGCAAGGTGATGCATATAGGGAAAAATAACCCATGCTATAATTATACAATATTGGGTTCCATATTAGGTGCTACAACCCAAGAAAGAGATCTAGGTGTCATAGTGGATAGCACATTGAAATCGTCGGTTCAGTGTGCTGCGGCAGTCAAAAAAGCAAACAGAATGTTGGAAATTATTAGAAAGGGAATGGTGAATAAAACGGAAAATGTCATAATGCCTCTGTATCGCTCCATGGTGAGACCGCACCTTGAATACTGTGTACAGTTCTGGTCGCCGCATCTCAAAAAAGATATAATTGCGATGGAGAAGGTACAGAGAAGGGATACCAAAATGATAAGGGGAATGGAACAACTCCCCTATGAGGAAAGACTAAAGAGATTAGGACTTTTCAGCTTGGAGAAGAGACAACTGAGGGGGGGATATTATAAAGATGTTTAAAATCATGAGAGGTCTAGAACGGGTAGATGTGAATCGGTTATTTACTCTTTCGGATAATAGAAAGACTAGGGGGCACTCCATGAAGTTAGCATGGGTCACATTTAAAACTAATCGGAGAAAGTTTTTTTTTACTCAACGCACAATTAAACTCTGGAATTTGTAGCCAGAGAATGTGGTTAGTGCAGTTAGTATTGCTGTGTTTAAAAAAGGATTGGATAAGTTCTTGGAGGAGAAGTCCATTACCTGCTATTAAGTTCACTTAGAGAATAGCCACTGCCATTAGCAATGGTTACATGGAATAGACTTAGTTTTTGGGTACTTGCCAGGTTCTTATGGCCTGGATTGGCCACTGTTGGAAACAGGATGCTGGGCTTGATGGATCCTTGGTCTGACCCAGTATGGCATTTTCTTATGTTCTTATGTTGCGTTCTATAGATGAAATGTTAACACACTAAGCAGGGGCAACTTCTATGGGGTGGAGATCACAACTTGGTATGCAATCCCATGGTGGATACATCCAACAGCAGGAATGCGGGAAGCTGGAAAGCCACATCAGAACTGACCACGCTCAAGCATACTTGGAGTGACAGATAACTGGAGACAATGTAATCAGACGTCTAGAGCATGCACTTTTTACTCAAACCCCCACAACACCTGCTCAAGAATCAATTTTATTCTTATTGATAAGGGGTTACAAAATCAAGTAACAGAAGTGGGAGTAGGGGATATTACATGGACAGATCACGCCCTGGTGTGGGCCTCCGTATTGATAGCACCAACAGAAACGGGATTGAGGTATTGGAGATTACGTGATGATCTGCTAGGGGACTCCGCTAAATGCACATTAGTGAATGAATCCCTTCAGGACTTTTACAGGTTCAGTGACAGCAGTAGGCTCTTTATGGGAATGCTCTAAAATAGTTATGAGAGGACGTTTTATGGCAATGGCTACGGCCTTCAGGAAAAAGAAGGAACAGCACAGAACTGAGTTGCTTTGCACTTTGAGCTCTTTAACGCAACAACACGCTCACGATTTTAATGATACTATATTGCAGAAACTGTGTTATTCATACGGAATTAAATTTGCTAGATTCTTCACGCATTGCACATGCCCTGGAATGCACTAAGCAAAGGTATTTTGAGGGCCTTAACAAGGCTGGTAGGATTTTAGCTAGGCAACTGAAGCAACGTGCCATCCAGAATATAGGAAAGATCAAGGATACTAATGGGCAGCTGTTAACTACAACTCAGGACATCAGGGACTGTTTTACTAAATTCTACTTCCTCTTATACAGTAGAGATGATGCAATTACTACCGCCTCCGTAGCCCTGTATTTACAATCAGTATTGCTGCCCGATCTTTCCGAACAACAACAAGCTTTTCTTGATGAACCTATCAGCATCATGGAAGTACAGGCTGCCATTAAGGATTTAAATTCACATAAACAAACCCTCACTCAAACAACTATTTAACCCATTTTTTGTTTTTATATATATATTATATTTTTATGATATTTTTAATCACTCACAAGTAATAGTTTGATCATTTCAAAGCATTCTTTAACCACGTTTTTCACACTCACTTGATAGTCTCAAAAAGACTTCTAAACAAATATTTAAAAGGTGTAAGGTGATGCTTCATAAAATTTCAGGGCACCATCCAGGTGTACCGTACTTAATCTTTGTTTAATCATGAGCACCACTGTCCACCTTATAGTCCTTTTGTTTATTTTTTCAAAAAAGGTTTTCTTGTCATTTTATACTTGTTCAAAAAAACCTCCTCATCCAAAAGTGTGAAAAACACAACAACAGAAAGGCACAGTTCACCAAAACCACATTCATGCAACTTATAGCAATACCCGATATGCATAGACAAGTGTCAGTGAAAGGGATAAATAGTTGTTTGAGTGTGGGTTTGTTTATGTGAATTTACTGGGATTACCCCCACTTTGTGTGGATTGGGAGTTTTTTGGGATTAAGGATTTAAAAGCAGGAAAGTCCCCAGGGCTCGATGGTTTCATGGGGTAGCTATTACAAGAAATGTACTGCTCAGATTGTGGGCCCCCTTACTGATTTTTTTAAATAGTCTAAGGAAGGGAGATCCATTTCCCGCTCATTCGAATGTGGCTGGCATCACGATCATTGCGAAGCCTGGGAGAGACCCCTCGCAGTGTGGGTCATATTGTCCAATTTCTCTAATTAATATCAATTAAAAAATATTAGTGAAGGTGTTTAGCCACTTGCCTTAACATTATCCTCCCCGAATTAGTTAACAGAGAATGGCAGCGGACAGTGTCCGTAAAGTCACATTCTATGGTGGGCTAAAAAAGAGAAGATACTTCTCCTCCTATTAGCTATAGATGCTGAAAAAGCATTCCATTTAGTTCACTGGGCATTTCTATTTGCCACTTTGGAAAAAATGAGCTTTAGGCTCATGTTTCTTCAGTGGGTCAAAAGTCTATATCAAGATCCAGTCACCAGGATAAAGGTCAATGGGGGGATATGGAGACTTATTTGCTGTACAAAGAGGGACGTGACAAGGCTGTCCCCTGTCCCCACTATTATTCGTCCTTTTTTTTGGAGCTTTTTGCCACCAGGGTTAGGGACTCAGTTCGGATTGAGGGAGTGCGGATGGGAAACCTACATTTAAAAATCTCCCTTTTTGCGGATGACATCTTACTGACTATTACAAACCCGGTTGAATCACTTCAAGGCGTAGCTGCTGAGATGCATGCCTTTAGCGCTGTATCTGGCTTTAAGATTGACCTAGACAAATCCGAAATTCTAAATATTTCCACTGACCAGGCTGTTGTACATAATTTGAGACGACATAACCCTTTTAAATTGGCCTCAAAATCGATTAAATATTTAGGAGTCCACACTGGCCCTGATGTAAGTGGCCTATTCCAACTTAATTATACGCCTTTGCATCATGCTATTCAGAGAGACATCCAAAAATGGGATAGAGAATAGTTCTCCTGGCTGGGGTGCTTCAGAGAGAGAGACATCCAAAAATGGGATAGAGAACAGTTCTCCTGGCTGGGGCACATTGCTATAGTGAAAATGAATGTGCTGCCTAGGTTTCTGTACTTGTTCTTTACTACCGGTATTCCTCAGCTCAGCTATACTACGCTCCTGGCAAAAAATTCTGTTCGACTTCATTTGGCGCAAGCGACCCCTAGACTGTCCAGACGATTGCTTTATCAGCCCCGGGACAGGGGAGGGCTAGAAGTACCCCATTTAGAATGGTACTATGTGGCAGTGCAACTTACAGCAATACCCGATATGCATAGACAAGTGTCAGTGAAACAATGGGTATCCTTTGAAGAACAGATTGCAGGGGGAATGCCCTTATTGGCGATGGTTTGGCAGCACTTGAGTTTTAACGGGAAACTTGTCTGTCGCTTGAAACGACTATGAAACTCTGGTTTAAATGGAAAGACCGATTGGTAGGCAATAGAACATATTTCTACTCCACTTCACTTCTCTCTCATCATGCCCAATTCCCAGCAGGTCAACTTAACCAGTCTTTTCGGGAATGGCGTAAAAAAGGTATCACAAAGAGAGAGCATTTCTCACAGGACAAGCAGGATGGTAGTCCTCACATATGGGTGACATCATCAGGATGGAGCCCAATCACGGAAATCTTCTGTCACAGTTTCCAGAACTTTGACTGGCCCCTACTGGGCATGCCCAACATGGCACTAACCCTGCAGCCAGCAGGGGTCCCCCCATCAGTCTTCTTTTTTTCCGTGCAGCAGTAGCCTCACGGTAAAGGAGCTCTGAAGAGATTCCTGACAGGAATTTTCCTCACGGAATTATTAAAAGTTAAATTGCCCCACAGGGTCCCTCCTCTAACTTTTCTCTGACCGCGGTACTCCGATAAATTTTTACCCATTTTTCCATCGATTACCGGTGAGTTTGGCCCTCGCGGCCTACTGGCCGTCGACCGTACCGCGGCTTGATCTTTTTCAATAGCCATGGTGTCGGGGTTCTGTCAGTGCCCGGACTGTTCTCGCACCATATCTATCACAGACCACGATGGAGTCTGTGTAATGTGTTTAGGCCGTGAGCATGATGTCCTGACTTGCACCAAATGTGCCCTCATGACACCAAAAGGTCACAAAGCCAGAATGGCAAAGATGGAACTCCTCTTCCGTGCTCAAACCCCGTCTCCATCCATTGCATCGACTTCGTCGGAGCCGGCACCGTCGACTTCGTGCCAGCATCGACTACCGACTGATGACAGACGGCCATCGACACCCTCTACTCCCCCTCAGGATCGAGGGGATCGCAGGGAAAACCATCGCCATCGACACCGTAAGACTCTGACCATCGAGGGAGCGAAATCATCGACCTCGCCATCGTCCGAGCCGCCGAAGAAGCCCTGTCCAGGAAAGGCACCGACCATTCCTGCGACCGGGTCACCGAGGCAACCCTCACCAGATCGGGGTTTGGGAGCCGCAATTCCGCCTATAAAGGTCCCTCCGGCTATGCCTCTGCTTCCCTCTTCTGTACCGGAGCCGGGGCTGCGTGCTCCAGGTCTCCGAGAAGAACTGGACCGGCTGGTTCAGGAGGCCATCGACAAGGCGATGGCCAGGTTCCTTTGGCACCGACACCAATTGTGGAACCTGCCATCGACCCAATTCCAGCAGCGCTGGCACCGCTGCTATCCAGAATGGAGGCGCTGATGGCCACCTTTCCACTGATGGATCCCGGGTCTCCGATCGCTCTGATGCCCTCACCGATGACAGCATCATCGGGAGGAGAAACACCGTTCTGCATCCTTCCATCGGGTGTGTTACCTCAGCCATCGATGCCGATACGTCCCTCGCCATCGATTCATCCATCGGTGCCGTTACATTCGGCGCCACAGAGTCATCCATTGATACCCTTGATGCCTGCACCGGTGCCTTCGATGTCATCATCGGTGCCTCCGGCGATTCCTCCGATTTTTTCGGAGCCTAGACTGGGACCCTCAGGTATCCAAACCCCTTCACTTCCTAAAGGGAAGTCTGCTGATCCTTATGACACTTGGGGTGATGATACTTCATCAGACACCGATGACTTACCTTCACCACCTTCTCCCACTGAGAGTAGAAAGCGTTCTCCTCCAGAGGACCTCTCATTTATAAATTATGTGAAGGAAATGTCCTTTTCAACTACAGAAGGAACAGGATGATAGGCACCAGATGATGGAGTTACTCCAATTCCTGGATGCCCCCAAGATGATCACCTCTATTCCCATTCATCAGGTCCTTCTTGATCTCCTCAAAAAGAACTGGGAAAATCGTGGATCAGTTGCTCCAGTACACAGAAAAGCTGACACCACTTATTTAGTTTAGTCAGCCCCAGGCTTTCAAAAATCCCAGCTTGACCACCACTCAGTTGTGGTAGAGTCTGCACAAAAGAGGGAAAAAAGGTCAAAACCTCACTCGTCTACCCCTACTGCTAAGGAACAAAAATTCCTAGACAACATTGGTCGACGAGTATTCCAAGGGGCCATGCTCATCTCCCGAATTGCTGCCTATCAGCTTTATATGGCCCAATATAACAGGGTCATCTTTAAGCAGATACAAGGCTTCTCAGATTCCCTACTTCAACAATTCCAAGACCAGCTACAAACCCTTGTAAGCAAAAGATTTGAGTCAGGCAAGCATGAGATTCGAACATCTTATGAGATTTTTGACACCTCTACCAGAGTGTCTGTAGCTGCTATCTCGGCAAGACGGTGGGCCTGGCTCAAGTCTTCTGACCTTTGCCCAGAGGTGCAAGACCGGTTGTCCAACCTACCATGTATAGGAGATAATCTGTTCGAAGAACAGATCCAGCGGATGGTGGCTGAATTAAAAGACCATCATGAGACCCTCAAACAGCTCTCTTCAATGCCTTCCGACTTCTCCTCAAAGCAGCCCTTCAGAAAGGACTCTAAGAAGTCGTTCTACCGTCCAAGGAAGGCCTACCCACCACCAGCCAGGTCCCGTGCTACGAGACCTTATCAAAAACCTCAGCCTCGCCAAGCCCGAAAACAAAAACCACAAGCCGCTCCCCAGCCAGGGCCTGCTTCAGGTTTTTGACTTCCGCTTGGAGAGCAGCAGCCAGATTCCTCTGCCAAGCATACCAGTGGGAGGTTGATTGTGCCATTTTCACAACATGTGGCATTCAATCACATCCGACCAGTGGGTATTGGCAATCATGGCTCAGGGTTACCATCTGAACTTTCTCGCCCTGCCACCAAACTCCCCACCTCTGCAGACGTGGAGAACTACTGACCACTCCATTCTTCTGGATCAAGAGGTTTCCTTCCTTCTCCAGTCAAGAGCAATAGAACCCGTTCCGCACTCGCAGCAAGGCCTAGGGTTCTATTCCCGGTACTTTCTGATCCTCAAAAAATAGGGGGGTATTCATCCAATTCTGGACCTATGTGCTCTCAACAAGTACCTCCAGTGGGAAAAGTTCAAGATGGTAACCTTGGGATCGCTTCTACCTATTCTACAAAGAGGAGACTGGCTCTGCTCTCTGGACCTCCAGGACGCATACACCCACATTGCGATAACTCCAGCTCATCGCAAGTACCTGAGGTTTCTAGTAGGCCTCAAGCACTGTCAATATCGAGTGCTTCCATTCGGCCTAGCATCTGCACCACGAGTCTTTTACCAAATGCCTCGTAGTTGTTGCAGCTTTCCTCAGAACCCAGGGTGTTCACATCTACCCCTATCTGGACGACTGGTTAATCAGGGCTCCAATTCAGCAAACTGCTTGGTCGTCCCTTGATTTAACTCTACACACACTAATTTGCTAGGATTTCTCGTCAATTACGACAAATCCTACTTAGTCTCATCTCAAACCTTGTTGTTCATTGGGGCAGACTTGGACACCTTGTAGGCAAAGGCTTTTCTGCCTCAGCAACGAGCACTAGCTCTCGTGTCTCTCGCTCATCAGTTACAGTCTCAGCACACTGCGACTGCTCGCCAATTTCTTGTCCTTCTGGGACACATGGTGTCCTCAGTCCATGTCACACCAATAGCCCGCTTGGCCATGAGACTCATGCACTGGACTCTCAGGTCACAATGGATTCAAGCTATTCAGCCTCTGTCTGCCATTGTCCACATCACCAACTCAATCCGTCTGTCTCTCGCCTGGTGGAAAAATCAGACCAATCTCCTCCAGGGAGTGCCCTTTCAGGTTCCAAATCCTCAAGTCATTCTCACCACTGACGCTTCCAACCTCGGGTGGGCAGCCCACGTGGCCGATCTGCAGACACAAGGATCTTGGTCTCCAGAGGAAGCCAAACACCAAATAAATTTCCAAGAGCTTCGAGCAATGCGATATGCTCTCAGGGCTTTTCAGGATCGCCTGTCAAATCAGGTCATCCTAATTCAGATGGACAACCAGGTGGCCAAGTGGTACATCAACAAGCAGGGAGGCACAGGCTCTTTCCTTCTGTGTCAGGAAGCTGCGCAGATTTGGGCAGAAGCTCTCTCCCACTCGATGTACCTCAGGGCCACCTACTTGCCGGGAGTGGACAATGTTTTAGCAGATAAGCTGAGTCGCGTCTTCCAACCGCACGAGTGGTCTCTCAACCCCTCGGTAGCGAACTCCATCTTCCAACCATGGGGATATCCTCAGACAGACTTCTTTGCGTCCCCTCAGAACCACAAAGTGGACAACTACTGCTCCCTCATTCAGAGCGAACACTCTCAGCCCAGAGATGCAGTCTCCCTCTCATGGGCAACTGGCCTGCTATATGCATTCCCTCCACTTCCTCTTCTCTCGAAGACTCTCGTGAAGCTTCGTCAGGACAAGGGAACCATGATCCTGATAGCACCTCACTGGCCGCGCCAAGTGTGGTTTCCCATACTTCAGGATCTCTCCATCCGCAGGCACATTCCCTTGGGGAAGGACCCACTTCTGATCACTCAAAACGACAGGTGCCTACACCATCCCAATCTTCAAGCCTTGTCCCTGACGGCATGGATGTTGAAAGGTTAATCCTTCAGCCACTTAACCTTTCAGATCCAGTTTCCTGTGTCTTGTGTCACGGAAGCCTTCCACGAGAAAATCTTACTCTTACAAATGGAAACAGTTCACATCATGGTGCTCTTCTCAGTCCCTTGACCCCTTTTCCTGTCCAATCCCAAAGTTTTTGGACTATCTCTGGCATCTGTCAGTCAGGTCTCAAGACATCTTCCATCAGAATGCATGTCAGTGCAGTAGCCACCTTCCATAAAGGTGTCTGGGATGTTCCTATATCAGTACAACCCCTTGTAACACGCTTTTTGAAGCGCTTGCTCCATATCAAGCCACCACCATGTCCTCCAGCCCCTTCTTGGTGCCTTAACCTAATTCTCGGTCGGCTCATGAAACCACCATTCGAGCCTCTTCACTCCTGTGATCTAAAATATCTCACGTGGAAAGTGATCTTCCTTTTGGCTATCACTTCAGCTCGCAGGGTTAGTGAGTTACAGGCCCTAGTTACCTATCCGCCTTACACTAAACTCCTGCAGGACTGGGCGGTACTTCGCACTCACCCTAAATTCTTACCAAGGGAGTGTCGGATTTTCATTTAAACCAATCCATCATACTACCTACCTTTTTTCCCAGGCCCCATGCCAACCCAGGAGAACAGGCTCTGCATACCCTTGACTGCAAACGGGCTCTAGCGTTCTACCTAGACCGAACAGTTGCCCACAGGAAGAGTACTCAGTTATTCATCTCTTTCCACCCCAACAAATTAGGGCAACCTTTAAGTAAGCAGACTCTCTCCTCTGGTTGGCGGACTGCATATCCTTTTGCTATCAGCAAGCGGGCATTCCTTTTCAAGGTCGTGTTAAAGCACACTCTGTGAGGGCCATGGCGACTTCAGTAGCACACCTACGATCGGTGCCGCTTCCTGACATTTACAGGGCTGCCACCTGGAGTTCTCTCCATACCTTCGCAGCCCACTATTGCTTGGACAAAGCCGGAAGACAAGATTCCATCTTCGGCCAGTCTGTCCTGTGTAACCTATTTCCAACATGACATAACTACACCCTTCCGCCTGTCCGGTGGGGTTCAGGATGCCCTCTACCAAATTCCACCCCAGTTGTTTTGCCTGTTGCATGCTGTTTGGTACATTTGGTGCATGTTCGGACATCCTCAGCTCGGTACTCACCCATATGTGAGGACTACCATCCTGCTTGTCCTGTGAGAAAGCAAATGTTGCTTACCTGTAACAGGTGTTCTCACAGGACAGCAGGATGTTAGTCCTCACGAAACCCGCCCGCCACCCCGGGGTGTTGGGTTCATTACGTTTTGTTGTTTTATTTTTCGGCACTGCCTGTAGCTTTCAAATAAGACTGAAGGGGGACCCCTGCTGGCTGCAGGGTTAGTGCCATGCTAGGCATGCCCAGTAGGGGCCAGTCAAAGTTCTTGAAACTTTGACAGAAGTTTTCCGTGATTGGGCTCCATCCTGATGATGTCACCCATATGTGAGGACTAACATCCTGCTGTCCTGTGAGAACACCTGTTACAGGTAAGCAACATTTGCTTTCCTAAGTGAGGGATCTGTAATGTCATGGCCAAAGTTGCAAACCTCTCACCAACTGCCAGCTAGGGACTTTCTTGCAGGATACCAACTTTTCCATTTTCTGAGAACATCTTATATTATGTCCTCCCTTAGCCAAGGAAAAACTTTACTCGAGCATTATTGTGAGGACATAGATAAGAAAAAGGGTATGGTTTCTAAACTATATGTTATGTTGCTTGGCACTGAGACACAACCCTTCCCACATACTACAGCATGGGAAATAGACCTGGGACATCCCCTCTCAGTAGAGGAGTGGACCCAGATGTATATGGCAGCCTGGAAATGCTTGATCTCTGCCACCTTACAAGAGAATTGTTATGTTAACCTGCTGGTATATTACACCACATAAATTGCATCGTAGATACCCACATCAGTGATTTGTGTTGGTGCAAGTGTGGCGCTCTTCCATATGTGGTGGTCTTGCATGCATGTGCATAGCCTACGGGAAGTGGTAGCAACGTGGAATGAAGGCATCCTGGGCTTGCATAGCCTCCTGGACGCTGGCTTTATATTACTGCACCACCCTCACCAAGCGCTGGAGAAACCACAGACTCAATTTTGTCAACAAGTTTTTATTGCAACCAGGTTAGCAATTACAAGCAATTGGAAACAGGCTGACATTCCATCTCTGCGTGTTATACAACAAAAAGGAACATCTTTACTGTAGAATGGCAGCTGTTATGGCGCAACTACATAACACTTCATTCTCATTCAAGTCAACTTGGACACCATACCTACAATGGGAAAAAGCAGCCCCCCTTTAGGAGTAGTACTTGAAATCATGGACCTGTTTGCTTAGTCTATATCTCCTTATTCAGTTGTTGCACCTTCCTCATGCAGAACGATAAGAGGACTAAAGTATTGTTTAGGTGAGCTCCTGGGGAAAAGGGGGGATATTTGTTCCAAGGATATGGCATGTTCTTATTTTACTGTTTTGTTGATTTTAAATGCAATAAAATTATAAATTAAAAAAAAAAAAGAACCAATTTTCCTATTGAATTTGCCTGTGACCTCGCGTCACAGGTGCGGTCACAGCAGCTACAGCTGCAGGGAGGTGCTAGTGCCACATCCTGATTTTGGCAGCTTTCTGTTCTATCTATTCACTGTTTCAGGAAGATAGGACCAGGCACTTGTACTGTTTGTGGTAGGACCACAGAAAAGATACAAGAATGCCACTCCCACATGTGTCTTGTCAGTGGGCATGCACCTCTTATGCTTCTTGTTTGCCCACAGTAAAGCACTGTAAAATGTACTGTTCTTCATTTCATTCTCTTTGTTTTTCTCCTTAAAGTGCAACTGTGTGACGGAGCTGACCACTCTGCTACTTCTGAACTTCGAGCATTTTTTTTGCCATGTAAGTTCTAAATTACTAATACTGTGTACTTCATAAGGCCTTCTTTCTGTGCCGTTTGCTGGTACATGCCTTGCTGTCTGTGTGTGGTACTGCTGAGATACACATGTGTTTATGAATTTTTGAAGGACAGGAATTTTATAAAATCTAAGGGCCAGATATACTAAGCTGCATTTTTTTTTTTTTATTCCTCATAGACAGGACCAGATGGACTAACAGTTTTCTCTCATCTTGAGAACAATGTACCCAATACGGTACAATGTGATTGTACCGTATTGGGTTGTTTTTTTTAATAATGATAGAATTTGTTAGATTTCCTAGCGTGTAGCCAGATGGACTCAGGACCAATGGGTTATGTGCTCCCCTGCTAGCAGATAGAGACGGAGTCAGGTTTTAAAGCTGACTACACCCTAGATATACCCCTGCAGTGACCTCAGCCTTCAGTATCTCTCCGTCTCCTAGCAGATGTGGACGCTATTCCCACACCAGCAGTGGTGTTTAGCAGGATTTTACCTTTAAATTGGAAGGAAGATTGAGCCCCGCTCTCCTGCGGTGATACCCAATGGTCCCTCCCCCAGTTGAGAATTCCTGAGGTGATTTCTGAGATCACTCAGAGGTGTGCCTTGGTCCGGTAGCTGGCTCCTGGCGTGGACTTTGCTGCTGAAACAGCTGAAAGGCAGTGAGTGCAGAAGCCAAGCATGGCAGTGAAGGTCTAAGCCCTCTCCCCCAACAGCCGGAGACCGTCTCTGTACTCAGCCAGTAAGTGCTGAGCCCAGGTAAGTAGAGAAGAGCTCCTCTGATCCAGAGACATGGAAGGGCTTCGGTAAGTCTTTCCTCCGGTCTCCCTGCTGGGCACGCCGTACCAACATAGTTTCCAATCCCGTTCGGGCAAGGGAAGGGGGTTTCTGAGTGGGTTGAGCTAGGCAGGCTCAGTGGTCTCTCCACGTGGCGATCCATAGTGGCGCCATCTTGCGCACGGTTCGGTGCGGTTCCATTTTCCCCATTCGGCCATCGGTATGTGTGATGCAGGCCTAACGTGCATGTACATACTTGCATAACTGCGCACAGAAGCACATGCATACCTTAGTGCACAACCGGCTGCTTAGATCTACGTGCACCAAGATGAGTCTGTGCGCGCTTGAGAGGCATTAACCAGCTAAACGCACAAACTACAGAGGAAGGCCCCAGTGCAAAGACGCTCGTTCGACATCCCTTTCCGCGGCCTGCCATATTAGGGCTGCACAGTCTGACCTGGAATCCTACCTGTGTCAGCACTGTGAGGAAACCCAGGGAGGGCTGGACTTTCAGAACTTTTCCAAGTCCGGCCCATCCCAGTCAGAGGACAGGTCAGACACGACGTTATCTGGCAGCACCCCAGACCTGAGCAGTTCCGAGACTGCATCCTCCCTGGGAGAGGGCAGCTCAGCGCCCCCTACCCCGGTTTCTCCTGGGCCAAACATGGACCTGGCGGCCTTCTCTTGCTTGGAAATTTTTCAGGGCCTCCAACCCTTTGTTCAGGCGCAGTCAGCCCCTGCCTGGATTGAGCCCCAACTGTGAAGGCCTCGCCCTCCCAGCCCTGTCAGCATGCCTCGGGACATGCCTCGCCTCACCAAGGGTATCCCTGACAGGGACCCAGACACTACAGACGACAATGGGGATTCATTGGAGGACGAAGAAATCCCTCCAGGCCTGGAGCCATACCAGACCATGCTTCGATTTCTCCACAGAGATGAATTATCAGCCCCAGTCTCCCAGACTGAAAAATGGGAGTTCCAGTCACAGACCCTATATCGGAGCCAAAGAAGAACCCCATCCTGGTGTCCCTAGGGAAAGCCACCTGCAATTTCCCAATGCTGGAAGCCATCCAGGAATTGATTTGACCTGGAATGAGATGCCCCGGAAGCAAGTTTTAAGGGAGGTCAGGCCTTGTATCCTCTGGACTCAGCAATCAGGGAACCCCTGCGTTTCCTGAAAGTGGACAGTCTGGTCTGTGCTGTCTCGAAGTGAGCAACCATCCCTCTAGAGGGAGGAGAGGCCTTGAAGGATGCTCATGACAGGCAGCTGGAATCCATCCTTAAGCAAGCTTTTCACATGACAGCAATGACACTGCAGATTGCTTCTTGCTGTGCCCTGATGGCTCACTTGTGTCTGCTTCTCTTGAGAGAGGCAGATAGCTTTGGGACACATGCCGGAGAGGCGATCAAACCCGCTGCAGCCTTCCTGGTGGATGCAAGCTTGGACCTAGTGCGTACCTCAGCCAGAGGAGTAGCCTTAGTAGGTGTGGCCAGAAGATAGCTATGGTTGCGAAACTGGTTAGCGGACGCAACTTCCAAGGTGAACCTCCCAAAGATACCCTTTAAGGGATCACTCCTATTTGGAAGTAAATTGGAGCAGCTGGCCAGTAAATGAGGGGAATCTCCAGTGCCCCGGCTACCAGAAGATAAGAAAAAGAGGTTACAGTGCCCCTCACCCATGAGGGGTTGGGCCAGGGGCTCCCAGTGCTTTCCAGCCCTACAGAAACTTGTCATTTCGGTCATCTTGGCTCTCGGGAAGGTCTCAGTCCTTTCGCTACAGACAACCAAAAAGAGGAACAGGTTTGGGCTCAGGTTTGACACAAACTTCCCAATGAAGGGCCGACCCATCCACGGGAGGAGGAGATAGGGGGCCGACTTTGCCTCTTCTACCAGCGGTGGGTTGAGATCACGTCGGACAAATAGGTACTGGACATCATATGAGAAGGTTATGCTCTGGAATTTCACAGCATCCTTCAGGACAGGTTCATGATATCTCTTTGCCTCTCCCAGCACAAGCAACGCAGTGGAATCTACACTGATAAGGCTCCTCAGTCTGAGGGCTATAACTCCAGTACCTACACCCCAAGTAAATATGGGGCAATATTCCATCTTGGAGTCTTAATTGACAGTCACTTGAACCTAAAGCATTTTATAAAACACACCACAAAGGAGTGCTTCTACAAGCTACAAGTACTCAAACCGCTCCTATTCCATTACGATTTCAGATCCGTCTCCAAGCCATTTTGTTCTCCAAGATCGACTATTGCAATTCCATTTTGGTAGGTCTCCCGGCCTCTACTATAAAACCTCTCCAGTTGCTCCAAAATGCAGCAGCGAGAATTTTGACGAATACCAATCGGAGAGAGCATATCTCTCCCATTCTAAAAGACCTTCACTGGTTCCCAGTAAACTTCAGGATTCTTCATAAATCACTCACAATCATCCATAAAAATATCCACCATCAGACCCCTCTTGATCTGCTTCACCCTCTCAAATTGCACTCGACGGCCAGACCCTTAAGGGATGCCTACAAGGGATCCTTACATGTTCCTCCAATCAAAGTTGTGCACCACTCAAACATCAGAGACCGGTCATTCTCTACCGCAGGCCCCTCCATCTGGAACGCCATGCCTCCGGACCTCAGACTGGAAACCTGTCTACTAACTTTTAAAAAGAAACTAAAGACATGGCTGTTCTGCCAAGCCTTCCCCACTACAAGCCCCACAGCCTGACTTAGAATTGTTCCATCACTCACTTATGTAAACAAACAATCGCCATATCACGCTTACTAACTATCAAGAGGTCGGCTCCTTGCTTCCCTCCCTTGTATATAGTACTTATCTTCGTTCACCCTCTCTTTATTTCCTACTCCCAGTTAAGGCATCCTTGTTATAATGTAACTTTTATGCTCCTTTAAATTGTCTCTTGTTGATTGGTTAGTTATATTTACTGCTTAGTTCGATGTAAACTGAGTTGATTTGATTTGTATCAAGAAAGTCAGTATATAAAAGCCTTTAATAAATAAATAAATAAATATTTCATTGTGCCCAAGAAAGAGGGTTCATTTCGACCCATCCTGGATCTCAAGAGCGTCAGTCATCTAAAACCAGCAAGATATGTTTTCATGATTGCACGTAGATCAATATATACCTCCTCCCCCTCTGCAACTTACTCTCAAACCTAGGCCTGGACTTCTTCCTATACGCCGATGACGTACAAATTCTCATACCCATTCAAAAAACCCTCAATGAAACCATCCTTTTCTGGGAATCTTGCCTAGGCTCCATCAACGCCCTACTAACCGACCTACACCTTGCTCTCAATGCAACCAAAACCGAACTACTCTTTATATCCAAGCAACCTGAACAAGATACCTCCACCACACCACCGCCCCCCTACATCTCCCCCACACTACCCCCCTCCGTAAGAGACCTGGGAGTCACCCTTGACCAACACCTGAATTTCAAACCACACATCAAGTCCCTCCTCAAAGCAGGTTTCTACAAACTCCAGATCCTCAAAAAACTCAAGCCCTTACTCCATACTCAAGACTTCAGATTAGTCCTACAGTCCACTATTTTCTCCAAAGTGGACTACTGCAATGCCCTCCTACTAGGCCTCCCTTTCTCCACCATCAAACCCCTACAAACTCTTCAAAACGCCATGGCTCGTATCCTTACTAACACACGTAAAAGAGAGCATATCACACCCATCTTAGTAGACCTACATTGGCTGCCCATCCAGTTCCGCTCCCAATACAAAACCCTTACTATTCTTCACAACACCCTCTACAATAACAACTCCCCCTGGCTTAAAGAAATGCCCCACTTCCACCTCTCCACCCGCCAGACTAGATCCACCTCCACAGGCACCCTCCACACTCCCCCCCCTCAAAACTGCCCCGCCTATCCACCACCAGAGAAAGAGCCTTTACCATCGCAGGCCCCGCCCTCTGGAATTCCCTCCCCACATACCTCCGTCTTGAACCCTCCCTAACCATCTTCAAAAAAGGCATTAAGACCTGGCTCTTCCGACAGGCTTACCACTGCTCCAGCCCCTCGTAGTCCACCCCCCTAAATCTGCCCCGGCCCCCTATAGTCTACCCCCCTGAAACCCCCCCAATCGCTCCCCCCTGTCTCTCCCCTGCTTCACCACCCTGAATCCACCCGAGCCTCACCCGTCAACCCACCCATACCCCCACCCTCCCTCCCCTTACCCTTTCCCTATACCCCCGCCACCCTCCCACCGTGCTCCACTGTAACCCAGTTAAAACTTACAACCTATATGTCGAAATCAAGACTCCGTTATTACCTGCTGTAACTGCTGTAAATAAGCTAATACTTTATATATATGTGTTTAATTGTTTAATAAGTTATCTATATAATCCACCATAACTGCTGTAATTAAGCTTTAATATATATCATTATATAATCTATTTATTCCTCATTAACCGCTGTAAAAAATCAACCTTGTTCTAACCTCATTAAGCAACCTATCCTGTAAATACTGATATGTTCCTTGTACCTTTCTCAGCTGCTGTCTTTCCTCCTTTACCTCTCTCCCCCCTCTTCCCCCCCCCTCTTTTCGCTCCTGCTCCACTCCCCCACTCCCTGTTTTTTGTAATTTCCTCCTTTCTCAAGTTTATTGTAAACCGGCGTGATGTGCTTGCACGAACACCGGTATATTAAAAGCTGTTAAATAAATAAATAAATAAATAAATAAATATATAAAAACCTTAAATAAATAAATAAATCTGTGGATAATTCACTTCTGCATGGAAACTGTCTGCTCTGTCATAATGGCAGTGTGCAACCAAGAGAGTTTTTAACCTCCTGGGCCTCTCAGAAGCCTACTTTCATATTTCAATCTGACAAGACCACCAGCGTTTTCTATGCTTTGCAGTACTGGGCTGACATTACCAGTTCCGGGCATTGCCTTTCAGCCTGGCAACCGCCCCCAGAACATTTTCCAAAATTATTGTGGTCATGGCGGCGGCACTGAGGAAAGAAGGGATCCTGGTGCACCCTTACTTGGATGACTGGCTGATCCGGTCAAAGTCGTTGGAAGAGAGCCTCCAGCTGACCAACAGGGTCAGGTCCCTCCTACAGGAACTCGGTTGGGTCGTGAACATGGACAAGACAAGCCTCAAACCCTCCCAGACCCTAGAGTACCTGGGGGTCTGATTCGACACCAAGCAGGACAAAGTCTTCCTACCCCCCTCAAGGAGGAAGAAACTGATGGACCAAGTATGGCGGTTGACGAAGACTATGCGCTGCAAGGTCTGCGACTATCTCCAGGACCTCAGCCTCATGGCATCAACCCTGGAAGTAGAACCATGAGTGAGAGCACACGTGGCCTCTCCAGCACTTCCTGCTGTCACGCTGGAACCCACTGTCTCAAGACTACTTGATTCACTTCCACCTACCGATGGAAGTATGCTCTTGGCTCCAGTGGTGGCTACAGGAATTTCACCTAAGCAAGGGTGTAAGCCTGTTCCCACCGAGTTGGATCATCCTCACGACAAACCTGAGCCTCAGAGGGTGGGGAGCTCACTGTCAGGAACTGACAGCCTAGGGACAATGGACCGAGGAAGAGGCTAACTAGAACATAAACCACCTGGAAGCGCAAGTGGTCAAATTAGCATGCCTGCAGTTCAGCAACAGGCTCCAGGGACAAGCAATCCATGTAATGTCTGACAACGCAACAATAGTTGTCTACATCAACCACCAGGGAGGAACCAAGAACCACCAAGTGTCTCTGGAAATAGACCTCCTTATGGAATGGGCGGAGTCAAACCTACAAGGGATCTCAGCTTCCCACATCGTGGGAAAAGACAATGTCACAGACTTTCTCAGCAGGGAAAGCCTGGATCCGAGGGAATGGACGCTGTCGACCAGAGGTTTCCAACTTCTAGTAGATCGCTGGAACCTCCCATCCATCAACCTACTTGCTACATCTCACAATGCAAAGGTTCCCCAGTTCTTCAGTCGCAGACAAGATCAGTGCTCCCAAGGGATCGACGCCTTTGTCCAGACCTGGCCAGAAGAGGATTTACTGTACTCCTTCCCTCCGTGGTCTCTGCTGGGCAAGATCATCTGCAAGATTGAACACCACCGAGGACTAGTCCTTTTGGTGGCCCCGGATTGATCCAGGCGCCCGTGGTATGCAGACATGCGGAGGCTCCTCGTGGAGATCCCCCTTTGCTTCCCCCCGCACAGGGATCTTCTTCAGCAAGGTCTGATCTTTCATGAAGATGCAACTCTATTCTCTCTTACGGTCTGGCCCTTGAGAGGGCTTGCCTGATGAAGCGTGGATATTTGGCAGCCGTGATCACCACATTGCTCTGTGTGCGGAAGTTTTCAACATCTCTGGTGGACATACTGATCTGGAGAATATTTGAGGCCTGGTGTGATAAGCGCGGGGTGCCCCCGCAAACGGCCAAGATCACCATGATCCTGGAATTTTTACAGGACGGCCTGAACAAAGGATTGTCCCTCAACTCCTTGAAGGTCCAGGTGGCAGCGCTCTCCTGCTTCAGGGCCGAGATGAACTGAACCAGTCTGTCAGCGCATAGAGACTTGGCCCATTTCCTGAAAGGGGCTAAACCCAGCGTCCGTTTTCATTACTGGCAGATGGCCGGTTATGAAAACCGACACCGAGTTTACCGGCGTTGGTCTTCATAACTCAGCAGTCTCCTGAGGGTTTTTTTTACTTAAGAAAAGAAGTACAGAAAAGCAATGTTTTCTGCTTTTCTGTACTTTTTACCTGCGCTCAGCTATTAACGCTCCAGGCAGGCGTTAATATCTGAGACGCACACTTTTGTTTTTGCATGTGGAGTGAATGAGTAATAGCCTCATTCACATGAATTTGCATGTGATGAGCTCCGACATGGGTTAAATGGGATTAGCGCCTCCTATTGCTGAGTGCACTGTATTGCATGGGCCCCAAAATGGGCAAATGCAGACTGATATATAAAGAATTGCCAATTAGGTGTTTCAATTTGCACTTTATCCAGGAAGGTATTTCAGTACTAGTCTTTCATCTTCCCATTTAAGAGACAACAAATGATCTTAACTCATTATCAGCTAATTGGTATTGGGACTAGTCTTTAGTCTTTGATCTCCCCAGTTGTTAAGAGACCCCATATGTTCCCTGTGGCCATCTTAGCTCTTTATCAGCTCATTGTTGCCAGGAAGTCTCAGGATGAAGGGAACAAGGACAGAGATAGTGTCATGCCTTTTACAGTCCTTGTACATGAATTATATACAATATATTGATCCATAATCATCAATCATTAGAGCCTGTTCTGATCCATAGCTATCTTTTCATGGTACAACATCTTCCATGGATCTAGCTAGCTGCCTAAAATTATCTTCTGACAATTGCAGACCCCTGTTCTAAGTCATAGGATAAAATTAAATTTTTTTTTTATTATTATTTCCATCAGTAGGGAGGGCAATTTTGTAAGCCATTTCCTTGAGTATATCAGTGTTATTTCTGATGAAATGAGCTTTTAAATCATTGCCCTCCTTGTAGGTGGGCAAAAGTGCAGCGTTCACCTGTGGTGAAGGGAAGGGGCAGGTTTGGGCTGATATTGAAACAAGATGTGCACTTTGGAATTTTCAAAAGTACATGTGTGTTAAACAAAAAACAAACATATCTTCAGAAAAAGTGGGTGTCAGTATATGCATCCTTGTCTCATCTCCCTCCATTTTGCTCTCCCCATTATTATTCACTCCTGCCACACCCACTCCCCCTGCAGCATGCACAAACCACTGTTATACAAACCCCACAGTCCCTTGTACATACACTATGGCCTACTGCCACACCTGCAAATTCAGTCACTTACTCTTCCAGACGCCTACTTAACCCCCATTTTACGCACTTCCTCATGCAAAAACCACCTTCACAGAACATCCCCAACTCTCTCCCCCCCCCAAACACAAAATGTGCTCTTATAAATTGCCATGCAGTTAGACTTGTTTATTCATATCTCTCTTTGCAAACTTGCATTTGAGGCTTCACAACAAACCAGAACAAGAGAAACTGTTTTAACATTGTTTCTTACATAAACAGATGCCTGTGAGGTGGATTTGGATTCTGACACAGCAGAGACATCGCTTGCACTGATTGGAACCAAAGAGGTGAAACGGCAAACAACCCCCTTGAACTATCCAGCAAACGGGAGGAGATTTAAACATTGTGCCCAGGTGTTAGGGAAGGAGCTGGAGCGCAGCAGTTACTGGGAGGTTGAACTTCTTGATGGATGGGTGAGCATTGGTGTTGCCACTAATTACCACTCCCCAAACGGATCTTACGAAGCAACCCGGCTGGGGAGAAACAGCTGCTCCTGGTGCCTCTGCTGTCATGGGCAGCGCATCTCTGTTCTTCACAACAATGAAGAGACTATTCTGTATCGGAAACCCCCCAGAAAGTTAGGAGTGCACCTGGACTTTGATGGCTGTCTTAATGCAACTCTTACATTTTATGATGTCAAAGGAACACAGATGGTAAAATATAGCCAGTTTAAAATTGTAACTCATTCTCAGAGAATTAAATTGAAATTGTACCCAGCTTTTTATCTTGAAAGTGTTGGTGCACATCTCAGGATCCCCTCTGAATAAATGGTTTTAGTAAATACAAAGAAACGTCATGCCTTTATTTTTAAATTGTTTATTTAAACAGTCGGCAGACATTACAACTGTAAGCAAGACATACAGCAAGACATCTTGGTACATCATCTCCAGACATAGGCATTCTCTCACAAACCTAAATATAATAAGCTAGGCAATCCCTACTCTATCCAAGTAGGCGGTGTCCTTATCCACTATTCAGAACATCAGGTCCTCTGTGATGCAGAACCCCCTCCCAAATGCTGCCAGTAAGGCTCCCACACCTTAAAATAAAGAAAAGATTTCTTACGTAAAGGAAAATTTTTTCAGTAATCGCTATATCCTGTACTTATACCAATGCGAGAGCAAAGGTTGCGAGTTCCAAAATGTGGTAATTGTAAATCTAGTAACATGAAGAAGATGATTTCCCAGTTTATGCAAACAACTGTCATGTGCCACATCTGCCTAAAGCCCAAGCAGACATAACACTGGAGTGAGACTCGCCTGATATCCCATTATTGCTGTCATTTTAGTTGCCACCCCATTCCAAAATGTCTGCACTACTGGACATGTCCACCATACATGTAAATAAGACCCATTCTCCCCACAACCTCTCCACCAAAGATGAGACGCCCCTGGGAAAAACTTGAGCATAATATAGGGGATATCTATATGTTCTTCTCACCAGCTTATACATCAATTCTGTCCTATGACTACATATTGAAATTTTGTATAATTTTTTCCAGATGCCCCCTCCCAATATTTGTCAGTTAAGTGGATTCCATTGCTCTATCAATGTAGCATTAGTCTCCTTCCAATAATTGCCCAGTATAAAGTTGCAGTACCCCTCTTACACATTCCTGCAACCAAAACCACCTGTTTCACTCAAGAAGGTCCACGTCACCACTTTCACCTGAAGCATCTGGGCCTTAGATCTTATGACACAGCTTCCGCTAGCCTCTGCCCCCAATTCATATTTGATTTGCAGATCTTCAAATGAACACCAACCCTATTCATCCCCCATCTGTCCTAAATATCTTAACCCTGAACTCCACCAGTTACGAAAGTCTCTGCATGGAAGGTGTTAACTGAACGAAAGGGGTTCTTCCACAACACAGCCACCGGTGCACGAACAACCAAGACCACTTGCATTCCCTTACACGTCGCCCGCCTTACCTGAAGCGTGGGCGCAATTATGGGACGAGAGCGCGTAACTTTCCGCACCTGTGCCGAAGCAACAGGCTTGCCTGGCAACAACGCTATATGTACACATCCCGACACACCCGCCTCCGATGAGTACCTCGATTGAGAATAATCCCTGTTAATCCACGTTCTTAGACTGACAAATCGCGAGGATCTAGTAATAACCTTTTGAACAGTTTGTAATCTTTAGCAGTTCTCACGTGTATTACTCACAAATGTTCAGAATTATATCTGCATATTAAACAAAAGAGGAGGGGGGACTTAAAGCTGACCTGTCAGAATCATAGTGAAACCAGAAGTCCCATAAGTTGAATACATACATCTGTTTAACTTCAAATCAATAGTATCATCTCCTATTTTGGGGGTGTTCTTCCCCCCGACTGGTACCTGCCCTCAGTCCTTGGGATAGATTAGTCCTGACAGTGCCGGCAGACATTTTTGCTCTCCCCCCCCCACAGGCTGGATTCTGACACCCATAGGCAGAAGACTCTGAGTGGGGCTTTTTACCCCCAGAAAGCAGAGCAGCAGGGAGAGTTCCAGTTTTTGGGCGCATTCAGAATTTGGTACTCTAGTGCGCTTGCTTATGTTGCTTGTGTCTAAATCTAGCCCTGCCCTCCCCCAGCCTCTATTTGGCATGGGGCAGGAGTTTAGGTACTGCGACCTAAAAAAAAAAAAATGAGTAGGATGAGGGAGGGAGGGAGGCTGGGGAGTTTGTTGTAAAAGCTGTGTCTGGACATACTCTATTGATATTGATATATTATGCTTGTTCATTCTGAAGTTCAATAAAAATGTAATTATTAAAAAAAAAAAAATCCTCTATGATATGACTTAAAAAGAGATCTTTGAGAGAGAAAGCACTGCCTTTCTTCTCCTGTTCACTTCAGGAGGGGAGGCGAAGGACTGTATTAGAGAGCAGAATGACTTGGATTTTGTCTGCCTCAGCCTCGCCCTTCCCCTCCTGTTCTCTGCCACCTGCCTGAGAATGGAGGGGCTGTCTTGCAAGAGGCCAAGATAGAAGGTTGTTGAATTAGCCGTATGAGCACTCTAGCATCCCTCAGATAACTGAATTAGCATGGAGGAGCTTCATGTTTGTGGGGAGGGTTATATTATATGCAGCCATGGGCTATTTATGCAGTTTCTCACCACTGCTGCAAAATAATGGTAGACTAGGAATCCTAGTGATAAACTCCTGAGCCACTTTTCCTGTTAATTTTTCTTGTATAATTATATTCTTATCTTCAGAAGAAATCTTTTCCACTCTAGTACTTGCCCCCATGAGCAGTTTTCTCAGTGCAATGCTGATGTGCATAGATGATAAACTATGCAAGAGCATGTAACCAATATTTTAAATAAATAAATATAGTAATATAGAAACGAATACACTTTTTATTTATTTGAATTTAATATACTGCCTTCAAAAGTAATAAGCAGGCAATGTACAAAATAAAACCAAAATAAAATGTAAAATACCCAACAAACCAACATAAAAATAACTAATACCAAAACAACACTGATCACAAATGGCTGTGCAGTGTTCAAAAAAATAGTCAACATCGACTGCTAGATGAACAAAAGAACATCTAACCAAAGTAACTTCAGACTTAGATAAGCACTAGATGATAAACAATCATGAGGAAATTACTGATTTTACAGCCTTTCAATAATTTAACTCCATATGAATATCCAAAGGGAAAGCATTCCACAGGACAGGCGCCTGATAAACAAGTGACCTTGAGTCTGACAGTTGAAGAATGCATTTGCAAGAAACTTTTTTTTATTATTATTATTTATTTTGAGATGACTGCAAGGACCTAGTTGGTAAATAAGGAATAAGCAATTGTGACGAATACCATGGAACACCGGTATGGACAGCATGAAAGGTCAGGCATAGAATCTTGAATTTAATACGGCATAATACTGGCAGCCAATGTAACTCTCGAAGGCAGGAGATACATGATCAAATTTCCTTAATCCATAAATTACTATGTCTGTAGAATTTTGAAGTAGTTGTAGCTATTTTTGTTTTAATTTATAATTTTATTGCTGTCAATCATAAACAATAACAATATCATGAAACAAGAGTGTAACAGCATTGTATAGCTTATCGCATAGCATATTAATCATAATAGTATACATTATATATGTTTGATTTTTCCCCCTCCCTCCCTCATTCATGCTACACATAAAGAATAATATTAATTCTGCTAGTGTACAGTTGCAAAGAATAAAAAGGTATTAAGTTAGACAAAAAGTGGAAAAAAACAAATACTATGATAAATGAGAAGCCGAGAAAGTTAAACGTCTCCAGGAGATGTATGGGTTCCAGATGTGATGGAATTTAGATGGATAAGTTGTAGCTATTTAGTTTGAAAAGAAGAGAATTGCAAGGCCAAGAAGAGAATTGCAAAAGTTAATTCTTGAGATAAGTTTCAAATCACAACAATCCAAAAATAAATATATATATCTTAAGAAAAAGGATTTTTGAACTATATAGAGAGATGATGACCCATCGAAAGTTTGGAATCTAATTTAACACCTAACATTATAACCTCAATAGAATCAGAGTGCCCAACATAATAGGAGAATTAATTGGGATAGAGATACTACACCTGAACCACAGTGCTTCTGATTTAGCTGGGTTTACTTTGAGTTTGACTGGATAATCAGTAAGCAACTTTGTCAAGATAGCTATTAAAATTAGCAACTGAATTGACAGATTTAGTATATTAAAAAAACAGTGATTTGGATATCAGCGCAAATTGAGGGCCGAAACCAACAATTCTGAATTAAAGTGACCAAAGGGGATGAAAATATTATTAAAAAGAAGAGAAACCAAAATAGATCCTTGAGGAACACCTGAAGGAAGAGGCATAGGGTCAGACAGTTTAGGCTCCTGTTCAACTTGAAAGGAACAATGGTTGGCTAAATAAGAACTAAACAAGCTCAAAGCCATGTTGGTAAGGCCAGTCTCTCTCAAACGATCCAGAAGTAGGCTTTACTTATGTCCAGAAAGTCAATGAGTGTGTCCTTCACCTCATCAACCTTTAGTCTGATGTCATTAACAAGGGCCAGCATAGCAGATTCATTATTGTGACCTTTCCAAAAACCTGACTGGTAAGGTTGCAGTATATTAAATTTAGTAACAAAATAATTCAGTTAGTCTGCAACTACTTGCTATATTAACTAGATAAAACTGGGAGACTCAAAATAAGTCTGTAGTTGGAAAGGTCAGTAGGAGCTAATAATCCCTTCTTCAAAAGAGGATGGATTCTGGGTTACTCAGCCTGTTGGAAAAAGGCCAGAAGACAAGGAAAAATTAATAAAAATAAACTTAGTTAAACCAAGATTAGGATTTTTCAGAAATTTAGGAGGCATATCGGTAGGGTCTAACTGCGAGGTGGTAAAATGCAGGGATTTCAACACAAGCTTAATACCTGATTCTGATATCAATGCAAAAGACGCAAGTTTGCTACCAAAGAGGAAATGGCATTGGAGGGACAATGTTGTAGAGAGGAATCTGGGTCCATACTTACAAAAAAGTCCTGACAGATGAAGTTCATTTATCTGTAAAAAAGTAAGCAAAGCCATTGGCTGAACAGATAGTACTGTCTGGTGAGGAAGAAGGTCTGTTGGAAAATTTGAGAAATATTTTAAAAAACTGCTTTGGACCAATTTAATCTTATCAGAAAAATACTGTACTTTCTCTTGGCAATAAATTCAGAATAGTATCTCATTGCAACATGACAACAGTCTGCTGCTATTACATTTGTGTTTGCGCCAAACCCTTTCAAAATGATGAATTAGTCTCTTTAGAATTCTGAGATCAGGATGATACCAAAACTTAAGAGGAGTGACAATTAATTAAGTGTTTTAAAGAAGGCAACCTATCAATTGCATTGCTTAGTGTGATTTTCCAAGAATTAAGCTGATGGTCAAAATTTTCAGAAAAATAAGTGAGCTCAATTGCAAATACATCTAGGTCAGCACACTTAAAGTTCCTGGAAGAAACAACTTTCATAGACGAATGACATTTTACTGACTACTTATTGTCGAAAAGAGATCAAAGAATGATCTCTCCAAGGAAATGTAATGAATTGACAGTCACCAAGTATCATATTTCCAGAGGAGAAAATTAGATCTAAGGTATGGCTTGCCTCATGAGTAGGGCAATTCACCCATTGGGCAAACCTAAGTCAGACACTAAAGTAAGAAAATTAATCAGTGGCCTGATAGGATTGTCGGCATGGAAGTTAAAGTCACCTAAAACAATTAGGGGTAGATTTTATAAATCTGCGCCCGCGCGAACAAGAGTACACGGGATTTTAATAGATACGCACGTATCCATTAAAATCTGGGGTCAGCGCGCGCAAGGCTGCCCAAAATCTGCAGCCTGCGCGCGCCGAGCAGCCTGCCTCTGTTCCCTCCACCCCCCCCCCCCCTTCCCCCCCCCCCAGCTTTGTTGTACAAGTTACGCCTGCTCAAAGCAGGCGTAACTTGCGCGTGTTGGGCTGGCTGCCGGTGCGTCAAGGTCCAGTCTGGGGGCTGGTCCGGAGGCCGCGGCCATGCCCCCAGAACGCCCCCGATGACGTGCCGGCCGTGACACGCCGCCCCCGAGACGCCCACCAGGAAAGCCCCGGGACTTACGCGTGTCCCAGGGCTTGCGCGCACCGCCAAGCCTACTCAACATAGGCTTGGCGCTCACAGGGTGTGTTTGGGCCAGGTTTTCGGGGGGGTATGCGCGTACTCCTTTGAAAATCTGGCCCTTAGTTTTCGATGGTAGGTAGCAATCTCCACAATGAGATCCATAGATTCTGACAAATACATTAGAAGAGTCAGGAGGATTATACATGAAAAGAAACAAGAATTTAGAAGAATTAGAATGAACTTAGAGTGCATTAATATGTTTGAATAAATTAATTTAAAGTTCTTTAAGTCAGAGAGCATTCCTTAGATTAGATTATGGCAACTCACCCCCCCAATAATATGGGCATCCAGGACATCACTCGCTCACATCCGTCCTTTTACATTCCAACAAATACAACAGACAACAGTTTGGGTAAACAGGGCCGCAGCTTTAATACCAACATGGAGGCCCGAGCCCCGCAAATAACATTACAATTTCAAGCAACCAAATCCCCCAACCATCCGCCGCTCCCCCGGCAAGACGGTCAGCACCAGCCACACGGCTCGTTGTTCCAGCCCCCATATCGAGTTCAGACCCCCACCACCTGCCAGCAAGGAGCCAACCCGGTGGACCCCCGCCACTATCCAGCAAGGAGCCAGGCCAGGAGATCCCCGCCGCCTTCCAGCAAGGAGCCCGTAACTGACAGCTGGAATCAATCTTAACAGATAACCAATATATAAGCTGTAGCGGCTCGAGCCATCCACACAATTCCCCCTCTGCTGCGCCAAACGAATTCCCCTCAAAACAACCATAGTAACAGCAATAAACGGCCAGCCGGCTCCCAAGGCAGACGCCACGCAGTGCTGAGCCTGCGTCGCGTTGCCCCAAAGCCACGCCTACCAGCTGCAACCAAAATGCTCGCCGTCCAATCATGGCCGGCCAGCACCCCAGCAGCTTCCCTGTCTCCTCCAATCGCGGGCCGCCTAACACGGTGGCTAACCGCTCCTACCTGCACGCCCCCCCATTCCCCTGACCCCAATCTGCCCTAACTGTTCCTGTGCCTGACCCCCTTCTCCTTAGCTGCCGCCACGGACCCGGGCCTGCTCCCCGAGTGTGCCTGGGCCCACATTACCCTGGCCGACCAGACACTAGGTCCGGTCGGCCTTCCATAATGCCTTCTGCTACAATTGTTATTTGTAGAAGGACTAACCTTAGGAGCAAGCCTGAGTAAGTCAAAAAAGATCACCCTCCCTGAGCCAGGTTTCTGTAAGAAACAAAATGTGAAATTTATAACCAGAGATTAAATTCCCAATTTGGTCATGCTTGGCACTAATTGATCTGATTGAGCAAACCACAATTAGTAGACTGAGAAGAAACAGATGTAGGAAGTGAAGCAAAGACTATATCATCAAAAGGATAGAAATGAGATTTGAATAAGAAGGAAAAGGCAACAGATAAGAAGAAAAGGCCCAGATTACCATACCGGCCAGGTATAGGGGAGGACTCAGGTATGATCAAAGCTTTGAGAGAGAAAAATAAAACTTAGAGCCATAAGAAAATCAAGCTATGAAACAAGAAAAGTAACGCATAATCAAGCAGCAACAAAGAATAGCCTAAAGTTAACACAAACCAAAAGGAGGTCCACTCAGGTCTCACAAAGGGGCCTTCTAAGGGAAAGCACTTGTGTAGCTTACTGATGTCCCAGGCGCAGAGAGGTGGTGCCAGTGCACAAACTGAAACCATAAATGATGGGGGTAAAGACTGACCACCCTCCCACTAAGCTGCCAAAGACTGGTGCCAACCTGCTGAAGATCTGTCCTGCCAGATGTCAGTCCTCCAAAGACTTGCCAGCATCCAGAGTCCATTCCCATCCCATGTAAGAAAGAGGATGAAGATCATATGCATGCTTGCTCTCTCTCTCCTCCCCCCACCAGAGTAACTGGCACATACAAACATGTGTCGTCATCCCCCCCCCCCAAGCAATGCACACAGTCTAGAATTTGCATGGGTGAGGCACTCATTAAAAACACTCTTAAGTTACCATGAAATTCTAGACTACTTGTTCTTATAGAGCTGAGCAGACTGCAGGTAACTCAATGGAAAAGTCTCTGCTTCATAATTAAAGAATGCTATGAAGTTTGGGGCGGATTTTAAGAGCCCTGCTCGCGTAAATCCGCCCGGATTTACGCGAGCAGGGCCCTGCGCGCCGGTGCGCCTATTTTACATAGGCCTACCGGCGCGCGCAGAGCCCCGGGACTCGCGTAAGTCCCGGGGTTCTCCGAGGGGGGCGTGTCGGGGGCGGTCCCGGTCGTCGCGGCGTTTTCGGGGCGTGTCGGCAGCGTTTTCGGGGCGTGGCTACGGCCCGGGGCGGTCCGGGGGCGTGGCCGCACCCTCCGTACCCGCCCCCAGGTCGCGGCCCGGCGCGCAAGAGGCCCGCTGGCGCGCGGGGATTTACGCCTCCCTCTGGGAGGCGTAAATCCCCCGACAAAGGTAAGGTGGGGGCTTAGACAGGGCCGGGTGGGTGGGTTAGGTAGGGGAAGGGAGGGGAAGGTGAGGGGAGGGAACGGGGGTAGGCTGCGAGGCTCGGCGCGCACCGGCTATACAAAATCGATAGCCTTGCGCGCGCCGATCCAGGTTTTTAGCAGATACGCGCGGCTCCGCGCGTATCTACTAAAATCCAGCGTACTTTTGTTTGCGCCTGGAGCGCAAACAAAAGTAGGCCTATTCGCGGAGTATGAAAATCTGCCCCTTTATTTTCAACTAGTCGCTGAGCAGACATGAGTAACTAATTTTAACAGCTTATCTTAGATGAATTTACAGCTGAATTGAACAGCTGACTTTTTTCTAAAAATTCTCCTAAATCTCACCAATCAAAATTTGATCAGCTAAATTTAGTATGCTTGGATTCTCTGGCTAAAATCACTGCTAACCGGTTAAGCAAAAAAAGAAAAATAGTGTGTTTTTAATATGCTTAAAATGAATGTTCTACCAAGACTTCTCTATTTGTTTCAGCATGTGCCCTGTAATGTACCCCCCAAAGGGTTTTTACTTCTGTCTGTGGCCAGATGAGTAGTTTTTTCTGGCACAATAAAACCACACGTATTAGTTTTTGTTTTTTTTTAATTTTCTCTTTATTAGGTTTTTTAAATCAATAATATACAAAGTTTATCTTTGTTACAGAAACATGGTGATTTTTCATCACAGGAAAATTTTTAACAAAAAAAAAAATCTGAATTAAGTATTCCAGATTAATTACACCTCATTAGACCTCAAGAAATAAAGGGGGGTGGTGTGCTGCAAAATCAAGGGAGAATAAACAATATCTATCAGGAAATAACGAACTAACATCAGGTATCTCTATCTGGACCATTTAAACTACCACCCATCTGCTGTTCCAACTTTTTAGCATTGACAAAGCTCCTTAGCTGCTCAGGATGGAAAAATATATAGCTGTCCCTCTCATACTTAAGAACACCTTTACATGGGAACCTGAGCATGAAAGAGGCACTCACAGCTAATACCTCCTGTTTTAAAGCTAGAAAGCTCTTTCTTTTTTGTTGAGTTTCTTTTGTTAAATCTGGAAATATTCAAACACAGGATCCCATAAAAGGTACATTAATCTTTTTAAAATATGCACGCATAATTATTCCCATATCATTTTCGTTAAAGAAGGAAATCATTAATGTTGCTTTTTCAGCAATCTCATAAGTGGAGGATTCCAAAAAGTCAGTCAGATATTCTAACACATTTTGAATTGGTGGTACATGTTGATTTCTTCGTGCAGGCAAGAAATACACCTTCTCCAGGGGTGGAGTCTTATCAGGGGAAATCTCCAATATTTCATGAATATACCGATTCACGGTTATCCTAGGAAATTCTCCAACAACCCTGGGGAAATTAATAATCCTCAGATTTAAATGCCTTAATGTGTTTTCCATTTTCTCAATTTTTCTTTTTATCATTCCACAGTCTTGAATTATTGATGTCTGTACTTCTTTAACCTGTTTCAATCCTGTCTCCAAATCAGACATTTTCTCAGATACTCCCATTTTATATCCATCAAAGTTATTATTCAAAGTATCTAGCTGGCAGGAAACCAAATTAATTTTAGCCGAGCACTCTGCTATGGACTTTGCCATTGCAGATGATAAATTCCATAAGCAGACTAACGTGACTACTTGTGGTTTTTCCAAAGTTGCATCTCCTATGGTGTGGGGAAGGGAGCTTTGACCCGGAATCTCACCTTCAGGGTTCTGCTGTTCTCCTCTCCTTCCCAGTTTGTCCTCACCCAGGAAGGTCTCTCCATATTCCACGGAGGTCCGCGGTTGCACTCCTGTCGACGCCGCCCCCTCAAGCTGCCCTTCGAGAGCTAACATTTCGGGGCTCTCAGGCAGTCGCGGTGTCGAAGTCGCTCTCGCAGCTGGTGGAAGTCTGTCGTCCAATGGGCTGAGGGAAACTTCTTCTGAGGTTGGGTCACTAGCTCCTCTCTGTGACCAGACAGCCGGACCACTCAGCGTCATTGCCCTGGAGCCAGCGACATATTGCACAATCGTTCTCTGTTTGGTTGGGATCGCCAAAGTAGAAGGGTAAGCTCTGGGTCTCCCCTTACGTTTTGGAGGCATTTTTACTCAAGAATTGTTTCAGCAAGAGAAAAAGACGCTGGAACAGAAGCACAGTGCGTCTGCTTAGTTTGCCATTTTGACTCCACCTCCATACGTATTAGTTTAACTCCTCTGTCCAAGTCAAAGTGGCAGGAGGGCATGAGGCTTGTTGATATGAAAGATTATTAGATTGCAAGACTTGTTTAATCATGATTCTTTGTCCTGGCTTCAATTAGATAGAGTACAAGTGGAAGGGGTAGTTTTGCCCCTGTAAACCTGGTGATTCTACTGCAGTGCTTAAAATCCTTTGCAATAGACTAATTTTGACCCACACCATACAGGTCTGGAGGATGGTGTGCGAGTATAAGGGGGTTGCGGAGGAAAGTTTGTCTCCCATTTCCTTACTAGCTAAGAACCCCAGGATATCTTACAGAACCTTCTTTCCAAACATGGGCTGTGTTGCGCGTGGAAGCTTCCTAGTGGAGAAAATATAGGGGTAGATTTTAGAAAAGTACGCTCATCAGGCGCAAACAAAAGTAGGCCGGATTTTATAAGATACGCGTGTAGCCGTGCGTATCTTATAAAATCCGGGGTCGGCGTGCGCAAGGGGGTGCACATTTGTGCACCTTGCGCGCGCCGCCCGTTCCCTCTGAGGCCGCTCCGAAATCGGAGCGGCCTCGGAGGGAACTTTTCTTCGGCCTCCCCCCACCTTCCCCTCCCTTCCCCACCTAACCCACCCCCCCCCCAACCCTATCTGCACCCCCACTACCTTTATCACGGAAGTTACTCCTGCCCCAGTTGGCTGCCTCCGCGCGATTCCCTGGCCCGGGAGCAATTTCGGAGGCCTCGGCCTCGCCCCCGAAACATCCCCGGGCCAGAACCACGCCTCCTGGAACGCACAAGTCGCTATCTAGTTTTGTTTTGTTTTTTTTTACTTGTTGCTAGAGAGATTGTGGTTTGGAAGGCAGACACATTCATATGTGGTGGATGTGCCCAAAGATCCATCAGTTTTGGGGAGAGGTGGATGTCAAACTCAAAGCCATTTCTAAAAGCAGTCTTTCCCTTACACCAGTACTTTATTTTTGGAGTTTGTGAAAGGATGAGTGTCTTGATATCCCTGTTGGTGACAGAGTATTGCTTAAACATTGCATACACGTAGCTAGGCATACTATTGCCTAGTTTTGGAAAAACACTCCCAGTATTTCGCATTGGAAATAACAATTGACAGAGAGAGCACTAATAGAGAAGCTTACTTATGCTTTATGGGGGAAAGCTGACAAATATGGTAAGCTTTGGACTAAATATTGGGCATATATACATGTGACTGTCTAAAATCTTTTTCTTACTACCTTTTTTACTGGCATCAATGTTTTCATGTTAGGGCATTGGTGTGAACCGGTAAACTGATAATGGTCAGATGGAGTTAGCTGGGGCAATTGTTGTGCTTGTGTGTTCGCATTACTTTTGTAATGGTGTGGGTTTGAAAATACAAAGTTTAAAAAAATATTTAGTATTTTTGAAGACTGTTTGGCATCCAGTCCTCCTGCCCATCGGTGCCAGATTTCCTAGCTTGCCTCCTGCACATAATTAGTAGCAGGAGGAAGGCTGCTGCAGTGATATGTGTATATACCCGATAACTTTTTAAAAATCTGTGCACAACATAGAGTTTGCTGACACTTCTGCCGCCACGTTGAGTAGACGAGTCTCTTCAAGAATGGCAACTAGACAGACGTCTTTTGGCATAGTTCATATTGTCTAGACTCTAGACAATATGAACTATGCCAAAAGAAAGACTATTTCTACCACAGCAACAGCCACGGATTGCCATTCAAATTAGCTTAATCTAGATCTTCCAACCTTCGTTCCCAGTGTATTTTTCACACAGATAGCGACAACACACTTAGGCAGTATTCAATAGGGCCTGCTACAGTTCACAGATATTTAGGTGCATGACATAAAATAGATTTTTTATACTGTCTTTGATGCCAGGGCTCCCACTGAGGAAGCCTTTACTGTCAAAACTTAGCCTTGTTGGAGCTTATCTGTTAACCTGGGAAAACGTACATCATAGGTTGTCTTTTTTTGTATGTTTGAATGTTAGTATGGCTGTGCATGTCTTTGTGATCATATATTTTGTAATTTGAGAATGCAACATTTGGAGCACTGATATGTAATTATTGTTGTTGTCATATATAACAAGAAATTTCCATTGTTATCGGACTGCCTATTTGATATACTTTTACAATTTAATTCTATGTTTATCTAACCCTGTTCTTATCTATTGTAGCTTTTGACTTAATGATGTTTTAATTATTATGTATGTATTCTTAGTTTGCTTGTAAACCACTTAGATCCACTACACATTGTATAGGCAGTATATAAGAACTTTTAAATAAATAAATAAATAAATATATGTATGTTATAATATATTCTCCTGCCCATTTTTGCAGTTGTATTAATGTTATGCATCAGAACTTATTAATGTTATAGTATGATTAGACAATATTTGATTGTTTAGAGTTAAATATAGCAGGCATTGCTCTCATTTTAATATGGAGTATTTTTTAATAAAACGTTTTGTAATCTCTTTACATTAGTGTGTTTTTTCCATTTTTGGACTTTTCTCTGTAAATAACTTAGCACTATATACATTACATACATTGCCCAATTTCTGTCTTTTGATATATATATATAGGGGCGGATTTTAAAAGGGTTACGCGCGTAACCCTTTTCAAAGCCTCCTGCGTGCCGAGCCTATTTTACATAAGCTCGGCGAAGCGCGCATATCCCGTGGCTTGACAAAATGGGCAGGGAGTGGGTGGGCCAGGGGCGGGACCGAGGCCTCCAGCACAGTGGTTGTGCCAGGGGCTCGGGCAACTTTGCGAACAAAGGTGAGGGGGGGGGGTTAGATAGGGCTTGGGGGGTGGGTTAGGTAGGGGAAGGGAGGGGAAGGTGGAAGGAAAGTTCCCTTCGAGGCCGCTCCGATTTCGGAGGGAAGAGGGAAAGCCATCAGGGCTCCCCTAGGGCTCGGTGCGCCGACCCTGGATTTTATAACATGCGTGTGGCTGCGCCGCATGTTATAAAATTGGGCGTAGATTTGTGCGTGCAGGGTTGCGCACACAAATTACGCCCGCACGCATGTTATTAAATCTGGCCCAAAGTGAAGTACTGTACTTATCCCCACCCACTCAAATTTTTTGTGTCTGTAGCGCTAGATCCCTATCCTCCCACCCTCCTCTCTGATATTTTAAGAAAGCGTCCTGAGGCCATCTCCATGCCCCCTGTCCAATATTTTTTTTTTAAATGTGATGTATTGAGAGGAGGAAGACATGATCTGACTCGTTCTGGGGGCCCTCCTTTTCTCCATTTAAATATTGCATCAAAAATGTATCTCTGTTGGAGAAACAAACTTTAATGTTTGAAGAAGCCCTGTGCTTCATCTTTGGACCCAAACTACTTTTCTGTGTGGCATGTTGACTAAAATTACTTGGAAGGAGAAGGACAAGATCAAGCCAAGCGAGCCCAAAATGGCCAACTCAGCACATGACTTCCTTGTGCTCACTGAAAGAGATGTCTTAGTGAAAGAAGTGGCTGAAGCGGTGACACAAGCACTAGAAAACAAATTTGAGAAAATTTGATGAGACTTATAACCAACTGATGGTTTTAATCTCAGAGCTGTGGGAAATGGAAGTCGATCTCTACAGCTGATGATTAGATTCATGCATGGGAAACTGAGGTCGTGGCCTTGAAAATAGCTGCATGTGGCTACAAAGAGAAATTAGAAGACCTTGAAAATCACTCGCAGGGAAATAACCTTAAGGGCGGATTTTAAAAGCCCTGCGTGAATAAATCCCGGCTTTGATTGTATCATCACCTTGTCGTTCAACACTTGTCATGCATTGTAATACCCTCACCTTGTATTATGCCTCAAAAAATTTAATAAATACATTATAAAAAAAAAAATTAAAATTATGTCTATAACAATATAGATATGAAATATAATATTTCAGACATAATGATCTCTTGGTTCAGTCCATACGGTATCATGGTTTTAAACTCAAATATACTCTTATGTTCTTATATTTTTGTTCCCGTCTTAGTAAAAGGTTATCTAAGTTACCACCTCTCCATGTTAATGTGGTTTGTGAATTATACAAAATTTACAAACATCAAATCTATGGTGAGCCGCAATCGAATGTTCTACTAATAGTTTACTTTCTTTTTTTCGATTGACAGCACCTTTGTGTTCAATAATTCTTTTGTTGAAGGTTCTCATTGTTTTTCCAATGTACATCTTATTGCATGGATAAATGGCTGTATAAATGACGCCTTCACTCTTACAATTTGTGAAACTTCTCAACCAAAAGATTCTGGGGCCGATGCAATACAGTGCGCTCAGCTGAGCGCACTGTATAACCCTCAGTCTGACGTGGGATAAATAGGCGTTAATTCACCCCCTAATGCAATAGAGACAGAGATTAGCGCCTATTTAATGCGCGTCTGCGGAGTGAATGAGAGAGTGCTGCTAGTTCTGAAGTTCACATTACAAACAGTGCAGCTACCACAGAGTCTGTCCCACAGGTCTGATGTCTTGAGGAACTTTAAGCAGTGAACCAGAGGGTGAATGAAATCTTTCAAATTTTATCTCTTTTATGAGCAACCATGATATCTTTACCTTTGAAAATGTGCAAAGTTTGCGTAATATGCCAATGTTTTGGTTTTTTTTTAATTTTGGTGATACCATTGGAAATGTGTGTACATGTGATTGGACAGACTATCTTATCCTTATGAGATCCAGTTCTGAGTGTCGACAAGTCTTTCCTGTTATGTTATATTGCACAAAAAAGCCTACTATTGACATACTTCTCTGGATAATTCCTATCTCGAAAGCGGACTTTCATCTCAGCAGATCTTACGCAGAAAGGGACAGATTTTTAAAGGAGCGTGCGGGGGATACATTTGTGTGCGCTACCTGGCGCTCACAAATGTACACCCGATTTTATAACATGCGCACGCTGCCGCGTGCATGTTATAAAATCCGGGGTCGGCGCGCGCACGGGGGTGCACACTTGTGCACCTTGCATGCGCCGAGCCCAAGGGGAACCTTGATGGCTTTCCCTGTTCCCTCCAAGGCCGCTCTGAAATCGGAGGGGCCTTGGAGGGAACTCTTTTTTTCGATTCCCCCACCTATCCCCCCCTCTACCTTATTTGACGCAGGCGTAACTTGCGCTCGCCGGCGCACCATCCCCCGGCACAGCCACTGTGCCGGAGGACTCGGTCCCGCCCACAGACTGCCCCTTTTTCAAAGCCTCGGGACATACGTGCATCCCGGGGTTTGCACGCGCCGCTGAGCCTATGCAAAATAGGTTCGGCGCGCGCATGGGGTAGGTTTTTGGGGGGTTACGCGCGTAACCCTTTGAAAATCTACCCCAAAGTGTATTCATCAGTGCACAATCTATGTAATCTTAGAATCTGGGAGTACGGGAGATTCCTTATAAGAACATAAGAAATTGCCATGCTGGATCAGACCAAGGGTCCATCCAGCCCAGCATCCTGTTTCCAACAGAGGCCAAACCAGGCCACAAGAATCTGGCAAGTACCCAAACACCAAGAAGATCTCATGCTACTAATGCCAGTAATAGAAGAGGCCATTCCCTAAGTCAACTTTATTAATGGTAGTTAATGGATTTCTCCTCCAAGAACTTATCCAAACCTTTTTTGAACCCGGCTACACTAACTGCACTAACCACATCCTCTGGCAACAAATTCCAGAGCTTAATTGTGCGTTGAGTGAAAAAGAATTTTCTCCAATTAGTCTTAAATGTGCTACTTGCTAACTTCATGGAGTGCTCCCTGGTCCTTCTATTATCTGAAAGTGTAAATAACCGATTCACATCTACTGTGGCAGCTGTTAAATTCCAATAGTTTATTAATGTCCGTAGGTTTTCGGTATATATCGGTTGTAAATTTGCCATCATTGAACTTAACTAGAATATCCAGAAAAGGAATAGTTTTTCTGTCTGAGGCCAGGGGTAAATTTAAGATTATCATCCAAACTGTCCAGCCATGTACGAAAAATATGCAAATCCTCAGTCTCCTTCCAAATCATAAAAACATAATCTATATAACTTTTCCACAGTAAAATATTTCCAACAAATGCATGATTGTCCAGAAATGTTTTTTAAAATTTAGCCACATATAAATTGGCAATAGAGGGGGCCATAGTTGTGCCCATGGCCACACCCTTAATTTGCACAAAATTTTGTTTATTAAAAGAAATTGTTAGTTAGCGCGATATTGTCAAGATCCTTAATACACTGTGTGGGAATATGTTTGAGTGTGCTATTCAAAAGACTCTCTTCAATGATATTGAGGGCACCTGATTGGGGGATTTTAGTGTATAAGGATTCCACATCCATAGTAATAATTGTGATGTCATTATCTGTAATTCTCAAATCCTCTAGCATGTTGATAATATGGGCAGAGTCTTTCACATAAGATGGAATCAAAGGAACAAGGGGTTTTAGGAATGCATCAATGAAATTGGAGATGGGTTCTAACAAAGATCCTATTGCAGAAATGATTGGCCTACCGGGTGGCTCGGTTAAGGATTTATGAATTTTGGGAAGGACATAAATGGTAGGTATAATCGGATAATCAACGATTAAGAAATCAATTTATTTTTTTTTGTTAGAAAGCCAGCTGTGTTTGCGATAGACAAAATGGAATCTATCTCCTAATTAATTAATATTAGGGCATGGTGAATAAAACGGAAAATATCATAATGCCTCTATCGCTCCATGGTGAGACCGCATCTTGAATACTGTGTACAATTCTGGTCACCACATCTCAAAAAAGATATAATTGCGATGGAGAAGGTACAGAGAAGGGCTACCAAAATGATAAGGGGAATGGAAGAGCTCCCCTATGAGGAAATACTAAAGAGGTTAGGACTTTTCAGCTTGGAGAAGAGATGGCTGAGGGGGGATATGATAGAGATGTTTAAAATCATGAGAGGTCTAGAACGGGTAGATGTGAATCGGTTATTTACTCTTTCGGATAATAGAAAGACTAGGGGGCACTCCATGAAGTTAGCATGTGGCACATTTAAAACTAATCGGAGAAAGTTCTTTTTTTACTCAATGCACAATTAAACTCTGGAATTTGTTGCCAGAGGATGTGGTTAGTGCAGTTAGTATAGCTGTGTCTAAAAAAGGATTGGATAAGTTCTTGGAGGAAAAGTCCATTACCTGTTATTAAGTTCACTTAGGGGTAGATTTTCAAAGGGGTACGCATGTACCCCCCGAAAACCTACCCCAAACCCCCCCCTGCGCGCGTGTTTCGGGGGCGGGCCCGGTGGTGTGGCGCCGGCCCGGGAGCGTAGTCGAGGCCTCTGGACCAGCCCCCGGGTCGGGTGATGGCGCGTGCAGATTTATGCCTGCTTTCCGCGTAAATCTGCCAACAAAGGTAGGGGGGGGTTTAGATAGGGCCGGGGGGGTGGGTTAGGTAGGGGAAGGGAGGGGGGAAGGTGAGGGGAGGCGGAAGTAAAGTTCCCTCCGAGGCCGCTCCAATTTCGGAGCGGCCTCGGAGGGAACAGGCAGCGCACGCTGGGCTCGGCGCGCAGGTTGCACAAATGTGCACCCCCTTGCGCGTGCGCCGACCCCGGATTTTCCGCGCGTATCTTATAAAATCCAGCGTACTTTTGTTCGTGCCTGGTGCACGAACAAAAGTACGCCCGCGCGTACATTTATAAAATCTACCCCTTAGAGAATAGCCACTGCCATTAGCAATGGTTACATGGAATAGACTTAGTTTTTGGGTACTTGCCAGGTTCTTATCGCCTGGATTGGCCACTGTTGGAAACAGGATGCTGGGCTTGATGGACCCTTGGTCTGACCCAGTATGGCATTTTCTTATGTTCTTAATTGTTTTGGTTGGATCTTTAGAAATTTTGGAATAAAAAGTGTCGTCAGATAATTGTCTAATTATTTCAGCAATATATTGTGTACGATCCATTACCACTATTGCTCCACCTTTGTCAGCTGGCTTAATGACAATATCTAAATCATTCCTTAATGAGTTCATTGCTAACCCTTCAGATTTAGAAATATTAGAAAAAAAATTTTGTTTTGAATTCCCTTGTTGAGCTAAATCTTGTAAGATCAATGTTTCAAAGTTATGGATGATAAGATTAGTGGGATCATTTGGGTTCCATTTACTTTTAGTTTTCATAACAGAGGTATCCTGACTAATGCTGCCTTTGTTAGGGAATAAATCCATGATTTTCAATTTTCTAGCGAATTTAAAAATATCTACCCGGGTATGGAAAGTGTTGTATGTTGCTGTGGGAACAAAAGAAAGTCCTTTGTTAAGAATTTAAATTTCGTCTTTATTCAGGGTGCGAGTTGATTTGTTGATCACCCTATCCATTTTATTAGAAATACCTTCTAAATTTTGATTGTAAAATTCCCTCCATCTCCTTCTCCCCCTCCCTCTGCCTCTGTAAATTGGGCTCTCCCATTTCTTTTCTTGTAGCACTTGTTTCGTGGAGTCCCTTCTCCAGATTTTCCCCAAGTGAAAAACCTGATTGTCTATTTTATCAGGAATCGGAACGTCAGGTGTAGTAGTGAATAGTGGAGCTGACGGATCGATATCATCATCTGTGGTACTGCATATGCGTTTAGCACTTTTGTCTCTGTTAGGGCATGCACATGTTCTCTTATCTTTATTAATGGTAATTAGCTTCAGGTTATATGTGCTATGTACCATCTTATTATTTTTAGGGAAAGTTCTATTGAGAGAATGCCAGAGATATATTGTTTTTATAGTGTAACTCATCTCTCTTGAATTTTTTGAATTTGACACTTTTGAATTCCTTTGTAAAAAATTTCCAAATTCTTTTTATAATCATTATGTAATATGTATTATATGAAAGCACAGATCATTTTGTTTTATATAGTCTAATTCGCGGTCTGATTCTTTTAAAATTTTCTTCTTCTCTTTTCTTAGACGTCTTAATAATCAGAATCACTAAATCCAAAGAGCATTTGTTTAACGTTGTTTCCCAACATTGCATAAATTGGCTATTGTCTCTAAACATACTAGGTGGTTTATTGATCCTCAGCCCTTTTGGGATCCGTTTGTACCGATTTTTAAAGATATGATCTATGCTTTAGATTAAACAATACAAGGCTTTACAAACATAACAAAGACATAATGCTCATATTGCGATGCAGCAGGAAACTAAATTGGATCAAGTAGAACATGAGAGGCTTAAACAGCAGAGGGCAGGTTTTCCATGCCTCCTCAAGATCTAAGAGTGCTGGTTTGCTATTCTGATTGGGAAATCTGTTTCCCTCACAGCACACAAAGCAGTGCAAGATCCTCAAGGTTTCTTTGTTTGAGTGGAAGGTATTCTGTTTGGCAAGCCTTTTGTACTCTGTGATTTGTTAGCTCTGAATGTGTATTCTTGTGTTTTGGTGTTTTTTTTGACAAAATTGGTCCATTTATTACTGGAATATTCACAAATTATTTTACTTCTCATACATACCCTGATTTTGATAGGACCCCCAGCTGTGACTACTAGTCAAAAAAATGGGAGAATAAGGCATCCCATTTCTTTGCCAAAATCTAGTTTTGATTGATATGTGGAGGGTGTTGAATCCTTTAGAGAAGTCTTTTACATGTATATAGAGAGCCCGTGACCATCAGCCCAGATTGAACTACATGTTTATTAATCAGGCAAATTTTTCAAAGACTAGATCTGTAGAAATTCGGCCTATAGAGATTTCCGACCATGGTATAGTGTGGTGTGAGCTAGAGGGATTTGCCCAGACTAATCCTAACAGAAGTTGGCAATTTCCTGCATATTTGTATAATGATGTTAATTTTAAGAATTATCTGCAAAAGAAATGAGATGAGTATGCAGTGTTAAATGCAAAGGATGCCACAGGGCAGGTGATAACTACAGTATAGATCTCTGTGCTGTCTTTCATCAATACTATTCTAATCTTTTAGAGTAAAATCACATACTCTGGAGGATATTAGGACATATCTAAAAGATGTCTCTCTATCCCACATATCAGAATCTCAGTTGGGGAAACTAAATATTCCCATTACATTAGCTGAAATTCAGAGTAATATAACAGGTGCAAAATTGGCTAAAGCCCCAGGTCCACATGGGATCCTAGCAGAAATGTATAAGCATTTAGGCAAGAAAGTATACTTATCATTGTGTGAGATGTTTGATGCATTTGTAAAAGAAACAAAGGCTTTCCTGGTAGTGAGAATAAAGCTATTATTGTCATCCTGTTGCGCCCGTCGGTCGCAGACGGCTGTGCCCACTACTGCTCACCATTCTCTCTGCTTCTTCTGCACACATTGGGAGAATGGCTGCCATTGCCTCACCTTTGACGCCCTCAGCGTCTTCAAGCCGGCTTCGGCGACTGCGTTCGCCATCTTGCCGAGGATCCTCCTAGGAGCGCGCGCGACTCCACCCTTTCACCAGCGTCACGGCGGGAACCTCAGGGGCGTCCCCTCCGCATGATGTCATGAGGCTCTAGTATTTAAACTAGTAGCGCCTACAGCAATATGAGTTAGCAAGGATTCTCCTGCTTCTCTGACTCGCTGCCAGATGCCACTCTGGTCTCTCTCTGGACTACTTGGCACTCGTTCCTCGAGGGCCTCACCGCTTCCACCATTGGCCTAGATAAGGACGACGCTGGGACTACCAGGGTTGTTTCCTTCTACCCTTTGTGGCCAGACTGACTCTACAGAAGACTAAAGGTATTTATCTTCGAGCCTTGCCTCTTCACGGTTATTCTCCAGAATATCGCTATCACAAGGATGTCCAAGACACCCGCTCCTCGGGGTCTTGCTTCGCTCCTGTTTGCCCTTCGGGGTACTACATACAACTTGGACGCCCAGGGTACCTGCGCCTCGGGGGCCCGCTCTCATCCTGAATCTCTTCTCCTCAGAGATTCTCTATCATCTGCAACTACATCTCAGTGAGTACTGCTGCTCCTGTCTATCTCTGCTCTGTCTCTTACAGAACCCTTGGCCTTCTACCACTGAGGACTACGCTCTGGTCCCACTGGCTAGCGGGACTGACGAGGCTATGCCACTGTATGTTCTATTCAGTCTACAGAGAACACAACAGCACCAGAGACTCCTCTCTGGCAGGGATCAGCATCTACAACCTGATTCTATTAACTCATTGTAGTACAATAAAGACTCTATTCTGTGTCCTCAGCTATTTGAGTTAGCCTATCGCTTGCAAGTCCCCACAGGGCTCCTCCCTGTGGGAGGTACCATCTCTTCCATCAACCAAGAGTCCACACTTTATCACCCAAGATCATAACACATCCTTCCTAAACCAGGCAAAGACTCTGCTTCCCAAATCATATCATTCCATATAATTACTGAATTTTGATATTAAACCTTTAGCTAAAATCATGGAGGATAGGTTGTCAAATATGTTGCCAGATTTGATAGCAGAAGAGTGGGTGGGCTTTGTCAAAGGGAGATATACTGTGGTTAATATATGGAAAATATTGGCCTCTCTGGATTATTGCACTATATATAGATTACAGACCCTTAGTTTTGATGCAGAAAAAGCTTTTGACAAAGTAGACTGGATGTTTTTATTTGAAGCAATTCAGTACTTTGGTTTTTCTTGATTTATTATGAAAGTGATTCAGGCTCTCTTTCATAAACCAGTGTCTTCAATACTTATAAATGATGTATCTTCTAAAGGTAGAATATTAAAGGGGGACTAAGCAAGATTGCCCTTATCCCTGCTTTTGTTCCTGTTGATATTGGAACCTCTCTTACGATATGTTATAACAAATGTTCAAATTTCTGAGATAAAATTAGAAGGGGCAGAATTCAAATTAGCAGTATTTGCTGATTATATTTTGGCTCAAATTATTAACCCAGTTCTCTCTCTTAGGGAAACTTTAATGGGAGTTCATGTGATATGGGTTGATGGCAGGGTTGAAATTGAATCTGGTTAAGTTGGAAGCAATGCCAATATTTAGTTCAGTTGTTAAATTTATGAAGTCAGGAGTTTCGTTTTGAAGTGGGCAGGGGACTCTCTCTTAAATAATTGGGAGCTATCTTAACAGATTTGTCTATTTTGCAAAAAAGTACTGGTTTCTATCTACTTGACTCTTCTAAAAAGTGACTTTTAAATTGGTCTAATAAAACTGATTATTACTTACTAACTTTCTTTTCTTGAGTCCTACCAGACCAGTCCAGATACATGGGATTTTCTTCCCTATCAGCAGATGAAGACGGAGATAGAGAGCAAAAGCTTCACTGCATTCTTGGCAATTAAGCTACTGTGTCACCTGCAGTCTCATTAATCCGTAACAAAGCTAGAACAAATCCCCTCATTTTCTTGAGGAGCAGAGGAAGGAACTACAGAAAAATCAGTGAAGCCCCATCTTTAGACTTAAAAACCCCTCCAACAAGAGTGTCTAAACACCATAAAAAAAAAACAATGAAATGCACTCTGACAATAGAAATGTACTTACAGAAGAGTGGTATTCAGAATCCAAGAACAGGATTCTAGACTGATCTGATAGGACTCAAAGAAAGAAAATTAGCAGGTAAGAAACAATTTTTCCTTATTGTTCCCCAGACCAGTCCAGATGCATGGAATATACCTAAGCCACCCTAAAATGGTTGGGAATCTGAAAGACCCACTCATAACGCACTCTCACCAAACACCTCAGTGTCTGACACTCTAACATCCAACCTGCAAAGTTTAGCAAAAGTGTGCAACAAAGACCAAGTTTCCGCTTTACAGATCTCCTGAGGCGAGACCAACTGAGAAGCAGCCCAAGACACCACTTGAGCCATAGTAGAATTTGTCCAAAGCCCTTCCGACACTTCTAGACCTATACAAATGCACATTGATTCCTTCAATGTTGGAGCACAGGAACAGCAGCAACAGCACCCTCCTGCACAGGCACAAGTAACAGAGAAGCATTAGCCTTTGCAGTCTGAATTAAAATGAAGAGTCCTCCACCCCCACTCAACACCTACTCTACCAGGGGGATAGCCCAACAAAGGAAAACTGTTTTTTACCTGCTGATTTTTGTTCCTGGAATACGACATATCACTGACACTGCACTAATATTAGCATGCCACATGCAGTCCCCTCAGTATGACCTGCACCCAAGCCAAAATGAGATCAAGTAACTAACATACCTGGGAATTCTCTGGATTTGGCCCGCAGACTCGAATTCTAAAAGAATTACCGGGTCTCCGGGCCAAAACCGGAAATCTCTGGGTGCTGCAGCAAAACCAATCTGCATGGACCCGGAAAGAAGAAAGGAACGTCATTGGTCTTGCGCGGCTGAAAAAAGGAGGAACTTGACAGTGATTTCTACCATCTCTGGACCTTTTTAACTCTTAACTTCGCTTCCTCGTGACACCACCTGCTCCTGCACAGCCTGTTTCCTGTATCCAGCTACTTGCCCACCCCATCCTGTTTGCCTTGGCCAATCAACATTGCGATTTCCTGCCCGTGCATCAAACAAGGAGTAAGAAACAGGCAGCGTCCACTTCTGCAGCACAGGAGGAGATTGAAGAGGCCGCTGCTGCACCTGGAGCCCAAGTTAGAGTCTTTTGTTGCTAGTGTGTTTTGAAAGGGGGGGGGGGGGGGAGAGAGAGAGAATGAATGAGCATGTCTGTGAGAGTGAGTGAGGGTGTATTTGTGTAGGAAGAAGAGATCTGAGAGTGTATGGAGGTGAGTAGGAGAGAGCTGACTGCATGGGTGTGAAAGTGAGTGGGCATGTGTGTATGGAAGAGGGAGAGATGAGTGAGTGTGTGTTGGTGGGAGAATGGCAGAAGTAAAGGTGTAAATGGACATGTGAGAATGAGCAGTGAAAATAAGTGTGAACATGTAAGATTGTTTATGAGAAAATTTGTGAGCATCTGGTCCCACTGTGCAGTTGCCCTCCCCCCGTTCCTCCCCCCCCCTGCTAATCCATGGTAATCTCAGGGTGACTGGAAGTCAAAAGTTCCCAGGTATGGTAACTAATAACACCCTACCTGAACTGAGCAGGGGAAACAAGGTGACCTCCCACTTGAGGCCCGACAACTGAAAAGGAAGACTGAGAACCCCTAATAGTATAAAACACTGCTGCATTTTTGCCTTAAGAGTAGAGCAGTCTTTCCTGATAACAAAGGGTGGGGCTCTGGACTGATCTTGGTATTCCCCTGAATGAAAAGTAGCAGGTAAGAACCAATTTCCCTTTCCTGTTCATAGCCCAGATCAATCCAGATGCATAGGATGTACCCAAGTTCCCCTACAGAACCCGAAAGACCTGCACGCAGCACATGCTCCACAGCCAGCTGTTTCCAGCATCCAAACAACCAAGCAGTAATGCTTTGTAAAAGTATGAACAGAAGACTGTCTCTGCTCTGCAGAGAAACCAACTAACACTCAACCCAGGATACAGTCTGTACCCTAGTAAAATGGGCTTTCAGTCCCACAGGAATAGGGCGCAACCTAACAAATATAGGTGTAGACGGTGGCTTCCTTTAACCATTGTGCTATTGTCACCTTAGAAGTCTGGATCCCTTTGGATGTAGTACCAAATGGAACAGACAATGGGCAGGCTGTCAGAAACTATTGATGACCTTTAAATATTGTAACAGCCCCCAACACACATCCAACAAATGAAGCCAACGCGCATGCAGCAGTGAAGCATCCACATTTTGAACAAACAGGAAACTCCACCCTTTGACTGAAGTGGAAAGATACCAACTTCAGCAAAAAAACAACGGCCCTGTCTGCAAAGTCACCCAATCCTCAAAAAACTCGTAGAAAAGAGTCCTGAATCTCCAAAATCCTTCTAGCATAATATATCGCCCCCAGAAAGAATACTTTCAACGGGAAATACTTAAGTGAGGCCTACCATAGCAGCTGGATGAGAGACTGAGTTCCATTTTTATATAAGAAGGGAGCAGAAAGGGGATTGAGTGGTGCACACTTTTATTAACAGTCGAGGGGAGGTCCATGGCTGGACAGATTTGGGCTACTTTTGCTAGATTTGACATCATTTGGAGTGAAGAAGGTCTAACAAAGATGAAATGTTGTACTATGTTCTCTCACCCTAGCTTGATGGACTAAACAAGGGGGGCCACCTAATAGCTCGAGGTGAGGTGTTGGTTTAGGGGCCAGTTTCGCATGTAGAGTGAGACGTACGAACAGCACAGTACACCTTGGTGAAGATTTGACATCATTTGGAGTGGGGAAAGTTTAACAAAGATGAAATCTTGTGCTATATTCTCTCACCCTAGCTTGAAAGACTTTCCTCACTCCAAATGATGTCAAATCTTCACCAAGGTGTCCACTGTGCTGTTCGTACGTCTCACTCTACATGGAAAACTGGTCCCTAAACCCAAAACCACTACTCACATCTCACCTCGACCTAGTAGGTGGCCCTCCTATAGAGATTTAAATAATTGCACACAGAGGCCCTCCCCAGAGGCACTGGCTCTCTCTCCTAATTCCTGCCCAAAACTCCTCCCCAATCCTGCCCCCCCCCCCAATTTGCATATGTGCTACACCATTTTTGGGGTGCATTAACGCCATAAGCATTTGGAAGAATGATACGGCTAGCCAGTTAGTGCTGAATATCGTGCTAACTGGCTAAATTTGAAAAGCCCTTCCCACACACGTTCAGCATCATTTTCCCATCTGTCTGCTTAAATTTTGGCGAGTCATCACCTTTTGTGCAAAATTTGCTGTGAAAACATTTTGAGATGCCAACATTAATGTGGCTAAAGCACGTATTACTTATTTAAATTATTATTAATGCAGCAGGACTTCTAAAGTATTTTATTCGGAGCAAATACTTTTGTTTTCCACTGTATTTCCCACAAGAAATATAATAAAAATCTATCTGCTGCGAACGGTAACCTCAAAGCTTGAGTTCTTTTGCTACAACTTAGCTCCCTAAAGGCTTAAGACAGCCTCACTCATCCTTACGCTTCATATTTTCCTCAAGAGTTATTAGGAAAATCAGATATAAATTTAAAGACACAAGCTGATCAATTCCGATGATATCACAGCCCAGTAGGCATGCGCACACATAGAGGAAGACCTTGCGTCATGTATGTTTAGAATATTCGTAGCGCGTTATCACGTGCCATCACCGTTATTTCGGATTGGTTGTTAGACACAGGGTGGGCGGGAACGTGGTCAGGTGAACTCTGAACCTAGCGGCGGCCGAGCCTGATAGACATGGCGCTAAACAGGAACCATTCAGAGGGTGGCGGAATCATAGTGAACAACAGCGAGAGGTGAGAGCTGACATTACGCTTTCGGGGAGCCTGCTGTAGGTTTTAATAGACTGTGGCAGAATAAACTCCCGTCACAGTCTGGCAGCTGGCTAACCCTCCTCACCACCGAGATAAATGTCTTGCTACTACGCATGTCTATTCTGGCTGTCAAGCACTCGTCGGGGGGTCACGCCAGGAGTCTGGGGAAGTTGGCGAGGAAAGGTTTAGTCTGCCCCTGCCTCCCCCAGTGTTACATAACGGGAACTCTCGCGACTCTTCCGTTAGCTGCGCGAGGGTCTGTCAAAAGCACGTGCCACGCCCCTTTCGCTTAGTTTCCATTGGCTGGAACCTGTGGGGCGTGGTTCTGGAAGAGAGAAGAGGGAGGGTGATGGCAATTTCAGGCTGCAAAGTGCAAACTTTGTAACTGGAGTTCAAGGGTATAATAGCTGCAGTTATATCTGACAAATGCAAGGCTTTTACGTTGCGTGCACATCTATGTGATTTGGGAGTGGGGTAACCAAACTCTTCCCCTCGCCCCGCTTACAATGACAAATTTCTTACTTTGCGTTTACAGTTAATTGATTCTTACACACAATCTTTATATAAATCATAAGTTAATTATTCATGCCCAGACAAGCCAATAAAATGCTTGATGCTACAAACTAGACTTAGTGGTAAACTGAGAAAACGACAAAAACAACCTTACTAATAGAAATGTTAGTACTAAGCAACTATTCTGTGCTATGTATGGCGAAAGAGAAGATCATCAAGTATGTATTTGTAAAACTTATAACCCACACCTCCAAATATCAAAATGTTCAATGCAGCATACAATAAAAGCATACTTAGGCAAATTTAAAAACACAACACAAACCACAATTTGAATATACAAACCATTTGTCATCCATTACCAGGAGTTGTAATCGGAGGCCATGACAATGTGGCCTAATGATACAGAAACAGTCCTGATTGGGTACCAGTCATGTGATTAAAAAACTTCCAAGCTCACAGCATGCAAACTTCAGAAAGAAGCTGAAACATTCTGTAACCTGGCTTGGCCAGATTTAAGAGTTTTGCACCCATAGGCAGAGTTGGAGAGTGATGAGATTGGAAAATGGGGAGTTCCTTTCCCCTCACCCCCACCTAAAATCTCAGAGTGTCACAGCAGTACCCCTCTGAAGTGGATTGCTAGTGCAGGGTTCTCCTTGGCACAGTTGCATTCTTTTTTGGGCTGGGTATTTGGTGCTGTCAAAATTTGGCACCCTAGGCAATTGCTTATGTTGCTTATGCCTATGCCTACCGCTGGACGTGCTGTTCACCTAGGACACGGAGGAGTACTTTGAGAATCTGCATGAATTCCAAAGGAAGCAGTTGGAGGAGCAAGAGAGGAGTGCGAAGGAGGCCCTGCGGAGGATAGGGAGCTGCTTCATTCCTTCTTTACGGGGGTGCGGATGGTGGGATGATAGGGAGATTTCAGGCTGTTTCTGGGGCCTTTTCCGCCCCGAGACAGGACACAGCCAATTCACGGGGCCCTAAGCCACCAGAGACATGCTTCCTGCAGCTGCTTGGAAGCCCGGCCAGCGTCCGCTTCCTCCTCCACCTCCTTCTCTTCCAAGGGCGCTCCATGGCCACCACACAGCTATGGCCCAGCGCTCCATCAAGAAGCCACTGCTGCTTCCCGGCTCCAGTGTTTTCTGTCCACTACACCTCAGCACTCGGCATCCTGGTCAAGCTATTCCCAGCTCAGAGCCGCGTTATTTCCTGGGTGCCACAGCCCAGTATGGTATTCCCTCTGCCAGGCTGTACACAGTAGAATTAAGCAACGAGTGCCAGGCCCCGGAGCAGGAGCGACCTCTTCTCCCACAGAAGGTGAGCCCTAGGTGAGCTGATTGGCACAAGACATCACTGGAACAGATGAGAGGATTCCGTCGGAACAGGCGAAAGAGCCGATTGGCATAGGACTGCCAGCGAAGGCAAAAGAGCCGCTGTGAGAGGTAAGGAGGTAGAACTCCCTACTCTTTTTCCCTCCCATTCACCAACCTCCAACCAAGCTAGATCCATTGCAGGGCTTCCAGAGAGGGTAGGGGTTAATCGCAGAACCTGACCAGCACAGGATACCATCGATGCAGGCGAAAGGATACTGCAGGAACCTGCGAGAGAGCAGCCATAAGAGGTGGGGAAGCAGGAATCCCTACCATTCACCCTCCCGTTCACCCACCCTTGGTCTTTGGTCCTACCGTTCACCCTCCTGTTCACCCACCCTTGATCCTCGGGTGGCGCTGCTATGGTAGTCAGATCAAAGGCGCCGGCCGGTAGTCATGCCGTCAAAGATCTAACCACCTCAAACCCGGATGTTAGATAGCAAGTGCTATACCGGGGTACAAATTATATCGCAATGACAGAGAGGAGCACTCGGGAGGACATGTGGCGCTTTATGTCCGGGATGGCATAGAGTCCAACAGGATAAATATCCTGCATGAGACTAAATACAAAGTTGAATCTTTATGGGTAGAAATCCCTTGTGTGTCTGGGAGGACTATAGTGATAGGGGTATACTACCGTCCACCTGGTCAAGATGGTGAGACGGACAGTGAAATGCTAAGAGAAATTAGGGACGCTAACCAAATTGGTAGTGCGGTAATAATGGGAGACTTCAATTACCAAAAGTACATAACGAGCAGGAACTGCACTTGAAGCAATTTCGCAGAACACACAAAGTGCAGATAAGAGTTCAATCCTGACAGGACACTCACAAAGTGTGTATAAATCACAGTTTTTTTATTTCTCCAATATGGCAACTCCACTGAGTTATACAAGCAATAGCTTAATGGCGTCCCCCGACACGGTCCCGTGTTTCGCCGCGGGCTGCATCGGGAGGGCTCGCCACCAGGAATTCACAAGCAAGCTGTAAAACATAAGTATACATCAGGACAACGAAACAGGACTTACAACCAACCATAATGTAAAAAGTGTACAAAAAGTCATAACATACCTGACAGCAAAAGTACTTGAAAGGTGACAGGGAGCGCACTACCCTTAACCACTGACAGGTATTTAAAGCTGAATAAGGGCGCCAAAAACCTACAGGAGAGCCAATCACGTGGGTCAAAGAACCCCGTTCATTGGTTCCCGTTCCTGTAGTGCACCGCAGCAGGAATGCAGACCAACCTATCTTAGTTTATCAGAGCTCTAAGTGAATAGAAACTCTAAGTGAATAGAAACCATTCAATCTCCCGGTTCAAACCCTTCGGAGACACTGAATCTAGAGTGAAGATCCAGCGTTGTTCAATCCGGCCAAGCTGTTCAGAATAGTTACCACCACGGGGCGGCCGCGGAAACACCTCAATCACACTGTATACAAGGTCTGAAAGGGTATGCGATTTTTTTATCCAGTGATCAACGAGGGGTTCATTCTCTCGCGAATGGCGAATATTAGAGCAATGCTCTATAATTCGGGTTTTCACCATGCGAGAGGTTTTCCCAACGTAAATCAAAGGACACGGACAGGTGATAACATAAATCACACCAGACGTAGTACAATCAGAGTGAGAGCGTAACTGAAAATTTTTTTGAGAGACTGGATGGGTGAAACAGGTAGTAGGTGACGTATAAGACGTACATCGACCGCACTACCCGTGCGGTCGATGTACAGTGTGTTCTTATACGTCACCTACTACCTGTTTCACCCATCCAGTCTCTCAAAAATTTTTTCAGTTACGCTCTCACTCTGATTGTACTACGTCTGGTGTGATTTATGTTATCACCTGTCCGTGTCCTTTGATTTACGTTGGGAAAACCTCTCGCATGGTGAAAACCCGAATTATAGAGCATTGCTCTAATATTCGCCATTCGCGAGAGAATGAACCCCTCGTTGATCACTGGATAAAAAAATCGCATACCCTTTCAGACCTTGTATACAGTGTGATTGAGGTGTTTCCGCGGCCGCCCCGTGGTGGTAACTATTCTGAACAGCTTGGCCGGATTGAACAACGCTGGATCTTCACTCTAGATTCAGTGTCTCCGAAGGGTTTGAACCGGGAGATTGAATGGTTTCTATTCACTTAGAGTTTCTATTCACTTAGAGCTCTGATAAACTAAGATAGGTTGGTCTGCATTCCTGCTGCGGTGCACTACAGGAACGGGAACCAATGAACGGGGTTCTTTGACCCACGTGATTGGCTCTCCTGTAGGTTTTTGGCGCCCTTATTCAGCTTTAAATACCTGTCAGTGGTTAAGGGTAGTGCGCTCCCTGTCACCTTTCAAGTACTTTTGCTGTCAGGTATGTTATGACTTTTTGTACACTTTTTACATTATGGTTGGTTGTAAGTCCTGTTTCGTTGTCCTGATGTATACTTATGTTTTACAGCTTGCTTGTGAATTCCTGGTGGCGAGCCCTCCCGATGCAGCCCGCGGCGAAACACGGGACCGTGTCGGGGGACGCCATTAAGCTATTGCTTGTATAACTCAGTGGAGTTGCCATATTGGAGAAATAAAAAAACTGTGATTTATACACACTTTGTGAGTGTCCTGTCAGGATTGAACTCTTATCTGCACTTTGTGTGTTCTGCGAGACTTCAATTACCCCAATATTGACTGGGTAAATGTATCATCGGGTCACGCTACAGAGATAACGTTCCTGGATGGAATAAATGATAGCTTTATGGAGCAATTGGTTCAGGAACCGACGAGAGAGGGAGCAATTTTAGATCTAATTCTCAGTGGAGCACAGGACTTGGTGAGAGAGGTAATGGTGGTGCGGCCGCTTGACAATAGTGATCATAATATGATCAAATTTGATTTAATGACTGGAAGAGGAACAGTGTGCAAATCCAAGGCTCTCGTGCTAAACTTTCAAAAGGGAAACTTTGATAAAATGAGAAAAATTGTTAGAAAAAAACTGAAAGGAGCAGCTACAAAAGTGAAAAATGTCCAAGAGGCGTGGTCATTGTTAAAAAATACCATTCTAGAAGCACAGTCCAGATGTATTCCACACATTAAGAAAGGTGGAAAGAAGGCAAAACGATTACTGGCATGGTTAAAAGGGGAGGTGAAAGAAGCTATTTTAGCCAAAAGATCTTCATTCAAAAATTGGAAGAAGGATCCAACAGAAGAAAATAGGATAAAGCATAAACATTGGCAAGTTAAATGTAAGACATTGATAAGACAGGCTAAGAGAGAATTTGAAAAGAAGTTGGCTGTAGAGGCAAAAACTCACAGTAAAACTTTTAAAAATATATCCGAAGCAGAAAGCCTGTGAGGGAGTCAGTTGGACCGTTAGATGATCGAGGGGTTAAAGGGGCACTTAGAGAAGATAAGGCCATCGCGAAAAGATTAAATGATTTCTTTGCTTCTGTGTTTACTGAAGAGGATGTTGGGGAGGTACCCGTAATGGAGAAGGTTTTCATGGGTAATGATTCAGATGGACTGAATCAAATCACGGTGAACCTAGAAGATGTGGTAGGCCTGATTGACAAACTGAAGAGTAGTAAATCACCCGGACCGGATGGTATACACCCCAGAGTTCTGAAGGAACTAAAAAATGAAATTTCAGACCTATTAGTAAAAATTTGTAACTTATCATTAAAATCATCCATTGTACCTGAAGACTGGAGGATAGCAAATGTAACCCCAATATTTAAAAAGGGCTCCAGGGGCGATCCGGGAAACTACAGACCGGTTAGCCTGACTTCAGTGCCAGGAAAAATAGTGGAAAGTGTTCTAAACATCAAAATCACAGAACATATAGAAAGACATGGTTTAATGGAACAAAGTCAGCATGGCTTTACCCAGTGCCAGTCTTGCCTCACAAATCTGCTTCACTTTTTTGAAGGAGTTAATAAACATGTGGATAAAGGTGAACCGGTAGATATAGTATACTTGGATTTTCAGAAGGCGTTTGACAAAGTTCCTCATGAGAGGCTTCTAGGAAAAGTAAAAAGTCATGGGATAGGTGGCGATGTCCTTTCATGGATTGCAAACTGGCTAAAAGACAGGAAACAGAGAGTAGGATTAAATGGACAATTTTCTCAGTGGAAGGGAGTGGACAGTGGAGTGCCTCAGGGATCTGTATTGGGACCCTTACTTTCCAATAGATATATAAATGATCTGGAAAGAAATACGACGAGTGAGATAATCAAATTTGCAGATGACACAAAATTGTTCAGAGTAGTTAAATCACAAGCAGATTGTGATAAATTGCAGGAAGATCTTGTGAGACTGGAAAATTGGGCATCCAAATGGCAGATGAAATTTAATGTGGATAAGTGCAAGGTGATGCATATAGGGAAAAATAACCCATGCTATAATTACACAATGTTGGGTTCCATATTAGGTGATACAACCCAAGGAAGAGATCTAGGTGTCATAGTGGATAACACATTGAAATCGTCGGTTCAGGGTGCTGCGGCTGTCAAAAAAGCAAACACAATGTTGGGAATTATTAGAAAGGGAATGGTGAATAAAACGGAAAATGTCATAATGCCTCTGTATTGCTCCATGGTGAGACCACACCTTGAATACTGTGTACATTTCTGGTCGCCGCATCTCAAAAAAGATATAATTGTGATGGAGAAGGTACAGAGAAGGGCTACCAAAATGATAAGGGGAATGGAACAACTCCCCTATGAGGAAAGTCTAAAGAGGTTAGGACTTTTCAGCTTGGAGAAGAGACGACTGAGGGGGGATATGATAGAGGTGTTTAAAATCATGAGAGGTCTAGAACGGGTAGATGTGAATCGGTTATTTACTCTTTCGGATAGTAGAAAGACTAGGGGGCACTCCATGAAGTTAGCATGGGGCACATTTAAAACTAATCGAAGAAAGTTCTTTTTTACTCAACACACAATTAAACTCTGGAATTTGATGCCAGAGGATGTGGTTAGTACAGTTAGTATAGCTGTGTTTAAAAAAGGATTGGATAAGTTCTTGGAGGAGAAGTCCATTACCTGCTATTAAGTTCACTTAGGGGCGGATTTTAAGAGCCCTGCTCGCCTAAATCCGCCCAAATCCGGGCGGATTTAGGCGAGCAGGGCCCTGTGCGCCGGTGAGCCTATTTTACATAGACCTACCGGCGCGCCCAGAGCCCCGGGACTCGCGTAAGTCCCGGGGTTTTCTGAGGGGGGCGTGTCGGGGGCGGGCCCGATCCGCGCGGCGTTTTCGGGGTGTGTCGGGAGCGTTCCGGGGGGCGGGCCCGGGGGCGTGGCCGCGCCCTCCGGACCTGCCCCCAGGTTGCGTCCCGGCGCGCTAGCGGCCCGCTGGCGCGCGGGGATTCACGTCTCCCTCCGGGAGGCGTAAATCCCCTGACAAAGGTAAGGGGGGGGTTTAGACAGGGCCGGGCGGGTGGGTTAGGGAGGGGAAGGGAGGGGAAGGTGAGGGGAGGGCAAAAGAAAGTTCCCTCCGAGGCTGCTCCGATTTCGGAGCGGCCTCGGAGGGAACGGGGGTAGGCTGCGTGGCTCGGCGCGCGCCGGCTATACGGAATTGATAGCCTTGCGCGCGCCGATCCAGGATTTTAGTGGCGCGTATCTACTAAAATCCCGCATACTTTTGCTGGCGCCTGATGCGCCAGCAAAAGTACGCCAAATCGCGCGGTTTGAAAATCTACCCCTTAGAGAATAGCCACTGCCATTAGCAATGGTAACATGGAATAGACTTAGTTTTTGGGTACTTGCCAGGTTCTTATGTCCTGGATTGGCCACTGTTGGAAACAGGATGCTGGGCTTGATGGACCCTTGGTCTGACCCAGTATGGCATTTTCTTATGTTCTTATGTAATAGGGCCATCAACATGCATTTGCATGTTGCGGGCGCTATTAGGTTCGGGGGGGTTAGACGTGCATTTTCAACCCCTTACTGAATAAGGGGCAACACTAGCGCGTCGAAAATGCGCGTCTAATCGCGGGTTAACAGTGTGCCTGATAGCAAGCTTAAAAACTAAGCTCTAGCAGTGCAATCATTAATGACTCCGACTCCATTCCCATCTTCCAGACAGTACTTCAACAGTTCTCGTTGGTAACAGTTCTCGCGCAGACCCGATCGTTCGTACCAACAGTTCAGAACACCATCATATTCCACTTATCAAAGGCCACAATCACATCAGCCTCAACAACAACAACAAAGGAGAGGCAAACTGAGATCTCAGAGACAACAAACACAACAACCAGCAACCCCACTAAAAACGACACAATCTTTTTAAGTTCACGGCCGCCACCACTCCCTCCAAAAGCACCCCCAGGAAGAATCATGGCACATTTCTCCGTCTGGGAGACCATAACGTCAGACCAATGGGTGCTAGAAATTGTAAAGAACGGCTATCAACTTCGGTTTATAGCCAAGCCCATACTTACTCATTTGTCCATTCGAGTGCCACAAACATCATCCCTAACTCAGCCAAGAAATAACTTACTTCAAAAACAACGGGTAATCTGACAGATTTCTCTGATGGCCCATTTCAAGGGCTTCTATTCCCCATATTTCCTAATTCCCAAGAAATCCAGGGGCCATCATCCAATTCTGGATCTTCGGGAATTGAACAAATTGCTCATCAAAGAGAAATTCAAGATGGTATCATTAAAATAAATTCTTCCCCTCTTACAACCAATGATTGGATGTGCTCCATAGATCTGAAGGATGCATATACCCATATTCCAATCCATCCATCCTCATGGCAATACCTTTGTTTTCGACATCATGGCAATACCTTTGTTTACAGACATCAGCATTACCAGTACAAGGTTCTTCCCTTTGGCCTTTCAGCAGCACCCAGAGTATTCACTAAATGCATGGTGGTGGTGGTGGTCTACCTTCGGCAGCAGGGTATGACAATCTTTCCATACCTGGACGATTGGTTGATAGTAGCCTCGACTCCAGCCCTATTGCTGGAACATCTTCAACAAGTAATCACTTGTTTACAACTTTCAAAAATCAACGTTGCAACCTACTCAAATTCTACAGTTTATTGGAGTTTGCCTGGACACTACACGCAACAGAGCGTATCTCCCAAATGACAGAAAACAGGAAATGTGTCACCTGCTACGTTCCCTACATGCAACACAGTATCCTACGACTCAGAAATCAACAGTCTTAGGCCATATGGCAGCAGCAAATTTCACTGTTCCCAACACAAGACTACACATGAGACTCTTACAGTGGGGTCTAAAATGCCAATGCAAGCAACACTCGCAACCGTTGACGAAACGTCTATTGCTCACATCCCAAATGAAAAAAGATATAAATTGCTGGCTCCTCAAACCCACACTAGACAAGGGAGCGTTGTTCAACCCCCCCACCACACAATGCAGTCCTCACCACCGATGCATCGCGCAAGGGCTGGGGAGCACATCTAGACCTGTTTGAAACACAAGGCCTATGGTCAGTGACTGAGCAGAAACTTCAAATAAATTTACTAGAACTCAGAGCGATATGCAATGCCCTACAGACCTTTCAAACATACCTGCAGGGTCGAAGAGTCATGATCTACACGGACAACCAAGTAGTGATGTTCTACATAAACAAGGAGGGTCCGGTTCCTGGTCCCTCTGCAAGGAAGCCCTCCAGATCTTCCACCATGCACATCGACATTCCATACATTTGCAAGCCACTTACCTTCCGGGAGTGGCCAATACTAGAGCAGACAGGTTGAGTCGCATATTCCACCGACACGAATGTTCACTCATTCCAGAAATAGTACAAGAGATCTTCGTTCATTGGGGTGTTCGGTAAATAGACCTCTTTGCCACAGAAGCCAACATTCAATTTCCACGGTTCTGCTCAGTTCGACCCAGTCACCTGCAAATTGCTCAGGACGCCTTCCTCATTCCGTGGACAACCAATCTCCTGTATGCCTTTCCATCGATTCCACTTATCACCAGGACAATTCAAAAATGCATAACGGACAGAAGTCAACTGATCCTCATTGGCCCAGACAACCATGGTACAGCTATCTCTTATGCCTTGGATTCTGCGCACATGAAATACCTCACATGGAAAGTTGTTTTTCTCGAAGCAGTAACATCCACATGATGGGTTAGTGAACTTCAAGCATTAGTTCACTACGATCCATACCTACAATTTTACCACGACAAAGTGGTACTCAGAACTCACCCAGCTTTTCTGCCAAAGGTAGTCTCACAATTCCACCTCAACCAATTCCACCTCAACCAACTTTCTTCCCAAAGCCTCATTCTAATGACAGGGAGCGCTTATTACACACACTGGACTGTAAATGTGCATTGGCATATTACAAGGAAAGAACACAAATGGATGCTCGAGCATCTCAGCTTTTTGTCTCCTTGAAGTGCAGCATCGTATGCCTCGCTGGAAAATGAGTTGAGCAGAAGTTCCTCAAGAACTCCCCAATAACCTAAATCAAACAAATGGGGTTGAGTGTTACAATCCCCCTGCATCAAACTGCATCTAAGAAATGTCAGTCAACATCGGCACTGTTAGCGCTAGTGCCTTGATGCACTCGATGCATGGTGTACCAATGGATGCACTCAATACAAGGTACCCTGATGGATGTTCATGACACGCCAATGGACCTGCTTGATGCACAGTGCTCCGATGGATGTGCTCGATGCATGAAGCACTGACAGATGTGAAGCACTCAACCACTTTTCACCATGATAATTATCTTCCTAAACCTGCATACATTTAAGTAATATTACTCAGATTACCTGTATTATAATGCTTACAAAAATTGTTTGTAGAAGCATAATAATTTTGTTTGTTGCCTGTCTATTTAACAACATGCATCCCATTTCTTATGTACTTTTAGCAAATCTAGCAGATTCTCCCCATGCTTTATTAGAAAGCGGTATCCTTAATCCACTCATAGTTTAACCTATGGATGCTGTAAAGTTCCTGCCAAGTACAGGCCTGCCTGCATCTGTGTACATGCCCTTATACTGGCAATCTCTTGCCCACCAAATTGGTTCTCGTTTTGCTTTTGGGCAAATACCTAGCCCTGCAAGCTTCTCCTTGTTGGTTTCTAGGAACATTGAGATCCCACACAGCCCAAGGGTCTTACAGTTCCTAGAAATGTCCCTACAGACCAAATACAAACAATACTGGAATTGTCGAGCAACTAGAGACAAAGCTAACAAATTTAAAAGTTTATTAACAAACAATAAGAATAGTGAACAGAAAAAAGATGTACGGTAATTTGCAAATAGCCAGCAGGTAAAATAACAAGGATTCATATAGTTAACACTGTCTATACAAGTTTCATTGTACTTGCCAGTGCCTGGGAAGGTCAGGTCAGGCTGTCCTCACAAGGAAGTGTAGAACCGGACTGGACTTTTGCACAGATCTGGTTTCACTGACTCCTAGCCAAGCCTGGATAATACTAGTGAGTTCTGGGCTATCCCCCACTAGTACAGATACTATACAACCAATGATAGCCCAAGCACTGGCTTCCTGACCAATCACTTATACTTTCTTGAGGAGACTGGGGGAGTACACATGCCAAACATGTGTGACCTGGCATCACAGTCAATGATTTGAACTATTGGCATGCATGCTGGAGTTTGTGTTTAACTTTGATATGCTTCTTCCAACCATGTATCTCCTTTATGCAAGTTACTGTTTAGAGCAACTTCTAGATAAAATATATTTTATTTCTTCAAGCCTTCTCATGACATATGACCATGTAGAGATTACATTCAGTGATATGGAAGTCACACACGACTCTTTCAGAGGAACCAAGAAAGGAAGCCTCTTTCTTACGCCTTACAGAGTAAGTGGTGGCGACACAACTTTTGTTTCAGACTAGCACATTTTTAATTGGAGGGGTGGAGTGGTTTAACAGGAAGTTTTATCCTCCTCCTCTAGCCATGGCCATAACATTTTTATTTTCCCAGTAAGATCAAGAGTCAAAGTGTTAACCTCCCCATATCTCCGTTTCAGCCAACAAGCCAAGAAGCAACCATCCTCAGTTTGTTTGATCTTAGCCATAAAGGCTAATTGGTCAATAGTGTAGAAAGAGCAAGACTCAATTAATGGAAATTTCTTACCTGAAGCCACAGATTTTTAGCAGCCACAAAAGATTATATTAAATTCTGTTAAGTTTATTTTGGTTCATTTTGTGTTATGTAATACCTAATTGATTCAATAACAAATCTTTTGATCCTTGTTTCCCTGTATGTACCCGGATCAATCCAGACAGTGGGTTGAGCCTCCTGTCCAGCAGATGGAGATAGAGAAAAAACTAAAAGGGTATCCTATATGAGGACAGTGCTCACCCTGCATCCCTTCAGTATTTCTCTATCCAGCAGATGCAGATGGCAGACCCTGCGGCTCCCCTCTAGACAGCTAGATTGTTTGGGAAAGTCTTCTTTCTCCCTCTTTCTATCTTATTTGGATCAAGCAAGTACTTAATTTCTAGTTTCAGTTAAAAAAAAAAATCAAGTTTTCATCTTCTGGTAGGGAGCAACAGTGTTTGCCCCTTGCTCTTACTGGGTGCCTAGGGGGGCTTTGCCCTTTGAGATCCTCAGCCTAGCACCCTACCCGGTGACCTGCCTGGCTAGGGGTGAAACTGGTGGTCCCTCCCCCGCGCAGACCCAGAGACGAAGCATACCTTGGGTCTGCTGCAGAGAAGTTCATTCCTCTGCTTCCTCAAACTTAACAAGTTAAAAAAAATAAATAAATAAACCTTCCACCGGGGGAAAGAGCGGGTAGCTGAACTTTTTCTCTTCCCTGCTCTCAGCCAGGCACTGGCAATTCTTGCCGTCTCACACGCGGCAGATCTGCCCCTCCCCCTCTCTCCCTCTATGCCTCGATCGGCCTTTTGCCTAGCATGTGGAGAGCTAGGCAAACGGCGGACATTTTGGCTCCACACCTCGCTGAAGATTCTGAGCCTGATGGGGGAAGGGACCCAATTTTTCCTCACTCCAACCCTCCCCCCCCCCCAATTTATGCCCCGTGGACCCTCCAGATGCCAGTTCTGACAGTTGCCTGCCTGCCCTCCTCCTGCCAAGGTCCCTAGATCGGCTACAGTGCAGGGACCCAGGACCCCAGACTTTCAAGGGGGGAACTGGGTTCGGGTGGTCCCAGGGGTTCCGGACCCACCGGCCCCCACTGATCCGCCTGCTCCAATCCCAGACCCCGACCCGGATGCCGATGTCCTCACTCTGAATCCACCGATAGAGGGGGACGACCCCAGAGTGTTGCGTCTCTTCCAATGTGAAGAGCGGGATCCGCTTATACCCCATGTTCTGGCCAAGTTGGGCACTGCGGTAAGATATCCCCGAGGGCTCGCCGACAACGGGCAAAGAAAATCCAGGCCCTACGGGCTGCAAAGGGAAGCTCGTATGCCCCTCCCTCGGAAGCTCACTCTTCCCCGGGGCCTGCAAAACAGCTCCCTCTCAAGGCGTATCGAGCGGCTTCGATGGAGCTCACTTCCTCCAGGCTTGGGGGTGACAAAAGTGCTAGGCCTAAAAAACATGGAGCCAGCACTAGGAGCGCGAATCTGCGTCTGACTCAGTTGCAGTGTGTTTCGGCTTTGAGCATTGGGAATCCAACTGCGTCGACACACAGCAAGGCACATGAAAAGACGAAGCATTCAAAGCATGAAGAGTCGCGTCGTCGGCGTGCCGACTCAAAGCAAAGAACATCGGAATTGAAAATAAAAAAGTCGAAGCCGACGCCACATGTATCGACTTCGAAGTCAACCACTCCCAATGCAACCAGCGATGCTGACGCACTTAGCGCCAGTTTCCTCAGACTTGGAGCACATGCATCGCCATCCTTCATCGACGCAGTCCAAGAGACCATCGACGCATACGACGACGCACTCGAAGCAGATCCTGAAAAGGGGAGCGCAGACTCAACCACAAGCAGAAAAACGACTAAAGACGGACTTTTTTCAGGATTCCTTGGTCCAACACCATACTCCTTCACCAGGAGTGAGCACCAGGCAACCAACTCGCCTGTCATGGAGCCCACAACCCACTACACATTCCCACTCATCGTTAGACAGCGATTTGTTGACGGGATCTGAAGCAGAGTGGGTACGAGTCACGTCTCACTCATCACATTCTTCAGCCTCTTCTCAAGTTTTTTCGGACCTGTTGGACCCCGCTAAGCGGCGTGCATCCACCCAAGGTCTGCAGGAACCTTTCCAGGACAAACAACTCCCAAGTAGGGATTGGCATAATAAACAGCCTTCTCGTCCACCACCGGACTCAGATATCCTTGCGGCGGCACTTCCACCACGTGGGGAAGAATCACCCAAAAAACGGGCAATGCCTCCGGAGACCCGCCAAGCGTTCACCCAACTTTCAGAAGCTCTTTCAGGATTCTTCGAAAGTATGCAGGCTACATTCACATTGCCTCCCTCAACACCAAACACTAGGCCTCCATCGCCAGAGCCTACAGCAGTGCCATCTCCTGACAGGCATAAGTCTTCGGTACCGGATATACCATCACCGAAACTTCGGCAACGTAAGACAACACCTGCACCGGTTTCTCCAATGCCAACATATCTACCAACATCTCCAGACACTTCCACGGGATATCCTTCCGACCCCCCCAGAAGAACCGGCAGAACCCTAGTCCCCACCGGAAGACCTGACTTGCCCCAAGTTTCTAGAAAGCTTGGATCAGTTCTTCATCTCGAGGTACAGAAGGTTCCAGACCCTAGAATGGAGACATTAGATCTCTTAAAGATATTTGATCTTCCATCGGAGCCTATCTCACTTCCATCTCATAAGGTTCTTGATAGCGTACTGGAGAAGTCATGGGAGACTCCATTTGCGATCCCGGCAGTCTCCCGAAAGACAGATCTCAAATATAAGATGAAATCATCCCCTACTATTCCGTGCTGCAGTTACCGCACGCTTCCATTGTGGTGGAGTTGGCGTTACACAGGTTGAAGAAAACACGCTTACATTCCGCTACCCCTCCAAGTAAGGAGTATCGATGCTTAGATGAATTTTCAAAACGTTCATTCCAAGCATCTATGTTAACCACGAGAATTAATCAACATCAGTTCTATATCGTGCAATACTTGCATGAGGGCCTACAAGCATTGAAACATCAGCTGCCGTTATCAGATCCAGCAAACCCGCTTCCACAACCCATCCAAGATATGGAGGAGGGAATTAGGCACTTACTACGAACGGTTTACAAGGCGTTCGAAACCTCATCACGAGCGTCGGCCTCAGCTATTGCAGCCCGTCGCATGGCATGGCTAAAATCCAGCGCCATTCGTGACGATGTGCACGAAAAACTGGCCAATTTACCCTGTAAAGGAGACAACCTTTTCTGGACACGATTCCAAGAGACTGTGGCCCAATTAAAAGAACAGTCGGTGGCGGTGCAGAGTCTAATGCATCCTCAATCCTACGCAGCTTCGTCCAGATGTTTTTACATGTCCTCTCGAAGACCGACATTTACCCGTCAACCTTACCGTCCATACGCATCTTACAGGCCACAGCCGTACCAACCACCACTATGAGCAGCGCCTCAGCAACAGATACATAACCGCAGGGGTCGCCCTCGTGCTCAAAGACCTCAAGGACAACAAACTACCCTGGCTCCCAAAACTCCTTCCTCTTTTTAGGAGTTGCTCACCCACCTCCACTGCCACCTTTCACAGCGGGAAGAATACAAGCGCACATCCATGAGTGGAAGATAACTACAGATCGATGGCTGCTGGATATAATTCGACACGGTTACAACCTTCAATTTACAACATATCCTCCACTTCCATCAAATTACACCAGAGGGAGAACGTCGAACCAACATCAATTGAAAATAGAGATTGCCTCGCTATTACAACGGGCAATACAACGTTTCTCTCCTTCCTCCCTCTCTATGGGGGTTCTATTTTATTTTATTTATTTATTTGGTATTTTTTATATACCGATATCCGTTTGCACATCGTATCGGTTAACATGGAACTAAAATGGCATCACCATGAAACAATAGTGAGGCCTTTACAAGGAACAGGAGCAACAACTAGGTTAAATAGACTTATATAAGGAACAATGTACAAGAACAAAGTACAGGGAACAATGTACAAGGAACAAAGTACAGGAACAATGTACAAGATTGATTATATATGAGGAGGTTATTAACAGTTTAAAGTTGACATTGAGGAGTAACGTTATTTACAGGATGACATTGAGGAATAGCGGATGAAAGTGAGATGTGTTGAGGGACATCAACGGATAACATTGATAAGGAGATTTTGAAAGGCAAAGGAAGAGGAAAGAGGTAAGATTGATTAATTGGAAAATAGAGAAAGCAAAAGAAGATCGGAAATTGGATATATACATGTGGATGACCATAGTGAAATTCTAATATTTACAGCTCTGCAAATTTACAATTATCAGTGGGAGGAAGTTGCTGGAAAGGCTTGTAAAAACAGCCAGGTTTTCAGTTTTTTTTTTAAATTTAGGGGTAGAGGTTTCTGTTCGTAGATCCAGGGGCATGGAGTTCCATAGAGTGGAGTCTGCGAGGGAGAAAGCTCTTTTTGTTGTGGTAGTGAGTCTGGTGGATTTGACTGAGGGAGGGCGGAGCTTTCCTTGAAGAGTGGAACGAATTGGTCTTGTGGATATTTCCTAATTCCCAAGAAGTCGGGATCTCTTCGCCCCATTCTCGATCTCTGAGAACTCAACAAGCATTTACTCAAGGAAAAATTCAAGATGATCTCCCTCAAAACCATTCTTCCTTTGCTGCAACACAAAGATTGGATGTGTTCAATCGATCTGAAGGATGCGTACATGCACATCCCTATGCATCGGGACTCCTGGTGTTACCTATCCTTCCTGTTCAAAACTCAACACTACCAATACAAGGTCCTGCCGTTTGGCTCTCGACAGCACCCAGAGTGTTTACAAAGTGCGTGGCAGTGTTATAATTTGTGGTAGTTGTGAGTGGATCCTTGGGCGGAAGGCAGATGACCACACCCCCGGGGGAAGATCCCGAGAGGGACCACTGGTCAGACTCAGAGGTTGGAGTCAGACACACACTAGTTCTTTTATTAAACAGTATATAGAACCACCAGAGGTGGCAGTAGTGAGCTGGAAGTGCCCGGCTGGGCTGTAATCCCTCAGATACTGGAACAGCGATCCCAGGATGGCTGAGCTGTAGAGAAACTAAATATAGTGAGTTGGCAGGGTATGCAGAGTTCCGGTACCGAACCTTGATAGTAACACTCACACAATAGTCTCATAGAAGTAGTCCAGGTGTTGGAATGAGTTAGGCCCTCGAGGAGCGAGTACCTGGTTCCAGGGAAAGCTCTGAGAGAGAGATGATGACTCAATGGTGTGGTAGGCAGCGATGACTTCCAGGCAGAAAAGAGATTCAGCAACCAGTCCGGGAACATGGGCCCTTCATGGGTACTCCAACATAAGCTAGAGCTCTGGGCTCTAGCTTATGTTTTTGGAAAAGATAAGTTTTCTATTCCATAAAAGTTTCATCATTAAGTTGGAGTTGATGTTATATACCTTCAATGGTTTAAAAAATTTAACAAAAAATCTTCAAAAAAAAGTTTGTTCTGCTTAAAAGAGCGGCAGTTTGAAATGTAATTGAAAAGGGTTACTCCATGATTAAAGTTGAATGAGCAGTTACACTTGTAATAAGTGTACAATAGTTAAAACGCTGTGGCAGCGAATGTGTACAATAGCTCATATATGAGGGTTTACCTGAGTCAACAAATTACATTGGATATATGTAATTTTTTCTGGTTTGTTTCCATAATGTGCTGGGCCAGGCCTGGTATGGCCTGTAAGGCATTAAGTTGTGCCGGATCCATGGAGTTAGCAATCTGTTATTATTTGTGGTAGTTGTGGGTGGATCATTGGGCCGGTGGCAGATAACCACGCCCCCAGTGGAAGATCCTGAGAGGGACCACCGGTAAGGCTCAGAGGTTGGAGACAGACACACACTAGTTCTTTTATTAAACAGTATATAGAACCAACAGAGGTGGCAGTAATGAGCTGGAAGTGCCTGGCTGGGCTGTAATCCCTCAGATACTGGAACAGCGATCCCAGGATGGCTGAGCTGTAGAGAAACTAAATATAGTGAGTAGGCAGGGTAAGCAGAGTTCCGGTACCGAACCTTGATAGTAACACTCACACAGTAGTCTCATAGAAGTAGTCCAGGTGTTGGAATGAGTTAGGCCCTCGAGGAGTGAGTACCTGGTTCCAGGGAAAGCTCTGAGAGAGAGATGGTGACTCACTGGTGTAGTAGGCAGCGATGACTTCCAGGCAGAAGAGAGATTCAGCAACCAGTCCGGGAACATGGGCCCTCGAGGAGCGAGTACCGCTTCCAGACTGTGACCTGAAAAACAAAGAGAGAGCGAGGCCCCCGAGGAGCGGGTACCCCTGGTAAGTCCGAGGAGGCAGAGTAGCTTAGAACAAATCCCTTGCTAACTCGATTAGTTAGCGATTTCAAAGACCTTACATATCCGGTACTGATGATGTCAACCTAGGGGGACATCCCTGAGGTTTGCGCCACTGGTGGTACATTAGTTGGGGCCGCGTGCGCCCTTAGGCTCTTGTGAATCATGGCGGAGTGCAGTGTCGAGCCACTCCGGAGATGCCGGAGGAAGACGGCAGAAAGACACTGCAGCAGCCAACCTCCCACTTGAGCAAGAGGGAGTTGCCGAGGAGGGCGGAGTGGAGAGATCGGGCAGCGATGGTTACAACAGGCGGTAGTGGTGGCGTTCCTTCGACAGAAGGGTATCAAAATATTTCCTTATCTGGACGATTGGCTCATAGTGGCCTCCAGCTCAGAAACACTGAAACGTCATCTGCAGAACATATTCCAGGCAGAAAAGAGATTCAGCAACCAGTCCGGGAACATGGGCCCTTAAGAAAGCCTTTCCAGACCCCAAATGAACCCTAACTCACCATCAATTCACTATCAGACTTTAACATTACACTGAAAAACATACCATTGTAAATAATTCCTCTTTTTGTTAAAATTCCTATCTCCTATTTTCTTCTTTGGCTCCCAGTTGTGTACATCCCTGTTTTATTGTAACTGCAACATTTCCAATTTCACACTTGTCAAAGTTCTATTGTATTTATTCATTTTATTCACCCCTTGTTTAATGTAAACCGGCATGATGTGATGCATATCATGAATGCCGGTATTAAAAAACACTAAATAAATAAATATTCCAATGTCTACACAGATTAGGGCTCATTGTCAATTACGAAAAGTCACACCTTCAACCCTCTCAAATCCTACACTTCATAGGGGCTCGACTGGACACAACCAGGAACAGAGTTTTCCTTCCAGACGAACGGAGGATGGTTATCCGATAGGTCCTACAATCCCTCCAAACCACTCTCTCACCGTTGGCTCGTCAGGTACTAACGGTCTTGGGTCATATGGCGGCGGCCATTCACGCAGTGCCAAACACCAGACTGCACATGCGCCGTGTCCAAGGGGGTCTCAAGTGGCAATGGTGTCAACATTCTCAACCGTTAACATGGAAATTGTCCTTGACCCCAGTCATGATCATGGACATACAATGGTGGCTGAACAGAACCGCACTTACAAAAGGGGCCCCATTCACCCTACTTCCTCACAACACAGTCCTAACCACGGACGCCTCCCTAAAAGGATGGGGAGCACATCTTGACCATCTAGAGATGCAAGGCCTATGGTCCCCGACCGAGCAACATTTCCAAATCAATCTCTTGGAACTAAGAGCGATCAGGTACGCTTTACGAGCCTTTCTCCTCCGCCTGCGAGGTTGTCGAGTCATGGTCTACATGGACAATCAAGTAGCCATGTTTTACATAAACAAACAAGAAGGGTCCGGTTCGTGGAACCTTTTCAGAGAAACGATCATCATTCTGGAATGGGAAGCCCGCCACTCCAAGTTCAGGCGACCTACCTTCCCGGTGTAGCCAACACCTGGGCGGACCGCTTAAGTCGGATTTTTCATCCGCACGAATAGTCACTTCACCCACAAGTGGTACAACAGATTTTTGCAAAATGGGGACGTCCAACCTTGGACCTCTATGCCACGGAATTTAACAGAAAAGTAACACACTTCTGTTCCATATGGCCGAGCGATCACAGAACAGCACATGCCTTCCTCATTCCTTGGTGGGAGGGACTGCTTTATGCCTTCCCCCCAATTCCGTTAATCACCAGAACAATTCAGAAATGCATGGCGGAAGGAGCACAACTTATTCTCATCGCACCAGCGTGGCCTTCACAACCATGGTAGACTCATCTTCTACAACTCTCCGTAACGGACCCACTTCGCTTGCCCAATCGGGAAGATCTTCTCTCGCAGGAAGAGGGAACTCTCCTACACCCGCTGCATGCCTTCCTCCATCTAACGGCATGGAGATTGAACGAGTCCTCTTGACCGAACAAAGCTTATCGTCAGAGGTACAGGACATAATCATAGCATCCCGAAAACCTTCAACCAGAAGGAGTTATTCCTTCAAGTGGAAGAGATATAATGCTTGGTGTGCATCCCATCACATTGATCCATTAATTTGCTCCCCGGAGCTCTTATTGGACTAACTTTACAAATTATACATGACGGGTCTAGCCACAACATCACTCAGAGTTCACCTCAGCGCGATTGCACTTTCCATAGACCACATCAAAGTTAACCCATATCAGTACACCCGACTATATCTCGTTTCGTCCGAGGTCTGACACACTTACGACCCCCAGTATCCAAGCCGCCAGTAGCATGGGATCTCAATGCAGTTTTGGAGCAGCTCATGCTTTTTCCATTCAAACCAGTGGAGTCTGCTTACATCAAATACCTAACCTGGAAAGTCGTATTCCTGGTGGCAGTTACGTCAGTTTGTAGAGTCAGTGAGTTGCAGGCTCTAGTTCACTATAGCCCTTACCTTCAGTTTTTCCATCAGAAGGTAATCCTCAGAACTCATCCTTCATTCTTACCAAAGGTGGCCTCTCAATTCCATCTCAATCAAACGATAGAGCTTCCTACATTCTGTCTGAAATCACATCAAATTGACAGAGAGAGACTTTTATACACACTGGACTGTAAAAGGGCACTGGCATATTATAAGCAAAGGACAACATCAATGTCCAGAGCGTCTCAGTTATTCGTTTCCTTCAATCCGGTTGCCCCTGGACTACCGGTAGCTAAACAGACCATTTCCAGTTGGATTGCTCAGTGTATCCAGTACTGCCACCACAAACAGAACTCTCCTCTCACTGTTCATCCTAAAGCGCATCAAGTTTGAGCGGTGGCGGCTTCGGTGGCAAACCTCAGGCATGTCCAACCAATAGACATTTGCAAAGCGGCAACTTGGTCGTCTCTACACACGTTTACGTCCCACTACTGCTTAGACAAACACACTGCCGAGGATGCTAAACTGGGACATGCGATTCTCACTCGCTGAAACATTAGTTCACTTAGTTGACTGCCACATGGATGGGATCACACTAACCAGTCAATTCAGCTTTATAATACAGCGTGATCGGGAGCTTCGGACTCCCATGACATCATGGCTAATTCAGCCCTGCTATCAACGGGAAAAAGCAAATTTGCTTATCGTAAACGGTGTTTCCGTAGATAGCAGGATGAATTAGCCATGCTGACCCATTCACCTCCCTGCGCAGTCGACGTTACGCCGTATCCGGCTTACGCTTGCTTTTGTACAGACTGAAAAGATTCTGTCTTCCTGCGTGGGAACTCACGCACAGCCTCAGAGACAAACTTCTGAAATCTACTTTGAAGTTCTGCCTCCCGGGCCCTGTTAGACAGTTCCCATGACAGCATGGCTAAATCATCCTGCTATCTGCGGAAACACCATTTACGGTAAGCAAACTTGCTTTTCCCGTCAATCAGTCAGTGGAGCTTCCTGCGTTTTCTCCTGAAGACATTGTATGTATGCCTGGCGGTGACCTCCGGCATCTTGATGTAAAGAGAATCCTACTCCAATACTTACAGGTTACTAACGAATTTCGCATCTCTGATCATCTCTTTGTCCTATGGAGTGGCACAAATAGAGGTAACAAGGCCTCTAAGGCTACCATTGCTCGCTGGCTGAAGGAGGCCATTGCGTCAGCTTATATCTGTCGTGGCCGGTCGATTCCGGAGGGCTTGAAGGCCCATTCTTTGCTTGCACAATCTACTTCTTGGGTGGAGAGTCAGTTGGTCTCTTGTCAGGAAATCTGCAGAGCAGCTACTTGGAAGTCTCTGCATACTTTTGCTCGTCATTATCGCCTCAACGTCCAGGCGCCAGTGTTTGGCTCCTTCGGCAGGCAGGTGCTTCGAGCGGGTTTGTCTCGATCCTCTTTAGGGAAGCTTTGGTACATCCCACTGTCTAGACTGATCTGGGTACGTACAGGGAAAGGAAAATTGGTTCTTACCTGCTAATTTTCGTTCCTGTAGTACCATGGATCAGTCCAGACTCCCGCCTGGGCTGTGGTTTCTTTTTGATTCGTCCGCGCGAAGGTTTCTTCTTTTTTCGTTTGGTTCTTAACAGCATTTTGGTTCCAGTTACTTCCTATAAGAACTTCAAGGCACTGGAAGTCTTTCTCAACTGGATATCTATGTAAGAACGGTTCTTTCATGTGTTGATAGTTCAAATTACATGTTGGGTGTTACTTGTTTGATCTTCTACTGGTTAACTTTACCTTTTCTTGCTTTGATAACATTTATACTGAAGGGATGCAGGGTGAGCACTGTCCTTATATAGGATACCCTTTTAGTTTTTTCTCTATCTCCATCTGCTGGACAGGAGGCTCAACCCACTGTCTGGCCTGATCCGTGGTACTACAGGAACGAAAATTAGCAGGTAAGAACCAATTTTCCTATACTGTACAAGATGTCTCATTTTTAATAGTTATTAAACAAAATTACATTTCAGCATAGTTATGTATCTAGCACCCATTTCATTTTACTTTGTGTGTTCAAATGAGCATGTTATGTGACGTAGGAGTGCAGGATGAAGGAAAGCCACTGTTTAAAATGGGTGCAAGCAGTTTTTAATTCATTGCCTGTATCTCTGTTAAACAGTGAACTTCAGAAAGGGTAATGCCATTGTTTTTCTACAGCTGTGTTTTAGTGATCAGTATAAGAATTGTAGAATTGATAAGAAATGAGAAGTAGTTTTAGAATGTATGTAGTGCAATTTTAAGAATGTTTAAGTATACCAGTTTGATCTCTGCCTTAATATAATTTTCTATTCCAATCATCTGCAGATTATTTTTGTGTCCAAAGGGAAGGACAACATGCAGTCTTTCATGATGCCGTTTTATCTAATGAAAGACTGTGAGATTAAACAGCCTGTCTTTGGCGCAAACTACATCAAGGGTGCTGTGAAGGCAGAACCAGGTGGTATGTATATGTCAATAGTGCAAAAAGAATCCAGGGACAGCTATGACATAAATGTATCCACTTTTTCTAGCCGCCTTATTTACTCAGCTTGTCTTCTTCATGCACCTAATAGGAAAAACACAAAACTCTCCTATTTATCCAAGAACAGGTTCATTATGCATATCTCATCTGCATTAGTTATGCTTACTACACAAAAAAATCAAGTATAGAGTATCCTAACCTACATTTTTCAAATCACCATAGAAACATTCCACTGTTTTGAGGTTAATAGAGTGTAAATCGATATTGGGATCCTTTTATTAGAATGTAAGATGTGCTGAAGCCCTTGCTTTTTACTTTATGAATACAAGTGCCTGCATGTTTATTGAAGGAATTTATAAGCAGTATCAGTCTTAGAGTAAGAGACATGTCCTTGGTTTATGTTAGATTATCATAAGATACCTATTTATAGGTGTTTTATTCCAAATTTTTTAAATTTTAAAACAGTGCCATACTATTGTGAAGGGGGAAGTAGGCCTACTAATCAAGCGATTTAATTGGCTAAAATCATGCATTGGTATATTATAATATTAAACTGAGAGTGATAGGAGTATTGTTTTCATCTAGCCCTCTTTTTCTTTTATTTCATTAGGAAATCTTTTATCTCTTAGTTATCTCATTGTTACTTGATACTGATGAGGATTTTCTTTCTTTCTTTCTTGGATACGATTATTTTCACAAACAGAGCATTTATATATCTATATTAACTGCTCCCAAAAAAACACATTCTGATATTACGTTCATCCATGATGATCAGTAAGAGAGAATTTTCTGGCAGTTAATGTCCTCTTAAAGAAGTTGAATGTGGTTGGTCCATTTGCCAACCACTCTTTAAATAATAGGAAATAACTAACTTGGAGGTTGCAGTTTTCTGTCGATATGCAGGCTTATTTAGCCATGTTGTCTGGGTGATGTCATCTGGGTATCACAGGGAGGAGCTGTCTCTCTAAGCTCCCAGAGCTTTTGCCTCTGCAGCTGTGCAGCTTTTCCTCTGCATCTCGTGCGAGTCTCCTCAGCTCTTTTTTTTTCCACACTCTGCAGACCTTGAACCAGGGAGGATGTCTGAGAAGCAGACGCATGCGAAAACATCCACCTGCTCAAAGTAAGAAAGAGCGCCCATTTCGACCCATGTCAAAACAGAGAGATCAACAGAGATAAACTGCTCAATGCAGAAAGAAGCATCTAGTTCAACTCGGTTCCAACCATTGAAGCACCACTCAATGCAAGACAAAGTGTCGGGGCAATCGATACACATTAAAACATTGTCAAATCACTCCAAACAGTACGTGCGTCATTACAGGCGACATGACCAGAACCATTGCTTCGTGATGCAGCGACGAACTTTGAAGCTCTGTCCAAGTACATTGTTAGAGCAGAGAAGGGAGTGCATACTCCAAAGCCACCCCCTCGCCTAGATATTTTCTTAACCTCTCATATCTAGAAAGAGAAGTAGAATCTCTGATTCATATATCATCCTCTCCTTCCCCAGACTCAGAGAGCTCGGGATGTGACCTCTCATTAAAGGACCTTAAACGTGATGCTCCCTTTCTCTTCAGGAACTTCTACACAGTAGACCTAAGCTTCTCGTAAAGGAACCTCCAGCGCCCAGACCTAGAGTCATGGATGCCAGTATTCTTTTGACAGCGCTACCTGCACCAGGGTGAAGGGGTTCCAGATCCCACTCATCTCAGGATATGAGATCTCTTCCCAAAACCTGCTGAAGGTTAAACCACACAGGGAGAGCAAGCGTACAGCAGCTTCCGCTACCTTTGCTTCAGAAGCAATGTCTCAGATTACTACATCAGCTACCCTATTCAACATATACCTACTACCACTATGTCACCTACTGGCTGGTCTGAACATCTCACACTACATCTATGCTGATGATATCCAAATAATTTTACCCATCAACGATACAATTGAAAAGACACTAAACATAGCAAACATGTATCTGGATTTCATCAAGCAATTACTAAACCAGATGGAATTAGTGATTAACATCGATAAAACAGAATTCTTACTCCTGGAACGCAAAAACATTGAAATCGTCCAAAACCCCATCATACTTAAAGACAACCAAAAAATTGTTCTAACTGAGAAAGTTAGAAACCTCGGAGTAATAATTGACACAGAACTTAACCTAAAACATCACATATCTTTAAAAGTAAGGAAAGCATATGCAAAACTCATGACCCTCAGAAGACTAAAACCCCTACTAACAACAAATAACTTCTGCTCAGTACCACAAGCTCTGATTTTCACTAGTACTGATTACTGTAACACCCTCCTACTTGGGTTACCATACACAACGATTAGACCACTCCAAATAATGCAGAACACGGCTGCAAGAATTCTGACTGGTAAAAATAAAAGAGAACACATCACTGAAAGCCTAATGGAATTACACTGGTTACCAATCGAGCAAAGAATACATTATAAAACACTATGTACCATACATAAATTAATACATAATGATAAAGCCGATTGGCTAAACACAGCACTACACGTGCACGTCCCTAACAGAAACCTAAGATCAGCTAATAAAGCTTTACTGACCATCCCCTCAATCAAAACAGCCAGAGTAACCCAGGTAAGAGAGAGAGCAGTTTCCTTAGCAGGTCCTATGCTATGGAACTCCATGCCTGTTGAGATCCACTTGCAAAGAGACATCAAAACCTTCAGAAAACATTTAAAAACATGGTTATTCAAACAAGCGTACAACAAAGGGAAAGGTGAGTAGAACACAGGGATAAAATGGCGACTGGCAAAAACACCCAAACTCAATACCCAATTATACCCGGGTATTTTGCTCCATTTTTAATTTTTTATTATTATCTCTATTCTAAATCCGGTTCTATAAATACGGACAAGATACAACATGATCTTTTAAGTATATATAAAGATCTTTGTTACCGTAAAGTCTTGGCACATGTTTAATGACAGAATTTTTTATCTATCCCTAATAGTAATATTTGTGCCTTATTGTAAACCGTTATGATGGTACCCAAATGAATGACGGTATAGAAAAGTTTTAAAATAAATAAATAAATAAACTCCTTTTTTGCAAACCTCTCTGCAGAACAGCCTTCTTGACCTCATCACTCTCCTTTACCATCTGAAGGAGATCATTCACTTCCATCAGAGGATCTTCCATCTCCTACAGGCGAAGACATCAGCCCACAGCTTCTAAGGAGTCCACGTTTTCCCCTGAACTGGTCGACCATCCTCTACAGTCACCTCTTCACCAGGGAGCTCCACAGGGATCCCCTGAGGAGCCCGCTGAGCCTCCTTGCCACCTGAAGACCTTATGTATTCCAAGTTCTTGGAAAAGGTGGGCACTCTTCTGAAAGTGGAAAACTGCAAAATCTCTGATCCTAGAGCATAGACGATGGGCATGTTAAAGATTTTAGATGTCCCATCAGAACCAACGATGCTCCCCTCATACTCACTTCGTGGACAAAGCATGGGAGGTCACTCATACCACACTCACAACATCCAGAAATTTAGAATGTGGAAGTCCACACACTATAGCATGGTTCAGATTCCACATGCCTCTGTGGTAATCAAATTGGCTATTAAACAAGAAAAAAGACAAGATTGCACTCCAATACGCCCCCCGGCAAGGACAACAGGCTTCTGGATGAATTTGGTCGCAAGATATTCCAAAGTTCCATGCTCAATGCGTGCATCCAACAACATCAATTTTACATTACAGAATATGTGTATGAATTTGTCCAAAAGTTGAAACCCTTGGTCTCTAGGGAATATGGTGACCAGGGAACACTACAGCCGGTAATAGTCCTGGAAGAAGGTTTATGTCATCTCCTAAGAACCGTCTAAGGCCTTTGATACATCGGCTCGGTTCTCAGTAATTTCCATTGCAGCCAGACATATGGCTTGGTTACGCTCCAGTGCAATTCGCGATGATGTACATGACAGTCTAACCAATTTGCCATGTAGACCGGACAACCTTTTTGGGGAGAAACTGAAAGAAACGGTCTCCTAAATAAAGGAGCAAAACATGGCAGTACAGTCATTAACATCACCTACAGAAAACCAGTCTGCCACCAGAAAGTATTATTTCCCATACAAGAAGCCCTTCTACCAGCACAAGTCATATAGGCCAGTGGTTCTCAACCGGTGTGTCGCGACACACCAGTGTGTCGCCAAGAACACGCAGGTGTGTTGCCACACTTCTCGGTCCCCCGCTGAGTCAACTGCTCCCTGATCCACCTCCGCCCAGGCTTAAAATGCTGTCAGCCTGGGCGGAACACGGCAGAACAGCTGGAGTCAGCAGCACTGGCATGGTCTCTTGTTCCCGCCCCCCCCCTGTGGCCCGGAAGAGGAAGTGGTGAGCAGCGGGTGCGTGAGAGGGAAGAAGAGACCATGCTAGTGTGGTCAGCGTCGGTCCGAAGAACAGAAGAGAGGCATGGCCTGAGGAATGAACAGCGCAGCTCGGAGAAAAATGAAGAAGAACGTCAACCCCCGCGGCCAATGGGGACTCCTTTCTCCACGAGGGCTGAAAATGAAGGAGGGTTAGGGTTGGGAGGAGGCTGCTGCTGCCACTAGTTCCGGGGAGGGAGGAAGGGAGAGAGAGAGAGTGAATGAATGAGCAAGCATGTGTGTTTGAGATCCTGAGTGTGTATGTGTGTGAGTGAGATAGCATGTATGTGAATGATTGAGAGCGTGTATATGTGAAAGAGAGAATGTCTGTGATTGAGAGCCTGCCTGTGAGAGAGAGAGCATGAATGTAAGTTTACGATTGGGAACCTGTATGTGTAAGTTTGTGATTAAAACCTGTTTGTGTGAAAGAGTATGTGTGTATGATTGAGATCTTTTGTGTGTGAGAGAGATCATGTGTATGTATGATTAAGAGCCTGTGTGTATAAGTAAGAGAGAGATCATGTGTGTCTGTGCGTGATTGAGAGCTGGTTTAGGTGAGAGAGCATGTCAGTATGTGATTGAGAGCCTGTGTGTAAATGAGAGAAAGAGAGAGCATGTGTGTCTGTGTGTGATTGAGAGCTGGTTTAGGTGAGAGAGCATGTCAGTATGTGATTGAGAGCCTGTGTGAAAGTGAGAGAAAGAGAGGGATCATGTTTGTAAGCATGTGAATGAGGGTCTGTGTGTGAGAGAAAAAGACAGCATGTTTGTGTGTGATTGAAAGCCTGTGTGTGTAAGCGTGAAAAGATAGACAGCATGTGTAAATGTGTAATTAAGAGCCTATATAAGTGAGAGAAAAAGCATGTGTATATGTGAGTGACTGAGAGCATTTATGTAGATTCCCTTGTTACATCAGGAGTGCAGACTCTTCTACATCAACAAGCGATCCACGCTCTCCCGCTTTCTCACATCAACAAGGGCTACTATTCCCAATACTTCTTCATTCCTAAGAAATCTGGGGGTCTCTGTCAAATTTTAGACCTGCATGCTCTTGACAAGTTTATCAAGAGACAAAGGTTCAAAATGACTTCCCTGAAATCAATCCTACCATTCATACAACCCAATGATTGGATGTGCTCTCTGGACGTCAAGGATACGTATACTCGCATTCCCATCAACAGTTCGTATTGGTATTACCTTTGTTTTCAAGTAGGGGATCAACATTACCAGTACAAAGTCTTCCCCTTTGGACTCTCTTTTGCCCAAGAGTCTTCACAAAATGTCTGTCAGTGGTTGTGGCCCATTTATGGAAACAAGGAATCAAGATTTTCCCGTATCTCGACAACTGGCTCATTGTCTCTCTTTTTTTTTTTTCCATTTAAAGTTTTTATTGAAACTTTCACAATATCAAAATCACAAGGCAACTAGCATAATAACAGGGATTATAACAAAGCAGTGAAAACAGTGTATACAGCTCTACAAAAAGAAAGGTATACCCAAGTGCATCACGTAATACCAAAGCACGCCCTGTGGTACAGAACATAAATCCTCCATTTTGGCTCATTGTCTCTCTAAATCCGCACTCTATGGAATCACTTGCTTGAGACAATTTAATGCTTGGAGTGACTGGGATTTATCATAAATTATGAAAAATCCCACCTCGACCCTTGTCAGATTCTTCAGTTTATAGGAGCAAAGATTCCCACATCGCATGTTCCTGCCCAACAACAGGGTGCAAATGTTATGTTCTCTGTGCCAAATTCTTCAGGGGCAGACCCTCATAACAGTATGCCGAATTCTAGTCTTGCTGGGACACATGGCAGAAGCAATATATGGCGTCCCTCACTCCCATCTTCACATGAGGCGATTACAATGGGACTTAAAGTCACAATGGAATTGATGCAGACAGCCCATGTCAAAGAGGTTTCGTATTACAGCCTCAATGAAAAGAGACATATCTTGGTGGCTAATGCCCTCAGTATTGACAATAGTGGCACCATTCAGGAGTCGCAGTCACCAGTTTATACTCACCACGGACCCATCAACAAAGGGTTGTGGATCTCATCATCTTCATCTGAAAACACAGGGCACAAGGACCCCAGCAGAATGCCAGTTCCAAATTAAACCTATTAAAATTGAGAGCAATAACATAGAAACATAGAAATGAGGCAGAAAAGGACCAAATGGTTCATCCAGTCTGCCCTGCAAGCTCCCATACTTATCAGTTTCCCAGACCATCAAAGTCAGGGCCCTTGTTGGTTACTATTTGAGTCCAATTCCCTGTTACCTTTTGCTGTTGAAGCAGAAAGCAATGTTGGAGTTGTTATTGTTTGTAAGGATTTGGGTGGACCCCTAGACTCTGTGGCTGCTGACCATGCCCATGGGGGGAAGTCCCGTGAGGAGCCACAGGTCAGGCTCAGCTTAGGACACACACACAGATCTTTTATTAAACAGTATTGAGGAGCCACCAGAGGTGGCGGTAGTGAGCAGGAATGTAACCTGGCTGGGCTTGTAGTCCCTCAGGCTCTGGAGCAGCGATCCCACAATGGCTGTGACAGCGGTCTCTCGGTATGGAGCACAGGAGCTGAAGTAAAGGCAGGCCCTCGAGGAGCGAGTACCTGGTTCCAGGGAACAGCTCTGAGAGAAGTAGATGGTACTCACTGATGGTATAGGCAGCGGTGTCTTCCAAACAGAAGAGAAGTCCAGGTAGCGAGTCCAGGAACATGGGCCCTCGAGGAGTGAGTACCGGTTCCAGACAGCGACCTGAAAGGGAAGAAAGAGAGCCCGCGAGGAGCGGGTACCCCAAATAGAGTAGTCCAATAGTGGAGGCAGAGTATCTAGGTATGGAGAGCATATCCCATCCATTAGGAAACCTTTGCTAACTCGACGGCTAGCAAGCGCATAGGCTATTTGTATCTGGGATGCGTGACGTCATCACAGGGGGACGCCCCTGAGGTTCGCGCCAAAGAAGGTATTTGAACCAGGGCCGTGTGGTGCGCGCGCCCTAAGGCAACTGGACAGCATGATGGGAAGCAGCACCCAAGCCGGAGTGGGGACGCCGGAGAGGACGGCAGGCAGACGCCGCAGCAGCTAAACATCCATCAACCGCAGGAGGAGTCGCCAGAGAGGTAAGGAGGGCGGAGAGGAGACGTCGGGCAGTGACAGTCTTTACAGGAGTTGCATCAAAGTATCAGGCTAGTTTTAAGGGTAGTAAGTGCCTCATCAGCAAGTTACCCCCATTCTTATTTGTTTTCCCAGACTGTACAGATCTGTGTCCTTGTTGGTTGCTGTCTGAATCTAATTCCTCTTTTCCCCCTGCCATGGAAGCAGAGAACAATGATGGAATTCCATCAACAGTATGAAAGCTTATTGGTTAAGAGTAGTAACCGCCACACCAGCAAGTTACCCCATGTCCCTTTTCTTTTCCCATCCTCTAGCTTTTAGGGATCCACACAATCAATATCTATGCTTTGGAACTCTGTCGAACCTCTTCTGACACCAAGAAATGTAAGCAAGACCTGAAATCTTGGCTTTTCAGCCATGCCTTCTCGACTACTCTGTAACTAAAAGTTCAGCATTAATTCTAAGATTTGTTGATTGAATGTCTTCCTGTCTATATGTCTTCCTCTCACTCATCCTTTGTATTTTTCGTCTATCCTTATACACTGTTGTGATCTAGTGATTCGCACATGGAATGACAGTATATAAAAACCTCAAATAAATAAATATATCTTCGTGTCAATTCTCCATGGGAAATGTGCAATGATTCACACGGACAATCAAGTAGCTATGTTCTATATAAACCAAGAATTTGGGTCAGGTTTCAGGATGTTGTACAAGAAAGCAGTGTAGATTTGGGAATGGGCAGAGAAAAACAAGACAATCCTACCAGCATCCTATCTACCGGAGTGGCAAATACAGAAGCAGACAGACTCAGCAGAATCTTTCACCCTCACAAATGTTCCCTAGACCAAGTGGAAGCAGAGGACCTTTTCAGCCGCTGGGGAACTCCATGCATAGATCTGTTTGCATCGGAGCACAACACAAAATTGGACTCCATTTGCTCAATTCTACCCAGCAAACGGAGAGTATCTCAGGATGCATTTTTAATCCCTTGGTCAAGGGGCCTCATGTATGCATATCCTACGATTCCTCTAATATCTCAGATGATACAGAAGTGTATATCAGACAGGGCAGACATGATACTCATTGCTCCAGTGTGGCCAAGGCAGCCGTGGTATGCCTATTTAGTACAACTTTCCAGTCAGCGTCCAATTTTCCAAGGGAACAGCACACAGTTACTAACGCAAGAGAGCAGGACTCTCATTCACCTAATGCTTTCCTCCCTGCAGATGACAGCATGGGAATTGAGCAGCAGGTCCTAGGATATTTCCTATTTCATTGTTATGACCATCGGCCGTAGGCAGCCGCGGCTGACCCAACTCACGTCATGTCATGCCCTGCTCTCCACTCGGGGTGAATTTGCGGCTGTGGCTAGCCACTACCGCCACGTACCTCCTGGCTCCCGAGACTCCACTTGGCGGCTGGGACGCTGCCGACCTACACGCCGACTTCGGGCCTTTCTAGGCGCATACGTGTGCCACCGGGCCTCCCTTTGAAGGCCCAATGACGGGAACTTCAGGGGCGTCCCCGGCTGATGACATCACAAGCCTGAGATATTTAAGCACCTCCTTTGACCTACGCTAACCGACTTGGCAACGAATTCCCTGAGCTCCGTTGGTGCTTGTTCCTTTTCTCCGACCTGCCGTTCCTGCCTTGGATCTCTGGCTTTGGGTTCCTGCTCCTGGGGGGCCTACTCTGCGCTTCCTTTTCAGGATTTTGTCTTGCGCTGCTCCGCTCCTCGGGGTAGCCTCAGCATTGCTACACCAGAGATCCTGTCTCTACGCTTCCCCGCTCCTCGGGGTGGCCTCAGCATTGCCACATCGGAGTTCCTGTTTCTACGCTTCCCCGCTCCTCGGGATAGCCTCAGTGTTACTACATGGGAGATCCTGTCTCCATGCTTCCCTGCTCCTCGGGATAGCCTCAGTGTTACTACACTGGAGATCCTGTCTCTACGCTTCCCTGATCCTCAGGATAGCCTCAGTGTTACTACACTGGAGATCCTGTCTCTATGCTTCCCCGCTGCTCAGGGCACCCTGCAATATTGCCATAGTGCAGGTGTCTGCGATCACGTGGCTGTGACGTAGACAGCTCGGCTACACCTCCTTTCTCCTGGGCCATAGCCATGGTCCAGTTGCTTGTGTTTCCATTCCACCTCGCCTTCCGACAGTGGGGCCTTGTGAGTTCAACCCCTCAGGGAGAGTCAACTCCCACCTCGGGCCAAGAGTCCACGAAACCTACAAAACCTAATACTCATATTACTGACATTTTAATAGCGGCTAGAAAACTCTCCACTAGGAAGAATTACACTTTCAAGTGGAGAAGATAGTCTGATTGGTGCTGCCAGCATGTTATTGACCCTTTCATTTGCACCCCAGAATGCTTACTGCGATACTTACTCACTTTCCACCTCAGGTCTAGCAGTGAAATTCATATGTGTACACCTCAGCACAATAGCAGCTTATCATATGGAAATGGAAATCCCTTCAGTTTCCTCACATCCCCTGATTTCACACTTTATGAAGGGTTTGCTGCTTATTCGCCCACTAGTAAGAAAACTCCTTATACCATGGGATATAAATATTGTCTTGGAAAGCCTAATGGCTCCTTTTGAACCTATGGAATCCACTTCCTAGAAGTACCTAACATCAGCTAGAAGAGTGAGTGAACTTCAAGCTCTGGTAAGCTATTCACCATACTTGCAGTTCTACCATGACAAGGTCTTACTGCGTACACATTCATCCTTCTTACCAAAAGTAGTATCAGCATTCCACTTGTATCAGAATATTTCATTACCCACCTTCTTCCCTAAACCACATGCGAATAAAAGGGAAAAGATACTTCACACATTGAACTACAAAAGAATTCAAGCAATTAGATGAACATCCTAGCTTTTTGTCTGTTTCAATCTGAACGATCCGGGGAAAGCAGTAACAAAAAAACCACTATTGAATTGGATAACTAAATGTATTCAATTCTGTTACGCATCACACTCAATGGTACTCAGTAAAAAAATTAAGGCGCATCAGGTCAGAGCGACAGCAACCTCATTAGTGTACCTGTATAACGTGCCAGTTCAGAACATCTGTAAAGCAGCTACATAGTCATCGATTCACACTTTCACATTCCACTACTGTCTTGATCAACAAACAACAGCTGACAGTGTATTGGGATCAGCAATGTTACCTCTCATCTAAAAAAAAACTTAAGGGCTGTCTCCAGCATGCCAGGTTGCTAATTAGAGACTGAGAATAATTGATTAACACAAGCAGCCCTCAACTTGGGACTCCTAGACAGCATGGCTAAATAAGCCTGCTTATCGACAGAAAAATGCAAGTTTGCATACTGTAAACTGTGTTTTCCTTGGATAGCAGGATGATTTAGCCATGCAAACCCTCCCGCCTCCCTGGACAGCCATTGAAGTGTACTCTATTATAGATGAATTTTATCATGAATTGAGGAGACTTGCATGAGATGTGCAGGAAGAGCCGCGGTGGAAGCTCTGCGAGCTGAGAGAGACAGCTTTGCCTTGTGACACCCAGATGACGTCACCCAGATAGCACAGCTAAATCATCCTGCTATCTATGGAAAACACCATTTACAGTAAGCAGATTTGCTTTTTCCTAGCTTGTAGACAGATGGACTCAGGACCAGTGTATTATGTTGCCCTGCCAGCAGATGGAGACGGAGCAAACTGACGTCACAGTATATACTCCTGCAGTGACCCCAGTCTGCCAGTATTCTCCGTCTCAAGCAGATGATGGATGTGCATCTCCCTATAGGGATTGCTTTGGTTTTTCTGGAAGGAGAAATTTGAAATTTGACTTAAGGAAATGAAAGCCCCGCCTTCTTGCGGTGATACCAAAAGTTCCATCCCCCATTTGAGAATTACAGAGGTGATTTCTGTGGTCCCTCAGAGGTGTTCCTTGGTCCGGTAGCTGGGTTTCCCGGCATGGACTTAGCTGCTCGTTCAGCTGAAAGGCAGCAGGTGCAGGAGGTCGAGCGTGGCAATGACAGCAGATGCCCTCTCTCCCTGCAGCCGGAGACCATCTCTGTACTCAGCCAGTAAACGCTAAGCTCAGTTAAGTTTAAAAAACAAAATGAAAGTTTTACAGCGACAGAGGGGGTTTTAGGGCTTCCTCCAGTCTCTGTGCTTGGTACGCCATCCTGATATTTATTCCTGTTCCCATTGGGGTTGGGAAACTGGGTAGCCTGGCAGGTTGAGCAGCCCCGGTGGGCTGGGCCCTGCAGTTAGGCTTCTTGCTTGCACGCTGTGTGATAGGCTGCGACGGCATTTTCGCACACTCCTGTGTGTGCTTTGCTACCCTTTACAGGCCATCAGTGTGTGCAGTGTGTTGGCTCTGCACACGCATTGTGCACTCAGTTTTGGGTGCGCCTTTTGTGCGCATAACTTTTCAACTGTTTTAAACACACTAAGCTTGGTGCACAAGTTGTGCCACACTTATTTCTTTTGCGCTTAATTTTGTGCGCATACATTTTTTGAGCATGAGCTGTTCAGACGCACATTAACCACCGCAATGGCACCAGTAAACAAGAAGCCTAAGCGCCTTTCTTTTTGTTTGGCCTGTCATATTAGGTTTTCTCAGCCTGCCCTGTCTTCTAACGTGTCAGCGCAGTTCGGACGCTCAGGGTGAGTTGTCTTTCTTCGGATTTTGCTAAACCTGGCTCCTCGTATTCTGATGATGGGTTGGTTTCAGCTTTGGCTGGGGGGACGCCAGACCTTGGTTCTCCCTTGACTGGCTCTTCTGCAGGGGGGGGCAGTTCTGTGAGCCTGGCTCCAGTTCTTTCTGGGCTTGGTCTGGATCCAGCTGCTTTTTCTTGGATGTCATTTTTTCAAGGCTTACAAGCTTTTCTTCAGGTGCAATCATTGGCTTCACCCAATCCTGTCAGGTAAGACCCTCAGCCAGGGGCTCCCCCCTGTTCCAGTTCTATGCTAAAGCGCTGGAGCTCGCCGCAGCTCTCTGCAGGTATTCCCGACAGGAACTCGGATGGCACTGATGATGAGGCAGATTCTGATTCCGTAGAAAATGGGGAAATTCCTCCTGGACTGAAACAGTATTGAACTATATTGCAGTTCTTTCATAGAGATGAACTGCTAGCACTGATTTATCAGACTTTGAAACAGTTGGGTGTTCCTGGTTTGGAAGCCATGTCGGAGCAAAAAAGAATCCCATTTTGGTTTGCTTGCATAAAGCCTCTTGTTTTTTTCCCTGTGAAGGATGCCATTTAGGAATTGATTGATCTTGAATGGGATGCCCCAGAGGCAAATTTTAAAAGGGGTCAGACATTGGAAGGCCTGTACCCCCTGGATCTGGCTGTGAGAGAGCGTTTGCGCTTTCCCAAAGTGGATGCACTGGTATGTGCTGTCTCTAAGCAGACGACTATCCCCATGGAGGGAGGCACAGTCTTGAAGGATGTGCATGAGCAAAGGATTGTCCTTAAACAAGCCTTTGAGGCAGTGGCAATGACTTTACAGATAGCTTTCTGTTGCACCCTTGTAGCATGCTCGTGTCTGCTTCTCTCTTAAGAAATTGATGATGCTGGAGTGAATTCCAGAGCAGTTATGGAACCTGCTGCCGCCTTTTTAGCGGATGCAGGCTGCGATTTGATTCATACCTCAGCTAGTTGAGTGGCTTCGGTGGTGGCGGCTAGGCGTCAACTATGGTTGCGAAATCGGTCAGCTGACGCAGCCTCCAAAGCTAGTCTTACGAAAATGCCTTTTAAAGGCTTGCTTTTGTTTGGGAGCGATTTGGAGAAACTGGCCAGTAAGTGTGGTGAATCACCAGTTTCTCGGTTGCCGGAGGATAAGAAACAAGTGCAGCACCCCCTTTGCTATGATGGATTATCTCTGGGGTTCCAAGCTGTTTCACCTTACAGAGGGGTCGACCTTTCAGAGGACTCGGCCTTTTGGTAGGTCTCAGTCCTTTCACCCCAGATAGCCCAAGAGAGGAGCAGGCTTAGTGGGGGGGGTGTTGGATCTTCCTGAGCTTCCCAATGAAGGTTTGCTGACACACCATCAGGAACAAGAGATAGGGGGATGCCTCTCTCTCTTATCAGAGGTGGGTCGAGATCACATTGGATCAGTGGGTCCTGAAGGTGATACGAGAAGGATATAAGCTGGAATTTTGCAGCATTCCTCAGGATGTGTTCATGGTGTCTCCTTGCCACTCTCCGCAGAAGAAGCAGGCAGTGGATTCTATGCTTCTAAGGCTCCTCAGGCTGCAGGCTGTGGATTCCTGTGCCCATGTCTCAAGAAAGTATGGGGTGATATTCCATTTATTTTGTTGTGCCCAAGAAGGAGAGTTCCTTTCGTCCCATCCTGGATTTCAAAAGTGTCAACCATCATTTAAGAGGGACTCATTTTCGCATGGAAACCTTGCACTCTGTGATAATAATGGCTGTATAGTCGGGGGAGTTTCTGACCTCTCTAGATCTATCCGAGGCCTATCTTCATATTCCCATCCATTTGGAACACCAGCATTTTCTGCGTTTTGTGGTGTTGGGGTGCCATTATCAGTTTTGGGCGCTGCCTTTTGGTCTAGCTACCACCCCCAGAACGTTTTCCAAGATTATGGTGATAGTAGCGGAGGCATTGAGAAGAGAAGGGATCCTGGTACACCCATACTTGGATGACTGGCTGGTTCGAGCCAAGTTTCCTGCTGGAAGTTCGGATTCAGAAATTGATATCTCAGGTGCGTCAGTTGGTGAATACTATATGCCCGAGAGTGTGGTCTTATCTGCAGGTGCTTGGCTTGATGGTGGCAACCCTGGAAATGATACCATGGGCAAGGGCGCATATGCATCCTCTTCAGTGCTCACTGTTATCTCATTGGAACCCGCAGTCTCAGAACTATTCAGTTTGGCTCCACTTGCTGGTGGAAATCTCCTCTCGCCTTCAGTGGAGGAGGCTCAACTGAAAAAAGGAGTTTATTTTTCCTATCCGACCTGGTTGGTAGTCACAACAGATGCGAGTCTCCAGGGATGGGGAGTTCACTGTCAGGAGCAGACGGCCCAAGAACGTTGAAATGCCAAAGAGTCCCTCTGGAACATCAATTGCCAGAAAGCCCAGGCAGTCCGGTTGGCACGCTTGCTGTTCAGTCACAGACTGCGGGGTCAAGCGGTCCGCATGATGTCGGACAACATGAGGACGGTGGCCTACATAAATCGCCAGGGAGGAACCAAGAGCCAGCAAATGTCGCAAGAAATAGACCAACTTATGGAATGGGCGGAAGGACACTTACAGATGATTTCGGCCTCTCACATTACAGGTAAAGACAATGTAAGAACAGACTTTCTCAGCAGAGAGAATCTGGACCCAGGAGAATGGGTGTTGTCAGCCGAGGCGTTTCTACTGATAGTGGATTGTTGGGACCTTCCATTCCTAGACCTGCTGGCGACTTCTCGCAATGCGAAGGTTTCTCGATTCTTCAGTCGCAGGAGAGATCCGTGGTCCCTGGGCATAGATGCTCTCGTACAGATATGGCTGGAAGACAAGTTGCTTTATGCCTTTCCTCTGTGCCCCTTGTTAGGCAGGATAATTCGCAAGATCGAAGGCCACAGTGGGCTGGTACTCCTGGTGGCAACAGACTGGTCCAGGCGTTCGTGGAATGCAGATCTGTGAAAACTCCTGGTGGAGACCCCCCTTCATCTTTCGCCGCTCATGGATTTGTTGCAGCAGGGACTGGTTCTTCCTGAGGATCCGACTCTGTTCTGTCTTACGGTTTGGCCCTTGAGAGGGCTTGCCTGTTGAAGCATGGACATTCTTCCACGGTGGTTGACACCTTACTCTATTCTCAAAGGTTCTCCACTTCCTTAGCCTATGTGCGGGTTTGGAGGATATTTGAGGCCTTTTGTGAGGAGTGGGGTATTCTTCCTCGTTTGGTTAAGATCCTGATCATTCTGGATTTTTTTGCAGGATGGGTTGAATAAAGGTTTGGCCCTTAATTCCTTGAAGGTACAGGCTGCAGCTCCTGCCTGTTTCAGAGGCCTGGTGAATGGTGATTCCTTGTCTCATTCCAATGTGGCCCGATTTTTGAAGAGAGTGAAGCATCTTTGGCCTCCCTTGAAGTTACCGGTTCCTTTGTTGAGTTTTAATTTGGTGTTGGATTTCTTGGTGGGCCCTGGGTTTCGACCACTGCATAACCTTTCTTTGTGATTATTGACCTTGAAAATAGTGTTCAAGGAAAATAGTGTTCATACGTCTGCGTGTCAAATTTCTGAGTTGCAGGCATTGTCTTGCTGGGAGCCATTCCATCAGGTGAATCCAGGTGCATTACAGCTCCATATTGTTCCATCCTTCTTGCCTAAGGTGGGCTCGGAATTTCATTTGAATCAGTCCATTTCCTTGCCATCCCTGGATAAAGTCAGAGACGCGGAGGAGTATCGCCTTCTGCATCCCTTGAATGTCAAGAGACTTGTCGTGCAGTATCTGGAGGTTTCTGAAGCTTTCCGGATGATGGATCGTCTGTTTGTCCTCCATGATAGAAGGAAGCTGGGTGAACCTGCTTCACGAGCAACAATAGCTCACTGGATTAAGGAGGTGGTCATGGCCGCATATGTGGATGCAGAAAAGCCATTGCCTACTCAGGTTAGGGCTCATTCCACTAAGGCTCGGACAGTGTCGTGGGTAGAGATTAGATTATTGTCTCCCGTCGATATCTGCCGAGCTGCGATGTGGTCATTCTTACATACTTTTTCAGGGTTTTATCGTCTGGATGTGCAGGCCCGGGAGGACACAGCCTTTGCATATGTGGTGCTGACTGGACCACGGGCAGCCTCTCACTCTATTCGGAAATAGCTTTGGTACATCCCACTGGTCCTGAGTCCATCTGTCTAATGCTTGGAAATGGAGAAATTATTTAGCTGATAATTTTGTTTTCCTTAGTGTAAACAGATGGATTCAGCTTCCCGCCCTCAGCTGCTGAATATTGATGGGGCTCCGGGTCCCAAGGAATTACTGGTACATGTTCATCCAGTCCCTGGATTGGGGTACCTTTGTTCTTGTTTGAGTTCAGTGTTTCTTGTTGGTTGAGTACGGTTATGATTGCCTGTTTTTTAATCAAGTTTTTGCTAAGTCTGTCCACAGTTGCTTTTGAAAAGAATACTGGCAGGCTGGGGTCGCTGCAGGAGTATGTATACTATGACGTCAGCTTGCTCCATCTCCATCTGCTGGCAGGGAGCATAACCCACTGGTCCTGAGTCCATCTGTCTACACTAAGGAAAACGAAATTATCAGGTAAGTAATTTCTCCATTAGTAAACCAGAAAATAAAAAAAAGTTGAGTAACAGTTAATGGGCTATTCCCAGGTAAGGATCAGTAGTGGCTTGCTGCTTGTCACCCTGCCATAGCTGATTGTGTGACTGGGTGAAGGGTAGAGAGGAAGAAATAGCCACACATTTTAGATGGCAAGATGGATTGCCAGGGTAACTCTTGATTCTTTGCAATATCAACTTTTTTCACTAGTTATATATCAGGGCTTAAATCAGGCTGTGATATTTCCGCATAAACAGTCTATCAAGTTCATAACTGTGTGCAGCTGTGAAGAAACAAATGTGTGAGATAACCAAACTTCCCATTGTCTCTTTATCAGATAGATATGGTAAGGATTGTATATTCCATAATAATGTACAGTTTTGAATGCCAGCTGAAATGCCATTGATTACTAGTCAGGTGGCATTCCTGACTAGGAAGAAGGTAGATTTGAGAAAAGGCCATGTGTGGGATAAAGAATAAATAGCAAATTACCAATCTGTTTATTTCACGTCTATAGTTGAATATATAAATTTTTAAATAATATCTCAACCATTGCAGTGTTAATAACTTTAAATTTTTAAGATATCCAGTTACATTGTTACTCAAAATAGTTGAGACTTGATGCGTCCTAAAAAGAGAGGGGGACTGGGGGTTCCCTGTCTTCAGAAATATTATGTAGGGGCATCTCAGTGGATGGGAAAAAAGATGAGTGGGGCTGGAAGCGGCAATGCTAGGGGTGGGGGTCCCTGGCTCCTTTAGTGTGGCTGCCTAAGACCTCTCGTATAATGCCGGGGCAAATTCCACCAGCGGTATCTCTTACTCTAAAGCTTTGAAATAAATGGAAAGAATCCCTGGTGGGACAGAGAACCTTCTTTTACAAGGGGTGTCAACGTCTGGGACAAGTGTGGGGTGGGACCCGTATTAAAACATTTGATGAGCCCGCTCAGGAATATGCCCTAGATGGATCCGATAGATACTTCTACATTCAATTGGGGCAATATATAACTGGGAAAGCAGTAAGATCAGACCTTCTTCAAGGTAAAACCCTTTTCGAGGGTTTCTGCGAGAAAGCCCGCTCTATGACTCAGGTGATTTCAAAAATCTATAATATGCTATTCTCAACTCTGGCGTGCCTTCCAGCACATATGAGAGCCTGGGAACGGGACCTTCAGCGACATATAGAGGAGGGGGAATGGGATGTTTGCTACACTAATATACCAAAAAGCTCTATTTCTGCGGCTATTATAGAACAAGGATATAAACTATTATACAGATGGCATCTCCCACCCATCCGACTTGCAAAATTCTCCGTTTCTGGCAGCCGGAAATGCTGGAGGGGATGTGGTCTAGACGGATCCTACTTTCATATGTGGTGGGAGTGCCCCAAGGTGGTACTCTTTTGGGAGGAGATGAAACAGTTTATTACCCATATAACAGGCCTGCCTGTTGATCTGGACCCAGCCTCTGTGTTGCTGGGCATCTCGCTGACAGGTTCGGGCTCCCCGATGCCCTATATTGGCCAACAAGTGATAATTGCAGCAAGAGGGGCTATTGCTTATACATGGAAGGAGGCACAATTACCACCTTTGCAAAACGTGCTCCAACGTCTACAGAGGGTATATTATCTGCTCCGCCTTACTGCTATCCGGCATGGATGGCTACCTAAATTTGAAAAATTGTGGCAATCATACTGTAACTGGCAGACCCATGACCAACAACCTTTGGTGGATAAAGTATAAGTATAATGCGGGGAAAATGAACTTTATATGTCTACGTCAGGGGATGTGTGCATAAGATGAGAAAGTGGGGGGGTGGGGGGGGTAGGGGGGGCTTATTCAATAGGTTTATTTAATAGGTTTATGAGCAGTAAATGTTTATGTTGATATGTCAAGTGTGGGGCTTTCCAAAAAGGAATGGGCCAACGTAATTTCTTGTAGCCCACATTTTTCGGATTTATCTCTTTTTGTATTGATATGACGGATATTGCATGGGTTGTGATATACAGATGAATGCTTGTTATCATTACATACGGTTCAATAAAAACTATTCAATTAAAAAAAATAGTTGAGACTGCTTGAAAGCTTATCCTTAGTCGGTTGTTTCTTCTCACAGGTGGCTGGGAAGGATCTGCAACATTCAAAATAACTTTCACAACTGGGGGTGCTATCGAGTTTGGACAACGTATGATGCAAGTCGCGTCCCAAGGTATTGCTCTCTTTAATCTAGGGCATCCGAATCCTGTCCTGGCAACCCCCCACACAGTTGAGTTTTCAGGATATCTGCAATGAGTATGCATAAGATAAATTGAAATATATTGAGTCTCTGATGTATGGCGATTTCTCTTGCATATTTACTGTAGACATCTGAAAACCTGACTTGCTGTGTGGTCAGCAGGACAGATTTGTGAAATGGTGTTTTAATCTAATGTTTTGAGGGACTGCTTCTGAATTATCTGTCTGCCTCAGAAGCTGTGACCTGGTCTTGCTGTGTCCAATTTAAGAACAGTATTTAGTTTATAAAATAGCAATGTGCATGAAGTACTTATGACTTTAGACTAGATTTTTATGTTCCTTTCCCATTAATTTCCTTGAGAACTGGTATGAAATTTTAGAAGCTGACAGGAAATCTTCCTTAATTCTATAGTTGGGAGTAAGGTTTTAGACAGAAGGGTTGATCTCAGCTGGGTGCTTTAAATTTTGAATCTGATTTTAGGTGCTTGTCTTACTCTCTTTGTAGCCTCCAGAGGTGAAATTCCTGATGGTGCTTATGGTTACCCCTATATGCCAAATGGAGCTTATTCCTTTCCACTTCCTGCAGCTGATCGCATGTACTCTCTTCCACCTGCTGGACACCCATACCCTGTTCCGCCTACTAGTAAGTTTAGTGGGAGTATGATTTTTATTTTTGCTTGATAATGAATGTATAGCTTAGTGCCTGGTTTTTGCATCTTGGGCCTGCCTGGACTGGTATTGCAGTACTCGCAGGCCATAAAAAGGTGGGAAAGTCAGGTGTCACTCAACATCACCAGCTGGCCAAACAAAGAATGTACAGGTATTTGTTAAATGAGTTTCAAAAGTAAGAGTACTTTTTTTCATTTGGCCAGTGGGTTGCCAGGGAGGAGTGGGAGTAATAGTAGTCAAATATCTCATCAGCTCATGTGCTTTCTTATTGTGCTTAGCTGTGCTTTTGCAGACTCTTAGCCCATACCATAGAGTGGATTTTTTTTTATGCTGTGCAAGGCTTTTTTGGTTGAGGCTTATTGATATCTGGTCCAAATGGAGTTTCAGCTGAAAGCAGTGTGCCCAATAGAGTTGCTTTTGAAGTGTTAAGAATCTGAAAGTTTTCTTTCCTTACAGATTTTTACCCAGGTCCACCTATGATCAACGGTGCTATGGGTTACATGCATCCACCACCCCCTCCTTATCCTGGGCCCATGGAACCTCCTCCAGTCAGTGGCCCAAATGTGCCTTCCACACCCGCAGGTCAGTCTCTATCTCTAGCATCAGATCTGCATTGAAGGAGTTTGATTGTGGTATCAAAAATGTTACATGATCAGCTGCTGTAGGTAGTTTGATGCATATTGGGGATTGTTGAATTGAGGCAAATAATCTAAACAAATGAAATAGTAAAATACCTGCTTCATTCAGTATCCTTCCTCCCAAATCTCACATTATCTTCCTAAGCAATGAAGTCCATGTCTGCTGGACCATTGGATCTTCAGTAAAAACAACTTACATTTTTTGTGATGTAAGAATGGACTTTGGTTTATTGACAACTGTAAATTATGAATAAAGTATGTAAATGCAAACTGCTTTCATAGGAAAAGAGAAACAAAAGAGAGGGGAACATAAAATGTTGGTTTACAATTAGATCATGTAGCTATTGGATTTTCTTCTATATTAGTAGTTCCCAAACCTGTCATGGGGGACCTCAGGTCAGTCTGGTTTTCAGGATATCCTCAATGAATATGCATGTGATAAATTTGCATGCAGTGGAGGCAATGCATGCAAATTTTCTCATGCATATTCATTGTGGATATCTTGAAAACCCTACTGGCTGGAAGTCCCTCAGGACAGATTTGGAAAACTGTTCTATACAAAAAGCAAATGATGACTATTTCCTTTTACAATTGTGTTAGCTAAAAAAAAAGAGTCTGCACAGATTATATCAGACAAGCAGCAAAGTAAAAGTGGTATTTTTATTAAATGTACTAAAAGCCATGAAAGTCTCCAGGTCAAAATATTTATCAATTTTAATTTAAAATCAGGTAATGAGGTGACCATGCCCTACATAAGATGGTGAGTGTGGGGAAAGTTTTATTGACTACACCTGGCTATCTGTCTTTCTCAATCCAGTCTTGGAGTATCCCCTAGCCAGTTTGGTTTTCAGAATATCCACAATGAATTTGCATGAGATAGATTTGCATACAGTGGAGGCAATGTACACTGCTCAATCTCATGTATATTCATTGTGGATATCCTGAAAACCAGACTTGCTGAAGGAGTTCTCCAGCACCAGCTTGAGGAACTGGATGGGTCTTCCTCTGATAGGAGATGACATGGCTTGTGCTCAGATATTATGAAATTCCAGGACAGTGGATGCAAATGCTGAATTACAGGATCATTGGCTGGGCATATCTGCTGTCCATTCCTTTAGCCTTTTGTTGCTCTTCAGTGTTAAAGTATAATTCAGTGCAGGAAACCAGAGCTGGTCAGACACTGATAACAGCAACTGAAAAAATTAATCTGATGTGAAACCAAAAAAGGGGCTGTATAAACAGAACAAAAGTATGAGTAGAGAATAGGAAATAATTGTATACATCATTATATTTTTTTAAAAGCTTCCAACTTGAATCATGTGTAAAGGAAACTTGCCGTTACCCATGCTGTCTTTTTCTGTTGCACATTCCTAAATATAGCCCAATCGCAATTTAATTCCAGACACTCCTTCTTCAATGTGAATTTACAAGGTCTTCTCTTTGCACAGTGCAATAATGCAAGGATGCATTGAATTTCATAAATGGACATATTTCAGTCCTTAACTCCTTAATACTGATGATAATCAGGGATATGAATACGTATTGCACAAAACTTACATTATAGTTGTGAATTATAGAGTAACATTTAGAGCTAAGAGAACATCATGCTTGCTTGGGTAAAGCTTAAACTTTATTACAATGTATTTCTTGATGTATTTTTATTTTTTACATAAATGGATGTTTCTATAATGTCACTGCACCACATATTGGTGCTAGAGAAAACTAGAATCTTTTTAGATTGTGATACCTTTTTACATTCTGAAGAAGAGGCCTTTGAGATGTTTCAGTTTGAAAAGTTTATGTATTACATCTTTTTGTTCATCCTTTAAAAAGAGTAACAATGTACAAAGATGATATGCCTCCTCATCCGGTAGGGCCAGTCCAGAATATTGGGATATGCTCACCAACCAGCAGATGGAGACAGCGATTGACAGGCTCACTGATGTCATTCCTTACAAGCATTTGAGGTGACACTAGCCTGCCATTATTTTTTGTCTCCAACAGATGATAGGCAAGCATCCTGTGCTGGATTGTAAAGTTGCTTGGAGGGCTCCTGAGATGAAATTTTTCTCTTTCTCTCAGTTGAGCAGGGTTCTTGATAGGTAGCTTGCCTGCCTTGACGTGCCGATTTTCTAACATGTGCGCATCGACACGTGCATGTTATAAAAGCTACCCACGCACACATGCATGCACGATTTTATTTTGGCACGCGCATGTGCGCGCGAATGCTGTCTCGCACACGTAAGTGGGGGAATTTAGTAGATGTGTGCGGCTACGCAATAGGCCTTTTCCCCAGTTCCCTCCCAGTCCGTTTCAGTAAAGGAGCTGACTGGGAAGGAACGTCCTAAACCCCCTAGCTAACCTGTCTTCCTTTTACCCTATCCACCCTGACCCCTAATACCCCGCTGACTACCCTTGCTTTTTTTTTGTTTTTTTACTTACCCACAGTCCAGAGCAGCAGCAACTTGCGTGGGTCTGTTGTTTTGGGCGCACACTGTCCCAGCCCGCCCATGCCCTGCCTCTTTTTCGGAAACCCTTTCTTTTGCACGTACTGGGAGATATGTGCATGACCGCGGGCATTTGAAAATCCGCGCAGCATGCACGAATCCCAGCCACGCACATATCTCCTAGTATAGACATGCGTAGGCTTTGAAAATTCGGCCTTAAATGAATTATTTGCTTCGGTGTTTACTGAAGAGGATATTGGGGAGATATCCATGCCAGAAGCTGTATTCAGTGGTGATGATTCAGAAGAACTGAAACCAATTATAATGAAGCTGGAAGATGTAGTAAGAAGATTGACAAACTAAGAACATAAGAACATGCCATACTGGGTCAGACCAAGAGTCCATCAAGCCCAGCATCCTGTTTTCAAAAGTGGCCAATCCAGGCTACAAGTACCTGGCAAGTACTCAAACACCAAGTAGATCCCAGTGGCTATTCCCTAAGGGGCGGATTTTCAGAGCCCTGCTCGCCTAAATCCGCCCAAAACCGGGCGGATTTAGGCGAGCAGGGCCCTGCGCGCCGGTGAGCCTATTTTACATAGGCTCACCGGCGCGCGCAGAGCCCCGGGACTCGCGTAAGTCCCGGGGTTCTCCGAGGGGGGGCGTGTCGGGGGGCGGGCCCGAACCGCGTGGCGTTTAGGGGGCGTGCCGGGAGCGTTCCGGGGGCGGGCCCGGGGGCGTGGCTACGGCCCGGGGCCGCCCGGGGGCGTGGCCGCACCCTCCGGACCCGCCCCCAGGTCGCGTCCCGGCGCGCAGGAGGCCCGCTGACGCGCGGGGATTTACGCCTCCCTCTGGGAGGCGTAAATCCCCCGACAAAGGTAAGGGGGGGGGCTTAGACAGGGCCGGGTGGGTGGGTTAGGTAGGGGAAGGGAGGGGAAGGTGAGGGAAGGGCAAAAGGAAGTTCCCTCCGAGGCCGCTCCGATTTCGGAGTGGCCTCGGAGGGAACGGGGGTAGGCTGCGCGGCTCGGCGTGCGCCGGCTATACAAAATCGATAGCCTTGCGCGCGCCAATCCAGTTTTTTAGCAGATACGCGCGGCTTCGCGCGTATCTACTAAAATCCAGCGTACTTTTGTTTGCGCCTGGAGCGCAAACAAAAGTAGGCCTATTCGCGGAGTATGAAAATCCGCCCCTAAGTCAACTTGATTAATAGTAGATAATGGACCAGATGGTATACACCCCAGAGTTCTAAAATAACTCAAAAATGAAATTGCAGATCTATTAGTAGTAATTTGTAACCTATCATTAAAATCATCCATTGTTCCTGAAGATTGGAGGGTAGCCAATTTAACCCTGATCTTTAAAAAGTACTCCAGGATGATCCGGAAAACTATAGACCAGTGAGTCTGACTTCAGTGCCAGGAATAATTATGGAAAGTATTCTAAAGAACAAAATCACAGAACATATAGAAAGACATGGTTCAATGGGACACAGCCAGCGTGGATTTTGAAGAGGTTAATAAACATTTGGATAATGGTGAGCCAGTGGATACTTGTGTATTTGGATTTTCAGAAGGCATTTCACAAAGTTTCTCATGAGAGCTCCTGAGAAAATTAAAAAACCACAGGATAGGAGGCAGTGTCTTATTGTGGATTGCAAGCTAGTTAAAAGATAGTAAATAGAGAATAAAAACTAAAGGCCAGTTTTCTCAGTGGAGATGGGAAAACAGTGGACTACCTCAAGAATCTGTACTGGAACCATTGCTTTTTAATATATTTATAAATGATCTGGAAAGTGAGAGTCAAATTTGCAGATGACACAAAATTATTCCAAGTTGTTAAATCACAAGTGGATTGGGCATTCAAATGGCAGATGAAATTTAATGTGGACAAGTGCAAAGTGATGCACAGGAGGGGAAGTAACCCACACTGTAGTTACATGATACTAGGTTCCATATTAGGAATTACCACCCAGGAAAAAGCAAACAATGTTAGGTATTATTAGAAAAGTAATAGAGAATAAAATAGAGTGTCATAAGGCCTCTGTATCACTCCATGGTGAGGCCACACCTGGAGCATTATTTTGCATTGGAAAAGGTACAGAGAAGGGCAGCCAAAATTGATAAAGGGAATGGAACAGCTCCCCTATAAGGAAAGGCTAAAGAGATTATGACTGTTCAGCTTGGAGAAAAGACGGCTAAATGGGGGATGTGATAAAGGTCTATAAAATCACGAGTGGAATAGAACGGGTAAATATAAATCAGTTATTTACTCTTTCAAAAAAATACAAAGTCATGGGGGCACTACATGAAGTTAATAAGTAGCATCTTCAAAACAAATCCGAGAAAATTCTTTCTCACAGGACAAGCAGGATGGTAGTCCTCACATATGGGTGACATCACAGGATGGAGCCCAATCACGGAACACTTTTATCAAAGTTTCCAGAACTTGATTGGCCCCTACTGGGAATGCCCAGCATGGCACTAACCCTGCAGCCAGCAGGGGTCCCCCTTCAGTCTTCTTTTTTCCGCGCAGCAGTAGCCTCGCGGTTAAGGAGCTCTGCAGAGATTCCTGACAGGAATTTTCCTCACAGAATTACTAAAACTTAATTTGCCCCACAGAGGTCCCTCCTTCAACTTTTTAAAGCCCCGGTACTCCGGTAAGCTTTTTACCCGTTCTCCGTCCATTACCGTCGAGTTTGGCCTTCGCAACCTTTTGGCCGTCGATCGTACCGCGGCTCAATTCTTTCCATGGCCATGGCGTCGGGGTTCCGTCGGTGCCCGGACTGTAATCGCATCATGTCCATCACAGACCCTCATAAAGTCTGTGTAATGTGTCTTGGATGAGAGCACAATGTCTTGACCTGCACCAAATGTGCCCTAATGACTCCAAAAGATCGCAAGGCCAGAATGGAGAAGATGGAACTTCTCTTCCGTGCTCAAACCCCGACTCCGTCCATTGCATCGACGTCGTCAGAACCGGCTCCATCAACTTCACGCCAGCATCGACCACCAACCGGTGACTGTCCGACATCGACGACATCTCGGCCTTCGACACCCTCTAATCCCCCTCAGGACTGAGGGGATCGTAGAGACAAACATCGCCATCGACATCGAAAGTCTCAGACCATCGAGGGAGCAAAATCATCGACCTCGCCATCGTCTGAGCTGCCATCGAAGACATCCCGTCCAGAAAAGGCACCGACCTTTTCGGCAACCGGGTCACCGAGGCAACCCTCACCCAACAGGGTATCGGGAGCCGCGACTCCGCCTTTAACGGTGGTCCCTCTGGCTATGCCTCTGCCTCCTTCTTCTATTCTGAAGCCGGGGCTGCTTGCTCCAGGTCTCCGAGAAGAACTGGACCGGATGGTTCAGGAGGCCATCGACAAGGCGATGCAACGACTCCAGGTTCCTCCGGCACCGACACCGGTACCGATTGTGGAACCGCCTACTGACCCGATTTCGGCAGCGTTGGCACTGCTGCTCTCCAGGATGGAAGCGCTCATTGCCGCTTTTCCGCCGATGGCTCCGGTGCCCTCCCCGCTTACTCTGTCATTGGGAGGAGAAACACCGTTCCGCATCCCTCCATCGGGAGTTCTGCCTCAGCCATCGATGCCGATACGTCCATCGCCACCGGTCCAACCATCGGTGCCGATATGCCCGTTGGCGCCACCGAGCCATCCATCGATGCCTTTAATGCCTTCATTGGTGCCTCCAATTATTCCTTCGATTCCTTTGGAGCCTAGACCAGGACCCTCGGGTATCCCACCACCCCGTCCTCCTCTAGTTCCTAGAGGAGCAGGTGCTGATCCCTATGATACCTGGACTGATGATTCCTCCCCAGACACCGATGATTTGCCTTCACTACCTTCACCCACTGAAAGTAGAAAGCAGAGGACCTTTTCTTATAAATTTTGTGAAGGAAATGTCTGAATTGGTTCCCTTCCAATTACAGACTGAACAGGATGATAAGCATCAGATGATGGAGTTGTTACAATTCCTGGATGCTCCCAAGGAAATAACCTCCATCCCTATCCACCAGGTTCTTCTGGATCTCCTCAAGAAGAACTAGGAACATCCTGGCTCCATTGCTCCTGTCCACAGAAAAGCTGACACTACCTATTTGGTGCAGTCAGCTCCAGGTTTTCAGAAAACTCAATTGGGTCACCAATCTGTAGTGATAGAATCTGCACAGAAAAAAGCAAAGAGATCAAAGCCTCACACTTCTTTTCCCCCTGGCAAGGAACAGAAGTTTCTAGATGTCATTGGTCGCCGTGTCTTCCAAGGATCAATAATCATCTCCCGAATTGCCGCTTATCAGCTCTATATGACCCAATATAATAGGGTAATTTTCAAGCAGATACAAGACTTCACAGACTCCCTGCCTCAGCAATTTCAAGATCAGCTCCAAACCCTAGTAAACAAGGGTTTTGAGGCAGGCAAGCATGAGATCAGATCATCTTATGATATCTTTGACACTGCTACTAGGGTATCTGCAGCCGCTATTTCGGCAAGGAGATGAGCCTGGCTCAAGTCTTCCAACCTTCGCCTTGAGGTACAAGACAGGTTATCCGACCTACCCTGTGTAGGAGATAATCTGTTTGGCGAACAGATTCAACGGATGGTGGCGGAACTTAAGGACCATCATGAGACCCTAAGACAGCTCTCTCTGATGCCTTCTGACTACTCTTCAAAACAGCCCTTCCGAAAGGACTCTAAGTCATTCTTTCGCCCGAAGAAGTCCTACCCACCACCAACCAGATCCCGTTCCACAAGACCTTTTCAAAAAGCCCAGTCTCGTCAGACACGGAAACAAAAACCGCAAGCAGCTCCTCAACCAGGTCCTGCTTCAGGTTTTTGACTTCTACCTAGAGAGCAGCAGCCAGCTTCCATTCCCTCACATACCAGTGGGATATTGACTGTGCCACTTCAACAACATATGGCACTCAATCACCTCAGACCAATAGGTACTGGTGATAATTGCTCAGGGTTACCATCTGAACTTTCTCTCCGTGCCACCGGACTCCCCACCTCTACCAACGTGGAGAACATCCGATCACTCCAAACTTCTGGATCAGGAGGTCTCCCTCCTTCTCCAGTCCAAGGCAATAGAACCCGTACCCTACTCTCAGCACGGCCTAGGATTCTATTCCTGTTACTTTCTAATCCCAAAAAATTGGGAGGCATTCGTCCTATTCTGGACCTATGGGCCCTCAACAAGTACCTCCAGCGAAAGAAATTCAAAATGGTAACCTTAGGCTCGCTTCTTCCTCTTCTACAAAGAGGAGACTGGCTCTGCTCTCTAGAACTCCAGGACGCATACACTCATATTGCAATAACTCCATCTCATCGCAAATACCTGAGGTTTCTAGTAGGCCCCAAGCACTATCAGTACAAAGTGCTTCCATGCGGCCTAGCGTCTGCGCCACGAGTCTTCACAAAATGCCTCGTAGTAGTTGCAGCCTTCCTCAGGACTCAAGGTGTTCACGTCTACCCCTATCTAGACGATTGGTTAATCAGGGCTCCCACTCAGCAAGCTGCTCTGTCGTCCCTCAATCTAACCTTACACACTCTAATTTCATTAGGATTTCTCGTCAACTACGACAAATCCTACTTAATCCCATCTCAAACCTTGTCGTTCTTTGGAGCAGACTTGGACACCTTGCAGGCAAAGGCTTTTCTGCCTCGATAGCGAGCTCTCACCCTCGTGTCTCTTGCGCACCAGCTGCAGTCTCAGCACTCCGCGGCTGTACGCCACTTTCTCATCCTCCTGGGACACATGGTGTCCTCAGTTCAGGGCACACCAGTGGTCCGTTTGGCCATGAGAGGCACGCAGTGGACTCTAAGCATTCAGCCCCTGTCGACCATTGTCCACGTAACTGACTCACTCCGTCAGTCTCTTGCCTGGTGGAAAAATCAAATCAATCTCCTCCAAGGCTTGTCCTTTCAGGCTCCAGACCCTCAATTAACTCTCACCACCGATGCTTCCAACCTCGGCTGGGGAGCCCATGTGGCCAACCTGCAGACACAAGGATCTTGGTCTCCAGAGGAAGCCAAACACCAAATAAATTTCCTGGACTTCGAGCAATCAGATATGCTCTCAGGGCATTTCAGGATCACCTCTCAAATCAAGTTATCCTGATCCAGACGGACCACCAGTGGTACATCAACAAACAGGGAGGCAAGGGCTCCTTCCTTCTGTGTCAAGAAGCTGCACAGATATGGGCGGAAGCTCTCTCCCATTCGATGTACCTCAGGGCCACCTACTTGCTGGGAGTGGACAATGTGTTGGCAGACAAGCTGAGTTGCATCTTTCAACCGCATGAGTGGTCTCTCAACCCCTCAGTAGCGAACTCCATCTTTCAACAATGGGGATATCCTCAGATAGACCTCTTTGCGTCTCCTCAAAACTGCAAAGTAGAGAACTTCTGCTCTCTCATTCGCAGCAAACACTCTCAGCCCAGAGATGCATTCTCCCTCTCGTGGGCAACCGGTCTACTTTATGCATTCCCTCCACTTCCTCTTCTCTCGAAGACTCTCGTGAAGTTACGTCAGGACAAGGGAACCATGATCCTGCTAGCACCTCACTGGCCACGCCAAGTGTGGTTTCCAATACTTCAGGATCTCTCCATTCGCAGGCACATTCCCTTAGGAAAGGACCTGCTTCTGATCACTCAGAACGACGGGTGCCTCCACCACCCCAATCTTCAAGCCTTGTCCCTGAGGGCATGGATGTTGAAAGGTTAATCTTTCAGCCACTTAACCTTTCTGAACCAGTTTCCCGTGTCCTGATTGCTTCACGGAAGCCTTCCTCGAGAAAATCTTACTCTTACAAATGGAACAGGTTTACGTAATGGTGCTCTTCTCAGTCCCTTGACCCCTTTACCTGTCCAATCACGAAGTTTTTGGACTATCTCTGGCACTTATCAGAGTCAGGACTAAAAACTTCTTCCATCAGAATGCATGTCATTACGGTAGCCGCCTTCCATAAAGGTGTCATGGATGTACCCATATCAGTACAACCTCTTGTAACACGTTTTCTGAAGGGCTTGCTTCACCTCAAGCCTCCATTGCGTCCTCCGGCCCCTGCTTGGGACCTCAGTCAGGTTTTGGGTCGGCTCATGAAATCACCATTCGAGCATCTTCAATCCTGTGATCTTTGCTATCTCACATGGAAAGTGATTTTCCTTCTGGCAATCACTTCAGCTCGCAGAGTTAGTGAATTGCAGGCTCTAGTTACCTATCCGCCTTACACTAAACTTCTGCAGGACCGGGCAGTACTCCGCAATCCCCCTAAATTTTTGCCTAAGATAGTTTCGGACTTTCATCTCAATCAATCCATTATACTACCTACTTTTTTTCCCAGGCCCTATTCCAATCCATGAGAGCAGGCTCTGCAAACCCTTGACTGCAAACGGGCTCTAGCGTTCTACCTAGACCGTACAGCTGCCCACAGGAAAAGCACTCAATTGTTTGTCTCTTTCCATCCTATCAAATTGGGGCAGCCTGTGGTTAAACAGACTCTCTCCTCCTGGTTGGCGGACTGCATATCCTTTTGCTATCAGCAAGCGGGCATTCCACTTCAAGACTGTGTTAAAGCACACTCTGTGAAGGCCATGGCGACTTCAGTAGCACACCTACGATTGGTGCCGCTTCCTGACATTTGCAGGGCTGCCACCTGGAGTTCTCTCCATACTATTACAGCCCACTATTGCTTGGACAAAGCCGGAAGACAAGATTCCATCTTCGGCCAATCTGTCCTGCGTAACCTATTCACAACTTGACGTACCAACACCCTTCCGCCTGCCCGTTAGGGTTCAGGATGCCCTAGGCCAAATTCCACCCCAGTTGTTGTGCCTGTTGCACGTCTTGGGTACATTTGGTGCATACTCGGACATCCTCAGCTCGGTACTCACCCATATGTGAGGACTACCATCCTGCTTGTCCTGTGAGAAAGCAAATTTTGCTTACCTGTAACAGGTGTTCTCACAGGACAGCAGGATGTTAGTCCTCACGAAACTCGCCCTCCGCCCGCGGTGTTGGGTTCGTAACGTTTTCTTATTTTATTTTTCGGCACTACCTGTAGCTTTCAAACAAGATTGAAGGGGGACCCCTGCTGGCTGCAGGGTTAGTGCCATGTTGGGCATGCCCAGTAGGGACCAGTCAAAGTTCTGGAAACTTTGACAAAAGTGTTGATTGGGCTCCATCCTATGATGTCACCCATATGTGAAGACTAACATCCTGCTGTCCTGTGAGAGCACCTGTTACAGGTAAGCAACATTTGCTTTTTCAGTCAATACACAATAAGCTATGGAATTCATTGCCGGAGGATTTGATTAAGGCAGTTAGTGTAGCTGGGTTTAAAAAGGTTTGGATGAGTTCCTGGAGGAAAAGTCCATAATCTATTATTAACTAAGTAGACTTAGAAATAGCCACTACTTATAACTGCGCAATAGCAACATGTGATCTATTTACTGTTTGGAATCTTGCTAGGTACTTGTGACCTGCATTGGTCACTATTGGAAACAGTATACCAGGCTTGATGGACCCTTGGTCTGACCCAGAATAGCAATTCTCATGTTCTTAGGAAAATTTTCTTTTGGTGACATAAGGAGAGATCGGCTCCGGAGGTGAAAGTCTAGAGCTCCCTCCCCCCCCCCCCTCCATCGAGCAGGATCTGCAGCAAGAGACTTCCATAAGGGCAACGGTGGATTCGTTCCCTTCCCTCTCATTTCTCCCTCCCTTTGGATACTGGCCTCCTTGTACCTGCTCTTTTCTGATTTGGGCTGATATCCCTTTAATTTTGAGACTGTTTTTTTTTTTTTGCAGCAGCTGTAATAAAATAAAAAAGAAAAGAGAGGGGTCTTGCTACTTCAGTGGCTGAAGCCGAGGTAGTGAATGTAGTGACATCGGGGTCTGTTTCGGTTATTCTCCACGTCGGGTGAGTTGCTGAATTGGGAGGATTTTCTTCAGGCCACAGTTTCCCTTAAGGAAGAAGCATGGCCAGCAAGATGGCACTGCCTACAGTGCAGGGGAAAAATGCAGTCTGCACAGCAGCACGCTTTGGAAGGCACAGGCAGGCAGCGGAGCAAAACTATCTCACAATTGTTTGATGGCTAGGAGGGACCCCCCAGAGCCATGATTTCTTGCCCTCCGGGGGGGGGGGGGGGCGGAGGAGGGGGAGCCAAGTCCAGGATCGATGATGGGCTGCAACTTTCCTGGGAGCCTCAGAGCTCAGAAGGCATGGCAGCTATTTTACAGCCATGGGTTAGTAAGGGGGATTTTGGCCCTCCTCCCCCTCAGCCTGGAGAAGTGAATTGAGTCAGTAATAGGAGTTCTTAGATCAGCTTCTGCCCCAACATTTGAGGTATTCTCTCTGCCTTGGATAGTGATTTCTAAAGCTTTTTTAAAGACTTGCAGCTTTTGTGTATGGGGCAGGACACTCCTTCAGGGATGTCCCCAGCTCTTCCAAAGCCCTCTGATTCTTCTGCATTGCAGGGCAGAAAAAGAGCCAAAGCAGGGGAGGCCCAGAGGCTATCAGAGGAGGAGGTTTCTCCTTTGAAGGATTCATTGGTTGGGTTTAAGATCCCATGGTAGGATGGTGATCAGGACTTTGAGGAGAGTGAGTGATCTCTTGATAATGAGTAAGATGCTTCGATGTTGCTCCTCTTTTGTAAGGAGGAACTGTCCTCCCTGATTGTGCAATCCCTGCGCAAGTTGAATATTGGAGAGGACAAGGAGGAGTCTCCATATCTAAGCAGAATCTTATATTGGTCAGTATCCAGAAGTCATCCATGTTTTTTAACCCGGTTTCAAGCCATGAAGGATTTGATTGATTTGGAATGGGTGGCACCTGAAGCGAATTTTAAGGGTGGCCACTCGCTAGCTAAGCTCTGTCCTTTGGATCTTCAGGATTGTATGCCATAGTCTGCTCAGTAACCAAGAGGGCCACTGTTCCAATTGAGGGAAGAGCTGCTCTTAAAGATGCTCAGAATAGTGATATGTGTGCCTGAGTCTGAGACCAACATGAAGACTGTGATTGACCCAGAATCCTCTGCTGCCTTGGCCTGCTTGCAGTTCTGGCCATGTGAACCCTAAATACCCTATTGAGCCTGACCTGGAGAAATTCCAGGAGACGTCTGGACAGCAGTTGGAGCTGTCTAAGACTTATGATGGGTGGTCACAGGGTCACACTAAGCAGAAGGAAAGGATCAGAATCTCAGGCTAGGATTTCAACTACAGTGGCACTTGTGAAAACATCTTAAGCCATGAAAATTTCCCTCAGGCTGAAAAAATGACAGGACAAAGTACTAACAGAAGATTGATGTGAACACCAGCAAGTAGGCCCCAATTTGGGAAAATTTGGGAAAGGGATCAGGGCAACATAGGTCTAATTTATCTTCTTTTTGACATGAGAAACTGTGTATGTGATACTCCCATAGTTTCATGCAGTTCAGTGACTTATTGACTTCAGATTGATTATTTCACCTATAAAAGAAGAGATAGCTAATGTACAAACTGAGACAGAGAGTAGTACTTCTCATGAACATTTTGCCAGAGAACTGCTGCGACTCTACCTCCCAAGGATACTTGTATTGCTTACTGATATGCAATAAAAAATTGATATTTGTTTCTAAACATTTTGGTGTGGTATCCTGTGTCCGTGGAGAAGTGCCTTAAGCGTGTTTGGCGCTTAACAATAGGAAGATAGAATCTGTGCTTAAGCAGATCTTTGAGGCTGTTTGCATGGTTCTTGAGATCTCTGCTTGCTGCAGCATTATGGTAAGGTATGGTCTCCTTCTGACCCAGAAGGTACAAAAGGATTCTGGTGAGGATTCCTTCCATCTGGAACCAGGGCAGCGTACCTGGCAGATTTCTGTTTTGATTTGGTGTAGTCCTCAACAAGGGATGCATCTTGTGTATTGCTGCTCAGAGGCTCCGTTGGATGCACAATTGATCAGCAGACTCCTTCTCTAAGACTAATCTAACAAAACTCCTTTTTAAAGGCAGACATTTGTTTGGAAAGGAGTTGGAGAAGATGGCCAAGGCCTGGGGAAACTCCAAAGTGCTGAGACTCACAGAAAATAAAGTCAAGACTCCATCTTGGAGCTTTTTTTCTCATTGGGGTTTTAGGGACATAGCTGGGTGTTCAGAGGTCCAAATTCTATTCCTGATACCAGGCCTTTCGTCCCAAGAAGGGAAGTAAGAATTCTCTTGTCATGTTTCAGATGCTTTTCTATTTTCTTCATATTGTTCACTTGCAAAGAAGGTGGCAGTATAGTTAACTCTAGGAAAACTCATCGCTTTAAAGGCAGTAATACCTGTTCTGAAAGATCAGGAAGGCTTAGGCTTATTCTGGATCTGAAGAGAATCAACAAATTCTTAGAGGTGGCTCATTTCAGAATGGAAACTTTAAGATCTGTCATTATGGCAGTACAGAAGGGAGAATTCCTAACCTCCTTGGATTTAACGGAGGCTTATCTTCATATTCTGATAAGACAGGATCATCAGCGATTTTTTTTTTTTCAGTTCGTGGTTCTCAGCTGTCACTATCAGTTTCAAACCCTGCCTTTTAGGTTGGTCATGGCCCCAAAGAATTTTTCCAAAGTAATTGTGGAGGCAGCGTTGCAGAAGGAGGGCATTCAAGTTTATCCTAATCTGGATGATTGTTTGATAAAGGTGAAGTTGCTTAAAGAAATCATAATGGAAACCCAGAAGATGCTTCAGTTCTCCCAGGACAAACAGAATGGTAGCCCTCACAAATAGGTGACATCATCAGATGGAGCCCCATCACGGGACACTTTTGTCAAAGTTTCTAGAACTTTGACTGGCACACTGAGCATGCCCAGCATGCCACCAACCCCATGGCCAACCCCCTTTAGTCTCCTTTTTTCTGCGGAGCTGTTGCATCGCGGTTTGTGGAGCTCTGTTGAGAATTGTTTTTCTCGCGGAACAATTAGAAGTTTTTCTTCAGTTTTTCCCCGCTTTGGGGTGCCCCATTGTGAAGCAATTCCTCCGGTGCTTGGTATGTCTGTTTTCTCGTTGTTGTGGTCAGTTCCCAAGTGTCTACCTTCAGGTGGCCGACGGCCACTGACCGCACACCGCCTTTTTTCAATGGCAACCGGTTTTCGGAAGTGCCCTGAGTGTCCGCGGACTATGTCCATCACGGACCCACACAACATTTGTGTCCTGTGTCTTGGGCCTTACCACGATGTCCGTCAGTGTCCCATCTGTGCTCAGTTGACCCCCCCAACGGCTGATGTGCCTGCCTGGACAAGATGGAGCATTTGTTTGGTTCCAAGCAATCTGCTCCATCGACTCCTGTGGTAGGTACGTCGGGTGTCGAGGATCGATCTGACTAGGGACCATCGCACTCAGCACCCTGCCGCAATGATCACGGGGCAGGAGATTGCCCCTCACCGGCATTGGAGTGTTCAATAGCTTCGGGATCATCATCCTTGGTGCCGGAGAAGATCCGGGCCGAGCACCGTGGGAAGCACTGATATCGGCACTGATGTTCTTCACAGTCTGGTGCTGGCACTGGCATCGGCCTCGGCCGAACCCCTTCTGAAGAAACCCCGAGGAGAGGAGGCCCCGCCCTCCTCCAAGCCCGGGAGTCCAGGGCATTCCCCACAGATATCAGTGCCAGGTACCGAGCCTCCACGGACCCCTGTGGAGGCTCCGGTGACGCCTAGCCTGCCTTCTCCTCCTAGGTCGGTACTTTCCTCATCCACATTTAGAGAGGCGTTGGACTGCGTGGTTCAACAGGCAGCGCTAAATGTCTTTCAGGGCCTCCAGCAGCCACCAAAGCCGGCTCCCATACCAGCATCGGAACGGGTGCCCTCCATGCTGGTGCCCCTGCTAGAAAGGTTGGATGTGCTGCTTGGTGCCTTACCTGTCCACCACCGGTGCCTCCCCCCATCTTGATCCCGATTCCGGGATCCTCAGAGGAGGAGGAGGCAACGTCACGCTGGTCCTCATGGGCAGTGCCACCGATGCCAGATCACATTCCTGGGCCTCCTGGTGCCTCGGCATCTGCCACAGATCCCAGTGCCTTCGATGCTGGTGCTACCGTTGTCTGTTCCACTTCACCGACCATTGGTGCCTGTGCCCCGTACTTTGGCTTCTGGCCTCCCTCTTCGACCCGGACAATTCAGTGGTGAGGAGGAAGCCCCTTACAACCCATGGGAAGATGCTTCTTCCAACCACTCCTCAGAGGCCTCCAAGACCATTCTGTCGGAACCTTCTCCCCCGGACGAAGATGGTGCTCGCCTCCCAAAGACTTATCCTTCGCAAGCTTTGAGCAGGCAATGGCGGAAACCATTCCCTTCCAGCTTTTGACTGAAGAGGACACCCGCCACAAGATGTTGGAAGTCCTCCAATTCGTGGATGTCCCTAAAGGAAGGTGATGGCCATCCCCGTATATGAGGTCCTTTTAGACCTCTACTGGCTCTGGGAACACCCGGGTTCTGTGGCTCCAGTCAACAGAAAGACTGACGTTAACTATCTGGTGCAACATGCCTTAGGCTTCCAAAGGAGCCAGTTGCCTCACCAATCAGTGGTAGTAGAATCAGCCCAGAAGAAAGCCAAGAGGACCTGGCCACACTCCTCTGCACCTCTGGGGAAGGACCACAGAGCCTTAGACGCTCCAGGTAAAAGAGTTTTCCAGGGGTCCATGCTTATTGCTTGCATAGCGGCATACCAGTTGTACACGAATCAGTACAACTGGAACCTCTGGAGTTTGCCGAGAACCTACCACAACAATTTCAGGAAGGCCTAGAATCCATCCTCCAAAAAGGATTGGAAGCCGGGAAACATGAGGTGAGAACGGCCTGTAACGTCTTTGAGATGGCGTCAAGGGTCTCAGCGGCAGGCATTAGTGCCAGACGCTGGGCCCAGCTGAAAGCCTCCAGCCTTCGCCTGGAAGTTCAAAACAAACTGGCCGACCTTCCCTGTACAGGAGAAAACCTGTTTGGGGACAAAATCCAGGACACAGTGGCCCAACTCAGGGACCACCATGAGACCCTACATCAGTTGTCTACTATCACCTCTGACCCCTCTTCAGCGACTCACAGGGTGCCATGTAGGGATTCCAGTAAGCAGTTTTACAGGCAACGGAATACTGTCCTCCAGCGTCCTGTGCTCGTTCAGCTCAGGCTACTCAAAGAGGCAACCTTCGCCAACAAAGAGCGCCTAGGGCTCAACCAGCCCCCCAGCCAAGCCCTGCAGCTGGCTTTTGACTGGCATAGAGAGAGCAGAAACCTAACCCCTTTGCCCGCACCGTCCAACCCACCTGTGGGGGTCGTCTTTGCCTATTTGTGAACAACTAGTCCCCAATCACCACCGACCGATGGGTATTGTCCATCGTTGCATGAGGTTACTGCCTGAACCTTCTCAGATTTCCTCCAGACTCCCCACCCTCTCTGGCATGGAGCCTTGTAGAACACGCAACGACCCTCGAGTTAGAACTCTTGGCCCTGCTATGGTCCAGACCTGTGGAATCGGTTCCCTGGGCTCAGTGTGGTATTTTCTCATTCCAAAGAGAACAGGCGGCCTCCGTCCTATCCTCGACCTCCGGGCCTTAAACCCATTCCTCTGAAGAGAGCACTTCAAAATGGTTTCCTTGGGTACCCTACTTTCACTTCTGCATCAAGGGGACTGCCTCTGCTCTCTGGACCTACAGGACGCCTACGCGCACATTGCCAACTTTCTGCCTCATCGCAAGTATCTGCGCTTTGTAGTAAGCCACCGGCACTTCCAATACAGGGTTCTCCCCTTCGGGCTAGCTTCCGCACCCAGGGTCTTCACAAAGTGCCTGGCAGTGGTGGGAGCACATTTGCGCTGGAACGGGGTGCATGTATTCCCATATCTGGACGATTGGCTCATCAAGAGTTCTTCGAAAGAGGGAGCCCTTCAGTCCCTAAACGTGACATTGAGACTCCTCCAATCGTTGGGGTTCCTCGTAAACTACCCGAAATCCCAGCTGACTCCATCCTGGTGACTCAACTTCATCAGGGTGGATTTGGACACCATGGTAGCCAAGGCGTTCCTTCCCAATGAATGCATAGCCATCCTGACTGGGCTAGCCAGGTCCATCCGTCACCGGCAGACTGCATTGGCCCGCCTGCTCCTGAAGTTGCTGGATCACATGGCATCATCGGTACATGTCACCCCAATGGCCTGCCTGGCCATGAGGGTTACGCAATGGATCCTGCGGTCCCAGTGGCACCAAGCCTCTCAAGAACTCTCCACACTGGTCCAGATAACCAAACCACTCTGGCTCTCCCTCGCCTGGTGGGTGTGGGAATCCAACCTCAGCAAGGGACTTCCTTTTCAGCCCCCTGCTGCTCAGATGATCCTGACCATGGCTGCCTCCAACCTAGGCTGGGGCGCCCATGTCAACAGCCTCCACACGTAAGGGATGTGGTCGAAGCCCGAGGCGAGATGCCAAATAAACTTCCTGGAACCTCAAGCAATGCGCTATGCACTCTACGCATTCCAGGACTGCCTGGCCAACAGGGTCATCTTGATCCAGACGGACAACCAAGTGGCCATGTGATATGTGAACAAACGGGGGCACAGGCTCTTATCTCCTCTGCAAGAGGCGGCGCAGATTTGGGCCTGGGCCCTGTCACGTTCTATACTCCTATGGGCCATTTACCTGGCAGGGACCGAGAATATGGTGGCAGATCGCCTCAGTCAAATCTTCCACCCCCATGAGTGGTCCCTAAACCCATCAGTGATAGACACGATCTTCCGTCGGTGGGGTCAACCAGACGTAGATCTCTTTGCGTCCTTGGATAACCACAAGGTGGACTGCTTCTGCTCCCTGCACAAGGAAGGACAGAGACCAGCCATGGATACCTTCGCCCACTCCTGGAGTACGGGTCTCCTGTATGCATACACTCCGATTCCGTTCATAGGCAAGACTCTCGTGAAGCTACAACAGGACTGAGGCTCCATGATCCTCATAGCCCCGTATTGGCCACGTCAGGTCTGGTTTCCGATACTCTGCGACCTGTCTGTCCAGGAGCCCATTCGCCTGGGCACCTCGCCCGACCTCATCACGCAGGATCAGGGCAGGCTATGCCACCCGAACCTCCGGTCATTGGCTCTCGTGGCCTCGATGTTGAAAGGCTAGTACTGTAGTCCCTTAACCTTTTGGACAATGTCTCGCAAGTCCTCGTAGCTTCGCGTAAACCTTCCACACAGAAATCTTACCAAGCAAAGTGGAGGAGATTCTCATCCTGGTGCACGGAAAAGGGTCTTGACCCTTTCACTTGCCCCACATCTAGGCTTTTGGACTACCTCTGGCGCCTCTCGGAGTCTAGATTTCAGACTACCTCAGTCCGGGTACTTCTTGAGTGCCATCACCGCCTTCCACCGCGGAGTGGGCGACACTCCGGTCTCGGTGCAGGCCCTAGTGGGATGCTTCATGAGAGGCTTACTTCAACTGAAGCCTCCACTATGTCCTCCTGTTGCGGCCTGGGACCTCAACATAGTGCTGGCATGGCTCATGCACTCCTTTGAATTGAAACATCTAACCTGGAAGGTCATCTTCCTAGTGGCAGTTACTTCTGCTCGCAGAGTCAGTGAGCTGCAGGCCCTAATGACCTATCCGCCTTACACGAGGTTCTTCCATGACAGGGTGGTGCTGCGTACTCACCCTAAGTTCCTGCCTAAGGTGGTGACTGACTTTCACCTAAATCAGTCCATCGTGTTGCCCACCTTTTTCCCGAGGCCACACTCTCATCCAGGTGAGCGGGTTCTGCACATCTTGGACTGCAAGCATGCTCTTGCTTTTTATTTAGAGCACACCGCAGCCCACAGGCAGTCCACCCAACTCTTTGTCTCCTTTGACAAAAATAGACTTGGAGTTGTGGTGGGCAAGCAGACCCTGTCTAATTGGTTGGCTGATTGTATCGCTTTCTGTTATCAGGAAGCAGGCCTTCCGCTCGGGGCTGAGTGAAAGTGGACTCAGTAAGGGCCATGGCAGTGTCAGTGGCACATTTCCGAGCAGTCCCTATTGCCGAAAATTGTAAGGCCACGACCTGGAGTTTCCTCCACACCTTCGCAGTCCATTACTGTCTGGACAAGGACAGTTGACAGGACAGCGTCTTCTACCAGTCTGTCCTCCGTAACCTGTTTCCAATGTGAGAGCCCAACTCTTCCTACCTAGGGGCCCAGTATGAGGTTCAGACTGCCCCCGTTGTTGCCAGCAGCACCCCTGTTGTTGTGCCTGTTGCACGTTATTGGGTGCCTTTTGGCCCAATATGTTCTGGGGGCAGCCTACTGCTTGGTATTCACCCATCTGTGAGGACTACCATCCTGTTTGTCCTGGGAGAAAGCAGAGCTGCTTACCTGTAACAGGTGTTCTCCCAGGACAGCAGGATGTTAGTCCTCACGAAACCCGCCCGCCACCCCACGGAGTTGTGTGTTTGTTGTTTTATTTTTCGCTCGTATTTTTTCTGCTTTGAAACGAGACTGAAGGGGGACCCCTTGTGGCCAACGGGTTGGTGGCATTGCTGGGCATGCTCAGTGTGCCAGTCAAAGTTCTAGAAACTTTGACAAAAGTGTTCTGTGACAGGGCTCCATCTGATGATGTCACCCATCTGTGAGGACTAACTTCCTGCTGTCCTGGTAGAATACCTTTTACAGGTAACCAACTCTGCTTTCTTGCAGGAGCTGGGGTAGATTGTCAGTTTCCTCAAGAGCAATCTGTAGCCATTGCAGACGCTAGAGTACTTAGATGCCTGATTCAATACTAGAGTTGGATGGGTACAAATAATGGAGCCAAGGATTCAGAAATTATGTTGCCAGATTCAGGTGGTGTTGTTGGCCAGGAATGCAACAGTGTAGTCCTGTTTACAGCTTCTTGACTCGGTGGTGGCATTGGATCTAGTCCCGTGGGCAAGGGCTGACATATGTCCTCTTTAGAGGCCCTTGCTCTCCACATGGAACCCCCTGTCCTAAGACTATTCCAGATGACATCTGGTGCCAGAATCAATCAAAGTTAGTCTGCAGTGATGGTTAGATGGCAGCTGTTTGAAACGCAGAGTGGATCTGAAGGCCCCACATTGGGTGATGCTGATGTAAGATGCCAGTCTGACGGGCTGGGTGCCCCGATATGACTTTGGCCATTGGCACTATCTACCGGGAGGGGGGGCACCACCGCTCCTTTATGCTGTGGCTGAACAGCATAAAGACTTATCTGTCTAAATTCTAGCCGGATAAGTTGGGGGCATTTCTCGGGTGGGAAGTAGGCATTCCAGGAGGAGCAGAGTTAAGTTAATCGGCTAACTCTAGACATGCCTTAGGGCAGGTCTAAAGTTAGCCAGATAGACATATCCGGTTAACATTAAATTAGCCAGGTATATTCAGCGGCGCAGCTGAATATTGCTGCTCAGCGGCTGAATATTGACCTCCTAGTAGTTGGATTGGGGGCCCAAGATTGCAGGGACCTGAAGGGAGCACTGATGCATGGCCCCCAACCTCGGACTGCCACCACAATGACTTGAATAAATATAAGTTGGGAGGGGATATAAACTAAGGGGAAAAAAGAGCCCTGATAGTTGTGAATAAAGGCTCATTGCTTCAGGCTCCCTTTCTGGTTCTGATTGAGCTGGAAGCCCAAAGGAGCAGGAAGAAATTGCTAAGTCAAAAAAAAAATTAAAGCCCTGTACATTTAACAGAGTCTCCAAGCTCATGGTGTTGTATGTTACATTCAGGTGAGGGCGTACTTTATCACTTGGCCATAGGTGCGAAATGGCCCTGGCTATGGCTCTGAGGGTAATTCTCTGGCAGTGGTGACTATTTTCAAGGCTAGAAAATTTTCTACATCCTTAGCATATGCGTGAGTCTGAAGAATCTTTGATGCGCCAAGCATCAATCTTCAATGTACACTACAGAAAACGTTGGTCCCTCAGATGCTAGAATTTTTAAAGGAAGGTCTTGCTAAAGGGCTATCATTGGAACACCTTGAAGGTACAGGTGGCAGTTCTCTTGTGCTATATAGGGTATGAGTAATGCTATAGGTTTTTGTCATTGCATGCAGATGTCTCATTTTTTGAAAGGGGTAAAGCATATTAGACGTTTACTGTGGATTCTGGTTCTGTCGTGGGAGTTTAATTTGGTTTAACCTTCTTGGAATGATCACAGTTTGTGCTTCTCAAGTCTATATCATTAAAGCCACTTGTGTTGAAGAAGATATTTTTGGTGGCTATCTGTTCAATCAGAAAGATTTCAGAATTGCAAGTTCTTTTTTTAGGGAACTGTTCCTGTTGATTTCTAAGGATAAGGTCCAGAATCATACTGTACCTTCCTTTTTTTCCGAAGGTGGTTTGGATTTCCACTTCATCTAGTCATTCTTGTTGTCCTTTAGCAGTTAACAAGATCGTGAAGAGTATACTCTACTTTGCATCTTGATGTCCGCAGAATGCTGCAGTGGTATTTTAAGAGCACTGAGGGTTCCGGAGGTTGGATCATCTGTTATTTCTGTACAGAAGGGTGAGACAGCTTCTAAAGCAACAATAGCACATTGACCTAAGGATTTTATTATGGCAGCTTATATGGATGCTGGTTTTCTGCTACCTAGGCAGATATGGACTCATTCCATGAGAGCTCAGGCTATTTCTTGGGCAGAGTTGGTGTGTCCATTGGAGATGTGAAAAGTAGCAACTTGATCATCGCTGATACTTTTTCTAAGCATTACCACTTAGATCTCAGGACTAGAGAGGAAACCGCCCTTTGCTTTAGTGCTTCTGCTTGGGACTTCAGACGAGTCCTGCCCCATTAGGGAGTAGCTTGAGTACATCCCAATTGTCTGGACTGACCTGACTGGATGAGGAAGGAGGAGAAATTAATTCTTACCTGATAAATTTCCTTTCCTTTAGTCCAGTCAGGCCACTCCAGATCTTCCCCAAGCTGTCTGGCATTAGTGATTCTGTTTCTATCATTCTTTACATTGTTGAGGTTGTGTATAAGCAGAGTCCGATTACGAAAGAATTGTTTCAGCGCACCTTAGCAGGTGAGTGTTTTTCCTTCTAGTATAATATCAAGATATTTTTCATTTTGCATGCTTCTTTATTCTTCTGGATATCGGACGGTTTAAAAAAAAAGAGGTGTGGTTGTTAATTGTTTCACTTGAAGTTGTCCACTGTTTGTTGCACTGTGGATGTAAGGGAGCACGGGACAAGATGTACGCCCCTGTGGCGAGACAGTCCAAGTCTGGGAACTGGAGAACAAGGAACCTCTTACTGAACATGCACGCCCAGGTGAGACCATCAACGCAATGATGGTCTTTGAACAGTCCTCTGACCGTTCCAAGCCCTTTCAGACTGCCGCTGGGTAACGGAAAGGGCGGCAGGCCGGACAGAGGTCAAGGGCAGACGGAGACATCTGGCACAGGACAAGACTCAGACGTAGGAAGACGAAGACTCAGGCGTTGAGGTAGACTTGGAAGGAGTGCTGTGACGTCACGCGCCCTACACACCCCAGCTAGGATGGTCACGAACCACGATGAAGGCGAAGCAGCAATCAACTCAATTACATTAGAGTTCAAGATGGCAATGAGTACTGAAGAGAAGGCCTGGAAATCCAAGATTAAGGACGTCAGGACAGACGGATGAAGGTAGAAGCAGGCACAAGTACTCCAAAGACCCAGGCAGGATATGAGAAGAAGGATGAGGCTCAGAGGCGGAACTCAGAGCCAGGATGAAGCTCAGAGGCGGAACCTGGAGCCAGGATGAAGTTCAGAGATGAAACTCGGAGCTAAGGACACCAAGACGAAACCCAGTGCTGGGACAGTAAGAACCGGGGTCCTCAGCTGCTTGAACTGCGGCAGAGAAGGAGATCAACAGATGGGCAATAAGGATGAAGATCCAAGGACGAAACTCAGATGAGACGAGGGTGAAGATCCGAGACGAAAACTCTGATGAGATGAGGAACGAGATGACTCCTCAGCGCCGTCTGATGGAAGGACCCACCAGCACCCTACACACCCCAGCAAGGGTGGTCACGGACCACTGGACCACTACGTGCCCTACTCAACCCAGCCGGGCTGGTCACGGACCACGAGGGATGGGTCAGGATGGAGCTGAAAGACATCTGGACGAAGACATCAGGAAGAGACAGACACCTGGAACAGGTGAAGATGTCAAGACAGGAACGGAACTTCAGGAGAACATCTGGAACAACTTGGAGACAGGAACATCAGGGAACATCAAGACATCAGAGCAGAGACTGGAACATGGAACAATGATGAAGACATGGGATCCCACACGGAACAGAGTGCCTTAGAGAAGCTGGAAGACGTGGAGTCCTAAGGAGGACTTTCTCCTTGCAAAGGTAAAGGCTGAATGGCAATGAAGCCCTTTTGTAGGGCTGAAGGAGGAACTCTCACGATGACATCACTGATGGGCTACTCCCTCGCTGTCCCTTTAAAAAGGGAAGGAAGATGCGGCCTCGCTCCCTAGGAGGCAGGCAGGACGTGCAGGACATTGGAGAGCGGCCCTGCAGCGATGCTGAGGAACAGGAGCTGGAGCTGGGCCGTGCAGGCTCCGACGTGGAAGGTAGCTCCCTGCCGCTGAAGAATAGGCCTCAGGCCTGCCAGGAGACAGCGTGGATGGCGGCTCCTGCCGCGAAGGAACCTTGGAGATCCAGGCCCCTCCCCCGGAAGGATAAGGTAACTTCGGCGGCCTCTGGGCCGCATGGAACGCTGTCAGTGGCCTCCTGGCCCCCCGGGAACAGCAGCGCGGCTCTGGCCGTGCAGGGAGAGTGTCAGTGGCCTCCGGGCCGCGCAGGAAGTCACAGCGCGGCTCTAGATGCGAGAGAGTGCCCCAGCGCAGCTGGAGCCGCGTCGGCACGATGGCGACCTCCTGCCGCTGCAGGGAACCCCGGCGCGGCTCACAACACTGTTAGCTTGTTACAGAAATCATGGCAGGCTGGTGTCAGCACAAATACTTATAGTGACATCAGCAAGCCTGTTGATCTCTTTCTCTGTTTGCTGGTTTATGAGCATAAATACTTACTGGACTTGATATGTTTATTTCTGTAAATGCTCACATTGTTATAATGTTTCAAAATTGCTAAGAAAAATGTTCACTTTGTAAACCGTTATGATTGCTCTACCGAATGATGGTATATAAAACTCATCAAATAAATAAACAAACCGATTTTCTAGACTGGCCTGACTGGACTAAAGGAAAGGAAATTATCAGGTAAAAATTAATTTCACCTTATTTTTACAAATAAAACTGTTCAAATTTTCACAGAGGTAGGTCAAAAGCTTCTGAGCCCCACTTTCCTATTTGATGCCAAGTTTCATTGGCTATTTTAAAGAATGTATGTGGAAAGGGAGATATTCTATTACTGACACTCCATAGAATAGATGGCAAGAATAAAAAGCTTTTTTCTTGAAAAGGTAGCACAGGTTAACATTTTTCACAAGTTAATAGCTGGTCCTTGCAGCTTAATGTGATCAAGGACACTGGAGCCTTTTTCAAAAGTAGGGGAGAGCCCCTGAGGGTGGGTGATCCAAGCTGTGGGCGATGTAATGTCCCTAATGTCATCATCTCTCTCCCTGGTTCTCAAGCTCTGCAGTAAGTAGAAAGTTAGTTGGGGGCTCACTGAGCCAGCATGGATGGCACAGGCCATGGCTCCTGAATAGAAATAAGAACAGGGGTGAAATTTCTGAGGACATGTAGGCTTAGTGAGTTCCAATGCAGACCGCCTTCTGCCATGATCACCAGGTCCACTACTGCAGATCTTTGGGAACCCTTGGTCCCCTCTTTTCCAGCACCATGGGATGTGATTTGTTCTTTTTGTTGTTGTTTTTTTTGTTTTTTGATATAGCTGAAGCAAAGGCTGCTGAAGCTGCTGCCAGTGCTTATTACAGCCCAACTAACCCTCATAACGTCTACATGCCTACAGTAAGTTTACCATGGTGTGCTATTTGATGTTCTGTTTACTGTATATATTTTCCTATTATGTACTCTGTACATTTGTTTGTTTCTGTACTTGTTTGTCAACTGGGAATAGTCGCAGGTAAGCTAAAAACTATCTAGTTGGGCAGATAGAGGAGCATACACTGACCTGCCATCATCATCCATGAGTTGGATGGTGTTCCTTGAGTTGAATATGTAAATGGAATTACTGTAGCCAAAAGGAAATAAGTCCTTATAATATTTACTAGATATATTGCATTCTCAATCATAATTATATCTACAGGCCATGGCTGTTAGACCTGGCTAATGCACAGATGCATACCTGATTTTGTTTTCAATTTTAGAGCCAGCCTCCTCCTCCTTACTTCCCACCAGAAGACAAGAAAACCCAATGAACTGAGAGAGTGTCTCCCTCGCCCCAGGAAGAAGACAGAATGACCTGAAGCTGGTTTCCATTTTCTGGTTATCATCTGGACATTCTTTATTGGATACTCCTGCTGTTTCTATAACCTGTTGGAATTGATATTCCTCTTTCTTTTCATATGTTTAAGATCTGACAATACTATTATAATACCCCTTTCCCTGTTCGTCATAGATTGGATACTTGCTTGTTTGACCTGTCTAACTTTTGTGATGGGAAACATTTTCTTCCATTCCAGAGAAGAGACAGATTCTGTCTTTAGTATCCCATTTGTTAAGACCTGCTTTCGAAGTACTTGTGTTAGTTTCTGGTGTGAGCTTTACATTCCCTAGCAGTTCAGTGGCAGGGGCCTGCTCCTCCAGCAACATTGTGTTTCAGCAAGTGAAAAGTAGCATAAAGTTGCACATGGTGTACATGTGTGTGTGTGTGTGTGTGTATGTATGTGTATATATATATATATATATATATACACACACACACTGTATAAAATGCTCTTGAGGGCCCATGTAACTGAATTATAGCATGAATGTTGAATGGTTTAGTGAACTGCACCCTAACCTGAGAACTAGAAACCAAAGTGATTTAATTCTAGATAGTGAAAGGAGGCTTTGCATTTATTGTGAAATTCTCCAGTTGGATTTGTTTTTGGTTCATTTTAACTACTAGAAGTGTCCTTTCTGCTTACTGTTGTGATGAAACAGCATTGTTTGATGGAGCAATCAGATCACTTGAGTGGTTAAATGCGAGTTGTTTGGTGACCAGATCCGAGTTTACTACCTCATGCTGCAGTCCCTGATATAAGTCAATCTCATGTATAAGTCGATAGGCAATTTTGAGATCAAAATCCATTGAAATGCATTGACCTATGTATAAGTCGAAGTTTAAATTGAGCAATCTATCAGGAAGATAAGAATTCAAGAAAAGCCATGTTCGCATTGAAAAAGTCACGCAGCACGCTAATTTTAAAACAGATCAGTGGCACAACCAGAGTTAGCCGTATAAGTTAAGCAGCTAACGCCACTCCATTTTGGCAGTTGGCACATATGTGGAAAGTATGCATGTACAAGTCAACCCAGCTTTTTTGGGCTGATTTTCCGGCATAAATTTCTCGACTTATTCACAAGTATATATGGTAAGTAGATGCTTAGATTATCATACTGTGCTAAGAAAAAACATGGTTCTCTGCTGAACACTTTGCACTGACAGTATTACTCTTTTGGTCTTGGCTACAGTACTCCACACACTAGTGAGACCAGTGGACTCATGTTGTATAGATGACGGAGGGAAAGCAATGATAGTATGCATGACTTCTGAGCCTGTACATTGCAACAACTATTCAAAGAGACTTATGAATTCCACATATTGTCCTTTATCCCCATGCCTCTTGACTACACGCTCTGTGAAATATAGAATCTCATTTCTGTGACTTTTTACAGCCTACTTAGTCTAAAGAAACTTGATTTCAGCAGTTCATCTTCACAAGCTCTGAGCTGAGGAGCATTGAGCAGGCTTTCAGGTACATCAGTGGCGATCTTAAGTTAGATTAATAATTCCTTGAAGAGTTATAGCTACTAGTGTTATAATTTTAGGCATAGTTAAAAATAGCAGCACTAGCAAAAATTCAGCTAGTAAAAGCAAAAATCATTAAGATTGGTTACTGAAAGGATGTTAGTGCGTAGTTTTTGTCTTGTTTGACTTTGAATCTGTTTATTTTATTTTATTTAATATTCCACAATTCCCTATGGTAGCATAAAGCAGATCTAAAAAAATAAGTAAGCATAAATGAAACAAATACCAAAACATTCATTAATCAATAATCGGAAAACTATTCATTTCTTCACAAGGGAATTAGATGGTATAATGCACGTGTTACATTGTTTTTAGACACTAAATACAGTAGTTTATTTGTTTATTTCTTCCTTCAACTTACTTACTGCCCATTCAAAAACGTTCTAGGCAGATTTAGAAAACATAAAATACATTTGAGTAAAAGCAAACACCAAACTAAATAAATCAATAATAAACAATTCTAAAATATGAGTCTTAGCAACTAAATTGTATTCTTTAAGCAATGAAACATACTAGTGCAAGCATGTACCTGCATATCATAAAAAATCCCGTGCACGAGTATACTACCCACAAAATAAGTAATTTCCTTTTTATATTTTAAATTCCATGTGTAAAAGTCTGCAACAGAGCAGTGAATTTGTAGGCATGTAGTTGGCTTGTCAGCAATGACTGCAGAACTCGATTTCTTTTAATTGGTAGCATTCCAGTGACTCTTATTAATCCAGTTTCTGTTTTAGTGGTGGGATTTGAACCTGAGGTTCCTTATCATACATGTGTGGTTTGGCTAAAAGAAGACTACAGCTGCATGAGATAACCTTCTAGTTTCTTGCTTGTTGAATGAGATTTTAGTAGTGATTCAGAGGAAGGAAAAATAAACCCTACAATTTGAGCCAATCATGTTTTGGAGCGAAAACACTCCCAAAACATCGCGTATTTTGACACCTCTCTTCCCTTCCTGCAGAAGCTGCTGATAGTTTGTTTTTTCCACTTGGATTGCAGCTAAGAATATTTACATGATAAAAATTACATTTGATATTGCTGAGATAGTGTTGATTTATCTGGGGAAAAAAAGCAATTGATGGAGAGAGAGCAAAAGTGGGACAACCTTTGGGCCAAAGGGCCACTTTGGGGTCCAGGCTTGAAGGGGGAGAGGGTAAAATGAGGGTTTCTACCCTTCCACCCTCCCCTCACAAGGTCTGAGGAGAGGGCATGGCCAGAGTTACATGCTGAGGAACATAAGTCTGAGGGGGTGCACAGCAGCGATGTCCTCTTAGAAGTGACATGCTCATACTGCCACGAGTCTGATGCGGCCCACGAGCTGTAGTTTGCCTGTGTCTGAGATAGAGGCGTCAAAGAACATTCCTTATTGCATGTTACTTTATCACTATTTGTGAATGGCTATTGAATTAGTGTTTTGTTGTGCAATATTATCAGTAAAACAAGTTTGCGTGGGCACATTTCATCATATACTGAAGACAAATCCCTTCTTTACTCTGATTTCTGATTATCATTACCTTGGAGTATTCTACAGCTCAATGGCAACTGATTTTGTTTAACTAAACAGATATTTTAAGGGTGCAATCTCTCCTGCTTTCAAGATGCCCCTAGACCCAGACTTGAGCTTCTGTACTGTAGTATGGTGAGGAGTTTTGTGGCTTGCAGCCTGCTAGCACACAATGAAATTAACTTCATTTTTTCTTTCTGGTTCCTTGGGCATTTCTGCTGCTGTTGCCAGCTGTGCACTGATTGTCTTTTAGATTTGTCATTTAAATTGTAGTAATATAAAGAAATGTGTATTTCAATAGATTATTTATTTTAAAGAAGTTAATTTAATGTTCATGTGACATGATTAATACTCAGATGCATAATATATACTGGAACTGTGAATTAAAAGTCAAAGAGCTAAAGCTGCTTGGTTTCTGTGTATGTGCATTGTACAGTTCATGACCCTGCTTGTTTACTGCTTGATGCCATCAAGCTGCTCCTTCAAGCCTTTAAGTAATTGTAGAGCAGATATTTACCATCCCAGAGCCAGGAGTTGCTGAGGGTGATGGGGAGGGGAGGAAGTCAAACTTTTCACCGTAAGTTGAGTAGAAATTTACAGTTAAGTTACTCACTGGAAAGTAGTATGGGATTTCTTACAGCTGTACACTCAACGACTTGTAATCGGTCATCTTATAGCAGCCCACTGTACCAATTAAACTGATTTGTGAGCAATTGTATACAGTACTTTGAGCTGTTATGTGTGGGTACCTTTACATAGCATGAATATGCATATTTTTCAGTATGGGAGTCAATATTCAAAGGGTTTATCTTGCTAACTTTTGGAGTTAACCAGACCAAACCTGAGATTTGTATATGCTTCACCCTTTCCGCTGCTTGGCTGAATTTTGTCTGGGCAACGCATTACCCTCACAGAATTCAGACAGATATAAAGAAGTAGTGCTGGAGGCATTCCCAGGGCATGACTGAATTTATCCAGTCATTGCTCATATTCAGTGCTAGCTGCATGAACTTATCTGGCCAAATACCTGCACTAAAGTTATCCAGATAACCAAGACAGGCCCTGAATGCCTGCCTTCCAAAAGAACAATGCAGTTTCTAGATTCCCCCTCTCTCCTGACCCAAGAGAAAAAGAAAATTAGCAGAAGTACCAGATACCTCCTGCCCCCTCCCAATATAAGATAGGCATGCCAGATCTCCATTCCCTCCCACCCTCAAGTAGCAGCCTATCCCACAATCCCCTACATAAAGGTGCCAATCCAGGCCATAAGAACCTGGCAAGTACTCAAAAACTAAGTCTATTCCATGTTACCATTGCGAATGGCAGTGGCTGTTCTCTAAGGGGCGGATTTTAAAAGGAGCGCAAATAGCCTACTTTTGTTTGCGCTCCAGGCGCAAACAAAAGTATGCTGGATTTTAGTAGATACGCGCAGAGCCGCGCGTATCTGCTAAAAATCTGGATCGGCACGCGCAAGGCTATGGATTTTGTATAGCCGGCGCGTGCCGAGCCGCGCAACCTACCCCCGTTCCCTCCAAGGCCGCTCCGAAATCGGAGCGGCCTCGGAGGGAACTTTCCTTTGCCCTCCCCTCACCTTCCCCTCCCTTCCCCTACCTAACCCACCCGCCCGGCCCTGTCTAAACCCCCCCCCTTACCTTTGTCGGGGGATTTACGCCTCCCAGAGGGAGGCGTAAATCCCGCGCGTCAGCGGGCCTCCTGCACGCCGGGACCGCCCCGGGCCGTAGCCACGCCCCCGGGCCCGCCCCCGGAACGCTCCCGACACGCCCTGAAAACGCTGCACGGTTCGGGCCCGCCCCCCGACACGCCCCCTCTGAAAACCCCGGGACTTACGCAAGTCCCGGGGCTCTGCGCGCGCCGGTAGGCCTATGTAAAATAGGCTTACCAGCGAGCAGGGCTCTGAAAATCCGCCCCTAAGTGAACTTAATAGCAGGTAATGGACTTCTCCTCCAAGAACTTATCCAATCCTTTTTTAAACACAGCTCATGAAATGTCTCCAGCTCTTAAAAAGGCAACATGCTAGCAGTTGGAGACGGATCTGACGTCAGCACGGGTATATATACCCCCACAGGAAGCGTAGCAACTCAGTAATCTTCCTTGCAGGCTGTCGATTTTGCGCAGCCTTGCACGCGCCGACCCCGGATTTTATAAGATACGCGTGGCTACGTGCGTATCTTATAAAATCCGGCGTACTTTTGTTCGCGCGCGCGTACTTTTTAAAGATCTACCTCAGCGTGTCATTTACCCCTCCACAGAAAAGAACTAATGGCAGACTTAAAGATCAGTAGGTCTTTATTTTTAATCCAGAGTGGTATCATTGCAGACAATATAGAAATTTAGGGAGTATGATCATTTTAATCAGGGTACATCTCCCCATAAGCGATAAGAGAAGATCCTTCTATCTCTCTAACAGTAGCTTAACTTTGTCTAGTATCACTGTAAAATGTACTTTTAGATCTTTGTCCTGCCTCGCTAAAGTAATTCCCAGGTATTTTAAACTGTCTCTCGCCCATGTCAAGAGGAAATCACCCTGCCATCTGTTGTGTAGTGAGGGGTCCAAAGGAAAAGCCAGGGATTTATTATAGTTAATCTTAAGCCCTGCAAAAGCCCCCAAATTGTCAATGGTAGTTAAAATAGGGCCCAGACATGTTCCAGGATTGTTGGACAAAGAGCATCTGCGAACAGCCCTAGTTTCACCCTCTTGGTTTTTGTGTGCAGTCCATGGAACATCTCCAGCTCACGCAATTTTTTTTTAAATTTTCTATTTATCAGTTTACAAACTTATCAAGCATTACTTGAACAGAAATACATGCTTTGTAGCTCTTAACAATCAACTCTTAGTAACCAAAAATTATCCAAAAAAGAAACATCATTCCCCTCATAGTTAGTTAATTAATCAATATTTAACCAAACAAATAATAAATTATTCTAGGGGAATAAACCACAAGTTATAAACTACAAAGCATATCTCAAGCCCTCAAACAAGGGTCCAAGATTAACTCAACCGTAGGAATTTCTTTAATTAAACAACAATCATGGTAAAGGGGATACAGGTTTACTTTATGATAGAACTAAAGTTACATCTTTAGAAGTAAACAGTCAAGTCACTGGAGAGGAAGAAACCACTGTATTCTTTTTGCTGGCTATAAATGAGATTAACTGGGATGGTTGAAAAAAAAAAAAAGAAGTACCTTGGTGCTTAATCAAGCACTTACAAGGGAATTTTAATAAAAATAAACATCCCAGATCCAAAACTTGAGGTTTCAACAAAAGAAATTGTTGACGCTTCTTCTGCATCATCCTCGAAAGGTCAGGAAAAATCTGAACTTTATAGCTAAGAAACAATTCTGTTCGATGGAGAAGTACTTTTTAAATACCCACTCTATCGGATTCAAGTAAAAATACTACTATTAAAGTTGACGGTACTGCTAAATTTTCCTCAGATTGTTCAAGGACTGCTGAAATGTCCAATTTTGATGATTCCCTAGGGGCCAACACTTGAAAATTATCAGAATGTGTCTAAGTTTTCTTCATCGGGGGAATATAATAAACTTTTGAGAATAATGGGTAAGGTTTCCTCTGAAATTGTTAAAACCTCCAACATATATTTTCTCCAAAGCTCCTTTGGAGGCATATAAGGCAGCTTGGGAAAATTAATACATCTCAAATTCCTTGCCCGAATTTGATTATCCAAGTTTTCAAATTTCTGATGAAGCATTTGATTTTCCTTTATCATTTCATGTTGTAGATTGTTTATACTCTCCATTTTTACCTCCAGGGACTGTAATTTTTGTTTATTTCCAGCTGAATCTTTTTCAACTATAGACAGTTGCCCTTCCAATTTTTCCACATTTTTAGCTGATTGTAAATTTTGCCGTGAAATATTGTTATTTGTCTCTTTTATAGCCTCCCATATAGTTTCTAGCAAGAAATTTTAAGGCCTTAACAGCTCACAAATTTGTCCAACACTTTCGAGGTCTCCAGAAGTTTGCTCCGGTATCTCCCTTTTCTGCGACTGCTGTCCACTTCTGGTGTAGCTTCTCCCATTTCCCACTATCCAGCACATCGGTGCTATCCTTCTCCATGCTGGACAATGCTTGGGTCGAGCAACATCACCACTGCCATCGGCACTGTTCCGCACAGTTTTGGCAGCCCTTGGTGCTCCAGAAACACTGCATCGAGGTCCGAAGAATTCTGCACTGGCGTCATGAGACTTCGAGCCGCTGCGATGAGGATCGGGATCACGAGCTCGTTAATTGGCTCCCCTGTTCCCAGGCGTGCCCCACCGTCATCGGTGTGGGATTGTGGCCCTCCGTTAATTACGGTGTAAGCGCAAGTCATGCCCAGCCTGTCTCCTCTATACCTGCGCCACCATACCAGGCATCAGAGTTGAGACGGACGTCTAAGTCCACAGGCTACCCCTCGAGGACTCCAGAAATCCACGGAGCCAACAATCTTCACTGGCTCGTCCTTTGGCGATCCACGTCAGATGGTAAGTACCCGCTTCGGCGGTATTCCCATTGAGATGTGTTCTCTAATTCAGACCACATGGTTCGAAAAGTTCTAGGTCATGTACCGTCCAAGAATCATATTAGTGTCACATATCTCTATGCTAGCTATGTCAGCCACAATACCAGGAGAACCTCTCTATCATTTCTCTGGGATTGTATCAGGGCTTCCTCCCTTTTTCAGCAACGAGGCTCTCTACTGATTAATGCTCTGGCTTCTGGTTCCTGCTTCAGAACCAAAGTTCCAGGTGCATTCACTGATCTGCTAAACACGAGATCTAACAAATACTGCCTCAAGTGCAAGTCCACTTCGAAGCCTAATGACAGGTCTCGATGTCTCCTTGTACAGCACACAGAAATGCAGGTAAGACTTTACTGCTCACGTTCCCGTGGGAAGTTACATGATATCAAATTACACCAGCCCGTCCAGTTGGACACCTCCTGGTCTCCCAGCTGGCCGGATATCAGAGCAGCCACCCCACCTTTACCAAGGTTTCCGGTACACTCTTCCAGACGCTACAAAGCGCAGAGGGGGGAAGGGCGGGGGGGTTGGGGAGTTTTAATTACACTATTCTTTTTTTCAATAGAAAGTAGTTACTCTCTGTCCATCCTGGACCTCAGAAATACCAATTTTCTTCAGAAGGCACAGGTAAAATGGTATCTCTCGTTACCATGCTTCCATATCGCAGTAAGTACGTTACCTCTAATCTCCACGTTTTTCCTTGCATAGACAGCTGCATAACCACAGTCACTCCACGCAAGGAGCTCTCACTTCTTCATGACTCACTATACATTTACTAACTGGGAATACTGTCACTGCCATAAATCCCTTATACAACACTTCTGGACACCACAGTCATAATGACATTCCTGTCCAGCATACGCGCAGACATTCTAATAAATTCTTACATGTCCCTGAGCGCATTTTTCCATAACCTCAGCCCCTCAATTCTTCATTGTCGGGCCATGGGGTTTTTTCACTATGCACTTTTCCTCATAGATCCAAAACTGCTATGGGTTAGATTCTGTGAAATTCCATTATCAGTAGGACTAAGCTGTTCAACCGCTTTCGTCCCTCATCCATATTGCAGATCTATAACCAAAACTTAGTCTGATCCTGCTCATGCTCGCATTTACTTACAGGGTTGTAAGTTTGACCTAAAATCTTCTCAACCCAATATGCGTCTATTCCGCTCCAGGCACAATTTCATATAAACTTCCTGGATCTTGTAGCCATGAGTTATACCTTTATGCCTTCCAATACTGCCTCTGTGCATACAGACAGACAGCATAGGGACAATGTCTTTTCCAAAACACAAGCCCGCACAACATCTTAGCTGCTCGGCAAGGAAGCTGCGCAGCTCTACCCTTGGCCCTTGCTTACTCAATGCATCCTCTGGTCACTTATCTAAGACACTTACTGAACGCACTAGTAGACCTTCTCCATATAGGTGTCCATCCTCTCGAATGGTCTTGGACTACATGTGTAGCGAGAGAAATCTTCTAGCGCTGAGATCAACTGAACTTGCCCTCTGCATCAGAATCGAACCATACAGTACACAGATTCTACTCCCTACACGTTTCCAATGCGTTCCCATAGACACCTTTCTTCAATCAAGGGCCTCTTAAATGTGTCTCTTCAGCTGCCTCTCACAGCCAGCACTCTTCTAATGCTAAACCAGGACGGGGTTCACTGTTCCTCAGACCCATGTCCTGGCCGGCACCAGTATGCTTCCCATACTTCATAGCCAAAACTCTCGTGAAGCTACAACAGGACAGAGGAACAATGATCCTCATAGCCCCGTACTGGCCTCGACAAGTATGGTTTCCCATACTCCTCAACTTCTCAATCAGAGAGCCAATTCACCTGGGCACAGAGTCCACTCTCGTAGCTCAGAATCAGGGCAAGTTGCGTCATCCCAACCTGAAAACTCTTGCCCTGACAGCTTGGATGTTGAAATTCTGCAACCATTTAATCTTTCAACACAAGTCTTTAAAATTCTCGTAGCTTCACGAAAGCCTTCCACACGTAAATCTTACCACTTTAAGGGGACTAGATTTACCAAGTGGTGCACACAAAAAGGTTTTGACCTTTTCTCTTGCCCCACTCCTTCTTTTTTAGATTACCTATGCCACCATTCAGATTCTAGTCTCCAGACATCCTCTGTAAGGGTACACCTAAGTGCCATAGCGGTATACCTCAATGGAATAGGGGGAGGGGGCGCCAATAACAGCGCAACCCCTACCTCGAAGGTTTATGAGAGGCTTACTTCTCCTTAAGCCTCCCATTCGATGACCGGTCATTGAATGGGACCTAAATATAGTACTGACGAGACTCATGCGGTCACCATTTGAGCCTCTACATTCCTGTGATGAAAACATTTCTTACATGGAAAGTATTTTCTTAATAGCCATTACATCGGCTAGGAGGGTCAGTGAGTTGCAAACTCTCGTCACATACTCGCCCTACCCAAGGTTCCTGCATGACAGAGTAGTCCTTCGCATTCACCCAAAATTCCAACAAAGGTACGGATTTTCACATCAATCAGTCAATAGTCTTGCCTATTTTCTTTCCAAGACATCACTCTCACCAGGGAGAGAGAGTCCTACACACATTACACTGTAAACGTGCGCTAGCCTTTTACCTGAACCGCACGGCGGTCCATAGGAAATCCACCCAACTCTTTGTTTCTTTTGACAAAAATAAACCAGGAGTTGCGGTAGGAATACAGACTCTCTCCAACTGGCTAGCAGACTGTATTGAATTCTGTTATGAAAAAGCAAACATTCCTCTCCAGGGGCGAGTAAAAACACATTCAGTAAGGGCTATGTCTGCATCACTAGCACACTATCGTTCAGTGCCCATTCTCGACATATGTAAAGCTGCAACATGGAGTTCCCTTCACACCTTTGCAGCTCATTATTGTTTGGACAAAGGACGACAAGATTCAGCCTTTGGACAATCTGTCTTAAAGAACTTATTTCCAGTATAACTCCAACTCCTTCTACATCCATCCTGCTGTGATTTCAGGCTGCCTCATTTTTTCCAGCAGAACATCTGTTGTTGTGCTTGTTACACAAGTTGTATGTTGTTGGTAGAATATAAAAATGACTCAGCCTGTAGCTTGCTAATCACACATATGTGAGGACTATCATCCTGCTTGTCCTGGGATAAAGCAGAATTGCTTACCTTGTAATAGGTGTTATCCCAGGACAGCAGGATGTAGTCCTCACAGAACCCACCTGCCACCCCGCGGAGTTGGGTCCAATACGTTTTATTATTTTATTTTTTGGCTTACGCATGCTGCTACAAACGAGACTGAAGGGAGACCCCTGTGGCTGAGAATATCATGGCATGCCGGGCATGCTCAGTGTGCCAGCCAAAGGTTTATAGAAACTTTTGACAAAAGTTTTCTGTACCAGGGCTCCATCTGATGATGTCACCCATATGTGAGGACTACATCCTGCTGTCCTGGGATAACACCTATTACAAGCTAAGCAATTCTGCTATCCTGGGGGACAGGGATTTCCCCTTATTGATGATCTACCACCCAGAGAAGAGACTCCCTGCATTTCTGTGACTTAAGCACATCAGTAGCTGGGAGCCCAAAATGACAATGGCGACTAACGCCTGACGATCTCATGACATGGTTTACTTCTGAGGAAGAGAGAGAGAAAAATTCTTAAGCGGATTGCTTTTAGCCTTTAAACAGCCCTCACCCCCTCAATCAGTACCTGCTCTAGTGGGGGGGGGGGGGGGGGCTGATGTGTAGAAACAGCTTCCAATAAGCACTATTCTATTAGGATCAGACCATAAAAGGTTCTTTGACAGAGGAAAATACTGTGCAGTAAGGTTTCCCTGGGAGTTTGGATTTACTGCATGATAACTGCAAACATTCTCTGTGTTAAAGCCCTAACACATCCTAGTAAATTTCTCCCTAAGTTTATACCTAGGGCAGTGGAGGGCAAAATGACCTGCCCAAAGTCACAAATAGCAACTGCTGGACCCATACCCTGGCCTTGCCAGTCCACAGCCCCCTGCTTCAATCACCAGGCCACTCCCCCTTGGAGGGAGCTCTGCAGAGGGCCTCTGGTCCCTCATGAACTTGCCTGACCAGGCTAGATGGGGGACACCTGTCAAAGGGCAAACCCCCCCCCCCCCCCCAGCACTTACCTCTCCTCTGCGAGAATCCAACCATGACTCTGGGTCCTTATGTAAAAGGATTCATGACTTCATCTTCTCTGTCGCTTGTTACCTGTGGGCAAAAGTCACCTTGGCTTCCCTGAGGACTTTTGGACCCAGAGCCATTGTACCTATTAGCCAGGGGAGAGAATTAGAAGGAAAGACCAGTTAAGTGGAGCTTCCTTCTATCTGATTTGGGACTCCATAAACCTTTTTTCTTCCTCTGCTAGCCATGGACTTCATACCTGAAGGCAATGCTCACTCACTGACTCGGTTTCCCACCATGGAGAAATTTCTCCCAGCTGGTTAAACATAGCTAAACAGGTAGAAACAGATATATGGAATTACCTTGCTAAAGTAAGGTACATCATATAATCTGCCCCTCCTTTTTTTTTTTTTTTAAACTGCAAAGCTTAAAAAAAAGGGGCTGCCATCCTCTTCAGCAGTGATCCTATCAGCCCCTTTAGGACCCTCTGGCAAGCAGAGGGACAGACAGCGGGTTCCACCAGATGTTCCTTCAATCCCTCCCCAGCTGAGAGGGTGGGAGAAGTGAGCTCCCAATCGCTATGAGAGGGATAAGAGATACAGCATGTGGCTTGATTGCCTTAATAAAGGTAAGTACTGTCTAGCTATATATATATATATCTTTTTTCTTTTCTTTTAAACAAGGTACATTGGCAGGGTACCCAAGTAAAGCAAGGTACTGGAACTTGAAATTCAAGCCAGGTTCCCTGATAACTGATTGCAGCTGATGATCTAAGTCAATTCCAAGTTGCCTACACCTTCACCAGCTGCAAATCTGGCCATTAGGCTTGCTTTTCACCTACCTCCTAATCGGCCTTCCCTGTTGCTGTGATCCTCTCATCAAGGAATATTCCCACCGCTGGGAGTATACTGCAAGTATACTTTTTTCAGCTCTACAGCCATAAAAAAGAATTCTATCGTCTTCTATAAAGAAAATTGCAATTATGAGTGCATTTTGCTATTTTATGTGGGATCTGAACCCAGGATCTCTAAAAAGGTGAATCTCAAGAAACAGGAGATGAATTGCTTTGCACGCAGGCTCATGGAATATCAGCGCACGGAAAACGGGAGATCATGATGGAGCGCCTGCTTTCCTAACGCATGCTGATGCACCTCTCCGGGCTGTCCGATGTAATATTTAAATGGGCTGCCATGATAAAAAGGCGGCACTAGGGGAAATTGTGCAATCCTAGCGCTTCCTCAGCAGCAGGTGCCAAGACAGGTGGCTGTCAGTATAGGTTAGGAAAAAGGACGCTCAATTTTATGAGCATCCGTTTTCCTAACCTGTGCACAATTGAGCGGCCATATTCCTAACCTGACCACGAGTGACTTTAAAAAAAACAATTTTTTTTCCTTACTCCTTTTTTCTGTTCCTCCGACTTAATGTTGCCACGATATTAAGTCAGAGGAACAGAAAAATGAACAGAGAAGCAGTATTTTCTGCTTTTCTGTTAACTTAGGGGCTCGTCAAGAATTAACGCCTGCTCGGGGCAGGCGTTAATTTTTAGAGTAAAAATGTGTGTGTCAGGAGCACTTTTTTTTTTTTGCATCAGGGGGAGGGTGGTAGATAATAGCTAATAGCCTCATCAACATGAATCTATGTGTGATGGGTGCTATTAGCTATGCACTAGTTAGGATTCACATTTTGGATGCACTAATCCCCTTATTGAAACATATAGAAACATAGAAATGACGGCAGAAAAGGACTAAATGGTCCATCCAGTCTGCCCAGCAAGCTTATGGTAGCATCTGCCGTGCCATACAGGTCACCCTGTGCTTATTAGTTTCCCAGACTGGCAAAGTTAGGACCCTTGGTTGCTATCTGAGTCCAATTCCCTGTTACCTCTTGCTGTTGAAGCAGAGAGTAATGTTGGAGGTGCATCAAAAGTATCAGACTTATTGGTTAAGGGTAGTAACAGCTGCAACAGCAAGTTACCCCCATGCTTATTTGTTTTCCCAGACTGTAAAATTCAATGTCTTTCAGGCCGATACAGAACGGTGCGCTCGGCCAAGCGCACCGTTTAGCCCCCGTTTGGCTGCGCGTTTTAGACGTTATTATTACCCTTTATACTGTAAGAGGTAATAGCATGTGGAAAACGAGCAGCCAACCCCCCCAAAACTAATAGCACTCATCACATGCAAATGCATGTTGTTGAGCCTATTAGTCACCCGAAATAGAGAAAGTAAAATGTGCGGCCAAGCCGCACATTTTACACTCAGAAATTAACACCTGCCCAAAGGCAGGCGTTAATTTCAGATGGCACCAGGTAAGTGCACAAAAAAGCAGAAAAAAAATGCTTTTCTGTACAGCCGCCGACTTAATATCATAGCGACATTAAGGGGCGGATTTTCAGAGCCCTGCTCGCCGGTAAGCCTATTTTACATAGGCCTACCGGCGCACGCAGAGCCCCGGGACTCGCGTAAGTCCCGGGGTTTTCGGAGGGGGCATGTCGGGGGGGGCGTGTCGGGGGCGGGCCCGAACCGCGTGGCGTTTTCGGGGCGTGTCGGGAGCGTTCCAGGGGCGTGGCTACGGCCCGGGGCGGCCCGGGGGCGTGGCCGCGCCCTCCGGACCCGCCCCCAGGTCGCGTCCCGGCGCGCAGGAGGCCCGCTGACGCGCGGGGATTTACGCCTCCCGGAGGGAGGCGTAAATCCCCCGACAAAGGTAAGGGGGGGGCTTAGACAGGGCCGGGTGGGTGGGTTAGGTAGGGGAAGGGAGGGGAAGGTGAGGGGAGGGCAAAAGGAAGTTCCCTCCGAGGCCGCTCCGATTTCGGAGCGGCCTCGGGTTTGCGCGCACCGGCTATACAAAATCGATAGCCTTGCGCGCGCCGATCCAGGTTTTTAGCAGATACGCGAGGCTCCGCGCGTATCTACTAAAATCCAGCGTACTTTTGTTTGCGCCTGGAGCGCAAACAAAAGTAGGCCTATTCGCGGAGTATGAAAATCCGCCCCTAAGTCGGAGGACCCAAAAATAAAAAAAAATAAAACATCTTTAAAAAAAAAAATCTGCCCGCCCGCTGACAGCTGCCGCTTCTGCTAATAAGGAGGCACTAGGAATGCGCTAGTGTTCCTAGTGCCTCCTTAATAGCGCCGGCCCTAATTTAAATACAGAATCGCGTGCCCAGGAGAGGTGCCTGGGCACGCATTGGGAGAGTGGGTGCTCAACATGGAGGTCGGCTCTCCTGCGGGTTTTTTTTAATTGGCCTTAAATAGCTGCTGTCTGAAACTAATTCCCCCTTTCCTCTTTTCCCTCTGCCGGTAAAGCAGAGAGCAATAATGGAGTTGCATAAACAGTATGAAGGTTTATTGGGTATTAACCACCACACCAGCAACTTACCCCCATGCCCTCTTTTCTTTATTTCCATCCTCTAGTCTTTAGGGATCCACAGGGTTTATCCCAAGCCCCTTTGAAATCTTTCACTGTTTTTGTCTTCACCTTCTCCTCCAGAAGGGTATTCCAGGCATCCACCACCCTCTCCTGAAGAAATATTTCCTGATGTTGGTTCTGGGTCGTCTTCCCTGGAGTTTCAATACGTGATATCTATTTCTACTGATTTCATTCCAATGGAAAAGATTTGTCAATTGTGCATCATTAAAACCTTTCAGGTATCTCGAGGTCTGTATCATATCTCCCTTGCACAGACTTTCACATACCTGAAAAGTTTTAATGATGCACAATCGACAAACCTTTTCATAAGGGGTTTTGGGTGTCCATCCAAAACGTGCATCCAAGTGTGTGTTAAGCAGTCCGATCGGTTGAGAACATAAGAACATGCCATAATGCGTCAGACCAAAGGTCCATCAAGCCCAGCATCCTGTTTCCAACAGTGGCCAATCCAGGCTACAAGTACCTGGAAAGTACCCAAAAACTAAGTCTATCCCATGCTGCTGGTGCTAGTAATAGCAGTGGCTATTTTCTAAGTCAACTTAATTAATAGCAGGCAATGGACTTCTCCTCCAAGAACTTATTCAAACCTTTTTTAAATCCAGCCACACTAACTGCACTAACCACATCCCCTGGCAGCAAATCCCAGAGTTTAATTGTGGCGTTGAGTGAAAAAGAATTTTCTCCAGTTAGTTTTAAATGTGCTACATGCTAACTTCATGGAGTGCCTCCTAGTCCTTCTATTATCCGAAAGAGTAAATAACCGATTCACATTTACCCGTTCTAGATCTCTCATGATTTTAAACATTTCTATCATATCCCCCCTTAGCCATCTCTTCTCCAAGTCTTTCCTCATAGGGAAGCAGTTCCATCCCCTTTAACATTTTGGTCACCCTTCTCTGTACCTTCTCCATCGCAACTATATTTATTTTGAGATGCGGCGACCAGAATTGTACACAGTATTCAAGGTGTGGTCTCACCATGGAGCGATACAGAGGCATTATGACATTTTACATTTTATTCACCATTCCCTTCCTAATAATTCCTAGCATTCTGTTTGCTTTTTTGACTGCCGCTGCACACTGAGCCAACGATTTCAATGTATTATCCACTATGACGCCTAGATCTCTTTCCTAGGTGGTAGCTCCTACTATGGAACCTAATAGCATGTAACTATAGCATGGGTTATTTTTCCCTATATGCATCACCTTGCACTTATCCACATTAAATTTCATCTGCCATTTGTATGCTCAATTTTCCAGTCTCACAAGGTCCTCCTGCAATTTATCACAATCAGCTTGTGATTTAACTACTGTGAATAATTTTGTATCATAAACAGTTTGCAATCCACAAAAAGACATCGCCACCTATCTCATGACTTTTTACTTTTCCTAGAAGCCTCTCATGAGGAACTTTGTCAAACACCTTCTGAAAATCTAAATATACATCTACCGGTTCACCTTTATCTACATGTTTTCAACCCCTCCAAAAAAATGAAGCAGATTTGTGAGGCAAGACTTGCCTTGGGTAAAGCCATGCTGACTTTGTTCCATTAAACCATGTCTTTCTATATGTTCTGTGATTTTGATCTTTAGAACACTTTCCACTATTTTTCCTGGCATTGAAGTCAGGCTAACTGATCTGTAGTTTCCCGGATCGCCCCTGGAGCCATTTTTAAATATTGGGGTTACATTAGCCACCCTCCAGTCTTTCAGGTACAATGGATGATTTTAATGATAGGTTACACATTTTTACTAATAGATCTGAAATTTCATTTTTTAGTTCCTTCAGAACACTGGGGTCAGGGCCGGTGCAAGGGTATTAGGCACCCTAGGCAAACCTTACAGTCTGGCGCCCTCTCCCCATACACAATTTTAAATTATGTATTTATAACATATTTTACATGAAAAATAACATTCTGAGGTAAAATTAATATAGACGTTATTGTGATAATTTCATGCACTGTTGTGATGCCAACAAGAAAACTTTGCATCTTGGAATTCATATGGCATCATACCTATTGTGATATATTTTGGCATGGTCCTCCTGTATCAACACAGTACTATTTGCCAACATTCATAGAATAACAACCCCACCTATGAAAAAGAATACCACAAATATTACACCAGAATCTAAAATATCAATATACCTCCTATCAGGAAAACAGAACAGGCCAAGCTACTACAGATCCCTACAGAGAAACCATGTGCTAAAAGAATGCTTCATCTCAGTCTTTGCATGCAGAACACAAACCCTCACCAAATACAGAATAAAGCCACATAACATATAACTAGAAATGTGCAGACAAAAACTGAACTGTAAAATCCATCACGCCAGACTCTATACAGTGTAACAATAGAAAAACAAAACTTTCATCATTTCTCGTGAAACAAGTCAATAAAATCAAGATATATAAATCATTAATCATAATTATAAAATCATACAAATAAAATAATTTCAAAACAACTGATGAATAGAATATCCAATAATTAAAGACTCATGCAAATTTTGAAAGCTTTACCAAACACCAATAAAATATTTCAAACAGCAGACACATCACATACTACCCAATAATTAAAATGGTAGTCAATCCAGAAAAATGAACTTAAAAAGCCACCTTTATTTACCCTCTCCAGCAGTTCTCCTACTCCTTTCCCTTGCAGGCCACACCAGAAGCAGCAGTAGCTGCTGAAGCTGTCCTCACAGTCCTCTTCCTTAGGGACCACAACCAGTCTCTTCTCTCTCTCACATACACACACACCAGTCACACACTCAGGACCATTTTCTGTCTCTCACACACCAATCATCTCCCCAATCAGTCTCTCTCTCTCTCACACACACACAAGCACACACATACCAGTCATCTCCCTGATCAGTGTCTCACACACATACACACGTCACCTCTCTGGCCAGTCTTTCTCAATCACACAATGCTCTCGCTCTCTCTTACTTACACACAGGCTTTCAATCACACACATGCTCTCTCTATTTCACTTACACACAAGCTCTCAATCACACACATGTTCTATCTCACAAGAGAAGCTGTACAGGCTCAATCACATACATGCCCTCTCTCACAGCCACAAGCCAGCCAAAAACATTCTCCATCTCTCTCGCACACACACATTGATACACACAAGCACCCTCGCTGACTCACATATATATCACACACACACATACAGAAGCACCCTCCCTGTCTCACATATACACCACACACATACAGAGGCACCCTCCCTGTCTTACATACACGAAGCACCCTCCCTGTCTCACATACACATTACACTCTCACAGAAGCACCTTGCTTTCAGACTTGCAAAATGATTTTTCACTTTTACTAAAAGTGAAAGTGATGCTCCCAACCGTTAAATAAGAAAACCACATTCCTATCTGTTGTGCCGCTCGTCCCTTCCTGACACTGCTGAATTGGCATATCTCCTGGCCAACTGTGCTTCTCGCGTCGCTGCGAAATGGCAGAATGCCCTCGGCATCCCTCAGTGTGTCACGGGCTGCCTCGCGAGCAGAAGGCCTGGACGTTCAGCCAAGGCGTGGCCTTTGGCTCAGGACATCCTTATGCACACACGGTAGGACGAGACTTGAAGAGACCTGGGCGGGAGATTCGGACTCCACCCCAGGGATGATGTCATCGGGGACGGGTTATTGAAGCTTTCTTCCGTCTTTGGTTCTTTGAGTTAGCAAGGTTGGTTTTCCTGCTTAGCTACTCTGTTCCTTCTTCCCTACCCTTCAGGGCTGTGTTTATTTGGGTAACCGCTCCTCGGGAGCCCTTTGTTTCTTTCAGTTCATTATTTAGGTTTCCGGATACTCGCTCCTCGTGGGCCCTTGCTCTTCATTTTGGTGCCTACTGTCCTCCTACCTCCATCTACTATCTGCCTGCTTGAAGGACTGGACTCGAATTCGTTCTTGTCTACGCTTCTCTACCGCTTCCGTGCTGCCACTGGAGCTCTCTCTCTGCCCTTCAGGGTAACTGCTGACCTGGGTACCCGCTCCTCGGGGGCCCTCTGCTTTATTTCAGGGGCCTTGCAGGGAACAGGTACTCCCTCCTCGAGGGCCTGCTCTCCCTGTCTCAGTGCCTGTACCTTCTACTACATACCTGGTGGAATCGTATACCAACAGCAATCACCTAGTGAGTACTCTAACTCTCAGTCTATCTCATCCACAGTATCTCCTAGCTGAGAAACCTGCTGCAGAACCTCCTGACATCATCAAGGAGAGAAGGGCTCCCTCTACCGAGGTCCCTGAGACTGCAACTACCAGACTGCCTCACCACTGCCACCTCTGGTGGTTTTCTTCAAGCTGTTTAATAAAAGAACTAACTGTGTTTTGTGCATTACGAGTCTAGCCCAGTGCTGTGGCTCCTCACGGGGCTCCTCCCCGTGGGCATGGTCATCTCCCACAGCACCCAAGGATCCACCAAAAAAACTTAACCACAACACTATCAGAAGGCGAAATTACACCCTTCCTTCAGGTTCTGTCCTCCCAAGGGACAGCCACCCACACCGTACAGCTTCTCTTGTTTTACACTTTCAGGCAATAAAGCAAGTCTCTTTCTTCAAACTAACAGTCGTATGATTATTCATGTGGGAGATATGGAACAGAAAGACATCCTTAGTCAGCTTCCCTTTTAAATGGGAAGATTTCAGTCTTAGTCATTTAAAAATATACATTTTCTAAAGGCTAAAAAAAAAAAAAAAAAGCAAAACCGTTTCAGATTGCAACTATTCTAGTCTTCATGCTTAAATTATGCTTTAAAAAAAACTAAACCCCACCTGGCATCAGTATCTTAAATTTGTGATTTTGCTGAGATGAACATTTTAAATAATTTAATTTTTTTGCTTTAGTATTTGTCTCTACCCACTTTAAGTTAAATTTTATTTTCCAGAAGCGGAATGCTTAAAATTCAGTAATTTCATCTTTCATCCAACTTTTCAAAAGCTGCGCTACCAGCACAAAACTTGAGGTATATGTATTATCCCATTTCATTTTTTTAAACTGGCAGAATCCCAACATAAAGGTTGTTAATACCTGTAACACACACCGAAATATTAAAAGAAAAAGTTTGATCAAATAGGCCACATGACCAAGTTTGTTAAAAAGTATGTCTTCTTACTAGAAGGGATATGTACCTTGTTTCCCCCATTATAATACCCTTTTTTTTTTTTTAGATCCCATCTAGGATAAAATTTCATATTTTTTATTCCCAAAGTCATAGGTCAAAACACCCTGCTGCATAAGGATGGTGTGTGCTTAAATAGCTACTCCCATTGGTCATGGACACGCAGTGTCGGGTCTCTGTTTCTTTGGTGGCCTGCATGGTGACAGGCCTCTGGATAGGAAGACTCCGTGCCACAGGCTGGTGGCCAACCTGGAAGCTGGTGGTATAGGGCTCTGCCTCACACACAGAAGCACCATTCCTTTCTCACATACACATCACATTACACCCACACAGAAGCTCCATTCTTTTCTCACATACACACACACATGCACCCACAAGGAAGCTCCATTCCTTTCTCACATAAACACCACAAACACCCACACAGAAACACACAACACAGAAAGAAGATCGGCGCAGCCGGTCTAGCTGATCACGTAGCCGAAGAAAAGAAGATCGGCGCAGCTGGAGACCAGGCCGGCAGGGCCGAAGAAAAGAAGTCCGATCCCCCGATAGGCCAATCCGCCCCTGGTGCCGGTGGCCTTCAGCCCCTACCATGTGACAGGGGCCAACCAATGGCACCGGTATCCCCTGTCACATGGTAGGGGCTGAAGGCCACTGGCGCCATTTTGGTTAGTGGAAGCCGAGGCCCCGGGAGCGGCAGATCGCTCCCGGGCCCTCCGCTGGACCACCAGGGGGGTGTTGGGAAGGGGCGGGAAGGGGCTGGGGGGGAGGCAGGGCGAGTCGGGGGCTGGCAGAATTTTGAAAGGGCACTTTTTGCCCTTTCAAAATTCTGCTGCTTGCTGCAGCACCCCCTAAGTCTCGGCGCCCTAGGCACAGGCCTAGCTCGCCTAGTGGTTCCTCCAGCCCTACCTGGGGTGTATACCATCTGGTCCAGGTGATTTACTACTTTTCAGTTTGTCACTCAGGCCTACCACATCTTCTTGGTTTACCGTAATTTGCATCCATCAGACTGCATGTTAGAAAGAATTACCATGTAACAAACTGGCTTGGAGCCCTGGTTTTCCTGCTTACTAGTCATTTACCTTAACCACTGAGCCACTTGCTCTCCTAGTTACCTGAGGATGGCTTGTTGGGTTTACGGGATGTGTCCACCTAAGCAAGGCACAGTTCTCTCCCAAACAGATTCTAGCCTGAACAGGAGAACTCATCCAGTCCTGATTATGGTACCCCAAAATCAGTTCTACTATACTCTCCTTAAAAGCAAGGCATGTTCTTACAGTGCTCTTGTGTTGCCCACCTACTATTTCACAGCAGTGGTTGTGGGATGGAGCTTTACTATCATATATGAGACCCAGGTTGGATTCACAAGCCCAGTTTCTGCTACTCAGGCCAGTAGAAACTTGTGATCCACTAAATCTTACCTGCGATGTTTACCTTTCTGCCACTTTGGCTTCTGTCCTACCAAGGAAACCAGAGCCTTATGTTGGCTTTTTGCCGCTCCACCAGGGAAATTAGTAACTTGTCAGGCCTGTTGCAGGACCCACCAAGATAAAAGCCACAGGAATTCTTCTCCAGTGCTTTCTCCTTGGTACTGGAACTCAGACTCCATTGAGTAGGTTCCTACAAGAGAGGAGGGTGGGTTGCTCAGCTAGCCCTCCTTTTCAGTGAATGGCTACCTCTAAGCACCTCAGGAAACCAGACAGACCAAAACAGCTGGTTGCCCTGTGGAAGGGAAGAACATCCCTATGGAGGACTGTCATCTCAGAGTATGAAAGGCAAAGCGACCCTATGGAGGGCCATTGCCCTGGAGCCACTCCTTCTGTTCCTTGTAACTACAGCAGCAGATCATCCATCTACACATCTGCTGAGGCAGAGACCATACTGAAGAGCAGAGGCAGCACCGGACCCTTATATGGAAAAGAGACTCAATGATGAGCTTTTGGTCTCTGCCTCCATCTGCTGGCCGGAGGATTATCCCACTTGTACAGATTGGTCTGGCAGGATGATCAAGGATCTGCAGTTTCTGGATACTGATTTGATTTTGTACCATGCTTCAGTGGGAGAACAGGAGCGGTTTTAATGGGACATGCACCACTTGATCATTCTCCTAAGTTGTTCTTTGAAATTGCTGATACAGCTGTACAGTACAATATAAGCAAGATTTACACAGGCAGCTGAATATCAAGTCTATCCATTCATCTTCCATCACACTTGCCTGCAGCAACTTTTTTGTTGTATGATTTTTTTTCCTGAAGGATCAACTACTTCAGCATTCACAACAGATCTACCTCCCAATTAGTGGTAAATAAGGGGGGAAAAAAATCAGTCCCTGATTATATTTATGATGGGAATAACCAGTGGCATGTGGACGGAAACAGAATTACCAGTTCTCTGTTTGCTTAATTAAATAAAATGGTATCCCTGCAGCTGCAGAGGAATGTCACCAGCATGATTGCTTTTGTTATGGTTTGCACGTGGGGGAAGGCAATCTGCTGTGTTTCACTGAGGGAGGGGGAGGTCATGTGAAATGTGGTATCTACTAGCACCATTGAAACCTCTCTGCCTTGAGCAAATAGCACACAAACTAGACAACTCTTGGCTGGGAGCAGAGTCCAGTTTGAAATTTTGAGTTCTAGGAGACAGTGCTTCAGCAACTGAGTATGCTTCAGCTTCCTCTGGTAAGTTTACTTTTAACTTTTTACTTTGGATGTACAAACGTGGTCTTCAGCATATGTGTGCACACATTAAGCTTCCCCTCAGAAGACAGGAGAAGGTCTTGCAGTGACATCAGAAACTACATATTTTAAAAAGACAAAATGTTAGAAAAACCTGTGCTGGGTTGATTATAGCAGTGTTTCCCAATAGGTTTGCCTTCAGAGCCGCTCAGGCATGCCACAGTAAAGTCACCACTGTCTGATGCTCTGCTCTCAGCACCTCACAGAAATAAGAGACAGGCATTAGCTCTTAAACATGGAGGAACTCCTTTCTGAGAATATGTGCCATCATGCATACCTCTCTTACCTAGCTACAGCATTAGCCTTGCAGTGTGGTAATTATTAATGGGCAGCATGCACACAGCACTTCCTCATCTCTCCCTCCTCCTGCACTTTCCTCCTTTGAGTCTTTCCAGCCTCTTATCTGAGTGAAAGAGAGAGAGAGAGCATGCATTGATGATTACTGCAAGTGATTCACTCTGAGTACTGGGAGCAGCAGCAGTGGAGAAGCTCTGGCAGCCATATACAGCAGCCAAGGCAACTAACCGAGCTGGCTGCTCACGCCACACCAACTTTGCCCTGCTCCTGCAGGAGCAGGTGCATCATGACAGGTTCATATGTGTCTTTGTCCCCTCTCTTCCTTTGTTTTAGAATTTGGAAGAGACACTAGTGGTGCTCTCATTGCTTCCCCAGCTCTCTTTATGGCCATCTGAGGCCTTTCTATGCCTACACTGCCTGCACCATGGAGGCTAGCGTGGCATACAACATTTTTGTTAAAGTAGGTGTGCCTTGGGCTTGAAAAGGTTTGTATACACTGGATTATAGGACTTTGTAGCTGGAATAGCTTTGGAAGAGAGAAGTATTTGGATAGCATCTATATAATAATTGTATAAGGAAATGCTCAGGAATAGATAAATACTTTGCATATATTTCTATAAAAATATTATTGCAAATGAAAAACTTTAAAACATAAGACTATCTACCTTATAAATGGCCTGTGACCGACGGCCCGCAAATGCGCAGTAGAGCGCAGCTCTACTGCGCATGTGCGGGCAAGGATGTCGCTCAGAAAAAAAAAATGGCGGTGGGGCCGCAGGAGCGGGAGGAGAAGCAGCGGCGCCGCGCGCGCGCGCGGTGCCGCTGCTTCTCCTCCCCAGATCTGCCGGCAGATCTCGGGGGGGTCACTGCCGCGCGCGCGGGAGTGACCCCCCCCCGAGATCTGCCGGCAGGAGCGGGAGGAGTTAGTGGAGCCGGGTGAGGGTTGCGGGAAGTCGCGCTTACGGCGCCGGGAGGAAATGGCGGTGGGTGGAGGGAGGGAGGGAGAGGGGGACTGAGTGAGAGGGAGGGAGAGGGGGACTGAGTGGGAGGGAGGGAGAGGGGGGACTGAGTGGGAGGGAGTGAGGGAGAGGGGGGACTGAGTGAGAGGAGAGGGAGGGTGGAGAGGAGTGGGTGGGGGAGGGGGGTGGTGAAGAGTGAGGGGAGAGAGAATGAGGGGGAGGTGAGAGACAGAGGGATGTAGCCCGTTTTAACGGGCTTTACGGCTTGTATATATATATAGACTGCTGATTATATTGTGGATGGTTGCTAATTCACTAGGCATGTGCATTAGTTTAACGAAATAGACAATGGCAATGAATTTGTCTATTTCGTCATGTTTCGGGAGCACCCCAAAACGAAAAAAAAAAATCGACATTTTGTGGAATTTCATATTTTGTGTTAGTGCACACTAACGGGACTTCATGCGCACTACCTAGTTTTCTAATTTTGGAGTTAGTGCGCCCTAATAGAATTTAGGCGCACTAACTGGTTGTTATTTTGTGTTTCCCTTGTTTCGGAGTTAGTGCACACTAAAGGGGCTTAGTGCTCCCTAATAGGACTTAGGATGCACTAATTGGTTGTTAGTGCATACTAACAAAAAATGTTACCAATAATTTACAAAATGTGTCAATTGAGGAGTAGTTCGTTAGCTAGAGGTATGGTTCTGCATTCCCATTGGCTGTCTCCTTACTGTATCTTTAGAAGGAGACAGCCAATGGGAATGCAGAATCATACCCCTAGCTAATGAACTCCCCCCAATTGACACTTTTGAACTTATTGGTAACTTTTTTGTTAGTGCGCACTAACTTTAGTTAGTGTGTGTTAACAACCAGTTAGTGTACCCTAAGTCCTATTAGGGCGCATTAACTCCGAAATTAGAAAACTAGGAAGTGCGCAATAACATGGAGTTAGTGTGCACTAACTCCAAAACGAGGGAAACACGAAATAATTTCCTCCCGAACCGTTATAAAAACGAAATTTAACAGTAAACGCTCCAAAATGAAAATGACACGAAAAAAAATCAGTGCACATCTCTAATAATCACTGTATAAACATAGCAACAATTGTCCATGTATGAAGACTTGTATAATAATGTTAAGTTAATTAATGAATAAGTCGATTTGGATATTTATGTATGAACATAAGAAGTTCAAAAGACTACATGGCTCTATGAATTTAATTTGAAAGGTGGTAGTCACTCAGAAAACTCCCAAACAATAATATCAACTAACGCACCACAGTTATATCTCTCTTACTCAGAGATAATGACCATCATACTGGGCATCGTCATTTTGTGTAAAGACACATTTCAAACTCTGCCAATATCTAATCATCGATCATTGTTGTTTTTTAACTTTTTTATAAATGCAACTGTGCTTATTTATAGAAAACATAATGTTCAACCAGTGCAGTAGATTTCACCGCGATAGTACCATTAAAGTGTTCATAAAAGAACTCATTGATATATTATATATTAGAAAAAATAGTCCACTTAGCTCTATCATGTCCAAAGATGTGATTTTTGATCAATTCCTGTGCCCAGATTGTTGCTCAATTCAATGCCCGACACAGTCCATGTTTCGGCACACAGAACTCACAAGTTGAAGAAATTGATCTGCTGCAAAGATTAATTGCCCCATGACGAAGGATAGTACTCTGAAACACAGACTGTGACGGGCATTGAATTGAGCAACGATCTGGGCACAGGAATTGATCAAAAATTACATCTTTGGACATGATATAGCTAAGTGGACTATTTTTTCCAATATATAATATATCAATGAGTTCTTTTATGAACACTTTAATGGTACTATCGCAGTGAAATCTACTGCACTGGTTGAACATTACGTTTTTCTATAAATAATCACAGCTGCATTTATAAAAAAAAAGTTAAAAAACAACAATGACCGATGATTAGATATTGGCAGAGTTTGAAATGTGTCTTTACACAAAATGATGATGGTCATTATCTCTGAGTAAGAGAGATATAACTGTGGTGCGTTGTTGATAATATTGTTTGGGAGTGAACATAAGTGCCATGCTGAGTCAGACCAAAGTCCATCGAGCCCGCATCCTGTTTCTGACAGTGGTCATTCTGGGCAGATCCCAAAATGCAGCTCAGCTAGTTAGCCAGAAACTTATCTATCTAACTTAGCCCATATATTCAGCAGCGCAGCCACACCTTTGAATATATCTAGCTATCTTAAAGTTAGATGGATAAACATATCTAGCTAACTTTAGGACAGCCCTATGGGCCAACCAGACTTCGCTGGATATGTTATCTGGCTAACTGAATATCTGAGTTAGCCAGATAACTTATCTGGCTGAGTCTGCTCCTCCCCAGAGGTATTCCTCCCCGGAATACCTTCACACTGCCCACCAATTAACTATTTAGCTGGATATCTAGTTATCCAGCTAAGTGGTGGTCGATCTGCGGGGGGCCAGATATTCAGCCTCTGCTACTTCGCCAGATAAGTTATTTATTTAATAGCATTTCTTATCTGTCCCTTCAAACAAATCTGGAGCCAGGTACAAGAAAACATACATGAAAAATACAATTAACAATAGAATAACTAAATTGTTCTCCTGTTATTTATACTGATAGTTTTTTTTATATTTATTCTGTTATTTATATATTATTTGTTGCTCTGTGTGCTTTCTTTCGGCCTCCTCTTTTCTCTCTTGTCCCACCCCCTGTCCCTGTTTTATGTATTTTCCACCTTTGGTTCTGATGTAAACCGATATGAAATAGCCACTAATGCCGGTATAAAAAGGTTTTAAATAAATAAATTACAGTCAAACAAAGATAAGAAACGTTTAAAGGCAGATCACTGGAATGCCTCAGAGAAGAAGTGGGTTTTCAGTACTTTCCTGAATTGCTTAGTCTTGTGTGACCTGGAAGAATAGAGGCAGAGAATTCCAAAGTGTGGGCCCAAAGATGGAAAAGGAGCATTCACGTGTGGAGACGGAGGCCTGGGAGAAGGAATGGCTTACAACTGCTGACTGGAGGATTGAAGGATGCGTGCGGGGGGGGATATGTATCCAAAGGGTGGAGGTAATCCAGGGAGATGAGACATGATGAAGGAGATAATGAATCATAACTGCAGTTTAATGTTTGACATTGGTAACCAGTGTAAATTCTTCAGTATTGGGGGTGAAGGACCAGTCAACAGATGAGCGGCAGAATTTTGAATTATTTGTAATGGTTGGAGGGAGTGTTGAGGTAGACCTGCGTATAGGGAAAGATCTGAGACTGGAAAACGGTCCGAAAGTTCATGGGTCCCAGGATGGGCTTTATGTGATGCGGTATTTTTGCTTTAAAAAAAAAGGAGGTTCTGTTAACTGATTTAATGTGAGGAGCCATAGAGAGTGTTGAGTCTAGGATTACACCTAGATTACGAACTATGTGTGAAAGGGAAATAGTGGATCTGGCAAATTAAAATGATTCAGGGATAGGAAAAGAGGGGCAGTGGCCAAGGACAAGGAGCTCTGTTTTGTTCAGGCTGAGGGAGAGTTTATTGTTATAGCAAAGGATTAATAGAGGTGAGACAGAGAGATGCGAATTGGGCAGTGGCAGACCATGTGGAACGTGATGGGAAGAAAAACTGTTTTATCAGTGTAGATTTTGTGAGTGGCTCCTGGTTGAGCAAATACAGTAAATGGCAGAGAGGTGAGAGAGATATTGAAGAGTGCAGCAGAAAGGGCCGAGCCCTGTGGAACCGCAGAAGTGATAGAGTGCCATGAAGTGGTGCTTCCTTGAAACAGGTTTGTTGAGAACGATTACAAATGAAGGAAGAGAACCCTGAAAGGACAGAACCAGCTGTACCAGCATCAGAAAGACAAGACCAGAGAATAGTGTGGTCAAGAGTTATAGAAAGCTGCAGCAGTTACTGAGGAGAAGAAGAAGAAGATACCAAGTAGCAGAATCAAAGCCTTGACAAATAGTATCTAGACTTGAAATGAGAAGAGTCTCAATGCTGTGACAGGAGCGAAACCTGAATTGGTGTTGATCTAGAATAAGAGTGCTCGTCAAAGGATTTCAAAATTGTTTTAGGAAGGATGATTCACTGATTTGAGAAAGAAAAGGAAGAGAGGAAATGGGACGATAGTTTGAAAAGTTAGAAGAGTAAAGAGAGGATTTCTTCACAGATGCTTTGTTCAGGGAAATATCCTGAAGACAGAGATAGATTAGTAACCTTTGCAAGATAGGGAACGATCCCATCGTGGCAGCATTTCAAAAGGGCGGTGGCACAGGGATCAAGTGACCCAGATTTAACGGTTAGTAGAAGAGATAATCTGTGAAATTTTGAAATGGGAAATTTCAGAGAAGTTGTCCCAGAAGGGTATTGGGGGGCGGGGAGGGAGTGGGGGAAGGGATGGGATCGAAGATAGAAAAAGAGGAACAGAGGTTCTGAATTTTTGTAAGCCAAGAAAGAGGCAAAATCCTCAGCCAAAAGTTACGTTTGAGTTTGGCTGGGAAAGTAGAGAAATTGAAAGTGTGGTCTGGATTAGAGATTTAACAACATGAAATAACTCGCGTGAGTTGTTAACAGAAGTCATGATTCTGCTATTGTAATGCATGCATTTGACAGCACTACGGTATTGAGATAGAAATTGCTTATAGGACAGGAGAGTTAGGACTTTTCTGGCTAAGTAGCACTGAATATCGCCCTCTAGATTTACTTCTCGTTACGCATGCTGAGGGATAGTGATAACTTTCCCTAATGTATACTTGGTAAATAATGTTCTGTGGATATTTCCTCCAGGAACTTGTCCAAACCTCTTTTAAACTCTTTATATTAGTCACCTTGACCAAGTAACTGATTCCACGGTACGATAGTGTGCTGAGTGAATAAAATACTTGCTATGATTTGTTTTGAATCTGCTGGTTATGAGTTCCTTCTTTTAATATTATTTGAACTGTTCTTTATTTATCTGATCCACCCCACTCATGATTTTATAAATTCCTATCATGTCCAAGCTGAAGAGCCCCAGCCTGCTTAACCTCTCCTCCTAGGGGAGATCTTCCATCCCCCTGATCATTTTTGTCACCCTCTTCTGCACAGAACTGTGCACAGGCCTCAGGGTGCGGGCACTCCATGGCTCGACACGCAGGCATTATGATATTTTACATATTATTCTTCTTTCCGTTTTGGATCATTCCTATCATTCTGTTTGCTTTTTTGACCACCGCCGCACACTGAGCCGAGGATTTTCATGCAAATGTGATAAAGCTTGGTTCCCGTTTCCGATGGCGGGCGATCCTCAAAGCCTGGTAAACTGGCTCTGTGAAAATTAAGCCTCCCCCCCCCCCCAATCTGTCGAACGTTTTACGCAGGACTCCACAGCACACACATTTGTAGGGAAAGTATTCCTGGGGGCATGTTTTGGGCAGGTTGCAAAAATAATGGGCATAGGCTGAAGTTCCAAATCTACACCTGATTTTTCATTTTATTTTTTTTTTCTGGCAAGATTTTGCCCGCATTAAGAGCGAGCGCAAAAGTCTGCGGGTACTTTGTACTTGTGGCAGTTTTGCGCTCCCTTTTGAAATGTGGTGCAAAGTCTGGGAGTAAAAAGTGTCTCTGGACTTTGCTCCAGAGCGGACAGTCTGAAAAATCAACCGCCCTTCCCCCTTTGCCTCCCCCATGATCCGTGCTTCATTTACAAGGTTGCTCTTGAACAAGAAGCAGGCCGGTCCCTTTAACAGTCCATTGGCACTGGATTATTTTGTGCAAACCCATGGCTTCGCTGTGAGCTTGTGCTGGTTCTTTTCCATCTGCCCACTTCTGCCTAGAGCTGTTAAACCTTTTGATCATACTTGAGTCAGACAAAGTTTTGCTAGTCAGGAGACGAAAGTGGAAACTATGGTTTCAGAGTGGCCTGGCTTACTGAAATCAGAAGTTTATAGAGGGCACGAGCCGGAAGCATGGTTCCTTCCTCCAACATGTTAAGTATTAGAAATTTCAATCAGTCAAACCAGTACATGAGAAAACGTTCCTAATCCCACACACTTCTTTTCCAGAAATGGGTGGAAATGTACACGCACTGTCCAGAGCAGACTAGCAAGTTCTCATTTAATGGTGCCGGAGCTTCCTGCTCTGTATACAAGTGACAATTTCCTGGGCTCTCTCTCTCTCAGAGTTTCTCCAGTACACTGCCTTTCAGCCAGAGATTGCTATACCCCTCCACCTTTTCTTGTTTTAGCGCTTAGAAGATTTGTAGTATCGATGGTGACTTTTCTTCCGCCGCCCACTATGGGACGAATCTCTTCAGCCTGTGCTGAGGGCTCACGGTCTCTCCGTTGGCCTTCTGCTAGCCAAAGTCCAGTTGTACTCTGGTGATTTCAGTAGCCAGGCTTGTCACCTTGCTCTAAATGTCTTCAGGAACAAATACAATCTTGGTAATTGATTACTTAATGAGTTCACAAGTCAGTTTGGAAAACCTTTTCCCCAACCTATCAGCAGAGTTTAATTAAAAGCACTGCCACTGCAGGCTAGTTAAAAAAAAAAAGAAAAAGCAAAAATATTAACAGTGCTTTTCTGAACACACTTTGGCTCTCTCTTTTTTTTTTTGCTTTTAAAAGTAAAACTAGGGCCCAAGAGGAGCAGTGTAACTTTAACTTTGTTCTGGTCCGCATCACCACTTGCTTAGAAACACCTTGACCACTGACTGCCCCACCTGGGTGCAAATGACTGAGAACTGCCAGGGCAATTTTAATGGTGTGAACTTGTGGATGGAGGCCCCCCCCTCCACCCACCCTTAAACTGAACTGAGACTGTCTGGTCTCTTTCCATGGGACCCCATAACCCTCATGTAGCAACTTTTGGGCATTGCTAATCTCTATTAAACTCAAAGCAGTGACTCAGAAAGGTGAAACGAGATGAATGAATGCTTACAGTGGCAGCCAGTATGAATTACAGCCTGTATTTTCAGGTGAAAGCAGCATGCATTGGCTGACCCCTCTTTCTGATGTCTTCTCAGTATGTGTTACAAAGCGAGGGCTGGCAGACTGGATAAGCCAATTGCTCTTTTCCTGCAGTCATCTACTGTGTTACAGTTAAGTGTAATGTAGCTGGGAACGAAGATACAAAAGCATTGAAAAGAGAGCAGGCAATTATAAAGGCTGTCAATGACTATAAGAGACTGTAGGATATTAGATTATAACACTGAGCCTTATAAAGAGGTGATTATATATATATATATATATATATATATATATCTCAACCTCAACAGCAAGTCCCGCAGAGGGCAATTTTCAACACCCTTTAGATCGGTAAATAGTGTTTTACCCATGCTAATTGACAGATGTAAATTTTACCCTCAGCACTGCTAAACGTCTGAGTGTCCTTTTAGCTGCATTGAGAGGAGGTGGTCCTGAAGGTCGGGGGAGGAAAAGATGATGCATTGGTGGTATTTTCAAATCGTGGCATACATAGGTGCCAGCTCTGTGGGTGCATTAGGTGCTTGAACACCCCCCCCCCCCCAAGACTGAGTAAACTTCTTTTACTGCATCCAGGGAGGAGTCATTTGTGTTGAGTTTAGCACCCCTGATTGTTTTGAAAAGTCGACTCTTGTGGGTCGCATGTGCTTTTCCAATCAAAAACCTTACCCACAGGAAAAGCAAGTGCCAGGGACTGCCCTGTACTTTGTACCCACTGTGAGTTTCAAAGAGAGAGGCCTGCGTACCAGAACCATAGCATGCCTATGGCCAATATGGCCACTGCCATAAGCGTCATAACACTGCCATGTGTCAAGGAGAGCAGTGTGGCCAACGGGTCCTCAACAAGAGAAAAAAAACAGCGCAGCCTTGTCGAAATCAACAGCATGGTCGGTGCAGCCTTAGTAAGTGGAAAAGCAGTGTGGCCCTGCTGGCAATGCTGCTTATTTTTGCAGGGCCACATTTATCACGCCGTCAGTTTCAGCAGGGCCACTCTGTTTCGGAGGAACGCATCCTGCCAGAAGTAGTCCATTGCTAGACATGACTCGGCCTCGTGGCTGAACGTCATTCCCTTGGCCACGGGAATTGAAGAGGAGGCTGCTGCTGCTGCTGCCTGCTACATCAAAGAGGAAGTGAGTGAGAGAGAGCATGTGTGTGGGAGAGTGAGAGCATGTTTGTGGGAGAGCATGTGTGCATGTGTGTGGGAGAGTGAGAGAGAGCAAGTGTGCATGTGTGTGGGAGAGAGAGAACATGTGTGCTTGTGTGTGGAAAAGTAAGAGATCATGTATGTGGGAGAGTGAGAGCATATGTGCTTGTGTTGGGAGAGTGAGAGAGCATGTGTATGGGAGAGAGAGCATGTGTGCATGTGTGGGACAGTGAGAGATGTGTGCATGTGTATTGGAGAGTGAGAGAGAGCATGTATGTGGGAGAGTGAGAGAGCATGTGTGCATGTGTGTGGGAGAGAAAGAAAGCATGTGTGCTTGTGTGTTGGAAAGTGGAGAAAGCATGTGTGTAGAAGAGAGAGAGAGCATGTATGTGGGAGAGTGAGCGAGCATGTGTGCATGTGTGTAGGAGAGAGAGAGAGAGCATGTGTGCTTGTGTGTGGGAAAGTGAGAGAGCATGTGTGAGTGTGTATAGGAGAGAGAGACAGCATGTTATGCATGTGTGTGGGAGAGTGAGAGAGAGCATGTGTGTGGGAGAGTGAGAGAGAGCATGTGTGTGTATGAGAGGGAGCATGTGTGTGCACAACTACCCAAGTTACTCTCTGCCTGCTAATCCATGACAATTTCAGGACATCTGGAAATAAAAACTTCCAAGGTATGGATAACAAGGAATTTTTTAAAATCCTTATTTTAATTGTTGAGTGTTATTTGATGTGTCTGTTTTGAAATATTTTATTGATGTTTGGAAAATTTTTATATGAGTTTTAAATTATTGAATGTTATTCTATTCATTAATTGTTTTGAATTATTCTTTTTATTGATATGGTTTTCCTAATTTTGCTTTATGAGGAATGGTAATGTTTCTGTTGTTTGCATTGTTGCAGCGCATACAGAATTTGGCTTGTGCAGTTCCAGTTCAGTTTCTGTCTGTACATTTCTATTTATACTGTATAGTCTCTTTATTCTGTATTTGAGGGTCTATCTGTGTTTTGCATGGGTGACTGAAGTGAGTTATTCATTAGTGTGTTCTTTTTATGCAGGAATCTATAGCAGTTTGGATTGTTCTATTTTCCTAATAGGGGGTTTATTATTATTTTAGGCCTGGTGTATTATTCATAGTATTGACTTTCATAGGTAGGATTGTTACTGCTTGTGTGCTGGCAGTTAGTGCTGTTTTGATATAGAAATTATTTTTTCTCGTGGCTCTCTGAGGTCATGCCCATGCCCAAGATACATTACAGTAGGCCTAATACCATATGGGTTCCAAGTATCTCTTGCTTTTTTGCAAGGTTTTCTTGTTGGCACCTCAGCAGTGCATGTAAATATAATTCACATATTGTAGGTGATATTTTTACCTCAGAAGACTGTGCTTTGAATGTTCTTTTTCATATAAAATCTGTTATTATGAATGCATAATTTTTAATTGTGTGTGAGGAAGGTGTGATGGCGTTGGGGGTGCAAAGCTGTAAAGTTTTCTTAGGGTACCTAATACCTTTGCCCTGGCCCTGGGCATTGTTGTATAAACATTGAACAGAGTCTCCCAACTCGTGGTGTCATGTGTTGTGTAATGGGGGAGGGCGCAGTTTGGGGTAGATTTTATAAATCTGCGCCCGCGCGTACTTTTGTTCCTGCACCAGGCGCAAACAAGAGTACGTGGGATTTAAATATATACGCGCATAGCCGTGCGTATCCATTAAAATCCAGGGTCGGCACGCGCAAGGCTGCCCAAAATCGGCAGCCTGTGCACGCCGAGCCACGCAGCCTGCCTCCATTCCCTCCACCCCCACCCCCGCACCTTCCCCTCCCTTCCCATACCTAACCCACCCCTCCAGCCCTATCTAAAAAACCTCCCTACCTTTGTTGCACAAGTTACGTCTGCTCAAGGCAAGCGTAACTTGCATGCGCCGGGCCGGCCGCCGGCGCACCATAGTGCGGTCCGGAGGCCGCGGCCATGCCCCCGGAACGCCCCCGATGACGCGCCGGCCGTGACACACCCCCGACACGCCCCCCCCCCCATGAAAGTCCTGGGACTTACGCTCGTCCCGGGGCTTGTGTGCGCCGCCGAGCCTACTCAACATAGGCTCGGCGCGCGCAGGGGGAGTTGGGCCAGGTTTTCGGGGGGTACGCGCGTGTACCCCTTTGAAAATCTGGCCCTTTTTCCCTTGGCCATAGGTGCCACAGCTCTGTGCGTACTTTCGTTTTGAGAGCTGCGGCACAGCCCACTGGTAAAAAGTGCAGGTGGCTCTTTGTCCGATGCCTACAGTTAGAAGACTGCACCCTACCGAGGGTTGCAGCCCATTATTTCTGGGTTATAAGAGAGAATCTTTTGTAAGGCAGGTGCAGTGTATTCCTGGATCTCAGAAAGACAGAAAGAAGTTAAAACGGGGAGGGGGGCGGGGTCTTGACTGCCTGCACGAACTCTTAACTTGTATTTATGCATTTAATCTTCTAGCATGTGAGTTACTGTTTCCTAAGAGGGCATGCACAAGCTTTGCAAAGTCATCTGACCCAACCTCCCACTCCCTGAAGGTTTAACAAAAAAAAAAAAAAAAGGAGAAGTTCTTTATTGTTGGTGTTGAAATTTCGTTTTCCACTTTATCTGCGGGGGGGAAAGATCAAGATATACGACGAGGAGGACAAGAGGTGGGTGATGCCAGGTAAGTGACTTTCTGAACTTCCGATGACGTCTTAGTTTCGCTACGGGAAACCCTTTGCGAGGGCAGCAGAGTTCTCTGGGCACAGCCCGCGCATTTCTGTTCTAGCAAAACTGTGATTCAGACCCCTCTGGGAAGTTCGAGGGAGGGGGCTTGATTTTTAAACAGTTTTACTCTGCTTTCAGTGACATCAAGTACTCACTACATGATTTTGTTGTATAAAAGTAAATTAGCTTGAAAGGCTGGATTGTGTTGTGGCTACCATTGCTTTGTGAAATACACAGGGTTCGGGGCTGAGCGATATAGAAAATAATCTAGTCGCGTATCAAATTTGTTCCTGGGGCAGGTTTCATTGGATTTTCACTTTAGGCATTTAACTGTGTATAACGATCTTATAGAAAACAAGGTTTGAGGCATCCTATGTAGAGATGGATGAAATCCGTGGCATCTTCCGGTTTATACAAAAGACCTTTATGAAGACAGAAAATGTTATAGCAGAGAAATTGGGGGACAATAGGAGTTTAAAGTGTGTTGTCACACCTTTCGGCCACAAAAGGAAAGGTAGTATGGTTATGTCAGAAAGCATCATAATCAAACACACCCCATGCTTTTCAAAAATCATTTTGGGGGATTTTTACTTGTAATCTTATTCTTCTAGAAAAAGATTAAAAGTAAAAAATCCCACCATTTTTTTTTGAAAAGCATGGGGTGTATTTGATTGGTTATGATACTTTCTGCCATAACACTTCTGAGTCAGTTTAGTAATGAGAAAGTTTCATAAAACCGTGAGAGCCTCATTAACAGAAAAGGGCAGTGTGATTATATGCCAGATGGTGGAGGACGTAATATGCTCTGGAACTCGTGCTTGGCTCCAGACCATGAGGAGTCATATGAACCATTGTTACAAAACAGCCCTGATGTTTTAAGTAGAATTTTGCTTGAAGAGATTAGATTTTGATGGGACTCTTTATCAGGTTTGACACATGCTCCTGCTGCACATCCTGTGGTATGAGATGCTCTAGATTTTGCTTTTTGTAAATCATAAACTTCTTAATGCCTGAAAAAAAAAAACCAAGATGAAAGGAACTGTAAGGGAAACATTTTTTTTTTTTTTTACCTTTGGCTCAACTGTCTCTCTCCCCTGTCTGCCAGAGCCTATGTAAGATCTGTGATTACAGTAAACACCAGCCAAATGTTGCAGTGTTGTGTAATGTCAGTGCATTTCCTCCCACCAGTTCCTCATGGCTGCTTTTCTGTCTGCCTAAAGTGAATCTAAATGTTAGCTATATTGATAATCCTGGAACGCATGCAACTTGAACCTGACCAGTAGGCAGTGTGATTGGGACTCCCTCTCCCTCCCAGGGACTGTGGACAGTACCTGCACAGCATGGTCAGCTCCTGCTGGCCTGAGGGACAAGAGCTGGGTCCAGGACCGGAATCTGAGTCTCCTTACCCAAATTTAAACAGAAACTGTGGTTTGTCCTATCTTCCCGCATACTGACCCAATCCAATCAGTGCTCCGCCTTTAAACAGAACACAGAGCCCAGGACTCGCATATATAGCCCTCAGCCGGCGCACTTCAAAGTGGAGTCAAACTATTTGAAACATCTTTGTCATTTCTTCCCCAGTTTCCTGCATTCTTATTGTGATCTCTGGTTGCAACCCAGAAAATATCACCAGGTTGAGAACTGGGGTTTGTGAATGCAGACAGGACAGTCGCTGGACACATCAGCACTCCCCCCCCCACCCCCCTTTTTGACTCTCAGACTGACTCAGAAGGGTGGCATGGCGCTAACCTCCAGCCTGGTGCGGGGGAATGGCCCTTGACTATAAGGGGATCAGCTTAAAGAACCTCCCTTCTCAGAGCTTCTATTTATTTATGTATTTCTTGGTTGGTGTATTTAGCTCAGGCCTTTTCATTGGTAGCCCAAGGTGAGTTACATTCTGGTACAGGAAGTATTTTCCCTGTCCCCACAGGGCTCACAGTCTTTTAGGGTTGTACTCAAATTAGGAGGTGAAGTGACAACAGGGTGGGTTCTACCACGTGCCCTGTTCACGTGTAACATGTACTACAACTTAGCCGATGACGGCAGGTTTCCATGCAGTGCTGGTAGGACTGATAAGGCGGCCAAGGCTGCACTTTTGGTGTTTAGCAATGAGATTTAAAAAATATGATTAATGGAGCTGCTGGAGGTTTGAGAGCGAGGCCTGAATTTGGAGGAGTTCACTTCCTAAAATCTAGGAAACTAAAACAGCAAAAACTAGCAAAACTATGTTTTTAAATTGTACTTATAAATATCAGGGTGTTTTTACTTGATTTCTTAAACTGTCAGAATGTTTTCAAACGATGCACTGATTTTTTTTAATTTTTTTTTTAAATTCCAAAAATTAAAGTTTAAGTTTCTGCCTGGTCAGGAAGTCTTTTCTTTGAAAGAGAATTACAAACAATAATTATAGTAATTAAAGGCCATCTCTGCTCATCCTGTCGATCCTGATTAACTGTAGCTAGAGCCAAAGGGGGCAGTTCCTCAGTTAGATGTGGCATAACTTAAAACAGCAAGGTACTGGGCAATGCCAACGCAAGCTGTACTGTCTTACGTCCAACTTCTGCACTCTATCCAGAGTACTGTTTAGGGCTTGGATTAGTATCTGGCATACTAGAAAGTAATAAATAGATTCAAATTAATGTTGCAAGAGCCACCTAGAATTGACATCAGAAAAAGACCAAATGGTTCATCTAGTCTGCCCAGCCAGTTTCCTATGGTAGCAACTGCCGCTCTGTACAGGTTACCCCCTATGTTTCTTTTAAGAGTAACAACTGCCGCTCTATGCAGGTTACTCCCATGTTTCTGTTAACGGTAGTAACTGCTGCTCTATGTGGGTTAATCTCATGTTTCTGTTCAAGATAGTAACTGCCGCCCCGTACAGGTTATCCCCCCATATTTCTTTTAAGGATAGTAACTGCCGCTCTATGCAGGTTACTCCCATATTTCTGTTAACGGTAGTAACTGCTGCTCTATGTGGGTTACTCCCATGTTTCTGTTAAGGCCAGTAACTGCCGCTCTGCGCAGGTTACCTCCCATGTTTCTGTTAATGGTAGTAAATGCCGTTCCATGAAGGTTACCCCCAAGCCTTATATATTAACAAAGCAACATGATTTTTACTGGGTGAAGAGCCTTCTTGAAAATTATTCATTGTCTTATGGGGCTTACACATACAGCTCTCTCCCTGGCCCTCCACTCCAACATACGCACCCTTTTCAGAGACTGGTTACCCTCCACCCAACCTCTCTACTGTATCTGCACTTCTTGTAATAACTTCCTCTGAAAGTGATGTTTTCCCCTCTCTCATGTCCCCAAACCTGAGATTTTATAAAAGCCTCCCATGGTTTCCTGTGGTCTCCATCTTGTTGACAGCACAGACTGGTGATTTTCTTGTCTGTATCTGTAGATGATAAACCGCCCCTACTAGGACCCAAACGATCTAGCCAGATCCTTGACTCTGTGAATAACCATGCTTACCCTTCCCTGAAATCATAAGGAGCTTAACTAGAAAGGTACTGGTAATATGTGATGTAAATGCTTCTTTATGTCTGTGAGCTGATAATATTCTCCTCAATTCCTTTTTGATCTCCTTGAAATTCCAGAAATACATTCTCGAAGTGCTGGGAAGTTTTGGATATTTTTTATTCAAGTGGTTTGATCCTACAGTTTTGGCGATGGATTTACATCATCTCGTCCCCACTGGGCTCAGGGTACGGGACGTTAATCCCCACACCACCCCCCATACTGTATGAGTTCTCAGTCTCAGCCACAAGGCCAAGAAGAGAACCATCCTCTGAGGTTTATTCAGTCCTAAGAGAAACCAGAGTATCTGGGAAGTTTTATTTCAAAACAAAATACATTTTATTTATTAAAACAACATACATTTTGCAAAGCAATCATTAGGTACATTCTAATTAACCCAAACTTCAACTGCATAGCAATCATTAATGAAACATCTGAAAAAGATCAATTACATAATTTGTTAAAACTATCAGACTGCATATGGCATTTACATATTTAAAACTGAACAAAAGGTTAAGTAACTCTTAGAGATGAATTTTAAAAGAGTTGCTCACGTTAGAAGGCCCATACATGCAAGTATCTGGGCTGAGCGTGAGCGACTCCTATTTTAAAACTGCCCAATTACGTGCATATATGAGCATGTACGAACAACCCAATGCACCGGGGAAAGGGGCGGAGTTAAGGTATGTCAGGGGCATTCTGGGGTGGAGCCAATATTTACATGCATTAATGCGGATTTTAAATCCCATGCCTGCAGCGCATGTCATGCAGGTACTCGCTCTCATTAACTTCTGCTCTTGATGAGGTGTAAGTCTGAAGAAAACTTTTTTTAGGCTTAAAACTCATGGATGAGGGCTCTGGGTAAACTCGGGAGAGTGCTAGCTGAAGAACCAAAGGGGTCTGGATGACCTAGAGACGGTCTGGGCAAACTAGTGGACTCACAGGCCAAACTGGCTATTTCCTTCACATGTGCATGTTTTAAAATCGGTTTTGCTGTGCGCTTAAGCTGACAAATCCCTAAGGAAGATACACAATTATTATTTGCTCGCGTAACCATTTAAAATTTGCAGCACACATATGCGTCTTAGGTGTATTTTAAATCATATACGTGCACGGCAATTTAAAATTCCAGCATATGTGTGCTTGCGCGTGCATGCACACATGTATCGGCACCCGCATGCTTGTTTTAAAGTTACCATCTTAGTGATCAATAACAGGTACATTGCCATTTGAATGGGAAATCAAAGTACATTGCACTTGACATAAAAGGCAATTTAATTACATTGTCATTGTAACTGGCGATGTACAGAGGAATATATATTCAAATAGAGAACTAAAAAATTGTTAGCATTTGATCTCACAATATCTGTTCAATTAAGTATTGTTTATCAATATTTATTTAAAATGTTTATTACACACCCTTGCAGGGTTTGGGGCAGGATACATAGTTGACATACATCAAAGAATGTACAAGCAAACAAAAAGTGAAAACTTAATACTACAACATCAAACCCAAGAATGACAACAATGCAATAGCATCAAACACGTCTATATAAAAAAAATCAAAACATAACTGAAAAATCACCAATTACCAGACATTAAAAGGACTGCAGACTGAATGACAATCTGGAGAAGTGAGTCTTAATGACCTTCTTAAAGGTTTAAGAATCTTTCATATTTTGAATTAAAGCAGGAAGTAAATTCCACAGTGAAGGGCTGGCTATCAGGAATGTGCATTCTTGAGTCTCCTCAAGAGATGCTACTTTATTAGGTGCGTATATGTAGAAGACCCTGACTGGAGGATCTGAGAGTGCACGATGGCATGTAAACTTTGAGGGAAATCCAGGGTGAGGATACATTATTATTAAGGTTGTGAATAATAACCGCGCATTTATATTGAATCCACCGGAAAATAGGAAGCCAGTGCAGTGACTAGAGGACAGGAGTTATGTGATCATGTAGCGGAATAACAGTTAACGGTCTTGCAGCGGAGTTCTGAATAATCTGAAGGGGCCTTAGTGACATTGCAGGGGGTCTGATGTAAAGGGAGTTACAGTAAACAAGACCAGAGACTATCAAGGACCATACGAAAATTGACATGATCAAGTAATGGCTTTAGATAACATAATAACCGGAGCTTAGCAAATGAAGACTGAGCTATGGCTTTTATTTGGGTTTGCCTAGACAAAGAAGGATCCAAAAATCATAACAAGACTGCGGATTTTATTAGATATCGGATGTGTTGAGCACTAAAAACTAGAACAGAAGGAATATCAGTGGAGGGAAAACAAGACAGAATTATTATTTTGGATGTATTGACATTGAGAGCAAGTTTATGATGATGGAGCCAGCTTCGTATTTAGATTTTGTAGATTAGGATAGTAATATAGTTATCACAGTTGAACATTATCTGACCTCCACCAACCTGCTAGTGCCAACAAACCAGCTATCCCATGGCCCATGGTATCTCTCTCAATTGAAGTTACTTCTTGTAAAAGTCTTCATTCCTCATCTTCCTCCTCGGACATATCGATGATGGCATAGTCTTGGAACAGGCCTGGAATTAGTTTTCGGCAGGCCTGGGTCAATCTTTTCTGTATCATACCAGAGGCTATTCCTAGCGAAAAGAAAGATGTCCTCGATCCAGCAGAGAAGTGACAGTTTGGTTTATTTTGATTTTGATTTTTTGCAAGGTTTGATTTGCCTACTTTTGGCAGTGGTCATTCATCTTCACCACCTGACTCCACTGGGGAGATAAGAGACACACACACACACACACACAGAACAAGTTCCCAATATCAGCCAAAAGGCCAGGAAAGAATTGTATTTAGCTTAATAGCTCAGATCTGACACCTGGATCATAACCAAAAGGCTAAGCATGCTGTTTTATTAACACTTGCACATATGTGAGAAAACACCAGAGAAGAGAAGTGCTGTGAGGTGCGGCCTACCCTACTCCCAGCTCAGCCGAAGAACCGTGCCGAGTGAGGGACTGATGCATATCCGCTCGCTGTGAAAATGGTAGGGCTGTGATAAAAGCTTGTGGTTTCCTCTAAACATGTGAAAACAACCAATGGGAGGGGTAACCTTGTAAAGACTATGATAAAAAAAAAATCTTTAAAAAACCCCCCTCCAACCAGGGCTGAGATCTGTGATGAATTTATCTGCGCTCACTTTGAGCTGAACGTTCTGCACCCACGGCCACGAACCCCAGCTTTACTTGTCGCCTGCCTGGCCAGGAGACATGCAACCCAGCAATGAGGCTCCAAGAGAAGACAGCCTGGGGGATGCTTCCCCACTGCAGGGGGACAGCTCCCTCTCCCAGGAGGACAGCTCCCCATCCCCAGAAGACAGCGATGAAGTATGATGAGCTGTTTTGCTTTTCTTCATTCTACTTTTAACTGCAAATGGGTTGGCTGTGTGGAAACAGCAAGCAGCTAGGAAGAGAGTGTGCATTTGCTTCTGTGTGCTGCTCATTTGGGGGGGGTGTTTGCTGAGCTAACATTTGTTGAAACCGTTGAGAAGTGCGCTGGGCCGCAATGCTAAATGAGACGGGAGAAGCTTGTTTGCTAAATGGGGCCCTACAGAGAGTGCGATTTTGCCAGCTACGGCTACTTTCGGAGTGACTATTTGGGGTCAACCTGACCATTTTTGTGCTATCACAGCCAATAAGTCCTTTGATACGGATATTGCTGTATTTGTATAAGGCAGTAGTTCTTTCAACAAAAATGTTTTGGTAGCCTCAGAGTGCAGCAACCAGCTCATGCTGGTGGCCATATGGACAATTGTTTTCCTTAAAATACTCGGTTAACATTAGCTGACTTTATTACTTAGCATTTTCTGTAGGGCGTATGCAGCGCTATGACTGCACCTAGGGTGGCTGCATCTGCGAAACACTGCCTTAAGGTCTCAGATCCCTTCCCACCTCCAAATCCCCTTTGCAAACCTTACCCTTTGGTGACTGGCACCCTTTTTATTGCCTGAAGAAGGCTGGAAGCTCCAGGTGACCTGGCAGCATCTGTAGGTTTGTCTTGATTAGACTGTAAGCTCTACGGAGAAGGGACTGTCTCTTAAGGATTCTTATACAGCACTGTGTCTGATGAGTAGAATTACAGAAGGGATAAGCAGTAGTAGTAAGTAGTACAGAAATGTCAAAGGCTGGTGCCTTAAGAAAGAGCCCTTAACTCTCTCATTTCTGTCTGTTTTAACAGAGCACCAGACAGGCTGAAGAGTTTCCCCTAGGGCTATGTACTGACAGCGGAAGGTTGTAAATAAATCTATTGCTGGAAGCTGTGGACTCTTTACATAATATGCTCTTTCGATGAAGGGAGTTTTTGATGGTATGCTCCTAGGATGTACACAGTTAATATCTCCTTAGCCTGAAAACCTGCAGGAAAAGGTCATAAAACATTATTAGCCATGTCAACTTGGGGGAAGCCACTGCTTATCCCCGGTATGGCCGCTGTTGGAGACGGGATGCTGGGCTCGATGGACTTTTGGCCTGACCATTATGGCAGTTCTTATGTTGTATGTTGTAACCACACGTGGTAAGGGACATTTTTCACATACATTGGCCATCTGGACATTTCCTTCCCTCACTCCAGCTAAAAGTGCATGCGTTGTTCGACAATGCGTGTAACTGTTTGCCGCTTGAGGAAGAACTTTAAAAGCCAGGCTATGGCCTTTTTTTATTTATTTATTTATTTTTATTACAAGAGAGCGCAGCTATAAGAGAGAAAATATATTTGAATGAAAATAAAGCAAAAACAAACAAACAAACAAACCCTAGGAGCCTCGATGGAGCAAGATAATGGGCACACTTTTTTTTTTTTTTTAATTTTATTTTGCCAATTCAGCTGCCACAGCTTGAAATGCTCCCCAGCTCAGTACACAAGGGAAAAAAATGACCCTCCTTTACTCCCCCACATGCACGAGCCATCCTGCCCCGCTCTCTTCTCTTTTCAGTTCAAGACGCGGTGAGTCCAGGTCCTACACCCGATACGGCCCAAGGACATCACCCACGCTAGACAAATGCAGCCTGGGAAGAAAGGCAACCGAAAAGTGCAGAGAAGGGCAACAAAAAATGATAAAAGGGATGGAAGGGTTCCCTTATGAAGAAAGGCTCTTCAGCTTAGAGGATCGATAACTGAGAGAGGGGATATGGTGGAGGTTTATAACATCCATGGCTATTTACTCGTTCCAAATAGCACTAAGATTAGAGGGCACTCCGTGAAAATAGCAGCTTGCAGATTTAACACAAAGCTTGGAATGAATTTGTCCGGTCAGTGCACAAGTAAGTTGTGGAATTGGTTGCCGGAGACTATGGCCAGGGCCAGAGGGCATAGCTGAGTTAAAAAAACAAACAAACAAACGTTTGGACAAAATTTCCAGAAGACCCGTCCATTAACAATTACTATTAGCCAGATAGGTTTTGATCGTTTCCAGCTTTTACTTCTGGGAGCCAGCAAGATGAAATGGGACTTTCCTAGTAGGATCTGCCGGGTACTTCAAGCAACCTGGAATGGTCACTGTCGGAGACGGGGGGGTGGCGGGGCTCAAGGATCGTATGTTCTTAAAATCGGCAACGAGCAGTCCTATTCTCTGCCCTCTTCCGAAGCAGCAGAAAAAAGTCCCCCTCTTCATAAAGTCCCCTCTTTTATTAGAGCGCTGGAAGCGCCTTCTCAGCCGCGTGGAAACGGGTAGGGTGGGAGTGCCCAGCATCCTCTGCCAGTGTAGAGTGCAGCTTTCAGGCGTTGCTGACTCGAAAACTTTTTTCTTTTTTTTTTAAAGGTTCTAGATTAGAACCAAAGACTAAAACTTCAGGTGTTTTTGTTTTTGTTTTTTTTATTTTTAATGTAGTACCTGGAGGCTGCCGCCTGGAAGCCACTGACATCTGTGCCTGCAGCCGCCTGCAGGGTGCCGCCAGTGACGAGAGGTCACGGGAGAGACCTTGTGTGCCGCAGGTCCCACCTGACTTCGTGCTCACCGGGAGCTACTGTTAGAACACAAATTAATGTGGTTAAAGCCTCCTTGCTCCGTCTTGTAGGCGTGCAGCTACCCTCGAAGCACTACCTCCATCGACTCCAGAAACCGGTCAGGAAGTGCCTCAGCAGCGCAAGTGCCTGTGAAAACTTGTTGCCCAGCTTCAGACCCTGTCTGCGTATTATTCTTGGCTGGAAACCTTTCGTTTTTGATGCTGGAGCTTACAGCCGGTGAAAGAAACAGCCCTGTTCAAAGACTTAAGCTTGCCATGGCGGGTCAGGTAGGTTCTGGGAACATACGGCTGTCACAGAATATCTGTTGCTGCAACCCTAGCACTCAGAATCTTAGGAACGAGGGGGTGTTTTTTTTTAGGAGATTTAATGTTGTCTGGTTCTCGGTTACTATACATTTTCATTAGGTAAAGGAGGAAAATGATTTGCTTAGTGAATGGTATAATTATCAGCTGCAGCAGGCTGTGAGGGTACAGTCTATGGATGGGTGTGTCGAGATTGTGTGAGTACAGGCTAGACATGGGTGTGTCGGGGCTGCTGCAGGAGGCTGTCAGAATAGGTGCTTGGTACGGCTGGGTCAGGGCCGCTGCAGCAGGCTGCAGGGTACAGGCATGGCACGGGTGGGTTAACACTGCTGCTGCAGCAGGCCGAGGGAACACATTTAGGTCAGTGCTGCTTTACAAATGTAAGAGTATAAGCTGGGTATGGATGGGTCTGCTCAGCTGTCATAGGGTTTGATAATATAGGCCATGTACAAGTGGGTCTGCACCACTTCAGCAAGCTGTGGGGCTACTGCAGGAGGCTGTGGGTAGAGCCTGGGTATGGGTGAGTCGAAGCTGCTGCAGCAGACTGTGAAGGTACAGGCTGAGCACGGGTAGGTCGGCACTGTTGCAGTGATCTGAGGGTACAGCTGTCTGTAGTCAGAGATTTAGGATTAAGAACCAGAGGAAGCAGTTAACATCAAGAAAGCTGATATTTTAAGGATTCTATGACTGCTAATTTGGAACATAAGAACATAACAAGTGCCATGCTGGGTCAGACCATGATCCATCGAGCCCAGCATCCTGTCTCTGACAGAGGCCAGTCCAGGTCACAAATACCCGAAAGATCCCCAATAGTTGATCTATGTCTTGCATCTCACGCCCAGAGATAAGTCTACCTGGCTAATAACTTGTCCAATCCTCTTTTGAACCCAACTATCGGGCCGATACAGTAAAGCGCAGCCGAGCTTGGGCGCTTTTGAGCACGAATTAGACGTGCGTTTTAGGCGCATAAGATGGATGCGAGATTCAGTATATGCTCTAACGCATCCTTAGCACATGCTGAAAATGACGCGTTACATTTAGCGCCCGCCGCATGTAGATGGTATGTTAATGGTATTTAATGACTGGATTAGCTATTCCCTCAATACAGTAACACACGCGCCCAAAAATAGCGCGTCTTTAAGCTGCACATTTTCCGCGTCTTTACCCTCTATTTTTACCGCCTACCCTGACCCTGGCGTTAGTGTGGTGCTGTGCTCTTGACAGTCGTGAATATCCAACGGACAGCATCGGACAGCGTCATGGACTACATGTATATATTGGCTTTGGCAATCTTTTTTCTACGGGTGAGAACAAGATTAAGAAATGCTCTGCGAGCGAATTCTAGACGGCCTATTGGAGACAACAGCCAACAGGAGAACCCGGCACAAAGACCGGAGGAGGTATGTATTGTTTTTGAATATCCAACGGTAGAATTTTTCTGTCTGGGCATCTCTGAGGCTCCACGGGTCCAGCGGAGACACGAACGCCTGTATGGACGCCGGGAGAAGGACGCTGCACCCGACCTTACTCGGGCGTCTAGAATAAGGCGTCCCTGAGGTTCCACTTCTATATTTGTTAAGTGAATAATAAGAACATAAGAAATTGCCATGCTGGGTCAGACCAAGGGTCCATCAAGCCCAGCATCCTGTTTCCAACAGAGGCCAAAACCAGGCCACAAGAACCTGGCAATTACCCAAACACTAAGAAGAACCCATGCTACTGATGCAATTAGTAGCAGTGGCTATTCCCTAAGTATAATTGATTAATAGCCATTAATAGACTTCTCCAAGAACTTATCCAAATCTTTTTTGAACCCAGCTACACTAACTGCACTAACCACCTCCTCTGGCAACAAATTCCAGAGCTTTATTGTGCGTTGAGTGAAAAATAATTTTCTCCGATTAGTCTTAAATGTGTTACTTGCTAACTTCATGGAATGCCCCCTAGTCCTTCTATTATTTGAAAGTGTAAATAACCGAGTCACATCTATTATTCGAAAGTGTAAATAACCGAGTCACATCTACTCGTTCAAGACCTCTCATGATCTTAAAGACCTCTATCATATCCCCCCTCAGCCGTCTCTTCTCCAAGCTGAACAGCCCTAACCTCTTCAGCCTTTCCTCATAGGAAAGGCTGAAGAGGCCAATCGCTACCATGCTGTGCCAGGGTTGATGAAACTTCTTGGTGCCTTAAATTTTTTTGGTACCGGAAGTTTTCAAACCCCGTGCGTGTCATTGCGGGTATGACACAGCCCTCCTTCTCAGGGCATCTGGCACAGGTCTTGAAGGCCATGATGAAGCGGATGAGGAAGTACATCGTGCATCCTACGGATCCAGTGGAGCTGCAACAGATCCGCAGTGGGTTCATGGGTATTGCAGGGATGCCTAACGTGTTGGGTGCTATAGACTGCACCCATATTGCGTTTACCCCCAGGTCGGAGGAAGAGAGTTCGTTCCGGAATCGCAAGCACTTCCATTCAATGAATGTTCAAGTCGTTTGTGATGCACACCTTCGGATTCTAAATGTTTTTTTGCCACCCCCCATCTCTCCTGCCCCACCAGCCATGGGAGATGAGGAGGACATCATCATTGACGTTGTCAACCCAGTCTCTCCTGAGCTTCCAGGGGCGGGTCGATGGCCGGAGGCCAGCGCAGCAGCCAGGGAAGGGCCCTCAGCCCTTGAGGGATGCCTGGATGCTGTGCTGGCTCTCCAGGCATGGTTGATCCGCAGCCTGGAGGTCCAGGAGGGAATGGCAGTGCAGGCGGTGACCATCCTGTATGACCTGCACCATGGCCAGCGGGAGATCATTGAGCTCCTGCGCACAATGGCAGGAGCTCAATCCCTGCTCGTCATGGCGCGGGATCCTGCGGGACGGGCACCGTCTGATCAACGTCAATGACGATGATCCTCCTCTTCCCCCATGGCACGGACCCTCCCCTTTCCTTCCCCATCCCATTATACCAATATTGGGTTTTTTTTTCCTTCAATAATTAATGTAAATAGTTTAAATATATATATATTTTTTGAATGTAAAAATTGTACGAGTTTCATTTCACAATTTATTTAGAATACTTATTGAATGAAACTATTGTGTGTTGTGAGGAGTGGCATGCCACATAAAAAAGAAACATGTTTATGGACAAAAAAAAATTTATTTAAAAATTGTTTAATGGAACTAAAAGCTGAGGTGACATCTCTAATGGCACCGATCAATTCTGTCATCATTTCCTTCATCAAAATCGTGTGAGAAGCCAGTGCACCATTGATGTCGGATCGGATCAACCTAATTTCCTGGAGCAACAAGTCATTGTGTTGATCCTGTCGAGAGGTGATTCCATTCATAAACTGCTCGCTTAGGCCGTCTATTCCGAATAATGCCTGTTCCAGGTCCTGTGATACTGAGGCCATTTCCTGTGCCAGTGGAGCAGCAGCCTGCAGCGGAGATTGCTCTGGCGCTAGAAATGGTTCCATGGCGACAGATGCCTCAGGTTGTGTTATAAATGGTTCCAGGGGTGCAGATGCCTCAGGTTGTTGGCTCTCAGGAGACACATCGAACAGATTAAGTGTGACCACTTCCTCTGTGGAGACGTGTTGGCTGGGGGACTCCGCGTTCGACATGGGGAATACAAAATCGTCAGGCATGGGAATGGATTCGTCGCTAGTAACGTCACCATCGTTCACGCGATCTGTGGAGAAAGATGGAGAAAGAGGTTGCAGTTAGAGTTGTCAGTTTACCCCTCAGGAACACAAAAGTCAACATCCAATGCAAACAAGATATATGTTTATGCCTACCTTGACTTGCCCCTGTGTCAGCGCCGAACTGTGTGTGCACGCTGACAACGACCTCTGGCCTCACAGTACTGAGAACCAGCTCCTCCACAGGTGTCAAAACTATATGACAAGGTGGCCCTCCGCCGGTCCTCTTTGCTGCCGCATCAATTTTGGCAGCCTTTTCTTTTACCTCTTTACTAGTGTTGCGCCACCAGTGCTGTACCTGGTTTACGTCCCTGGGCATGACAGAAAGGGAGCTCACATCCTGTGCGATCTTCTCCCAAATCCGTTTCTTCGTGGAGCAAGAAACCTTGGACTGGAAGAGAACTTTATACTTGTCACAGACAGTACGGCACAGTAACTCCTTTTCTTCATCTGTGAAGTGAGCGTTCTGGGTTCACTTTTTGGACGGCGGCTAGAACTTGTGCCTTCCTGTTCTTGATGTTCACTGTACTCTGCCTCGACCTGCACAATAGTACGTTTTGCAGCCATGATAATGCCTGAATGGGAAAAAAAAGAAGAATCTGGATTAATGAATGGAGAGACAGCATGACGGAAATTGACAGAAGCAGAATTAATGAAAAAAATATTGAACCGGAAACAAGAGAGCCCATGGACAGCATCAAGCAACAGCCTGAGCTAGTGCCTTCCAGCGGTTGCCGATCTCCAGACTCTGCATCTACCCATGCAATGGAATGTTTTCCTGGAATGATTGTCTGAATAGGAGAAAAAAAAGTTGGAGGAAAGGGATCAATGAATGGAGTGATAATCAAGAAATAGATGACCACAAAGGAAGAGGAGCACATGCATAGCAAACAATAAACAGTCTAAATCAACAAAACAGAAGAGAAGCACATGCATAGCAAACAGTAAACAGTCAAAATCAACAAAACAGAAGAGGAGCAAATGCAGAGCAAACAGTAAACAGTCAAAATCAACAAAACAGAAGAGGAGCACATGCATAGCAAACAATAAACAGTCAGAATCAACAAAACTGAAGAGGAGCAAATGCAGAGCAAACAGTAAACAGTCTAAATCAACAAAACAGAAGAGAAGCACATGCATAGCAAACAGTAAACAGTCAAAATCAACAAAACAGAAGAGGAGCAAATGCAGAGCAAACAGTAAACAGTCAAAATCAACAAAACAGAAGAGGAGCACATGCATAGCAAACAGTAAACAGTCAAAATCAACAAAACAGAAGAGGAGCACATGCATAGCAAACAGTAAACAGTCAGAATCAACAAAACTGAAGAGGAGCACATGAAGAGCATACAATAAAGACGTCCATGATCGGAGGCCCCGCTACCTTCCACGTCCGGGTGCTCAGGGCAGCGGCCATGCCATGGATGTGGAATGTAGCGAGGCCTGCCTGCCTCACACCACGCCATGGACGTTCCCGCCTCTTTCCGGACGTCCATGATCGGAGGCCCCGCTGCCTTCCAACATCCATGGCCGCTGCCTTAAGCGCCTGGACGTGGAAAGTAACGGGGTCTCCGATCATGGACGTCCGGGTGCTCAGGGCTGCGGCGATGCCATGGACGTGGAATGTAGCGAGGCCTGCCTGCCTCACACCACGCCATGGACGTTCCCGCCTCTTTCTAGACATCCATGATCGGAGGCCCCACTCTCTTCCAACGTCCATGGCCGTGGCCCTGAGCATCCGGACGTCCATGATCGGAGGCCCCGTTACCTTCCACGTCCGGGCGCTCAATCATGGATGTCCGGAAAGAGGCGGGAATGTCCATGGCGTGGTGTGAGGCAGGCAGGCCTCGCTACATTCCATGTCCGATGTCCATTTGGGGGTCTGTTGGAAAGAAGCATCCATTAGTATGCCCTTACCTGCTGAAAACTGTTGTGTCCGTCGGTTCCCGACACCCTCTCTCCGCCCTCCTTACCTCTTTGGCGCCTCCCTCTTCACCCGCAGGAAGATTGGCTGCCGCAGCGTCCTTCTGCCGAAGTCCTCCGGCGTCCCCGGACCGGCTAGACGCTGCAACCGCCATGTTTCCTGTAGGCCTAGGGGTGCGTGCGCGGCGCGGCCCCGAGTGAAATACCGGCGATGGCGCAAACCTCAGGGGCATCCCCCTGAGATGACGTCATCCGCGTTGGATATATAAAGTTTTAGAATTTGCTAACAGATTGAGTTAGCAAGGAACGGACTCACTACGATTTCCAAGCTACTCTGCCTCCTCGGACTTACCAGGGGTACCCGCTCCTCGGGGCCTCGCTCTCTCCTTTGTTTTTCAGGTGACAGTCTGGAACCGGTACTCGCTCCTCGAGGGCCCTAGTTCCCAGACTTGCTCCGTATTCTCTTCTGCCTGGAAGTCATCACTGCCAACTACATCAGTGAGTTACCATCACTCTCTCAGAGCTTTCCCTGGAACCAGGTACTCGCTCCTCGAGAGCCTATACATTCCAGCTCCTGGGCTTCTATGAGACATTGTGTGAGTGTTAACATCAGGTTCCGTACATGAACTCTGCATACCCTGCCTACTCACGATATTTCAGTTTCTCTACAGCTCAGCCTCCAGTGATCGCTGTTCCAGTATCTGAGGGACTACAGCCCAGCCGAGCATTCCAGTTCACTACTGCCACCTCTAGTGGTTCAGTATACTGTCTAATAAAAGAATTAGTGTGTGTCTGTCTCCTAACTCTGAGCCTGACCGGTGGTCCCTCTCGGGATCTTCCCCCGGGGACGTGGTCATCTGCCACCGGTCCAAGGATCCACCCACAACTCTCCTAAATAACAACAGATTGCTAACTCCCTAGCAGACTGCTAACTCTGAACAGAACAGATTGCTAACTCTTTGCAACCGATCAGAACAGATTGCTAACTCCCTAGCAGACTGCCAACTCCAAACAGAACAAAAGCGTTGCGATCTTATGAAAGATATCCAAAGATACCGCTGTAACCGCTCTGTCCTGGCCCGAACCAAATACAAAGGGACTTTCTTGGTGATGTGACTTATCTACACGTCCAAGGTAGGATTATGATGCGGCAATGATGTCACAAAGGGGGAACAACGGGATAAGTTTCCAGATTGATGAAAAGTTTGGAATGTAACATTTTCATAACATTTTCGTTATATTTTCAAAATGACATTTCCCATCATGGAAGCAGCGCACCCTGGATACTGTATAGGTGTTCTATAATGTTCTATACAGTAAAATCGATTGCGAATGCCTTCCGCTTGATAGGCATCACTTGGATTTGCATCTAATTTGAATACTGAATCGAGCGGATTGTGAACCAAAATGTGCGTGCGTCAAATGAGCGGACGCCGGACACTGCCGCACACTTTTTTTTATGTGTCGGTACTGTATCGGCCTGTATGTTAGTTGCCTTGACCATGTCCTCTGGCAACAGATTCCATAGCTTGATCATGCGCTGAGTGAAAAAAATACTTTCTACGGTTTGTTTTAAATTTGCCAGTTGCTAGTTTCATGGAATGTCCTTTAGTTTTAATGTTGTTTGAAAGGGTAAATAACCATTTCCTTTTTTACCTATTCAACCACACTCGTGATGTTATAAATCTCAATTGTATCCCCCCCCTCAGTCGTTTCTTTTCCAAGCTAAAGAGCCCTAATCTATTTAGCCTTTCTCCATAAGAGAACTTTTCCATCTCCTTTATCATTTTTGTCACCCTTTTCTGTATCTTTTCTAGGTCTGTTATGTTTTTTTTTTTGAGATGGGGTGACCAGAACTGCATACAATACTCAAGGTGTGGTTACATCATGGATTTATATAAAGGCATTATGATATTCTCAGTTTGTTCTCTGTTCCTTTCCTAATAATTCCTAATGTTCTTTTTGCCTTTTTGATCACTGCCACCCAATACTGAGCCAAAGATTTTGAGGTATTGCCAACAAGGACTCCAAGGGCCTTTTACGCGTAATTGGGATAATTTGTCTTAGGTGCATTACTTTGCACTTGTCAGCTTTAAACTGCATCTTCCATTTAGATGCCCAGTCTCACAAGTCCTTCTGCAATTCTTCACAATCCACTGCTATTTTACTGACTTGAAACAATTTTGTGTCATCTGCAAAGTTGGTCAGCTCACTTTTTTTTCTCCAGATCATTTAGAAATATGCTAAATAGCACAGATCCCAATACAGACCTTTGGGGCACTCCACTAATGACCTTTCTATATTTGGAAAACTGTCCATCTAGCCTATCTTTTGTTTCCTGTCTTTTATCCAGTTACCAATCCACAGTATGACACTATTTCTGATGCCATGACCTTCCAATCAACCAGCTCACCTTTGTCCACATGTTTGTTTACACTTTCAAAAAAATCTAGTAAATTGATAGGGCAAGACTTCCCTTTGCAAAAACCATGTTTTCTACCCTCTTAAACTTTGTCCATCTGTGTGGTTTGTAATTTTGTTTTTAAGAATAGCTTCCTCCATTTTTCCTGGCCCCAACATCAGGATCGCCAGTCTATAGTTTTCCCAATCATCCTTGGAGCCTTTTATAAAAACTGGCATCACACTGGCCACCTTCCAGTCTTCTGGTACCATGGCTGTTTTAAATGATAGGTTACAAACAGGGGCGGATTGGCCTATCGGGGGATTGGGCTTCCCCCGGTGGGCCGGTCTAGCTGGTCACGTGGTCTCGACCGCGTGGCTCTTCCTCAGCGCCTCCCAGCCAGCCCCCGCTGGAGAAATAAAAATCGAGGCCGGCGGGGGCCGAAGAAATGAATATGGGAGCCTCCCAGCCAGCCCCTGCCGGGGACCGAATAAATTAAAATCGAGGCCGGCGGAGGCCGAAGAAAAGAAGATGGGCCTCTAGCCAGCCTCAAGCGGGGGCTGGCTGGGCGGCACCCATCTTCTTTTCTTCGGCCTCCGCCGGCCTCGATTTTAATTTATTCGGCCCCCGCCAGAGACCAATCTGGGGGGGCCGAAGAAATTAAAATCGAGGCCCCCGCTTCTTCGGCCCCCGCCGGAGACCAAGCCAGGGGGCCAAAGAAATTAAAATCGAGGCCGGCGGGGGCCGAAGAAGTGAACACCGGTGCAGTGCTGCTAACCGCTGCCGGAGACCAGCTGTTCAGCTGGAGGCCTTAAATCGGAAGGGTGCTTCTGTGTGTATGTGAGAAAGGAATGGTGCTTGTGTGTGTGTGTGTGTGTGTGTGTGTATATGAGAAAGGAATGAAATGGTGCTTGTGTGTGTGAGAAAGGAATGGAATGGTGCTTGTGTGTGTGTGTGTGTGTGTGTATGTGTGTGTTATGTATGTGAGAAAGGATTGGAATCTGCCAGTTTAAAAAAAAAAGAAATGTGGTAATACATATACCTCAACTTTTGTGCTGGTCGTGCAACTTTTGAAAAGTTGGATGAAAGATGAAATTACTCAATTTTAAGCATCCCTCTTCTGGAAAATAAAATTTAGCAAAGTGGGTAGAAACAAATACTAAAGCAAAAAAAAAATTAAAATATTTAAAATGTTAATCTCAGTAAAATCACAAATTTAAGATACTGATGCCAGGTGAGGTTTGGCTTTTTTTTTTTAAGCATAATTTAAGCATGAAGACTAAAATAGTTCCAATCTGAAACTGTTTTGCTGGGTTTTTTTAAAGCCTTTAGAAAATGTATATTTTTAAATGACTAAGAATGGAATCTTCCCATTTAAAAGGGAAGTTGACTAAGGATGTCTTTCGGTTCCATATCTCCCACATGAATAATCATATGACTGATAGTTTGAAGAAAGACACTTGCTTTATTGACTGAAAGCGTAAAACCAGAGAAGCTGTAGGGTGTGGGTGGCTGTCCCTTGGGAGGACAGAACCTGAAGGAAGGGTGTCATTTCGCCTTCTGATAGGAATGTGGTTTTCTTATTTAATGGTTGGGATCATCACTTTCACTTTTAGTAAAAGTGAAAAATGCTGCAAGTCTGAAAGCAAGATGCTTCTGTGAGAGTGTAATGTGAATGTGAGACAGGGAGGGTGCTTCTGTATGTGTGTGGTGTATATGTGGTCAGGGAGGGTGCTTGTGTGTGTCAATGTATGTATGCAAGAGAGATGGAGCATGTTTTTGGCTGGCTTGTGGCTGTGAGAGAGGGCATGTGTGTGATTGAGCCTGTTTGTAAGTGAGATAGATGTGTGTGATTGAGAGCTTGTGTGTAAGTGAAATAGAGAGAGCATGTGTGTGATTGAAATCCTTTGTGTAAGAGGGAGCAAGAGCATTGTGTGATTGAGAGAGACTGGCCAGAGAGGTGACATGTGTATGTGTGAGACTGATCAGGAAGATGACTGGTATGTGTGTGCTTGTATGTGTGTGTGTGTGTGTGTGTGTGTTTGAGAGAGAGACTGGTTGGAGAGATGATTTTCTGGAGGCTGCTCTGAAGCCAGGGCCTCGCCTGAGCAACTGTCCGGATCCTGCTCCACGGCCTGGGAGGCCTTCGGTCTTGTTTGGGGCCTACTCGAGGCCTGCTCCACTGCAGCCTGGATGCTCTGGTGTGGACCACGCCCTTCTCCTAAGGGGCGGGCCCGCGGCTCCTCTCCACTGTTATGGAGCCAGCGAGGGGCGGACCATCTGGATTCCTCCCAGGGAGTTGCCTGCTTCTGGGCTATAAAAGCCTTGCTCCAGCACTCATGCTTGGCCTTGCATTGGAGTTACACCTCACTGGATATCTCCTCTTCCAGCTCTCCATCAGGCCTCCATATTTGCTTCATATTGGTGTCTGTGTCTTGCACGCCCTGATGTTTCATGATGTTCCTTGGTGTTTGTCCCTGATCCTGATGTTTTAACTTGCTTCAGACTGCCAGGAGTGCAGTAACCTGCTTCAGACTGCCAGGAGTACAGTACTTACCCTGGACTGCTTTGTGCAGCATAATTCCTTTCCTGCACTGGCACCGCTCCCGTGGATGTGGGACAGGGTGGTCCATGACCAGACCAGTCATACTGGCTATGTAGGGCGCCCTGAGGGACAGTGCCAAAGTCTGAACCTCCCTGCTTGTTTCAGAGTCTACGTCTACAGTGTCTTGCTTCAGAGTCTACGTCTACAGTCTGTGGTTCCCGAACCTTCGTTGTCTGTTTCAGAACCTTCATCTGCCCACGCCCTGAGTCTGGCCTGCTGCCTCTTGCCATCCCAGTGGCAGGTCCGAAAGGGCCGGGAATGGTCGGAAGACTGTTAATCACCAACACTCCACATGTTGGTTCCAGAGGCATGCAGGTCCAGCTGGGGGTTAGGTCCACGCTACACCTACCCTTGGTGAGAAATCGTGCCAGGGGCCCAAGGGCACACTCTCTCTAATGGGGACCGCTCTCCCAGCGCTCCCCTGGTAACATTTATCATGGGTTACAAAAAGTGTTTCAGTATCAAGAATCCTCAGAAGGAAGGACTGCACTAAACACAGTTAAACTACAGTATATACAGATACAAACATGTACCCACTGCTGGGGACAGAACAGTATCCATTCCTCCTGCAAGTTTTTAACCTTGTGAATTGCTCCTTTTAGTTTTCTTTTTCCTAATAAATTCTCATGTTGTTATAATCTCCCTTTTTATTGTTAAATGCTACTGCAGTAGTTTTCTTTAGTATTTGCCCTCCAGTGATTATGTCAAATTTTATTACATTATCACTGTTACCAAGCAGATCTACCACCTTTTTCTCTTACACCAGGTTCTGCATTCCACTGAGAACAATATTTAATATAGTTTCCCCTCTTGTTGGTTCCATGACTAACTGCTGCATGAAACAGTCCTTTATAGCATTTAGGACTTTACCTCCCTTGCATTCCTGATGTGATATTTAACCAATCAGATAATTGAAGTCTTCCATTATTATTGTGTTGCTCATTTTATTAGTGAGTCTAATTTCTGTGACCGTATTACAGTCTATTTCTTCATCCTGGCCAGGTGGGCAATATTGTATCCCCACTACTATATTTTTCTCTTTTACCCTTGGAATTTCTATCCATATTGGATTCAAGAGGGCAGCTTCCTGCAAGGCTTTTATCCTGCTTGATGCTATGCCATCCTTAACATATAGTGCCAGCCCTCCATCAATTTTATCTTCCCTGTCATGTTGATATAATTTGTACTCTGTTATCACAGTGTCCCATTGCTGATCCTCCTTCCACCAAGTTTCTGATATGCCTATTATGTCTAGATCTTCTTTTAGCTCAATACATTCTACTCTTCATTCTTATTTTTCAGACTTCTGACATTTGCATACAGATATTTTAAAGTAGGCTTATTTGTATTTCTATTTTTATATGTACCTTCCACCTGCTTATTATCAGATGATGCAGGCAATTTGAAGTCATTTTTATCTGCATGCTCTCTGCTCTGTCTTTACATTTTTGGAGTAATTTTTATCTGGGCACTCTGTATTTGAATACATCGGGGATTTTTCAGCTTTTACTACCACCTTTTTATCTGGACTTTCTAACTTTCTTGGTTTGCCAGTGTCCTTTAAAGATATCTTTCTCCAAACCAGGTGTTGCTGAATAACTGTTGTCTTTCCTCCATGGTCTAGTTTAAAAGGTGGAGCCCATCCCATCAGAATAGGCTCCCCCTTAACCAGAAGATTCCCTGGATACTAACAAATTAAAAAACCTCTTCCCGAGGATCACGTGATGTGGTGGGCCTGACAAGCTGCTGCTGTCGGAGCTTCGGCTGCCGCCCCTGCCAAATACTAATTGTTTTTGAGCTTACTCGGCAAGTTTTATCCGCGAAGCCTCTAGAATCTATTGGGAACCTCTCCACTGATCGATTTTTTCCAAAAGGGGGTCTCCACATGGCGGCTAGATCCGTGCGAAAGGAAAAACCTCTTCCTTGCACCATCGCCTCATCCACTCAATGAGACTCTGAAGCTTAGTCTGCCTCTGGGGTCCTGTGCGTGGAGCGGGGAGCATCTATGGGATTTCAATTTCCTACCTAAGAACCTACCTATCTGGATGTTCTGGATTTCTGGAGGTTCTGGATTTAAATTTCCTACCCAAGAGCTTAAATTTTGCCTCTAGAACCTCCATACTGTACCTTCCTATGTAATTGCTACCCACATGTGCCATGACAGCTGGTTTCTCCCCAACGTTCTCTAAATCTTATCCAAATGGTGCATGAGGTCTGCCACCTTTGCACCAGGCAGGCAAGTTACCAAGCAATTCTTATTCCCATCAGCCACTCAGCTATTTACTTGCCTAATGATCAAATCCTCCACTATAATGGCCATCCTAACTCCTTCTTTATGGGCACAGACTCCTGGAGACATATTCTTGGTATGAGTGGATAACGTGTCACCTGGAGGGAAGGTCCTAGTTACAGGATCACTTTTTCCAGACTAAGGTGATGCTCTCCTGCCAGGTGTCCTTGCTCCTCCAAAGCAGCAGAAGGGCTGATTGACCAGAGTTGAGACCTCTCTACTATGTCCTTGAAGATCTCCTCTATATACCACTCTGTCTCTCTTAGCTTCTCCAGGTCTGCGACTCTGGCCTCCAGAGATTGGACTCATTCTCTGAGAGCCAGGAGCTCTTTGCACCAAGTGCACACATACAACCTTTCACAACAGGTATATATATATAATCATACATGTGGCACTCGAGGCAAAAGACTGGATAACTCCCATCTCGCTGCTGCATTTCTGTCTGCATCTTAATTTGTGGAGTTGCTGAAGTCTTGAAAACTGTAAGGGTTGTTAAATGTGATTAGGGTTTTTAAATGTATTTATTAGGTGTCTTTTACATTTGATAACTAGGTGACTAATGTTAGTGAATGACCAGCAACCGGACTAAAATTAGTTAATCATTAAAATCAGAGTTAATTGAATGCTATTCTGCATCACTAATTCACTGTTATTTTGAAGAATTTCCTGCTAGTGGGGGTAATTATAGATCAAGAAATGTGACCGAGGCGGGTGAGAATCAAACCAGTGAATAGTTGTCCAGGAACCGGTACTCTCACCTTCTCTGATCAAGTAAGGTATTCACAGGGATATCCGTGTTAGTATGATGTAGCAAAAAGTGACCGGAGTCGGGTGACACCTCATAGACTAACTAATGTATTGAAGCATGAGCTTTTGAGGACACTGTCCTGGAAAGAAGGTTCTGCTGGTGGTAAGTTGGATTTGCTAGGAAAAGGCACTTAAATCTTGAGGGAAAAAAATCTTGGAGGATTCAACTGATCCGCTGTCCGCATTCCTTCGGGCTGAAATACCACTTCAGCTTTTTTTCCCATTATAAGCCATTTCATTTTTAGTTTTGTTATCAGTTACTATGCTGACATTTCACTGCGGATTTTAATATAATCATGCTTTTATAGTTTACCCTTTTAGTTTTATGTAGGCCTTGTAAGTATTCTGGGCACATCTACGTTTGGCTGGGAGTTCCAGCTGCAGTAATGCATACGGAGCCCGTAGTGTTATATTCCAGGAAGAGCCCTGGGTGAGTGACGCGTTCTAGGGATGCTGGAGGCAATGAAATTGTCCTTGTGCTGGGAAACCTGGACGAGGAGGGCAGTTTTCAAAAGCCATTTATCTGGGTTAAAGACTGGCATGCCTGGGTAAAACGGGCCCGACTTAAATTTGCCCAACCTTAACCTGACTAAAAGTATCCTTGGGGGGGGGGGGGGGGGGGGGGCTGGGAGCGTGTTTTAGGTCGGGGGAAGGTGGATGAAAAATAAACGCGTGTGGACGGCATTTTCAAACCTGCGCATGTTGCTTTTCATGGAAAATCTAGCTGCAGGAAAAAGCATCCGCAAATGTCTGAGGGTGTTTTACACCGCCGGCAGCAGCTTTCAGAGCAAAGGCACGTCTGCACTTTCCCTTTGCAAGCTTGTACAAAGGGCCATGGTGGTAAAGAGTGCCCATGGGCTTTGCAATGATGGGGGGGGTGCAATTTGAAATTGGCCTCAACCCCTAAAACGGGTTATACTAAACGAACACACCCAGACTTCCCTTTCTGAAAATCGCCTTTCTCGGTCCAGCTAAAAAGTTTCCCACAGGCTTCCATGGTGTGCAGGCCTTTAAGCCAGACAGCAAGAAAGCGTTTTCAGAGGAGGGGAGGCTGCCAAGGATAGGGAAGGAAAATAGCACAGGTATAATACTCGGGGACTTTTGCTTTCAGTTTTCATTTTATTTTATCTGAGAATTTTTCAGTGTTTATCATAAAAAAATAAACAGGAGAAAAATCAGTGGGGAAAATTGACTCGTGTTTTTTTCCCCCGGTTTTTTTGTTCTTTACATTAACCGCTGATAAAACGAAGGTCCCTAATAATGCCCTATCTTCCCCTGCTTGGTCCCCTGCATTTTTTTTTTTTTTTTTTGCGTTTGTACTCTGTGCTGAAATCCAAAGAGGAAACTACTTTTCATATAATCCATGTAGTTGCAAAATGTGGGTGGGTGGGTGATGGCTATTATAGCGCACGCCCTTTATGCTGATTTTCAAAGAGAAAATGCCCGGGTAGTTTACCTGTTTTAGGTGTAACATCTAGGAAGTTTCTCTTTGAAATTTAGTGTGAAGGGCCCGCGCACGTTGCAAGCAGGTGGAATATTTGGACCATGTCCCCTAATTCTTTATCGACCCGAGCTCCAGCAGCTGTCCTGCCCTGACCAACTGCATGAACCTCCGGGTGCCACGCTCTGTGGCCTGCCTCGCCCCTGAATTATCTGCCTCTGATCCTGGGGAAAGCACTCTTGTCTAGCAAGAGAAACCCCTCCCCCTTCGAGTCCAGAACGTCACAGTCTTCCTTTCTCTTGTTTTCTTTCTCCAGATGGACCCATCTGCGTCTGTTGGGCACCGGTTTACCAGACGAGAGGTACGAGCTCCTTCTGTTTTATTTCTGACAGCAAAAATTGAGACTATATAACTCTGAAACCCCGCCGCCCCATGTGTGGGGGGGAGCAAGGATATGCAGTGATAGCCCCAATTTGCTCCTATGAGTGGGAGTGAGGGGAGGGCGTGCAGTAACAGGGTCCGCCCCCTCACCTTCCCCATGTGGGATGGAGGGGAAGGTGCACACGGTCAGGCTTCCTGTGTGTTGGAGCTGGAGGAGGATACACAGTGACCAGAGGAGGGCAGAGGGAGAAGAGGGTGTGCGGTGAAAGGCCCCCTCCTCCCCTTCCCCCATGTATGCAAATGAGAGGAGGGGGCACATTGAGCAGAGGCCCCGGTTTCTGGTCCAAGCAGCATTTGTTCTACAAAGCAGTTGAATCCCACAAGGGGCTTCCTTAATCTGCCTCTGAGCACGGTTCCAGGTGTAAAAAGGTGTAACAATCAATCAAATGGACTAAAGTCATTAACTTAGGCAGGGCTGGAGCAAGGGTATTAGGTGCCCTAGGCAAAACTTATAGCCTGGCGCCACCGCTCCCTGAACTTCCCACACACAATTAAAAATGATGCATTTATAATAAAAGATTTTACATGAAAAAGGATATTGAGATAAAAATATCACTTACAACATGCATATTATATTTACATGCACTACTGTGGTGCCAAGCAGAAAACCCTGCAAAAAAGACACTTGGAACCTATCTGGACTTAGGTCTATTGTAAAACATATTGGGTGTGGTCTTGACCCTCAGAAAACCATGAGTGAACTGAATTACAATTACAGTATAGTAAATTGCCCAAATAGCACCAATTACCAGCACTCGAACATGTTAAATTTGCTGCCCGTGGAGCCCCGCAGGCGGCTTCACTCACCAGATGCTGCCAGAACCTGCGAACTGCAGGCAGCTTCGGCGCGACTGTGTGCCTGCTTCCCCACGGCTCTGTTGCCGCAAGCCCCTGAATTAAACGCAGCTCAGGTGCCCCCAACGCTGACGAGCCTCGCGGCATAGGGCGCCACCAACTTCCACTCCTGCAACTGATCTCCTAGGTACGCGCACGCGCCTCTTATCAGGATTTAATGGCCCCTCGGCAGGAAAAGCCCCATGGCCCTCCTCGGACATCATCATCCAGGGACTATATAAGGATGGTCCCTGCCTTGAACCAGTGTCTTGGCAAAAGGGTTATTCCTTCTGGAACAGTGGTTTGCCATTCCTGAGTTCCTGCCTTCCGTGTTCCTCACTTTCCTCCTTCCTTCCTTTGGACTGATCTTGGCTTGACTTCAGACTGGACATCGACGTTTGCTTCTCACCGCCTGCCTGGACCTTTGCCTGGACCTTGACCACGAGTTTCACTGCCTGCCTCGACTTTGCCTGGACCTTGACCACGAGCTTCGCCGCCTGCCTCGACCTTTGCCTGGATCTTGACCTCGGCCTTCACTGCCTGTCTCTGACCCTTCGGTGTGCAGCCTACTTAGCTTCTGCCACCTGAACTTCCATCTCTGCAGAGGCCCCACCTAAGTCCAGCTGGCCCCGGCACCTGAGGGCACAACCTAAGGGGAATGTGGGCTGGTAGTGGTGAAGCTCCAGCTGGACCTCTGCTTTCCACCAGCCTCGCCTACCGACGGTGGGGACCTGTGAGGCTCCTCCCCACAGGTAGCATCAACTCCCCCTCGGTCCAAGGGTCCACCCAACATAACAAATTGTCAATGCCATGGACCCGGCAGAGACCTCCATCCTGCACGCCATTCCAGGCCTGGCCCAGAAAATTCAGAACAGCATCGGATTCTCGAAGCTCTAACATTCACTATGGAGCACCTCAGTGCCCACCTAGACTCCTCTGTTTCAGTGGACATGCCGACTCCATCTACACCAGTGCCTATCGTTCCTGCACCTCCCATGCACTCCATTATACTGCTTCCAGCTCCTCCCCGCTATTCCGGGGAGCTTCAACTCTGTCGAGGGTTCCTCAACCAGTGCAACATGCACTTTTGCCTCCAAGCAGCGTTGTTTCCAGATGATGCCACTTAAACGACTACATTCTTTCCCTGATGGATGGCAAAGCCCTCGTCTGGGCCTCCCTTTTGAGGGAGTGTTTGAACCCCATCCTTCGGGACGTCACGCCGCCAGGCCACTTCCGGCTCTGAGCTCCTCCATCTCTGTCAGGGCAGTCATTCTCTCTCCGACTACACTATTGAATTCCAGGGGGAGGGGATGTTTACATTAGTTTTAATCATTGGGTGTTATTTGATGCATGAGTTTATAAATATTTTTTGGTGAGTTTTTAATTATTGGATGTTAATCTGTTTCTCAGCTGTTTTTAAATATTTATTCTTTTTATTACTATGGTTTTGCTATTATTGCTATTTCTTATATCTTGGTTTTATTGTTTGATATTTTATGAGGAATGGTAATGTTTCTGTTCTTCCATTGTTGCACTGCATAAAGAACCTGGCTTGTTGTGGTTTCCAGTTCAGTTTTTGTCTGCACATTTCTATTTATACTTTATGGTCTCTTTATTCTGTATTTGGCGAGAGTCTGTCTATGTCCTGCACGTGTGACCAAGGTGAGGTATTCTGCTGTCGTGCAATTTCTGTGTAGGGATCTATAGCAGCTTGGCCTTTTCTGTCTTCCTAATAAAGGGTGTATTGATGCTTTTAAAAGGGCCTGGTGTATATTTGCAGTGCTCCCTTTTCATAGGTATGGCTGCTGTTTTGGCATGGGAGGATTACTATATTGTATTTTGTAATTCAGTTTGCTCAAAGCTTTCGTGCACCAAGTCCCCACTCAACATGCATTACAATAGGTCTAATTCCATATGAGTTCCAAGTGTGGTCTTCGCAGGGTTTTCTGTTTGGCCCCCCCAGCTGTGCCTGTAAATATACATGTTGTACGTGATATTTTTACCTTAGAAAAGTATACTTTGAATGTCCTTTTTTATGTAAAATCTGTTATTATAAATGCATAATTTTTAATTGCACATGGGCTGGGCTGGGGTGTGAGGTGGTCGGGGCTGGGGGGAAGGGTTGAGGGGTGCAAAGCTGTAAGGTTTGCCTAGGGCCCTGTTGGGCAATTGATGAATATCAGAACCTGTCATTACTGGGTTAAGTTCTGCAACTTCTGTTGATGTTTCATATTACATATAGCCAGACCTTGGCTGACCCATGCATGCCTATTCACATAGGTACACAGAATGCCGAACTAGTAAAGGAAAATTGGTTCTTTCCTGCTAATTTTCGTTCCTGTAGTACCACGGATCATTCCAGACTCCTGGGTTTATGCATCCATGCCAATAGTTGGAGACAGAGAACGTTCAACTGACACTTCTTGATAAGCACTGGTGCCACCTGCAGTTCTGAAAGCTAGAAGAGAGAGCCCTAAAAACAAAAAGCAGCTGCCCTGAGCTGAAAAGCCACCTAGGCGGCCTCGTGAAGGGAGGGATCTGGACCACCAGATTTGCATCTCACGGATGGGAGCCGGAGCGAGCGTACAAAAAGATCACCGACCTCCAGTTCATTCACCTTAACCAAACAGGGAAGGATCCACCAGGGAACCCGACCCCTGGGAGAAATGCTCCTGAGCAAAAGAAACAGAAAAAAGACCGAAAAAAATCACCAGAAACTGCAGGTGAATGCACCAGCCACCATCTGCTGGAGACAAAGAAATACTGAGGAACTGCAGGTGGCACCAGTTCTTATCAAGCAGTGTCAGTTAAATTTTCTCTGTCTCCAACTGCTGGCATGGATGCGTAAGCCCAGGAGTCTGGAATGATCCAGGTACGTACAGGGAACGATTCTTCTAATATGTATGGAAGATTGTGTTTTTCTGAAAGTTACTGTATCCCAGGCTTGTTTGTTATCCTTTATTCCCACACATCTAAGTTGACTATCATGGCCACCACTTTAGTTTATTCTGAATATCTTGTAAAATCTAAATTTAAAACATTCAATTTATGAGTGTCTGTGGATTAACTGAGTCTGACTGTACTAAAGTAAAGTCTTAGCAGTTTAGTTTTACCCCAGGAATCAAGTGATTTAGAGAACAGGCGGATGTTCACGGGTGATTGGTTTCTCTTAAGCCATATCTGCTGCCTAATTGTGCTCAGATAAAGGGAGCGCTCTCTGCATTCAGAGTGGACGCAAGTGTTAATTGCCCTCCGCATGGCGAATGTTCAAAACCGTTTACATGGGTAAGAAAGTGTTTTATCTGTATTAATCGGCATTTGAAAACCCGTCCTCCCTCAAAGCAGGTAAAAAGGCATGCATTGTTCTACACTGGGCTTACTTTTAGTCGCCTTGAGATCAGACGTTCCTGGGGGAGGGAAATAATGCACATAGGATTTGCATTTTCAACTGTACGTGTGTTGTTTTCCGTAAAATAAGCACCTGCACAGGAAGCAGGGGCACATGGTCCACGGATACCTTGTACCTGTTGAAAATTTCAAAACGAAAAGTGCATCCTTTTTGGTTTGAAAACCCGTGCAAAAATCAGCAGATTAAAAGCGCCTGCAGACTTGGTCCCATTGCAAAAATTGCCTCCCATAGTAAATTGGTCAGAAGCAGAGAAAGTCTTTTAATTTGGCAACAGCGGCATCAAATTTTCTTTACAAGAAGCCACAGCTCTGTTTGCTATACATCTGTCCAGTTACATATTAAAAACAGTTGTGACTGGACAGAGCACGGGCCAAGATGGTGACTCCTGAGTACTTTCACCTTGTGCTGCATTTTACCACCTCCTTCCTGAGACAGCCAAGAGCGGAGAAGCCTTTGGTTCTCCAGTATCACAAACTCCTTGGGCTTGCATAGAAACACACAGAATATGACAGGAGATAAGTATCTTAAGGCCCATCTACTCTGTCCAGTTTGCTGCTTTTGGCAATGCCAGAGACCATAGTTGATGAATCTCCTGCAATGCCCACCTGCACATGGGCCTTCGGGGCTGAGAGAAGAAGGCCCCAGCTCTCTTTCACTTCCCTGCAGTCCCAAAATGGCTGCCAATCCCACTTCTGAACTTCGGAGCCTGATGGATAGAGGCTGCCTGGCTGAGCCCACGATTACTGACCCCCACCTCCCTTGAAGACTCCAGGTCGCTGCCACACAGCTCTCCTCAGGCCCTGCTACAGTTGCAGCACAGTTTTGAAGCTCCTTCCAATAGTGGCTTTTGCAGGCCGCACGTAGTGCAGAACGCCATTTTCTTCCTGGCTCCACCATTAGTCTCTGTTGCCAATGATTCCAACAAAGGCACTGCCGTGGTTTTAAAACAAAGTATTTATGCGACTCACCCGGGAATTGTCGCTCTGAGGCAGCTTGAACACTCCCAGTCTCCCAGTATGCTGCTGCTTTGTTCTCACAGATCTTTTTTTTTTGTTTACTTTATTCACCATAGTTGAGTACAGGAAAGGCTTTAGGGGAGGAAGAATAAACAAAGGGGGGCGGGCAACCCCTGGAAGTCTCCTGGCCAGGATCTGGTCAACTGAGGGAGGGAGCTCAAGAATTTCACCTCAGGAGCTGCCACTGCTTTTTTTTTTTTTTTTTTAATTTCTAATCCTATCTGCAGACCTTGCTCAACTGAGGGAGTGAGAGCTAGTCTTTCACCTCAAGAGATGTTCCCAAATTTTCCTGTTCAGCCTACCAGGTCTCAGTCCACAGCACGGGATGCTCACCTACCATCTGCTAGAGACAGAGAATACTGGCAGGGTGCAGTCAACATGGATGCATATAAAGGGGGTGATGTCAGCGAATTTGTTGATTTCTGTCTCCATCTGCTGGGCGGTGTACATAACCAATTCGCCTGGACTGGTCTGACTGGATGAAGAGGAAATATCAATTTCTAAATCTTTTCAAAGTCTTCAACCTAACAATATCTGCCAGAAATTGATCCTGGCCTTTTCCCAGCTTTCTGGGACTTACTATGACAGGTCCCAGAATGCTTTGTGATGTAAGTAAACTGCTAGTTTAGAATCCTCGAGTTAGGAAACTATCCCAAGAAGAATTTCATTAGCTTTTCTGTATTTTGTAGGAGAAATGCTTTTATTGTTTGTTTATACGATTTTTCAATTAAAAGCGGTATACAAAACCTTTTAATAAATAGCTCATGCAGGGTCAGCGACCTGCAGTGACAGAAATGTTTTTGGGGTTTTTTTTCTCTGCAGGCCAGGTACAGGCGGAAACCCACATCACAAGCTGCCCCGCAGAACCCTAGCAAAAACTTGAGTCCTGCTCGGGAGGTCTCGCCTTCCGTACAGGTGAGGAGGGAGGGGGGGGGGGCGGGGGAGAGGAATCTACTGATTGCGATGATAACCAGACGGATCTTGGGATTTTATTCATGTCATAGCTGAGTTCTCATGCGCCGGGAGAGGTGGCAGCGGCAGGGGCTGTATTAGTTGTGACTTCCTGTTCTCCTCTCCACAGCGCAATCTCTTATATGAGGAAGTCCTCTACACCATCTTGCACAGCGCAGGCAAAACAGAAGTGGATCATGTTTCCAATGCAGATGAACTGTATCAGTATGTGCAAAAGGTGAGTATGCGGGGGGGGGGGGGGGGGTCCAGGGTCCAACCACAGGACAGGAAGAATGTCAAACAAGGTGGAGTTGACCATCGAGAAAAGCCGTTTCATAATCACTGGTACTCTGCACTGGTGATACAGGGCGCTGGGGGATGGTGCTGGGTGCAGTGATTTATATGCTTCTAATCTTCCAAGTCTGCTGGTCTTTGCATTGAGAGGAAGCAGGTACTGTAGCCTTAAATCCCAGATGTGTCCCAAAATAGGAGGGATTGACCCCAGACAATTAAGCCCCCCCCCCCGCCCCCAAGCTCCCTCTGTCCCACACTGAGGACTCCTGAGCGTCAGAGCTCCCTCTGTCCCACATGGCAAACTCCTCCTCCTCTGTATCTCAGAGTTGACTTTCATTCCCTCCACGAGTTGAGGCATATTTCAGACTGTTACTTTAAAGTGGAAGCACTGGTATATACTGGCTACAGTGGACAAGTGTTTGGGGCTAGGAGCTACGTGCGCTAGCATGAAAAGTCCAATACTCCAAACAGCACTTGACTATTCCATCATGGAAACCTGTGGTAAAATGTGCTCTGCCCTTCAGTGTCACCTGCACATGACTTGTATCCTTGCAACACAGCAATTACCAGCCTGGGGCTGCTCAACCTAACACCACTCCACTCTGTAAGCGTGAAGACCTCTTACATTTTCTCACTGCGGTCTCTTTTAATTCTTTTCTCAAATCAGGCCTTCAGCATGGAGCAGAACGAACACAACGCTATCCTGCAGCGGGTTAAAGAATTGGAGGTAAAGCCCATCGCCTCTTTAGGCACTCAGGTTTTCAAAGGCTATTTTGCAATGTGTTGGGGCTTGAGCTCGGATAAAAAAAAAGGAACACGTCTTTTTCCGGACCAGTAAAACGTCACATTTCTCTGTAGGCAGCACTAGGCTGGCTCCTACCCTTCCACGTAAATTTGTTTTTCAGATGGCACAGGGAAGAGCTAACAAGTGACTCGGGTTCCAGAGTTAAAATTAGGGGGCTTTTGTTTTGTGGGTTACACCTTTCTGGATGCACTTTGGTATTTGTAGTACAAAATGGAAGGCACAGGCCTACAAATGCATTGGGACGTAAACGGTGACGTGCTGCTTATTTCTTATAGGCGGATGTTTTCAAACAGCCCGCGTAGCATAAAGTTTCCATGTGCATTGTACATGCACCCTTTACTTGAGAGCGAATCTAAGCATATAAACTCGCCTTGGAAATACTCTAGCGATTGGCCGAGTACGCACACACGTTCACTCGCGTAATGTTGCGCTTCTTCTTCGGGGGCGGGGGGGCCATAACTTAAAGCCTATGCACTTGCATGCGGATGTTTATAAACAACAAAGTATGTGCGCAGGTGCCAACGCCACCCCCTGGAACATCTCTCCTCAGTGCGTGTAAAAGTACATGCGAAACTGGGCTATGCACTCACTTTTGGACACACTGAGCCCTGGTCAGTTTTAGATCAGCAATTTACATGCATAAAACTGGCTTTTATGCATGTAAATGGCTTTGAAAATTACTCCCATAAAGGAGTGAAATAGAAAGAGTATAAACACATGAATCAGTTCTTTACTCTTTCAAAAAATACAAGAATTAGAGAACATTCCATGAAGTTAGTAAGTAGCACATTTAAAATAAATCAGAGAAAAATAATTTTCCCTTAATCAGGGCCAGTGCAAGGTATTAGGCGCCCTAGGTGAACCTTCTGCCATATGCTCCCCCCCGGTCCAGGCCGCAGCTCCGGCCCCGACCTCATTCACTCAGATAGGCTCTCTTTCTTACACACACTTTGGTTCTTTGTCTCATTCACGCACGCACCCTTACACAGCTCCCTCTCTCTCTTGTGCACATACAATCCCTCTCTCACTCTCACACACACAGAAACAGAGGCACCACTCTTGGCCCACAGAGACTGTGCTTCTCTTGGCCGCAAGTAGGATGGGTGGTGCTTGCAGCCCCACATGGCTCTTCTTTGCCACCCCCAAATGGCTGGCGCCCTAGGCAACCACCTAGTTCGTCTATTGGGACGTGCCAGCCCTGCACTCGATGCACAATTAAGCTCTGGAACTCATTGCCAGAGGATGTAATTAAGGCAGTTAGTGTAGGTTTGGACAACTTCTTGGAGGAAAACTCCATAAGTCATTATTAACCAAGTAGACTTGGGGAAAGTCACTACTTATCCCTGGGCATTAGCAGCATGGAATCTATCTGTTATTTGGGATCCTGCCAGGTACTTGTGACCTGGATTGGCCACAGTTAGAAACAGACTGACACAGTATGGTAATTCTTATGTTCATTAATTCATACAAAGAATGGTGTGGCACCACACCGTAATCAGCACAAGATCTCCTTGTGGTCTTTTACAAATAGGAAGCATTTGCATGGAAACTGGTTCCAAAAATGGCTGTCGAGTTGCCAAGATGCCTCTCCTGTAGGTACAAAAATATAGAACCCAATGTCTATAACATGAAACTAAATACAGTAAATCAATACATGTTATATATAGATGAGGATTGAGTGTACCTTCATACGATGCGAACCTGCTAGGTTCTGCTATCGTGCCCCTGAGCCTTAAACTGGCTTCTAATCATTAGGTACCTCAATAAGATGGTTAAATTGTGTTATTGTCCACGGTATTGCGTTCTCTCGAACGCCACTTATCTCATGTTTGCACAGTCAGTCTCGAGCCGCCGACACCGGGGTGTTTCGGAGCAAGGCTCCTTCTTCAAGGGCTGTACTTTGTAGAGAGAGACTGCTAGAACACTGTGGAAATCTGCATAACATAAAGAACATACCATAACATTCATCCTTATATTATTGACTTTTTTGTGTCACTTAATTCAGTCACTGTGAATATGGAAAGATACATACTTGCAATCGCGGCAGTTTCGATATTGTGGACTTGACGTTAGCAGGGCTGTCAGTAATACTCCGCTATACAATGCATAAAGGAGACACCTTTTGAAACTCTGTTATTGTTAAAATCAATACTGCCTCATGAATTTATAAGAGGGACATTGTCGGCATGTCAGGACGCGTAGTACTTACTGTATTTTTGACGGCTGTTTCTGAGCGGTTCCTTTTACTAACGCGGGAAGCGGCTATGGTGCCGCCATATTTAAAGGGATTCCTCCGAATCAAAATCATGACGTTTGGGGGCATTCCTACTGACGTCAAAAACTGTGCTTACGTTGTTACTGTGGCTGAGTGTATTTCAAATCATTGTGAACCACTCTATTTTATCATTCAGCCCTTCTGGTTCCAAGGTGTTAAGGCGGTAAATCCATTCATTTTCCTTTCTGTTGAGGATATTAACGCGGTCCCCACCTCGCCACGAGGAACGTACATGCTCCAGTACTGACCATTTCAAATCACTAAATGTGTGTCCAGAATCTATGCAGTGCTGCACCATGGGAGCTTTGATGTCCTGATTATTAATTCGACATTTGTGCTCCGTCAGCCGCGTTAGTAAAAGGAACCGCTCAGAAACAGCCGTCAAAAATACAGTAAGTACTACGCGTCCTGACATGCCGACAATGTCCCTCTTATAAATTCATGAGGCAGTATTGATTTTAACAATAATAGAGAGGTGTCTGCAAGTCTGAAAAATCTTCTCTTAAAAAATTTAATTGAACTAAAGGTGGATGATTGAATGGTCCGGGCGGTCCTAAGCCTATGATGGCAGGGCACACCGGTCAAGCTTGCAGACACCTCTCTGAGACTATTAGTTTCTCTGTGCCATTACTGCTGACCACTCAAGTATATTTACTCTTTGCATCCCTTCTATATATATTGTCTGATAGCTGTTTGTTGTTTTCTTCTGATGTGGGTAGCCGCGCGTATCTTATAAAATCCAGGGTCGGCGCGCGCAAGGGGGTGCACATTTGTGCAACCTGCGCGCGCCGAGCCCAGCGTGCGCTGCCTGTTCCCTCCACCTCCCCTCACCTTCCCCTCCCTTCCCCTCCCTTCCCCTACCTAACCCACCCCCCTGGCCCTATCTAAACCCCCCCTACGTTTGTTGGCAGATTTACGCCTGTGGAAAGCAGGTGTAAATCTGCGCGCGCCAGCGGGCTGCTGGCGCGCCATCACCCGACCCAGGGGCTAGTCCGGAGGCCTCGACCACACCCCCGGGCCAGCGCCACGCCCCCCGGGCCCACCCCCGAAACGCCACGGCACTCGTGGCACGCCCCCGACACGCCCCTCCATGCAAGCCCCGGGACTTACGCGCATCCCGGGGCTTGCGTGCGCCGCTGAGCCTATGCAAAATAGGCTCGGTGCGTAGGGGGGGTTTGGGGTAGGTTTTCGGGGGGTACGCGCGTACCCCTTTGAAAATCTACCCCAGTTGTTGTAAGTAATATTTTTACCTCACAAGACTGTACTTTGTCCTTTTTCATGTACAATCTGCTAAAATAAATGCATAATTTTTAAATTATATGTGTGGGGAGAGTGTGACTGGTGGAGAAGGGAGGGGGCACCAGGCTGTTCGTCTAGGGTGCCTAAAACCCTTGCACTGACCCTGCTTATAAAAAGCTTCTGGTTAGTCCATATTCACCTGAATTTCAATTCATAAGCTCTGCTTAAACCAGTGGTACAGCAGTGTGCATGATGTCATTTGTCAGATTCTATGTGGCACAGAGTTGCCAACAGTTCCATCTCATAAAAGACAAGTCAGTCCAGTTCTGAATGTACCCCACTGCATGCAGGCACTTGTAATTCAGATTTCCTTAAAAAGAGTAGCACTTCAGCCTCATGCATGCAATAGAGTAAAACCAGGGCACTCCCTTAAGACACAGAGTGGTTGGCAACCCTAACCTGGTGACATCCAAGGCTGCAAGTATAATAACGAAACATGGTTCAGTTTGTCCAGTTCAGTTATTACCAGCCACTGAATTTCAGTAGCCTAAAAGTCTCTTGCAACCTGAGGGTTTTCTTGTAAAAACTGGAATAAAAATGTTCTTTCCACTGATTTAAATTCTAGCCTCCAATTCTTTGTCTGAAGACTACTGTGAAGCAAGCCAAAGGAATTCTGGGTAAAGATGTCAGTGGTGAGTAGACACATCACTTGCTGGTCTGATCCTCTTTTTGCATTTTTTTTTAATCCCAGCTGAGAGGTTCCTGTCCTCTTTCTGCTGACAGGTTACAGTGACCCCTACTGCCTACTAGGGCTAGAGTCCAAGGTGGAGGATCACGCCCAAGACAGCAGCCTGCAGCAGGAGAGTGCCTTTAACAAGCGGCGGCAGAAAGCCGTGGTTAGGAACACAATCCCAGAGGACCAGATGCATCGGACACACATACAGGCTCAAACTCTCAATCCGGTCTGGAATGAGACCTTCATATTGTACGTGCGTGGGAGAACCTCACCCCTTTGCTTTCTCTTCCATTTTCTCTCTCTAGTCTTGTCTCTTCATTTATTTCTCAGCAGTATCACTTTTCCTCTCTGTTAGTAAATATTACCTGTTTAATGAGACAATGTGTCTTAAACAGGAGGCATTGGGTATCTGTGGCATGTGGAGCATGAACTCTGTTTGGTTATACTTTGTGGATCTTTCTTGTCTTCCGCTTTTTTTGTAATGATATCTTTACAATAAAGTTTTAAAAATTAAAAAAAAAAATATATATATTACCCCTTTCCTTTCCTCTCTTTGCTCTTCTCCGTGGTTTACCTCTTCTCAGCTAGCTGCTTTCTCCCCATTCCTGCCCCTCTACTAGTTTTGTTTCCTTACCACTGTCAGTGTCTGTTACGTGACGGCCTCGGAAGGCCTTGCATTCTGTTACGTGACGGCCTCGGAAGGCCTTGCATTCTGTTACGTAGCGGGTGTTTTAATGTGCCCTTGGGCCTCAGCCCGACCCCAGACGGATCCAGGACCGAACCGAGGGTTGACGGCGTGTTCCAGCATGGCTGACGGGCTTACCCTCTGCCAGGCCTGCAAGCTCCCAAGGCCAACAACATGATGATGTTGGAAAGTGAATGGTCCTCCGACCATTCCGAGCCCTTTCAGACCTGCTGCTTGGATCGGCATGGAGCAGCAGGCCTGGCCTGAGGTCGAGGGCAGACGGGCCTTGACATGAAGACATGACACCAAGATCGATGCTACGGCATCGCAGACGAAGACATAACACCAAGGCTGATGCGGACGGCATCAGAGACGAGAGCTGGCACAAGACATGACACCAAGGTAGCTGAAGACATGACACCAAGGCTGATGCGAAGACATCACGGACCAATGGTCGATGCGACGGCATCCCGGACCAGGGTCAATGCGACGACATCAGGAGCAAGACGTTGACATGATACCAAGACTGATGCAACGGCATCCAGGACGAGCAAGGAACTTGACGAAGTCCAGACGAGACGAGAGCTGGGCGGAAGGACATTGGCACTGTCTCTCAGGGCGCCCTACACAGTCAACCTGCGGGACTGGTCGCGGACCACCCTGTCCCACTGCACGCCCTACACAGCCCGAGGAGGCTGGTCACGGACCACGTTGAGAATGGGACGAGTGCAGGGAAGAATCCAGCCAAGGCAGAACTTTGACGACGGAGCCATAAGTCATCCGGAGCTCCGCAAAGGCTGGCAGGACATGACGGCTCAGGAGCACAGGACACCAGTCCACCTGTAGGGTACTCCACGCTCGGGAAAGACGTCATCCGAGAGAGCACGGCCTGACAGATACCAGAAGGCTCAGGAGCGCTGAAGCAAACACCAAGAAGGGCAGGACATCAAGGAACTTGGGACATCAGGAAGCAGAAGATCAAGACAAGACACCAGGACACCTAGATGGGGACCTCAGGCATGAACATGACTTGACATGACGAGACGAGATGAAATGAAGAGGAGCTCCACGAAGAAGACCTCACGGAGCTCTGGCAGGCAGGAGCCTCCAGAGTGAAGCAACTCCGATGCAAGGAGAAGACTGAAGTGACGGAGCAGCCTTTATAGGGCTGGAGCAGGAAGTCCAATCAGAGGTGGGGCCAGCACACTTCCTGTGTCTGGCCCTTTAAATTCAGAAGAGAGACGCTCACCGGCGCCTAAGAGAAGGAAACAGGAACTTGTGCAGGACCGCAGACAGCGGCCTGTACCGACGTCAGACGCCAGAGACGCAGGGCTGGGCCTGGAGGCAGGCCCCAAAGACGGCAGCGGCTCCAGCCGCTGCAGGAAGCCCTGGGGGCAGCTCCAGCCGCCACTCGAGTCTGGGGATGCGGCCTCCATGCCACGAAGAGGAGGTGACATCGGCGGCGACTTCCACCCGCGAAGAGGATGCTGAAAGTCCACAGCATCAGCCGCGGTGAAGGCTGCTACCAGGGGCGGCCTCCAGGCCGCGGGAGGAACTTCAGTCCGCGGCTCCAGCTGCGCGGGAGGCCCGACTCCGGGCAAAAGGCATCATGAAGAAAAGTAAGTGCCTGCTCGCGGGGGTTAGCTCCGCGGGCAGGGTCCATGACAGTGTCTTTTCCCCTCAACCCACATCACACCTTTTCTCTCCTTCTTCCTTTCTCTTTCAGACTTTTTCTACTACACCCCCCTTCATCTACTTCAGGTTGGTGGCCAGAGTCTGGCATTATTTGCAGGTCCTGGGTTCTATGGCTTCTACCCTGGAATTAGTTCCATGGGCGTTTGCTCACATGCAACCACTTCAGCAAGCGCTTTTGTCCCATTGGAATCCATTGTCGGAGGAGGTTTATCTGTTTTTAACACTTCAGGGGTGCACCAGGTCCAGTCTCTCGTGGTGGCTGTCGCGCCCCATCTTGGAGAGAGGGGTGGAGCTGGAGATTCCGGATTGAGTGTTAGTGACCCGCAAAGGTTGGGGGCTGTTTGTCAGGGGCAGACAGCTCAGGATCGGTGGTCAGCAAAGGAAGTGACCTGGTCTATCAATCTCTTAGAAACGATAGCGGTTTGCAGGGCATTGGTTTTATTGTTCCTGCAAATTCGAGGACAGACAGTGAGAGTCTTTTCAGACAATGCGTACATCAATTGTCAGGATGGGACGAAGAGTCACTAGGTGTCTCAGGAGGCTCGGGCACTGTTTGTCTGGGTGGAGCAGTATCTGGTGGGGATGGCAGCATCCTATGTGACCGGAGTGTATTATGTCAGCCGGCAACAGTTGAATCCAGGGGAATAGGAATTATCCTCAGAAGCCATAGTCTTCATTCAGGCCAAGTGGGGCAGTTCTTGGTTGGATCAGATGGCATAGTGCATCAATGTGAAGGCGGACAGGTTCTCCAGTCGCAAGAGAGAGTTTGGTTCTGAGGGGGCCAATGCTTTTGTCTGACTTCTGCTGTATGTGTTCCCATCATGGCCTCTTGTAGGCAGAATTCTGAGGCGGATAGAGCGGTATCCAAGAAGGGTGGTTCTCGTTGCACCAGAGTGGCCGCTTCATCCATGGTTCACGGATCTGCTGCATCTGGTAGTGGACTGACCAATCCAATTTGGGCATCTGCAGGAGTTGTTTCATCAACGGCCCATATTTTCAGAACAAGCGGTTCACTTTTGTCTCACGGATTGGCTTTTGAAAGGAGACGCTTGCGCTTCAATGGGTACTCTGTAGCAGTGATTGCTATTTGACTTCAGGCTAGGAGACCTTCCACTCTCTGTCTTATATCCGGATGTGGAAGGTGTTTAAGCGTGGTGTCTGGATCAGGGTGCTGATATTCTGCAGGTGGAGGTTTCTCACATCTTGGCCCTTTTACAGGATGTTTGACCAAGGGGTTGGCTTGGAATTCGCTGTGAGTGCACGTGGCAGCTCTGGCATGTAAGTTTAAGAGTAGGCCTTTGGCTTTGCATCCAGACGTTACGACCTCTGGTCCATAAGTTGTGTCCTGCTTGGAACCTTATTTTGGTTCTATGAGTCCTGTGTGGCTCTCCCTTCAAGCCATTGTGTCAGTCATCACTGGGCTTCATTTACTGGATGTTCGATGAAATCTGTTGTGCTATCTTAAGGTCACTAACAGTTTTCAGCAATCTGAGCATCTCTTTGTCTTGTTTAGTGGGGCAAAGAAGGGTGGGTGAAAAGGCTTCTAAGGCGCCAGTTGCGCCTTGTCTAAAGGAAACTATCTGCAGCGTACATCTGTAAAGATTAGATGGGCATAAGCAGCGGAGTTTCAGCTGATATCTCTGCAAGAGATTTTTCATGTGACAATATGATCCACGCTTCATAAGCTTGCCAGACATTACCATTTGGATATTAGGGTGCCTGAGGAGGCAACCTTTGGTGAAGGTGTGTTGCGAGTTGGTCTTTCAGGTTCCCACCCAGTGTAGGGGAGCTTGGGTATATCCCATGTGTCTGGACTGATCTGAGGATTGAACAGGAAAGGAAAATTGGTTCATACCTGCTAATTTTCGTTCCTGGAATACCATAGATCAGTCCAGAGGCCCATCCTCTTTAATTGCGAAAACCCTGTAATAGTGCTGGTTGTACATAGTGCAGTTGTCAAGTTCTTTGTTGGGGGGTGAGGGCTTCAGTTAGGGAGTGCCAACCCTTAGTTCTTCTGCTTGTTCTACTGCTCGCCTTGTAAAGGGGGTGAGGTTATTTGTGGCGGGGTTCATCTTGGCTTGGGTAAAGGTCAATACTGAGGAACTGCAGTAGGCATTCTTGGTTTTGTAGTAGTGTCTGAAAAGTTTTTCTCTGCCCCCATCTGCTGGTAGGTATACAGTATCACACTATTTATGCAAACCCCACTTATCTGGGCAGATCTGTGGTATTCCAGGAACTAAAATTAGCAGGTAGGAAACAATTTTCCTTTCTTCAGCTGGGACACTTTATTGAAATAGTCCATGCCATAGCTTTCCAACACTTTCTATCCTCAAGATTAGTGGTCTTAATCCATCATCATTCTAGGCGATGCAAAGTCCTTTTACATTCTTGTTCAGAATACCAGGGTGCAGTACATCTGCCACCATTAAATCTTTTTGTCTCTATACTTTTAGAGTCTGCTAATTCCATCCCTTCTTCCAAAACTGAATACCCTAATACTGTACAAATTTTCAATTTCAGTCAAAAGCCTAAGAAGGAGATTATCCTCAGCTCCTAGCTCAGACCCTGCATTTGGATCTTAGCCATAAAGAGGCCAAGCATTTATTTATTTTTTTTTATAGTAGGCAACACTGTCATGTCCCCATGATCAGATCTTTCTCTCAAAAGAACTTAAGAATACAATAATATAACGTCACAAGAGTCAAAAGTACTGGGTCAACATAATTTATTGAAGATGAGATCACCTCTAGGATGGAATGAGGAAGCTATTATGCTACATTGCTGTAAAACAAAGTTAAGGGGGAGAAGGAGATATAAAGGCACATGGAAAGGACACTGGGATTATTGGTACCCATGTTCTCTTGAGTTTGGGAAGAGAAAGCTAGTTCCTTGATGTTCTTGGTTGACATCTTGGCTTTCGTCAACAGTGTCCTTCCTTGGAAGCAGGAAACCCTCAGAAGGCTCTCAGCTAATGATTGTTTTATCCTTCTCCTCATACAGGGAAGTTGAGGATCTTGCTAACGCCAGGTTTCACATGGACATGTGGTAAGTAAAATCAAGTTTGTTTTTAATACCCTAAATCTTAATGAGAAAGACCAGGATGGAATTGTGATATAACTGCTGGTTTCAGGCTCCTGTGATAGCAAAGCAGAATGTAATAACAGAACTGAATATGGGGATATTTCAGACAAGGCCAAGTGTCCATCATTAGTCCGAATACTGAGATCTTGACTTGCCCTACCTTGTGCGTGGATATTATATCATCTCTGTGTATCAAGCCATTTCTCAGTTACCTATGACGTCATCTCTCTGAATATGTCACTCCATCTAAGTATAAAAAGCTTCAAAGGATGAATGAAAATTATCAAAGCCATGTACAACACGGACAAATTGAGTGTCTGAAAGTGCCTTCCCACAACAGGGCTAAAAGTCCAGGCATTATTCTGCAAGCGGAGGTGTTCCCGGGGGCATATTTTGGTTTGGTGGAGGGAAGTAATCTGTGTAGATTGCATTTTCAACTCTCTGCATGTTGTTTTCCTTAAAAAAAAAAAAAAAAAAAAAAAAGACCCACACAAATAGCAGGAGCAAATGTCGGCAGGTGATTTGTATTTACGGCAGGTTTCGAAGCAAATTATGCATGCACTTTTACTTTAAAGACTGGTGCAAACTCAGAGTAAAAAGTACTTGTGGACTTTGCTCCAATGCGGACAATTTGAAAATTGCCCCCTCCCCCCCAGGCACAGTATCACCTTCTTCCATATATCATACTATTCCGCATGATATACAATATCACACTATCCCACGAGGTATAAAATATCACACTGCTCTATGAGGTATACAGTATCACACTATCACTCAGGGTATATATTATCACGCTGTCCCTTGGGGTATATAATATCATACTATCCCACAAGGTATACACTATCTCACTATCCCTTCGGGTGTACAGTATCACACTGTCCCATGTGGTATACAGTATAACACTATCCCTCGGGGCATACAATATCACACTGTCCCTCAGGGTATACAATATCATACTATCCCACAAGGTATACACTATCTCACTATCCCTTAGGGTATACAGTATCACACTGTCCTTTGGGGTACATAATATCACACTATCCTGTGAGGTATACAGTATCACACTATTTATGTATATGGGAAGGGTAATTTTCGGTAGCTCTGTGTAGGGCTAAAGTCTGCAGGTAACAAGTACCTTTAGACTTTAGCCTGAATTTTCAATGGGACAGGGGGTTTATGCATGTTAAGTCTGCTTTGAGGGTGTGTGAGTTGTGCTGGAGATGCATGGGGGGGAGGGGGAACCCATGCAAAAGTTACACCTTCTCGGGAGCAGGTGTAACTCATTGTGCATTCGTTCGAAAACCAAAAATGTGCGCGTAAATCCCCATCCTTCCCCCAACTCCACCCCCTGGAAGCACCATTTCAGTGCGCGCGTAAAAGTGTGTATAAAATCGCGTTCTTCATGCACTTTTATGCGCAAACCCACCGGGGCTATTTTCCAAGAGCCACTGATGCGCATAAAACTGGACTTTATGGGCGTACGTGCCCTTGTAAATTATCAAAACGACCCCCTTAGCACATGTGCCCTCTTCTTGCCAGGTAATCCTGGCATAGCAGCGGTTGTCTGCTGTGGTTATGAGTTACAACTGAAGCACCTCCCTTCCCCTGAGACTTTCACAGGCCTCTCGAATTACGTTTGGGCCCTAAGAGAGTTGCGATTCATTTATATGGTTCTGGCACTGAGGCCATTCCCTCTACTCTGAACCCCACATTCCCAGGGGATCCAGTGTGAGAAAGAAAGTGACTAACACTCCCCCCCCCCCCCTTTACTCACATCACAGGGACTCGGACGATACAGAATCAGTTCGTCAAAAACTCGGAGAGATAACGGACCTCCACAGCCTGAAAAGGTCAGTGCCCATGTGCTGTGACAGTGAATTGACCTTACGAGTCTCCTCCATTTAGGGGTCCGCCCCCTAAGGGAAATCTGGGGCCCCTCACCCAACTGTATGGGAATGAGCATGAACAAATGTGAAAACCCATAGACAGTTACAAAAATGTGTCACATGCACGCATAAAACCATGAAGAACAGATTTGTAAACCAATGTAGGAGGATTTCCCCCAGCATCTCCTCAGCAGGTAGTGTCTCCAAAAGGGTTTGTATTGCACGTACCGTGAGAGGTGTGAGCCTCACTCTTAAGCCAAGGCAGGCGGGGTATAATTTCAGTCTCTCAGATTCTCCTCAGGGGGTCAGGACAGAGTCACTCTTTTTCTGCTTTTTGTAATCGCACTGCACATTATAATAAGTATCCCCTAAGGCTCCGACCTTCTGTAGCTGTTGTAGATTCTCTTTTTCGCTGACGTTATTTACTGCATCCAGGACTGGAGATTGTTGGGTCCTGTCATACCTGGCACTTATTTGTTAATATAATGCATTGGCTTTCTCTCTTTTATTATCCACTTTAAATAGGATTATTAAAGATGCGAGAAAAGACAAAGGACAAGATGATTTTCTGGGTAATGTTGTGGTCCGAGTGCAGGTGAGTGTGATGAAGTTATAGGGAAAGATTGTGTACCCTGTGGCTCTGTGAAGGTGTCCATGCCTGCAGCTGTATGCCTCAATACTAGCTGATTACAAAAGACTCAGCTGCTACCTATAGATGTGCTGTGTTGGGGGACCTGTCAAATGCTGCACAGGTAGGCATGGAGCATGCTGCATGGGGACGCATGCAGCAGTGCAACCTGTGCTGCATGGGGAAGCACGTGGCAGTGGGACCTGTACTGCACAGGGAGGCGGGCAGTGGTGGAAAATGTGCTGCATGGGGAAGTGTGCAGCAGTGGGAGCTGTACTGCATGGGGAGGTGTGCCGCGGTGGGAGCTGTGCTCCAGGGAGAGGCATGCAGCAGTGGGAATTGTAGGCGTACAGCCTTGGGAGTTGTGCTGCATGGGGAGGTGTGCAGTGGTGAGAGCTGTGCTGCATGGGGAGGCTTGCAGTGGTGGGAGCTGTGCTGCATGGGGAGGCATGCAGCAGTGGGAGTTGTGGGCGTACAGTATTTGGGAGTTGTGCTGCATGGGGAGGTGTGCAGTGGTGAGAGCTCTGCTGCATGGGGAGGCATGCAGTGATGGGTATTGTAGGTATGCAGCAGTGAGAGCTGTGCTGCACAGGGAGGCGGGCAGTGGTGGAAAATGTGCTGCATGGGGAGGTGTGCAGTGGTGGGAGCTGTACTGCATGGGGAGGCTTGCAGCGGTGGGAGCTCTGCTGCATCGGGAGGCATGCAGTGATGGGTATTGTAGGTATGCAGCAGTGAGAACTGTGCTGCACAGGGAGGCTTGCAGTGGTGGGAGCTGTGCTGCACGGGGAGGCTTGCAGCGGTGGGCTCTGCTGCATGGGGAGGCATGCAGTGATGGGTATTGTAGGTATGCAGCAGTGAGAACTGTGCTGCACAGGGAGGCTTGCAGTGGTGGGAGCTGTGCTGCATGGGGAGGCATGCAGCGGTGGGTATTGTAGGTATGCAGCAGTGAGAGCTGTGCTGCACAGGGAGGCTTGCAGTGGTGGGAGATGTGCTGCACAGGGAGGCCTGCTACATAGCTCACCAGGTCATAGAGGATAAGTGGCACAGGAAGAAGATGCTCCAATATAAGAAATACATCTTCTCTGAGAGAGTTGTGGACACCTGGAATTGCCACCAGCAGAAGTAACAACCCAGAACAGTGACAGAATTCAAGTACTGGATATGACAGATACAGGGTATGATGGTGGTCATAAGGGCAAGCAAGAGAGGACAGCAGCACATGACATAAGAGTTGTCATGCCGAGAGAGGCCGTTGGCCCATTGAGCATCGGGGACTAGCCCTGAGTGGGGTCAGCAGTGATACAGTAGGTAGGGGTAATGGGCTCTAAGGTCTTCACCTGCTCACGGCTATGTTGCAGGGCTCAGAGAGAGCACTCTTTAGACAGCACTGGCCAGCCTTCTGAAAATGATCCAGTACCAGGGGGCATTCTGGTTTGCTGGACTGACTGCCAGGCTTCCCAGGACTGAGGTGGAATTGTTCACGTAGCAGTGGAGTCGCTAATAACATTCTTTAAAATGTTAAATACAGGGAGAGGGCAATTTTCACACTCCCCAAGGTGCTTGCAGGCCCATGGATCCTTTGCTGATTTTTGAAAGGGAAACTCCCTTGAAAATCCCACAGCAAGCTGGAGCGGCGGGGATTTTTCTCCCTGTGTGCTTTGCACCTACAAAGTATGCAGGGTAAAGGAGGTGCGGGGATTTCAAAATGAAATCTCCACATGTACTTTATTGGGCCTGCCCTAATCCTGCCTCTGGCCTCGCCCCTTTTGCCCATATGCGCAGTTTTCAAAGGGGTTTGTTGTACAAGTAAACACTCATTTACCCACAGAAATCCTTTTGAAGTTGCCCACTGTCTTTGTAAGCTAGGATTTGCTCTGCCTTCTCTCTTTCTTGTTCTCTCATTGTCCCCATGCATATTCTCGCTGTTTTTCTCCCTCTTCTCACTTTTCCTGTCTTCCCATTCCCCAATCATATTTTCTCTTCTAAATCTTTGGCCGATGTGTTTTCACCGTGTCATAGAAACATAGAAGCATGACGGCAGAAAAAGACTGTATGGCCCATCCAGTCTGCCCATCTGTCCAATCAGTTTAGCATTATAATTCCCATCACTTCCTTAGAGATCCCCTGTATTTATCCCACGCTTTCTTGAATTCAGATACTGTTTTTGTCTCACCACGTCCACTGGGAGTCTGTTCCACACATCCACCACCTTCTCTGTAAAGAAATATTTCCTACGATTCCTCCTGAGTCTATCCCCTTTCAACCTTATCTCATGAACCCTCCTTCTAGAGCCTCCTTTACATTGAAAAAGGCTCACCTCCTATGTATGGAAACCTTTGAGATATTTGAATGTCTCTATCATATCTCCCCTATCTCGCCTTTCCTCTAGGGTATACATGTTTAGATCTGTAAGTCTATCCCCGTAGACTTTAGGATGAAGACTGCTGACCATTTTAGTAGCCACCCTCTGGACAGACTCCACCCTGTGTACATCCTTTGGAAGGTGCGGTCTCCAGAATTGTACCCAGTATTCCAAGTGATATCTCACCAGAGACCTATACAGGGGCAATATCACCTCCCTTTTTCTGCTAACTATTCCTCTCCCTGTGCAGCCAAGCATCATTTTGGCTTTTACCATTGCTTTATCCACCTGTTTGGCCACCTTAAGATCATCAGATACAATTACCCCAGATCATTAGATATAATTCTTCTTTTGTGCTTAGAAGAATTTCACCTCCAATACTGTACCTTTTGCATCCTAAATGCATTCCTCTGCATTTTTTAGCACCGAGTGTTAGCTGTCAGACCTTAGACCATTCCTCGAGCTTTGCTAGTTCGGGGAATGGTCTAGCTCCTCATGTTTTCCATTCCTTCCTGGTTGTTCACTCTGTTACAGATTTTGATATCATCGGCAAAAAGACAAACCTTTCCTAACAACTCTTTCATTATGTCGCTCCCAAAAACATTGAAAAGAACTGGTCCAAGGACCGATCCCTGAGGCACACTGCTAGTAACTACCTCCTCTTCAGAGAAAACTCTTTTTACCACTACCCTTTGTCACCTCCCTCTTGGCCATTTTCTAACCCAGTCAGTCACTCTAGAACCCATCCCAAGGGCGCTCAAAAGTGTATCAAAGGCCTTGCTGAAATCCAAGTACACTACATCTAGTGCTCTCCCTTGATCCAACTCTTGATCAAAGTCTGTTATTTGCATAAAAAAATGTTACTTGTGGCAAACATGTCACTGTCTTTGCACATTAGAATCACATCCCCAGCCATGGGATGCCAAATTCACTAGTCCAGAGCAGTGTGTGGCAACCTAGAGAAGTCTTGTACTATATCCCAATCATTCTCGCGACTTTGCCTGTTTTGGTGACTGGATTCCCCCAAGAACATTCTTTAATTGGTAAGGTAGAAAGATTCTGACAGTGCTGGTGCTACCAGATTGCCCTTGAGTGATAAGTGTAGTTCCTCAAAGATTGGTTCTGAAGCCGGTTCTGTTCAATATCTTTGTGAGCAATATTGCAGAGGGGTAGGAAGGTAAAGTTTGTCTTTTTGCAGATGAGACTAAGGTCTGCAATAGAGTGGACACCCCTAAAGGAGTGGAGAGAATTAGAGGCAATCTAAGAAAGCTTAAGGAGAGGTCAAAGGTTTGGCAAATGGGATTCAATGCCATTAAGTGTACAGTCATGTGCATTCGGGGAACAGTAATCCCAAGGAGCCTGTATGTGATGGGGTAGGGAAAGACTGATGTGCACAGACCGGGAGAGAGTCCTCAGGGTGACAGTGTCAGACAAGCTGAAGATAGCGAAGCAATGTGACAAGGCCGTGGCTAAGGCCAGAGGGATGCATAGAGAGAGTCATAACCAGCAGGAAAAAGGAGGTGATGGTGCCCCTGTACAGGTCTTTGATGAGGCTTCACCAGGAGAACTGTGTTCAGTTCTGGAGATCGTATCTCTAAAAAGAGAGAGAGAGGGTGGAAGTGGTTCAGGATGGAGTGGTTTACAGAAAGGCCACCAAAATATGTGAACGGTGTGGGATCTGCACCAGGAGTCTGGAGGAATAAATACGGGTTCCCTGGAGGAGAGGAGGGACAGGCTGTACTGCAGCCTTTGGTGTTTTCAATTCTGCCCTTAGCAGCATGCCTGCAAATACTTTGAATCACCCCATCTTCGTCCAGAATGCTGCAGCACGTGTTCTCACCCACGCCAAGCGGATTGATCACATTACGCCTGGGTTGTTCAGTCTTCACTGGCTGCCTGTTGGACGGAGGATTCGTTATAAGAAAATTATGTTGACTCACAAATTATTGAGCAATAAATAATTCCCTTGGTTTAATTCTGTGTTGCAAATGTATAATTCTACTCACATGCTTAGATCAGCTCGTGGTGGATTGTTAGACCTTCCACCCGTGAGTGTAGCTCGTCTCTTGGAGACCAAAGTATGTTCTTTTTTTCAGTCGATGCCCCCCATGTAATGGAATTCTCTTCCTGAACAATTGCATCTTATTACATGTCCTCAGACATTTCGCAAACATTTGAAAACATACTTATTTTCGCAAGCATTCGAGAAGCAGTTCAGCTAGGAGCAAAAAGTAGAAGCAGCATTTGTGATCTTGAGCTCAAGCTCTAATTATTGCTGTGTAATCTGTGTTTTATATTGAGATGTTTATGAATGTTATAATGCACGCCACCTTCAGCATTGGAGTTAGTGTGGGTTATAAACAGACTATATAAATAAATATGATACAGTTCTTCAAATACCTGAAAGAAATGATGCACAAAAATCAAATCTTTTCTAATAGAAAGGAAGCTATAGAACCTAGGGATCATGATATGAAACTCCACGGGGGGGGGGGGGGGGGTAGATTAAGGAATAGTGTCAGGAAATATTTCTTCATGGAAAAGGTGACGGATGCGTGGAACGCCTTCTTCGAAGAAGTGGTAAAGATAAGAACGGGAAAGGAATTCAAAAGGGCATGGGATAAACGCAGAGGTTCCCTAGTGGCCAGAGGAGAGAAATGAGGAAAGGGTGTAATATTTCTGCATGGGAGTAACCTGCACGGAGCAGCATTGGCCACCCTTAACAGAAGGCAGCTGGGGTAACCTGCAGCAGTTACTGACCTAAGCAACTTGCTGGGCAGGTTGGATGGACCAGTTTTTTTTTTAATTTGCCATTATTTACCGTGCTATTATGGCAGAGCCTCTGTGTTACTGAAACCTTGTGATTGATGCCGTCTCATTTTTGTCTTCTATCCATTGAAGGATTTACGCTGTAAGGAGGATCAGTGGTACCACTTGGAGCCTCGGACAGAGACTTACCCAGACCGAGGGCAATGCCACCTGCAGTTCTTGTTAATGCATAAGAAGGTAGGAAGAAATTTTAACAGACGAAACCCAGCGCGTGCATTATACTGAAATGTCCAGGATTTCTACGCTGCCTCTCAATCTGCTTACCCTGAAAGAATTTTGCCTGTCCATACATTGGTAATCACCCTTCCTATTCTGTCAGGCAAAGAGACTCATGGAGTGGGGGGCTGGGCTTCCTTTTTCCCCATGCCTTTCCCCTTCATAATCCTATTTCCCTTAATATTTCAGAGAGCCACGGTGCTGAGCAAGAAGCCAAGTTACACTGTCCATCGCCAGCTCCTGCAGCAGTTCGTCCACCACGAGATCACCCAACATCAGGTACAGCAGCTCACTTGCCTCAACATCAGAGATGCTGAAACAAGGGTCTCAGCTATCGCAGAGCAGGATTCACCTCATCCTGTCTATCTGTCTTTAGACTTATACCTGCCAACACAAACTAGTGCCCATGCTGACCAGGTCAACGGATTCTTTATTGGCAGGTATAGCTGCACTCAAAGCATTGGAATGGCTGGAAATTGGGAGGAGTGCAGGGTAGGGAGGATAAGAATATTTCTCAGCACAAATCAAATAATTGCTATTGTGATGCCATAACTTGTACAAGGACTGAATTGCACTCTGCTCAGACTGAGAGTTATGGCTTGGTGGATCCCCTTTTGGAGGGTTAGTAAATCACTTCGTGCTAGACATATTGAGGCCAATGTTCAATAGGCCGTTTAGTTATGAAGTTACCCGGCTAAAGATAGCCAGATAACTTGTTCTGTATTTTCAGCTGGATAAAGGTCTGGCGGAGTATACCTGCTTAAAGTTATCCAACTACATGTAGCTGGATAACTTAAGAACCTAACCGGTTATGACTGAATATAGCTGGTTAGGTTTGTAAGTTATCTGGCCTTGTGTGGCCGGATAACTTGTCACTTATCCGGATTATCTTTAAAAGATATCCTGGTAAGAAGCATCAGGAAAATGAAATAAAAAAAGAAGTACAGGGTACTGTGGCCCGATTTCCTCCTCCCCCCCCCATTATCAAATTGAAAAGAGGCCATAGCGGCCTTGCAGTTCCCACCCCACATCACTTCCTATATTGATCACATTTAACCTCTCCCTCCCCCCCCCCCCCCCCAACTTTCCCAGATTTGCAAGGATTCTGCCAGGCCTTCCCACCTCCACCCCTCTACCACCTTGATGAACTGGTCGCCCAACCCCCACTCCCTCCAGACCCTCCCCCCATCCTTTTGAACCCATAACATTCCTACTGGGAGTGGGGTCTGAACTTACCCGCTCCCGGCAACGTCCAGCAGGACCCTGTACTTCATTTTTATTTATTATTTCCCTGGCGCTATTTACCCGGATACCTTTTTTAATCTGGCTAAATTATAGCCAGACAGGTAGTTATCTGGCTATAATTTAGCTGGATGAGTGTCTGAATACGCCACATTTGCCATTTGGATGGATTCCCACCCAGCTCCTCAGCTATGTTTTCCCTGAAGTCATTCCTTCCATCTGTCACATCCTGACAGGGTTGGTGCAATGGGATTAGGTGACCTAAGCACACCTTACACCCTTGTGAGTTATCCGTCTAAATGGTTTTTGAATATTGAACTCTTTATGCATATTATCTATTATGTTAGCATGAACTGTGCTGCTCTATAATTAGAAAGTTATCCATCTAAATGGCTTAGCTGCATATTTAAAAGGCTTATCCGACTTAAATGTAGTTGGATAACGAATTATCTGGCTAGAATTTAGCTGGGTAAGTTGGGGGTGTTCTTGGGGTGAGAGGTAGGCATTCCGGGGAGCAGCAGAGCTAGCCGGCTCTAGATGTGCCATAAGGCAGGTCTAAAGTTAGCCGGATACCACATAGCCAGCTAACTCTAACTTATCCGGGTATATTCAGTTTATAAGGCGTAAGGCTAGCCATAGGCTAAAATCTGCTACTCTGAGGTTTTCTTAATGGCATGAGAAGGGTTAATGGGCCTGCCTGTTTTTATTTCTCTCTGCATAAGACTGGGAGCACATCCTGGGATGGGGAGCTCAGCAAGCCCGCCAACACCATCCTGTTCCTGCATGCCACCCAGAAAGACCTGTCTGATTTTCATCAGGGCATGGCGTGAGTATCACCTGCATGGCTCAGAACCCCCTTCATTTCCCTCTGCACAGCTGCCATAATCCCTGCCTCCGATGCTCACACAGGGCCAGATGTACTCCAGGGCATTGTGAAGGGAAATTTTCAAACTGCCTCATTGCTGCAAAATCCACAGGCATTTTGGTACTCATGGAGTTTGTCCCAGTTCTCATGGAGAAAGTACGTGCACACTTTCACTTTGGAGATTGCTGAAGGAGAAAGTGCCCGCAGAGAAATGTATCCATTTTTTCAGGCGGATATTTTTCTGGCGAAAACAATGTGCGTAGTTTTGAAAATCCTAAAACTCTGCACGTTGTTTTACTCCTCCGACTTAACTCTCCCCTGGGAATGCCTCCTCCGCTATAATGCAGGTAAAAAGTACATGCATTGTGGAATTACAGGCCTGCTTGCACCCACATACAAGGTAGGCCATTTTCAAATAGCCTTTTTATCCCATAAGTAGCCATTTACATTGGGATATGGCTTTTGAAAATTATATTCCCCGTGTCTAATGTAGAATCAATGCTTAATAAGGGGTTAAAACGACTGAAGTCATAGATGTAACGCTCACCAAAGTAATGATCATGCACAAGTTCATCACTTGGTTCTAAATTAGAAGTTTTGGGGAAAGTGTCAGAAAGCCAGAAAAAAAAAATAAGGGTTCGCTCTGTTGAATGAACAGCTAGGATGATTTATTTTGGAGATATGTCTGGAATGCCCTGGCTGTTTAAGGCAATGAAGAATATTATGTTCCCCTGACAAACTCTCTGGCAGCCAACCCCTGCCCTCTCTTTGCTTCACCCCCCCTCCCCACTTCACTCTCTGTCCAGACTATGTCTGGCTACTTCCATGACCAGGTTCACAAAACTAATCTTGAGTTGTCAACCAGACTGCCTCTACCTTCCTTTCACCCAATTCATTCTTCTAGCCTTCTCCTGGTCACTGTCATCCTCTTCGCCTTTTCTGAAATCACAGTGGAGGAAACTGTCCTTCTTCTCTCCTTCTCCAAACTCATTCCCCCCCAGCTCCTCAGCTCTGTTTTCCCTGCAGTCATTCCTTCCATCTGTCACATCCTGACAGGGTTGGTGCAGTGGTATTAGGTGACCTAAGCATTGCATTTATAATAAGATTTTACAAGAAAAATGATGTTAAACTATAGTCTTCTGAGGTAAAAATGCATTTACATGCACTGCTATGATGCCAACCAGAAAACCCTGCCAAAAAGCATAAAAGACACCTGGAACTCATATGGTATTAGGCTTACTGCAATATTTGTTGGGTATGGGCTTGGCTCTTAGAAAGCTGTCAGAAAATTGAATTACAATTACAGCATAGTATACTCAAACAGCAATAACCTACCCATGAAAAGGCAGCACTGAAAATATTACACCAGGTCCTAAAGCACCAATACACCTCCTGAGAAGAGCCCTGCAGGTCCCCACAGTTGGCAGGCAGAGCTGGCTGGAGCAGAGGCCCAACTGGAGCTTCAGAAATACCAGGTCTTGTTCCCCTTAGGTTGAGCCCTCGGGTGCCTGTGGAGGTGAAGATCCGTTGAGTAGAGAAGGTTGCTGTTACCTCGCGACGTGGGGCAGCAAGGGTGCCGGGTTCTGGGTCTCTTCGGCTGCGTCCTCCGGCAGCAGCGCGGCCCGATGCTATTCGGCCACAAGCCCCGCCTCCCCACGGCGCATCAGACTTTAACCCGGAAGTCCCCACGTTTACGCGGGAACTTCGGGTATTTAAAGGGCTGAGCCCAGCACAGCATTGCCTCGGCTACAGGCTTGCTTGTGCTGGTGCTCCTGTGAGTGACTTCTGGTTTCTTGTCGGATTCTGACCTTGGATTGCTTCTGGACCTGCTCTGCTTGCCGCCTGCCTTGACTACGGACTACTCCTGGACCTGCTCTGCCTGCTGCCTGCCCTGACTACGGATTGCTCCTGAACTTGCTCTGCCTGCTGCCTGCCTTGACTTCGGACAGTTTCTGGACTTACCTTACTCGCCCCTGCCTGAAGTACGGTTGTGCTCTCCACTGGCTGAGAATTCCCTTGGGTCTACCACTCCAGAAGGTAAGATCCTTGACTACCTTGGATCCACATATAAATCATAACAGTTGCAGGCTAGCACAGTGAAGAAAAAGCAGAGTCAGGATAAGCAATGGTCGGGGCAGGCAGCAGACAAACATAGTCAGGTTCAGGCTGTGGTCAGAGGTGGGAGGAGTTCACACAGTGTCGGGGTTCAGGCAGTGGTCAGGGCAAGCAGAGTACAATCAGCAATGGTGAGCAGGCAGTGGTCAGAGGCAGGCAGAGGTCAAGCAGCATGAAGGTCCAATCCAAGGTCAAGCCAGAAGTCCAATCCAAAGTCAGTCCAAAGCCCAATCCAAGGTCAAAGCCAGAGGTCCAATATGATGAGACGAGGAACAAAGAGAAGGAAGGAGGATGAGAGACCATAGGAGCAAGACGAGACACTGAAGACAGATGAAGGGAAGACTGACCACAAAGAGAAGAACAGTATGCCAAGGATCCAGAAATAGGACACAGGAACTCAGAAATGACACACAGTGGAATCAAGAACCACGAAGCAAGGGCAGGAACCAGGAATGCAGAGGCAAAGCATTTCTCCAGCAGAGTCAACCTATTGCTGAGACATTGGAGGGTTGTCCGGGAAGACCTTATATACAATAGAAGCTGTGATGTCATCTGGAGGTGCCTCTGCTGGATTCTCGATGCTGGCCCTTTAAATAGGGGGCAGTCGATGCACGCGCACCCTAAGGGGAGCAGGACCAGGGACTGCAGCATCTTGCCATATGTGCCGCGTGACGTGCTGCTGGACCGTGGCACGGCCTGTCACCATGTTCAGGGAAAAAGGCCGGTGTTGAGCGTCTCCAGGCCTCCTGGGGCAGAGGTAAGAGCGGTGGTTTGCGGGGTGGGACTGCGGACCACCGAGCGCAACATCCTGTTAGGAAAACAGAACAAGCCAGGCTACTATAAATCCCTATACAGAAATTACAAACTAGCACAATATTTCACCTCAATCACACATGCAGAACTCAGACAGACCCTCACTAAATACACAATAAAGAGACCATAAAATATAAATAGAAATGTGGGAGTCAATATTCAGCTGCTGAGTGGCTAAACTTGGCCGGATAGACTTGTCTGGCTAACTAGTTGGATATATTGCGTGGTGCAATCACACCGCTGAATATACCTGGCTATCTTAAAGTTATCTGGATATGTTTATCTGGCTACCTTTAGGCAGGTCAGTGGCATGACTAGATTTAGCCGCATAAGTTAATCGGCTAACTCTGAATATCGGAGTTAGCCAGTTAACTTATGCGGCAAACTCTGCTCCTCCCCAAAATGCTCCCGACTTATCCGGCTAAATTCTAGCCGGATAAATCTTTAAATATGCCGGTTTAGTCACTTAGATGGATAACTTTTCTAAATGGGTTTTTTTAATATCAACCTCATGCAGCCAGAAGCTGAACTGGAAACTGCAACAATCCAGACCTGTATACCTTGCAACAATGGAAAAACAGAAAACTCAGTATTCCTCATAAAACATCAAACAATAAAATCAAGAAATATAATAAAATCATAATAGTAAAGCCATACTAATAAAAAGATTAAATATTTTTTAAAAAGCTGACATATCAAATAACACCCAATAATAAGAACAGATAAGGATAAAAAAATCCCATAGTGAAAGAGAACTGGGAAGGGGAGTTTCCAATGCATTGGGTGCAGGACTCCTTTGTCTATTTGAGGATTGTCCTTCACAGAGACCTACATCAGCTGAGCCCAGTAACATACAAAGACTTATGACCAAAACTGATAAGCCATTGTGTAGTTGGCGAGACTACCCATTGACCCTTGCTGGGAGGGTGAATCTATTTCAGATGATGATTCTGCCCAAATGGGTGTACATGTTTCAAATTATCCCCTGTCATTTCAACCGTAAAGACGTGCGAACCCTAGAAATCTTGCTACGCAAATATTTGTAGAAAGGGGGTAACGGCAGATAGCACTTGGGCGACTTATGTTGTAAATGGGACAAGGGTGGCCTGGGACTGGCGGACTTGAAAAGCTACAGTCTTGCTTTGTAATCTGCGACATGTGGCTGACTGGTTGTTGGGCACACAGTATTATACCTTGTGCTTACGGAAGTGCCGGCTTTTTGCCACCAATGAGCTGGGTTTCTTTGCTGCATTCTCCACTCACCAATTGTACCCACTCAGCTCCTGCACAGCCCCCTGCTAACCCCCGTACGCATTGCATGGCGCCAATTCTGTCGATTGTTGGGGCTGGATTGGCGCATTTCTCAGTTTCTCCCCTTGCTAGGCAACCGTGCGTTTACACCAGGCTCCACTCAAAGGGTGTTTAGTCAGTGGTCCCTGAGAGGAATACGATGGATAGCCCAATTTCTAGATGAAGATGGTACTATTCGATCCTTTGCTACATTGCAAGAGGCCTATGGAGTGAGCAGTACAGACTTTTTTGCTTCCTTGCAGACCCGCCACTATATTCAATCTCTACCTGTGAGGGACTGGGGATCAGCACAGAGGGGGATGCTCACTGAGGTTTTTGATGTTGAGGACCCGTCGCGACATTCCATCTCGTATTTTTATGCTGCTCTCTCTGTAAGCTCCATACTAATCCAGACAATGCTAAAATACTGAGTAAATGGTGTGCAGAACTAGCTATGGATTTGTCGCTGGGGCAATTTGAGCGACTGAAATCCATTACTCCCAATATCGCTCTGCGGGAAATCCACTATAAATTCCTGATACGCTACCCTTACCCGCAAAAGCAAGTGTATTTAATAGGCAAGGTTTCAATCTGATCAGTATGTGAAATTTAAGGCAGCAGTTGGAACTTTGGGGGCCCCAATTCTGGCAGTGCCCCAAAATTTCAGGGTTACTGGAGGACACTGGTGGCTTATGTTCACAAAATAACGGGCTTTTCCCTCCCCATGATGGCAGAAGTGCTTCTTTTTGACCAGTTAAGGGGGGGGGGTTGTGCCTGGGCCATAGATATGTGCGACTTTGGATCCGCAAAGTGCTTGCGTTGGCTAAGCGAACGATTCTGTGCGGCTGGCTTGGGGAAGATTCTCCCAGCCTGACACATTTGAGGAATCAGATACCTGCAGTGTGTGTTAATGAAAAATATATGGAATCCCTGGACTTGATGAAAAAACGAAGGACGTTTCTCCTGACCTGGGACACTTGCCTGCATTCCCTTCCGCCGAGGATGAGAAGCCAAATCCTAAATGACTATAGCGTTTCTAAGCGGGATACAATAAATACCTCTGATGCGCGCAGGGAGTTCATCGGGGGAGGGGGGGGTTGGTTCTGACACCATGTTTCATATTGTACTAGTTATTATAGCGGACTCTGGAAAGTGTACACCAGTGTTGATAATGTGGTTAATAATGGAAACTCAATAAAAAGATTGAAACTTAAAATTAAAAAAAAAATCCCCTGCTATCCATCCAGAGAATTTTTTATTTCTAGATACCCTGAGATTGTAGTGGATTAGTTGGGACAAGGGGTGCGCCCACATTTTCTCCTCTCTCTCACACATAGAAACGCACAGTCCCTCCTATGCACTTGCTCTCATGCACACTGACACAAACACATACACACTCACACACTTTTCCTCACTGTCACACACATGCCTGCCCTCCTCAAGGCACCAGACAGCAGCAGCTTCTTCCTTTGACATGCACTGCTGATGGAACGCCCTCCCTTTCTTCTGGCCGTGCTGGGCTACTGCGTCTGTTCCTGTCTTCTGGGAAGGGAGGACCAACACTGCTGCTTTTTTCTGGTCCCGTGGGCCCCCCCCTACCCCCTACGCTGATACTGCTTCTTCCAGGTACCTGATGAGGAGCCAACGCTGCTCGATTTTTCTGGCCCGCTGCTGCTGCTGCTGCTTCCTCGGCCTGGCCAAGGCAATTTCATAATTTTTCTGCCTCCTCAGGCCCATGCAGTAGCTCTTCCGGGTTCCGTGGGTGGGAAAAACAAGAGGGTGGAATCACCGTGGTCCTGCCACTACCACACTACCACACCGCCAAACCCCCAACCTCTGGCGCTCTTCCTGGTCCCTTTCCTTTCTTTTTTTTTTTTTTTTTTTTTAAGAATTTATTTAAGCTGCAGGGAGCAATTTAAAGCTCAACCTACAGGAAAAAAAATCTAGTTGGCTTTTTTTTTTTTTAAGCTACGAGGGGGCAGAAGGGGGCAGAAAGAGTGAGGGATTGCAGGGAGAGGGAGCATGAGTGAGGAGGTTGTGGGGAGGGGGGAATTGGAGGAATCAGAGTGGTTGTGAGGAGAGGACGCATGAGTGGGGGACTGGATGGGTGAGAGAGGATAAGGTATTGTGAATGAGGGGTGCGGGAGAGGGAGTAAGGGGATCTGAGGGGCTGTGGGAGAGAGGGACTGTGAGTGAGGGGTACGGGGGGGATTGGAAGAGATCGGGGGGATGCAAGTGCTCAGTGAGTGAGAGGTTCAGAGGTGCTGTGCGGATGTCAGTGAGGGAATGGAAGGGGCTGTGCTCTGTGAATGAAGAGATTGGAGGGACAGTGACTGAGAGGAATGGAGGGGGTGTTTGGTATGAGTGAGAGAATTGATGTCTGGGGGAGTGGCGTGAGTGGATCATGCTTTCCTCTCCTGACCCTAGATCCCCCCCCCTCCCCAGATCCCCCGTTCCTCCCCCACCCCCTCCCTGGTCCCTATGCCATCCCCTCCTCACATTTCCTTTCCCTCTCCTCCCTTTCTTCCCTCCATGCCTTATCTCATCCTCCTGCTTGAGATTTTCCTCCCCCCCCCCCATCCCCTGATCCCTTTCCCTCCAGCACCAATCACTTAGATCCCCTTTCTTCTAATAAAGAACCGCATAAACCAACTGGACACAGAAATATCAGAAAAGGAATTTATTTTTAAAAAGTGAAAAAAAAAACCTGTTTAAATTACAAATATATGCAAAGATTTAGCAGATTTGCCACATAATTGCCCCAGAAACCTAAAAAAATCCACCAAAGAATTTGCCAGCTCTTGCCACAGAATCTTGAAAAATCTGCCACCGGGGACCGGGGGCTCTGATGTAGAACATGCGATAAAGTGGAATGGCATACCATAATAAATTAGAATATGTTTAAGGGTGCAGGTAATCTGGGTCTGGTGGGATGTGGGAAAGGAGGAGTAATCCAGGTGCTTATTTATGACCTTAAATACTGTGCCTTTTGTACCACAGCTCTGATCCCACATTTCAAAACTGATTTCAGAACCAGTCGTAAGCCTTGTGGGGATAGGGAAACACCTACAGCACCTGAATGTAATCCGCTTTGAGGTGCGCTTTGAAGTGCCGAAAAGCGGAATAGAAAAATCTAAATAAATAACAAATAAATAATATGGGTTCATTTCCGCCGCTGCTTAGACTCTCACGTTAACGGTGTCTGGACATGAGAAATTGCCCCACCCAGCGAGTCACTGCTTGTACATACTTCCCCTTCAGGGGCACATGGGGGTGTCCTGCAGGGAGCGGCAGGTGCTACCGTAAGAAGCTCGCAGGGCAGACTGGTTGGGCCATCTGGGTCCTTTTTTTCTGCCGTCGTTGCCGGGTTACTGTGATATATTGGGATAACGTAACAACATGTTTGGAAGCGGCAGCGCGGCCCAGTGCCGGGCACCACGGTGCGCCTGCCCTGTCGAATCGTCCATACTCCCCAGCGGTGCGGCCAGCTGCCCTCACGGTGTGGCTCTTTTTTTTTTCTTTTTGATACAGACAGTGGCTGGCATACAGCAAGCTGTACCAGATCTTGGAGTTCAACAGCGGCTGCCTGCTGCATCAGATTACCAGCATCGAATACCAGTGGGTCCAGGATAGGCTGCAGGCTCAGCAGGTACAAGAAAGGTGGTGGTGCTGGTGGTGGTGGGGGGATATCACTGATGGGTGAGAGAGGTTCTCAAAACCTGATTTCTTTGCAGGATGGGATGGGAGGTGAAAGTGGGGAAGAGCAAGAGGCTGTGATTATACTGATAACTTTTCCCAGGGATCAGAGTGTTCTCCTGATCACACCTGTTAAAGTAGGACTGAGAAGAGGGATGGCCGCTAAGTGCTTTCAATCTGGAGATGTGGTTTGTTTGGTTTTTTTTTTTTTGCTTCCTTGATTGCAGAAGCAGGAGCTGGCTGAATCTTTTGAGGCGCTGCTGGATTATGGAATCTCTGTCCTGCAAAAGTACCGGATCATCTTCCCCCTCTCTGTTCCCCGATCTAAAGAGCGGCTCCAGGCCCTGCTGAGGTCAGTGACCTGCCGCAGGATGGTCCTCAGGTGGCAGGAGGTAGAATAGTAAGAGTTGGCTCCATGCAGGGGGGTCTCCTGCACCCAGGGACAGTTTTATCATGAGGCACAGTAGGCCTGTGACTGGGAGGGGGGGGGGGGGTGCCTGTGCCGCATAGGGTGCCATGGGTCAGACGTGCGCATCTGTGGTAAGTTTTAGGGAAGCCATGCCTTTCGCCATCTGACTAGTGTGATCCTCAGTTTCCCCACCCCCAATGCAATCTTCTCCCCCTCCCTTCCTCCCACTGACAGAAGGAGAGCAGGTGGGGGAGAGAGGGAGGCCGTTGATGATCCTATGCCTAGGGGTGACTGAGATGTTAGCGTGGTCCTATCCACACCCACTTCCTTTAGGGAAGAGGGGGTATCTGGACCAACTACTGCACCCCTAGATTCCAAAGTCCTGTAGGTTTTGGTGCCATGGCATGTTTTGCCTTTGAGGACAATATTCAGCTGCTACCCTGCTGAGCAAGTTAGCCGGATAAACTTATTCAGTGGTGCAGTCTGAGAAGGCTAAATATCGGCACTGTATGGGATTCTTTTTATGCATCTTTTAATTGTCACCCGCCCCAAACTTTGGAGGGTGTGGGATATAAAAGTATTAGGCATTCAAACTGAGGGCCTCATTTACTCAGCATTTTTCCCCATAGACACAGAATGGGAGAGAAGCCTTAGTAAATCAGGCTCTTAGCTGAATAAGTAGCACCTCCTCGGGATGCCCCCATCCTGCCCTTCACTTAGCTGACGATTTAGCTGGATAAATAGCCGGCTAAGTGACAGCCGCTGGCCATGCCCAAATATTGAAACAGTGCCACTTAGCCTGTTAAGTCTGAACTTAATGGCACTGAAAATTGAGCTCTTTGTTTTTCGGTGTTCTTCAGACGTGAGGAGGACTGTGGCTCTGCGTGTGTATGGGGTGTTTCCTAGTATGTGACGTGTTGACTGTAGAGGGGAGGAAGCGTGCTTTCATTGTCTGCGGCTTGGGACAGAGTCGGATTGATGGGAGCACATGCGGACTACCGTTTTATATGTCCAGATCATAGATGGGGCACTTCTTGGATCCTTTGGGGAGCTCTGGGCTGCTCCTTTCTTAGAGTTGCTTCTCCTCCTTGCAGAGTCCTGACCCAGATGTGTAAAACAAAGGCATTCCGAGAACTCTGCCCCCTGATCTCTGACCTTCAGCAGAAAGTGACAGAAGCCATTCAGGTACAGTCCAGTGATAAAGTTTCTACAGTAATCTATATGTTACATGTGTACGTGTATATACATAATACACACTAATATTCTGTCTGGGGGACGGTGTCTCCAAATGGGCTTGTTATATTTATTTATTTATTTAATATATATTTCTATACCGGACTTCATGAATAAAATTCACATCAGGCCGATTTACATGGAACTTGGGATTAACAAGTGTAACCAAACAAGAAGGCCGAAGCAAGCAAAGTTACATATAACAGGGACATAGAACTTGGGGGCTATAGTAGCCAGGAAGTAGGCAGATCAGAAATTAACAATGTATAAATAATATGAGACGGGTTAAGAGATTAGTGAACATCCCATTCCTTGGGTTGAGTCCGATGTGCTGAGTCCGACGTGAAATTTTGACTTAGGGGAAGGCTTGGAGGAAAAGCCACGTCTTAAGTTTTCTTCGAAAGGTGAAGGCAGGGTTCAAACAAGAAGGTATGCATACCTTGGCAGGAATGTGCCCCACTCATTAGCCTTAGTGAGTTAAGTATGATCTCAATCTCTCGTATTTACTGCTAATTCCCTTCTTAGGCCTTGCATTGTGGCAAGAGAGCCTCTTTCTGGAGTTCCTCGGGAACAATCAGTAGAGGCAACGTATCAAGGTACACTTGGAAATTCTTCTTAATCAGGCCAGTGGCACCCAGTATAGTTAGGACTACTTCTGCCACATTTTCTTGGTCTCTGATTGCATCTGTTGGTACTTAAGGATCTGCACTTTCTCCATACGACCCACAGAATAATCGCTGGGTACTGACACCTCTGTCAGCAATGCCATTCTTATGTTTTTCTCCTTCCGTACAATATCCAGTTTTCTAGCATTGATTTTCCTGTCAGTTGGAATGGAAATGTCTCAGGTGATTACAGCGTCTTCATTCTCTTCTATTCTATTAGAGTTGCACTCTCAATTTTTTTTTTCGGTATGTCTATGTTAATAGTATCGGTTTTTTTTTGTAATGGTTTTTTATATACCGATCTTCTTGCATTGGATGCAAATCAAACCGGTTTACAGTGAAACAATAAACTTGCCTAAGAGCATTACATGGAACGAAGAACATAGTACAAATAAGAGAGCTTGTGAACATTACATAGAACGAAGAATATTTAAAAACTTTTGGCAACAAGGTATTAAAAGTAAACTTCTTATACAAGATGTAAGCAAAAAAAACATCAACGTTAAAACGAAATCAAGCGTATAATAGTCTCGATTGAGATGGAGAACAGGGGGGGGGAGTCGGAGGGCGGACGCGGGGAAGGGAACAGTGGAAAGAGGATGGGGGGAACAGTGGATCAGAAAGTTGGAGTATGGGGGAGGGTTTAAGGGTGAATTAATAAAATATAAAACAAATCAAGGTTGTCGAGGGAAGTACATTGTGGGCCATCAAGGAAACGCTAGGCTGAAAAGCCATGTTTTCAGTTTTTTCTTGAATGAAATCTGGCAGGGGTCTTGTCTGAGTTCTGATGGGAGTGTGTTCCAATGAGTAGGACCTGCAGTGGATATTGTCCTATTACTTAGCGAGGTTTTGGTTTGTTTTGTGTTTACACAGTTTCCAGTGATTAAGCCATGCCACTTAACTGTGCCTTTCTGTCTTCTGTCATCAGCACGTTACATGCAGCGATAAGATGCATAATCATTTCCAGTTCTGTTTTACAGAATCTGCATTTATCCGTTTTACTGTTTCTTTTTCCTATGCTAGCGATGAGCCATCTGGTCTGTAGCCAACTGTCCCTTGCTGCAATGATCAATCTCTCACCCCGCAGGTTTAAGTTCACCTCTCCTTGATCTCCGTGGGATTGCTGCAGTAGCTCTTTGAGCTTCCCACTGTTTGGGGGCTTTTGCCAGTTAACTCTCTCCTTGATTCTTTAAAGAGTACTTTTTTTTCTCTTGTTTTGTAGATTCCTATTGCTTCTTTCCTCTTGTGCACTGGTGCATTCTCAGTTATCCCTTCCATTTGCCGGAATGAATGTACATGTTCTCTCTCTGTATATCTCCTCTATATTCATACTGTTACACACATTCTATAGAAACTGACTGAAAGGCATTTCACTTTCACGGAATTTACTTTTTGGGACCTAAATTCAATTTACGGAATGGAGACTTGCTACAACAGAATTGTGGTAGAAGAAAAAAAAAATGAACATGAAAAGTAGCATGAAATAACTGAAAGCAGTGTTCTGCATTCATTGATATCCTGTGGGAAGTACTTTATCTTGCACAGACGTTTTATGGAGGCACCTCCCTGGATGTATATGGGAACTGTGCAGTTGAGAAAAAGTTGTAAACCGATGTGATGTTTGCTACGAACGTCGGTATAGAAAAACTAATAAATAAATTAAATAAATAAATAAATAAACATATCTTTTTTTAATGGAAGCCAATGGGAAAATAAGATACAATATATGGAATTTTGATATACAGAAAAAAATTACAAAACTTTCTTTCGTCTATATATCATTGGATTGCTGTCTTCAGATTGTACAGTGTCTAGGTAGTATATATAGCACGTAGCACATATGAACAATTATTATACTCCAACATGTAAAATATTGACCTGAATATAGGAATAGTGACTGGCATAGAGTTATGCTGAGATGTCGTCATTCTTTCCCAGGAGCAAAGTCTGTATTTGTTTTATGATGTGGTTCTAGAAAACACTGCAGAGAAAGGAAGCATGATGACATCATGCCAATTCTTTTGCCTGCCTTGGAGGATAATAGCTCATCTTGAGGCCGATGCAATATCATGTGCGCAAACAATGTGCGTCCAGCTTGGGCACTCGATCTAATAGTCTAACGAGCTGGTGCACTAAAAGGGCTGCGCAATGGATAAATTGTGCATCCCTAGCGCATCCATGCCATCGAGCGCCCAGGAGAAGTGGCTGTGTGCAAGTAAGGAAAACGGACACTCAATTTTCTGAGCTTCCCTTTTCCTAACCTGACTACTGTCAAGTTTTTTTGTTTTTCTTTTTTTGTTGTTGCAGCTTTCTGTGGTTCTTCCTGCTTAGTATCTCAACGATATTAAGTAGGAGGAACCACAAAGAAGAAGTATTTTTTTGCTCTTCTGAGTATGGCTTGGGGTGCCTCAAAACTTAACGCCAGGTCTGGGCTGGCGTTAATTTTTGAATGTTAAAATGTGCGCACCAGCTGCACACTTTTTTTTTTTTTAAATCGGGGGTACTAGCTAATAGCCTCATCAACATGGCATTTGCATGTGATGAGTGCTATTAGCTACGCACCAGTATGAACGCGCGGTTTGGACGCGCTAATCCCGATACTGCGTTGGACGTATGTCAAGTGCGTCCAGAACGTGCGTCCAACCGCGTGCTGACCGGTGCGCTGAGCTCAGTGCCCGATATTGCATCGGCCCCCTTGTGTTGGATCTGAAGTAAGGTCAGCTATATAACTATGGAAAGCTGGGACCATTTGTCTAATTTGTTCAGGGCAGTTTCTGTCCTTTTATTCCTTCTCTGGTTCTCTTGCAGTCTGGCACGGTGGAGTGGTTTGACCTGAAGAGACAGCACCTGCAGCCTATGGTGAAGGTAAGTCCTTGGCCATTTCATGCAGCACCTTCTTGCTTAAAGGGACTCATTAAGGTTTAAAGAATAAAAGGACATTAATAGCATACCTTTTGCAGGTCCAGGCTTGAAGAATTAATTGCTAAAATCATTTGTTTTCTGTTCAGGTTTTTATTTATTATTTATTTATTTTATTAAATTGTTCTTATATTTCGCAAAATCCAAAACAAATGTTCAGTGTGGATGACAACTGTACTTTCATAAAATATTTACAAATTTATACGGATCATTAAAACTGCACCTATTACTTAATGAAGGCTTGCTTAAACAGCGTGGTCTTAATGGTTTTTGTAAAACTCAAAATATCAGACTCCACTCGTAACTGTACAAGAAGAGTGTTCCATAGTAATGATGCAACAACCGAAAAAGCTCTCATAAATGTATCCTGAAATTTGGCATCCCTTACTGTTGGAACCACCAGCTGAATTTTAGCAGCCTTGACAGTACATAGTGTTGCGCTGCGATGGGAGAGAGTGCAAGGGGATGCTCCCAGCGCGAGACGAGAAGATGTGTGCCCTTGCGGTGAGACGGCCCAATTCTGGGAACTGGGAGCCCGGGGACCTCCACCGGACCTGCACGCCTCCGGGAGACCACCAACGCAATGGTGGTCTCTGACTGGTCCTCCGACTGTTCCCAGCCCTTTCGGACTCGCTGCAGGGAGCAGCAGAGGTGGCAGGCCGGGCATGAGGCAGAGATCAGGGACGAAGGACAAATTTGGACGAAGATCAGACGTAGATGAAAGTCAGACGTGGACGAGGATCAGACGTAGATGAAGGTCAGACGTTGTTGAGGATCAGACTAAAACTCAGCATGAGAAGGAATCCGGGTGATGCCTGAGGCAACCTCCATCTTGGATGGAGCTTCATAGGCCTGACGAAACAGGCCAAAGAAGTTGGACTGAGGATGGAAGGGAACTTAGGAGCCAGATCCGGAACCAAAACATCTGGGGCAGGATAAAACTCAAGATGGTGAAGACTCCGGATAGAGCGCTAACCCCCACAGTCGGGAAGGAGGCTGCAGTGGCCAGGACGGCCCTCAGGCTATCCACCGGAGCACTGCCCGCCGGGGGCTAGGCGTAATCGGAGTCCAGAGCATCGGAGGACTATATACAGGAAGGCCTCCAGGCGGAAATCCAGGACATCAGGATGAACTCCTCGGACACTCAACGAAGGGCAGTTGGGATGGACAAAGTGGACATCCAGAAGACTCCAAGCCAGGAGGTGGAAGACAGGAACATAGAGGTCCTCAGCTCCGTCGATGAAATAGACCCACCAACGTCCTACACACCCCAGCAAGGGTGGTCGCAGACCATTGTGCCGCAGTGCGCCCTACCAACCAGCTGGGCTGGTCGTGGACCACGCTGGGATGGATCATGGCGAAGGCTTGGACATCTGGAACAGGGACGGACATTGGAAGTCAGAACGAAGGAGACATCAAGAATCGGGAACAAGGGAGACATCTGGACAGGAACAACGGAGACATTAGCAGAGACCAGGAATCAAGACGAAGGATCCAATGAAGAGGAAGGCCAAGCAGGAGCTGAAGGCAGGAAGTCTCAAGGAAGACTTGCTCATTGCAAAGGCGAAGATGAAGTGGCAGCTGAGCCCTTTTGTAGGGCTGAAGAAGGAAGACGCCCTTGATGACATCACAGGCACCACTCCCTCACTTGCCCTTTAAGTGAGGCAGAAAGACACGGGCCCGCCCCTAGAAGGAGCAGGAAGAGGAAGTCTGCAGGACCCTAGACAGCGGCCCTGCAGACGAAGCTGAAGCAGGAGGAGACGGAGCAGGCCACGCCCAGGCCCGATGCTGGAGGTGGAGAGAATGCGGCGTCCTGCCGCTGAGGAGCAGGCCTCCAGGCCTGCCGAGGATGATGTGAGCGGCGGCTCCATGCCGCAGAAGAAGCGGTCGAAATCCGCTGTTCCCTGCCACGGTGAAGAAGAGGACAGAGGAGTGACTCTATACCGCAGAGGAGCCCAGGATGTGGTGTCCCCCCCCCCCTCCCCGGGAAATCCAGGGCCCATTTTTCTTCTGATTTTGTCCTCCTCCTGCATAAATCTTACCTGGCTAGCTTGCAGGAGGAGGAGGAGGGTCCCCCTGTGGCCCCCCTCCTGACGAAAATTCCGCACCCCGCGCCGTTAACTGCTTGCCTGGCCACGGAGCCTTCGGGGTTGCTTTGGGTGTGGGTGGTCCCCAGGGTGGCCCCCCTCCCTGACCCCCCAGTGGCCCCAGTTCTCCCGGATCCTGATCCCACGTCTGATCCAGCGAGCACCCTCCCGCCCCTGGAGGGGGACGATCCCAGGGTCCTCCGCATGTTTCAAAGGGAGGAGTTGGAGCCCCTCATCCCCTTTGTCCTCCAGGAATTGGGACTGGAGGGGACCCTCGCGGATACCCTTACGGCCTCCTTGCCAAAAAATATGGACCCGGTCCTGGCGGGACTCAGGGCTCGGGCAAGCGCTTTTCCATTTCATCTATGCACAAGTTGCTGCTCTTGCATGAATGGGAGGCTCCCGAAGTGGGACTCCGGGTGGGGCGGGCTATGGACAAGCTCTACCCCCTCCCATAGGAATGTTTAGATATGTTGAAAAATCCCACTGTGGACTCCTGAGTCTCTGCGGACACCAAGCATACCACTATCCCTGTGGAGGGATCGACGGCTTTGAAGGATGGACAGGACTGCAAGCTCGAGGCACATATGAAATGTATTTTTGAAGTCCTGGCTCTGGGGGTCCGGGCAACTATCTGCAGCAGTTTCATGCTGTGGGCAGGTCTCAGGTGGGTTCAACAATTATTCGGCATCCAAGACCTCCCATCTGCAGAGGCGGAGCAGGCTGAACGTCTGGAAGCAGTCATCGCATATGGGGCTGATGCGCACTATGACCTCCTCCATGTCCAAGCGAAGGCGATGGCCTCGGTGGTGTCTGCTAGACGACTCCTCTGGTTGTGCAATTGGTCTGCCGATCCGTCCTCCAAGGCACGGCTAGGCACATTGCCCTTCAAAGGTAAGTTGCTTTTTGGAGAGGACCTTGAGAAGCTTATTGATTCCTTGGGGGAAAATAAGGTTCATAAGCTTCCGGAGGACCGTCCGAAACAATCATGCTCCTTTACACCATCCCATCCTCGTTTCCAGGGACAGAGACGGTATACGCCCTACGGACGAGGTGGCTCCTCCAGGGGCTATTCTTCTCGGTCTCAGTCTTGGTCGCAGCCCTTTTGTGGGCGTTGCTCCTTTCGCGAGGGCCAGTCTTTGCGCTCCATCCCTAAGCCTGCCACACAATGAAGTTCAGTCAATCCATTCCTCGGTCCCCTTTCTAGGCGGCCGCCTCTCCTTTTTCTTCGATGAATGGGTCAAAATCACGTCGGACCAGTGGGTCCTCGACATTGTCCGCTACGGTTACGCCTTCGAGCTTGTTCGCAATCTTCTGGATCTCGGTGCAGGCCAGTATTCTATTTACTTCGTGGTTCCCAAGAAGGACGGGGCTTTTCGGCCGATTTTAGACCTCAAACGGGTCAACCGGGGCCTCAAGATCCCACATTTTTGCATGGAAACCTTGCGAGTGGTCATCGCGGTGGTTCACCCTGGAGAGTTTCTTGCCTCACTCGATTTGACAAAGGCGTACTTCCATATTCCGATTCATCATGATTACGAGACATATCTTCGCTTCCATATCCTCAACCGGGATTTCCAGTTTCGGGCGCTGCCCTTCGGCCTTGCAACTGCACCTCGCACCTTCACCAAGGTCATGGTGGTGGTGGCGGCGGCTCTTTGCCGGGAAGGCATCCTGGTTCACCCCTATCTGGATGACTGGCTTGTACAGGCCAAGTCGGAGGCTCTTTGCAAACAGGCGGTGGATCAGGTATTAGCTCTCCTCGCGTTCCTCGGGTGGATAGTGAATTTTTCCAAGAGCAGCCTTCAGCCCTCCCAGGAGTTGGAGTTCCTGGGAGCCCACTTCGACACTCGCATGGGCAAGGTCTTCTTGCCTCGTGCGTAGGCCCTCAAGTTGATTGACCAGATTTGGAATCTGCTCTCGCTGTCCCTTCCAACGGACTGGGACTACTTGCAGGTCTTAGGGTCCATGGCTTCCACCATCGACCTAGTCCCCTGTGCTTTTGCTCATATGCGACCATTACAGAAAGCTTTGCTATCCCGTTGGCAGCCGGTGTCGGAACAGTTTCATATAGTCCTCTCTCTTTCAGCCTCTACCGTCGCTGCCTTGCAGTGGTGGCTTTCGCTTCCTCATCTCCTCTGGGGAATGCCCCTTCAAGCTCCACAGTGGACGATAGTAACCACGGACGCCAGTCTCTCGGGCTGGGGTGTGGTCTGCCTATCCCAGTCCACACAGGGGGTCTGGTCGCCGATTCAGACTCGCTGGCACATCAATTAGTTGGAGGCCCGGGCGGTGAGTCTGGTTCTGCAGGAGTTTCTGCCCCTCATCCGCGGCAAGGCGGTGAGAATGCTGTCCGACAACTCCACCACCATGTCTTACATCAATTGTCAGGGGGCACCCGCAGCCGCCTGGTGGCCCTAGAAGCCAGCCGTCTCTTCGCTTGGGCAAAACGACACCTGGATTGCCTGGTGGCCTCCCACATCGTGGGCAAGGAGAATGTTCAGGCCGATTTCCTCAGTCGCCAATCGCTTGATCCGGGAGAGTGGGAACTCTCGGATGCTGCCATGGATCTGATTGTCGGCAGGTGAGGTTCCCCCCACCTGGACCTAATGGTGACCTTGCGCAATGCCAAGGCCAATCGGTTCTTCAGCTGTTGGAGGGAGCACGGCTTGGAAGGCGAGGATGCTCTGGCTCTCCCTTGGCCCGCGGACGTCCTTCTGTATGTTTTCCCTCCGTGGCCTCTGGTGGGAAAAGTTCTCAGGAGAATAGAACTCCACCGAGGGCCAGTGGTGCTGTTAGCACCCGAATGGCCTTGCAGGCCATGGTTCGCGGATCTCGTCAACCTGGCGATGGATGGACCGCTTCAGCTAGGCCACCTTCCTCGGCTTCTTCGGCAGGGGCCCGTATTTTTTGACCAGGCCGATCGCTTTTGTCTAGCGGCCTGGCTTTTAAACGGCGACACCTGAGGCGTAAGGGCTATAAAGAGGAGGTTATCTCCACCTTGCTTCGAGCCCGGAAGCAGTCGACTTCTCTAGCCTACGTGCACATTTGGAAGGTCTTTGAGACTATTTGTGAGGAGTCAGGCATCTCAGTGCGCTCCGCCCCAGTCTCGTTGGTCCTTTCTTTTCTTCAGAAGGGTCTCTCCAAGGGCCTCTCCTTCAGTTCCCTGCGCGTGCAAGTTTCCGTTCTCGGCTCTCTCCTTGGACGAGTCGAGGGTCATTCCTTAGCAGGCCACCCGGACGTTGTTCAGTTCTTAAAGGGAGTCATGCACCTGCGTCCGCCCACTCGCAATACTTGCCTGTCGTGGAGTCTTAATCTGTTCCTCCGGGCTCTCTGTTCTGCTCCGTTCGAACCTCTCCATTGGGCTAGGGTAAAGGACCTCACGCTCAAGGCAGTTTTTTCATGTTTCTATCTCCTCTGCCCAGAGGGTTTCTGAGATTCAAGCATTGTCCTGTCGGGAACCTTTTTTGCGCTTCTCCGATTCAGGTGTTTCCCTCAAGACGGTGCCCTCCTTCTTGCCGAAGGTTGTCTCCACCTTCCATGTCAATCAGTCGGTAGAGCTTCCAGCGTTTTCTCCGGAGGAGATTGCAGGTACCGCTGGAGGCGATCTTCGTAAACTGGATGTCAAAAGAGTTCTACTCAGGTATCTTCAGATCACCAATGACTTTCGGGTCTCGAACCATCTTTTTGTCCTTTGGAGTGGTCCCAATCGGGGCAAACCGGCTTCTAAGACCACTATTGCGTGATGGTTGAAGATGGTTGAAGATGGCAGAAATATTAAACGAATACTTCAGCTCTGTGTTCACTAAAGAAGACCCTGGAGAAGGACCATCTCTACACATCAAGAAACTGGAGGGAAGTGGAATAGATGAAAATCCTTTCACAGTAGAAAATGTGTGGGAAGAGCTAAAGAACCTGAAAGTGGACAAAGCCATGGGGCCTGATGGTATTCATCCAAGGATATTGAGGGAGCTCAGAGATGTTCTGGCGGCTCCGCTGTGTGACCTGTTCAATAGATCCCTAGAAACGGGAGTGGTGCCGAGTGATTGGAGAAGAGCGGTGGTGGTCCCGCTTCACAAGAGTGGCAACAGAGAGGAGGCTGGAAACTACAGACCAGTTAGCCTCACTTCGGTGGTGGGAAAAGTAATGGAGTCACTGCTGAAAGAGAGAATAGTGAACAATCTACAGTCCGGAGAATCGATGGACCAGAGGCAACATGGATTCACCAGGGGAAGATCCTGTCAGACAAATCTGATTGACTTTTTTGACTGGGTAACCAAGGAATTGGATCAAGGAAGAGCACTCGATATCATATACTTGGATTTCAGCAAAGCTTTTGATACGGTTCCGCACAGGAGACTGGTGAATAAAACGAGAAGCTTGGGAGTGAGTGCCGATGTGGTGACCTGGATTGCAAATTGGTTGACGGACAGAAGACAATGTGTGATGGTAAATGGAACCTTCTCTGAGGAGAGAGCGGTTATAAGTGGTGTACCGCAAGGATCGGTGTTGGGACCGGTCCTGTTCAATATCTTTGTGAGCGACATTGCGGACGGGATTGAAGGTAAGGTTTGTCTCTTTGCGGATGACACTAAGATCTGCAACAGAGTGGACACGCCGGAAGGAGTGGAGAGAATGAGACGGGATCTAAGGAAACTGGAAGAGTGGTCGAAGACATGGCAGCTGAGATTCAATGCAAAGAAATGCAAAGTCATGCATATGGGGAGTGGAAATCCGAATGAAATGTATTCGATGGGGGGGGGGAAGGCTGATGTGCACGGAGCAGGAGAGGGACCTTGGGGTGATAGTATCTAATGATATGAAGTCTGCGAAACAATGCGACAAGGCGATAGCAAAAGCCAGAAGAATGCTGGGCTGCATAGAGAGAGGAATATCGAGTAAGAAAAGGGAAGTGATTATTCCCCTGTACAGGTCCTTGGTGAGGCCTCACCTGGAGTACTGTGTTCAGTTCTGGAGACCATATCTTCAAAAAGACAAAGACAAGATGGAAGCGGTACAGAGAAGGGCGACCAGGAAGGTGGAGGATCTTCATCGGATGACGTACGAGGAGAGATTGAAGAATCTAAATATGTACACCCTGGAGGAGAGGAGGAGCAGAGGTGATATGATACAGACTTTCAGATACTTGAAAGGTTTTAATGATCCAAAGACAACGACAAACCTTTTCCGTAGGAAGAAAATCAGCAGAACCAGGGGTCACGATTTGAAGCTCCAGGGAGGAAGATTCAGAACCAATGTCAGGAAGTATTTCTTCACGGAGAGGGTGGTGGATGCCTGGAATGCCCTTCCGGAGGAAGTGGTGAAGACCAGAACTGTAAGGGACTTCAAAGGGGCATGGGATAAACACTGTGGATCCATAAAGTCAAGAGACTGCCAATGTAGAGTGGGTGGCTCACCAGAACGATGGCTACTGCCCGGAGACAATACCCTTATTAAATAAACATACAGATGCTTACTGTGACTCCAACATCGCTCTAAGCTTCAACGGCAAGAGGAAATGTGGAAAAAAGGATTTGCAATCACAAAGAGGGGAGTAGCTGGCTTGTTACGGCGGTTACTACCCCAAACCAAATAAGCCTAATACTTCACTTTCCAAGCATTTACAGCATAGTTCTCTGCTTCAACGGCAGGGGAGAAGAAAAGAGGGTTCACACTCACAAAGCGGGGAGTAGCTGGCTTATTACGGCGGTTACTACCCCAAACCAAATGTGCCTGATACTTCGCTTTCGATGCATATCCAGCATGGCTCTCTGCTTCATGGCATGGGAGAAAGGCTGATACATCAAGCATTTCCAGCATAGCTCTCTGCTTCAACAGCAGGGGAATAAGAAAAGCTGAGGCTTCACGCATATCCAGAATAGCTTCAACTGCAGGGGAGAAGAAAAAAAAAAAAAAAGGATTCGCACTCACAAAGCAGGGAGTAGCTGGCTTGTTACGGCGGTTACTACCCTAAACCAAAAGGGCCTGATACTTCACTTTCAATGCATAACCAGCATGGCTCTCCGCTTCAACGGCAGGAGAGAGGAAAAACAACCAATAGGGGCTGTATGACATAGTCTGGGTAAAGGGAATAAACATGGGTGTAGCTTGCTTATTGCAGCGGTTACTACCCCTACTACCCCTAACTAATCAAGCTAGGTATTTCACTTGGATGCAGCTCCATCACTGCTCTCTACATTAATGGTGGGGGTGGAAGGGAATTAGAACCAAAGAGCTAAGAGAAACAGATAAGTATGAGAGAAAAAATGAGGGAAGCTTGCTGGGCAGACTGGATGGGCCATTTGGTCTTCTTCTGCCGTCATTTCTATGTTTCTATGTTTCTAAGCCATCTCCTTGGCCTATCTTTACCAAGGTTGGGCGCTTCCGGAGGGCCTTAAGGCTCATTCGCTGCGTTCTCAAGCTACTTCCTGGGCGGAGAGCCAATCGGTCTCTCCGCAAGAGATTTGCAGGGCTGCTACATGGACGTCCCTACATACTTTTGCTCGACACTACCGTCTGGATGTGCAAGCACCGGTTTTTGATTCTTTTGGGCGGCAAGTGCTTCGAGCGGGACTGTCTCGGTCCCACCCGGGATAGGGAAGCTTTGGTCCATCCCACGGTCTGGACTGATCCGGGTACGTACAGGGAAAGGAAAATTAGTTCTTACCTGTTAATTTTCGTTCCTGTAGTACCACGGATCAGTCCAGACGCCCTTCCCTGTTTGTCTTCTTTTCTGTCCTCTCAAAGCTTGTTCTTGCAGATTCGCAGATCTTGATACTTCATTCCTTGCAAGAATACTGAGCAATTACACCGGAAGCCTTGGTTGTCCAAGCACCAAGTATATGCAAGAGCGGATAGTCATACCATGTTGCTTACATTGTTTTACAGTTGTTCCATTGAGCTTTTTGGTTACTTGCTTGATTCTATTCTAGTTTTGTTGTTGTCTGCTTTGACAATGGTTATACTGAAGGGCTGCAGGGTAGGCTCTGTCCTCATATAGGATACCCTTTTCAGTTTTAGTCTGTCTCCACCTGCTGGAAAGGAGGCTCAACCCACGGTCTGGACTGATCTGTGGTACTACAGGAACGAAAATTAACAGGTAGGAACTAATTTTCTTTTCATGTATTTTTAGTAATAAAATAATTTTAATAATGGGAATGAGTTGAGCCATCAGCATTACAAGGAATATAAAACTGAATATCATCAGCATAGATCACGTATCCCACCCTCAAAGGATACCACGCAGCGGCTGAAAATAAATATTAAACAGGGCTGAAGATAATGTTATCCCTGAGGTACACCTGCTCTGAGATCCTTCCATGAAGACAGACATTTGCTCTGCTTTGTTGCATTCTGTGCTCCAAATATGATTCAAACCAACTTAAAACAGTTGAGCCAATACCCAAAGTTTATGTGACATGGTTTTGAAGGCCACTGAAATGTCCCACATCACAGGAGAAATAGAAGAGCCATTCCCTGTACGTACCCGGATCAGTCCAGACTCCTGGGTTTATTCATCCCTGCCAGCAGATGGAGACAGAGAAAAGCCTACCTATTATTCTACATAAAGAATCCATTAAGCTTACCAATAAAACCTCATTTCCCCTCGACTTTCTGAAATCAAACTGGAAGTCATATTTTTCTAAAATCTTACTCAATGTGGGCCAGTTTGAAAGTGGGCGATTATTTTATCTGTCAGTGATGCGGTATGATTTTTAACTACTGGCAGCACTATTGCCTTTGTTAATGATTGAGGCACCATACCTTTTTTATGATTTTTGACTACTTACATATTCTGAACAATCCAAAAAAGGGCAGGGATCCAGAGCTCAGTAAGTAAAGGAAAACTGTGACTATTTCCTCTACTTCTGCTCTTGGTCTGAACTGGTTCTATAACGAGTCAGGAATGACTACGTTATTGGGCTCTTTTCACTGTACTTTAGAAAATAATCTGTGTACTTTATTTAACAGTGATCTGCTCAGGGCTGGCTTTTGGGGTATGCGACCTGTGCAGCCGCACAGGGCGCCATGTATGAGGGGGGCGCTACCATGTTAGCATCCTTCCCCCCCCCCCCCCCCCGCCCATGCCCTTCCACATCTTGATAGGCAGAGGTCGAGAGCATAATAGTGCTGAGCAAAGGGTGGGAGGCAGGGAGAGAGAGAAAGAGGGTGGGGCGCTGTGTAGGAGCTGCTGCAACTACCGAAGGATGGAGCCCTATGCTAGAGTTGCCATCACCAGAGGGGGGGAGGGAGAGAGGTGCCAGTTAGCCTAGAGCCAGGCCTGGATTTTCTAAACCTTTGACATCGTTCACATCTGAATTCAACAATTTTGGTGGTTATGTTAATCTTTTTACCACATAAAACAATTCTTGAAACTGATTCAAAGATCTATAACATCTAAGAACATAAGAAATTGCCATACTGGGTCAGACCAAGGGTCCGCCAAGCCCAGCATCCTGTTTCCAACAGAGGCCAAACCAGGCTACAAGTACTTGGCAAGTACCCAAAAACTAAGTAGATCCCACACTACTGATGCTAGTAATACTCTTTCTTAACCTGTTGAACGTGAAGTCTCTAACTGCTAGGCAATTTATTATATGCAATTTCATCTTTTTCTTGTTTTGATTTATGCCAGCAATGCTCAATCCAAAGCACTGCAAGTTGTTTTTTTTGGGGGGGGGGGGGGGGTTTGCCAGGCTTCAGTAGGTCTTGCTGCATATTTTTGACTATGACCTTGTTCTTATGACATTATAGTTCACTTGTTGTTTGTTCCTATGCTTCTCTGCTCTCCTTATGGTTTTTTGTACCCCTTACCCTTCCCCTGTTACTTGTAATTTCCGTTGCTTTTGTTCCATGTAAACCGAGGTGATGTTTCGACTAACATCGGTATAGAAGACTTTTAAATAAATAAATAAATAAATAAATAAACAAACAAACAAACAAACTATTTTGATTGTAGGAAGGAGGCAGTTGCTTTTCTCTTCCCTGCTAATAAAATTAATTCAAAAGCATAGATGTCCCATTAAAATTCCTTCCCGGTTTCTGGTGGCCATTGTTCCTGGCCTGTCTCCATGTCATCGGGAGAATGTAATCCAGTTTTTGTTTTCTTGCAAACATATTTTATTAGAAAAACGAATCATGCTTCATACAAATTTAGCAATTTTTACAGGTTGTGCGCAGACATGCCAAAATGTGGTGTCTTCTACCAAAAGAGTGCAAGAAAAATGTAATCAATGGTATTACAAGATACCCCCCCCCCCCCCAAGTTCTTCTTTTCTGACACCCTTCCCAGTGCATTTTGGTCCATGGCACCAGATTGAATAACCACATGTTGGCATTGTCCTGTTACGCTACTTCTTCTGGCAGCTGGAACTAGGTTTGCAAGGTGTTAAGAGACTGTCTCAAAAGGGTGTGTGTGTGTGTGTGTGTGTGTGTATTCCTGTGCTCAATGCATTGGGCTTATAGCAATAACCTTCTCATAGTATTTGGGAGGGGAATAGGAGGAGAGTGTTGATTCAAACAGTTTGAGTGCCTTATTAACTACACTGCTCCTGTTAACATTGACTGGTGGTTCAGCAGAGCACCAATTGCTCCACTAACTGTGTGACCATGAGCAAATCATGTAACCTGCCCGCAGTCAGCTTGTAAATGTATTTTATTTTTATTTAGATTTTTATATTCTGCTTTTCGCACTTTTTCGGCACTTCAAAGCAGATTACATTCAGGTACTGGAGGTATTTCCCTATCCCCAGAGGGCTTACAATCTGATAGCTAGATTCATTATTCTGCTATATTTATAGTAGAAGGATGAGCTGCGGTAAGAAAAAAAAAAAAAGGGGCAGGGGCGAAATTGTGTAGCCGGCCGAAAACGCGGTGGTGCGTTTTCGCCTGCCACGGTTGTGGCCACGCCGCACACTTTCACACCCCATAGTGCCACAGGAAAAGGTGGTGTTCTTTCCCGCGTTGCTGCCAGCAATAATGTGGAAAACATTATTGCTTGCAGTGTGCCGGGCCATACCCTTGCCCACACTCCTCCCCTTCCCCTCATTTCAATAATACTGCTGCGATGCAACCGTTATCGCGTGCGGTAGGGCATTATTGCACGCGATAAGGCCACATCGCGTTTTGATAAATGACCCTGTGAGTTTGTACCTGAGGCAATGGATGGTAAAATGACTTAATTCAATATTAGATCTACTAATGTCTTGACATTTTCTGTAGCTATTTTGGTTCACTCCCCTCATCTCATCTCCTTTTTTTACCGTCATAAAACAAATATCACAATACACAAATACTATTTTGTGCTTTGGCAGAGTGTGGAGGAGAATGTGAAGTCGCTAGTGAGTTTGGTGGCCGAGGTGAATGGAGACCTCCAGAGCTGCATCAAAACCTGGAACAAATTCTTTATCAAGTAAGACACCAGGGAGTGGTGGCTATCCAGCTCTGCTTCCCTTATTTCCACGGTGAAGGCGGGAAGGAGGCGTAAAGCAAGCACGTTCCAGCTATTTGCAAGCTAATATCTGTATGCTGCTTCCCTCTCCCCAAAAAAGCTTACTTTACATTTTATGTACCAGAAAGGCAGAAATCAGATGTAGACGAACGCATGGTAAAGAGAAAAGGGATTCATTACCCTGTGATATTGTCCAATGTCACAGGTATTGCTGCCTGGTTATTCCTGTGATATTTTTCAAATATTTCCAGAAGGATCTTTCAGTTTATCTGCTATTTAAGAGAGAGAAAATTAGTGAAAGAAATAGCATAATTTCTAACTGACTGCTCCTCTAGCACTATGCAGGTACTCCTGGAACACTGCTCATTTACCCAGATGACTCTGGTTTTTCTCTGTGATATTGTACAATTTCACAGGTAACGCTGCCTGGTTATTATTCCTGTGATATTTTCCGAATATTTCCAGGATCATTCAGTTTATTTGTGTTGCCCGCCATTGGCACTTATTCCCCTGAAGCCCTTAAACCTGGGGACAGTTTCTCCTTTGCTCCTCTTTGTCAGCGGGCGGGATGTTCCTGGGAGAGGGGTGGAATTCGGGGGGCGGGGGGCAGAATTAAGTCATGTATGGATAGGCAGGTCTTAATGAAGGTCTCCTATTCATGGTTGCTCTCCAGTTCCTCACTCTGGTTCTTTCCTGCAGTATTGTGAAAGTGGATGTCTTCAGGATCACGTATATGGAGCTCCAGCGATTGGTGAGCACATCTTCATGTTTTAAGTTCTTACATATGTGCAGCAGATAAGAAAGCCGCCTACCTCCCTGAGAACCAGCATACCACAAAAGTAAAGATTTCTTTGGTTCTGTTAGGATTCTGGAATAAGACAAAAAAATGTGAAGCCGTTCCAGTCTTGAATCCCTTAAGCTTATCCCTGGGATGCAATATGTGTACCTCATGCTTGGATTTATTGTTTAATAACAGATTGAGGAAATCAGGGGTTACCAATCATCCAGTCCCATTTGACCAAGGACAAGCTTTGCAGTTGAGTGATAGGGAAGCTTTTCTCATCTCACATAAGTAACTTGCAGAATGCCCATGAACCTTGAAAACTTATTTTTTTTAAATTATTGTTTTGACTTTTCAGCTTGGAGAAGAGACGGCTGAGGGGGGGATATGATAGAGATGTTTAAAATTATGAAAGGTCTAGAGCGGGTAGATGTGAATCGGTTATTTTACTCTTTCGGATAGTAGAAAGACTAGGGGGCACTCCATGAAGTTAGCATGGGGCACATTTAAAACTAATCGGAGAAAGTTCTTTTTTACTCAACGCACAATTAAACTCTGGAATTTGTTGCCAGAGGATGTGGTTAGTGCAGTTAGTATAGCTGTGTTTAAAAAAGGATTGTATAAGTTCTTGGAGGAGAAGTCCATTACCTGCTATTAAGTTCACTTAGAGAATAGCCACTGCCATTAGCAATGGTTACATGGAATAGACTTAGTTTTTGGGTACTTGCCAGGTTCTTATGGCCTGGATTGGCCACTGTTGGAAACAGGATGCTGGGCTTGATGGACCCTTGGTCTGACCCAGTATGGCATTTTCTTATGTTCTTATGTTCTTATGACCTGGCAGTTTCCTCCTGCTACTTTTTGTGCTTTCAGCTCAGTTGGAGCCATGGCTGGGGACTGTTGCCATGAGCCTTTATTCGCAGTCACACGGGGATCTTCCCCCTATTTTATTTTCCCTCCCCCCAACATACCTGGTCTGGTCAATTGCAGCGACAGTAACGGGCCCAGGGTCATGCACCTTCCGAAACCTTGCAGTCATGGGCCCTGAATCCAGCCACTAGGTGTCACTCTTACGCAATGGCTACAACTTCCTCCCTCCCCCTCCCAGGGGCTGTGAATGCTGCATCCTCATCATCCCCAGCCGACCCAGAGAGTGGAAGACCTGACTCAGGGATAGAACCGTGACACCTTCCTCATGGCCGTGCACAACACTGCCACTGAGCTACTAGGCCGGCTTATAAGCATCTTAAATCACATATTATGTAGCTATCTCAAGGAAATTATGCCCCCTCCACATGTCACCCACAGAGGGTCGTCAGGTGTGCTACTTCACATATCTTATCTCGTCTTGTTTTCTGTCTATCCAAGATTTGACCTCCCCTCCTTTTGTCACTCTCTGCAGATGTCGCAGCAGGTGATGGAGCAGATGGCGCAGATTGAAAGTGTCATGTCCCAGGCCACATCTGATCACCTTTACCAGCTATACATGGACCTCAAGGAGCTTTATCAGCTTCGCATCAACTTGTCAAGCAGGTACCACACAGGCTGCTGCATCAGATTCAGTTCCAGTTTCGACCCTTAGGAGATCATTTTCAAAAGGATTTATACATGTAAAAAGAGCTTTTGGAAATTGCTCCTTTTACATTTGTAACTCCTTTGAAAATTCATTCCATAGCGCTCAATTGTCAAAAGGTTTTTTGTGCGTAAATGGGCTTTTGAAAGTTGCTTCGATATATACTACTTTTATGCGTGTAACTCCTTTGAAAATTGTCAACAAAATAGTCTAGGGAAGAGGAGGAGGAGCCTGAGAGAGGAAAAGGGAGGAGCTTCCATGATTTGCAGTCATGCAATTGGCTTGTATTTGAGGCCTAGCACAAAGTACGTAAATGAGAATTAAAATCTGTATTTACCCAGAAAGCTCTGTTTAGGCTAAAGTTGTTTCCATCAGTAACCCCTGTGTAGGATACATAAAATAATGGAAGGGGGTTTCTCTATTGGTTAAAAGTCATTCCTTACAAATTTGTTTAGAGTCGGTCAAGCATATAAACATGTATAGAGACAGCTGTGATGGGCACTTTACCAATTTCTCTTTTCTGACTGGACAGGGAGGACGTACCTCATATCCCTTTCATGAATTCTAGCCCCAACCCGCCGCCCATTAATGCCAGCTAAAATAAAACATAGCAAACTCTACTTTCAAATTCCAACTCTTAACTTCATTCCTGGATTTATCAGTCAGCAACTATGTACGTGGGTCGATTTTTGCTTTGTATAAAAAGTACATGCTGAATATTTCGGAGATTCAATGGATTCAAAACAGGCAGAGTCACTACGTTGTCCTACCATAAATAATAATACAAGAGATATACTGAAATCCCTCTCCTCCTTCCCATGAAAATATCCTACATCTCCCATTAATACTCGGTCGATGTTCTGTACACCACACCAGATCCCAGATCTGGTGTTGTTATACCTCTTACCCTTTGGTGCTTGCTTGTGGCTCAGAGGAAATAATACACAAAACACTAATATATACAGTATATACTGAATATATGTGTGAGTATATTGTGGTACAAGTAAATAGTTATAATAGAAAGCAATGATTATAATAAATGCAATATGAGCAAAAGCAATATTTTGATAAACACTGTTAGGAGCAGTTAACTATGAGAGTTCAAGGCATTTCCTCATCTCTGGTCTACAGGAAACTTTAGCAAAATATTTATTACAAATCTTGCAAAAATTCCTATGTCATTTTTTTATATTAATACAGAATTTTATATACACTTAGACCTTGATAAGTGCTCCACTTTATAGCCAAATGATCATAACAAGAGCCCCATTCCATAAAAACAATGCTCATTCACATCAAAAACATACTTACATCTATCATATATCAACACCCCATTCATACACACCACGTAAGATCAAAGTGAATCAATGCTTATCAATCAGCTAATATAAATTATTCATTCCGAAAGTGTTTCACAAGAAAACTTTTAAATCTTCCCACAATAATTATGCAATGTTTCTCAAAAATATCAACATCAAATATAGGATCAAAGATTTTAACCCCCTACTTATTCAGTTAACATGATTTATATATTCCAAAATTATTTTTAAAATATTTTTTAACTCACACGGCACTTACACCATGTTTCTTTAGAACTATTGCTGGCGAATTCTCGTCTTTAACCTTAATCTTTAATCCCTACAAAGGCCGTTGTTTCAGTGGGATTCAGCTTCTTCGGGGGGTGCATTTATTACCCATCGTCCTGTGAGAGGGTTTAGTACCGGTACATCTCAGCACATTTTCAAAAGATGTCTCATGTTAGACAAGCAGCTTTTAACAGGTATATGGTTTGTTCCATCTGTGAAACTTCCACCGTGTAGATGTTGAACAGCTCACGTGTTAAATATGAGTACTGAAGTGCCAAATACTGTTCCCTGTATGTACCAGGATCAGTCCAGACTGCTACTGTTGTATGGAAAGGAACAAAAATATGTGAGGCTGTTTTGCTTGTTGAATATTGCTGTGCTCCGAGAGCAAATGAAATGCTGTGTGCTTTAGAAGGGAAGCCCCATTAACAAGTAGCAAAAGATGCAAATGTGACAGAAAACTGCTTTTAACATATTACTGTGAGATGTATGTGCCTTCACCTGGTTAATTCCTGCAGCCAGCACTGACATGTACTTTTTGCGGTTCAAGGTATTTGAGATGGCTTTTGCGGCATAATCGGGCAGAGAGGCTTCCCTCACCGAGCGGTTTTACTCTGTGTGTTAAAATAGCCACTGGAATTTTTCAGATAGCATGAGAACTTTTCCAGGATTATTGTCCCATAATTCAGAGATATAGAAACCTTATCTAAGTTGGAACAGTGTGCTTCATTGTAAAACTTCTTTAAGCAATGCACTTAACCGTTTCTGACGAGCATTTAAGCAAAAGCAGTCTTTTATATGTAATAATAGTTATTTCTCCATTATATATTAGTAAAGCAATGTTATCTCATGTATGCAAATATAATGTTCTCTTTTAAGCATAGCAGATTCATATATATGTTACTTGACAGTGTCCATTTTTCACTGGGCACTATTTTCTATCCCTATGTATCACATCTAGGTATCTTGCGATCCACTGTCCCTAAATATTCTAATTCTATTCTATTCGGGTCATCAGCACTGTGAATATCGCTATGGCTCATGATTGAAACGTTGAAGTACTTTAAGATAAGTTGGAATTTTTCAAGAGATGGATTGCTCATCAGTGATATTATACTAACGTAATTTTTGACGGTAGAAACAGCTAATGTCTTTATATTTTAATTGCAATTTAAAAATATCTTAAAAAATATACTTTTTTGCATCTCAATCGTGGGAATTATTCCTGAGATCTGACAGCAATGACCTATGATTACACATAAGGCCGAGTTGAATTAGGCGAAAGCCCTAACGAGGAAGCCTATTATGACGGTCATTTTCTAATATGTTCTAATAACTTCAGTTGTGCAGCGTCGATAATGTGTGACATTTGGTGAAGAGTATTGGGTTACTTTAAGTATATTGGCTATTCCCAACACTTTTTCATAAGATTGTGAAGTCCTACTCTACTAAGCATTAAGGTGACCCTAAATATTCTAACACATTTCTGAACTCTCAGATTCCTCTTTAAGTGCACCTCAGTCCCAATCCTTTTCTAAGGAATGGGGTTTTTGCCATGATCATATCCAATATTGTAATTCACATCCAGAGCAATTGCAATTTCTCTTCCAAAGCATTATTCATAACTCTTGGTCATTGACCTCCCCAAATGCTCCCCAGCTGTGTGTAGCTTTTCCCCGGCATCCTCCACGCACCAGGGCTTCTGGGGAATCCTTGACTCTTTCCATCCTCGGTCTGGTTCCTCAAGGGAAGGAGTAACTGCCACTTTACCCCGGTTTCAAGTTAACTTCCTCGCGAGAAGGAAAAGAAATTCCTTTCCACACCACAGGCTCGGGCTTCTCCCCTTGAGGGGAAGAGGGACCCCTGCAGGACTCCACTCCCACTGGGTGGATCCTCGGGCCTACCAGCCCGCAGGCTGGCTACATCTCTGGAAGTCCCTTTCACACACATTCCCACCCTTAGAAAGGGCAGGAACTAAAGGGCAAAACCCACCATAAACTTCCCACATATATACCTCCAGCTAAAACGTGGTCACCCAATCAGAGAACTCACATACACCATTTTCCCCAAATCACATCAACACATAGACAGTAATGGTTAGCGCTCTAAAAATGCCATCCTGTGGCCGTTTTGAGGTACAACAACAAAACAAGTAAAACCGTTACCAACCATGATAGTTTGAAGAGTCTCCTCCACCCAAACGTCTTGTGCTGCTAGAACCAAGAGACTCAATTTTGGGCGGGTCTCCCTGCATATCAATATCATCAGCATTCACCATGCCCCTTGGAATGCACTGGGGGAAAACGAAGATCAATTTTCACTTTTTTTATAACCAATTTTTCAGGCAATTAGAATGAGTAGAGCTAGCTGTGTATATATGCACAGTGTGTGTCTGCCAGCTGAGCACGCAGTCTATGGTTGGGAATAAAACAACTAATGCCTCCTGCACAGCTGCACCACGCCTTGGCGTAGAAGAGGGTGGAGCTTTGGTTGGTGGATGGGTCATCTTCCATTTCTGGATTAACCCGTGGAAATTTGTCTCCTTCATGTTCTGACATTGTACCTAAAATGAGATTCCAGTTTCCTACTCCAGTTCTCCAATTTTTTTTCACCTAACAGTAAATTGTTATTCTCAGGAGATAAAATGTGTCCTTGACAAGCTGGCACATTGTCAGTTTTTCTTGTTCTTGTCCTTCAGGAATGTCACCTTGGTTCTGAAAGATTACTACCAATGGTTCAGGGATGCTCTACTCAACTGGCTCCAGAAAGCCTATATTACAGCTCTAGAGAGGGTCCAGAGAGCTGTTCAGATGGACCAGGTAACTGCAAGGAGGTGGAAGCACTACCAATTCCCTTGTTTTCAAAATATATTTCTCAATGATTTTGTTTTAGACTCTCCCTGTTCTTTAGCAATGCACAGTAAGGGATTTTCAAGACATTTATAGGTCCGTGAAGTTAGCAAGTAGCTCATGTAAAACAAATTGAAGAAAATTATTTTTCACTCAGAGCATAGTTAAGCTATGGAATTCATTGCCAGAGGATGTGGTTATGGCAGTTAGTGTAACTGGGTTTAAAAAAGTTTGGATAAGTTCCTAGAGGAAAAAATCCATAAACTGCTATTAATTAATAAGCAATAGTAGCTTGAGATTTATTATCTGGGGGAGAGGGGGGGAGAGAGAGAGAGAGAGAGAGAGTTTCCTCACTCCAAAGGTCATCAAATCTTCACAAGAGACCACTGTTCTGTTCGTACGTCTCACGTTGAATGTCAAAGTGGCCCCTAACCCCCTACACTAATACCTAAACCTCATCTCAAGTTACTTGGTGGGCCTCCCATAGGGATACAAATATCTATCTAGGGAGAGGTCATTATGGCTAGGCAGTCTCTCTCTCTCTCTCATGTGTTGTATACAGGAAATACAACAGGTCTGAAAACATTATCACAAATTGCAATAAAAACCATGCCCCTTTTGCTATCGCATGCGATACTTATCACATTTTGATAAATCCAGGCCTAAGTTAGCTAGATAAATAGCCGCACCCTAGAACGGCCCCATTCCACCTTTCACTTAGCCAGATAGCTTTTTAGCAGGATAAATAGTAATTCAGCTTAATGGCAGCCACTGAACACAGCCAAATATTCAAACTCCACCACTTAGCCAGATAAGTCCAAACTTATCTGGCTAAGTGGTGCTGAATATCAACCTCTTAGGAGGTAATTTTTCAAAAGCCCGATACAGTAGCCAGTAAATACAGGCAGAAGTTACACCAGTTTTCAAAGTGAACTTAATGCGCCTGTGTATTCTTTGAAAATGATCCTGCCTACCCTGCCTGCACACGGTTCCACCGTTGTACACAGAAATTTCCAAGGAAAATTTCCAAGGAAAATTTCCAAGGAAAATTTGAAAATCCAAAAGTATGTGCGTCAATTCAAACCACTTCCTAACTCCAGCCCTGGGAAGCGCTCCGCTCAGTCTGGGTAAATTTAAACACGTGGGCAGGCATATAAGTCCTCATATCATGCGGGCAATTTTGTAAAAGGCCATGTCTGCATGTAAAACACTGCTTCACCCAAGGAAATCAAGCCCTTTGAAAACTGCCCTCTCTGTGAGTCAAATGTTAAAATGTTTGAAATTTGCATTTTAAAAGACAATCTGTAGTTATTTTGTGCATATTTTTATGAAGACGTTATATTATTCGGCTGGCACCTCTCCCTCCCCTCCCCACTGGTCTTTCTTCCCCTCAGCTTAAGCCTGTGGCAGAGCTGCGCAAGCACAGCTCATCCACCGTGGACCTGTCCACGTGCTACACGCAGATAATCAGGACGTGGCTGCAGTTGGAGTGGCCGGACCCCGAGGAAGCCTTCATGATCATGGTGAAGTTTACGGAGGTAAAGTCGGTCTAGGGAAGATGATGGAATTCCGGGGGGGGGGGGGCTGTTTGCCTCTCGCTTCCCGCACTCACTCTACCCCCCCCCCCCTCGCTCCCTGGTTACAGGACATGTGCCGTATTGCCATCACTTACTGCACGCTGATCAAGAGGAGGGCTGAGGAAATAGCAGTTCAGGGAGATGAAGGTGATGGTGCTAACAAGGTAAGAGAGATTACAGACAGTGATGATGACTTTGGAAACAGTCAGAAACGTGCTGTGTCCCTGGTATTGACTTCCCAGAAATGCTCTGAGGTGATGGAGAATCACTACTAAATATTTATACTTGGGCAGATTTAGGGACTTGAAAGTGATGGAAACTGCCTAGCCAAGTATCCTCTTAATATTGGTTACATGTTGACCATATGGCACATCCAGTCTGCCCATCCACATCTCCTGCTCAGCTTTGTAGTCTCTTCCTATCCCTCAGAGATCCCCTGTGCCTGTCCTACGCTTTCTTGAATTCTGACACTGCCCATGTCGCCACTGTTTCCATAAGGAGGCTATTCCATGCGTCCACTACCCCCTCTGAAAAGAAATATTTTCTTCCAACCCTTTGGGCAGGCGTTAATTTCTGAAAGTAAAATGTGCGGCTTCGCTGCACATTGTACTTTCTGTATCGCGCCAGAAGAACTAATAGGCCCATCAATATGCATTTGCATGTTGCGGGCACTATTAGTTTCGGGGGAGGGGGGTGGCCGCGCGTTTTTGACGCGTTATTACCCCTTACTGTATAAGGGGTAAAAATAGCGCGTCGAAAACGCACAGCCAAACAGGGGCTAAAGGTGCGCTCGGCCACGCACACCATACTGAATCGGCCCGTAAATGGTCAGCGTATCTTGGTTACTGCTTTAGTCCAATCCTTCTATGAGAGTATGAAATTCCTTTCAGAACTACAGTTCATGTGCAAGTGTGATAATGAGAACCCACAAGAGGGAGGGGGTTACTGAGCTAAAAGCTGGAGCACTGAATTACAAATACCTCTCCCTTCCCCCCCCCCTTCCAGCTTTGCGTGGTGGTGAATAATATCGAGCAGCTGCGCCTGGTGCTCCTGAAGCTCCCATCCCAGCTGGACTGGGAGCGCTTGGAGCAGAAGATGGCGCACGTAATCGAGCCGGAGCAGTTTCAGCACACACTACACATGCAGCTGGAGAGCACCGTGGCCTGCCTGGACCACGAGATCCGGGATGTGGTGCAGGCCCTGGCACAGAAGGTAACTACTGCCTCTCCCCTCCTTTCTGATTTCACTGGTATTAGGTCTGAGGCTATCATTCCTAAGTCAGACGAGTCCTGCCTGCACGCACACAACCTTCCTTTTCTCTCACCCTTCCCTGTTATTGTACCCAGGAAGTGTGTGGCTAAGGTCAGGTTATCGCACCCTGCAGTCCTATTTTCTTCTCCGTTTCAGACTTGGGGCTTGTGGCATTCAACATGTCCTGATGGTGACTTGCTGCAGGATGCTCTGTCTGTGCCTGTGGCAGCCGCAGCACTTATTTGCACAAAAGGAATTAGCCTAGGCCTTTAAAAATTAAAAAAAGAGAGAAACCAAATGCTATATTGAGCTGTTCTATGAAGTGAAGCATAGGGGAGCAAATAAGAGACACCAGGTTAGTATCCGTGCACTGGCACAGCTCAGGACAGATTTCCCAAATGCACCATGGCTTGTTAGAAATGTCATCATCCTTCAGTCTACCCTTACATTCTGTTGCTTCTCTGGAGGACTTTTTCGTTCTGTCCTTGGGAAAACATTTGTATTGTTAGCTTTGTAATTCTAGGTGCACCACAGAAAAGATGGCATGCCTCAGTGGGTTTTAGTAGTACACAAATCATTCTTTCGCTGTTCTACTATATTCATGTTTTGGATAGTCTGGAGTAATAGCTCAGGTTTCCGTTGATTGAAAGTTAACATTTTATATCGAGAATCCTTGAAAAAGAAATTAGGCCTATGCTAGTTACAAAAACAAAATAAATAGGAAAATTAGAGAAGTAAGAAGTTATGGTAACATTCACTTAGACCACAATATCAGAGAGTGACCCAAGGAAAATGAAGAAATTGAATTTTTATTCCTTCTTAAATAAGGAAAAAAAAAATAAACAGGAAAACATTTAGCACAAGAGTTCATGATTCTGTCTCATGTTTTTCTTCCATCTATGGTCAAATCAAGGGTTTCAAGAGGAGCCAGTGTTGACCAGCATCATATTAGGTCTTGACTGCATCCAAAAATGTTTGAAGCTGGCATGGTTCATAAAACACACAGGTTTTATCCTCATATTTAATACAAAGAAAATGAAGGAGGAAGTTCACCCCATAGCATAGCTCAGGTTTCTGATGACAAATAGCCTGACAGCACCTAGTCATAATAGTGTTTGTAAGAATGGGCTTGGCATGGTAGGTGGTGTTTCCAAAACCTTAATGCCTACTCCTTCATGCAACGGAAGCTGTGAAGCAGAAGGGGCTTGTTCATGACGTGTGCTGCAGGATGAGTTATTTTTAATGCTGTCCAGTATCTCTGCTGAAAAGGTGGATTCGACTTTTACATCTTTCTCTGTTGTCGTGGCAGCTAGAGGCTGATGTCACCAAACACATCCAGGGTCTGTCTGCCTGCAGTGACTCCAGAGAGCCGGGGGATGTAAGTAGGGGCTGCAGGAAGCCTTTGCTCTCATTTTTTTTTTTTTTTGGTATCATAGATTTGCACCTTCGCCCTTCTCTGCCTTTCAGCCTTCTGGAGAGGTAAAGTGCCTTCGTTTCCACAGCAAAAACCCACAGCAATAGTGGCCATCCACACCCTTGCTGCAAACTGGGGAAAACACGTCAGGCAGTCCCGCCTCCTTGTGGGCGGAGTTTCTGAAATCACTGATTCAAAGAGGCAGGTCTGCCAATCGGAGCCCACTCACTGGAGCCCAGCGCTGCCTTAACCTAAGCATGAAGTGATATTCAACATTTAAACATTTTCCAAAACTTTTGTGCTTTAAATTTCAATCTGATTTGATATTTGATATATTGATATTGATTTATAGAGGTATGTAACTAAGAAAGTGAATGTCAGAAAGCCACATAAACCATCAAAAGTATACAAAACAGGCAACCAGCACCAGGTACTCCAAGCTATATTACAAAAATGCTTTAATAAAGCAAACAAGAACTTAAAAAAAACATCATTTCAGTTCCCAGACTAATGTCAGTTCCAGTCTGGCTACCAAAATGGTATTTCTAAGTTGCTCTGTGCTCTATTAAAAAAAAATTTTCCATCATGAATTGAGGCATGCCTGGCTTTGGTTGCCAGTTTTATATATTTTTAATTTCACCATATGTCACTTCATTTTTCTCTCCATTTACCTTTCTTTCCTTCAATTGCTCTACATTTTCTATTTGCCTTGTGTTCTTTGTCTCAAAAAATCTCCCCTCCCTCATGGTCTCCCTCCTTGACCGTTTTGCTAGCTTCCTTGTTTCTCCCCTCACTGTCTCTCTCTCTCTGCTTCTTCTGGCAGTGCATCATCCCTTTGATGAAGTTCCTGGAGGTGCAGCTGCAGTACATGAATGAGAACTTGGTCCAAGAGAACTTTAACAGGTGAGCCGCAGTGCCCGGACCTTTCCCCACTCAGCATGGACGACGAGGGCTTACCTTTTGGAGGCGTGACTGTTGGCATATCTGTTTCAAGCGCTCGTCATGCAGCACCGTACAACAGTGGTGCTCAAATTGGTCCCCAGGCACCCCCTTTTAGCCAGCTGAGTCTTCAGGCTATCCCTAATGAATATGCAAAGAAAAATGTGCATGCACTACTTCTGATAGCTACTTCTTGTCTGCCGGTGGAAGACTAGATAGCAGCAGCAGTATTCCCTCTGCTTTTGTGTGTGTGTGGGGGGGGGGGGGGGGGGAGCATGTGTGCAAACCAGTTCTCATGTACAAAGGTGTGCACAGGGTTCTTTCAAACACCATTCTATTCCTTTTCATGTGCGTGCTCTGTTTTCCCGTGTGCGTGCGTTTCATGACCTGCGGGTACGCCTGCGCATGCTCAGCTTACAGAGAACATTGCTCAGCGGTAGAAAGGCACCGCATGTGCTTGCTTGCGCTTGATCCGACAGATCCCTGCAGCACAGCTTTTGATGGAGGAAAAAGGGACAAGATCACATTACCCTACTGCTGACTGGAACATCAATAACTGCCTGCTGAAAGCAGAATCGCCATTAAAATTCTGTGTCCACATCAACAGGGAACTCAATATTCTGCTGAGTTGCTGTCCCGTTAGACTCCTGCAAGGACACTTCGGTTCTTGCTGAATGTGCCAGCGCTGGCAGCAGTTGGACTGGCAGGGACAAGGCATAAGATCTCTAGTTATTGTGCACCTGGCGAATTCTGTGCCAGTATGGCTAGGCCAGGAGACGAATAATAGCCAAGTGTTTGGTTAGTTATTATGTTAATCTGACTGAGAAATGGGCTTGTTGAGGACTTTTTCCTGTGGATCGGGGAAGTAAGATATCTCTGGCAAAAGGTTGGGATATTAGGACTGGTTGATGATCAGGAATGAAAGTTCAGGGCTTATCTTTATGAATGATGTTAGCTTTTTAAATCTTCAGAGGTCAGTCTAGTGTAGCAAAAAAATGACAGGAGTCGGGTGGCACCTTATAGACTAGCCAATTTATTGAAGAGAGAGCTTTCGAGGGCTGTTTATGCATCTGACAAACTGGACACTGTCCTCGAAAGCTCTCGCTTCAATAAATTGGTTAGTCTATAAGGTGCCACTTGACTCCTGTCATTATTTTGTTAACGTTTTGAGTTATTTGCTTGACTTTTATGTAGAGGACTCTTGAAGAATATGATTTTTAACTGCTGTTAATTGGTGTCATTTTTTTGTGCGTTTGTATTATATTTTGTATTTTGTATTATGTTTTATTTTTGTTATTGTAAACTGTCATAGGAGATACTCCATAAGGATGGTGAATCAAATATTAACAGATATTCATTAGGGATATTCTGAAAATCTGACAGTGTCAGGATCTTTGATGGAGCAATCATGTGCTTCTCTGAGTTAGTGGGATTTTTCTTCTTGGCTCTTTCTAGTGAGTCTAGCACATGCCACAGCTCCTGGATGGATAGTGCTGGAAACCGAAGTCCTTCATTTATCCACAGAATGGATAAAGCTAGGGCAGCAATAGAACAACTTCTCCCCACGCTGCTCTTTAGAGAAGTCAACTGTAAGGGTGAAAGGGGTAATTTAGTCTCCATGCCTGACTAATCTTCAGCTCTCTACGCAGATTGCCAAAAATGGTGCCAATTGGTACCAACTTGTTTTGGGTGGTTTTCTATTGATGTGGGCATCTGTGCATTCGGAATTGGACTGAGACCATTGAGGGGGAAAGCATGCAGTGGTCATGATCTTGATTGATACGTGCCCAAGATTAGGAATCTTATTGCTATTGTAAAAACAGATTTTTCTTAATCTAGTAGATATGAAGTTTTACACAAAGTTTGCTCGAGTCTTAGTGATGTTGATGATTGCTGTCTATGCCCCCCCCCCCCCCCACCTCGTCTCCTACAGCCTCCTTGCATTGCTGTGGGCCCACATTCTCGCTATATTAACTGATGTCTGCAAACAGCCGGTTACCTCACCCATGTATTACAAGAGGCTGCAGGTTGCCCTGAAGGTGAGTCTGCTTTAAATGTGACAGCCAGCGGGACTGTCTCTGTGTGAGGGGGGCCAGGATGGTTGGGTGGCAGCTCCGTATGTGACATGCCGCAGGACAAGTCACTGTGGGGGAGGGGGGCAGAGGGTAGAACTGGTCCTTGAGCAGACTGAAGGAAGCACAAAACGCCAAAAAATGCAATTAATTAATTGGAAGTCAGTAAACAGTGGGCGAGGAGCAGGTTGGAACCCCCCCTTGTGAGGCGCTAAAGTATTTTTCCCTAATTTCTTTAGAACCTGGAGCTTTGCTTTCACGGAGAGGGATGTGGACTGCCGCTGGAAGACCTCCACACTGCCGCTTTTGCTGTAAGGACCCTATCTGATTCTCTATAACATTTATGACAAGGAAGAGGGACAAACAAGTATATGGTCACCCGGGAGAGAGGACAGCAGTCCTAACTGGTTTATAGGATTGTTATGATTCTGATCAGCCACATTTACCAAACAGGCTGGCTTGCACTTGTACTCTCAACAGATTCCCAACCGCCCCCACCCCACCCCCCCTTTAGTGATGGGAGAACTGGAGAGTGCCATTTAACACCTTATAATGGAAGCAGTAGGTGAGGCCCGACTCCCCCTACCCCCTTCAGGGGAGAATTCCATTCTGTAGCAGACCCCTCCCCAGGATCTGTGGCGGTTGCCGGCTCCATTACACAGCATCTCTCCTAATAACCTTCACCTGCCTCGTTCTGCTGTTGTGGTGCAGCGCCGGGTTTGGGATGTATGGAAGAAACGTCTGGTTTTTAAGGTTTAAAAACCCAGCAGCCTAAATCAAAACCATTTGTTTACCCACCTTGCCACGTTTGTGTTTTTGCCTCCCCAGGCCCTGGAGAGTGAACTGGAACTCTGCTCGTCCAGCAGTCGGGAACTGATCCAGGAGTATTTCAGCAAGAGGATTCAGCAGCAGGTGAGAGAACCTCCAGGAATGGGGGGGGTAAATAGGCCGTCTGCTGTGACCTGGGACTTCCAGGCCTGGGCCCGGCCTCACATGCCACACATTTTCAGCCGGACAGCTCTGGACCTGGACTTAACGTTTTTTTTTTTGTTTTTTTTACTGTAAAACCTAAAACCATGTTGAACTGCAGAAGCGGCAGAGCTAGGAGGAGGTCTTTCCTCTTATTTTAGTTTGGTTACTCATATTCATCAATTTGATCACCTTATTCCATCACATGGGGTTCCCCAGTGGGATTATGGATTCAGGGGGGTCCCTAGAGAAACCAGTTTTGGTCAGACATTAGTTTCCTGCCATTGAGCAGCACGGGCACGGTTCTAGTCTTCCGTTTAATCTTAAAAGCCAGGTCTAACCTCGCACACTCTCTTCCTCTCTGGCATCCATAGCTTGGCCATCTGGAGGACAAAGCAGCTGTTTGTGCTGGGATCCTCAGGTGCACAGGGGAGGCTTTGTTTTTTCTCTTTAGGATACAGCTTAAGCTTCTGTCTTCTTGAGAAGCAGCTCCTGCCCATTCACAGTACAAAAGCTGGGAGAGCGGAGGTAGGACTCACAGTTTCCAGAGTACCGTCACTCTCCCCTCTTCCTCTTTTAAGGGTGACACCCTTAACTAAGAACATCTGCCATTCTACTCCAGTCTTTCACACCTCCCTCTCCCTGCAAGATTTCAACAGCATCACTTTCTTAAGTATAACTGGAAGTCACTAAAATGTCGCATCAGCGGGGTGAGAGGTGTGCGTTGCAGAAGTGGGGATGGTAGGTTATTATTCCTAGTCATGTGGCAGCATGATACAGAGGCAGTAGGGCAAGAAAGGTCAGGGGAAAGTTATTGGAGGTTATTTATGAAGTCTTGGGCTCTGCCTGTGATGGGATAACTTAGTGCAGGTACATTCACAGGGCAGTGCATGATAATCTAAGTCCACTCCTTAGGATCAAGGCCATGTCCTTAACAGGATCCTAAAAGTCTCAGTGTCATAGTTTTCATCCTGTGTTAATTTTTTCTTTCTATTTGCAAGGATGCGACTACTGCTGAGAAGTATGGAGCAGTGACTGTGAAGGTTGCTTACTGCCATTCAGAGCAGAAACTCAGAGTAGAGATTCTTAACGCGGTCAACCTCATCCCACTGGACTCAAATGGTGAGAAAAACAATGACTGTCACAGTCCAAGCAGAACAAAACAGCAAGTCAGGGGTGATTTGAAGTATGTGTGTGCGTAGAGAGACACGCTTTCCTGCACATCTGCAGCAAACGCTGGTGTTGTCTATGACAAGGGAATGCAGGGCTGGCAGGTGGGTTAAGGAGAGCAGACCATAGTGGTCCCACTGCAGGGAGTCTGCAGTATCTAGCTATGGCCGAGAAATGAAATTCACTTCCAGGGGCTATATAACCTTGGTAACAAGCAGCAGTTAGAGGCGTATCATGTTGGCTGACTCAAAAGTCAGTTGATACTATACAGCCAAAGGAAGCAGGTTGTCAGAAATGTGTGGTAATTTAGCACTATACCACTGCAAAAATATTTTGTCCACATTTTTGGGCTATTTTTAAGAGCCTTGGGATCTGGTCAGTTTATACCCACAGCTAGAGCCAGTGCAAAGGTATTAGGCTCCCTAGGCAAACCTTAGAGCCTTGTGCTCGCCCTCCCAATGCCCCTGTCCTGTCCTCTCTGCCCACAGTCCTCTCGGCACATGATGAAAATTCTGCATTTATAATAACAGATTTTACATGAAAAAAGACAGTCAAAGTACAGTCTTCTGAATTAAAAATGTCACTTACAACATGTATATTACAGTTACATGTGCTGCTGAGGTGCTAACCAGAAAACCCTTCAAAAAAGAAATCCATTTCGTGTTATGGTATTATTGCAATATGCATTGAGTATGGTCTTGGCCCTCAGAAAGCCATAAATAAACTGAATTAACAACTGCAATATAGTAAAACTCTCATACCAAAACAGTACTAACTGCCAGCACTCATTCAGTAAAAGGCAATGTTGTAAATATTATACCAGGCCCTAAAACACCAATACACCTCCTATTAGGAAAATACAACATAAGAACATAAGAAATTGCCATGCTGGGTCAGACCAAGGGTCCATCAAGCCCAGCATCCTGTTTCCAACAGAGGCCAAACCAGGCCACAAGAACCTGGCAATTACCCAAACACTAAGAAGATCCCATGCTACTGATGCAAGTCAAGCAATAGATCCCTACACAGAAACTACATCCTAGCAGAATACTTTACCTCAGTCACACATGCAGAACATAGACAAACCTTCACCAAATTCAAAATAAAGAAACCTTAAGGTATAAATAGAAACGTGCAGACAAAAATTGAATTGGAAAATGCAAGAAGCCAGACTCTGTATGCAGTGCAACAATGGAAAAAAAACATTGCCTCATAAAAACATCCTCATAAAACATCAAACAATACAATAAAGAAATATAAAACAGCAATCATAATAGGAAAATCAGACTGACTGCATTTCATCTGGTTTCATGTAATGAGATCACTAAGATGATTAGTCAAATGAAGCTTAATTCCTTCTTTCCCGACCCTTGTGCTTCTTTTCTAGTGAAAGGAAGTTTAAATGTTCTATTAGAGCATTTGTATATTACTGTTAACATATCACTGACCTTAGGAAAATTTCCAAGAGCATTGAAGGAGACTATTATTCATCCATCAATTAAGAAATCTGATGCTGATGTATCTCAAGTTGCTAATTTCCATCCTGTCCCATGCCTTATTTAGGTAAAATTATTGAAAAGGCAGTCATGGTTCAGTTGTCTGCATGATTAGAGGAATTATACTTTCTAAATGATAAACAATCAGGATTTTGGAGACTTTTTAGTACTGAGACTAAGATGGATGGATTCAGTCCTGGTATCTTTAGATTTCAGGGCCACGTTTGATACCCTTGATTATTGTATACTATTAAATCAACTGAAGGAGATTGGAATTGGGGAATTGCCTTCTCATGGGTCACATCTTTTTTGGAAAAGCGAACACTGCGAGTGAAATTGGGTCCCTCTTGGAACCCTGGGAATCGCGTTGGGGGGGAAAGCCAGGGTTCAGTTTGATAAACCCTTCTGTTTAATGTCTGTGTAAATTGATTAGAAAATTGAATTTACAGTGCAATATGAGATGATCTCCAGTTATACTGTGAGTTAGGCTCTTTGTGCCTGGATTCTACTGATAGATTAAATCAGGATTTGAGAGAAGTTGTATTACGGTTCATTTAAAACAGATGTTTTATTGATTAGGAAGGCATCTGTAGTCTCCGAACCTATACTGATTTTAATGGATGATATTAAAATCCTCATTCAGCAAGAGATTCTGATTTTAGGAGTGCTGCTAGATTCTGAGCTGAACTTTCAAGATCAGATTATAGAGGTAGTATTGTCTTGTCTTTTATATCTTTGAAAGATTTGTAATCTTCAGTCTTTTCTGTCTCAAGACATAAGAACATAAGAAGTTGCCAAACTGGGTCCGACAAATGGTCCATCAAGTCCAGTATCCTGTTTCCAACAGTGGCCAATCAAAGTTACAAGTACCTGGCAAATACCCAAACATTAAATAGATCCCATGCTACTAATGCCAGTAATAAGCAATGGCTATTCCCATAAAGGTAGATTTTAAAAGGGCTGTGTGCCCATAAACATGCGTTTCTTGCTGTGTGCAAAAATACACGCTATTTTATAACCTATACGTGTAGGTTATAAAATACTGTTCAAGCGTGCACATAACATATGCATGCCATTTTGCTACAGCATTGGGAGAGAGAGAGCGAGACCTTAAGGCTCAGACTGATACTCTATATATGGACCATTGTAAGAGGGTGCTTTGGCTAAAACAGCTATCACCTCACCTTTTAACCATGCCGGTAATTGTTTGGCCTTCCTTCCTTCCACCTTTCTTAATATTATTATTATTCCTGCTACAATTATCAGTCAATTAGATTATTGTAATGCTGGTGTGACTAAAGTCCAACTCCATAGACTATAACTTACTCAAAATAGTGCTGCATGCTTCTGCCTGGATCTAAGTTCTAGGGATCATATCACCCCAATATTCAATTTATTATATTGGTAGCCTATCTTTCAGAGGACTGATTTTAAAAATCTTAGTTTACTTTTTAAAGCATTGCATGGATTGGAGAAGAGACGGCTGAGGGGGGATATGATAGAGGTCTTTAAGATCATGAGAGGTCTTGAACGAGTAGATGTTAATCGGTTATTTACACTTTCGAATAATAGAAGGACTAGGGGGCATTCCATGAAGTTAGCAAGTAGCACATTTAAGACTAATTGAAGAAAATTCTTTTTCACTCAACGCACAATAAAGCTCTGGAATTTGTTGCCAGAGGATGTGGTTAGTGCAGTTAGGTTCAAAAAAGGTTTGGATAAGTTCTTGGAGGAGAAGTCCATTAATGGCTATTAATCAAGTTTCTTAGGGAATAGCCACTGATATTAATTGCATCAGTAGCATGGGATCTTCTTAGTGTTTGGGTAATTGCCAGGTTCTTATGGCCTGGTTTGGCCTCTGTTGGAAAACAGGATGCTGGGCTTGATGGACCCTTGGTCTGACCCAGCATGGCAATTTCTTATGTTCTTATTTATTAGATAGGTTTGTAGTATATAAGCCTCAAAGGAATTCACAGTCTTCACAAGAAAATAAATTGTGTGTTCCCTCACTTAAAAGAGGTTAGGTTAGTTAGGACACGGAAGAAGCATTTTCATTTAGCGGTCCAGTTATGTGGAATTTGATTCCTAATTAAATTTGTGCAATTATGGATTTCTTGAGATTTTGTAAGCACAATAAAGGTTGTTTTTGTTATGGATATTTTATTATGTAATTTTATGTAATTGTGAAATTGTTTTTGTAAAACTGTCCAGAGTCCTATGTGAAAGGGCAGTATATATATATATATATATATATATATATAAATAAATAAAAAAATAAAAAGATAAATATTTCAAAATAGCTAATTAAAAACATATATATAAATATATATATATAAGTTCTAAAAATTTCACAAACATCAATAAAATATTTCAAAACAGTGGACACATTAGATAACATCCAATAATTAAAACTAATAAGGATAAAACAAATCCCCTGCTCCTCCATACCTGGGAAATTTTGTTTTCCAGTCACCCTGCAATTGTTGTGGATCAGTTTGAGGGAAGTGTTCCTACCTCACTCTGACACAAAACACATTTTCATTCTCACACACAGTCACACACAAACACACCGTCACTCATTCTCACTCATGCCAGGCCTCTCCCTCTCTTCTATGACTGCCGGTGGGATGGGCGCCGCCAGCAGTCCTCTGAGCCACTTAGCTCTTCGGCCAACAGTGAGATAGACTCTGCTAGTGGACTTGGTCTTAGCACTGGCAGGATTTTGTCCCCTTTCCCGCCTCCCCCTGGCCCATGAACCTTGGAGCTCTAAGTGACCACCTAGTGCAGCGTTTCCTACCTCTGTCCTGGAGGCACACCTATCCAGTCAGGCTTTCAAGTCTGCCACAATGAATATGCATGAAATAGATTTGCATACCCTGGTTCTCCAATGTATGCAACTCTAGCGCATGCATTTTCATTTTGGATATCCTGAAAAACCTACTGGTTAGGTGTGCCTCCAGGACAGGGTTGAGAAATACTGGCCTAGTGGAAGCCCTGACCCTGTTAACATGTGTTAGTGGAGTGAGATGGCTCCAGACTTCACGGGGGAGGGAAAAAAGGTTTGCCCCAAGTATAAATAAACAAACTCATTAGTAAAAATGAGTTTTCTCCTGGTGGGATGTATGATGCTACTCTGTAGTGCTAGTTATACTTTATGGCAAGTAAAAGGCCATTTTAACTTAGCTTAACCTGTTCCACAGATTGATAAGCTTAAAGTCAGCTAGCTGAAATGCTCATGAAGAAGTCTAGCTGTCGACTTTCTGGGGGGAAATAGAAGGCAAATTCTCATTTTTGGCTGGCACAGGAGATTAATGGAGACTTCACAGTAGGCGTTCCATGCTGACTTTTCTCTCCGCTTCATCTGCCCCCAGGTTCTAGTGACCCGTTCATCCAGCTGACCCTGGAACCACGCCACATCTTTCCTGAAGTGGAGGCTCGGACAACACAGTGCAAGAAGAATGACCTTCACCCTCTATTTGACGAAGTGTTTGAATTGTGTGTATCAGTTAAGCCTTTTTCCTAGCTTTAAATACCAGTTCGTGAATATCAAATGACATTTGTTAGAATGGTGAAACAGTTCATCAGTCACTGTAAATGGTAAGACAAAGAATAGCCGTACAAACAGCAGTGCCTGCTTCAGCTGTTATGAGTCTCTGGAAGCCCAGTAGTCAGAGGGAAATGAACTGCAGGCATAGTAGAAGCTGTAGATACAAATGAATAGTAGTGAATAGGAATAGCTGAATAGGAATAGGAAGCTAGGAACAGGTGAAAAGCGATGCTTCATAGGATCTTGTAGAGAAGGATTCAGGATGAGCTGTTAACATGCCAAGAGCCTCGGTGTCAAGGATCAATAGGAAGAGGAGACAGAGAGCGAGAGAGAGTGCTTAAAATAGGAACATATCAAATAGAAAGTTCCAAAACATTCAAACAATAACCAATCAGTAAAAGAGCTCTGCCCCCTGCATAGACTCTAAGCTATGCAATATCATAAGATGACACAGGGTAGCAGTATAATAAACATACAGGGCCAAACTTTAAAAGGTGCGCATAGGCGTAGATTTGTTCACGCAACCCAGTGCGAACAAATCTATGCCCGATTTTATAAAATGTGTGCGCTGCCGCGCGCATGTTATAAAATCCAGGGTCAGCGCGCAAGGGGGTGCACAGTTGTGCAATTTGCGCGCGCCAAGCCGCTCAACCTTCCTCCGTTCCCTCCATGCGCGCGTCGCTGAGCCTATGCAAGATAGGCTTGGCGCGCTCCGAAATCGGAGCGGCCTCGGAGGGAACTTTCCTTCTGCCTCCCCCCACCTTCCCCTACCTAACCTGCCCCCCAGTCCTATCTAAAAAAAACCTCATACCTTTGTGGAAGAAGTTACGCCCGCCGGCTGGCCCACAATCCCGGGCACAGCGGCAAATGACCACTGTGCCTGGAGGATCTGGCCACGCCCCCGCCCCAGACCACTCACGATCCGCCCCTTTTTGCAAGCCCCAGGACATGCACGCGTCGATGAGCCTATGCAAGATAAGATCAGCGCGCGCAGGGGAAGCTTGGGGCAGCTTTTCAGGGGTTACGCACGTCTGCAGATAAATTTACAAGCGTAGCCTACATCCAACATACTTTTAGTAGACGCATTAGGCTGCAGGAGAAAACAACGTGCGTAGTTTTGGATTTTCAAAATTGTTCACATTCCTTTGGATGGAAAAGGGAAGCTGCAGAAAAAAGCAAGTGCAGATTTCTGGCGGATACTTCCTCCTGTACAGTTTTCAAAGGAAAAATACACGTGTACAAAATCCAGTCTTTGTATCAAAACACACAGTTTTCAGAATTGCCCGCAAAAAGATCTTCAGCTGGTGGAAAACCTGTTCCAGGGACTGATCTGGGCAGCCTCTGCTCTAGACTCATCACTAAAACTAAATGACCACTAAATTAGGAAATCATCAGAGCTGGCTTTAGCAAAGGGCAAAATAATCGCCAGATTGAATGCCAGTTCTGTTCCACTCGGAAGGTTGCTCCTGTACCTTGAAATAAGATCAAGGTGACGTGAAAGAGTAATTTGCTTGTCGGCCTTCAGCAGAGTCTGAGCACCACACGAGCTATGCAGGGACCCAAGCGATCGTACAGGGAAGTTTCCGAGAGCATCTCTAGTCCTGGGCTAATCCAGGGCTAATCCTGGGCTAATCCAGGCCACGTTCCCCCCTCCGTCCCAGGCCACGGAGGGGGGAACGTGGCCCTGCCCTACCTTTCCAATCCATGGCTTCCCTGACTTGCGATGTCCCCTCATAGCCATTTGTTTTTTTCTCTGTGCTTCATGTTTTACCGAAGGATATCCTTCATGCAAGCCTCCTTGCCTGTCTTATCATTGCAGTTTAGTCTCTCCCGAGCAATGTGAACAAGACGGAGCTTGCCTTCTGCTCACAGTCTTTGACTACGACACGTTGCTATCCAATGACCTGGAAGGAGAAGCATTTGTGGCACTGCATAACCTGCCGGGGCTGAAGGAAGAGGATCAGGTGGATTTATACAGGATTACGCAGACCCGACTTCCACTCGTCCACCCCAAGCCCAGTGGTATGGCCCTTTACCTTCCTCTTTGTATTAGTTCTTCTGGCTCGTTGATGACAGCTGCTGAGGCCTTTGGCTTAGTAGGCCCTATTGAGCCTAACGATTAGGGGTCAGTACAGCTAGTCCAGTGGGGGAATTTCGATAAAGAGGGCTGGGCAGCTACAGCAGTAACAGGCTCAGTCCTTTTCTCAAATACTGATGTCTCTGACTATCGGGGGTGATCCAGCTCTCAGCTCTTCCCATCATACCCTATTACTTAATCTGAAAATGCACTCATGTTTATTTTGTAGCTGCTGGGCTCACAAGATGAAGTCATACTTAATAGGGGGTGGCTGAGATAGACAAGACCGGTAAGAGATCCCTGGCCAGTTACACATAAAGGCTCAGGGGACTGTAAGACCTGTAGAAGCCTTTTTCAATGGAGATGAAAGCCCAAAAGAGCAAGACGAAACTGCTCTGCTACAACTGAAAGGAATGAGCCAGTAATAGCATACATGTAATATGAACACTTTTTAAAAAAAAATCTACAATGATTCCTGCTAGAATAATTTCGCATTGATATTCTACTTTTCACCAAAACGTGATCCTGATGCCGCTTTGTTATGCTAGCCTACAACTGTACAAGCAGCCAATGCTGGGGTGGAAACTGTGGAGGTGCCCGATCTCTCTAGAAGCTTCTCACAGGGTAAAGGGAGAAGGAAGAGTGTTGGCATTACAAGTGGCTTAACCTAACTGCACAGCAATAAAGCAGTCCATATTCAGATGCATTTAGCCAGCTAACTCAGAATATTTGGGCACTTATTAGCTGGCTAGGATTTAGCTAAATAAGTTAGGGGCATTCTGGGGGTGTAACTTGTAAGATTTGAGTTAGCTACCTAATTCCAATATTCAGAGTTAGCTGGATAAGTTAGCCGGCCAAGTCTGGTTGGCAACTGTAAACCTATCCTAAAGTTAGCCGGATAAATTTAGCTGATTTAATTTTAAGTTCCTGAACATACCCAGATCAGTCCAGACAAGTGGGTTTATGCCCTTGGAGGCAGAGAAGAAAACCTTGAGGTAGAAGTGCATCCCTGCAGTCCTGACTGGTTTGGAGTTGGAGACTGGAAAGGGCTCCCCGAGGTGGCAGGTTCCATTCTTCGGGCCATCCCTTGAGTCGAGCTGGGCGAACGGGGGGTTGGATACCCCTGCTTCTGTTAACCCGTGACTCCCCTTATAGCCAGGGGACTGGCTCCCTCTCGATGCCCTGAGGTCCCCCTCCTAGCTGCTGCTGACTCGCTCAGGAAAGTATCTTCTGAGTTGGGCTCTTCTTTCTATCTAGCATTTTGTACTATAAAGTTTCTAAAAAAAAAAAAAAAAAAAAAAAAGTTTTCTTCTCTTCAGGCGCAGCGAGGGTAGGTGGGACAGTTGGCCTGCACGGCAGTGCCACAAACAGGCAGGCTCAGCAGTCTGGGAACGTGTTGTGGGGGGGGGGGGGGGGGGGGCGCGGACTAAGGAGGCCTGCCGATGGAGAGCGGTGATTTATTTCCCCCGGGGGGGATAGGCCCGTTTTTGATGTGCTGGCCCACGCCATGTTCAAGCAAGGCTATTTTTGTGGAGCATGTGCGACTTTCCTCTTCTCTGTCGCTTCTCTCACGCGCCTTCAGTTTCATCAAGGCAGCACCTCCGGCAGCATTCAGGCCATGTGGGCCAGCCATTCTGGCATGGATTTTTTCTGCGGGGGCTGCGTGATGGCGGACAAGCCACTGGTTGCACCTTGCAAAGTCTGTGGAGTGTGGTCGGCCTATCTAAATTCCCTCTCCCTTTGCACGACTTGTGCTCAGGGAGGAGAGGGATCCTCCTCTAGGACTCAGAAGTCCAGGAAGGCTTCTCAATCCTCAGGGGCTGGAGCAGGGCCCAAGGTGAGGGCCTCTGTTCCTGAGACCTCCGAAGGGGCTATGGACCTCAGTGCTCCCTCTGAAGGAGCTGCTGCTGATGGCCCTCCCCTCCTCTCTCCTGTGGTTCAGGGTATCGAGCAGGGGGATGATGTGGGCTCTAGCTCAGTTTCCAGTGATTCTGAGGGCGTACCTCTGGGCCCTGGGGGGGTTCTCGCCCAAATTTGTTTTCCTGTTACATGAGGCTTTCTTGGTTAAGAAGGCAGCCAAGTGTAGACCCAGTGAGACAGGCTTGGGCTCCTCTGAGGCCTTGACACTCCTCGGGGGTCTCTTTGAAGAGGCAGGGCCTTGTCCTGGCCATCCAGAAGTTGACAGGGAGGACAGGTTGGACTTGGAAGATCCGCAGGGAGAGGGAGACTCCTCTCTGGTAGTGGACCCGGATGAGCCAGACGGGGATCTGGCTCGGACACCAGTAAAGACGAACAGACCCTCCTTGAAGTTGCCGGACCTGATGGAGATGACCCCCGGGTGGTTCGCCTATTTAAGAGGGAGGAACTGAGACCTCTTATTCCCCAAGTATTGGAGGAATTGGAAGTGAAACTGGCTCAGGAAGAGTCTGAAAGCGGAATTAATCCACTCCTGGATGGTCTCAGAGGTCCGCCGAGCACTTTCCCTATTCCAAAAAAGATTCAAAAGCTGATTAGCCAGGAGTGGGATACCCAGAGGCGGGCTTAAAAGTGGTCCAAATGCTCCTCCTGTTGGAGGAGCATTTGGACCACCTTAAGACTCCTAAGGTGGATGCAGCAGTCTCGGCGGTTACCAAGAAGACCACGCTTCCAGTGGTAGGCGCTGCCGCTCTGAAAGATGTGCAGGATCGCAAGCTGGAGATTTAATACAAACAGATGTTTGAGGTCTCCGCACTGCAGTTTGCGCTAGTATGATGCAGCGTGCCTGTCTCTGCTGGATTCAGAAGCCCCAGGAGCCAGCGGCTTTGGGAGTACTCTCTCCTGTTCAGGCGGCCCCGTCTGGAGGCGGGGTGGCCTATGTGGCGGACGCTTTGTATGATTTAGTATGCACAGTGGCTCACAGTATGGTTTCGGCAGGGCGTCTTTTGTGGCTGCGCAACTGGTCGACGGACTTGTGGTCCAAGTCCCAGCTATGTCACCTGCCTTTTAAGGGGAAGCTTCTCTTCGGGGAGAATCTGGATCAACTTATGAAGTCCTTGGGAGAAACTAAGGGCAATAGAATGCCAGAAGACAGGAAGAATGTTAAGAGGTCTTTCTCTGATCGCTCTTGTTTTTGGGAGTTAAGGCGTTTTCACTTCGGAAGAGGAGCAGCTTCCTCGGGATCTAAGCAGCTGGCCAGCCACCAGCAGTCCTTTGACCCTCCGGATGACCCTCCAGGGGTGGCTCCGGCCAGGGGGCCGGAGGCAGTAACTCATCACAATAAGATCCAGCCCACCCACTCCTCTCCAGTAGTGGCCGGGGGCTGCTTGTTGCTTTTTTATGAGGAGTGGGTGAAGATTATGTCCAATCAGTGGGTGCTTGGGGTGATCAGGGATGGCTACGCCTTAGAGTTTTCTCGTCCGCTCAAAGACACCTTTCTGGAGTCGCGCTGTGTTTCCAGCAGCAAGAGTGAAGCCGTGGAAGGAACCCTGCGGAGATTGTTAAGCCTGGAAGCTATTCTCCTGGTGCCAAAGAACGAGCAAGGTCAAGGACAGTATTCCATCTACTTCATGGTTCCGAAAAAGAAGGCACCTTCTGTCCTATCTTGGATCTCCAGAAAGTGAACAGGAACTTGAAGGTCCCACATTTCCAGATGGAGACACTTCGCATGGTGATTGCGGCAATCTGCAAAGGGGAATTTCTGGCGTCATTGGATCTCACCGAGGCCTACTTGCACATCCCCATACATCAGGGTCATCAGAAGTTTCTGCGGTTCAAGGTGCTGGGGCAGCACTTCCAGTTCGGGGCTCTCCCATTCAGACTCGCCACCACTCCACAAACCTTCACCAAGGTGATGGTGGTGATAGCAGCAGCCTTAAGGAAGGGAAGCATGCTGGTGCACCCATACCTCGACAATTGGCTCAACCGGGGCAAGACACAGGAGGAGTGTGTTCGAGCAGTGGACCGTGTTCTCCAGATGTTATGCTCTCTAGGGTGGGTGATCAACTTGGCGAAGAATTAGCTGACACCGTCTCAATCCCTGGAGTATCTGGGAGTCCAATTCGTTATCCGGTCCGGCTGGGTGTTCCTGACGGCGGACAGGTTGGCTAAGTTGCAGCAGCAGGTTGAGCGGCTGTTACGTCTCCAAGTTCCCAAGGTTTGGGATTAATTACAGGTCCTAGGCTCCATGGCCTTGACGTTGGAACTGGTCCCATGGGCCTTTGCCCATATACATCCGCTACAGAGATTCCTGTTGTTCCACTGGAATCCAATGTCGGAGCAATACCATCTCCCGCTGCCACTAGGGAAGGAAGCCAGAGCCAACCTGTCGTGGTGCCTATCCCAGCCCCATTTGGAGAAGGAAGTGAGTTTCAAAATCCCAGAATGGGTGGTAGTGACCACGGATGCAAGTCTCAGGGGCTGGGGAGCGGTGCCTGGGTCGTTCGGCTCAGGGACTTTGGTCTCTGGAGGAGAGGTCCTGGTCCATCAACCGACTAGAGACAAGGGCCGTGCGCAGAGCCTTGGAAGAATTTCTGCCACTGGTGCAAGATCACATGGTTAGGGTTTTCTCAGACAATGCAACGACAGTGGCGTACATCAACAATCAGTGTGGCACCAGGAGTCAAGTGGTGGCTCAGTAGGCGCATTTGTTGTTTGCGTGGGCGGAACTACACCTAGAAGGGATCGCAGAATTCCATGTCACTGGAGTAGACAATGTGCAGGCGGATTTCCTCAGCTATCAGCAGCTGGATCCGGGGGAGTGGGAGCTGTCCCTGGAAGCCTGGAATCTCATTTGTGCCCAGTGGGGAGGTTCCTCAACCGGACTTCATGGTGATGCAGCTCAATGCAAAAACGGCTCAGTTCTTCAGTTGCAGACGGGATGTCGGTTCAGTGGGATTCAACGCTCTGGTGTGCCCGTGGCAGAGGGGGATCCTTCTTTATGTTTTCCCTCTGCAGCCCCTTATAGGGCGCATATTGCAGTGCATAGAGGCTCATCCCGGCTCCGTGGTTCTGGTGGCTCCCGAGTGGCCACAGCGTCCAAAGTTCATGGATCTGGTTCATCTGGTCCCCTTCGACTAACTCATTTGTGTGGGTTGTTGTGTCTTTTTGGATCAGGAGGATCGCATTTGTCTCACGGCCTGGCTTTTGAAAGGCGATGGTTGCGACTGAAGGGCTATTCTGAATCTGTCATTACTACCCTTCTTCAGGCCAGGCGCTCAGCAACTTCCATGGCGTATGTCCGAGTTTGGAAGGTGTTTGAGACCTGGTGTGTTTAACAATAGGTAGATCCTCTGTTGGCCTTTTTTCCCATATTTTGTCCTTTCTTCAGCAGGGCTTGTCGAAGTGTTTGGCTTACAGTTCGCTGAGAGTTCAGGTGTCAGCCCTCAATTGCCTTAGGGGTTAGGTTCAGGGCAGGCCATTAGCCTCTCATCCTGATGTTGTCCGTTTTCTGAAAGGAGTAAAGCATTTGAAGCCTCCTGTCTGGTGTTGAGGGTCCTCTGTGAGGTCTCCTTTGAGCCTTTGAGTCGAGCCTCTTTAAAGGTTCTTACCTTGAAGACTATTTTCGGTTGCCATTTACTCGGCCAGGCGGATTTCCGAATTACAAGCCCTTTCTTGCCGTGATCCTTTTCTGCGGATCGCCTCCAACAAGGTTCCTTCCTTTCGTGTGAATCAGACGGTGGAGTTGCTAGGGTTTCCAGACTGGGTCCAAGATTCCTCTATGGGTAGAGATCTCCATTTATTGGATGTACGGCGCGCCCTGTTGTGTTATTTGAAGGTCACCAATTCTTTCTGACGATCGGATCATCTTTTTGTGATGTTCGGTGGAGCTAAGAAGGGAGAGAAAGTGTCTAAAGCTTCCTTAGCCCACTGGTTGACAGAAACTATTTCCTCGGCCTATGTTTCTAAGGACCATGCGGTGCCAGCAAGTCTTAAAGCTCATTCTACACATGTGCAGGCGTCGTCGTGGGCTGAGTATCAATTGGTTTCTCCTCAGGAGATTTGTAAGGCCGCGGTTTGGTCCTCACCATACTTTCGCTAAGCGTTACCGTTTGGAATTGCACGTGCCAGAGGCAGCCTCCTTTGGTGAGTGTGTGTTGAGAGCGGGTCTTTCGGGTTCCTGCCCAGTATAGGGGTGCTTGGGTACATTCCTCTTGTCTGGCCTGATCTGGGTATATTCAGGAAAGGGAAATTGGTTCTTACCTGCTAATTTCCGTTCTTGTAATATCACAGATCAGTCCAGAGGCCCACCGCGTCATACTTCCGAAAGACTGACTGTCCTAGTGTTCGCTGGAATGCTTTCCGAAGAATTCTTTCAATACAATGTATTGGTCTTTTTGAGCTCAGCAGTTGCTAAGCGTTCGTGGTTAGCAGTTTGTTTTCTGGGGTTTCCAACCCTGGGGTTTTCGTTCACCCCATTTTAGAGGAATGGTTTGTTTTCTGGTTCAAATCTTGGCTTGGGTACCAGTCAATACTGAGAGACTGCAGGTGGCAATCTCGTTTAAGTAGCAGTGCGTCAAGGTTTTGTTCTCTGCCTCCATCTGCTAGTAGGAATGCATAAACCCAGTTGTCTGGACTGATTTGAGGTATTACAGGATCGGAAATTAGCAGGTAAGAACCAATTTCCCTATATCCGGCTATATTTAATAATGTGGCTAACTTTGCTATCTGGACTGTGTCTAAATATGGACATCAACATGACTTGTCAAAAGTCATATGGAGCTAGTGAACTTTAAAAAAACAACAAAAAACCTGGACTGGGACATCTACTAAAGTTTCCATTTCACCATATCAGCTGTGGTCACCATCTGTTTTTACTGACTGGTTCCGAGAGCCCTTAGCTTTACACCTGATCACTAGGCATCTGTGAGCCCATGTTTAATGCAGAGCTCATTGTCTAATCCTATGTTTTTTTTGTCTCTCTAGGGGATCCGATCCTGCAGCTTCTGGAGTGTCGTAAAGGGGACAGGGAAGCACAGGGCTTTGTGAAAGTGCGCAAACAGCGAGCAAAACAGTCCAAGGAAGCCAAGCGATGATTGCCACTCGAGAAATGGTTGGACAGCTGTATCTGGACCTCCAGCCCAGTCCATACTGACCCAGAGCTCATGTCCAAGTTGCTCCCATGTGCTGGCTTTTAGATCAAGAGCGAGGCTAAAGCTGTGCACACTAGGGCTGGAATGGGAAAAAAAAAAAAAGCATCATAACTGGGCTTCTTGAACATGGCCTCGTGACCCTGCAGACAGCTGGGTTCTCAGGATATCCACACGAATACGCATGAGAAATTTTCATATACTGGATCACCAATGTATGCAAATACGTCTCATGCATATCGGTTGGGGCTATTAAGAAAACACCGCTGGCTGTGAGGCCAGTGGATCAGGTTTGGGGAAACCCTGCCACATGGCCCTCTTTATGTCTAGCACCAGTATAGCCTAAAGGAAGCATGGAGCAGCTGATGTTACTACAGAAGAGCAACTGGCCCATGACCAGTGCCAGAAGGCTGCAAGGCTAAAAGAGGCACCGCAGCAGAAGCAAGAGGCTCCTACATTTTCCCTGCACAGGAAAATGTTTAAAATGCTACGTAATTCATGGTAATTGGGAGGGGGGGGGGGGAAAGAAGGCTTCCGTTTACAATAGGGGAAAACATTTCTTTAAGGTTTTTACAGAAATGTGCTGACCGGGGGCCGCCTTGAACAAACTCCCCCTTCGTCGGCCACAGGCACTTGGATCTTGCAGGTTAAACAGTACACAACATTAACCAGAAAGGGAAGAGGGAAGGATACTGCTGAATAAAAGTGTATTGACAGCCTCAGTACTTATTTATTATATGGAGGCAATTTTCAACCAGCTCCGCAGGTGCACATGAGGTGGGCGCTTTTTAACACCCCTAGTTTATCGACATTTTCAAAAAGAAACTCGCTGCATTCCTTGTGGTTGCAAATTGCCAGCCGCAGCCTGCGTGCGCTGAAAGTATTTCCTTACTTTGTGCCAGGGACTCGAGGGGCGTGACAAATAGCTTGGGTGCACTCTTTTACTCCCTCGACCCAATCCCATCCCCCTGTTTTTTATTGAATTAAGAACAATGTACAACCTACAAAGTGACCTTTTAGTAGTGCCTGGGTGTTTCTTTTTAATGCAGTTGAAATTACCCATGCTTTTGAATGCACACGTGCTTTTAGCTGCATTTCAGTCAGGCCATTTTCCCAGGCAAGTTGGCATGTCTGACGACTCACATGTGCTTCTGCCACACATATACTTTTTATATATTTTGTTTCCAATATTTTGTTGCATCAACAAACTTCCATCAAGTATTAAACAACAAGAAATATCAAACAATACAGCATGTTATACAGTTCAAGCAAGTGTCAACCTCATACTATGTATGTGTCAAAAAAAACCATATGCAGATGAAATATAATGAAGAAACTTCAATTTGGAACATAAGATCATAAGGTATGCCATACTGGGTCAGACCAAGGGTCCATCAAGCGCAGCATCCTGTTTCCAACAGAGGCCAATCCAAGTCACAAGTATCTGGCAAGTTCTCAAACATTAAATAAATCTCAAGCTATTATTGCTCATTAATTAATAGCAGTTTATGGATTTTTCCTCTAGGAACTTTTCCAAACATTTTTTAAACCCAGTTTCACTAACTGCTGTAACCACATCTTCTGGCAATGAATTCCAGAGCTTAACTATGCGCTGAGTGAAAAAGAATTTTCTTTTCAGTTACATATTTGTTAAGTAATATCTATACAAGAAGTCCCCACAACCAAGTCGCCGAGCCAGGAGTGAGTACAATCACTGAAAAAAAATGAAGAAAAAAAAACCACACAACACACCCCTCAATAAAGGAGACAGAGAGATTCAGAAAAAAAAAGCCATCTAAAGCAGTATCCGAATCAACAAAATAAAAGTAGAACCAACCCTATAACCAATAGCTCAATCTTTTGCATAGTAAAACAAAGGAGCTCATACACCATTAAAAACATTTAATTTCCCCTTTATAACCCAAGTAATTCTATCCATAGCAACAATCTCCCATACTTTCTCCATCCAGAACTGAGGCTTGTCGTGTCTCCAACACCTTGCGAATACCAGCATTGCTGCTACTAAAAGGGACAGACTCAGCTAAGTTTTGTCTTAGGGATAGCAGCCTGTATAGATAATACCATTAAAAAACAACAACCTGATATTGTGAATGGAATAGCAATTCCAGCAACTGTAATAGAATTTTGTATTTCAAGCCAAAAATGTTTAATGTGGGAGGGCAATCCCGCTATACATGGGAAAAATAAAAGACCCAACTGATCCACACTCCCACCAACATCTCCGTGGCCCATTTATGAATTCTAGCCAGTGTTAGCTATGTTCTCATTAAAATCTTCAATGGAGTACTCACCAGATTTAAAGATAGAGAGCATTTGAAAGTATATTTTCAAAGCAGTGGCCAGAAAGTTTGATTTAATGGGTCCAAAACGTCTTCTCAACCCTTCACATAATAATACGGGGTGAAGTAATAATATCTCTAGCTAGAGCCTTATGTAACTACCTGTCCTTTGGGGGGTCACCTTCTCTGCTTCAGGGGAGCCCGGGGTAATTCACCCAAAGTGAGGAAACAAATCTCGTTTGGGTCGTGGGCTGGAGGCAGATATTCTGCAGGGCCAAACTGGGTGCATGACATACACATACATGCATTTCCAAAAACCAATGTCCACTTGCGCTCCAAATGAAAAGATAGTTTATTATTTATTTATTTATTTATTTAGCATTTTTCTATACTGACCTTCAAGGTTGAATACCATACCAGATCGGTTTACATCGAACTGGGCAGAAGTATCTTCAATTTTTGTAGGAAAATATAAATTGCAGCCTTCACAGCAAACCCAGTAAGATTCCACTCTCAGTCTTCCAGAAAACCTCAAACAACTTATGTTACAGTCTATATAAACACCACCCTTCCACATGTACCAGGCCACACTGTCCATAATCTCTTGTCAAACCCAGTAGATCGCAATGTACTCACTTTAACTCTCGGATGGTTTCAAGCTTCTCACTTTCCCTCTTTGGAAGGAGGAAAAGGGAGACTTTCAATCCTGTTTCTAGGATCCAACTGGGCACAGGTTTTTCTTTGCTGGTCCCAAATGGTCCCTTCACAGTTCCTTTTCCTTTATGTACTTTTCACTCTTAGATCCAAATTCCAGTTTCTCCACACAGACTCCCTGAGACACAATTGGAGTCTCTCTGCCACCTCTCTCCTCTGTTCCCTGGTACTCTGGGCAAGGGTTCCAGCTGCTGCCTGGTGACTCTGGAGGAGCCCCCACCCTTGCTCTAAGCAGGGTAATATCCCCTTTCCAAAATCCAGCCCCTAGGGGGCCGAACCAGAGTGTCTGTCTGTCAAGAAACTCAGGACCCACCCCCTTGACCAACAGATAACCTTTTTTTTAACTGGAACCTTCCCTGCTCTTCTGCTCTCTCTAGTACTTCCCACAGGGGGAAATCACATTAATCACAGGACACTCTCTGCCCAATTTGCACTTTGCAGTCCCTTCTGTGGCACACAGGGGCCACACTTGTATAGATGGGCAATCAGACTTGTACAACCCACAGTACCAAAAAAGGACCTGCTCACATTCAAAAGGTAAGTGGGTAAGCTAAACCCTGTCAACTGGAATTATAATCAAATGAGTTATTTGCAAGTATTATAACAGGGAAAATTAGTTATCTATTAGTTTCATAATGACACCCCTAGCCTTTATTAAAAAACAAACAAACTAGAAAACTCTAAAAATTAGGGAAACCCTGTTAGAAGGCTACCAAATTGGACATCCCACATCTCTGATGAAACATTGGGCTGGTGATCAACACAAAGAGTAAACATCTTGCACACTTGTGCCCAAATTTTTCCCACATTCGGTGCAAAAGGTTGATCTTTGCAAACTTCCTACTTTCTGCTGGATCAGCAAAGATAATGGTCCATCTTATTTCATTGTTATCCTAAAATTCTTCTGTTCTAGTCCAATGGAGTCCAAAAACATATGGTCTTGAGACAAATTCTCCAGTAATATAGTTCAATATTTGGAAGACAAACACCTCCTATCTCTTTTAAAGAGACTAAGATTTTATAACATATTCAAGGTTTTTACATTGTCAAATGGACTCCAAAAATCTTTGGCAGTTAGGTAAACAAAAAAAGAGTTTGAGGTAGAAGCAAAATGTTAACATTAATTTACCCCAGCCAGGGGAATATTTTGAATCAAAGTAGAATAATTTAATGAAGAAAGTTTAAATCACTAGAAATCCAAAAGCTCAGATATTTAAAAAAGTTATCAATTTTAAAACCAAATTTCCATAGCTCTGTCGTATGCACTGGCATCTAGGTCTTACAAGACTTTAAAATGGACCTAGAAAAATGTATTGAGTAGCCAGAAGGGCGACCAAATTCTTCAATCAGACTAGGGAGAGAAGTCAGATATACCAAGGGATCATCACAGCATACAAAGAATTTGCCTATTTGATCCTTTGCACTGTTTGTAGTCTTCAGATCGAAGCACCTAGTGGGGGTTTATAGCTAAAGCAAATTGGAAGGCAGCCCTGTCATGTGCCTTGTGATAAAGAAAAACATTCATCTAAATCATAGCTAATGGTGCAAAATATAAGGTTCTAACCCAATTTCTCAGACTGATCGCCACACCAAACTGGGAAAATACATAAGAAAAAGAAAATGTGGCCATTCAGTATGATCAAAGGCCAGAGAATTGCTGCTCTCACCTTGGAGCCTTTGACAAAAACAGAGAAGAGCACGTCAGCTAATCTGCAAGTCTTCTCAGAACTGTACCGACCTTTAATAAACCTGACCGATCCAGGTTTATAATTATGAATAAGATTCTCAAGAACTCAGTATCTTGCCAAAGATTTTATAATCCACGTTGAAGAGGGAAATAGAGCTGTAACTGGAGCATAGAGCATGCATAATTTTAATGGGGTTAGATAGAGGTGTTGCTGGGAGTGTCCAGGTAAAGGGTGTAAAATATCTCCGAGTATATGGGATTTTCAAATGCATGTTTGCTATTGTATTAGTCCATGGCTGCTCGCTCAAGTAACAGACACATAGTGCATGAGTGCTTTTAATGTGCTCACTTTCCAAGAGAACATTGCCCACAGGTACAAGTAGTGGAAATAATAGCCTTTAATTCACTGCAATGGCAGAGGCCATAAGAAAATTAGTTCTTACCTGTTAATTTTCGTTCCTGTAGTAGTACCACGGATCAGTCCAGACTGTGGGTTGAGCCTCCCTTCCAGCAGGTGGAGACAGACCAAAACTGAAAGGGTATCCTATATGAGGACAGAGCCTACCCTGCAGCCCTTCAGTATAACCATTGTCAAAGCAGAAAACAACAAAACAAGAATAGAATCAAGCAAGTAACCAAAAAGCTCAATTGAGCAACTGCAGAACAATGTAAAAAACATGGCATGACTACCCGCTCTTGCATATACTTGGTGCTTGGACAACCAAGGCTTCCGGTGCAATTGCCCAGTGTTCTTGCAAAAAAATGAAGTATCAAGATCTGCGAATGCAAAAACAAGCTTCAAGAGGACAGTAAGAAAAAGACAAAACAGGGAAGGGCGTCTGGACTGATCCGTGGTACTACAGGAACGAAAATTAACAGGTAAGAACTAATTTTCCTTTCCCTGTACGTACCCGGATCAGTCCAGACCGTGGGATGGACCAAAGCTTCCCTATCCCGGGTGGGAACAAGACAATTCCGCTCGAAGCACTTGCCGCCCAAAAGACCCAAAAAACGGTGCTTGCACATCCAGATGGTAGTGGCGAGCCAAAGTATGCAGGGATGTCCATGTGGCGGCCCTGCAAATTTCTTGCGAAGAAACCGATTGACTCTCCGCCCAGGAAGTGGCTTGAGAACGCAGAGAATGAGCCTTTAGGCCCTCCGGAACCGCCCAACCTTGGCAAAGATAGGCCGAGGAAATCGCCTCCTTCAACCACCGCGCAATAGTAGTCTTAGAAGCCAGTTTTCCCTGATTGGGACCACTCAAGAGGACAAAAAGGTGGTCCGAGACCCGAAAGTCATTAGTGACCTGGAGATATCGGAGTAGAACTCTGACATCAAGTTTACGAAGATCACCTCCAGCGGTACCTGCAATCTCCTCTGGGGAGAATGCTGGAAGCTCCGACTGGTTGACATGGAAGGTGGAGACAACCTTCGGCAAGAAAGAAGGCACCGTCTTGAGAGAAACACCTGAATTGGAGAAACGCAAAAAAGGTTCCCGACAGGACAATGCTTGGATCTCGGAAACCCGCCGAGCGGAGGAGATAGAAACAAGAAAAACTGTTTTGAGCGTGAGGTCCTTTACTGTAGCCCGACGGAGAGGTTCAAACGGGGCAGCACAGAGGGCCCAGAGGACCAGATTAAGACTCCACGATGGGCAAGTAACGTGAGCGGGCAGACCCAGGTGCTTGATTCCCTTCAGGAACCAAACCACGTCCGGGTTGCCCGCTAGGGGATGACCCTCGACCCATCCAAGGAGAGAGCCGAGAGCGGAAACTTGCACGCGCAAGGAACTGAAGGAAAGGCCCTTGGAGAGACCCTTCTGTAGAAAAGAAAGAACCAACGAGATCGGGGCGGAGCGTGCCGAGACACCAGAGTCCTCACAAACAGTCTCAAAGACCTTCCAAACACGCACATATGCTAAAGAAGTTGACTGCTTCCGAGCTTGCGGCAAAGTAGAGATAACCTCCTCCTTATAGCCCTTACGCCTCAAGCGTCTCGTTCAAAAGCCAGGCTGCTAGACAAAAGCGATCGGCCTGGTCGAAAAATACGGGCCCCTGCCGAAGTAGACGAGGAAGATGGCCTAGCAGGAGGGGTCCGTCTGTCGCCAGGTTGACTAGACCCGCGAACCCACGTTCTGCGAGGCCATTTGGGTGCTACCAGAACCACAGGCCCTCGGTGTAGTTCTATTCTCCTGAGAACTTTTCCCACCAGAGGCCACAGAGGGAACACGTACAGAAGGACGTCCGTGGGCCAAGGGAGAGCCAGAGCATTCACGCCCTCCGAGCCATGCTCCCTCCAGCAGCTGAAGAACCAATTGGCCTTGGCATTGTGCAAAGTCGCCATGAGGTCCAGGTGAGTGGGACCCCACCTGTCGACGATCCGATCCATGGCTTCTTCCGAGAGTTCCCACTCTCCCGGATCGAGCAATTGACGACTGAGAAAATCGGCCTGAACATTCTCCTTGCCCGTGATGTGGGAGGCCGCCAGGCAATCCAGATGTCGTTCCGCCCAGTCGAAGAGACGTCTGGCTTCTAGGGCCACCAGGCGACTGCGAGTGCCCCCCTGACGGTTGATGTAAGCCACGGTGGTGGAGTTGTCGGAAAGAACCCTCACTGCTTTGCCGCGTATGAGGGGCAGAAACTCCTGCAGCGCCAGACGCACCGCCCGGGCCTCCAACCAATTGATGTGCCAGCGAGTCTGAATCGGCGACCAGATCCCCTGAGTGGACTGCAACAGGCAGACTGCACCCCAGCCCGAGAGACTGGCGTCCGTGATTACTATCGTCCACTGTGGGGATTGGAGGGGCATTCCCTGGAGAAGATGAGGAAGCAAGAGCCACCACTGCAAGGCGGCAACGGTAGAGACCAAAGGAGGGAGGACTATGTGAAACTATTCCGACATCGGCTGCCAACAGGATAGTAAAGCTTTCTGTAACGATCGCATATGAGCAAAAGCCCAGGGAACTAGGTCGATGGTGGAAGCTATGGAACCTAAGACTGGCAGGTAGTCCCCAGGCTGTTGGAAGAGGAAGCGAGAGCAGATTCCGAACCTGTACGATCAACTTGAGGGCCCGCACACGAGGCAAGAATACCCTGCCTACTCGAGTGTCGAAGTGGGCTCCCAGGAACTCTAACACCTGGGAGGGCTGAAGTTTGCTCTTGGAAAAATTCACTATCCATCCGAGAGATGCAAGGAGAGTTGGTACCCGATCCACCGCCTGTCTGCAAAGATCCTCCAACTTGGCCCTTACAAGCCAGTCGTCCAGATAGGGGTGGACTGGGACTCCTTCCCGGCGAAGGGCCGCCGCCACCACCACCATGACCTTGGTGAATGTGCGTGGTGCGGTCGCAAGGCCGCAAGGCAGCGCCCGAAACTGGAAATCCCAGTTGAGGATATGGAAGTGAAGATACTTCTGATAATCGCGGTGAATCGGAATATGGAAGTATGCCTCTGTCAAATCAAGCGAGGCAAGGATTTCTCCGGGGTGAACCGCCGCGATGACCGCTCGCAAGGTTTCTATGCGAAAATGTGGGATCTTGAGGGCCCGGTTGATCCTCTTGAGGTCTAAGATCGGCTGAAAAGCCCCGTCCTTCTTGGGAACCACGAAGTAAATAGAATACTGGCATGCGCCAAGCTCCTCTTTCGGACCCAGGAAGCAGGGGGGGGGGCGGAAGATGAACGACTGGACCACCAGCCTCGGTCCCCACACCTGGAAGCAATCACGGACTCAGGCTATGCACAGCACAAGGGGCGAAGCCCCCCTGAGTCCGGCAAGAGCCAGGAGACGGGACCGTCTCCTGCACAGACTAAAAAATTAAACTTTTTTTTTTTTAATCCCTAAGAAATAAGTACTTGCTTGATCCAAGAAGAAAAAATAAGGCTGACTAGCCTAAATCAGGAGACCGAAGGGCGAGCTGATCCACCTGCTGGAGACAGACAAATACTGAAGGGCTGCAGGGTAGGCTCTCTTCTCATATAGGATACCCTTTCAGTTTTGGTCTGTCTCCACCTGCTGGAAGGGAGGTTCAACCCACGGTCTGGACTGATCCGTGGTACGTACAGGGAGCTGAAGCTTGCCCCTTGTATTTATACAGAAAGAAGCTATTCCACAGTGCAGCTCCTTGACTAGCCTGAAAGAACACCGCATCATCAACCTTGCTGTTATATAGCACTGCCCACTCACCTGCACGGGTCTGGGCTGGCCCATCACACAATTACCAAGCTGCCAGCAGCACGAGCCCTTGCTCCACTGGTTGTTTACTGTTCAATGAACACCTCCTCTGATCACTCCTTACTCAAAAAGCAGCTGTTCTCCCTCCAAGCAATTCTCAGCTGTGGACCTCAAGAGCCATAAACCACTCTGCTTTTCAGAGTAAGTTCATGAGAGGTCTTGAACGAGTAGATATGACTCGGTTATTTACACTTTCGAATAATAGAAGGACTAGGGGGCATTCCATGAAGTTAGCAAGTAGCACATTTAAGACTAATCGGAGAAAATTCTTTTTCACTCAACGCACAATAAAGCTCTGGAATTTGTTGCCAGAGGATGTGGTTAGTGCAGTTAGTGTAGCTGGGTTCAAAAAAGGTTTGGATAAGTTCTTGGAGGAGAAGTCCATTAATGGCTATTAATCAATTATACTTAGGGAATAGCCACTGCTATTAATTGCATCAGTAGCATGGGTTCTTCTTAGTGTTTGGGTGATTGCCAGGTTCTTGTGGCCTGGTTTTGGCCTCTGTTGGAAACAGGATGCTGGGCTTGATGGACCCTTGGTCTGACCCAGCATGGCAATTTCTTATGTTCTTATCATGCAAATTAAGACAGTAACTCTGAAACGAGCACACGTGCTCCCATATACATACGCACCACTTGTGCTAGAATTTTATATTATCCGCGCAAGTGCGTGTACATTATTTAAAATATGCCTAGTACACGTATGTGTGCTCCTAATTTTAAGCAGTTACACAAGGAAACATTAGTGTATTTTCCTTAAGGACTTCTTGGCTTTTATATGCACAAGTGAACACATCAAATAACATGCATGCGTGACAGAAATTCCCAGTTTTACCAATGAGTCCGCCAGTTTGCCCAGTATCTTTTGGTCATCCATACCCTTCTGGTTCTTCATCCTGCCTACCCCCCAGTTTACCCAGACCCCTCACCCAATAAGTTTTTGGCTATGAAGAGTTTTAATCTGACTTACACCTGACAAAGAGCAGAAGTAAATATGCACAGGAAACAGCCTGACGCGCGCTGCGTTCACAGGTTATAAAATTGGGATTTATGTGCGTAAATGTTGGCCACGCCCCGGATTGCTTCCAACCCGCTCCTATTCCACCATTTTTTTATGCAATGAAAGATATTTTGTGCATCAGTACTTGTGCACAAGTTCTGATGCATTTGTGCACATTTGCAGATGAGCACGCTCATCTGCAAATGTTTGTACGTGCATCGCTTTTAAAATTCACCTTTTAGAATAATTAATACGCACATCCAGAAAACAAGAACTTGTTTTAGTCCTTAAGGATTAGAGCTGAGAATCCCTACTATAGTCTGTAATTAAAAAGCAGACAAGATAAGGCTCATGATCTGTTCCAATATTTAATATTTTACAAAAATCTTTTACCACAAAGTGCCATTTTTCCTAATACTATAGTGGCATAAGAAAATAACTAAATCAGATTTCACCAGAGTTACCAGGCACGGTTTGACATGACACTTCCCCTACAGGGAGCTGCGGCCTCTTACATGTCGACATTCAGGGGTGGGTGGTTTGTAAAATGAATGGGACACATAATCCCAAGGTAACTGCTTCTGGATAATAAAGCAGGGCCTGAACCCTCTTTGGCTGTAGCAGTGATCATTCCCCCTGTGTTAAACACAATTTGCATTCAGAAACCACTGGAACAAGAACAGCATTCTCCCTGGAACCAACAGCTTCACATTAATTGGGATGAAAACTTCGAAGAAACCGACACGTCTATGAAAATATCAAAATTTGAAACTGTGACAAAACAGCAATTCAATGATATCCTCCTATCCCAAGCCCTGAAAAAGGCTTCCAGCGAAGGATGCAGAGGCGAGTAGAAGTTAGTAGTCTCATTAGCCCTGGATTTTACGTGTACCTCCAAAGCTTTTCCTTTGGTCACCTTGGGATCACTCGGTACAGCTGAATCTGGGTCACAAATGAAACGTGTGCCAATTCAGGAGGCCTGGTACAAAATGGAGGCTATGACACTAAAACCGCTGGGCAAGAACAATGCATTCAAATGTCCCAGCTGCACCCCGCGGTTGTGGAGCATTCCACTTGTTAAAAATCTGCAGAAACCTGCCGCTGGAATTTTTTGTGTAGCATGTCACTTTGGGTCATGATAGCCGGGCATTCTCCGATGGTCACAAAGGAGTTCCAGCTAACAAAGAAGATGGGGCAGAGCGGCCCCTCGAAAGCTGCCTGGAACCTATGGATCAGGGTCATGCTGTCGGTAACTTCGTAAAAGGACAGGGTGCCTGCGGTGCAGTCCAGGAACACCCCGAGCCTGTCGTGATGGCTTTTAGGAATCAGGCTCTTCTGGTTATTGTGCCAGGCCGTGCAGCGAGAGCTGTTCCACTCCAGGCACCAGGACTGGGCATTGCGCCCCAGCAGGCAGGAGCGGTCGTGGCCCTTCCGCTGGATACTCCGGTAGGAAACCCCCACCCCCACGCGGTTACCTGACAGCTGCACTTCCCAGTAGTGCCGACTGCTGCTGAAGTGCTCCTGGCAGAGCACCTGCGTGAAGTGGTGAAACCTCTCTGGGTGCTCGGGATAAGCCTGAGGCTGCAGTTTGCAAGTCACCTTCTTGTTTCCTGCCATGAGGCAGAGGTTCCGATGGGCGGTGTTGAGGTCCAGCGTCAGCTTGCGGACATCTGGAAAGGGGGTGAAAAAAAAAAAGAATTTGAAAAGGAGGGGGCGGGAGGGAGAAGAGAGATCTAGAAGCCTTCAGCCCATGTAACGCTGAGTGCTTTGCCTTACAAGTAATCAGTGCGAGTGGAGGAGAATATTAGAGCAACTCGCTGAGGATCAGACAAGAGCAAACGCCAAGCAAAGAGGAGGGCAAACAGGAAGCAAACATATGTAAAAGCAAGGATACAGCAGTGAAAGTTCAAATGCAAGTGACCTGCAGCCTCCAGCACCATAACCCATGTCATTTATTTTTGGATGCACATATCACACACTAGATGTTAATTCTGTTGGAAACAAGCACTACTACCTAACTGAGCAAGGGGTTCATGTGCCTCTAACGTGTAGGTGGTGACACTCAGACAGTGATAAAGACACTCAACAGCATCTAATATTTTACTATAGACCACCGAAAAATTAGACATTTGAAAGTGCTTTATCATAAACTGGGTTTCTGAATATTTGTTCAGAAGAAGCTAAAGGGGTGCTGCCCTGTGCACTGCCATGTGGAGGTATCTGGGTTTGGTTTGATTCCCGGGTCAGGTCTTCTGCTCTCCAGTCCAAAAATAGGGCTGGGGGAGGCTGCATACCCAGCCACCGGTGAGAAGAGAGTGATAGTCATCGTGTAATAATGTGGTTATTATTTATTTATGATCATATCATATTCTGCTTTTTCCCAAGTTCATCTCAAGGCGGATTACAATAAATGTAAACGAACAGAGGCATTAGAACAGCTTACAGTCAAATCAAGACTTGCAATGACCGCAGCATTGGGATTCAGCATAGGAAATGCCATTTGTGAACAGTTTCAAGACCCAGTTGTGTCGCTGTTATCCCTCGTCAGGGGTTCAGGAAATCGGGTCGAAGATGTGATCTTAGGGGAATGCCTGGCTGAAAAGCCATGTTTTAGCTTTTTTGTTTTTCTGTACTTAAGGAAGCATGGCTCCAGGCGCAGGGTTAGTGGTACCTTGTTCCAAATTCTTGGTGACAGCTGAAAGCGCGGAGTCTCGTGCAGGACAATCCGGCAGCAGTCAGGGGAGGAGAGGAAAGAAGAGTCATTTTGGCGGACCGGATTTCCCTTCAGGGCATGTAAGGGGAGATAAGTTGAGAGTGGTATTCAAGGACCTCTTTATTCAAGCATTTGAAGACAAAGCAGAGAGTTTTACATTTTATCCTGCTTTCTGTTGGAAGCGAATGACGTTGATGTAGAATAGGCTTGATATGATCAGTTGCTTTTGCACTGCCAAAAGTCTCGCGGCAGAACTTAGTAGGAGCTGAAGGTGTTTCAAACTGTATTGTGAGATGATGATGTATAAGGAATTACGGTAATGGATTCGGCTGGTGATTAATGCATGAATTACAGTAGCAAGATTGAGTTTATCAAGGAAATTATGTAGCTGGGATATCTGACATAGATCTGTGAAGGAGGACCTTACTACTTTCAAAATGTGCGGTTCCACTGTGAGATCTTTGGTGCATGACCCCCAGCTGAAGGTCTGTCAATGACTGAACTAAAGGATATAAAATAAGAAAAAAAAAATCCCTGAGTAATTATGAATGAAAGCTCAGGCTTCCAGAACTGTCCTGGGTCCAGTGCTTTTAAATCTACCTTATAAATGGGCTCTGACCGACGGCCCACAAATGCGCAATAGAGAGCAGTTCTACCGCGCATGCGCGGGCGAGCACGTCGGTCAGAGTTTGCCTGTTAACAAAAATGGCGCTGGGAGGACCAGTAGCGGTAGCGGCGGCACGCGCGAGGGAGGGAGGGACCTCCCCCCCCCGGAGATCTTCCGTCTGCGCCATCTGAAGGGGTTGTGAATGAGCTGGGAGGGGAGGGGATTGAGAGAGGGGGAGTGACTGAGGGGAGGGGGGGGAGAGAGGTGAGAGGGAGAATAGAGGTGGGAGGGAAATAGAGGTGGGAGGGAGAATGGGGGAGGGGAGGTGGAAGGGAGAAGAGGGAGGGGAGGTGGAAGGGAGAATGAGGGGGAGAATGAAGGGGAAGTGGAAGGGAGAATGAAGGGGAGGGAGAATGAGGGGAAGGGGAAATGGAGAATGAGGGGGAGGGGAAGGTGGAAGGGAGAATGAGGGGGAGGGGGAGGTGGAAGGGAGAGGGAGGGGGAGGGAGAATGAAGGGGAAGGAAATGGACCCAAAAAAAATTTTAATGTAGCCCGTTGTTACGGGCTTAACGGCTAGTATATTTATAAATGATCTGGAAAAGGGAACGACGAGTGAGGTGATCGAATTTGCAGATGTCACAAGATTATGCAGCGTAGTTAAATCTCAAGAGGATTGTGATAAACTTTAGGACAAGCTTGCAAGACTGGAAGTCTGGGTGTCCAAATGGCAGACAAAATTTACTGTGGACAAGTGCAAGGTGATGCATATAGGGAAAAATAACCCATGCTGAGGTTAGGTTCCATATTAGGAGCTACCACCCAGGAAAAGTATCTGGGTGTCATAATTGAAATACTTTGAAATCCTCTGCTCAGTGTGTAGCAACGGTCAAAAAATCAAGCAGAATGTTAGGAATTATTAGGAAAGAAATGAAGAATAAAACAGAGAATGTCATTATACCTCAGTATCACTCCATGGTGAAACCACACCTAGAGTACTGTGTGCAATTCTGGTCTCTGTATCTCCAAAAAAGATATAGCTATGAAGGACGACTAAAATGTTAAAGAGGATGGAATGATTCCCCTATTAGGAAAGGCTAAAGAGGTCAGGGCTGTTTAACTTGGAGAAGAGATGGCTGAGTGGGGATATGATAGAGGTCCATAAAATCATGAGTGGAGTAGAATGGTAAATGTGAATCAGTTATTTACGCTTTCAAATAATACAAAAACTAGGGAACACTCCATGAAGTTTGTAAGTAGGACATTTTAAGCAAATTGGAGATTTGTTTTCGCTCAATGCACAATTAAGCTCTGGAATTCATTGCTGGAGGATGTGGTAAAGGCAGCTAACATACCTGAGTTTAAAAAAAAGGTTTGGACAAATTCTTAGAGAGAAGTCCATAAACTGTTATTAACCGATAAACTTTGGGGGGGGGGGGGGGGGGGGGGGGGGGGGGGGGGGGGGGGGTGTGGGAACACTACTTATCCCTGCATGGGATCTATCTACTGTTTGGGATCTTGCCAGGTACTTGTGACCTGGGTTGGCCACTGTTATAACCTGGGTTTGACAGACCCTCTGTCTGATCAAGTATGGCAATACTTTTGCTCTTAACCCAGATCTGGATCCCAAAAAAGTAGGAGGAAAACTGCTTGGCCGCCCCCCCCCCCCCCCCCTTTTTCCCAAACGTAGTGCCGGAAACTTCCTCCAGGGCCCACAGTGACATACTCCAATTGTCATCCCAGTGTAATCCCTGAAACCAGTAATATCACAGGGGGGAGGGAGGCAGGCATCTGTCCATCTAGCATTATGATTGGCTAAATGTCCATTGGTACTTTACAGTCAGTATTCAATACATCTCGTTCAGACTGGTACTTCAGCATCTGGATTCATACAACCACACTGCCAGGGTGCTGGAGGTACAAAAAAACCAGAGCACCTGAGCCATTGGGTTATTACAAATGTAAACGCCATCGCCAGAAGTCGGAGAAGTGCCTACTTAATAGCATAACATAAAGCAGACACGTTTCTTAGGTCTTGATTTATGGATATTTCCACGGAGTGGCATGCAATGTGAAACAGTTGAGTTTATGATGTGGTTGGAGTTGGATTCGTGGATCCTTGAGCCGGCTGGGACAGATGATGACACACCGTGAGAAGACCCACAGTGGAAGTCGAAGTCGGGAGGTGGCACAGGGCAGGAGACCGGAAGGATCTTCACCACTGGAAGCCCGAGGTCCCCCCAGGAGGAGCCCGTGAGGACCCGAGCCGCTTGGACTTATGTGCGGTCTCCTGTGGGCAGGTGTCTGAAGAGGAGTTCCAGAGGATGGAGAAGAGTAGAGCTGAAGCCAGGAGGCCAACTGGAACTTCACCACTGGAAGCCCGCGGTCCCCCCGAGAGGAACTCATGAGGACCCAAGCCGCTTGGACTTAGGAGAGGCCTCCTGGATGAAAGCCGGAGTCAGGAACCAGTGGATGAAAGCCGGAATCGGAAGCCAGTGGACGGACCGAGGTCAGAAGCCAGTAGTCGGAAGCCGGTCAGAAGCCAGTAGTCGGAAGCCGAGGTCAGTAGCCAGTAGTCGGAAGCAGTAACTAGTAACTCTCAAAAGAGTGAACCTAGTTGCAAGGCCCTGAGACGCTTGTCAAGCCAGCTTAAATACTGGCAGCATCTTACGTCACGTCCTAAGGCAGGGCAGGGTATTCCTGCGCTGGTCCCTTTAAATGGCCAAGCCCCTGCGCGAGCGTGCGCCTAAGGGCGGGGCCTGCATAGACATCGGTGGCGTCTCCCTTGCTGAGGGAATGCCGCGAAGGAGGCCACGGGCCCGACTAGGCCTCATCCCTGCTGCCGCTGCCGCCAGACGCCCCAGGGTAAGTGGGGGACCGGGCATATAACAGTACCCCCCTTTCTACGCCCCCTTCCTGGGGGCTTCGGCTTAGCAGGGTGACATAGATGAAACTGTTGAAGAAGAGCTTTATCCAAAATGTTGGAGGCAGGCTCCCAGGAATTCTCCTCAGGGCCATAATCCTCCCAGAAGAGGAGATACTCCCATCGTCTGAGGTGGAATCGCACATCCAATACCTCTTTCACTTGGTAGACAGTGTCCTCCTGGGCCGCAGGAGCGGCAGGTTCAGGGATCTTGTTGTGGAAGACGAACAAGACCAATGGCTTGAGCAATGAGACGTGAAAAACGTTATGAACCCTGAGCGTAGAGGGAAGGCGGAGTTGGTAGGAAACAGCACCCACTCGTTCTGTGACTGGAAATGGGCCAATGTACCTCGGAGCCAAGCGCATAGAAGGAACCTGCAGGCGAAGGTGTTTGGTACTTAACCATACTTTGTCCCCGGGATGGAACATTGGAGCTGGACGTCCCAGACGGTCCGCTTGCCTCTTTGCCGTGACTGCCGTGCATTGAAGTTTCTCCCGAGTAGAGATCCAAAGGCTGTGTAGCTGTTGGGCTGTGAGTTGCACGGCTGGTGATGGGACAGCCAATGGCAAAGGCAAAGGAGGGCAGAGACGTCTCCCATAGACTACCTGGAAGGGAGGCCTACCGGTGACCAAATGTCTATGGTGGTTGTAGGAGAATTCTGCCCATGGGAGTAACGCCACCCAATCATCTTGTAAATCTCCCATGAAGGCTCGGAGAAAGGCTTTCAAGGTGCGGTTTGTGTGCTCTGTTTGGCCATTGCCTTGGGGATGAAAGGTGGTCATGAAGTTCAACTGGACTCCAAATTTCTTGCAGAGTGCTCTCCAATATCTAGCTGTGAACTGTGAGCCCCGATCGGAGGCAATATGGAGAGGAAGTCCGTGTAGGCGAAAGATGTGCTGGGGGAACAGACTAGCGATAACTAGTGAGGGGGGTCGGTAACTTAATGAGCGAGACGAAGTGGGCCATCTTCGAAAACCTGCCGACTGCAACCCATAACACTGTTTTCCCTTCCGAAGGTGGCAAGTCCACGATGAAGTCGGTCGACAAATGAGTCCATGGCTTGGTGGGGATAGGCAATGGTTGAAGGAGCCCCCATGGGTGACCAGTCAGCGTCTTTAATCGAGCACAGGTTGGACAGGAGCTGACATAGAGACAAACATCTCTCCTGACCTGAGGCCACCAGTAATATTTGGTCAGCAGATCCAAAGTCTGAGCAATCTCCAAATGCCCTGTGGTCAACGAGTCATGAGCCCATGACAACACCTTCTTGCGCAGGCAAACGGGTACGACCGTCTTACCAATAGGAACCACCTATGAAGCTGCAAGAAGGACTTTGGCTGAACCAAGAATATAACAGGGCGGCTCTGGGGTATCCTCTGTTTCTGTTCTTGGAGGCTGGCCTGTACCGGAGGAGGAAATTGAACCAGCTAAACAACAGCGAACATCGGGCTTGTCGAGAATTAAGGCATTGGGCTCGGCACAAGGATTCCAGGTTCTTGTGATCCGTATAGACGATCACAGGGTATTGGGCCCCATCCAGCCACTGCCGCCACTCCTCCAGCGCAAGCTTGATGGCCAGGAGCTCCTTATCGCCGATACTGTAATTTCTCTCCGCTGGAGAGAATTTGTGAGAATAATAGGAACATGGTAGGGGTTTGCCTTTAGTGGATAACTGACTCAGGACAGCCCCTACCGCAAAATCAGATGCGTCTACCTCTACGATGAACTGACGTTGCGGATTTGGATGATGGAGAAAGACATCAAGGAGAAAGGCTTCCTTCAGCTTCTGGAAAGCACTTATTGCCGTCTAGGACCAATTCTTTGCATCGGCACCCTTCCTGGTAAGGGCCGTAAGTGGTGCCACCATTCTGGAGTAATGGGATATGAACTGGTGATAGAAATTAGCGAAGCCCAGGAAGCATTGTAGGGCCTTGACCCCTACCGGCTGCGGCCAATCCCGAATGGCTGCCACTTTATCAGGGTCCATATGGAAGCCCGTGGATGAGACTATATTTCTGAGAAACGGCAAGGATTCCTGCTCAAACTGGCACTTCGCTAACTTGGCAAAGAGACGATTGTCCCGAAGTTTCTGTAGTACTGCCGCACTTGTACACGGTGCATGGACAAATCCTTAGAATATATCAACACATCATCGAGGTACACTATGACCGAGGTATGTAACATGTCCCTCAAGACCTCATTCATGAGGTTTTGAAAGACCGCAGGGGCGTTGCATAAGCCAAAGGGCATGACCAAATATTTGTAGTGCCCGTCTTTAGCAACGTCGCCGGGTCATATCCGTACCAAATTGTAGGCACCCCGAAGGTCCAGCTTGGTAAAGACCTTCGCTCCTTGCAGCCGGTCTAGTAACTCTGGAATCAGAGGCAAAGGGTACCTGTCCCATCGCGTGATGGCGTTGAGGCCACGGTAATCGATGCAGGGTCGGAGTGACCCATCCTTCTTGGCCACAAAGAAGAACCCGGCCCTGGCGGGGGAGTTAGAGGGCCGAATGAAACCTCTGTCTATATTCTCCTGAATATACGAAGACATGGCCCGAGTCTCCGGAAGCGACAAGGGGTAAACCCGTCCCCTGGGACGCGTAGTGCCAGGGACCAGGTTTATGGCACAGTCAAAGGGCCGGTGTTCCAGGAGAAGTTCAGCTTTCTCCTTAGAGAAGACATCTTCATAGTCTTGGTACTGTGGTGGGAGTGCCATGGATGTGGTCAAGAGAGGCACACTGGGATGAGGAATATTCGTCAGGCAGGAGTCAAAACAAGACGGGCCCCAAGATGCGATCTGAAGGGTATCTCATTGTATAACTGGGGAATGTTCCTGAGCCAGGGTAAGCCCAAGATGATGGGATGTATGAATTTTTCCAGTATAAGGAAAGAGATCTCTTCCACGTGCAGGAGGCCGGTGCGAAGAACCAAGGGCTTAGTGCAGGTAGTAATGCTCCCCGGAAGGAGAGTACCATGAATAGAAGATACCCGGATAGGAGGAATTCAGGGTTGGACCCCAATCTGCAACTGCTGGACGAGGTGTGCGAGGATAAAATTCCCTCCGGCTCCGGAGTCGACCAAAGCTAGCGTATCAAATGTACCCCCAGGGTAGACGAGGGTAACCGGCACAGTACATGAGGAGGCGGAACATGTATTACCTAGGGTCAGCTCCCCAATAATCCCTAGGTTCTGGCGTTTCCCAGCCGCTCACCACATCGGGCTAGGAAGTGCCCCTTGCCACCACAATATAGGCACAGACCTTGAGTGTGGCACCGTCTTCTCTCTTCCTGCGAGATTGGACCTCGACCCAACTGCATAGGCTCTAAGTCTTGGCCTCTGGGAGAGGCAGAGGAGGAGGGTACTGGTTGGGGAAATGTAGACCCAGAGTTACTGGGCTTACGACCAGACCTCCCTTCCTGAAAACGGCGTTGGATTCGGCGGTCCACCCATCCAGCCAGATCAATCAGGCTGTTCAGGTCATCCGGGAGGTCCCTCGCCGCTAGCTCGTCTTGGAGTCTGGAAAAGATACCTTCCAAGAATATGCGTGGAGGTTGTCATCCCTCCAATCTAGCTCGGCTGCCAGGGTACGGAATTCCACTGCATACTCGGCAAGGGACCAGTTGCCTTGGCGTAGGTGAAGTAACTCAAAGGCAGCAGTGGGTCTGCAAGAAGGCGCGTCGAAGATATGTCGAAAGGCTGAGACAAACTGTTCCAGATTCCCTAGAAGGGGATCTTTACCCTCCCATAGCAGAGAGGCCCAGGCCAGGGGTTTCCCGTCCAACAAAGAAATAATATAACTTGTCTTAATCTGATCCGTAGAAAACTGGGAAGGCAGCAGATTGAATCGGATGAAACACTGAGGAATCCGCGGCAGTATTTCACTTCCCCCGAGTACCGTGAGGGTGCCGGCAGCTGTGTGGGCGTTGCTGGTCCGGGATCGGTCGCAGCAACTGGCGCAGGAGGTACGAGTGCAGGTGTTCCATCAATACGATTGGCCAGTTTGTCTACAGTCACCATCAGATCATCAAGGCAGACTTGCTGTTGCTGCAAACGTTGGGCAATTCCAGGGATGGCCTTTAAGCCTACCACGTCCGCCGGGTCGATGGCCTTGCAAACTGTTCGATTCGTGGACCCTTGAGTCGGCTGGGACAGATGATAACACACCGTGAGAAGATCCACAGTGGAAGTCAAAGCCGGGAGGCGGCACAGGTCAGGAGACCGGAAGGATCTTCACCACTGGAAGCCCGAGGTCCCCCCAGGAGGAGCCTGTGAGGACCCGAGCCGCTTGGACTTACGTGCGGTCTCCTGTGGGTCGGTGTCTGAAGAGGAATTCCAGAGGATGGAGAAGAGTAGAGCTGAAGCCAGGAGGCCAACTGGAACTTCACCACTGGAAGCCCATGGTCCCCCTGAGAGGAGCTCGTGAGGACCTGAGCCGCTTGGACTTAGGAGAGGCCTCCTGGATGAAAGCCGGAGTCAGGAACCAGTGGACGAAAGCTGGAATTGGAAGCCAGTGGACAGACCGAGGTCAGAAGCCAGTAGTCGGAAGCAGCAACGAGTAACTCTCAAAAGAGTGAACCTCATTGCAAGGCTCTGAGACACTTGTCAAGCCAGCTTAAATACTGGCAGCGTCTTACGTCACGTCCTGAGGCAGGGCAGGGTATTCCCGCACTGGTCCCTTTAAATGGCTGAGCCCCTGCGCGCATGCCTAGGGGCGGGGCCTGCATCGACGTCAGCGGCGTCTCCCTCGCTGAGGGAACGCCGCGGAGGCGGCCGCGGGCCCGACTAGGCCCCAGCCCTGCTGCCGCTGCCACCAGATGCCCCGGGTTAAGTGGGGGACCAGCCCGCGGACATCCGCGGGTTGGGCACATAACAGTTGGTTGAGCTGAATTGCCCATCATTTCTTCGCATAATGTGTAGCCACTGGGAACTCCTGTGGCTTTGGTGGAGGTGTGGTTGACTGCTCCCTGTGTATACTGATGGGGTGGGTGGGTAAGCTGCAGTTTCTGCTCGCTCCTCTGATGGCCCCCACTCCCCCTCCTCAAGTCCTGAGGGACCTTCTCAATGTACCAGGTTGGCAGGAGTGCTCCAGCTTCCCTAATTTCTGGGAATGAGTTCCCTGAGCAGGCCCCTCCCCAGCCCCTTATACCTGGATACATACAGGCAGACTAGGCTTTTCGATTGGTTGGTATTTGGGCAGTCTGGCCATCTGTCATGAACGGAAGCTGGTGACGAGCAGGACTTTTGAACTGGCCAGTGAAAATACAGGCATTCTACCAGCCTCCAGACCAGCACAGACCCTTCCCTCCTTCTCCACAAGCCTTCTGTGAGCCTCCCCCACACACCCCCAGCCCACATTATTCAAGCAGGAGCCAGTCCGAGGTGCAATTGTGATAGCAGCTGTGAGAGCAGGAACACACTCTGAAGGCACAAGGGCCAAGGAGTAAATCAGCGCTGGCTCCGCTCCCAGGCCCTGTGCTGGTCTCGCCTCTTTCCTAGTTTCTGTACAGGAGGTGGGGCCTGGGAGCGGAGCCGGCACCAATCCAGTCCCTGGTCCACGGGCCTTCGTAGTGTGTTGCTGCTGCAGCTGCTGCCTCAGTTGGGCTTCAGACTGGCCCCTGCCCGAAGTACTTATCATCTGCAGGGCAGGGGTGGCTGGGAGTGCTGGTTATAGAGGAAGAGATGAGGAAAGGGAGGCAGATGGCCAGAGTTCTCCCCCACCCACCACCACCAGCAACACCACCACCACTCCCTTCCCAAAGTTGGCAATCCTAGGAAGGGCAGATGGACCAAGTGAGAAGAGACACTTCACGCTGATGAAATATGCCTAAAACTTCTACTTGTAAAGATCATCTGACGCCTCCCTTCCTCAGTAATGTGAGAAAAATCATATACTGTACGTGCAGGGTTTCAGCTTACATTGTAGGAAGTCTGCTCGTCCCCTGGGTTTCAGTGACAGCAGGGGGTGATTTTCCACTCCAGGAAGCAAATTTGTGCAAGATACTGGTACATCAAATGCTGCACAGGTGGGGAAAAAGGGGAGAAGAAGACAGAAAGAACTCAAGTTGATTTAGGATAGTAGCAAGATGGATCATGCAAACAGAATCTTCTCCATCTTTTAGCTCTTTAAAGCTCAGTTACACAATCTGCTTTCCTCACCCTCTCTTGATACTAAAAGTTTCATCCTATCACTATGAAAACTTAGCTAGAAAATAAAAAAACAGGCCAAGAGACAGAGGTAAAGACTAGAAAATAAAAAAACAGGCCAAGAGACAGAGGTAAAGACTAGAAAATAAAAAAACAGGCCAAGAGACAGAGGTAAAGACTAGAAAATAAAAAACAGGCCAAGAGACAGAGGTAAAGACTAGAAAATAAAAAACAGGCCAAGAGACAGAGGTAAAGACTAGAAAATAAAAAACAGGCCAAGAGACAGAGGTAAAGACTAAAAATAAAAAACAGGCCAAGAGACAGAGGTAAAGACTAGAAAATTAAAAACAGGCCAAGAGACAGAGGTAAAGACTAGAAAATAAAAAACAGGCCAAGAGACAGAGGTAAAGACTAGAAAATTAAAAACAGGCCAAGAGACAGAGGTAACGGATACTGACTAGAAAGAAGGAAGCTAGGGACAGCCACTGACTGATGGTTTAACTCAGATTTAATTACTAACAAGTTTGGAAAGGTGGGCTCTGTTCTGGAGTATGCAGAAGTCCTAAATGTGTTCTTTATGACAACACGACAGCACTCGTGCACTGTTCTGCTCTGCACTTGGAGGATGGACAAGGTGTCCTCTTAGTGCTCCTTTCACACTGTTACACAAAGAACACATGAAAAGGAGACTGAAGAAATGCTGCAAGACAGTTCTTGTCCTAGAGTGCAGGCCGAGTGTCTTCAGGCCCAAGTGATCCTGAGAGTAGTAGACCACAGAAAACAGAAACCTTGCCCCATCACAGCTTGGTCACAGACTTTGAACTGGGTCCCGGGATATTTCACACCAGGGCTGGGGCAAAGTTACTTGGTGTCCTAGGTAAATCTTACAACCTTGTGCCTTTGCGCTGCCCCCCCCCCAATGTCCCCTTCCACTCACAATTAAAAATTATACCTTTATTTTATATGAAAAAGGACATTCAAAGTACAATCATCTCAAACATGCATATTATATTTACATGCACTGCTGTGATGTCAACAAGAAAACCCTGCAAAAAAGACACTCGGAACCCATGTAGTATTGGGCCTATTCTAACATGTGCTCGGTACAAGTTTGGTCCTCAGAGAGCCATGAATAAACTGAATTACAATACAGTAAACCCCATATTCCAAAACAGCACTAACTGCCAGCACTCAAACAGTAACAACCCTACCTATGAAAAAGGCAACATTGCAAATATTACACCAAACACCACAAATTAGGAAAACAAAACAAGCCAGGCTGCTATAGATCCCTACACAAAAACTACATTCTAGCAGAATTCCTCACCTCTGTCACACATGCAACACATATGCCTCCTCTGTCTTACACACATGCTACGTCTCACACACACACACACACACACACACACATATGCCTTCTCTCACGAACACACATGCTCTTCTTAACTTCAGCCGCAGTGAGTTGGGGGTCTGCGAGTGGCCCTGCAGTCTCCATTTCACCTTGGCCACCGTCAGATTGGGGTCTGCACGGCCTCCTCGTCACCTTAGCTGGCAGCAGCCCTTCTTCACTTTGACCACTGGTGGCCCCCAGGCTGCCTGCCGCTCCTTCCAAGCCACCACCCTGTGGAAATGCACGGCTTGCATGGTGGATTGAGCTGTCCCTGCCCCCAACAGACTAATTTAAAATAAGCACAACGGTTATGCTATGGTTCCCAACATCTGCAAAGCTCCTACAAATCACCTTTTCGCACAATCCTGTCCACATGCTCTGTGCACAGGTGATGAAGCTGCTGCTTAAATTCCATTATAACCTGGGTCAGGTTGGCTGAGGTGAAGTGTTCAGAAGGACATGGGTGGCTGCTAACAGGCTTTGTCTCTTCCTTCAGTCCCTCCAGGTCCTGCAGGAAGATAAAAGATATCAGGTGGGTCTGAAATAATTCTAAATTTCCTGCAAACCCATCTCTTTCATTGTTGGGGTTTGATTACTAATAAAATAGAAGCAAGTTAGACAAACTGCACCAAAGCAGCTGCCTCTCCCTCACCCCAGGGTCTCATAGAAATGAGACAGATGAAGTGCAGCTCCAAAAAATGCTCAGGCCCAGCCACATAAGAGAAGTACACAGTGAGAAGCAGTTTATGCAAAAATGGAAATGCTTTTTCATTACAAAGCGTGAATCCCTGCAGACATAAAGCATTTGTGATATGTGACCTGGACTCTCCTTCTGACATGTATGCATGCTGGAAACATGTGGCACATATGCACTTCTATGATGATTCACTGCAAGGAGACCCACTTTTCTATTTCTTTGTTTAATTATACATGCAATAAAAATTTTATTTTAGGGCTGGTCGATTGGCCATGTGGAGGACCCACAGAGGCAGCATTCACATCCTACCTGGAGGGAATTCCAATCATTGCACAACAGCGCCACACAATGGACAGATTTAGGGCCCATGACAGCAGGGTTCTGAAAGGAGCCCTGACACTTGGCCTCCAGCCGAGGACTGTCACTGTCATAACTGGGGCTAGCTTAAGCCTTTTCTCTGGTAGCTTCATTCAGGTGCATTAAGTATTTCCCTGTTCCCATATATAAAAACAGGGGGGAAAACCCCCTGGATAGATGTGAATAAAGGCTCATGACGTTGGATCCCAGCCCCGGGATCTGATTAAGCCGAACGCCCAAAGATGGAGGAGGAAGAGAAAACTGTCAGGCCGGGAAAAAAAAAAGTTACTTTTAAATATCCTGTTTTACCTTGGACACGCTTCCATACCTAGAACTTACTCAGATTTAATAAGGACAAATGCTGTTTCCACTCATCAGACCCAGGAACTAACTGTGGGACAGATCCAGCCTCCTTTGGACACCGGAAAGTGGTAGATGTCACATGACAGTGGTGTCTGCAATTCATCAACCACATTACCCCATTCCCTTCTTGGGACTGTGAGCCCTACCCCTGCAGCAGCCCCATCCTTGGCTGACCCGAGTGAACCAAGCATATCGGAGGACTCAAACCAGTATCTTCTATGAAAACACTGCCAAGCCATCAAATCATCTCCCCACAAAAAATAACATTTTAATAATTTCTGCCTGTTTGGTTGTGCCCGTCTGTCATTTCAATACCTGGATTCTTTTCTGGGGCATAGGATCTTTGCAGACCCACATACATCTCTTCTTTAGGCGTGATGGTTGAGTAGGAAGATAAAAGTGATTATTGAGCCTGTTAGTAGGTTCAAGGCTCATTGCCTTACCTGTAGCAACTGCACGTTGCTGCCAGGCTCAGAAATCTGGTCTAGCTTCTCTTTGCTCTGCCACAGCTCTGCCCGTCTCGCCATCAGCTGCTGAAGTCTGGCTTCGAACTGGGTCAGTGCAGCTTGCTCCATGCCCTCGAGGAAGTGCAGCACCTTTCCCTGCGAGCTCTTCAGCGTCTGTATCATGTCTGCAAAGCTGCGTGTCATCTCCTCTTTGTCTCGGAGGGTGGCGCTCTAGGCCCGTGAAAGATACAGAAACCCAGTCAACGAAAGACAGGCGTGAGATAGGCTGTTCAGTTACGCTCCAGCTGCCAAGTTAAATGATCGGATGCTTGCATAGAGATGGGCTTACAAGGGCGGGTGGAAAGCGATAAAATTAAAAAAAAAAAAAGACAGCGAGAACTAATTTTATTGGCATTTTTTGAATTTGGAAACTAAACTTTCTCCTCCAAAAGGAAGGGCTTTCATGCTCCATGCTGAACTTTATGCACTGTTCCAACAACCCCATCTAGAGGCTCGGAGCCAGCCCTCCCTAGCAGGGAGGATGTGCGTTGTGAGTACATGGACTGTTTAGCTAAGCACAGATAGAAAGGAAATGCGTCTTCTGAGGGAGGAGAGGGAAGTTATGGAGCACGTGATCGGTTCTCCTGCAGCTTCCCACAGAGCAAGGTGCTTAACAAAAACATCAAGGCTTCAAGGACAGGTTAAGAGGCTAGGACAGCCCACCACCTCCTTCAAAGGCACGGGCTACATAATGGTTCCATGGCCACGGACTGTCTCTAGGTCCTTTTCTAGGCATTGTTTTTATCAGACAGTGCAAAGAATCTGTTGCCCTCACCATGTCTGTTCGTCTATACGCATGTATGGGGGAAGGAAGACCTCCTCTGTGGAAAGGTTTGTTTGACATTGGATAAGAAAGTCTTTTACTGAGGTTCCAAAACTCCTGAAACATTCAGTCAAATCCACCCAAAGGGCTGGGAGAGCAGAACCATCCTTGAATTTGCAGGTGTGAGCTGGAATTGGCACTTAAAACAAAGGAAAACTATATATTAAAAAAAAAAAAAAAGCCTTCTTTGTGTTATGTTAGATATCTGAACTTCAACTTGATTGGGGGGGGGGGGGGATTAATGTTAGGATGTGAATACTTTGCCAATGGGCTGGCATTTGGCCAGCCTGACTAGTTTCCTTCAAAAGAAGGCTAGTGGTCGGCAGTCCAGAAAATTGGGCATTGTAAGTGCCAGTTTTCTGCCAACCACAGGCCTCCAGACCAACTGGGATACTCTGCTCCTTCTCACATGGCCACAGACTATACATTTGCAATTGTAACCTGCTTCAAGCCCGACCACTGCAAGGAGCTGGAGCTAAAGCAGAATCGGCTACTGAAGGCGCATGAGGACAGGAGTCTGTGTGCTCTCTCTTCCAAGCCCACTTCCCAGCAGAACGGAGCAGGGTCACCACGTGGCTTGGAAGAGCACATGCGCAACCTCCCTCCTATCCCTGCACACCTTCAGCAGTTGATTCTCCTCCAGCCCCTGCAGTGATTGGGTTTGGAGCAAGTTACAATTACAAGTCTAAAGTTTGCTGGATAGGGGAGAAGGAGCGACCTTCTGGGTTCTGCTGTCCCAGGACCACAGGACAGCAGAAACCAGAAGGCCAAACCAGCCAGGCTGAGTTGTGATCCCTTCCTCCCAACAGAAGAGAGGATCAACCAGGTTAGGGCGGAGGACCCAGGCCTGGAAGTGATGCTGAGCAGGGAAATGTGGAGGAGAGAGGAGGAGGGTAATGCTGGGGTGGAGAAGAGAGATGCTGGGAAATGAGAGTGCATGCAAATTTTATCTCACGCATATTCATCGTTGATATCCTGAAAACCTGACTGATTGGGGGGTCCCCCAGGACAGGCTTGAGCACCTTTGCTCTTAGAGAATGTATATGGGGTGGGGTTCAGGGAGACACAGATCCAGAGGCGGATTAGCCTATCAGGGGATCGGGCATCCCCCGGTGGGCCGGTTGCTCCGTTCACGTATTTTTTATTTTTTTTAAAGCTTCCTGGCCTGAAGAAAAGGTTGGTGGGGGTCACAGCCCGAAGAGAAACCTGCGCGGCCGTGACAGAGCCCATCCTGCCACAGCCTGAAGAGAGGCCTGCGCGGCCACATCAAACCCCATCCTGATGCGGCCCAAAGAAAGGCCTGCATGACTGTGTCAGACCCCATGTTGACACAGCCTGAAGAGAGGCCTGCATGGACGCGGCAGAGCCCATCCTGCTGCAGCCCGAAGGGAGGCCTGCGTGGATGCGATAGAGCCCATCCTGCCACAGCCCGAAGAGAGGGCGGTGCGACTGAGGCCCTCTCCTTCCCACCCCTCATCTTGAAGGAGCAGCTGGTAGCAATGGCCATCTTCCACCTCGCTTCCGGCATTGAGGAGCAGCGCTGCCATCCCACAGTGGCCAAAGACAAGGCCGAAAGAAAAGGGGAGGTCTGAAAACTTTGTGTGTATATGCTTGTGTGTATGAGAGAGACTGGGCGTATAAATGAGAGAGAGCAAGCCTGGGTGCCTGTATGAGAGAGCACCTGCAAGTTTGTATGAGAGAGCCTGCATGTAGGTGTGTGAAAGCCTGTGAATGTGCTTCAGAACTGGTGTGTGTATGCAAGATCGAGAGAGCCTGCATGTGTGTGTTAGAGCCCGCGTGTGTATGAAAGAGCGACAGAGCCTGTGAATATGTGAGAGACTGTGTATGTATGACAGAACGAGAGAGCCTGCCTGTGTGTATGTGAGAGTGAGAGAGACTGTGTGAGTGAGAGAGTCTGTGTATGTGAATTTATTTATTTTTTTTTTTATTTAAAGTTTCTTTTATACCGATGACCGTTTACACATCGCATCGGTTTACAGTTAAAAAGGAACAAATGGGCAGAACCCTTACATATAACATTGAAAAAACAGGTTAACTTTTGGGCAGGGCCCTTACATGTAACTGAGAACAAGGTGGTTAAAAGTGGGATAGGGTATAGAGCTGACTATGCTGCGAGCGTCCGTGATATCAATAAATAGATACAGCAAAATCAGTAAAATCACAACTATTTACAAAAGCTAATTACATAAGTAGCCGAGTCAAAGTACAAAATCGATGGGCATGAGACATATTCCGAGAAATAGATTCCTAGTCATGTAGCAAATTCTTAGTTACTCAATTTTTAGTTAAACAGTGGGGGTTTATGTAATGGCAGGTGATGTGTGGTAAGCTTGCTGGAAGAGCCATGTTTTCAGTTTTTTCTTGAAAGTGGGTGTGTATGTTTCCAGGCGTATATCGGGAGGCAGGGAGTTCCATATGGAGGGGCCAGCGAGAGAGAAAGCTCTGCTTATGGTAGATGATAATTTGAAAGATTTGATGGGTTGGGCACGTAGGGTTCCTTGGAGGGCTGTACGTGTGGGTCTATTCGAGGTACAGGGGAGGAGTGGGGGGTTAATCCAATTGAGGTTAGAGTTCAACAGACTTTTGTGGATGATGGAAAGGGCTTTATAGAGAATTCGGGAGTGTATAGGGAGCCAATGAAGTTCGATAAGTGTGGGGGTGATGTGATCTCTTTTTTTTGAATTTGATAGTATCCTAGCGGCAGCGTTTTGTAGTAGTTGTAAGGGTTTGGTATAGGTGGCGGGAATGCCTAGAAAGAGTGCATTACAATAGTCTACCTTAGATAAAATGATAGACTGGAGTACAGTGCGGAAATCAGAAAAGTGTAGCAGTGGTCTGAGTTTTTTTATGGTTTGGAGCTTGAAATAGCATTCCTTGATGATAGATTTGATGAAGGGTTTGAAAGTAAGATGGTTATCAATAAGGACACCAAGGTTGCGAACGTGTGATGGGAAAGATGTGGATGAGTATGCAGGTGGGATGTCTGGGAGCGGTGGCCTATTAGATATGATTAAGAGTTCAGTCTTGCTGGGATTTAGAGCTAGTTGCATGTCATTTAGTAATTTGTTGATAGAGGAAAGACAGGCTTCCCAGTTAAGCAGAGCAGTATGGAGAGAGTCAGAGAATGGGAAGATGAGTTGCACATCGTCGGCATAAATGAAATGCTTGATGTGGAGGTTAGTGAGGAGGGTAGTGAGGGGAAGCATGTAAATATTAAATAGGGTAGAGGAGAGGGAGGAACCTTGGGGAACACCTTGGGGAAGATTAATGGGGTCAGATTCATTGTTATCTACTAATACAGTGAAAAGGCGATCCTGGAGATATGATCGTATCCAGGATAGGGCATTGCCAGTGATCCCGATACTCCTGAGTATGTTGAGGAGGACATCGTGATTGACTGTGTCGAATGCCGCCGAGATGTCAAGCATGGCAATAAGATAAGAGGTACCTGAGTCGGTTCCTTTAATGAGGGTATCGTGTAGGGAGAGCAGCAGGGTTTCAGTACTTAAGTGCTTTCTGAAACCGTGTTGTGTAGATGGGAGAATGTTGTTTTGTTCCAGGTGATCGGAGAGACGGGAGTTGACAACTTTTTCAATAACTTTAGCTAGGAGGGGTAGGTTAGAGACAGGTCTGTAATTGGATAAGGTGTCTGGGTCAAGATTGGGTTTTTTGAGTAGGGGTTTTACTACTGCTTGTTTAAGAACTTTAGGGACTGTGCCATGCTCTAGGGAACAGTTAAGGATATTTGAGAGGGGTTTGGCAATCACCTCGGGGATAGCTAGCAGGAGTTTTGTGGGGATGGTTTCGGAGGGATGAGATGATGGTTTTAATTTTTTAAGGATGTTTTGTACTTCAAGAGAGGATGAAGAGTCAAAAGATGAGAGGGAGACTGGAGAGTTGATGGTGGGCAGACAGATATTGCTGTTATTCTGTGAAAATTGTGCAGTGATGGAAGAGACCTTGTTTTTGAAAAATTGGGCTAATTCATTGCAACGATTTTTAGAGGGATTAGCAGGTAGTTGTTTGAGGGTAGGAGAAGTGAGGTCCGCAACCATGGTGAATAGGGCCTTAGGGTTATATTGCATACCATGTATTTTTTTAGCATAGTAATTACGTTTAATCTGAAGGATGGAATTTCTATATTCATGCATTTGTTGGTAGTATAATGTTTTAGTTGCGGGGGATTGGTATTTGCGCCATGACCTCTCAGCTGTTCTGAGTTGGGTTTTAAGATTCCTAAGTTCAGGCGTATACCAGGGTTTTCTGTTTCTACGGTTTGGGTTGATAGTTTTTATTGTGAGGGGGCAGTGTTTGTCAGCAATGCTGAGGGTGAGGTTGAGCCAGGTAGAGATGGCATTGTCTGGGGATGAGACGTCAATGTGACTGTCTATGTCAGCGCATGCTTGTGAGATGGTATCTATAGCGCATGGTTTGCGGAAGTTAAATGAAATGGGCTGATGGGGCGTGGTGGGGGAGATTTGCGGGAGTGAGAGTTTAGTCTGAATAAGGTAGTGGTCAGACCAGGGTACTGTAGTGCATGAAGGGGGATTGCTTATGTTGATGGGGGAATTGACAAAGATAAGATCAAGTGTGTGGCCAGCTTTGTGTGTGGGAGAGTTCACTATTTGTTGGAAGCCCATTGCTTCAAGGGAGGAGAGGAATGCTTCACATGCTGGGGATTGCGGGGAGGTATCCACGTGTAAGTTGAAGTCTCCTAGGAGAATTGTGGGTATGTATGTGTGTTGGGGGAGAGAGAGAGTTGGGGGAGAGAGAGAGGATAAAGAGAGTTGGGGGAGAGAGAGAGAGAGAGAGGATAAAGATTGTGAGGTCCCCCTCCCCCAATCCACAACAATCTGTAGGTGAGTGGAAATCCAAAGATCCTAGGAATGGAGCACTGAAGAGTTTTAATCTTAATATTTTAAATTTGGGGGTGTTATTTCATTTTATGTATCTGCTGTTTGAGGTATTTGGTGTTTGGGATATATTAGAACAAAATTGTGAGATATTTTAATTACTGGATGTTCTTTGGCTGTTGCCTGCTTGACATATTTATTCTTTTTATGATTATGGTTTTATTATTATGATTGATGGTTTATATATCTTAATTTTATTGTTTGATGTTTAATGAGGAATGGTGATGTTTCTGTTTTTCCATTGTTGCACTGCATTCGGATTTTGTCTTATTACGGCTTCTAATTCAGTTTTTGTTTGCGTGTTTCTAGTTAAACTTTATTGTCTCTTTATTCTGTATTCTGTGTATTCTGCATGTGTGACTGAGGTGAGGTATTCTGCTAGGGTGTTCTTTCTGTATAGAGATCTATAACAGCTTTGCTTGTTCTGTTTTCCTAATATCAAGTGTATTGGTGTTTTAGGGCCTGATGTAAAATTTGCAGTGTTGCCTTTTCATAGGTAGGGTTGTTACTGTTTAAATGCTAGCAATTAGTGCTGTTTTCATATGGGAGGTTTACTATATTGTAATTCAGTTTACTCAAAGCTTTCTGAAGGCCAGCATGCTTTACAATAGTCTTCAAACACACGCTGCAGAGATCTCCATACTCTCCAATGTATTCGTTAGCCCCTGAAGAAGAAGATTTTTTCTAAAAAGAAGAACTTCGAAACACCAGCGGTGTCGGGCAAACCAGCAGAGTGAGCTTGGCACGCTCACTCTAGCGGGCGAATCAGCAAAGCAGGCTCAGCATGGGTTTAAAAATTACAGCTTAACGGTTATTTCAACAAGATAAGTACAACTATACATTTGGAAGTTTAAAATTGAAAATGAAGATTTTTGATAAAAGATATTCTTTAAAAAAAATGTAATGAGGAAATTTTTGCTTACATTTAAGAGCAGCAAACAAGCGGCAGTGTTAAGTCACGGTTTAAAAAAAAAGGTTACCCTGTGATTACTTTGAAAATGGGCAGCCAGATAATTTCTGGCTTAAAGTTATAAACGCTACACAAGCGGCAAGTGAACTTCAGCCCATATCTGAGGGTAAACCGATAAACCGAGACATATATGTGACTTTTTTCTTCAATATTGTATTTGTACCAAGTCACAATACATTCCAGTTTTTTCAAATATAGACTGGAAGATTGGGCATCCAAATGGCAGATGAAATATAATGTGGACAAGTGCAAGGTGATGCATATAGGGAAAAATAATCCATGCTCTGATTACCCGATATTAGGTTCCATATTAGGAGTTATCACCCAGGAAAGAAATCTAGACATCATAGTGATAATACATTGAAATTGTAAGCTCAGTGTGCTGCAGCAGTAAAAAAGCAAACAGAATGTTGGGAATTCTTAGGAAGGGAATGGTGAATAAAATGATGGATGTCATAATGCCTTTGTATCGCTCCAAGGTGAGACCGCACCTTGAATACTGTGTGCAGTTCTGGTCGTTGTATCTCTAAAAAGATATAGTTGCACTGTAGAAAGTACAGAGAAGGGCGACCAAAATGATAAAGGGCATGGAACGACTGCCCTATGAAGAAAGGCTAAAGAGGGTAGGGCTGTTCAACTTTGGGGGGGATATGATAGAAGTCTATAAAATCATGAAAGGTCTTAAACTGGTAAATGAGAATTGGTTATCTTTTGGATAATACATGAACTAGGGCATGCCTTGAAGTTAGCAAGTAGCACATTTAAAATAGAGAAAATACTTTTTCACTTAATGCAAAATTAAGCTCTGGAATTCATTGCCAGAGGATGTGGTGAAGGAAGTTAGTGTAGCTGGGTTTAAACAAGGTTTGGATAAATTCCTTGAGAAGTCCATAAACTGCTATTAATCAAAAGGGAATAACCACTGCTTGTTGCCAGTATTAGTAGAATGGGATCTGTTTAAAGTTTGGGTACTTGCCAGGTACTTGTGACTTGGATTGGCCACTGTTGGAAACAGGATACTGGGCTTGATGGATCCTTGATCTGACCAAGTCTGGCATATCTTATGTTCTTATGTTAAGGCAAGGCTGGATGAGGCAAGCTGGACAAGGCAAGGCTGGTACAGGATGCAGGAACAGGAACACTGAAACAACACACACTGCTCTATAGGCAGGAGACCCATTGCTGAGGCAACATTAGGCAGTCCAACGTTATATAGTCAGGGACTGCTGATGTCATCAAAGGGTGCCATGGGGTTTTTCCCACCTGCAGGCTCTTTAAGAATTGATGCGTGCCGTGTGTGCGCACCTAGGGAGGCCCCAGGGAGATGAGAAGCATGGCAGCGTTCAGGCGGTGTCGGAACCGTGTCAGCAACTCTGGAGGAGAAAGACATTTAGGCCTTGCCAATGCACTTCTGAAATAAACTGTATGAAATCTCAGGTCAGTTCTACTCTGGTGAGCAGTTACACTAAGACCCACAGAATACATGTCGTCATCTACTTACTTTGATTATATTCATTTGTATTTGTAAACTGCAGATCTCTCCTTCAACACACTGGATGCCTCTCTCCAGTTCCTTCTGCAGAAAGAAATGTATCTATAGAAGAGAAAAAGCCAAATCTGTTAAACTGTGCAGAGCAACTCCAAGCATGATCTATTGGACATTTACAGGAAAACACAGACTCCAAAGGAATATTCTCATCTCTATGGATGCATGGTCCAGTTGGATTAATGGTATGAAGAGGTTGGTGTGGCATTGGCCTCATTTATTTATATTCCACTTTTTGCAGTGCTTCAAAGTGGATTACATTCAGGTACTGTAGGTATTTCCCTATCACCAGAGGGTTTACAATCTAACAGGCCGATACAGTATAGTGTGCTCCAACAGAGCGCACTGTTAGCCTGCTATTGGACGTGCGTTTTCAGTAAGGGGAGGAAAACGCGCATCCAACCCACGACACCTAATAGCACCCTCTTAGGTGCTATTAGGTATGCGCGCGGGATACAGAAAGTAAAATGTGCAGCCAAGCCGCACATTTTACTTTCAGAAATTAGCGCAGACCCAAAGGTCGGCGCTAATTTCTACCGGCACCGGGAAAGTGCACAGAAAAGCAGTAAAAACTGCTTTTCTGTGCACCCTCCGACTTAATATCATAGCGATATTAAGTCGGAGGTCCTGAAGAGTAAAACAAGTAAAAAAAAAAAAAAATTGAATTCGGCCCGCGGCTGTCGGGCCGAAAACCAGACGCTCAATTTTGCCGGCGTCCGGTTTCCGAGCCTGTGGCTGTCAGCGGGCTCGAGAACACTGGTCTCCTGGTTTGTAGCCCACTGCTCTAACCACTAGGCTACTCCTCCATGCATTTGATATATAGCGTGGTGACTCTTCTACTTGGTTTAATTTGAATTTGCACATATATAAAATGGCAAGGACACTTAGATCAGCAAATATAAATTTGTTTGAGATACCGTCTCCTAAATTGGCACAGCTGGGTTTAACCCATGAAAGAGCCTTTTTTGGTGGCAGACCCAATCTGTTGGAATTCCCTACTGGAATAGCTTTAAGCCATCTCATGTGCAAAGCCATTTTAAAAGGCTTTAAAAACATACTTGCTGCACAAGAATTTACTGTGGATGGAGTTGGCTAGGATGCTGGGATTATTTGCACAAGCTTTTCCTACTATTGGAGCTTAAGGAACCATACCATGACTGCGAGCCATTATATGTTATCTGTCTGTTTGTTTAATGTCGCTTTAACAGATTATGTATGTTTTTAATGACTGTACGCCACCGCAAAAATATTTTGCGGCATGTGCAGATAAAAGTAAATAACAAAAATAAATCTAGTGATTAAAGAGGATTAAGTTCACAAAAAAGGAGTTTATTTAGCACAAGTTTGGAACATGTGAGCAACAGCACCAGCTGTTGCTCACAAGTTTCAAAAGTGTGCTAATCCATTTCCTTTTTATGTCAGTTATGATGTGTCCAGCATATGCGTATACACTTTCCTGAGGATTAAGCTCCAAATTAAGATAACTCCTGGGGAACAGATCCATATTTTGACCCTGGGTAAGTCACTATTGTGAGTGCCTCAGCTTCCACACGGGTAATCACTGTTAAACTGTAGCAGAAAAACAACGCAGAGGCTGGCGGCACCTTACAGACTTAACTGATTTTACTGAAGCAGAATCTTTTGAGGACAAGAGTTCAGATGCATGTTCTCGAAAGCTTATGCCTCAATATCAGGCCCATACAGTAAACTGCGCGGGAGAGCCGGCGCTCCAAGGCGAGCGCCCACTCTGCCAACGCACGCCCAGGCACCTGTCCTGGGCGCGTGATTCTGTATTTAAATTAGGGCCCGTGCTAATAAGGAGGCGCTAGGGTCACTAGCGCGTCCCTAGCGCCTCCTTATTGGTGGAAGCGGCGGCTGTCAGCAGGTCTGAAGCCGATGCTTAATTTTACCGACGTCGGTTGTCGAACCCGCTGACAGCCACACGTTCGGAACACGGACGCCGGCAAAATTCTTGAGCGTCTGTTTTCCAACCCACAGGCAGATTTTTTTTTTAAGAAGTTTTTTTTATTTTTGGGGCCTCCAACTTAGTATCGCTATGATATTAAGTTAGAGGGTGTACAGAAAAGCAGTTTTTTCTGCTTTTCTGTACATTTGCCCGGTGGTGTCAGATTAACTCCTCCCTTTGGCAGGAGTTAATCTCTGAGAGTAAAATGTGCGGCTTGGCTGCACATTTTACTTTCTGTATCGCATGGGAATAACTAATAGGGCCATCAACATGCATTTGCATGTGATAAGCGCTATTAGTTTCGGGGGGGTTGGCCGCGCGTTTTCCACGCGCTATTTCCCCTTACTGAGCGCACCGTTCTGTATTGGCCTGTTTATCGGTTAAGTCTGTAAGGGGCCTTCAGTCTCTGTGTTGCTTTTTGCTTAGTGTCTCACTTCTTCCAGCTATAAACTGGTTACAGGGCCGGTGCTAGCTTTCTTGCTGCCCTGTGCGAACAATTATTCTTCTCCCCCCCCCCCGTTCATTCATTCTCTGTCCTGGACCCACCAAAAAAGCACCCAGCTCCCTTCAGTGACACAAACTTTAAAAACTGACACCATCCCTCCCCCAACCCATGGCTGGTGTAAGGGTATTAGGTGCCCTAGGCGAACCTTATAGCTTTGCACATTGCCCCCTGTCCTATTCTACACACATAGTTAAGAGTTATGTATTTAGATTTTACGTGAAAAATATCAAAGTACAATACTCTGAGGTAAAACTCTCACTTACATTATATTTACATGCACTGCTGGGATGCCAACCAGAAATCCCTGCAAGAAAGATACTTGGAACCCATATGGTATTAGGCCTATTGTGATGTGTGTTGGGTGTGGGCTTGACCCTCTGAAAGCCCAAATACACTAATACACTTCCTATTGGGAGAATGTCTCACCTCAATCACACATGCAGAACATAAACAGATCCTCACCAAATACAGAATAGAGCAACCATAAAATAGAAATACAAACGCGCAGATAAAAACTGAACTAGAAACTGCAAGAAGCCAGACTCTCTATGTAGTGCAACGATGAAAAAACAGAACCATCACCATTCCTCAAACATCAAACAATAAATCAAGAAATAAAATAATCATAATACTAAAAACATGCTAATAATATTATTTAAAAACTGATGAATAAAAGATCAAATAATTTAAAACTCATATACAATTTGTTTTTTAAATGTCCCAAACACCAATAAAATATTTCAAAACAGCAGTCACAGCAAATAACACCTGAAAAATACATTAAAAAGGATTTTAAAAATTCACACTCTCCATACCAGGGAACTTTTGACTTCCAGATGCCCTGAAAGTGTCATGGGTTATCAGGCAGAAAGTAACTGGGGTAGTTGTGCATACACATGCTCTCACTTTTCCACACCCAAGCACTCATGCTCTCTCTCACTCTCCCACACACAAGCATACTTGGTCTCTCTCATTCACTTCTCTTGACTTAGCAGGCAGCAGCAGCAGCAGCGTTTCCTTCTTCAGCCCCTGTGGCCTTCTGGCCACAGGGCATTGGATTACTTCCTGCAGGGTGTGCTCCTCTTCCTCCTCAGCAGCGTGGCCCCGCCGAAATCAACGGCGTGGTCAGTGCTGCCTTAGTAAGTGGAAAAGCAGTGCAGCCCTGCTGGCAACGCTGCTGATTCTGGCGGGGCCGTGCTGCTTCTCCACTTACTAAAGCAGCGCTGACCACGCTGTCGATTTCGGCGAGGCCACGCTGCTTTTTCTTGGCAGCACAGACCTCTTTCTTCCGCCACCGGTGGGATTGGTTCCCACTGGCGGCACCACAAACCTTCTCTTCTACCGCTAGTGGGATCAGATCCACCAGTGCCACCACAGACTTCCTTCTTCCTCCGCCAGTGGGATCGGGTCCACCGGCTGCAGCACAGGCCTTTCCCTGCTCCCGATGCCACCCCATCGAGTGTGCTGCTCTGTGCAATTGCACGGTTTACACACCCGGTGGGGACGGGCCTGACTGGTTATTAATGTTGATGTTGCTCCCTTCTTCTTACCTCTTCCCTTCTGGAAGTGTGTTAAAACTGTGTGCTGAAATCCAGTTTCTTTCTGCATTGGCCTGAGTGTAAAGGCTGGCAGCATGCTGCTAAGTCATCCAGTCCAGAGGTGGCTGTATTTTTGCTTCGGAAGTATTAAATTATAGAATCCGATAGAACAGGATCTTATTTAGATGGCAGGTGTTATATAAATCCAAATCACTATTACAGACTTTTCAGACCCTTGTTTCCTGGTGATAGAATTTTGGTGTTTCTATTAAACTGAGTTAGTTCTGCCCATCCTCATCCAATGACACAAGGGTAGGGATAATGGTGAATTTGTGCCAGGTCATGCTGTCTTACTGACCCGGAACTATTTTGGCTACCACAGTGGGCCCACACAGGCCAAAGAGAAGTAAGTGGCCCCCTGTGGAAGTGGCATCAGCAGCCTGCGTGGGCTGAAGGGAGGGGAAGCAATGGCATCAGTGGGCTCGAGGGAGGAGGTGTCCGTCTTTCTCATTGGCCCACACCCTTGAGAAGGGGGAATGCCGCTGCCTGTTCTTGAAGTGGCAGGAGTCAGAGAGTTAAGTGCTGGAGACAAGGGTGGGTTGAAAGAGACCACTGTGCTGAGGATGAGAGGGGGAGAGAGTGCTGGGGATGAAACGGGGGGGGGGGGGGGGGGGGGGTTGTGCACCACTGTAGCTGCTCAGGGAGGGGATGTAGAGAAGGTTAGTGCAGGCCCTCTGTTGCCCCATCTCCTCCCTACCTGGTACTTTTTTTTTTTTTTTTTTAAATCACCCCTATGTTGAGGACATCAAACCACTATAATACTCCAGCTAGGCCAATAACAAAATTAACTTTTTGAGGGCAATTTTGAAACTACCCCCATGAGGCTTGCAATCCACTGCAAGTTAATTGTCAGATGGGAAACTCCTTGGGGGTTTTCCTTTGAAGCAACAAATGAAAAATTGAGACACCCAACATATTGTAATTGAAAAAGGTGCTGGGAGGAAATGACCCTGCTCACAGTTTACAATTTTGCACTCCCAGATTTCTGTATAAAAATAGGGGACCCAATTTATTAAAGGTTTTATCTCCATGTGTGCCCATGTAAAAAAAAAAAAAAAACTTTCGTAAATCAAAACCCAGAATGTATTAGCCAGGGATACCATTCCTGATAAATATAGCAAATGGATTTAAGGGAAAAGAAAACATATTTTACAAAGCTGTATTATAAATCACAGCAGGAGAGAAGTGTGCTTCAGAGCCAATAACACTGAGCCCAGTGGCCAGTCCTGGTCACTCGAAGACACCCAGCAGATCCCAGAGAATAGATTCATTCCTTGTGGCTTACCCTCGAGGGGGTACGTGATGGCTTATCCCTTTGGAAAGAGGCATACAAAAGCAATCACAGATAGAAATTAAGAAATTGAGCAGTACAGAGCCCTGCTACAGATCCCCACTGTATTCCCCCCTTGGCTATGTGAAAAGTGTTATGTTCAGTGAAAAGTTTTATTCTGCTGCTCCTGAGTATTCCTTGGGCTGACTGTTGTGAACAGGCTCTGAACCCAGGACTTGCCTGACGTTACAAAACAGTAGCCGGCGACTCTGCAGAATTAAAACCCTCTGCAGTGACTGTGGATAGGCTGAGGGCAGGCTGTGGCCAGGACATGCCCCAACCAGTTCAATAAACAACATAACACGCTGTGTTCTATAGGTCTTTCAGAGCAGTGCATCTCACAAGAGCATAGCACTGAGAAGATACAGGCTATATATAGACACATGCAGTCCCCTACCTGCTTCTCGCTGTCTTCACAGATTGTGCTGTGGCCCCTGTGCTCTCCCTGCAAGCACTCCAGACAGATATAGGAGTGGTCTGTAGTGCAGAAGAGCGCCTGGACCCTGTCATGCTGCACACACTGCCTCCCTGCCCCTTCCATTAGCTGGGGGCTATTAAGAGTTGAACTCTCCATGGTGTTTCCCAGGTGCATCTGACAGGAGGTCACACAGGTTGGGCAAGAGCTGGTAGCCCTGACCCTTTGACCTAGGCACAAGTCAAAGGCCCTGAGGTCGAAGGCAGAGATGGCCAAGTCGTGCACTAACTGGGCAAGGATGTGGTTCTTGCAGAGACGGGGTGTGGGCTCGAAGTGTGTGCGGCACTGCGGGCAGCTGGCGTGAGCCCCCTGTTGTGCCCAGCACTGCTCGATGCAGTCTGAGCAGAAGCTGTGCCCGCACGGGATGGTGACCGGGTTCCGGAATATGTCCAAGCACACTGAGCAACGCAAGTACTCCCTGGAAAATAGGTGGCGGGCTGCAGCCATGATGTTCCCTGGGAGCTGCAGAAGGGAAGAACGGGAGCAGCTGCAGGGCTGGGATCGGAAGCAGCAGACAATGAGAGGAACTGGACTGCATCCTAAAGCGCCTACAGGAAATGCCCAGAGGACCCACGCTTATTCCATCTTCAGCTCCTCCTCCCCAGCATCACATAGCTCAGGGCAGGCTTGCAGGAGTTGATTAAAACTTTGATGTTTCCTTAAGTTCCAGAGCAATTTCCCTGTTAAAGGCTGCAGAAGGCAAGTCACTGGTAAGGGCTCAGTGACAGCAGCCCTGTAAATAAAAATGCTTTAGCTCTAATTGCACAGACTACTTCCACTTCTCTTCCGTTCAGGAAAAGAAAAGTTGGTTAAACTGCATCAGATCTGACAGCACAGTGAAGTATCACTTTGATATCCTCTTACTGGTATGTGAAAATTGTTTGAAGAAAATCAATGAACCCAATACCAGTGTGAATAGATTAAGCCTGCAAGTCACTCTTTCAGCGCCTTACTTCCTTAAGTCTTTTCTTCCGAAGCAACTGAGGCTTGGCATACGAGGAGAATAATTGTTTTGCATCCTTGGAAATATTTCTCCTTTACTATTTCCCTCTCCCTTTCTCATCTTCAGATTTACAAACATCATCGCACAAGAAAGCACTTACAATCTTCTGTTGGATAAAGTAGTTTGATTGCCATGTTTGTGTGGAAATAAAGATCAACAAACAAAGACAATATATAAGGCCATACCTCTTTGTCGAGTTTACTTAATATATATCTCCATTAGTTTTCCGGTGCTATGCCACCTTCATCAGGTTGAAGATGAATAAGCAGCTGAAGGTAAATTCTGATGCCCAAATTTATTTAATTAAAACATTTATAGGCCATCTAATATACAGCTCTGACAGTTTACAGAAAATATTCATAAATGGAAACCAAACCAAAAGACAAGACACATACAGTAAGCAAGTCGAAAATGCACTACAGCTGCCTGGTCAACCTACCAACACATAACAGGCATAAGAACATAAGAAAATGCCATACTGGGTCAGACCAAGGGTCCATCAAGCCCAGCATCCTGTTTCCAACAGTGGCCAATCCAGGCCATAAGAACCTGGCAAGTACCCAAAAACTAAGTCTATTCCATGTAACCATTGCTAATGGCAGTGGCTATTTTCTAAGTGAACTTAATAGCAGGTAATGGACCTCTCCTCCAAGAACTTATCCAATCCTTTTTTAAACACAGCTATACTAACTGCACTAACCACATTCTCTGGCAACAAATTCCAGAATTTAATTGTGCGTTGAGTAAAAAAGAACTTTCTCCAATTAGTTTTAAATGTGCCCCATGCTAACTTCATGGAGTGCCCCCTAGTCTTTCTACTATCCGAAAGAGTAAATAACCAATTCACATCTACCCATTCTAGACCTCTCATGATTTTAAACACCTCTATCATATCCCCCCTCAGTCGTCTCTTCTCCAAGCTGAAAAGTCCTAACCTCTTTAGTCTTTCCTCATAGGGGAGTTGTTCCATTCCCCTTATCATTTTGGTAGCCCTTCTCTGTACCTTCTCCATCGCAATTATATCTTTTTTGAGATGCAGCGACCAGAATTGTACACAGTATTCAAGGTGTGGTCTCACCATGGAGCGATACAGAGGCATTATGACATTTTCCGTTTTATTCACCATTCCCTTTCTAATAATTCCCAACATTCTGTTTGCTTTTTTGACTGCCGCAGCACACTGCACCGACGATTTCAATGTGTTATCCACTATGACACCTATATCTCTTTCTTGGGTTGTAGCACCTAATATGGAACCCAACATCGTGTAATTATAGCATGGGTTATTTTTCCCTATATGCATCACCTTGCACTTATCCACATTAAATTTCATCTGCCATTTGGATGCCCAATTTTCCAGTCTCAAGGTCTTCCTGCAATTTATCACAATCTGCTGAAAAAGAAAAGTTTCTAACATTTTCTTAATGTTTTCTTTCAGCAAATAGTTGCAGAGAGTTGGTCCAGCAACTGAGAGCACACTCTTTCATGAGTGTTGCGATTCCTGCTCGCAGAGTTTCCCCCGCGAGCAGGCCTCTTGCCCTTCTGCGCTGCCTTCTCCTATGCGGCTGAGGCCGCCAACTTCCGCCGCATGGAGCTGCCCTTGGAGGCCTTGCCCGCGCGGCTGAGTGCCACCCACGTTCTTCCCAAGTGGCCAGGAGGCCGCCGCTGCTGCCGCGCCATTGCGGTCCAGACCGCCGCCCTTGGGGCCTTCACTCGCAGCAGGGAGCCGCGAGTCAGCTTTATCTTCAGTGGCATGGAGCTGCCACTGTTGGGGCCTGTCCTGCGGCTTGAGGCCGCCATTACTGCCACTGCCGCACCCAGGTGGCTCTGGCCGCTGCGCTTCAGTCCTCTTCGTGGCCTGGAGGCCGCTCCCAATGCCGTCCTGCTTCAGGTTCCAGCCTGCTCCGCCTTCTGCTTCTTGTGCGGCAGGTCACCACTTTCCGTGGTACTGTTTCTCCCCTGCTTCCTGCCTCTAGACACCGGCACATGCCTCTTCTCAAGATTTAAAGGGCCCGCGGCCGGATATGCCCCGGGCCCCACCTGATGACGTCATCCCGGGCGTCTTTCTGCTAGCCCTATAAAAGAGCTTCTCCAGTACTCCTGCCTTGCCTTGAACAAAGAGTCTCAGTCAAGTGCACAGAATGGACCAAAGGGACATCTAAAAGACGTCACTGAGATGATCTCAAGGCATGAGCAGGGTTGAAAATAATCAACATCAAGTTCCTCCATGGGAATGAGTCAACACTCAACATTTTATGGACAAGTAATGCAATTTTAAATTACACCCACCACTTGATAAGCAGCCAATGCAAATCCTTTAGAACAGGAGTCATATGAGTTCTCTTATCGTGCCAGATATCAAACGAGCAGCCAAATTCTGAAGATTCTGGAGATCATGTAAGGCAGAAGTTGGCAACCCAATAAGTAATGAATGTACAATGGCTATCATCTACACCTCCTTGAACATTTTTGTAAATTTAATTGTGCCAGTATATCAGACTTACATAAGAACATAAGAAAATGCCATACTGGGTCAGACCAAGGGTCCATCAAGCCCAGCATCCTGTTTCCAACAGTGGCCAATCCAGGTCATAGGAACCTGGCAAGTACCCAAAAACTAAGTCTATTCCATGTAACCATTGCTAATGGCAATGGCTATTCTCTAAGTGAACTTAATAGCAGGTAATGGACTTCTCCTCCAAGAACTTATCCAATCCTTTTTTAAACACAGCTATACTAACTGCACTGACCACATCCCCTGGTAACAAATTCCAGAGTTTGCATTTAAATGAGTAGTTTTCCTCGCACTCATGAACACACCATACTCTACACTTTTCAGGGCCAAACAATGTTTTACTGAGGGACAAAGCATATATCTATTAAAAATACAAAAGTGAACTCCAACAATTGGATAATCTCCATCACCTGTGACCTGAGTCAATACTTGTTGGAAGCAGCTTTGGCAGGAATTACATTTGTGATACTGTTGCTGTAGCTCTCCACCAACTTTACACATCTAGATTTGTCAATATTAGACCATTCTTCTCTACAAAACTGTTCGAGCTCTGTCAAGATCTGTGGGGAGCATTGAGGGAAAGTAATGTTCAAGTCATGCCACAGATTTGATTGGATTGAGGTTGGGGCTCTGACTGGCTCAGGACATTTACCATATTTGTTCCTTAGCTACTCCAGTATAGCTTTGGCTGTATGCTTCAGTACATTGTTATGTTTAAAGATGAACTTTCATCCCAGTTTCAACTGTCTTACGGAATTTCCTCAAGGATGTTTTTGTACTTTTTTCAACTCATTGTCCCTTCTGTGCTGACAAATGCCTCAGTCCCTGCCAGCAGCGAATTGTAGGAAAATATCGGCCTCAGGGATTTTTTTTCAAAACTGGCCCATGGGATATCTGAAGCCTTCATGCACTTTCCCTGCAGCACAAGTATCAACAGCTTCCAAAAGCATACTAAGTCAATCGTGAAACCCAGCAGCATTGAGCCAAAATATCTCCAAAATAAACTTAATCTTTCCTAAATAACTAAGACGTTGAGCAAATTCTAGACCAGGTGAGAGCAAAACTGTAGCTCCCATTCCATCCATGCAAATTGGTTGGGCCCCCTACACATTATAGAGATATAGTCTGAATTCCCAGTCTTGCTCTTGAACCAGTTGCAAGTAATGACACTGCCAGCCAGACACACACACTCAGTCACAGAAGTTTAGATTGCAGAAACTTTATTGTCACATACACAAGTATCTGGGATCCTGCCAGATTCTTGTTACCTGGATTGGCCACTGTTAGAAACAGGATACTGGGCTTGCTGGACCTTTGGTCTGACCCAGTAATGTAAGTGTTATGTTAAGACACATACTCTTTCTCAGACAAAAAGACACATCCACACACAATATTTTCTCAGACCGATGATTGAATTACCTGATTGTATGCTTATACGTTCTGTTAGAACAATGCATATGGGGATCTGAGGTCTTTTCCTCCTATGGATTAGTATTAGTCTAACATCAAAATAATTTATACAAGTATCTGTGAAAGCAATTCATTGTGTGTTTACTGTGTAGTTTTTTGCTTTCATTTGCCTGGAGTGGTTGGAAACAACCAACAGATGCAGCTACTGTCAGTTTCGGCTTCCACCCCTTCCATTATATATAACCAAGCCACATGGTTTCACCATATATGTTCTGACTCAACAGACAGAGACAAGCATCTCAAACTCCTAACTGAATCCTTCAGAGAAAAAGACTATAACCCAAAAATAATATCTGGGGTCGGACTGCTTCTTCAGTTAAAACACCCAGGGCAAATCTACTGCAATACAAAGAGGAGATGGATGGGATTATGTGAATGGTTTATCCTGCTGTCTATGGAGAACACCTTCTACAGGCGAGCAACTTAGCATTCTCCTTGAACAAGCAGAATTAAGTCAGCCATGTAAGTGGGGGACTCCCAAGCTGAAGGCTGCTTATTATTAGTTTGTTATTTTTCATTTCAGTAGATTATTGCAATCCATATTTAAGCCAGAGGATGGAGGGAGAGTTGAAGAAATTAAATAAGATTCATATAATGGCTTGTCCAAAACTGCTGTCTTAAACATGAAGCATTTTCTAGGCAGTAATAAGCAATGAAGGTACAGATAGAAGACCAGATGGCAGCCTTGCAGATATCTTCTATGGAAGCAGAGCAAAGATGGACTAAGGAAGTTGCTGTAGCCTTAATCTGATGGGCTTCCACCTTACTTTGAAGATATTGACCTGAGTGATTATAGCAGTAAGAGATACTATCAGAGATTTAAGTTGAAAGAGTCCTCTTTGTAAGAACATAAGAAATTGCCATGCTGGGTCAGACCAAGGGTCCATCAAGCCTAGCATCCTGTTTCCAACAGAGGCCAAACTGGGCCACAAGAACCTGGCAATTACCCAAATACTAAGAAGATCCCATACTACTGATGCAATTAATAGCAGTGGCTATTAGGGATGTGAATCGTTTTTTGACGATTTAAAATATCGTCCGATATATTTTAAATCGTCAAAAATCATTAGAGGGATATATAATAGGAATTTCCCCGATTTATCATCAAAAATCGTAAATCGGGGGAAGGGGGAGGGGAAGGGGGAGGGCGGAAAAACCGGCACACTAAAACAACCCTAAAACCCACCCCGACCCTTTAAAATAAATCCCCCACCCTCCCGAACCCCCCCAAAATGCTTTAAATTACCTGGGGTCCAGTGGGGAGATCCCGGTGTGATCTTCCACTCTCGGGCCACGTCTGCGTTAATGGCGCCGGCGGTGTCCCCCGACATCAAGAGCGCAGAAGATCGCTCCTGGACCCCCGCTGGACCCCCAGGGACTTTTGGCCAGCTTGGGGGAGGCTTCCTGACCCCCACAAGACTTGCCAAAGGTCCAGCGGGGGTCCGGAACGACCTCCTGCAGTCGAATCGTGTTGCCTTATGGCCGGCCGGCAAAACGATTCGACTGCAGGAGGTCGTTCCGGACCCCCGCTGGACTTTTGGCAAGTCTTGTGGGGGTCAGGAGCCCCCTCCCCAAGCTGGCCAAAAGTCCCTGGGGGTCCAGCGGGGGTCCGGGAACGACCTCCTGCAGTCGAATCGTGTTGCCGTACGGCCGGCTGTACGGCAACATGATTCGACTGCAGGAGGTCGTTCCGGACCCCCACTGGACTTTTGGCAAGAGATTATCTGTTGTGCATGGAGCATCTGCAAGTTTCTCAAGCATATCATAATGGAGTCCCGAGGTATGCAGCAAAAGCAGCCTTCTGGCTCCAGCAGCCACTGCAGAAGTTCTGAAAGAGGTATCATAAGCATCAGATGCTGATCTGATTAGATATTTCCCTGTGAGGCAGCACCCCTAGAGTTCCCCTATTTACCTGTGCGGCACCAGGCTAGATGCCTGGTCCACCTTAAATCCACTAAGGAAAGTATGCTCTATGGGTGGGATCTTGTGGGGCACGTGGTGCTTAGAGAGCATAATCAGAGCCTGCTGAATAAGAGCTGGGATCCAGGTAGGGATAACCAGACCAGGCCCAGGGCTCTGGGAGGAAGGCAGTTCCTGTGCGTAATGTTGTCCAAACACTGCGAGATGAGACAAAGCAGCACAAACAGGAGTAGAGAGAGAGTACACTGTCTGAAGGTAAAGTCAGTCTACTGCTGTGTATATGATTGAAGCTCTGAATAAAGTTCATGTTTTAAGAAAGGCTGGAGTCAGTCTGAATTTCTGCCTCTAGGCCTGTGGAAATCACTGCTTGTTTCCACATATGGTGTCATGCATAGGATTTTTCTAAAGCTTTGCACAGAAACAAAATCCCAGCCTCCAAGGAAACATTTGATTGGAGTTTAAAAAAATTTGTAAAGAAGGCCTGTGGCTCCCTAACAAAGTACAGAGCGCAGGGGTGCACAGAGGATGGTAGCTTGTGTGAAAGGGTGTGGCTCAGAAGCTGCACTGAAGGAAAAACAAAACAAAGTTTAAAGTTTTAGGCAGAGAGGAAACTGTGTGTGGGCCTGGTTGCAGGAACAGCCAGGAAGTGGTAGGGTTAGACCAGCTAACTGGAGAAGCCTGTCTGGAGGTAGACAGAGAATTAAAAGTGATTTAGTAAATGCTGGCGATGCAAGGATTTGTTTGTTTTTTACCTTTTTTTTTGCCTTGAGAAAAAAGAAAAGAGGAAAGAACACTGGTGCAGCAGGGCTGGGCTGAGCAGGGTTTGGCCCTGGAAAAACTGCCAGAGGGGGCAGTGAGTGTGGTGAAAGGAAGCCAGGCAGGGCTGTCTTCCAGCAAGCAAGCCACTCTGCAAGGGAGGTGTACAGCCACAGTAAAACCTGGAGTGCAGCAGCCAGGGGATTATAGCCCCAAAATGCAGCAGTCTGAGAGCATGACTGAAGGAAGCTGGCCTACCCTGATCCAGAATCTTCAGGAGGGAAATAGGAGATTATAAGAAAGCCTGGTAAGGAGTGAGTGGGCCTGAGTTGAGCAAAAATGGAACCAGGAACACACTGGACCATTGTCAACTTCTATGTGGAGTGGAGCTTCATGGCCTTGTCAAGTAGTGGCGAAGCAGAATATGCAAGAGGGGGCACTACAGAGTGGCCAGTGGGCTGCAACCCTGATTGGCTAGAGGATGGCCCTACAGATGGTCTGAAGATCCTGTAGGGTGCTCAAACACTACTGGGAGTCCAGAAACTGCTTCCGTGAGAAGCCCTGAGAAGGGGACTGTGAAGAATTCTGAGAGAGAGGTGTCACAGAGAGCCCAGGGAAGGGTGACACTGACTGCCCAGGAAGAGGCAGTATGGAGAAGCTGGCGCTACAAGAGGTCACAAGGAAGATGCTGAGGAGTGCCCAAACACTACCAGGAATCCAGAGGCAACTCCTGTGAGAAGGCCAGAGAGAGAGGGCATGAAAGGCAAGCGAGAGACGCCATGGAGAGCCCAGAGGGTGGTGTTGCAGAGACCCTAGCGAGTGAGGCTTCGGAAGAGCCAGTGATCGGCATGGGCAAGTGGCCAGAATGTACAGACGAGGAAACTGTGGAGAGCCCAGAGGGAGGTGCTGCAGAGGGTACAGAAGAGGAGTCCATGGAGAACCCAGAGGATGGTGCTGTGGAGACTCCAGCAACTAAGGATACAGAGGAACCAAGAAGGGACTCTACACTGGAGATACCAGAAGCGGGCACAGCTGGTTAGAGAGGAACCAGCACTGGGGGTTCCCGAGTCAGTCCATATAGCTACATCGGGGTGGTATTCAAACCTGGAGCCAGCAAAGGACTTAAAGGACTGGGGATGTGCAATGTGCAAACGGCACACTGGTGGTGGTCATGACATGGTCAAGGGTAACTCTAAGAGAAGGGGACTGGGAGGTCTTGAACTCTCCTGGATGGGATCCAGGAGGAAGTAGGGACATTTGGCCCAATGGGTCCAAGCTGAGGGGAGGGTTATGTGAGGCAGCGCCCCTAGCGTTCCCCTACCTGTGTGGGACCAGGCTAGATGTCTGTTCCACCTTAAATCCACTAAGGAAAGTATGCTCCATGGGTGGGATCCTGAGGAGCAGGTGGAGCTCAGACAGCATAACCAGAGACTAGGGAATAAGAGCTGGGATCCAGTGGGGATAACCAGATCAGGCTCAGGTTACCGGGAGGTAGGCAGCTCCTATACATAACACTGTCCAAACACTGAGCTGAGACGAAGCAGCACAATTGTGAGTAGAAAGAGAATACACTGTCTGAAGGTAAAGTCAGTCTACTGCTGTGTATATGACTGAAGCTGTGAATAAAATTCATGTTTTAAGAAAGGCTGGAGTCAGACTGAAGTTCTGTCTCCAGGCCTATGGGAATCATCACTCATTCCCACATTCTTCATCTTCTTGAATTACTGGAATTAATTGGTCCTTTGCTCAAGTCCCTCTTTGGAGCCAATGTTCGGTGTTGGTAAATCTGAAAGCAGACTTAGCGATAGCTTTGCAGTAAAACCATTTGAAGATGTCAGTAAATCTACTGAGCCGATTTAATGAAGCAAAATTGGTAACACGTGATGGCTACACTTTATGCTGATGAAAAGCCTGGACATTTATTTATTTAAAAAGTTTTATATACCACTTCTACAATGGACATCTCCTATTGGGTAGTTGTGTCTTTGACATGCCACAGTTGTAGAAGATTGGATTATAATAAATTATAGTACCTTTGGTATCCTTGATTTTTCTCTAAAAATCCCCTGGAAGAAGTTGGTCATCAGTGAAATAGAGGCCTTTGTTGGGGTTTAAAAGTATCCAGACAAAAGGTTAAACGTTTGGCTTAGATTCAGATAATGCTAGTGTACTTTTAACTTAGGAATATACTACATATGGCAGTATATTGTTTTTGATTTGTTGAAACTCTGTGGGTTACATTTTAGCTTTATATTGTTTAAATGCTGTACATTAACTTTCAGCTTTATATCAAGCTATGAGAAATATTGTTTAAACTGTGAGAGAACACTGTACACTATATTTTTGCATTTGCAATTATTGTTTCAAGTTGTGAGTAAACATTGCACACAAACTCTTTCCTTGGTATTTATTAATGCTTTGATGTTTGGTACTTTTGAAGATGTATGCATGGTGTGTGTGGTATATGTGAATGATATGTGTTTTTTTGATATGTGTGTATGTTTGTTTTGGGTTTTTAATTAATATGAATGGTTATTGTGCATGTATTAGGGCAACAGTTATAAAAAAAAAATTCAACATGTAATAAAGTTTTTGTATTTTGTATATACGTTTTTTATAAACTATATTGAAAACATAGTAAATGTGCTATTATTTTTTCCCTTTTGTTATTTTTTGACATTTGTACTGATTAGGGAATAGTTGGTTTGTACCTTCATTTCTTTAGACATAACCATTTTATCTACCAAAGTATTTCTGCCAAGAATTGTAGTCTTTGCAGGCAGGAATGAATATTTTTAGGGTCCTTATGCCGAATGAAGAGCTGCAGCTGCAGAGTACCTTCAGTCACTGCTGGAAGCCAGTGCAAGCAGAAGAGCCTGCTGTATTTCAGGTCCCATCCCCCAATTAGCAAAAAGGATTGCTCTCCAGTGCCTCAGATATGGCATTTCAAGTCCCACCCTTCCAAACAGCCAAAATCAAATGGACTCCACTGCAAGTAAGTGAGACAATGAAGAACACCGTATTAGGGGTTCTGATGATGTGTTCAGCCCTACAGATAAGATTGGGATGCTGGTCTGAGGAATTACTGCCTCACCCTGCCTCATTCTAGAACTGCTCCCGAGGACTGCATTTGGGCAACCAGAACAAACTGGTAGAAGGATAGGAAAAACCAAACCAAACAGTTCAAAACCTATTTAAAGAAGAAAACTGCAAGTGCAAATGCAAATAGGATAGGGCTTTATCAGTCAGAGAGGATAAATCCGAATCCCTCAATTAGTTTCATTTTGTGGTGCAGAACACCTCTCTTTCAGGATGAAGGCATGATGGAGTTGGGGGGAGGATTAAACATTTTTAGCCAGTTCCTTAGCTAAACTGCTTTCCTTAGCTAAACTAGCTAAGGAAAGCAGGCAGCATTGTTTCGCCAGACAGAAAGGCACAATCCTTTGCATTTTATAATTATTTGCATGCAATATGCAAACAGCACAGCTTGAACCTCTGCACCTAAGCTGTCTGTGCAGACATGACAAGAAGCATCATATCGTTCATTAGTTTTTCAGTACATTGTGGGGAATAAGGCCCAATGGAGGGGGGGAGCAAACACCCGAAATGGTTGTAATGGCCAAGGGCAGCACAAGAGGAAGTTAAAGCTGCAGCAGTGTTCTCTCCATGTATATAATTTATCCTATTTTTACACTATTCATCGTCAGTTCCATTCCGATTTTTCAATCTCTCCCAAGTTCACTCTTAGGCTGCAAATACTACGGTTATGGTTTTCATGCGTATCACCGTGTGATGCCTACATGGAGTGGCGAAGAGGAGAAGCAAAGCTGTGCCCCGACTTAATTAGATCCATAATAGCAGGAAAGACTAATATGATAGAATAGAAATATGCATTTTTAGAGCTTAACAAAATAAAACAGAATTTAAAAAATGAAACCATAGTGGGGCAGATTTTCAAAGGGTTACACGCGTAACACCTGAAAAGCCGCCCCTTCCACCCCCTGCGCGCGCCGAGTCTATCTTGCATAGGCTCGGCGGCGCGCGCAAGCCCCGGGACGCGCGTAAGTCCCAGGGCTTTCCTGGGGGGGGCGTGTCGGGGGCGTGTTGCGGCCGGTGCATCATCGGGGGGCATTCCAGGGGCGGGGCTGCGGGCGTAGTTCCGGGCCAGGTGCGTTCCGGGGGCATGGCCGCGGCCTCCAGACCAGCCCCCTAACAGGAACATGGCAAGTTACGCCTGCCTCAAGCAGGCATAACTTGTAAAACAAAGGTGAAGGGGGGATTAGTTAGGGCTGGTCCAGAGGCTGCGGCCTTGGAGGGAATGGAGGATGGCTGTGCGGCTTGGCGCGCGCAGGCTGCCGATTTTGCGCAGCCTTGCGCGTGCCGACCCTGAATTTTATAACATGCGTGCGGTAGCGCGCACATGTTATAAAATCGGGAGTAGATTTGTTCGCGCTGGGTTGCACGAACAAATCTACTCCCGCGCGCACCTTTTAAAATCTACCCCAGTGATTTTAACAGGGAAGTGAAATTATTTAGAAAACAATTTGCTAATATTGCTGCTTTAACGTTACATTAAAAAGGGATATTTTTTTAAGCTTCCAGGACTTTAAACTTCTTTGATGTTGTACAAGTTCTTTTGCAAGGTCAACATAGCATGGGACAGAAGGGCACGAAATAACCACACCCATCACACTGCAAGTTTTCCTACAGACCATTAGGAACATTAATGGCTCAATATTCAATTAAAAAAAAAAAAGTATTATATCAATATTCAATAAGCCAGCAAGTGGCAAAGTTATCCAGGATAACATCAGCTGGATATTCAAGCAGGACAAGTTTCCCGCTGAACGTATACTTGGCTAAAATTACCCAGATAAAGTTATCGGGATAACTTCGCCACTCACCAATTTACTGAATACTACTTTAAAATTAAAAAAAGAAAGAAAGAAAGAAACACAACACTAGAGCCCCGCAAGCAGATGAGCCCCATTCTCCTCATCCCAATAAAGTAAAAATTAGTGGGTCTCCTCCTGCCCCCCCCAATCCACACTCCCTCCCCTTCCTGCCTCTAACCCCCCCCCCCCCCAAAGGTATCTGTCTATGCCAGCAGTAGGAGAGGCGCTGGCCTGAATAGTAAATGCCCGCATCTCTCAGCTGCAGCAGTATTTAATTATTCATTTATTCACTTCCCTCATTGCTGTCAGTGGAAGGAAATAGCTTCTCCTCCTCCTCCTCCTGGAGGTTTAGACAGATATGTTTGGGGATTAGGAAGCAGGGGTGGGTGGTGTGGATTTAAGAGGGGTGGAGGTGGGAAGGGGCCGCTACCATTTTTATTTTATAGGGGGGGGAGAGGAAGGGGGCACTCAGCCCTTTATAATTTGTATTTTATTGGAATTATGGGGGAGGGCGCTACAATTTATTAATTGCTTGGGGATGTGGTGAGAGTGACTGCTTCTGAGCCGTTTTGTTTTTGTTGGTTTTTTTTTTTAAGTTATCTGGTTAACGATAGGCCTACGGTTGTTTTTTTTAAGCTGGAGTTAAGCTGGATAACGTTACCTTCCAGCATGGTTATTCAGCTATAGCCGAGTAAATCTTAACCATGCCCCAGAATGTCCTCAAAGCTTACTCAGCTAAAACTTAGCCATTTAGTTGGGCAGGAAATTCAAAACTGGAGTTTGTCCGGCAAAGTCCCGCACTTTGCCGGACAAACCCCTTTCAATATTGATCTCTAAGAGGTCAATATTCAAAGCCATTTAGATGGATAACTCACAAGTTATCCATGTAACTCACAAGTTATCTATTTAAATGGTTAGTTTTGAATATTGGCTTCTAAATGTTTATTGCTCACTTTAATACTTTTTCTCTCAACTATGATATTCAGTTTGTATATAACAGACTATGGGTCTGATTTACTAAGGCTATTCTACCATTTTGTGTCTATGGGAAAAATGCTTCGTAAATAAGGCCCTGTTTCTGTTTCCATTTGATTTTGAAAATATGACAGTTACACAAGTTCTGGAGATAGGACCAGTCCTAGCTTTTGAAATTGCCCTCCCTTCCGGATACATTTTGGCACCTGCAGTGATTTCAGATGGAAGCAGCAGTATTACTACAAAATGTCCAAATGCACTGGGATTAAAATTCAAACATCAAGGCTGCCCAAACACCTCTCTACAGAAGCAGAGTCTTAGGAGCTCTAGAAACAGCTCTGGGATTCTGCAGCCAGTCAGGTTTTCAGGATGTGCACCATGAATATGCATGGAATAAATCTGCATCTGCTGGTTCTCCAACATATGCAAATATACCTAATACACATTCAATGTGATAACAGGATTGGGAACCAAGATAGATTTTCATTGTCAGTACAGGCAACTCTGATCCTCAAGAGCCATGAACGAGTCTGATGTTCAGGACAGCCAACATATGAGCAAACAGTAACTGAGTTTTTAGAGCAAATGAATGAAAACTTATCTGATGGATATTCATTGAAGATATCCTAAAAACCAGACTTAGTTACAACTTTTGAAGACCAAACTTTTGTATATTATAAAAGCTTCTCGGCATTGGTTTGTTACCTATGAGATACATATGATTTTTTATTAGGTCCAGTGATCTTGTAAACTAGGATTAGCAGATGACTGCATGCCATCAAAGTCAGGCTGAACCGGTCCTGGTTTTGTCCTATTGCATGTATGAAATCGACGTCCAAATCAAAAAACTCAACTATAATGAAATAAATACAATAACTGACATTTCAAATAAGTCAGCAAAGCCCTAACTTACTCACGCCATTATCACTCACTCTCACCAAAGTATTTTTGACATGCAGTGGGGTAAACTCCAAGCCTAGCTCTTCCTGTCCTTGAAAACTTGCAGCCTTCTGATTGTGTGGTGCTAAGCATTATTACAGTCCTGAGACAAGAAGCTGACAGTATTTTCTTTTTGGATCAAGTTTCTTCCTGCACCATTTCAAAAGGAATAGGTCTCCATTGGGGTACAGTATCATAATCCTTTCGACCTGGGATGTTTTCCCCATTTTTATATCTTCTTCCAACTTACTTAGCCCAGTCATTGTAACAACAGTTCTTGGCCAGAGGTCATCACAGTTGGCAGTTCTCGCTGCAGCATGGTAACATGAACCTCCCCAGTGCACAAACTTTGCAATTCTGGCCAGCGCAGGTTCATGGAGGTGGAGAACCTGGTGACCTTGGACACCTTAGTCCTATGGCCCAACAGAGATAGGGGGGCCTGGCAGATGCTGAGGATGCAGGTGATGGTGTCAGTCTAGGAATTTCACCAGGAGTTGGCTAGTTTGTTAATTTATCAACCTAATAAACGAAGGTTGACCGACGTGCCGCAAATGCGCAGTAGAGAGCAGCTCTACCGCGCATGCGAGCACGTCGGTCACAGTGTGCCTTTTAAAAATAAAAATGGCGCTGTAGGAGCGGCAGGTGCGGCGGCGGCACCGGCCCGAAGACCCGGAGCGGCGGGAGCGGTGGCCTGAAGAGCGGCGGCGGCGGCGGCACCGGCCCGAAGACCCGGGCTGGAGCGGCGGCGGCATGCGCGCGAGGGAGGGAGGAAGTCTGTCCCTCCCTCGCGCGCATGCCGCCGCCGCTCCGGGTCTTCGGGCCGCCGCTGCCGCTCCCGCCGCTCCGGGTCTTCGGGCCGCCGCTCCTGCCGCTCCGGGTCTTCGGGCCGCCGCTCCCGGTCTTCGGCGGAGATCGACCTAGGGGAGGGGGGAGGAGGGAGGGGGGAGAGAAGAGTGACTGAGGGGGAGGGAGGGAGGAGTGACGGGGAGGAGTGACGGGAGGGAGGAGGGGGGGGGAGGGAGGAGTAACTGGGGGGAGGGGGGGGGAGTGACTGAGGGGAAGTGACTGGGGGAGGGGGAGATGGGGAGTGACTGGGGAGGGAGGAGGGGGGAGTGACTGAGGGGAGGAGGGAGGGAGGGGGAGGAGTGACTGAGGGGAGAGAGTGGGGGAGGTGGGAGGGAGCATGAGGGGGAAGGAAATGATCCAAAAAAAAAAAAGTTAATGTAGCCCGTTTTAACGGGCTTAACGGCTTGTTATCTAATAAAACATGGACTTCATCCCAAGCTTTAATTGGTAAGAATCTTCACAGGTCACATGGTACTATAGTTCAGTAAATCATCTAAGACCTAAATACACAATAGTCTTATTTTTTTTTTTTGATCCCAAAAATGCTTTAATATTTTTTTTTTATTTTTTCACTTTTTATATAAAAAAAAAAGTTTTCACATGTTTCCTCCAAAGATCTTTCATTAAGATCAGACTGCACCCAGCTGAGCTGACCCACAGGCAACAGCTCTAAGGACAAAGAATGGAGCTCGAACTGCCACCCAAAATCAGTGTCTGCTGGTAGAAATGCTTTTTAGAAAATGATAGTACAATGATATACTCATGGGAAAATATCATTTACAGGAAAAAAAAAAAGGTTAATGGAAAAGAGAAATACACTGCCTGTGGGAATGTACAGGAAGCCCTCGCCTAGAGTGGGGGAGAAGCATGGAAGAGGACAGAATCCTGAATGCCTCTGACATTATTTTAATGCATTAAATATGAAGCAATTCCAGATTTGCAAATGCTTCCTGGTATTAACCACAGTTTGATGAATTTTTCCAGTGCTTTCGGGGGGGGGGGGGGGAGAGAAGAAATGGAGATGATAGGGGGCTAAGAGGTGGATACTCACAGCTTGTTAAAAATATATTTAAAAAATGAGGCGTGAAACATCGGCTCACAAGGATAGGCTATACTATATGGATTTTGGCCTCTCTCTCATCTCACTTCTCCTGGTTCCCTTGCTGGCTAAGTTTTTTATAGCACTCTGATGTTATCTTGGACCCAAGTGTATTGGCTCGGATACATCCAAACACCATAATACAGTTTTCTGTTGTCTATCCATAGCGAGAACAACTTGGTGGCTCACTAAAGGACACTATCTGTTGACCTCTTTAAGGGAATTTCATGCTGATCCTATCAACTGAGTAAAATCAGTGGCATCCATCTCGCTAATACGGATCCTGAACAAGCTGCCTCATTTAAGAGAATGCTACACTGACAGGTTAATTTAAGGACAGGCTAAAGCTCTTTCAGTGGGAACTGGGCTATTACAAATGATAGATGCTTCTTGGGATGAGGGCTAGTGCCGGATGTAACTTTGTAGAGGACTGCACTCTACACTCTTTGATAAAAGTAATGTGGTTGCCGTGTTAGGCCACTTGAATGCATAGAAATAAAGATCAATTTTCTTGGGACCAAGGAAGAAAATGAGAAAAATCAGAAGCTGTGCAAAATGGTTTTCTGATGAAAACCAGATAGGAAGGAATAAAGGCGAGAAGCTCACATGGAAGATGACCAGGAAAATTAACCTTAAAATTTGGGGTGGTCTTGGAAATAGTATAGAGCAGTCATAGGATGCCAATTCTCAATGCCTATATTTTTATTTCTTGAATGAACTGTGTTGGACAATTTTACCACTGCCCTCTGTAATATTTGGCAATGCAATTTTAAATTAAGTACAGTATTTATAGAGGTTGTGTGTGACAGGCTTAGTGGGAATGAACACCGCCTCGGGTACAAGGCAAGCTTCTTTGACCAGGCTTCCCTTATCTTCCTGCCCAAAAACTTGAATGACAGTACAAAATGGCAAGACAGAGGGGGCAGTTGAGCCTACTAGCTTTCTGTGCTCAATTATCTGAGAGATTTATACAGCCAAGCATTTCTGCCTGAGGGTTTCATCCTGAAACCAGATGCATCCCCCTCTGCAAATTAACATCCTGGAGAGAAAACAGGAGCCTTAGTGTGGCCAACTAAACAAAGGAGCTCGAGATTCACACGGAATGAGGTAACAGGAAAACGGAATACTCTTCCTCCTTCCCTACAAAACAAATAATTAGAATGGAATGTTTTTTGAAAGAAATAGATAGCTAGAGGACAGGTCTCTCAAGGTCCAATTCTCCTTAGGGACACTTACCATCTGTTCAGGACATACAGCTCATCCATTCATATGCAAATGGCATCTGTTATATTCAAATTACATCAACGAAATGCAAATTAATTCATACATAAGCAAATCTTTCTAAAACAGATTTGAGGCTTCAGGAGAGATCACAAATGAGGTACTATGAGGAGAAATGCAAATTAGTACATAAATGTTAAAAAAAAAAAAAAAAAAAAAATGGAAAAAGAGGGTGAGGTGGCAAGATAATGGGAAGAACCCGACTGCAAGGGTCCCAGCCTGTAACAAGGCTCTGCAACCTCACTGCTTAGAAATAAACATTCTAAACAGCACAAGCATTTCTTTCTGTACAATTCAGGAAAGGCTTTACAAAATTTATTGTAATCTATCTATCTTTGCTTCACCAAAAAAAATCCATTTCATAAGAGCAGCAAGGTATCACAAGGGCAGTGCTTTGCTCTGAATGCCGTTGCTTCTGGGCCTGAAGGCACCCAACCCACCAAAGGTGTCCTGATATTCAGAACAAGGCGCCGCTCGCTGGACCTTATTGCCTAAGAGGGAACGATACCCACTCTGTACTGTGCAGGGCGTCATAAACACATATGGAAAACAGTAACACTGTACCCGGTTAGAATTTTTACTTTTAACATTGTTAAGTTTTGAAATTCTCTGTTTGTCTGCCATACCTCACTTTATCACCACTGACCGCAGCCCCGTTTAGAACGGCGTCACCAATTACATCCTCATATAGGATCTGATTGGTCCATGCTAGTTATAATCACAAGCAGCACTGGATGCACTCGTGAATAAACTGAGTAGTAAGTTACAAGGTATAACTTGTGAAGCAAGGAATTTTAGGGGAGATGCTTAAAGAATTTTAAAAAGTAATAATTTAACAGGAACATATAAACTGGTATTATAAAAGATGACAATTAAGATGTTCCATGTGCACTCTTGAAATAACGCACAATTCATGGTGGGTAGCAGTTAGTTCTCTTTTATAAAGAAGTAAAAAAATTCTGTGGACCCTTACCTTATATGTTAGCTGCCGATCTACAGCCCAGTGATAGCAGGACTAGGTTTTGATTTCTGTATTAAGAGGAATTTTTAGCTCTCCTAAATAAGGAGATAATACAAGTCTTGGGGTAATGTATGAAATCAACTGATAGAAGTACAGCTTGACACCTCATTGCAAAACCATCAGGTCCCCAAATCTGGAAACCATAGCTGCTGCTGAACTGAAAAGATTTACAGGAGAAATTGAAAAATAAAAATGATGGAGCTATCACCAAGACACTGATTGGAAATTAAGGTAAGGATCCTCAGAGCACACCCCTCTTTCCCATGGATCCAACATTATTGGAAAGCACCTGAAAAGGACCTACAAACGTTCCAAAATACATTAGCTCCAATATAATAAAAGCATAACCTTATATTACAATCAGTTGCTGGACCTTTCGACATCACCACTGAAAACGTACGTAGATCCTAACTAAGAACCGGATAATTTTGTTCTTCAGTTTAAATGGAGATGCAAAATGTTAAAAAGTGCTCTTCACCTAATTTTTCTCTGTATACATATAAAAGAAAAAAGAGTTCCAACGCAATATGGTGACCCGAGGGTTCTGGAAAGGTCACGATTGCAGGGCATGTGCCCTGCTGGGGTGGCAGATGGGACACTCGTCTTCTCCAGCGCAGATGTCACACAGCACGGCATGCTGGCACTGCAGCACTACGCGGTTCTGCTCCTGACACTTCAGGCATTTCAATGACTGCATTTGAAATACTACCTATAATATATAGAGAAAAAAAAAGCACCATTAGAATCCATTTAACCTTCTGAAAAAAAAAAAAAAAGCAACATTAGAATCCAACTTCTATTCCACTAGAAAAAAAAAGAAAATTAGGTCTTACCTTCGATAAGTTTTGTTCCTGTAGTACCAAGGATCAGTCCAGACTCCTGGGTTTTGCCTCCGCACCAGCAGGTGGAGACAGAGCAAGATTTGGCAGGCTCTGCCATATATACCAGGGTGCCACCCACAGCCTGCCAGTATTATGTCATGTCAAAGAAGAATGATCCCCAACTGTCACTAACTATATACATGAAAATGAACTGGGAAACCCCTCAGGTCACTCTCCTCCAACTAAACATAAGGAACAGATAAGATCAGCTCTACCGAGCCCCTTAACACATGGCAAAAATTTTGGAACAGTGGACTCTCCAAACTTCATGCAGCAGTGGGAGGGACTCTGGACTGATCCTTGGTACTACAGGAATGAAAATTATCGAGGGTAAGACCTAATTATCTTTTCCCTGTATGTACCGGATCAGTCCAGACTCCTGGGCTGTACCAGAGCTCAACTACAGGGGGTGGGAAACGGAGAGGCCCGCTCTCAACACGCCTGCTCCGAAATTGCCCTCCCTGGAGTCCTGTACATCCAGATGATAGTGACGATAGTGACGCTGCCTTACAGATCTCTAGAGGAGAGATCTGCTGACACTCCGCCCAGGAAGCCGCCTGAGAACTAGTGGAGTGGGCCTTCACTCCCAAGGGCAAAGGCCAACCAGTCAAGAGATACGCCAAATTTATGGCCTCCTTCAACCAACGCGAGATGGTAGTCTTGGAAGCCATGTTACCCTTCTTGGGACCCTTCCATAATACAAAAAGATGATTGGAAACCCGAAAACTATTAGTGATCTCCAGATAGCGGAGTAGGGCCCACCTTATGTCCAACTTCTTCAACTCTTTGAACAGGGAATCCGAGCTATCAAGATGCGAAAAGGACGGTAGCTCCACCGATTGGTTCAGGTGGAATGAGGAAACCACTTTAGGTAAGAATGAGGGAACCGTCCAAAGGCTAATTCCGGATTCAGAGATACACAGGAAGGGCCTGAAGCTCGGAAACCCTCCTGGCTGAAGTGATTGCCACCAAAAACACGACCTTGGGTGTAAGATCCTTCAGAGTAGCCCTCTTCAAGGGCTCAAACGGAGGTGAGCCCAAAACCTTGAGCACTACATTGAGGTTCCAGGAGGGACAAGGAGCCTGAAAGGGTGGACGCAAATGTTTCGCCCCCTTCAAAAAACGGACAATATCAGGGTGAGAGGACAGCATTCTCCTTTCCACCGTACCCCGTAAACAACCAAGGGCTGCCACCTGAACACGCAACGAACTACAAGACAGTCCCTTGGCTAGACCATCCTGGAGGAAAGCTAGAATATCAGAAACGGCCGCCTGGACAGGTGGGACCATCCGAGAAACACACCAGGACTCGAAGACTTTCCAGACCCTAATGTAGGAAATGGAGGTAGAGGTCTTACGCGACCGAAGGAGAGCAGACACCACCGCCTCTGAATAACCTTTGTCCCTCAAACGGTGCCTCTCAAAAGCCATGCCGCTAGACAGAAGCGATCTACCTGATCGAAACAGACCGGTCCCTGATGAAGCAGATTCGGTATTGCCGGGAGATGGAGTGGAGGTTCCGTGGCCAGATTGACGAGGTCTGCGAACCACGGCCATCGTGGCCATTCTAGGGCCACCAAGATAACTTCCGCTGGGTGAGTCTCTATGCGACGGAGGTCTTTGCCTACGAGAGGCCAAGGGGGAAAGACATACAGAAGGATTGAGGTCAGCCAGGGCAATGCCAAGGCGTCTACCCCTTCTGCTCCCGGCTCCCTGCGCCGGGAGAATAAGCTTGGAGCCTTGGCGTTCTGAAAGGTTGCCATCAGGTCCATGGCCGGCTGCCCCCACTTGTCGCAGATAAGCTGTCAGCTCCCATTCGCAGTCAGCTCCCATTCGCCGGGGTCGAGCTGATGTCTGCTCAGGAAATCCGCGTGAACGTTGTCTACCCCTGCGATATGGGACGCGGCTATGCTAAGGAGATGCCTTTCCGCCCACTGGAAGAGAAGACGAGCCTCTAGGGCCACCGGATGACTCCGGGTTCCCCCCCCCCCCTGACGATTGATGTACGCCACTGAAGTCGCGTTGTCGGACAGGACCCTGACCGCTCTTCCCTGAACTAGAGGGAGGAAGGCTCTCAGCGCCAGACATACCGCCCTGGTTTCCAGGCAATTGATCGACCACCTTGATTCGGTCGCGGACCAATGTCCCTGTGCTGACTGTCGCAGAAACACCGCCCCCCAGCCGGAGAGGCTCGCGTCCGTGGTGAGGATCATCCAATCCAGAGCTAGGATCGAAACCCCTTTGAGAAGATTGCCCGAGTGTAACCACCATCCCAGACTGGCCCTCGTCAAAGCCGTCAGGGGCAACGGAAGATGGAACTGCTCGGAGACTGGGTTCCAGCGGGAAAGTAACACCGATTGTAAGGGACACATATGCGCGAACACCCATGGGACCAATTCCAGTGTGGATGCCATGGAACCAATCAATCGAAGATAGTCCCATACCGTTGGCGGCTGCATCTGCAACAGGGCCGAGACCTGCCCCCGTAATTTGCAACAACGGGCTAGGGACAGGAAGACCTTGTCTTGCCACGTGTCGAACAAAGCTCCCAAAAATTCCAGAGACTGAGAGGGATTGAGCTGACTCTTGGCTGTGTTCACCACCCAGCCGAGAGAGTGAAACAGCTGTAGTACCTGATTGATCGCAGCGCGACAGAGATCCTTGGAGTTTGCTCGGATCAACCAATCCAGGTACGGATGCACCAAAAGACCCTCTCGCTGTAACTGCGCCGCCACTACCACCATAATCTTGGTGAAAGTCCTGGGGTGGTCGCGAGTCTGAAGGGTAATGCCTGAAATTGAAAATGCTGTCCCAACATGAAGAACTGAGATATTTCTGGTGATCCTTGCGAATCCCGATGTGAAGGTACACCTCTGTGAGGTCCAGTGAGGCCAGAAACTCTCTCGGTCTCACTGAAGCAATCACGGACCTCAGGGTCTCCATGCGAAAACATGGTATCCACAGACATCGGTTGACCTCCTTCAGGTCGAGGATGGGCCGAAAGGAGCCTTCTTTCTTTGGAACAACAAAGTATATGGAATAGTGTCCTCTCCGTTGCTCCGAAACGGGAACCGGAACAATGGCCCCCAGGTTTCGCTGGTGGACCGCTTCTCGCTTGTCTGTGTGGCCGCACAGGGACGGGAAGAACCTCGGCCAGGGCTGCCGAGCAAAATCTAAAGCATAGCCATGTCTTATTACTGACAGTACCCACTAGTCTGTTGTGATCGCGGTCCAAGCCTCGTAAAAGAGGGATAGTCTGCCTCCTATCCTCGGCAGCGAGGAAAGGACTGGCAGGCCATCATTGAGTAGACTTACCGCCGGGGGTGGAAGAGGTGGAGGAAGGTCTGCTAAAATGCCTCTCCCGAAAGGGCTGAGGCTGCTGTCTACCTCCTCCCGAACAAAAGGAAGTTGAGGGTGTACTAGGCCGAGGGGCTTGGGACTTGTGGTTACTCCGAAAATGCGACCGAAACGAAAAGGACCCCTTGGATCGTGTCCGGTCCTCTGGCAGGCGATAGCCTTTATTCTCACCCAGTAACTGTATCATGTCATCCAAGTCCTTGCTGAAAAGCAGTTTTCCCTTGAAGGGTAAGGAGCCCAGGCGAGACTTGGAGGCTCCATCCGCCGACCAGTTGCGCAACCACAGGAGGCTTCGGGCTGAGACTGCGGACACCATGGATCGCGCCGAAGTCCTAAGGAGGTCATGCAGTGCATCCGCGCTGTAAGCAACCACTGCCTCTAGATGCCCGGCCTGTCTGGCTTCTTCCTCTGACAGAGCCTCATTAGCAAGTAGTTGTTGCACCCAACGCAGCCCTGCCCGCAGGGCAAAGTTACTACAGATCGCCGCTCGAGCCCCCAGGGCGGATACCTCAAATCTTCTTCAATTGGATCTCCAACTTGCGATCCTGTAAATCCTTCAGCGCCGTGATGCCCGTGACTGGAATAGTCGTCCTCTTCATCACCGCCGACACTGCCGCATCCACCTTAGGGACCCGCAATACTTCCAGAGCTTCCTCCGGCAAGGGATAAAGCTTATCCATGGCCTTCGAAACTTTCAGGCCTAGGTCTGGGGTATCCCATTCACGATACAGCAGATCCGTCGACAAGAAGTGGAAAGTGCTAGGGGGCCCACTCAACCCCAGTAACACCAGATCCATCGAGCCCAGCTTAGCCTCTGCCGGAGGGGTATCAATCCCCAATTCCCCCAAGATGGCGGGAATAAGGGGGGGCAACTCATCCCAACGGAAGAGACGTATCACCCGAGGGTCATCCCCCTCTGTGGTCTGGCTCTGCCGCGTCGACCCCTGTGCTGGCCCACCATCTCCCTCTGCCCCCCTCGGGGGAGGGGGCCCCAGGATCTTCTGGGTCCGCCGAGTCATCGGAGGACTCCGTGTCGTCCCTGGGAGGAAGAGCCCAAAGGGGCCGCTTGGCTTTGGGGGCTCCCTCCTTCTCTGATCCTTGCCTAGACTCCCCCGACGCAGGAGGGACCCCAGGGGGCCCCTGATGGGGAGAGCAACACTTGCCGGCCTTACGGGCCTTAAAGGCCCTGTGCATAGCAAGAATGAACTCCGAAGAGAAAGAGGAGGCGGAGTCTGAATCTGAGGAGGCCGTATCAGCCCCCTTCCCCCCCTGCTGCCGTGACCGGGCACCCTGGCCGCGAAAACATACGTTGTGTGTGTGGGGGGGGGGGGCGGGGAATTCCGGATCCCCTCCGAGATCAGCGTGACTGACTGCGCCGCCGGCAAAATGGCAACTTTTCCCGCTTTCGGGGTGCCGGCCCGGGAGGGAACTGGGGGCGCTCCCCGATCGCGATCTCAAGCGCACGCCGGCTAACTAAGACCCCCCAAACCGCCCCCTACGATCCCTCGCCTCCGGGGATGCAGGCTGAACAAAGCCCATCCCGCGAGAGGCGTGCGCTGGTGGAGCCGCAGGCCTTGCCTCGTGGCATGTGGGCTCCCTGAGAAAAATGCGCGAAACTAAAAAACCACCACGGGGGAAGGGGAGGAAGGCAGGGAAGAGAAATAAACGGCGCCGTGAGAAGACTGGAGAGACAAAAAACCTAAGCTGAACTTTTTTTTTTTTTTACTTGTATCTCCGGAGCTGTCCCTCGCCGAGTGCTGGATCAGTCCTGCGGGGGTGAGTGAGCCGGGCTCCCCGGTATCACCCCTGCTGGGCTTAGTGAAGCGGAGTCCTCAACCCCTTAGCCCAGAAACCTGCTCTACCAGGGGGGGGATGGTCCCCTCAGGACCTAAACAACCCCCTGGGAACCAAGGACCTGGCTGCCTCAAGCCTGTTTCCTCTTCTTCTGTTGTTAATATATATTTTTTTTAAACCAACTTAAAGAAAAGGAGGAAAACAAACAGGAACAACAATCCCCTGACTGCCTATCCTCCCTGATCTATAAAAATGTAATGAGTCCAGGCTGTGGGATCTGCACCTGGACCAACTGCTGGAGACAGAGAAATACTGGCAGACTGTGGGTGGCACCCTGGTATATATAGCAGAGCCTGTCAAATCTTGCTCTGTCTCCACCTGCTGGTGCAGAGGAAAAACCCAGGAGTCTGGACTGATCCGGTACGTACAGGGAAACACATTTCCTTTCCATCTACTGGAAAAAACAGGACAGAAAGATGGAGCCCTATAGGCATGGAAAAGATAGGCAGACTGATAATGACATTTCATATTTAAAAGGTTTGATCAACCCAAAGAACCCTGAGCCCAATATTCAAAGCTACTTATCTGGCTAAGTAGTGACTTATCTGGCTAAATGGCGGCTGCTGAATATAAGAAAATTATTTCCTTACCTGCTAATTTTCTTTCCTGTAGTACCATGGATCAGTCCATCTGCTGGAAGGGGGACATAACCCACGGTCTGGACTGATCCTGGTACGTACAGGGAACTGGCTATATTTGGCAGTCGTCATTTAGCTGGTTAAATAGCCAGCTGGATAAATGGTTCCTCTCCCATCATCTCCTGCCTCTTTCCAGCATGCTGACGCTTCCCCTATGACCCCTGTGAGGTCCTGAACAGATAGTAAGGTAGCACCTTCCTATGACATCACATGGCTGGGGTATTTAAACCCTGCTACACACGATGCCTCAGCAACAGGTCCTCCTGCTTGTCGCAGTGCACACTGCTTACTTCCTGCCTTGTGCCTGCCCTTGCTTTGCGCCTTCCTTCTTTCCTTCTGTTCCCTTGCTCTTCAGACTGATTCCTTGTGCTTGACCCCTGCTTGTTTTTGGACTTCCATCTCTTTGCTGCCTGCCCTGACCCCAGCCTGGTACTCCGTTTTCACTTTTACGTTGCTGCCTCGACCCTTACCTGGTAACCGTCTCTAGCTGAACACTGCCTGCCTCGACTTCTGCCCAGACCACATCTTTGCCATTACGCTGCCTGCCCTAACCCTTTGCCTGCTTCTTCTACTCCCCCTTGGACCTTGCCTAAGTCCTGCTGGCCCCCCCAACCCAAGGGCTCAACCTGTGGGAGAAGGGGTTGGTAAAGGTGAAGTCTAGCTCCTGTCCCTGAGCTTGTCTGCCTACTGATGCCATGGGCCTAGCAAGTTCACCTTCTAGGCAGTACCAATTACGCCTCAGTGCAAGAGCTCACCGACTGTGACACTGAGCATGTCAAAGTGACCTGCTCCAGATCACACGAGAGAGACAAATCCAGGGCTAGAACCCATAGTTTTAACTGAAGGATTGAGATACTGAAAGAAAGATAGTTGGGCATCCAGAACATTGCCAGCAGGGACCAACCTTCTCGATTCTCTCCAGGTTGGCACGTAGTTGTTTCTGAATGGGGTAGAGTGTTGAAAGTGGGAGCCCTTCCAGGTCTGAGAACGAGCGCATTAGCTGTGGATCCTGTCCTCCATGGATCCTCTCCAGGTCTTCCTGTAATTTTTTCACCTGCAACTCCAGGGCATCTCTTTGCTCCCGGGCTAGCTCACATTCCATGTTAGCTGTGTTTGCACGCTCATTGGCTTCCTCTGCCTCTTTCTTCCAAGCATCACAGGCCTGCAACCCAAAAGAGAAGCCCCTGCAAGTCATGCGATTAAAGAATTACCCGTACCTTAGTCCCAGCTATCAAAGCTATAACTAAAGCCTTCCACTTTCTAGCAGAGAAAATATGATAGCTGAGCTCTGGATCTGAGAGATGAAGGAAGATTTTGGTATAGAATCATAAAATGCATAAGAGCTTTAATTATCATTAACTAGGCCCTCTATATAAGTCTACGCTGGCACCAAGCTATTGGAGTGTTTGAGGAATGTGTTGCTGGAGTGAGGGGGAACTGTAACAGGGTTCGATGGAGAAGACTGCAGACAGAATGTTACAACAAAGAGTTTATTCTACAAGAAATCTACAGGAGATTTTTTTGCACCCAATTTTTTTTTTTAATACATTTTACAGTTACTGTCCCCCTCTTTTGCAGGACTACGGCAGCATTGCCCCCATTACCTGCTTAGCTTGTTTCCAGGACTCTTCCCACTGCTTTATGGTGCCACTGGCCTCATCCAGTTCTTGGCGTAGTCTGGTCAGCTCGGCACTGCCCTGGCCTGAGAGAAATGCTGGTGAGGTGCTGGGTGATAAACTGCCAGACACAAAGTGCTCCCATATACTGCTATTCATCCCATTCAAACCTATTTAGACAGAGAGTACGAGAAGGCTGTGAAACCGATGAAAGGGGTCCTGGTCCCCCCCCCGAAACCATTCCCCCTGAAAGAAAAAGCAGGGCTATATTTTTTAATTTTAATAAAAACTGATTTGAACCGGCAATATTTGTACCATAACATACCCAGCATAAGGATTCCCATTATAATGAATTACTAGTACCCTGAAATTTTCCTAAAATCTTGTTTCCTTCTATTGAGGCACGGTGAACAAACTGCCTATTGTATTAAAGAGATTCTCAAGCTGAATCTTCACTATATGAAACTGCTAGTTCTAAATTAAAAATGAACCTAGACATAGTAATTTAGTGATTAATTTTCAAAGGGGATAGTCGCTTAAATTTGGTACTTAGGTGACTGGCTCAGCCCCTTTGAAAATTGACAGGGCTGCGTGGCTAATTTTAGTTGGCTAAAAAATGGGCTGCCACAAAGATGTGGTTGAGACTAGAAGACTTAGCAGTCCAGTGCTGTTTTTCAGCATTAGCTGGCTAACTAACTGGCTAACGCTGGATGTGCTAATAGCAGACTTAAAGCTATCCAGCTACATTTTGGCCAGCAAAATCTAAGGACATTTTTAGCCCCTGTGCTCATCCCCACTTCCCCCCTAAAGCCGTCATGCAATGCCAACACTGCCCCCCCCCAGAGCTGCTACTCTGAAGTCCCCTCCTTTCCAATCACCAAATCAAAGCAACTCCAACAGCTGCCTCAATCCTCCCACACCTGATTTCCTAATCAAAAAAAGGTCCCAAATACCAACAGCCCCTCATAATAATTCCCACCTTTAATGCCAAGTCAAGGGGAGGATGAAAACCAGCCTCCTTCCAGCTCTGCTTTCAGTGTTGCACTGATGCTTGGCACTAGAAGAGTAATGCTGGACTTTTGAGTTGGTAAGAGGTAAATCTGTGTCCTCTTGCTATCTCAGCATTAAGAATTTTTAAGAGTTTTCTGGGGAGCTGGTGCAGACATGATGTGCGGCTGCTGATACTCAAGCGAAAACTGATCTGGGAATAGGGTGTGTTGGGGGAGATCCAAGCATCTGTTGGCACTCATGGGGGTTTGTTTGATTTGGAGATTGGGAGGTGTCCGGGGCTTTTTTTGCTTTCAAAATTGGGTGGGTCAGAATTGCCTGCTTTGGGGAGCATTTTTTTTTTTTTTTAAAGGGAGAGGATTTAGCCAGACAACGATGATTTCTGAGCTATCTGGCTAAGTTTAGGAATCCAAGTTTCAGCAACATAAAACTATCTGGTTAAGTTTTAGCCAGCAAGATTTAGAATAATTTTCAGCCAAAATTCTCAGCAGGTTAAGTTAGGCACCCTAGCCCTTTTTGAAAAGTGACCCATTAAAGAGTATCAACCTTGTTATTACAGAACTGTGAAAACAAACACCAGGGCAAATTCCTCATTCCACTGGGTTTCAGACTGAAAAAGCGATTTAAACGTTCTGGGCTTACCCTTACGATCATAGGCCATTTGACCTTATTGTTGTGTTTTACCGTTTACAATTTGGAAGATAACCTAAAATAAAAAATAGGTTCTTGGGCGAATGGAGTTGGATTCTATTCCGCAAAGAGACCCTGTGGACAGGCTGACCAAACCTACTGTTGTATCAGGAGTGTGTCTAAGCAATGAGTCGTAAATATATGGGCTGAATGTCATATGTCACACCTTTGCAAATCTCCTCAGTGGAGGCCGATCATAAATGTGCCAAACAGAAGGGCTCCAACATTATAAGCCTTGACATGTCATCCTAGGGTCAGACCTGCCTGGGCATAGAAAAAGAAAATTCAGTCTACTATCCAATTAAAAACTATTTGTTTGGTCAGAACTATCCCAGAACTTTGGGATGGAAAAGAAAAAAAAGTTGGGTGGACCTTCTAAGGCTTTGGTACACTTTGGGTAAGCAGCGACAGCTCTTTTGCAATCCAAAATGTACAGGGCTTGTTCACCTCTATGAACATATGGACTGGAGAAAAACGGAGAAACAAATGACTGGTTAAGGTGGAAATTCGATACTAATTTAAGTAGGAACTTGGGAACTTGATTATGGTGAAACATAATATATGGTAGATAAGTCACTTGGGGCAGAGGGCAGCTTTAACACTGTCCGCAGAAGTGTATAGTCTGCGAGTACATTTTACCCAAAGACTTTACGTTAATTTTCAAAGGGAAAAAGTTTTCAGGAAAACAAACACATGTATGTGTTAACGCCTCCCCAACTCCACCCTCCAAAAACACCTCTCCCATCTGTGTGGTAAGTGAAGCACACAGTGGTACTACGTGCACATCACAAGCAAATAGGGTACACAGTTTTCCAAGACCCCCACTTCCAGGTGTAAAACACCATTTTACAAGTGGAAATGGCTTTGAAAATTGCCCTTCCTATTGTGGAACTCACTGTCTTTTTAGGATAAAGCAACTGGCTCGGAAAAATATGGTCCTCCAGGTCAGATGCTTTGGCTCACAAGAATTCAGGCGTCCAAAAAGGGCTTTCATCAGCTGGGTTAAAACCACAGCAAGGCCTCAAGACACAGTGAGTGATTTGATTGGAGACTTCAAATGTAGCATGCCCTGCATACATCTACATATTAATCATAAGCACCAATGTCTTATTCTAACAGAGCTGGCTTAGAGGCCAGACCCTGAAAGATGTAGAAGGTATCCAAGCAGTTTTTGTTTAGCACAAGAAAAGGGATCTACAGCCTTGCCTTCACACCAGATGGTAAGCTCCTTCTACTTAAATCCATAAGATTTTCTGGTGGATTCTTTCTTAGAAGCCAGAAGGACCAGAGAAACTTCTTCAGAAAATCCAAAAGAGAATCAGTTCCCTTTCATTATACAGGCTGTGAGGACCAGAGATTGGATGTTGGGATGAAAGCATTCCCCGAATTCTGTGTGAACTGTCCAACCCAATTGGCTTTCTGGTGTATAATTCCCAGAGCAGTGAAAACCAAAACAGTCTCAGCCAAAAAGGAGCTAAGAAAATTCAAGTTTGCTTACCATAAATGGTGTCGTCCATAGACAGCAAGATGACTTAGACATGACATATGGGTGATGTCATCCAATGGTGCCGTATGGATCCTTCTCTCCTAATTCAAAGAACCTTTGCTCTACTGATGATGTGTGGGAGTTCCCGCATGCTGCCTTGTGAGCCCCCCAGTTGGTTGCAGAGTTTAGCTTTAGCTAGATAGTGGGCTCTCTAGGGAGGCGAGCTGGTATTAAGCATGGCTAATTCATCCTGATGTCTAGGAAAATACCATTGCGGTAAGCAAACTTGCTTTCTCTGTCAACAAGCAGGGCTGAATTAGCCATGTCACATAGGGAGTCCTAAGCTGAGGGTTGTCTGGTGAAGCATTTACTGAAAAAGCAACCCGCATCCCTCCCATAGATTACTGAGTGAACAGACTGCACAAAACTACTAGCCTAAAGCTACTGTCACTTCTTGATACATTGTCTAGACAGTAGTGGGACGTGAAAGTGTGAACTGATATCTTTGCTTAATGAGCTTTGCCATGGGTCCAGTATATGGAGGCCAGCCAGAATGTATGTAACATACCTAACTATGGGCCTCTGCTTCTAGAAGGGCACCCGGTAGGTCATGTTTCCGGCCCCAAGGTTACATTCTGCTATTTGTGAAAATGCTGGCATAGCCTCTGGCACCAGTTCCTTGTTCGCTTCCTGCCTTGCTCAAGATTCTCTTCATTTCCTGGTTTTATAGGCCCAAAACAGCCTGAACTTCCTGTGGTGTACCCTGAAGATTTCATCATGCTTCCGGTATATAACCTTTCTCACTCAGCTGGGTGATGCCTGAGCAACAGGGTCTGTTCTTGCGTGTCTTGAATCTTTGAGCCTTGGATTCTTGTTTTCAGTCCTGACCTGGTCTGTTCATGATCTTGCCTTGACCTCAGCCTGTTTACCGGATCTTGCCTTACCTGCCACTTGCCTGGACCTCAGCCTGTTTACCAAATTTCACATTACCTGCTGTCTGCCTCGACCCCTGCCTGCTTTTCAGACTTGGCCTACCTCTGATCTGCACTGTGGCTCATCACCTGTCAGCTGACTAACGTAGGTCTGCTCACAGATTGGACATTCTCCTTCTGGCACTGGCCCAAAGGGTTAACATGTCCACCTCCAACCACTCCAAAAGGGTTCACAGAATAGCTGCCTCCATTAGAGTGTCGCAATGTGTAATATAGTTTGCCAACTAGTTGGACAACGTGTGCTTGGCAACAGCTATTTTCAGTCTGTTAGGATCGTAAGAGATGGAAAGTTGAGAAGCCCGACAATGTGGTTGAGTTCGCATTAGATAATATGCCAAGGCTCTTTTGCAGTCCCATCAATGGTGGGCTGCTTTCCCTTCACGTGCATAAGGTCTTGGAAAGAACGTGAGGAAAACAATTAATTTACTCAAATGAAAGGCCGAAACTACGTTTGGCATAAACTTGGGGAGGTCCATATACCGACACAGTCTGGCTAGCAAAGGTAGCTGGATAAACTTATCCAGCTAACTTTGGAGGTATATTCAATAGTGAAACTGCATTATTGAATACAGCCAGCTATAAGTTAGCTGGCTAACTAAAGCCACCTAAGTTTAGGACAGCTCTTTGGCTCAACCAGACTTAGCCGGCTAAGTCATCCAGCTAACTCTGAATATCAGAGTTAGCTGGCTAACTTAACCGGCTAACAACTCCTCCCAGTTATGCCCTGGAATGCCCCTAACTTAGCCGGCTAAATTCTAGCCGGTTATCTTATTAACCGGTTAGAATTTAGCTTGATAAGTGCCCAAATATTCATTTAGCTGGCTAACTTCTGAATTAGCTGGCTAAATGCTTTTGAATATGAACTTCGGAGTGAGTGCAGAGCACCATTCTGTTGTGGAAAAACTGCAGGTACGGTGAATCATGAACCAATGCCTGAAGCTCACTGAATCTTCTATCTGATGTGATAGCAATTAGGAACAGTACTTTCCATTTGAGGAGCTTAAAGGAAGCTGATTCTAACAGTTCATAAGGCAATTTCATTAGTTGTGGCAATACATTTGGATCCCATGGAACTGGTAGACTGGCAACTGGAAGTCTTGTATGCCATAATCCTTGTATGAACTTCAACATTAAAGGATGTACAGAGATCAGTTTGCCATCCACTTGAAAATGGTAAGCCACAATGACACTGAGATGCACCTTGACTGATGATGAATTTGAACCAATGAGGAGTAAGAGGGAGAATAAATACTGAATCAAATCCTTTGGAGTGCAGGCAAACAGGTCCATAGAGCTTGCTTGACACCAAAATAAAAATCTTTTCCATTTAAAACTAAGTTCTTCTGGTTGAAGTCTTCCTGGCTGAAATCACAATATCCTCACACAGTGAAAATGATTAGATTAGTGAGCGCCATCATACATGCTGTCAAATTGAGAGAAAGAAGGTTCAGATAACAGACAACCCTCCTCTTGAGTTAGCAAAGTTGGATCAGATCCCAGAGGACTCAGAGAACTGACTGACAAAAAGTAGAGCCACCCTTGTCTGGGCCATACTGGAGCAATGAGGATCAGGTGGCCTGGTCCTTGAATACATTCTGCAATGTTCTTGCCGCCAGTGGAAGTAGTGGAAAAGGATAGAGCAGATCTGCATCCCACTTGAGCAGAAAAGCATCTGGAGTGGATCTGAACTTGCTTTGAAGAATGGAACAACATTTTTCGACTTTCCTGTTGTCCTCTGATGTGAACAAGTTGATCAACAGGCGACCCCAGAAGCTGTTGTTTGCTATTGTTTGGTCTAGAGACCACTAGTGGGGATGAAATACTCTGCTGAGGAGATCCACCTTGTGTTGAAGATTTTGGGAAGGAGGGTTGCTTGTAGTATGGCTCTTTGACTGCAAGCCCATTCCCAACGTTTTAGAGATTATTGGCAGAGGGTCCATGACCCTGTGCCCCCTTGAATGTTCATGTAGAACATTGCTACTTGGTTGTCGGTTTGGAACAGAATTCTCTTTCCCCAAAGATGATGTGAAAACACTTTACTTATAATACATGTCTGATTGCTTGAGCTCCGAGAGGTTGATCTGAAATAGACAAGCTGTTGATGACCAGATCCCCCTGGGTTTGGAAGGAGCCCATGTGTGCTCCCATCCCCTGGAGGATGATTGTTGCCAGCATTAGTTGACGAGGGAGAAGCCAAAGAAGCGCCCCCATCTCCAGGATATTTGGGTCTAGCCACCACTGAAGAGTCCTCATCATGTCTGCAGTGACCCTCACTGGATGCAACAAGAGCTGAAGCAACTGTTTTTATTTGTATCTATGTTATTATTTGTTTCTATTATTTTATGATACATGTCCTTCTGTAATCCACCTTGAACCATCGAATTAGCATAATACAAATCTTTAAATAAATAACTAAATCAATCTCATTAAAGTATCCACATATTGAGGTGGGTCATGGGAACCACATGTCTCACTGCTACCATATGACCCAGGTTAATCAGAATTTCTGGAACTTGATCCCACTGTAGTAGGTTATTGATCAAGGTTTAAAGGCAGAATGCCCGCTCTGATGAGAGGAACGCTCTGTTTTCCAGGGAATCTATCCATGACCCGATGAACTTGATTTGGGAGCAAGGTTCGACTTGGCAAAGTTAATTATGAATCCTCGTAACTAAAGAAGCTGGATTGTCTTCTGCAAGGAGTCCAACACCCCTGCTTGAGAAGGCCCCATCATCAGCCAGTCATACAGGTAAGGAAAGATACAAATTCCCTGACAACAAAGGTGCACTGTTACTACTGCAAGGTATGTCATGAGGACCCTTGGGGCCACTGAAAGCCTGAAAGGGAGAACCTTGTATTGGTAGTGAGAGGAATCCACTACGAAATGGAGGTATTTCCAATGGGAGTAATGGATGGGTATATGAGCATATGTATCTTTCAGATCCAGGTGCACATCCAGTCTTCCGCTTGAATGAAAGGTAGGATGGTGTGGAGAGACTTCATTTTGAACTTCTCCCATAACAGTAGAACCCCTTGCCAAGTTCCATGGGTAGGACAGGCTCTATAGCCTGCTGGCTGAGAAGTGACTCCATGTCGAGATGGAGCTGGGTTGATTTAGATGGACCCAGATTGAAGGCCAAACATTGGTGCAGCACTGGAGGACACAAGAGGTGCACACGGTAACCAAATTCCTCAATTTTGAACATCCTCTACTCTTCTAGGAAAGGGAGAATCCTGACCCCTACCACAGAAATCATAGTCTGAAGATCAAGACCCATCAAAAACTAGACCCAGGCTTAAGCTGAGTCTGTTGCGGCATCTTTGGTTGACGTCTTTCACATTGATGTCTATGTGCCAGAAGCTGCTGTCGTGGTAGCGCAGGTGGTGCACAATTTCACTGAAGTTGGTGGAAAAGACATCTTTGGAAAAGGAGCATTTAAAAGTGAAGTAAGGATGCCTAGAAAAAGACTGTTCTTCAGTTGCTGTTGATAGAGACTGAACAGTGCATGCTGCTCCTTAATTTGGGTGACTGTTTCCTTGACCTTATCTTCAAAAAGGTTGTTAGCCAAACAAGGTACATCAGGCAACTTGTTATGAATATCTTCACGCAAGCCACTAGCTCTCAACTAGGCCAACCAGCATGCTCTGATAGACGCTGCAGAAAATCTTGGTGCAGTATTAAATAATTCATATACCAAGTGGAGAAAATGATGCTTACACCTTTTTGCATCCAGAAGAGTGACTCTCCCAGGGATTTCAGCTTGTTGATACAATAGTGTAAGTATTGAACCATGTAGAACTGGTGGGCCATGATGTGGGCATTGAGCATCAAGCTCTGGAAAACTTTCTTCATAAAACTGTCCAACAATCTTACCCTCTATTTCAGGTCCAAGTCCCTGGCTACTGGGAACAGAAAGCCGGACTCTTCCACATTCTGGTTTGTAAATCCTGTAAGACTGAATGAACCAGAACTGCTGCAGCCTTGGATGGTATTTCCAGAATCTGAAGAAGACCGAAGACCTCAATGCGGGGTCCTTGTTCCTATGGACATCAATGCCTATTGCCTTGACAGTTTGTCCAAGAGTTTGGAGTATTAGAGGTCTTCTGGTGAAAAAGAATGCTCCAGCAGATCAGGTAGGGGGTCTGAGGGAATACCCTCAGAACTGAGAGGCCAAAGATCACTAACCCACAACCCCAATGATGATGAAGGCGATCAGAGTGGGGTCCTTATTCCCGGGACACACTCCAGATGGTGGTGTCCCATGCTCCTTCCTCAGACTGGCTAGATTCCTTCATAGAGAGGAACGGTTGGGGGCTAGATCCCACCACTGCAACCTCTGATGTGAACTCCTATGGCATGGAGACAA